>NC_090349.1:33436505-34686505 GCF_035084215.1 Heptranchias perlo
CCACTCCCAGGCTCTTTCAGCTGTCGAAAATGCCTCTCAGGTTTCCGAGCATATGCCAACTCCAGCTTCCTGTTCAGGGGGCTCTGCTTCTCTTGTG
The DNA here is from genome assembly GCF_035084215.1 of Heptranchias perlo. Taxonomy (NCBI): domain Eukaryota; kingdom Metazoa; phylum Chordata; class Chondrichthyes; order Hexanchiformes; family Hexanchidae; genus Heptranchias; species Heptranchias perlo. The sequence continues at coordinate 33,436,603 of NC_090349.1, forward strand.
CCTTGCCCTTTTATCCTCAGCTGGCTGGGGAAAGTCTCCACCTACTCCAGCCTCAATTACGTTTGAAAGGTGAGGTTTCTTAAAGGGCCATACCTATCCTCTTAAAGGTGAGGTTTCTGAATGGGCCATACCTTATTCGGGGTTCAGGGCCCTCATCAGCCTATGGCTGGCATACAGCTCAGGCACCCTGCTACAATAAATAATCGCATTTTTTAATACTTAACAAGTATTGACTGGCACACAGCTTAAAAAGCAGATACACCTTCAGAGGAAAAGATGAAACTTTTGCCTGATTCAATGTTAGGAGATCATGGGCTCGATTTTAGGAGCGTGTTTCCGGCGGGTTCCCAGCGGGGGGGCCCCGAAAATCCCGATCTCCGGTCACTTGACCGGATCGCGACGAAATCCCGGCCACTTCCGGGTACCGCGCTGACGTGCGGGGCTGCGCGCGCAAGCCCCGCTGGTGGGAATCCCGCAGGCAATTAAAGCCAGCGGGGTTCCACTTGAGAGTACTTACCTTGCTCGTTGTGGTCAGTTAATGAGCTGAAGCAGCTGTCAAAAGAGGAAGTGTGGGATTTTAGGTTCAAGGCAGTGAGTTTCCCACACTGGGGGAAACAGTCTCCCTCCAACCAGGCGTGTTGCAGCCAGCAGCCTGTGGCAGGTGCCAAGGTGCGCTCCACGGGGGAGAGCCCTCACCCACGCAGGAGGCCACCGCGTCACATAGGGCAACCCCTGCCCTCCACCACCCCCCGCCAAGCCAGAGGACAGACCGACACGAAACCGCAGCCCCAGTCCGAGGAACCACACGCCTACCCTGCGCAACCCCTCAGACCAACACCTGCCAGTTGGGTGGTGTGTGGAGACCCTCGGAGGACGAAGAGCATGACCAGCACCAGCAGCCTCGCAGTCCACGCCGTCCGCCGCAGGGACGTGGATCCCCCCAACACGGTGTTGTTGCACGCCCACCTGCACAGCAGGAGGGAGGGCTACCGCAGAGAGAGACGCATCGCAGAGGGCACTACCCTCGCCACAGGGTCCACAGACTGAGGCGCAGCTCCCCGGACCTCTCCGAGCAGCAGTGCACAGGGAGGCGCAGATTCGCTCGACATGTAGTCGTGGAGATCTGCAGCCTCTTTCATGCCGAGCTGCTCCTGGCTGGCCCCAGCACCAACTGCTTACCTGTCGCTGGCAAAGTCACCACTGCCCTCCACACCTTCTCCTCCGCATCCTTCCAGGGTGCAGCCGGCTACACCGCCGATGTCTCTCAGTCGTCTGCGCGGACGAGCCCTGCAAATACACCTGCACCTACTCTGCAGTAACACGATGGGTGGCATCAGTGGTGGGTCCTCATAGTGATACCCAGGAGCGGGCATTATTGGACACAACGGACAGGATTCGCGGAGAGATGGCAGTGGTGGTGTCAATATAATGTGTGCTGTTTGTTGCTCTGAAATTCAATATGGGTAACACCCATGACAAACCCTCAGACACCCTTGTGCACCCCCTTCATGCTGACGAGACGTTTGCCTTACGCTGCCTACTGCACATATGTGATGCATGCCCTGTGGCTGCAGCATAGGTGGTGGCAGGTTGAGTGAGGCTGGCCGTGAGGGAGATGCACGAGAGGGTGAGTATGGGATGGAGCAATGAGATTGTATGAGGAGTGGGTTGCGTGTTAGTGGCAGGGTGAGTACTGGCGAGGTGAGTAGGTGGAGGTAAGATGAGGATGGGGTGTGAGTGGGTATGAAGGGTGATGTGACAGAATAGTGTTGGCGGTGCCGAAGGAGATGTGGGGTGGGGGCAGTGTTGTGGCAGACGGAGTGTAGGGGAAAGACTTCGTGTTCTCACTGCGGCTGACCTACTGCGGTCATTGCAGCGCCTCCTGCACTGTATGCAGGTGGGCGATATGTTGGTGGCGCAGGTGACCCCCTCTGCCACCTCGAGCCAGGCCTTCTTGGTGGCAGAGGCAGGCCGCTTCCTCCCGCCCACCGGGGGGAAGATCTGTGTCCTCCCCCTCCTCCTCACCCCATCTGATGATACCTGGGGTGAGGCATCATTAAACTGGGAGCAGCCTTCCCCCTGGGCTGCTCCATGCTGCAATTTGTCCCATTGGTTGCAGCATCTGTCAGTGGAGGACTGCCCCTTTAACTAGAGAGCCTCCAGCTGACAGATCGTACTGCGCATGCGCAGCCCGACCGACGCGCAGGCCAGCGCCGTGGACCCCAGAGGAGCAGGTAATTGATTCCTATTAGTGGGTTGCCTGCTACGATCGCGTGGGCAACCCACTAATTTCGCCGAGCGTGTTGACCACGCTCCCGGAGGACCACCCGCTGGGAACCCGCAGGCCTGCTAAATTCTGGCCCCATGTTTCCACTGTTTGCATATTGGCATCACTCAGCACAATTTTATCTATCCTAAGTGTTTCAGCATCTGAAATAATAAAGTTAACAGCATTTAGGAATGGCAGTGGACTGAACAGATCAGTACTTGCTTAAGATAATTGTTTCCATCTCTAAAACCAAGTCTATAAAATGAAAAAAAATCGATAAAGACCACCTTTCCCTGCTCACGTATTTGTCTAAACAATTGTTGTGGCAACTAAAGAATTACGGGCTTAGTGATATTTATGCTGATGTAAGAGGTGTGAGTGTATAATCTTTATATGTATACTGAAGTTATGCTGGCTACGAGACAACCAGTGTGACAGCAAAGTATAATGGGAAGCTTGACCAAAAAGGACTGAAGCATAGTGTAAGCAGTTTAACTGTAGCAGTTTCATAAACATGTTTTCACAAAACCTTGTAACATGAATTTCGAACTAAGATAATGATAATGGGAGACCTCGGATACCGGATGAGGGGAATTGTAAACCATCGAAAGGCAGAACTAAGAGCTTAAGACAATTGAGATAACAGGGACAGTTGAGATAACAGGAACATCTGCTTCCGCGCACGTGTGTGACTCCATGACGACTATGGGCAGTGTATAGGCGGGACTTAGTTGGTCACATGCGTGAGGCAGTCACGACAACACAATGGTTTTGCTGTTTTCTTTTGGTTTAGGAGCATTAATAAACTTAATTTATGGCTTTATGAGCACTAACAGTCTTCCAAATCAAATCACTTGTTTTCTTCGGAGCAATCTTTCACCAGTTGGGCATTAAAGTTAAAGATGGAAATCTGGGTAATCCTGACTTACCCGTGATATTGTTGGTTTCACATTTCTCAAGTGGCTTAAAGACCACTTAATCTGTATATGTATCATCTAATATTAAACTAACTGCAGAGAGTGCAATTCAAAGTCTAACTAGGAAAGCTTGATTCATGATCAGATTTCTGTTCAAAGGTCTAGGCGGAATAGAGCTGGGATAGAGGACTGACGCTGGATGAAGGCATCGTGGCTGCTGCCAGGAATCCATATACATACCTGCATTAGCCGCTGCCTGCTGTTGCAAATAATTTGAAGGACTGGTAACTCCTTCCGTTTACATAGATGCCAAGCTCCTCATGTGGAGCTTGCAGGACTATGTGCGTGGAGTCTATTGCCCCTTGCACACTTGGTAATCCAACAATGCATGCAAAGACTGCTGCTTTCTCATTCTGCACTCGTTCCATGGGAAAGAAGATGTAGTTATCCCTCCTGGAATTGAGAGCGTTGGTGGACAATAGCGGACAGCGAACTGGAGATATTGGTGATGTTAACTGTTGCTGCTTGAACGGAGCCTGTTGCAACTAAGTTAAGGGCTATGGTCACCTTGACAGCCATGTCCTGTCCATGCCCTGGTTTGGGGCTCCAGTTGGGGTGACACAGATTAGTTACAGACTCCCTGGTAAACCACAGACATTGCTCTTCTCTCAGGTTCAGATAGGAGATGTGTTGCTTGAAAACCCATGCTGGGTAGGGCCGTCTGCGTAGTACCCTCCTCCTCCCTCTTCTCCCAGCTGCTCCTACTCTCTGAAGTCTTCTTTGCTGCTGCTGCTACCCCTCCCCCTGCAGCCCTACAGGCAAACCCAACAGAGCTCCCTTGACGTAAATAATACAGTTGCAAGGCAAGAAACCACTCCTGCACCTCCAAAAATAATTGCTGCCAGAATACAGAAGTCAGTTGTCATACAGATAAAATTGCCATAAAGAGTCCAGAAATCCACCAGCAGCCGAACAGGACAAAGTAGCATCTGACCTGAATGGAGGTGAGGATCCCTTTAAATAGTATACCTGCAGGGTCCTTCCTGACTCCCATCGTCATGATTTGATGGGCAAGTTGAGGAAATTTTGAGCCAGGCTCTGGAGTATTTCAATTTTGCAAGAGGTTCCTACAACCTTAAATAATAGCTACATCATTAAATAAATTTAAAACAGAAATCGACAGTTTCCTAGAAGTAAAGGGAATTAGGGGTTACGGGGAGCGGGCAGGAAATTGGACATGAATTTAGATTTGAGATTAGGATCAGATCAGCCATGATCTTATTGAATGGCGGAGCAGGCTCGAGGGGCCGATTGGCCTACTCCTGCTCCTATTTCTTATGTTCTTATGTTCTAACCAGCAGAGGACCCTCATAATAATAAATAAATAAATAATAATAATATAATAATAACAAATAATTAAAATTGTGGCCCCCAATCAGCCCCCTATATATGAGGGCCGAATATTATCAGGATACAGGCCAGGACTCAGGCTTGAAACCCCAGTTGGGCCCCACTTCCAACGCCCGCCAAAATAGACTTTCACATGGCATACTGACTCCCTGGCAGGTCCCAGGCCTGGATTGAGGAAACTTTCGACTAGGAGTCCCCTACCCCTTTGATATGTGGAGAGAGGTGGATGGAGTTTCTTCCCCAAAAAAGGCCTCACTAATATTCAGTAGAGGCCAGGCCCCAGACTAATTTGGGTCTTACGCTGCAGTACCCCCTGATTTATGGCAGGACTGCACTGGAATACCTATGGATTTTCAGATGTCCCAAATACCTCATATAGAAAGTGTTACATTGAAGTGCAGGTACTGTTGTTATGTAGGCAAACACAGCAGCCATTTTATACCTAGCAACGTCCCAAAACAGCAATGAAAGTTTTTACATATATTCACAAGTCAACTGCAGCAGAAATGACCTTGTCTTTGAAATGTTAAATGCATGTGAACTCAAATTGTTCACATATCCTAGCTGTTTCATATTTAAGGCAGGCACCAAAAACACACAAGATGCACCAAATATTTAGAAGACTGCTGTTCACACATTACCGACTTGAATAATACTCAGATAGCCTGTCTAATGAGAAAGAACTTATTTGATCTTGGTTTTTTTGCAATTTGCCTTGGAATCCCAGAAGAACGGTATCATAGTATTATATAGCACAGAAGGAGGCCAGGTGAGGTAAGAGTGACGACCCTTGACAACAAAGCAGCATTTGACCGAGTGTGGCACCTAGGAGCCCTAGGAAAATTGAAGTCAATGGGAATCAGGGGGAAAACTCTCCAGTGGCTGGAGTCATACCTAGCACAAAGGAAGATGGTAGTGGTTGTTGGAGGCCAATCATCTCAGCCCCAGTACCATAAGACCATAAGAGATAGGAGCAGGAGTAGGCCATTCAGCCCCTCGAGCCTGCTCCGCCATTTAATGAGATCATGGCTGATCTGATTTTTACCTCAATTCCACTTTCCAGCCCTTTCCCCATATCCTCTGACTCCCTTGCTGATCAAAAATTTGTCTAACTCAGCCTTGAATGTATTCAATGACTCAGCCTCCACAGCTTTTTGGGGTAAAGAATTTCAAAGATTCACGACCCTCTGGGAGAAGAAATTCCTCCTCATTTCCGTCTTAAACGGGCGACCCCTTATTCTGAGACTACGCCCCCTAGTTTTAGATTCCCCCAGAATTCCTAGGACATTGCTGCAGGAGTTCCTCTGGGCAGTGTCCTAGGCCCAAACATCTTCAGCTGCTTCATCAATGACCTTCCCTCCATCAGAAGATCAGAAATGGGAATGTTCGCTGATGATTGCAGTGTTCAATTCCATTCGCAACCCCTCAGATAATGAAATAGACTGTGCCAGCATGCAGCAAGACCTGGGCTGATAAGTGGCAAGTAATATTCGCGCCAGACAAGAGCCAGGCAATGACCATCTCCAACAAGAGAGAGTCCAACCACCTCCCCTTTACATTCAACGGCATTACCATCGCCAAATCCCCCACCATCAACATCCTGGGGTCACCATTGACCAGAAACTTAACGGGACCAGCCACATAAATACTGTGGCTACAAGAGAAGGTCAGAGGCTGGGCATTCTGCGGCGAGTGACTCACCTCCTGACTCCCCAAAGCCTTTCCACCATCTACGAGGCACAAGTCAGGAGTGTGACGGAATACTCTCCACTTGCCTGGATGAAGCAGCTCCAACAACACTCAAGAAGCTCGACACCATCCAGGATAAAGCAGCCCGCTTGATTGGCACCCCATCCTCCACCCTAAACATTCACTCCCTTCACTACTGGCGCACCGTGGCTGCAGTGTGTACCATCTACAGGATGCACTGCAGCAACTTGCCAAGGCTTCTTCAAAAGCACCTCCCAAACCCGCGACCTCTATGACCTAGAAGGACAAGGGTAGCAGGCACATTCCCCTCTGAGTCACACACCATCCCGACTTGGAAATATATCACCGTTCCTTCATAGTCGCTGGGTCAAAATCCGGGAACTCCCTTCCTAACAGCACTGTGGGAGAATCTTCACCACACGGACTGCAGCGGTTCAAGAAGGTGGCTCACCACCACCTTCTCAAGGGCAATTAGGGATGGGCAATAAATGTTGGCCTCGCCAGCAACGCCCACATCCCATGAACGAATAAAATAGAAGTCAGTTATATAGGAATATAGAAATAGGATTAGCTCATTCAGCCTCTATAGCTTGTTCCGCAATTCAATTAGATCATGGCTGATCTGTACTGTAACTCTATTTACCCGTCTTTGCTTCATATCCCTTGATACCCTTACCTAACAAAAATCTATCGAATTTACTCTTGAAAATTTTGGTTGACCCAGTATCCACAGCGTTTTGGGGGAAATTTCAGTTGACCCAGCATCCACTACCCTTCCTGATTTCACTCCTAAATGACCTAGCTCTAATTTTAAGATTATGCCCTTTTGTTCTGGATTCCCCCACCAGAGGAAATAGTTTCTCTGTATCTATCCTATTGCATCCTTTTATAATTTTAAAGACATCAATTAGGCCTTTGAGAGGGTGCAGAAGAAATTGACTAGAATGGTGCCAGGGATGAGGGACTTCAGTTATTTGGAGAGACTGGAGAAGCTGGGGTTGTTCTTCTTAGAACAGAGAAGGTTAAGGGGAGATTTGATAGAGGTGTTCAAAATCATAAAAGGTTTTGACAGAGTAAATAAGGAGAAGCTGTTTCCAGTGGCAGAGGGGTCGGTAACCAGAGGACACAGATTTAAGGTCATCGGCAAAAGAGCCAGAGGTGACATGAGGAAACGTTTTTTTACACAGCGAGTTGTAATGATCTGGAATGCACTGCTTGAAAGGGTGTGGAAGCAGATTCAATAGTAACTTTCAAAAGGGAATTGGATAATTACTTCAGAGAGACTTGGGTGTCCTCATACAAGAAACACAGAAAGTTAGCATGCAGGTACAGCAAGCAATTATGAAAGCAAATGGCATGTTGGCCTTTATTGCAAGGGAGTTGGAGTACAAGAGTAAGGAAGTCTTACTACTATTGTTCAGGGCTTTGGTGAGACCTCACCTGGAGTACTGCGCACAGTTTTGGTCTCCTTATCTACACTTGCCTTAGAGGCGGTGCAATGAAGGTTCACTAGATTAATTCCTGGGAAGAGAGGTTGAGTACAATGGGCCGATACTCTCCTGAGTTTAGAAGAATGAGAGGTGATCTCATTGAAACATATAAGATTATGAGGGGTCTTGATAGGGTAGATGCTGAGAGGTTGTTTCCCATGGCGGGAGAGTCTAGAACTAGAGGTCATAGTCACAGGATAAGGGGTCAGCCATTTAAAACACAGAAAAAAACATAGAAACATAGAAAATAGGAGCAAGAGTAGGCCATTCGGCCCTTCGGGCCTGCTCCGCCAATCAAAATGATCATGGCTGATGGTCCAACTCAGTACCCTGTTCCCGATTTTTCCCCATATCCCTTGATCCCTTTAGCATTAAGAAATATATCTATCTCCTTCTTGAGTACATCTAATGACTTGGCCTCCACTGCCTTCTGTGGTAGAGAATTCCATAGGTTCACCACTCTCTGAGTTAAGAAATTTCTCTTCATCTCGGTTCTAAATGGCATACCCCATATCCTGAGACTGTGACCCCTGGTTCTGGACTCCCCAGCCATCAGGAACATCCTCCCTGCATCTAGTCTGTCTAGTCCTGTTAGAATTTTATATGTTTCGATGAGATCACCTCTCATTTTTCTAAACTCTAGTGAATATAGGCCTAGTCGACCCAATCTCTCCTCATACCTCAGTCCTGCCATCCCAGGAATCAGTCTGGTAAACCTTCGTTGCAATCCCTCCAATGGAAAGAACATCCTTCCTCAGATAAGGAGACCAAAACTGCACACAATACTCCAGATGTTGTCTCACCAAGGCCCTGTATAACTGCAGTAAGACATCCCTGCTCCTCTACTCAAATCCTCTTGCAATGAAGGCCAACATACCATTCGCCTTCCTAACTGCTTGCTGCACCTGAATGCTCACTTTCAGCGACTGGTGTACAAGGACACCCAGGTCTCATTGCACCTCCTCTTTCCCCAATCTATCACCATTCAGATAATAATCTGCCTTTCTGTTTTTACAACCAAAGTTTTTAACTTCACATTTATCCACGTTATACTGCATCTGCCATGTTCTTGCCCATTCACCCAACTTGTCTAAATCACATTGGAGCCTCTTTGCATCCTCCTCACAGCTCACATTCCACCCCAGCTTTGTGTCGTCTGCAAACTTGGAAATGTTACATTTAGTTCCCTCATCCAAATCATTGATATATATTGTGAATAGCTGGGGCCCAAGCACTGATCCCTGCGGTACCCCACTAGTTCACTGCCTGCCACCCGGAAAAAGACCCGTTTATTCCTACTCTCTGTTTCCTGTCTGTCAACCAATTCTCAATCCATGCCAGTATATTCCCCCCAATCCCATGTGCTTTAATTTTGCACACTTGTGTGGGACCTTATCAAAAGCCTTCTGAAAATCCAAATACACCACATCCACTGGTTCTCCTCTATTCTACTAGTTACATCCTCAAAAAACTCCAGTAGATTTGTTAAGCATGATTTCCCTTTCATAAACCCATGCTGACTTTGTCCAATCCCGTTAATGCCCTCCAAGTGTTCTGTTATCACATCTTTTATAATAGACTCCAGCATTTTCCCCACTACTGATGTTAGGCTAACTGGTCTGTAATTCCCTGAGATGACTGAGATGAGAAGGAATTTCTTCACTTAGAGGGTTGTGAATCTTTGGAATTCTCTACCCAGAGGGCTGTGGGTGCTGAGTCGTTGAATATATTCAAGGCTGAGATAGATGGATTTTTGGACTCTAGGGGAATCAAGGGATATGGGGATTGGGCAGGAAAGTGGAGTTGAGGTAGAAGATCAGCATGATCTGATTGAATGGTGGAGCAGGTTTGAGGGGCCGTGTGGCCTACTCCTGCTCCTATTTCTTATGTTCATGTGTTGAAGGGAAAAAATGTACAGGGCTAGGGGGAAAGAGCAGAGGAATGGGACTAAAGGAATAGCTCTTCCAAAGAGCCGGCACAGGCATGATGGGCCGAATTGCCTCCTCCTGTGCTGTACCTACCATTGTATGCGATCATCCTTTAACCTTCTGAATTCCCGAGAATATGAACTAAGTTTATGCAACCTGTCCTCATAATTTAATCCTTTAAGCCTTGATATCATTCTGGTGAATCTGCGCTGTACTGCTTCCAAGGCAAGGAAGATGTTGAGTGAAAGTTGGAAGGTTAAGAAGGATTAATTGTTTAATCTGACAGAAGTAAACTAATAAAGTGTATCATACTTTTATCTAACATTTCTAGACTCTGAGAACAAAGAGATAGATACTAATGTATACCAATAGAGAGATAATGCACACCCAAAGTTAGCTAAACCAGGATGAGAAGACAATACCTGCAGAAGGAAGACAATGACCATAAACATTGACTCACTGCAGACATTCCAATAGATGGAACTGTGCATCCCCTAGGAAGATAAAAGCCAATCTAATAGATGGACAAGGTTGTATATATGACCTCATAAGCGGATAGTGTAATAGCCTGAATGTTCCAGGCTGAAGGTTTCAGTAATACATTGAATACACTTCTGGCAATGCTGTGTACCCTCAGCATTTGACTGTAATGTCAGCTCCATTGAATGATTGTGCATGTTGGGCAAAAATGTGATACAAGCAAAATGTAGCCCCTTAGACTTACATGAGCAATCCATCACACAGTTAGCCACTAGCTTACCAATGCCTGAGCAGGGTGTCTACCATGTTGTGATTTGATGATTTATTCATATCTGTATATCTCATGCCACTGAATCATCTACTCACAGCAGTCTACTGTACACTGTATATCCCATAGTGTGCTTCCATTTTCTAAAAAATCATAATTAGGGAAAATCCAAAGTAGAGTTACCCTTGGCTACTCATATCCCCCTCCTTGGAACCAAGTTAGAGAGGGTGGTTGTAGATCTGGGAACAGAAGGAGATAGTTATCCCTGGAAGAGCATGATTAGGGACAAAAATAGAGGTAAACTTACCCTGGGATAAGGAACAGACTACAAATAATGTGAGCTGGGTCATGCAAGGTTTTCACCTCTAATAGACATCCAATAGTAATTTCTACAGTCACATTTTTTCAATACTCAACAAGTATTGACTGGCACACAACATAAAACGCAGATACATCTCCAAGGAAAAAGATTAAACTTTTACCTGATTCGTTGTTAGGAGATCTTGTTTCCACTGTTTGCACATTGGCATCACTCAGAACAATTTTATCTATCCTAAGCATTTCAGCATCTGAAATAATAAAGTTAACAGCTTTTAGGAATGGCAGTGCACTGAACAGATCAGTTCATGCTTAAGATAATTTTTTTTCATCTCTCATACCAATTCTGTAAGGAAAAAAAATCAGTAAAATCTACCTTTTCCTGCTCACATATTTATCTAACAATGATTTTACTGTTTTCTTTTGATTTAGGAGCATTAATAAACCAAATTCTGGGTTTTTTTGAGCACTAACAGTCTACCAAATCAAAACAATTGTTTTCCTAACAGCAATCTTTTACCAGTTTGGCATTAAAGTTAAAGATGGAAATCTGGGTAATCCTGACTTACCTGTGGTATTGTTGGTTTCACATTTCTCAAGTGGCTTAAAGACCACTTAATCTGTATATGTATCATCTAATATTAAACTAGCTGCAGAGAGTGCAATTCTGAGTCTAACTCGGAAAGCTTGATTCATGGTCAGGTTTCTGTTCAAACTTGATAATACAGTCTTGGTAAAAGGGCAGGAGCCAGCATGCCTGAATGAGGATGCCAGCATACTCAATGTTGTGTCCACAACATCCAAGCTATGGATGAGGCTGTGAAGAAGTTTAATGATCTGCGTAAAAGTATAAAGATATGTCAACAGCCATAAGTAAAGCAAGCATAATAAGATAGATATGGCCAGTGAGACCATATATGTCAAGCCGCTTGAAATGCAAATATCCCGTTGTCATCATGGTATGAGGCTACCCCACATATGAGGAAAACTCAACCTGCCTGTTATAATTGCAAGTTTGAAAGCAAAGCATAGACTGTCCAATAAAGGCAAGTCACTCTCAGGAAATAGAGAGGGAGACATCATAAAGGAAGATATATCTACCAACATTCATATACTTGGTTTGAAATGGAGCCAATTATTTAGAATGTCCTATATTTAACTTGGTACATAGAGCATGAATAGTGCATGTTGTGCTGAGATTTGATCGTGATATCACTGACTCACATTTGCAGATAAACAGCTACACCTCTGTATTTTCATTTATTACAAAGGAACTACATTTTGCTTGTTCTGGATCTGGCATAAATACAAACCTGGCCTAGAATAGCACTGAAGGGGAAGGGATGTCAGCATATGTCATGTTTATGAGTTACTGTTAAGATGTAGAAGACCAAATAAATGTAGAGTGGACATTATTGTTGCTAGTATAAGACAAATGTCCCACTGTAACATCCCAGGGGAAGAAAGTATCAATCAGTTACTGCCCCTTTTCTCATGCTGTCAGCATTACTCATTGTTTAATGGGGAGCGCATTAAAGAAGCTCGATGGTATTCTACACGGTACCTTAATAGCCACATAGATACAACTGATTACTCTGTGAACCCTAGTCAACCATGCAAGTTGGTATAAGCTACAGCCCTTGAGAATACAAGTGTTGTATTAATGTGCTGTAGTAATACTCTGCAAAATGAATATACTAGTGGGCATGGTCAAAAATGCATTAATGACTGATTGTATAGCTTTTCAGACTGAATAGTGGCACATTTCTGTGATACCTTCATTTCGGTTTTATCAGGTGCACAAAAATTGAGTGCTGCCATTACCTTGTCTGCCATAGAAAGGGCAGTGTTAAGTGAAAACTGTCCCATCATTCTGGAGGTGTCATAGGTCATTAGCAACCTCCCTGGAGAGCTTTAATCTCATTCTTCTTGGACTGTACAGATGGTATCTGGGTCATTGGTTCATATGGTCATGAGTCTTCCATGCAGCTTTTGCTGATGCTCTGTTGTCTACCTTTGGTGATGCAGGTCAACATATATTGCACCTGAAATACTCACCAGCAAATTTAACTGTCCCAGGGCTACAGTATCTCAGGCCGGGAGTATCATGCACATTGGAGAACTTGTTGCACCCAATGGAAAAAAGAATCAAATCAGCCATTAACAAGCCCTTAATTGACATTACTAAGCAGTGGGCCATGAAATAACACCATTATATTAATACTAATATATTCTGTTTTCACGTAACGGAAACCTGCTGCCTGATATACTTGTTGTTACTGGTCCTGATTGCATCTCCTTCGTGGTGCTGTTTCTTCACTTTGGAATGGACTCTTTTGCATGCAGAAATTCCTGATCATGCATTCGTTTTTAAGGGCAGAAGTGTTTAGTCATGATGCTCTGATGGTGTGGGGCAGGCTTGCTGCACCAGCTGGTCTTTTCCTGCCCATCAATTTCATATATTCATATGTTACTGGGGTAAAAATCTGTCTGGGCCTGCTCACATTATTGCCAACTTGGTCCTGAGTCCAGCATTGATAGATGCTTCCATGGCATCACATCACTGCTGCAGTTTGTTTTCATGTAGAGCAGTAGGTGTGCTGCGGCACTGCCCCATGAGTGGCAGTGGCTCCATATGGAAGTCACATGCTGTCCTTTCTCAAGATGACAGCACACCTGTTCCCCAACTATGCTCTCCGCTAGTGCCCTTGTTAGTGCTACACAGCCAGCTGGGCTAGATTGTCACGGCGAGATGCTGCAGTATGCAGCCGAGCCCTCAAGGGCCAGAGCTGCTCGAGGTAATTTACCATGACCATCTGAAGTGTCCTCAATGAAGGCTCAGCAGTCTTCCGCCTCCTAAGCTGTAGCAACTAGGGACCCACTGGGGAATATTAGTATAAGTAAACGAGTGTACAAGCCAGGCACTAGGGGTTTGCACGAGGGCGATTTTTAGTTCTTTATGTTCAATACTGTCAAATCTCAAATGAGTGATAGGTTATGTTGGTGCAGTAAACTTTTTTTGTGGAATTGGCGTTGGTCTTGGTATTCCTAGCCAAGTAAGGGCAAGACTCATGAAGTAGGACTGCATGAGAACATTCAGATAGTGCCTCCAAAACCCCCCAGAAGTGAAAAATGACTTTCTAGCGACTTATCTTAATAGAGGTGGGCCCCTCTTTAAATAGCGGTGCTTCAGCTAGCTTCCTGAATGTGCCATGTTTTTGTGGTCTGGTATAATAAAATGCGAATGAAAGGCTCCCAAGCACCAAATTCATGTGCAGGACCCCTAATAACATGTTTTAAATGAGGCCAGCGTTCATTTCAGGCAGTTGCCAGGGACGCCAAATGTCCGCCTTTACGAATATGACCGTGGCCACATTTTGTGTATACTTCCGGTGCGGGACCTTGACTGCAATATCTGTAAGTCCAACGCTGAATTCGCGCTCTAAACATCGGCAGGATGTGAAGGAATTTCTACCCCCTTCACTTTCTTTTTCTGAGCCAGATTTGTATCCCAACGGTGAAGAGCAGTGACCAAGAGTGCCTTAGCCCAACAATTTCCAACCTGTAGGTTTTCTTTCAGCAGCAGATGCGAAGATTCTTGTGAGGTGTATCAGATTTTGAAGTGAAGTTCAACTGTGGCTAAAATTGGTAGGAATCATAGTTCCAGTAAATCGGAGATATGTAAGTAAAATCAAATATCTAGAGTTTGGCTTTATCTCCTCTGGGTGAGGAGAAAATCCACACCACAGTGGGTAGTCTGTGGAAATTTGATGGGGAAGTAAAGCCTGAATGCTTCCAAGATAAGATGCTATTTGGACACTAAGGCCTAGAAATCCGATGGCGCCGGAATCGGTCTCGCACGGGGTGGGACATGTACTACGGCACCTGTTGCAATTGACTTAGGCAGCACGTAATATTCGTGTTGCCTGATCATTTTGATCACGCTGACGTGCAACCAGTGCCAATTATTGGCTGAATGCTTGTCGGGGGAGCTGGATATCGGGCGTCTATGGCGCCACTTAAAGGCAGCCAGCACCTCTTAAAGGGGAGGTGCATTCTGACTGCAGATATAAGAGAGATCAGGCTGAATCAAGCACTGAGAGAACATTAAGGTTCTTGGATGTTGCCTTGAAAACCGTCGTGCAGGCAATGGACAGAAGAAGCTACATCCTCTTCCCCCAAGGGGTCAGGAAGCCCTCTAGGCATCAACTCTGCCAACAGTGGGAAGAGATTATAGAATATGTGAATGCCAGGAGCCTAGCACCCAGGACATGGCTGCAATGCTGGAAGAAGTTCAATGATCTCACTAGTCTTGTTAAGATAAGAATACTACTCTGTTACTCTCTGCTCATACCTCCACCAATTGCAACCTTACTAATCGCAAGATTCACAGCACCCAAGCCAAATTGCAACAGCGCACGCCCCGCCCACTACACACCCAATTCCAGGTGTAATTGAATTTCTAGGTATTATGTGCTGCTATGTGATCTTCATTTTGGAAGGTATATGCATTCTATCAGACAACAGATCAGGCAAAAAAAGCAATGGACAAATTTACTGATCAGTAAATAGGCAAATGAACAGTACTTAATACAAACAGTATATTTACATTAATTACAAACATTACTATTCTCAGTGAATTTCAAACCAACAATGAAGGTTCTTCTATCCTGGCCCTCAACATAAAATTGAAAAATGGCTGCTGCTTCTTGTGTGCACCATGCTGATTAGCTAAATAGTCCTAACAGCCTCAAACCGACTGTTCTGTGGCTCCAATTTAACCGAAATATCGTTCAAATTACTTTGAAGATATCCCAGAACAAAAGGAAATAAAAACTGCGTTTCTCCAATTCAGTTATAGAAGTCAATAAAACCTATCACTTTAAAAAGAGTCATAGGATGCCAATTACATAGCATGTTTGTGTTTCGATTGAATGACTTACCCCCACTGCCCCCCTCCCCTGCCATCTGGAGTCACCTGTTGATCTTCCCCAACCACTTTGAATGAGCTTTGAGAGGGCAAGGCCATTTCAGTCAGCGGAGCAATCAGCCTACGCATATCAACAATACCTTTGAAATAGCTTTTGCATCCCAGACTGTAATACATGTTTTCTGCAGCTTGAAAAAAAAAGCCAAAAGTACCTTGCTTTCATTGTATGTTCTGTGACCAACAAGAAAGAACCCAATAAATAATTCCCCAGACAAAAATGCTTAATTTTTTGTCACACCCTTGTTGTATCCAACTAAGTGTTACTGGAAGACCATAAGACCATAAGTGATTGGAGCAGGAGTAGGCCATTTGGCCCTTTGAGCCTGCACCGCCATTTAATGAGATCATGGCTGATCTGATTTTTACCTCAACTCCACTTTCCCGCCTTTTCCCCATATCCTTTGATTCCTTTGCTGATCAAAAATTTGTCCAACACAGCCTTGAATGTATTCAATGACTCAGCCTCCACAGTTTTTTGTGGTAAAGAAATCCAAAGATTCACGACCCTCTGAGAGAAAAAATTCCTCCTCTATTCTGTCTTAAATGGGCGATCCGTTATTCTAAGACTATGCCCCCTAGTTTTAGGTTCCCACATGAGGGGTAACATCCTCTCAGCATCCACCCTATCGAGTTCCCTCAGAATCTTACATGTTTCAATAAGATCTCCTCTCATTCTTCTAAACTCCAATGAGTATAGACCCAACCTGTTCAATCTTTCCTCATAAAACAACCCTTCCATACCTGGAATCAACCCAGTGAACCTTCTCTGAATTGCCTCCAATGCAAGGAGATCCTTCCTTCAATCAGGGCACCAGAACTGTACGCAGAACTCCAGGTGTGGTCTCACCAGCACCCTATACTACTATATAGTATATATACAGGATATAGTACCTAGCTGCTCAAACTCCCTCAGCAGAACCTCTTTCTTAGTCCTACCTATGTCGTTGGTACCTACGTGGACCACGACAACTGGATCCTCCCCCTCTCACTCCAAGTTCCTCTCCAGCCCTGAGGAGATGTCCTTAACTCTAGCACTGGGTAGGCAACACAGCCTTCGGGACTCTCGCTCTTGGCTGCAGAGAACAGTGTCTATCCCTCTAACCATACTGTCGCCTACTACAACTACATTCCTTTTTACTCCCCCCACTTGAATGGCCCCTGAACCACGGTGCTGTGGCCAGTTTGCTCATCCTCCCTGCAGTCCCTGCACTCGTCCACAAGGGCTGCAAGAGCCTTGTATCTATTGGACAAGTGCAGAGGCTGAGGCTCCTTCAATGCTACCTCCTGGATCCCCATACCTGCCTCACTCCAGTCACACCCTCCTGTTCCTGACCATGTGCCAATTTTACAGTATTAGGCCTAAGGGTTGTAATTGCCTCCTTGTGAGTAATTAAATCTGGTAAGCTCCACAATATTGGAGAAATATTGATTGTGCCCTCTATCAAAGGCATGGTTAACATCACATTGGGATTGGCTACTGTCAGTCAAATCCACACAATTTCTCTCCCCAATGACACAATTACTCAGCAAACCATGAATTTGGCTAATGATAGTTCCTGCTACAATTTGGGCTCTCTAACACCTTAGACAGTGCTGGCCATCATGGGAAGGGGCATCGCTGAGGCCGTGGCACCTGGTGTCACTGGAGGGATCAATGATGAGGGTCTCTGCATTCCTAATCCTCCTTCTCTCTTCCCACATCTCCCTTCTTCCTCATTCCAAAATCTCTTCTGACTCATAGGCTGCAGATGGTGTAAGCATACACTTCTCACTGTCTCCTCTCCCCTTGCCACAACCTAAACCTTGTCCCTTTTTCATTTCAGATACCTAAGAACTGGAAACTTCCCAGCCAGAGGAAGAAGACCGTGATGATGACGAGACACCATCACTTGATCTTACACTTGCAGCCACCAGCTCAGAGACTAACACTGCGCCATACTTTAGAGGATAGGATAGAGGAGGGGTCTACACATGGTGAGACACCGGACACAAGTGTTCAGGAGCCAGGTCGGGCGGGGGAGGGTGCGGGGGGAGGGGTGTGGGGTATTGGTGGTGGAGGACACCACAACTGTCAGCTCGCCGTAGAGCGAGGTTACACACTAGTTCTGCTGCAGAGAAGTCAGGTAAGGACTTCGATAGCCCAGACTACAGAAGAAGGCTGATGGGTGTACACAACTAAATGCTTGGTGTACTGGAAAGCATGCCAGAAAGCCTGCACATAGTGACAAGGAGCATGGAGGAGTCCACCTACAACTTGGTGCAAGGCTTTGCGCAGAGCTTGGAGCCCATCCTTTCCAACGAGGACTGGGTGGTCACCTCCATCAGCACACCTGTGGAACCCACCATGATGTAGCATCTGATGACCGATGTCACAGCTTCTTTTTTCAGCACAAACAGCTTCCATCGAAGCTCTGCTGCCTTGGAAGCTTAGGCTGCTACCATCGTGGGTCTGGGTACCACTGTTGAAAGGGGCTTCCATAAAATCACAACAGTCCAACAATCCATTTTGCAACAGATCCCCAAGATTGCTGAGGCCCCATGCCAGAAGAGTAGTAGTGGTTCCATGGTACAGAAACCTGCTGTCCTCTCTCAGGATGACAGCATTCCTACTCCCACCCCTGCCACTCCTCCAGTGCCCTTGCTGTTGCCTGTCAGCCAACTGGCCTGGACTGGTGCAGTCTGCAGCCGGGCCTTCTCGGCCCAGAGGTGTTCGAGGTCATCCTCCAAGGTCATCTACAGTTCTCCTCAATTGAAGGTCAGCAGACTTCCACCTCCCATGCTGTAGTCATTGGAGAAGCACCTCGTAGGAGCATTAGGAAAGGCAAAGGCACATGGAAGACAGGCACGAAGAAAATGCACAAGGGTGATTAGTTTCATTTTGTATGTATTATTTAGTGATTGAATTGATAAATTTGGATTTGACTTTGTATTTGGTGTTGATTTTTATTTCCGGGCTGAACTGAGGGAGGAACCACTAAGTGTTGTCAGAAAGAGGACGATGTGATGGTCAGTGAGAGAGAAAAGGTAAGGAGAGTGGGATTGTTGGCGAATGGGTAGGTATGGCTGAGGTTATTGCTATCGCTCATGAATAAAATGATCACATGGCGCCCTGGCAGAAAAGGGCTGTCTACATTATAGCCTCCCTTCCTCTTCCTCCACTTCCTCTTGCACTTTCTCCTCCTCCATTTCCTCTTCCTGATCCTCAGCTTCTTGCCTGATAGCTGGTGGCAAGGGCTGTTCCCTCATAATGGCCAGATTGTGCAGCATGCAGCATACTACCACAAATCTCGATACTCGCTCAGCTGAGTACAGCAGGGCTCGTCCAGAGCAGTCCAGGCAGTGGAAGCTGGAAGAGGACTCAGATGATCTGTTCTATAATGTTCCTGTGGCAGCATGGCTCTCATTGTACGCCTGCTGTGCAGATATGTGCAGGTTCCCGACCAGAGTCATGAGCCATGTCGTGAGGGGATAACCCTTGTCGCCCAGTAGCCAGCCTTTGACTTGCCATGCTGGTTCAAATACAGGTGGAACAGAGGACTGCCACAGAATGAAAGAATCATGACAGCTGTTAGGATAGCGGGCATTCAACAGCATGACGTGCTGCCTGTGGTCACACAGCAGCTGGACATTGATGGAGTGGAATCCCTTTCTGTTTATGAATATGGCAGAGTTCAGATGAGGAGCACGCAAGGCAATGTGCATGCAGTCAATGGCACTCTGCACTATGGGGAAGCCTGCAATCCGTGCAAAACCTCACGCTCGCTCCTCCTGCTTGTCTTAGGCAAGATAGTATGAGATGTACGTGTTTCTCATTGTATAGAGAGCGTCAGTGACCTGCGTTATACAGCAGTGCACTGCAAACTGCGAGATGTTGCTTATATCTCCAGCAGCAGCCTGAAAGGAGCCAGAGGCATAACAATTAAGAGCTACAGTACCTAGACATCCACAAGCAATGCTGTCCTTGTCCTGCTTTGAGGCAGACTTTGTGGATGTAGCAACTGACATATTTCAGTCACTACCACCTTTGTGAAGAGAAGCAAAGATGCCTCAAGCACTGATCCTCGCTGAAGTTGAGATAAGAGAATTGCTCCCTGAGGACCCTCCACAGATATGGCCTCCTTCTGAGTGTCCTGCTATCCCTCCTCCTCCCTCTTCTAGCAGCTTGTCCTGCTCTGCGTGGCTTCTTTTCATTCTTCCAGTCATGTTCAATTCCCAGAAGAAGTCCTACCAGGTTATCCATGTCTGGAAGCAACTTCTTTTAGCACAATATTTTAAATGTCACAAAAAGGAATGCAAGTCCAGCCAGACCATTCTCTGTAATGCCTAAAAAACGTGCGTTGTGCGGCCCAATTTAACCCCCAAACTGTTCCAAAATAATGAAGAGTCTGAAACTTAGTGGTTCTTTTCAGTAGCTTTTGTCTGAATCTTTCATGATGCATTATGTCGAGTTCCTCTTGGAGACCTTACATGAAACAGGCAGTGTGAAGCAGGGAACTAAGAAACATTCACTACATTTTTAGACTGTTAAAATAATTCGAGAAGAGAATGGAGAGGAATATCAAGTGTCTGACTTACTGGTTAAAGCATTGCAAAATTACACATTTTCAATAAAAACCTCTAGAAAATTACATTTTTACCTGTATCGGGAGATTTTAGTCCTTTTGTTTGTATAGCTACATCAGATGACACAATGTTGCGTTCCCCGAGAGGTTGGTTATCTGAAACATAAAGTCATCAAAATTTATAATTTATAGTGGTCATTAATGCGATCCTTGAAACCTAAGGTGTAGCATTTTGGGGTGCTGACCGCTTTGGACACGATTTAGCTTCGCATGCTCTCAGTGCCTCATTATGCATACCGATAAGTAACTGGAACAACGAATGTGTGCAAAGCTCATTAAGGCCCCATTTCTAATGACAATGAGGCCAGCGACTGAAAATGCAGCTGGTGCTCTTTAGAAGTGCTCCCTCACATAGTATCCATTGCAAACAAATGCTGCAGTGGAGGACTGTGCAGTAAAATTATTTTTTTTCCTGAATAAACCTGATTTACAAATAGGCCCATCCAATTTACCTTATCCTGCTGGACTTTGGCTTCAAAAGGAAGATAAAGACCATGGGATTAAAGGCTCAGTGGCTGTATGGATACAAAATTGGCTAAGGGACAGAAAGCAGAGAGTAATGGTGAACGATTGTTTTTCAGACTGGAGGGAAGTACACAGAGGTGTTTCCCAGGGGTCAGTATTAAGACCACTGATCTTTTTGATATGTATTAATGACCTGGACTTGGGTATATAGGGTATAATTTCAAAGTTTGCAGAGGACACAAAACTCAGAAATGTAGTAAACAATGTGGAGGATAGTAACAGACTTCAGGAGGACATAGACTGGTGAAATGGGCAGACACAAAGCAGATGAAATTTAATGCAGTGAAGTGTGAAGTGATACATTTTAGTAGGAAAAATGATGAGAGGCAATATAAACTAAATGGTACAATTTTAAAGGGAGTGCAGGAACAGAGAGAACTGGGGGTGTATGCACACTTTGAAGGTGGCAAGACTAGTTGAGAAGGCTGTTAAAGAGCTTATGGGATTCTGGGCTTTACTAATTGAGGCATAGAGTACAAAAGCGAGGAAGTTATGCTAAACCTTCATAATACAGTGGTTAGGACGCAGCTGGAGTATTGTGTTCAAATCTGGGCACCACACTTTAGGAAAGATGTCAAGGCCTTGGAGAGGATGCAGAACCTATTTATTAGAATGGTAACAGGGATGAGGCACTTCAGTTATGTGGCGAGACTGGAGAAGCTGGGGTTGTTCTCCTTAGAACAGCGAAGGTTAAAAGGAGATTTGATAAAGGTATTCAAAGTCATGAACGGTCTTGATGGAGTAAATAAGGAGAAAGTGTTTCCAGTGGCAGAGGGTCAGTAACCAGAGGACACAGATTTAAGATGATTGGCAAAAGAATCAGAGGCAACATAAGGAAACATTTTTTTACACAGCAAGTTGTAATGATCTACAACTTGCTGCGTAAAGTTACTAACTTGGTACTAAATTGAAAAGCAGGACCTCAAGGGTAGTCGGGTAGTATTCTCAGAATTGTTACCTGAGTCATGTGCTAATTGACATAGGGATAGACAGATAAGGACAATGACAATCTCAAGAGGGTTGGAATACAAACGGGTGGAAGTCACGTCATAGTTGTACAGAGCTCTGGAGTACTGCATTAAATTCTGTGCACTGCACTTCAGGAAGAATATACTGACCTTAGAGGGGGTGCAGTGCAGATTCACCAGAATGATACCGGGGTTAAAAGGGTTAAATTATGAGGACAGGCTGCATAGACTAGGCTTGTATTCCCTGGAATACAGAAGATTATGGGGTGATCTAACTGAAGTGTTTAAGATGATTAAAGGATTTGATAGGGTAGATAGAGAGAATCTATTTCTTCTGAAGGGAGAGTCCACAACAAGGGGGCATAACCTTAAAATTAGAGCTAGGCTGTTCAGGGGTGATGTCAGAAAACACTTCTTCACACAGAGAGTAGTGGAAATCTGAAACTCTCTCCTCCAAAAAGCTGTTGAGGCTAGGTCAATTGAAAATTTCAAAACTGAGATTGATAGATTTTTGTGAAGCAAAGGTATGAAGGGTTACGGAACCAAGACCGGTAGATGAAGTTAAGAGTAGATCAGCCATGATCTAATTGAATGGCAGAACAGGCCTGAGGGGCTGAATGGCCTAATCCTTTTCTTATGGTTCTTAGGAAGGTGAATGCGTGGTTGAAAGAGTGGTGTGGTAAGGAGGGATTCCATTTCATTGGACACTGGCATCAATACTGGGACAGGAATGAGCTGTACCACTGGGATGGGTTGCACCTGAACCAGAATGGGACCAAAAGCCTAGTGGAAAGGATAAATAGGGCTGTAGGTAAGACTTTAAACTAGTGAGACGGGGGGAGGGATCTGGTAGAAATAACAGTAACCTGAAGATAAAAGAAATAAGAGATGACAGCAAAGGTCAGACCAAGGAAAGGAATAAGGGAAACATAAACGGTCAAGGATCAGATAGTACATCAGTATAAAATCAGATAGTACATAAGTATAAAATAACTGTTTAAAGTAAACGATTAATAAAAACAAACTAAATTGCCTGTACACAATGTACACAGCATCTGAAACAAAACGAGGGAACTGGAGGCAATAATTTGTAGAGAGGAACCAGATGTAGTAGGGATAACTGAAACATGGCTGCATAAAGAACAAGATTGGAAATTGAATATTGCAGGATATAATGTGCTTAGAAAGGATAGGGAAGGAAGATGGGATGATGGGGTGGCTGTACCAATTAAAGATAACATAATGGCAGTAGAAAAAAAGGACATAACTAATATTAAGAAGAAAACAGAACCCATATGGATTTTAGATAAAAGATAAGAAGGGATCGATCATGTGAAAAGGGGTATATTACAGACCACGTAATAGTGGAAGGAAAGTGGAAGGAGAAATACATAGGCAAATCTATGAAATGAGTAAAAGACATAGTCCAATAAACAAGTGCGATTTCAACTACCCCCAAATAAACTGGCAAGAAGAGGTACTGATAGGGGAAAAGGGAATAGAGTTTTTACAGTGTGTACAGGATTCCTTTCTGACCCAGTACATAAGAAGCCCAAAAAGAGAGGAATCACTGTTGGATCTAGTAATGGGAAATGAACCAGAGCAGATAAGAGAAGTATTCATAGGGGGAGCATCTAGGCAATAGTGATCACAACATGATAAGATTTAAGGTAATGATTGAGAGAGACATAAGTAAGACAAAGACTAAATTAATAGATTGGAAAAAAGCTAAATATGAAGGGATGAGGATGGAACTAGGGAAGATAAACTGAAAAAAAATATTCATGAACAAACAGATAGAACAGCAGTGGGAAGTATTTTACAAAGTGGTCAATAGAGTTCAGGAGAAATAAATTCTGCTAAAAAACAAGAACAAACTAGCCAATAATGAGACATCATGGATGAATAAAGAGATAAGGGTAAAATTGAATCTAAAGAAAAAGGCATATTCTAAATACATAGACAATAAAAGAGAGGATGACAAAAGAGAATACGAAGAGCTTAGGAAAGAAGTTAAAAAAATAGAAAGGCAAAGAGGAATTACAAAAGTAAATTATCAAAGAATATAAAAAGAAACAGTAAAGAATTCTATAAACACATAAATAACAAAAGGAAAATTAAGGGAGGGATAGTGCCAATAAGGGATACACAAGATAAATTCACAGGTAATGACAGTGAAATGGCAGAAATATTGAATAGTTACTTTTCCTCAGTTTTTACCAGGGAGACTATCAAGGTATACATGACATTAGAAGAAGAAATCAGCAACAACAACTTGCATTTATATAGCGCCTTTAACATAGTAAAACATCCGAAGGCGGTTCACAGGAGCGTATCAAACAGAATTTGACACTGAGCCACATAAGGTGATATTAGGACAGTGACTAAAAGCTTGGTCAAAGAGGTAGGTTTTAAGGAGGAGAGGGAGATAGAGAGGCAAAAAGGTTTAGGGAGGGAATTCCAGAGCTTAGGGCCTAGGCAGCTGAAGGCACAGCCGCCAATGGTGAAACAATGAAAATTGAGTATGCGCAAGACGCCAAAAATTAGAAGAGAGCAGGAAGGTGGTAGGGCTGGAGGAAGTTACAGAGATAGGGAGGGGAGAGGCCATGGAGGGATTTGAAAAAAAGGATGAGAACTTTAAAATTGAGGCATTTGCAGATCAGGAGCCAATGTAGGTCAGTGAGCACAGAGGTGATGGGTGAACGGGACTTGGTGCGAGTTAGGATACGGGCAGCAGAGTTTTGGGTGAGCTCACATTTACAGAGGGTGCAAGGTGGGAGGCTGGCTAGAAGAGCATTGGAATAGTCGAGTTTAGAGGTAACAAAGGCATGAATGAGGGTTTCAGCAGCAAATGAGCTGAGGTGGGGCGGAGACAGGCAATGTTACAGAGATGGAAGAAGGCAGTCTTGGTGATGGAGTGGATATGGGGTCGGAAGTTCACCTCAGGGTCAAATAGGACGCCAAAGTTTCGAATGGTCTGGTTTAGCCTCAGACAGTGGCCAGGAAGAGGGATGGGGTCAACATTTAAAGTAGAAAGGAGGGAGATAATTGATAAATTAGACAAACTCAGAGAGGATAAAACCCCGGGTCTGGATGGATTACATTCACGTATACTCAAAGAAACTAAGGAAAAGCTAGCAGCGGCACTGGTATATACACACACACACATATAATATATATATATATATATAAATTAAATAGAAAAGGGAATAGTGGCAAAGGACTGGCAGACAGCTAATGTTATTCCTATATTCAAAAAGGGAGATAGAACAAATCCAGGGAACTATAAACCAATTAGCTTAACGTCAGTGGTAGAAAAAATATTAGAATCTTTACTCAAAGATGTAATAGAGAAACATCTAGAAACCGAAAATGTAATAAAGAATAGTCAGCTTGGATTTCAAAAGGGAAGGTCATGCTTGACCAACCTTATTGAATTCTTTGAAGAAGTAACAGAAAGAATGGTCAAGGGTAATGCAGTAGAGGTAATATATTTGGATTTTCAAATGACCTTCGATAAGGTACTACATAGTAGACTCATGACTAAAGTCAGAGAATGTGGAGTCAAGGGTAAGTAGCAGAATGGACAGCAAACTGGCTACAAAACAGAAAACAGAAAGCAGGGGTCGAAGGTAGTTACTCAGACTGGTGGAAGGTGGGAAGTGGTATTCCACAGGGATCAATGCTGGGACCACTGTTGCTCACCATTTATGTAAATGATTTAAACTCGGTAATCAGAAGTACAATATCAAAATTTGTGGATGATACCAAATTGGGGAGTATAGTTAATACTGAGGAAGACAGTGACCAAATACAAGACGTTAACAAATGTACAGAATGGGCGTGTAAATGGCAAATGAATTTCAATATAGATAAGTGTGAAGTGGTACATTTTGATTGGAGGAATAAGGAGGCCACCCACTCCTTGGAAAATAAGAGTCTAAATGTAGTAGAGGAGCAAAGGGATCTATGGGTATAGATGCACAAATTATTTAAAGTAGCAACGCAGGGTAACAAAGCCATAAAAAGTGCAAACAAAGCACTAGGGTTCATTTCTAGAAGAATAGAACTCAAATGCAGAGAAGTTATGTTAAATAGAATCTTGGTTAGATCACATGTACAGTACTGTACACAGTTCTAGTCTCCATATTACAAAAAGGATATGGAAGCACTGGAGAAAGTACAAACCCGATTTACAAGGATGATACCAGAATTGAGAGGGTACAACTATCAGGAAAGACTAAACAGGCTGGGGCTCTTTTCTTTCGAAAATAAAAGACTGAGAGGTGATCTAATAGAGGTTTTTAAAATTATGAAGGGGTTCGATAGGGTAGATGTAATGAAGATGTTTCCACTTGGGGAGTCCAAAACTGGGGGCCAAAAATATAAGATAGTTATTAATAACCCAATAAGGAATTCAGGAGAAACTTCTTTACTCAGAGAGTGGTGAAAATGTGGAACTCGCTACCAAAAGGAATGGTTGAGGTGAATAGCATGGATGTATTTAGGAGGAAACTACATAAGTACATGAGGGAGAAAGGAATAGAAGGACATGTTGATAGGGTTAGATGAAGTAAATAGTGGTAGGAGGCTCGTGTGGAGCATAAACACCAGCATAGACCATTTGGGCCGAATGGCCTGTTTCTGTGCTGTAAATTCTATGTAATTCTATGAGTGATGTGTCAGTATTGCTGATTATGGGTGCTCCAAATCTTCTATGACAAATTGTTTTCTTTTCCTCAACAGGTGATGGACCCTTATTTACATATTTCAATTGCCTCAGTGCTCCATCCAGGCTGCCGCCTGGGATGACCAAAAGTTGCCTGGACCATTATGGCGACCGCCGAACTTCTGGGGAAGATTGAGCGAGCAATACCCCCACCTGAAATTCGTTCCTGCTGCACTCATTTCATGCCCCGCAGCCCAATTTCTCTCTCAATGTATCTAAAAAAGGCAGCAAAACCAAACAAAAACGTTAAAAAATACTTCACTGGCACTTGCAAAATTGGTGGTTGCACACCTATAAGAATCTAAGGGGGAAAAAAAAAATGAGATAAGGGCCATTTTTGGGCGTAGGTAGCGTGATGCGCTATTACCCCGTTCCCAATGACCCCTGCGCAGGCAGGACGCATGTTTCGGCTGGCCTGAGGATTCACGTGCAATCAGCGTTCCATTCTGGGTCTTGTACGTGGAATCAATGCAATTCACACTTTCCACCACCATGGGGAGCTCAATCTTTTAAAGGGAGGATGTTTCTTAGAAATCTCTTAAAGGTAGCTGGTACCTGTTATTTGCTGAAAATAACAGTCAACTGTCTGAACGGACATCAGACATCGCACATATAAAACACAGATGCACGTCCCATCCCTATGTTTACACACTGATGAGTTATGTTAAAACATTGAATAAAGGTTGTGCACTACTAAATCCCTCATCCTCCAATCTGCACACCCGACCTCACCAATCTGCTGCTCTGAGTTGGTACCAGGCCTGCGAGAGTGCATGCACCAAGGTTCTCTGCTGATGCACGAGGTGGAGAGAAGGAGTGACATCCTATATCCACAGGGGGGGGGGGCAACAAAAGGTCCTCCAGACATACATCCAAAAGGCAATGGGAGGTAGCGAGGGACGAAGTCAATGCCAAGTGCACAGCATCATGAACATGGATGCAGTGCAGGAAGAAGTTCAATGCTTTGATATGAATGGTCAAGGTGAGTGAGGTCAACTGTCAAGTGGCGTCTCCTACCAAATGCACCACACACGACACCCCCCCATCACCCACATACCAATAAACTCACTCTTTCCATCAGTACTCAACTCTTCCAACCAGATGCTTCCTCGCACCCTTACACATTACCACTGTTTCAAGCTGCCCACCCACAACTCACAGGCCACAAAGACTGGCAGCTATTCAACCATGACAGGCACATCACCCAGACACACGTCCTGCTTTCTTGCAGGAGAAGGTGGCGCATATCAGGAGGCAGCAAGTGGCAGTGACATTTAGCCCCTTGAGCCTGTACCACCATTCAATGAGATCATGGTGGACCTGTGATCTAACTCCATATACCTGCCTTAGCCCAATATCCCTTAATACCCTTGATTCACAGAAATCTACCAATCTCAGATTTAGAATTCACAATTGAGCTAGCATCAACTGCCGTTTGCAGAAGAGCTTCCCAAACTTCTCCCAACCTTTGTATGTAGAAGCATTTCCTAACTTCACTCCTACATGTCCTGGCTCTAAATGCTAGGCTATGCCCCCTCGTCCTATTATTCAAGTATAGGAGACCTCCAAAAACAGTTACAAATGTCTCAGCAGCCAGAAGCAATAATCCAGCCACTAACCTGTAAATCCTGCATGGTCCCTTTAAATAGCGCTGGTGGGAGGTCCTCCATGCACTCTAAGACACGTTCAGATGTTCGGGGTTAAGACTGTGTGTTGAATTGAGCGTTAAGTCCCAAAATGGTTTTTATCACTTTAAATCAGCGTTGCACACTGATTGATACCATTTTCTCCCTACTTTACATGATCCCAGCATTTTTCTGCGTCTGCGCTAACTCCTATACCAAGATGGCGTCCGTGCACATCACGCTGGAAACGTGCTTGCGCATCCAAGACGCCATCTAGGATGTCTGAGAGGCCGGGTAGCGCCGAAACAATGGGCGATACATGGCCCAATTTAGCGCCCTAAGTTCTGAAGAGCTAGAAATCAGTGTGGAAATGTGTCTGCTTTATAAAAGTTGCGCAGCGATGATATAGCGCTTCATGTGCAACCACCAAAATGTATTGGGAGAGAAGATCTGCATTAATCAGCATCCTTTGTGACCTTTAATGAGGCTTGCACTCTCCAGCAATGTGAGAATCCTAAGGCACCAGCGCTGCCTGATCAAAAAACATAGACAGCGTACTCCTAACATGTTATTATTGCCCTGCCTCAGTCATGAATTTTCTACCCCTGTGTCTGGCACTTCTTGGGCCACCAATGCATCAGAATGGAAAATCTCCCCTAATGTTCTGAAATAAATAAAAAAGTCGAACAAATATATTTACAGCTACTGAATTCACAAAATGAATCAAGAATTAGATGTTAAAACACCAACATGCGAAATCACAGAGTAGTGGGATGTGGATTCACATTCACAATGGCCCTCACCCACTGCTGAATTCACAAACACAATCATATCACTGTATGAAGCATGAAGTTGAAAGCCAAGTGTTTCCCCAGAGCAGGGAGAGAAAATCATTTCACAGGAAAAGTCTACAAATGCTGTAAGTTGGGTCATATAATGTTTTCTCCTTTAATATATCTTTCAAAAGGGAATTGGATATGTACTTGAAAAAGAAAAAATTGCACGGTTATAGGGAAAGAGCAGGGGAATGGGACTAATTGGATAGCTCTTTCAAAGAGTCAGCATAGGCACGATGGGCCGAATGCCCTCCTATGCTGCATGATTCTACGATTCTGTGATATCATCACTTCCAGTAGAGCACACGACCAAATCATTAGACGTGTCAATCTCAATTCTATGATCGCACTTTCGCCTTTGTGTCAGAAAGTCGAAGGTTTGAGCCTCACTCCAGAGACTTGGGCACCTAATTTAGGCTGACATTTCACTACTGGTGGAGGTGATGTCTTTCAAATAAGTTGTTAAACGTTCTGTCTGCTCAGGTGGACGTAAATGATTCCATGACATTATTTGAAAAAGACCAGGTGAGCTTTCCCATTGTCCTGGCCAACATTTATTCCTCAACCAAAACCACTAAAACAGATTACCTGGTCATCTATCTCATTGCTGTTTGTGGGACCTTGCTGTGCGCAAGTTGGCTGCCATGTTTGCCTACATGTGACTACACTTCAAAAGTATTTCATTGGCTGTGAGGCGCTTTGGTACATCCTTCGGATGTGAAAGGTGCTATATGAATGCAAGTTCATTTTTTCTATCCAGTCATATTTTTAATACTTGCTGTAAATGCTGAATGAGCACAAGTAGTATTCAATGACTTACAGTTTAAAGCATGACCCAAGTCAAGTTAAAATTGAAAACTTTTACCTGAATCAGCGTAAGTTCTTATTTCCAATGTTTGTATACTGGCATCACTCAATGCACCTTTGTCTTCCCCAACGGCTTCATCTGAAATGTAAAGAGATCAGTTGGTGTTTAGGATGTCTTAAAGTGTACTCATTTGCAGCAAACAGATAAGATAAAAATGCAGTGAAATGACATTTCAGTGAAGAGATCTGTTGTTGCCTTCTAGTGCTGTTGCTTCCTTTTGATGGAAAAGTGGACAAAAGATCCCCTGACAAACAAGGCTTCTGTGACCTGCTTGATGCAGTCATGTACTGAAGTCTGACTAATGTGGCAAATGTCACCAGTGATGGCTTGAAAGGATCCATTAGTATAAAAGTTGCTGTGATGATGGCAAGATTCTGAAGAAAACCTGGAAAAGTTTAGGAGGCAGCCATGCGGTGCTTTAACCTCTAAAATAGTACCATTTCCAGTTATAAATGCAAGACAAAACAATATCTACAATCATATTTTAATTTCTCACAATAAATGCTTCAAGAGTGGCTTAATGCACTAACATATAAGTTCATCTCTAAAGAATAATATTAATCTTACTTGAACGACAGCGATGTATTGATTCTGTTTGTGTATCAATATTGCGTAGCATTTTTATGTGTCCATTAAGAGTTTTTTCATCTGAAATATAACATCAGCATTATTCAGGAACAGCAGAGAAACTGGAAAGACCTTTTCTTGCTTAAGATGTTTTTTCAGCCTCTCAAATCATTCCCATTAACAGCAAAACACACTTTCCCAACCCATATATTTAGCCAAAGTTACTAAAAATGAAGCATTAGATGAGCTACTGTTCATATATATTTAAAACTACCAATAGCTCAGTGATGGAAGGTCTGAAAAAATGTCAGTGATTTTTTTTGGTAATGTATCGTTGGCAATATTTTCTGATCATCATATTGTACACTATGCCTGTATCTACTTAGATAGGAGAACATAAAAACACAAGAAAAATCAGGCACAAGAAAAAGACGATTCGATCTATCAAAGCTCATCTCTCCAGTATCCTATCACAGCTTCCAACTTTTTGAACAACCCTATTTCTTCCACTACTCTGCACCGCAAATTATTTAAAATATTTATCACATCATAAGAAATGCTTTGTAAAAGTTGTTTTAACTTCACTTTTCACTCATTTTCATTTATATCTTCTTATTTTTTTTGCCTTACTCTCAAATAATGATGTGTGCTTTAACTATACCACATATCATCTTATATGCTTCCTTAACCAACTTCTTTACAGACTGTACAGCTCAATATTCTCTAATCTTTCCATATCCTTCTTTACACTTTGGATCAGCTTTACTAATCTTTTCTGTAGCCTTTTCAATGACTATGAACCTTTTTTGAATCTTAATTATGTATAGAGTAAGGATTCATCACGAGCACAAAGTATAAGCTCTATTTGTGCAGTGGTGTCTGGTCCATTGTGCTGTACCCTCAAGAGTTTTCACATTTGAAGTATATTAAGAAAATATACTATATAATAAAATAAGAGACAGGATTCAGAAAAGAAGTCTGGAAATGCTTCTGAAGTAGTGCCTGCAATGCTTCCACTTTGAAATTGCCTAAATTAGTTCCTGTTAAGTCTAAGACTAAATAATTTCTATGTTCATATTGTTTCAGTGCTCAATATAAATACTGTAAGAGCACATGGAATGAGTAACAAATGAATAACTTATAGTTTAAAACCTGACATACGGCAAATTAAAACATCTTTAATGGAAAATAATGAAGCCTTACCTGAAAAAGTCACTTCTGTTTGTATACCAAAACTGCACATCACACGTTTGTGTTTACCTGAAATATAACATTAACACTATTTAGAAATTAAAGTGTTGCTTAATGTTCTTGCTTAATGTGAAAGGAAAGTATGGAAAATGAACTTTTCCATCCTAAATTCCCTCTGTTCACTCATTCTGCCTTTAAAAATTATATATACATGGAGTTAAAAGTTTGCGGCAGGATGCACTGCTGCCTCTAGAAATGGCATTGTCTTTTAATTTGTTGATGTCACCTTGATGAGGCTGATTTGGAGGAGCTCCTTCAATTGCAAAATCTGCCAGCCATTAACAGACAGCACAGCAGCAAACCTCTGGGAAATTATAGGAGTGATTTTAACCCCCAAGAACGGGTGGGTTGAGGTGGGTGGGAGTTGAAAATAATTGTTTTTTTGAGTCGCAACCGTAAAATTTTCAGACTTTGCATTCCCAGCGGGAAGCCTGTATTTCTACGCGCGCATACCTCATACATTGCAGGAAAGGCTGCCCCAGAGCATGGTACATTGGCGAGACCATGCAGACGCTGCGACAACGGATGAACGGACACCGCGCAACAATCACCAAACAGGAGGGTTCCCTCCCAGTCGGGGAACACTTCAGCAGTCAAGGACATTCAGCCACCGACCTTCGGGTAAGCGTACTCCAAGGCGGCCTTCGAGACACACGACAACGCAAAATCGTCGAGCAGAAATTGATAGCCAAGTTCCGCACCCATGAGGACGGCCTCAACCGAGATCTTGGGTTCATGTCACGCTACACGTTACCCCACCAGCGAACAAATGTTATCTGTTTTTAATATAACGGGTCAGTTGCTGTCTTTTCTATGTTTCTACCTCTCTATCTCTGTTTTTTTTTGTTTTTTTTTGGTGATTTGTATATTCGGAGACCTTGCAGGTAACACCTGTCTGTCTGCACACTGATTGCCTTGGCAACGGGCAGTTGAAAAAACTGTCTGTAATCAC
Organism: Heptranchias perlo; assembly: GCF_035084215.1. Classification (NCBI taxonomy): domain Eukaryota; kingdom Metazoa; phylum Chordata; class Chondrichthyes; order Hexanchiformes; family Hexanchidae; genus Heptranchias; species Heptranchias perlo. The sequence goes on from NC_090349.1 coordinate 33,469,326, forward strand.
CAAGCATTGTTCTGTGATTTATAAATGTGATTTCATTTCGAGGATTTCATTTCCAACAACGTTCACCTGAGGAAGGAGGAAGCCTCCGAAAGCTTGTGAATTTAAAATAAAATTGCTGGACTATAACTTGGTGTTGTAAAATTGTTTACAATTGTCAACCCCAGTCCATCACCGGCATCTCCACATCATGTTAAACCCAGAAGTGAAGCCAGGTTGTGGTCGCGACCCAAAAAACTATTTTCAACTCGCACCCGTCCCCAACCCACCTGTTCTTGAGCGTTAAAATCACCCCCATGTCTCAACTGTTGACGTTCTGTAGTTAAAAAAATTCCCAATTGGAAAGTAAAGAAAGACATAACAAAACAGAGGGACAACCAAAATTGACAAAAGGCAGACAATGAGAAGAGAAAGTCTGAAACTGTTAAAAGAGATGAAACCGATGAGGGGTTAAAAGGTTAGTGTGAGGGCTGAGGTGGACAATTAGGCTGGGAAAGCGAGCTTGTCAGGCAGGAAAGGACTAGGAGGAAGAGTCATCATAATACATTTGGTGTTGGAAGCATAGTATATTAACTAAGTGCCGAAAGAAAAGTCTTTTTTGCCATTTAGAGTTGTATGGAACAAATCACAAATTATGACTTGTGCTTATTAACTTTGCTGTGCCTTTTTGTCTACTGCTGCATTGCCTATTGTAGTCCCATCTCAGATAAATCCAAAAAGTTAAATATATTTATTTAAAATCTACAAACCTTTTATATATTAGGTATAGATTGCTGCAATTTTTAATGCAATTAAAATATAAAAATATCGGCTTCTACCTACCTTTATCTAGAACATATCATACACTAGGGCACCCCTAAATATGTCTGTTACTGCTCTCCAATTAATATGCTACTCTCTGATTTGCACCTCTCAACAACATCTTTATATTTAAATATTAGAAATGCTGCTCTCAAGGTGGCTCAGTAAGTTTAGGCAGCTGAATTGAGTTAGCCTCAGCAAGGGCAGCGGTACATTTATCCACAGTAGCTTAGATGAGAGAGCGGAAATCATTCAGGGTTCCTACTCCTGATTAGTATCCAATATGCTCTGCTAGAAGTGAGTGCACGTGGATCGTGGTTGCAGTCAGGATCAAGCTCAGCTTTGATGCCCCCTATGGTTGAATAGCCTGCCGACAGTTGCTGACAAGATGATTGGATAGTCAAGACGAAGCCTGGCGAAGCTGCTGTTTCTAAAAAAGAAAAGATAACCCACTGGGTTTAATTTTCTAAATACGTGCTGGCAGTGGGAAACTTTGCTCACTGGTAGCACATGTCATAAAATTATGGGCAATGCCCATAATTTTCTGATATGTACTACTAACAGGCAAGGTTCCCCACCACCAATGTGTACTTAGAAAATTAACCCCACTTTGTAATCTAGATTAAAAGCAGGAAATGCTGGCAGACCTGGTGAGTATCTGACCTAAACATTAGAATGGAAAGAAATTTCAGGGGAGTACATTTTGTCCAAAGTACTCCCCTATTCTACATAAATAAATAACTCACCATTATTTTATTTGACATTGTCATAGGAGCATCGATTTTCTTTCTGGCATGATGAACCTCAACTTGCTTCTGCCTCTCCATGAGGGTTGGCAACTCTGGTTGAATGTATTCCTGGAGGTGACATTTGGTCATGTGACACTCACCTGCAGTTTGCAAATGTTATTGCATTTACTGAACAAAGGTTAGGCCCCCTGGAGTTGAATGTCTTTGCTCACTGTGAGACTAAAAAAAAGTTTTTGCTCACTGTTAGGACAGGCTGGGTATCGGGAAATTTCTCGAGTGCTCCCATGAATGGTTCACTGCTGCCTCTGAGAGGTGTGGTCTCTTGAATGGCCTGTTTGCTTGTTATAGCTTCTATGTATAAGTCTCTGAGGATGATTTAGTCTCTCTGGCAGTGGAAGCTACTGTTGGGAATCTTCATTGGTGGGAGGAGAGGTAGCAGGAGCTGAGGGCTGCTCATGGCTGCACTTACTGTCCACGGAACGAGGAGAGAGAGATACAGAGACCAACACTGCATCGCTAACAAATGCATTAGTGCAGAAGCCAATATTGTATTGTCTATGTACAGAACTGTGAATACACTTGGTGGATGGAGCACCTAGGTGCAGATCTTGTAAATGAGAGCTTGTCATGATGTAATGGTGGCTCAGTAGGAACATTCTTTGGCTCCTCATCTTCATCTTCATAGAATCATAGAAGTTACAACATGGAAACAGGCCCTTCGGCCCAACATGTCCATGTCGCCCAGTTTATACCACTAAGCTAGTCCCAATTGCCTGCACTTGGCCCATATCCCTCTATACCCATCTTACCCATGTAACTGTCCAAATGCTTTTTAAAAGACAAAATTGTACCCGCCTCTACTACTGCCTCTGGCAGCTCGTTCCAGACACTCACCACCCTTTGAGTGAAAAAATTGCCCCTCTGGACCCTTTTGTATCTCTCCCCTCTCACCTTAAATCTATGCCCCCTCGTTATAGACTCCCCTACCTTTGGGAAAAGATTTTGACTATCGACCTTATCTATGCCCCTCATTATTTTATAGACTTCTATAAGATCACCCCTTAACCTCCTACTCTCCAGGGAAAAAAGTCCCAGTCTGTCTAACCTCTCCCTGTAAGTCAAACCATCAAGTCCCAGTAGCATCCTAGTAAATCTTTTCTGCACTCTTTCTAGTTTAATAATATCCTTTCTATAATAGGGTGACCAGAACTGTACACAGTACTCCAAGTGTGGCCTCACCAATGCCCTGTACAACTTCAACAAGACATCCCAACTCCTGCATTCAATGTTCTGACCAATGAAACCAAGCATGCCGAATGCCTTCTTCACCACCCTATCCACCTGTGACTCCACTTTCAAGGAGCTATGAATCTGTACTCCTAGATCTCTTTGTTCTATAACTCTCCCCAACGCCCTACCATTAACGGAGTAGGTCCTGGCCCGATTCGATCTACCAAAATGCATCACCTCACATTTATCTAAATTAAACTCCATCTGCCATTCATCGGCCCACTGGCCCAATTGATCAAGATCCCGTTGCAATCTTAGATAACCTTCTTCACTGTCCACAATGCCACCAATCTTGGTGTCATCTGCAAACTTACTAACCATGCCTCCTAAATTCTCATCCAAATCATTAATATAAATAACAAATAACAGCGGATCCAGCACCGATCCCTGAGGCACACCGCTGGACACAGGCATCCAGTTTGAAAAACAACCCTCTACAACCACCCTCTGTCTTCTGTCGTCAAGCCAATTTTGTATCCAATTGGCTACCTCACCTTGGATCCCATGAGATTTAACCTTATGTAACAACCTACCATGCGGTACCTTGTCAAATGCTTTGCTGAAGTCCATGTAGACCACGTCTACTGCACAGCCCTCATCTATCTTCTTGGTTACCCCTTCAAAAAACTCAATCAAATTCGTGAGACATGATTTTCCTCTCACAAAACCATGCTGACTGTTCCTAATTAGTCCCTGCCTCTCCAAATGCCTGTAGATCCTGTCCCTCAGAATACCCTCTAACAACTTACCCACTACAGATGTCAGGCTCACTGGTCTGTAGTTCCCAGGCTTTTCCCTGCCGCCCTTCTTAAACAAAGGCACAACATTTGCTACCCTCCAATCTTCAGGCACCTCACATGTAGCGGTGGATGATTCAAATATCTCTGCTAGGGGACCCGCAATTTCCTCCCTAACCTCCCATAACGTCCTGGGATACATTTCATCAGGTCCCGGAGATTTATCTACCTTGATGCGCGTTAAGACTTCCAGCACCTCCCTCTCTGTAATATGTACACTCCTCAAGACATCACTATTTATTTCCCCAAGTTCCCTAACATCCATGCCTTTCTCAACCGTAAATACCGATGTGAAATATTCATTCAGGATCTCACCCATTTCTTGTGGTTCCGCACATAGATGACCTTGTTGATCCTTAAGAGGCCCTACTCTCTCCCTAGTTACCCTTTTGCCCTTTATGTATTTGTAGAAGCTCTTTGGATCTTGCTGTGCTGTTGGCTGCAGTATCCTCCTCTTCCATTTGCTCCATGCTTAAGCATCTTTCTGTGGCAAAGCTCTAGAACATGCAGCAGACTATCATCATCTTGGAAACCCTAATAAAGCTGCAATAAAAGGTGCCCATTGTGTGTTCATTTATAACCTTGGTGACTACTTTGGCCTTGTATTTGTAGCTGTCTCAGAGGGTTGAGGAGCTTGGGCTGAAAATGGTGGCCTAGATCTCCTAAGGGCAATCATTTCACTCTTCTTTCTCTGTCAAATAATCCTGACACAGAAGATTGTTTTAAAATTAGGATGTTTAAAACTGCTGCCTGGAAAGTAGACATTCACTTTCATGATTTTGTGTTGGTGACAAACAACCTGCAAATTGATGGAGTGGAGGCCCTTGTGATTCATGAAGGTAACGGGATTGTGTGCAAGGATCTGTAGGCCGATACAGATGTCATTAATGATCACTTGGACTTTAGGGAATCCAGCCATTTAAAAAAATTGCACACACCTTTAAATCTACTGCCAATTGGCCAGGGAAAAGTAATTAAATTGTTTTCCAGGGGAAAAAAGCAAACCAAACCTAATCAATACAAGTGAACTGCAGATTGACTGATATTTCTGGTATTTTCTGTGGTAGGTTTGGAATGACCCAGATACACAAACATTTAGGGGTCAATTTTAGGACGGCCGAGCGGGTGCGTTCATGGCAGGGGGGCTCTGAAAATTCAGGATTCCTGGGGCGGGTCCGGAGCCCGGCTCCAACCTGCCCACTTCCGGGTTCCCCTTAGATGCGTGCGCAGCCCCCGCTTGCGGGACTCCCACCGGCAATTAAAGCCGGCGGGATCCCAATTAAGGCAATTATTTTGATAGTTCAGGTCGTTTGCAGACCTGATTGGGAGAATATTTTAGGAGGGGTGGGATTTTCAGGTCAACTGAGCGTGTTTCCCGTACTGGGGGAAACACTGCCAGTTGAAACAGATGTGTTGCAGCCACCAGCCTGTGGGAGCTGCAAAGGTCCATTTGACATGTTGCGGGGGGAGACCGTCACTCATTGCAGGAGGCCACTCTGTCACTTTGAACAAAGTTTGGCCTGCACCACCCTCTTCCAACACTAAAATTCACCAACTTGGAACCTCAACCCCGGTGTGCAGACACATTTACCCACCATGTGGACCCCCTCAAACGTACATCTTCTGGATGGGGGCCGCCATAGCTGCAGTAATGACCTCCTTGGAGGACGAACAGCATCAGCAGCCTCGCCGGCCACGCCGTCCACCTCTGGCACGTGGAGCTCCATAACACAGTGCTGTGACACATCCACCTGCACAGCAGGAGGGAGGGCAACCACAGAGTGGGTTGCGTCGCAGAAGGCACTACCCTCGCCACAGGGTATACAGACCAAGGCTCAGCTTCCCGGACCTCTCTGAGGAGCAGTGCACACAGAGGTTCAGAGTCACTCGACATGTAGTCGTGGACATCTACAGCCTCCTTGATGCCGAATTCTCCCGGCTGGCCCGAGCACCATCTTCTTACCTGTCGCTGTCAAAGTCGCCACTGCCCTCAACAACTTCTCCTCCGCATCCTTCCAGGGTGCCACTGGGGACATCGCTGACGTCTCTCAGTCGTCTGCACAAAAGAGCCCTCCAAATACACCTACACCCACTCTGCAGTGACACAATGGGTGGCATCAGGTGTGGGTCTTCATGGTGATCCTCAGGAAAAGGAATTATTGCACAAACCCGACAAGATTTGCAAAGACGTGGCAGTAGTGGTGATAACAAATTTTAATGTGCTTTGCAAAACAAACAAAAGTAAATCAAAAACATGACATTCTGTCATACACTCTTGTGCATCCCCTTTGTGCTCACAAAACCTTAGCCGTACGTTTACGGGAACCCCTACATGGTGCTACCCCTGTGGCTTCAGCAGAGGCAGTGGCAGGTTGCTCTTGTCCATGCCCTGACCGATGAGATGCTTTGCACAGACACCCTCTGGGTTTCGGTGCCCGTGAGAGCCCCTCCAAAGACTGCTCCACCTGCACCTGTGCAGGGACAGACTTGGCCACCTGGAGAGGAGGCAGCATTGTGGGTACTGGTTGAGAGGGGGGCAACGGGTGAGACGTGGAAGCGCTTTGAGTGGCGTCCCCATTTCCATGTCCCCTTTCACCATCATTCCTCTCCTAGCCAAGGCCCACATCACTCCTTCCACCCTGCTGGACGACAGTTTGGAGGACTTATGTGAAGCCTTGGAAGGTCAGTTGTAATGTATCTGTCAGCCTGTTTAAGGCGGCAGAATGTTGCTCACCCTGAATCCGAACGGCCGTTGTCAGGGCCAGAATGGACTCATTGTTGAGCCATGCTTGAAGCTCAATGGAGGCTAGCCTTTCCTCCATCGCAGACATTCCCGCACCTACCCGCGACACTATCTCAGAGATACCTTCACATCCCTGTGACAATATCTCGGAGATACCGTCCTGTACGTGTGCCACCATTCCACTCATGCAGGAGTTGGACTCCTCCATCCTCTGCACGATTGTGGAGAGTGCGCGTGGCAACTGTTCCAGTACCTCGGCAATGTGCTGCTGGCCCTCAATGACTCTCTTTTTCATGGCTGGCCCCCAGGGTTCAGCATCTGGGTCCTGTTGAGAAGAGCCTGGAGAAGAGTGCTCCGACCGTCGCGGACTCTCCACGGCTGCCCCTGCCACCAGGGTCTGCTTGTGCTCACATGTGCATGGTGACTCACCATGTGCAAACCCAACTAACTGAGGACGGGGACCCACCGAGGTGTGTGTATCTGCACTGGTGGATGGCTGGCTCAGATGTGACGATGCACCCTCAGAGGCCGGCAGGTCCTCTGAGGAATCGCCCTCCGCAGTCACGGTGATCGCAGATGGTCCTGCAAGAGAACAGAAAACAATATTAAGCATGTGGACAGATGTTGAGGTGGTGCAGATGCCAAGTGATGCTAAGATCATTCGCTATCATGAGTGCTGAGTGTTAGATTTCTGTCACCAGCTGTTTGTGCGCTGCCAGTCTCGACGTCCACCATGGACAGGCACTCCAGCGTCTGGCTTAGTTCCAATGCCTGCTGCTCCGCATCCGTTAGGACCACCTGGTATGGCGGGCCCCCTCCGGTCCTTGCCCTCTCCTGGGCATTCTGGCATCTCTTCTTCTATCAAGGCAAAACACAGAGAGGCGTGATTGAGTGATGGTTGCATAGTGACCCGCTGCATGCATTAGTGTGGGTGGGGGTGACCGTGAGGGAGATGCATGGGAGGGCGCATGTGAGACATAGCCATGAAATTGTATGAGGATTTAGTCGCATGGTAGTGTTCGAATGGGAACTGGGGCGGTGAGTAAGTGCAGGCAAGGTGAGGATGATGGTTGAGGGCAGAAGCTCAGAGCCTGCAGCAACACCTTAAAGGTGAGGGCTGGAAGTATTGGGAGTTAAATGGAGCAGCAGTTTTCAGCGGCAGATAAATTTTATGAGTGCACACAGCAGCAAGGAGATGAACATGGAAGCTTTCAAGGCTAAGAACTCTCAAAAGAATAAAGAAAAAATGAGTCCCTGGCCTGCTTCCAGCTTTCCCTGGCTACAGCTAAGGATTGCCTTTAAAGCACTGTAATGGTCACCTCCCAAACTGCACTGCTCATGGTTTGTGGATGGGTTGAAGAAGTAGTGACCACAGTGCTGATTGACATGAAAATGATGTTAGGGGTCCTGTTAACTCGTATTTGCATATTTTAATTAGGCTCCTGCCGACCACATAATTTGAGGTTCACCCAAAAATCGGAAGGGGTAGACCTTCAGTGGAAAGTCAACAGTTTTTTCCCTAATTTTCATCTCACTACCACCCCATGTAAACGTGGTGGTAGCGAGATGAAAATTGGCCCATGCCGTTTTGCTTGCCAACATTGGCCCTGAAAATCCACAGCTGTCAGTCAGGCTCTTCCAGTGGCCAGGATGGGCATAGTGGTGCAGCCTTTGCTCGTCTCTACAAGGCCACTGACATAAGGTGGTGGAGGTAGAGCCAGGGATAGTGCCTCCCTAAGTGGAGTGTTCATGATCCCAAGCCCTCAGTGGGGACCCAGCATACGATTAGCACAGGTATGTTTAGTCTCACCAGGTATACCTGGTCAAGTGGGGGTGGAAGTCGGGCTTCAGACCAGGTTTGGAGGCTGGGCCCTTGCTGAAGAGGAAAAGCAGAATTTTTTGGGGGGGTTTGAAGTGGCCCCCTTTTAAAAAGGGCAGCTTTGGGCACGCAGATTGTTCGTTCGGGGAGAACCTGACCCCCCCCACGCCCCCACCGTCCCGCCCCTGCCAATTGGTCAGCTACTGCTGGCATTTCTCTGGTTTTGTGGGGGGTTGCCACTGATGTGCCCCACTTTGATACTACATTCTAGTAGTGGCAGAGCCGTGCAGTAGGACCCCACCTAATCTGTCCAGAAATCAGAAGTATATTCTATGAGAATTCAGGTGGAGGCTGCAGCTTTATTGTATTTTCGTTCAACTTCAGTGTGGGAGTTCTGATCTATGACAATAGCAAAGGCAAGAAAGCATATCCCTGGTACCCCAGTACTCCCTGTCCACTATTCCTGCTCCTTCAAAGAATTGTGGCATCATCAACTATTACAACGTGAAAGTATCAAAGCTGTTGGGGTATCTTGCCAGCTTTATTCGGTTGTGGTCGTCCAAGGTTACACTGATTGCATTAAATTTCTTTTGATTCATAAGTGCCATGGATTATTCAGTGCTAACCATGGGCATGGTTAACACTGCTAGCAGCTGAAGGCAAACTGATGGCAGCTGTGGATGGTGGCACAAAAGGACGATGGTGGCACAAAAGGATGATGTGAATTGAAGGAAAAGAGCAACCAGTAGCAAGGAAAAAAGAAACAAAAGCCTTCATGTACAAAGTTCAGTTAGCCAAGTCAAATACAGCAGTCAGGATGCAAGTATGACTGTTATGGCACCCCAGCTTTAAGTGGTGTAGTTCATCCAAGAACAGCTTCCAGGCCTCCCAGCACTTGTTTTATACCGGTGCTATGAAATTCTAGAACTGCACTGCAAAACTACATCGGGAATCTGGAGTGGTGCCAATTTAAATTTGTTTACATAAATTTGTGCTGTGTAGTAAGGCCAGCACACTCATAAGGCATAACCTCAAAAATTCTAAGTACTTCTCCCGCGCAATTGGGAGTTCAACACTAAGACCTATCTTCCCAATTACATGGGATGTGCATGCTGCTTCTGACAGGTTGCTACCTGAGTACACCACCACCAAATCAGCCACGTAATATGTTAAAATTGTACAAAGCAATCTAGTGGCCAGAGATGGAATTAATCTAAAAACAGCATTTGCTCAAAGGAGAGACACTATCGCCTGGAATTTTCTGGAGCTTTTCTGTGTAAATATTGTGTAAGAGCAGTGTTGCGCTACATTTTTCCGCTGAAATTTCGGTACATGGAATTTCCTCCATCGTTTGCATAATTTTTGAGCTACGTCTGCCGACCCCTCTGCCGCTCACTTACATAGCTCCCCCCGCCCCCCCACAACCACGTGCCGATAAGACCACCGCACATGGGTTCCTGCATTTATGTCAGTAGTGCACTGGTGTAGATTTACTCTCAAAAATTTAGGCACAACACGGCCCGAATTGATCCGATATCGGCAGAACTGAGATTTCTGGTTGATAGCGATTTTCTTTACGATTTTTTCTCACTGAGACCTGCACTATATTTAACCAAAATGCTTTCAGTCTCAGTACACCTGAACTGTGAGTTCAAATTTTACTACAACCTTTTGCAAATACTAGGAAAAATCAGAGCTCTCGGATTGTTGTAAAAATCCAACTGATATGCACAGGAAAAGGAACCTACTATCTTTATCATGATCTGACCCACACATGACTCCACTCCCACAATAACTTTTAATGCCCTCTGAAGTGGTCGTTGTAAACAATTGCTACAAATCGGCAATGACCCAGGCATCGAATAGGGACAAGACTCAGGCTATTCCAACCATGTTGACCCTACAAAGTCCTCCTCACTAACATCTGCGAATTGGTGCTCAAGTTGGGAGAGCTGCCCCATAGCCTAGTGAAGCAACAGCCTGACATAGTCACACTCACTGAGTCATATCTATCAGCCAACATTCCAGACTCCTCCATCATCCCTGGGTATGTCCTGTCCCACCAGCAGGATAGACCCAACATAGATTTGGGCACAGTGGTATACAGTTGGGTGGGCCTAGCCCTGGGAGTCCTCAACATTGACTCTGGACCCATGAAGTCTCATGGCTTCAGGTCAAACAAGGCCAAGGAAATTTCCCACTGATTACCAGTTACTGCATCCCCTCAACTGATGAAACAGTGCTTCTCCACATTGAACACCATCTGGAAGAAGCACTGAGGGAAGCAAGGGCACAGAATGTACTCTTGGTGGAGGAAATTCAATGTCTACCACCAATAGTACTATCACTGACTGAGCTGTGTCGAGTGACTCATCTCCTGACCTCTCAAAGCCTCTTCACCATCTACAATACTCAAGTCAGAAGTGCGATTGACAACAATCAAGAGGCCTTACATCATCCAGAACTGAGCTGTTCACTTGATCAGCGCTCCAGCTACTGGACTCAATATCTGCCACCCTGCACTTTGGCGCACTGTGACTGCAGAATGTTGTATCTACAGAATGCACCAAGCTTAATTCAATAGCACCTCCCACTGCTGTGACCTCTACCAGCAAGGACAAGGGCAACAAGATGATGGAAACACCAGCAACTCCAAGTTCTCCTCAAAGCCACACAGTATCCTGACTTGGTCACATACCACCATTCCATCATCATCGTTGGGTCAAAGAACAGCAGCAGTTCAAGGAGAAGGCTCACCACCACCTACTGCGGGCAACTTGGGATGGTATTAAATGCGGCTTTGCCAGTGTTGCCCGTATTCCAAGAACAAATAAGAAGATCATAAAATTTTCACTGATATCTTCAACCTTTTGTTTCTCTCCACAGTCAACTTGGACGTACTCCTGTGGTTAGGAGAAAACGTGAATAAGGAAGAAAACAAAATTTTACTCTTATTCTTAAGTTTATGGTTATAATGGACATAGAAAATATTTTTGGAAATGTACTTAGTGGCCGCATATATACGGTGCTATATCTGTCATCAATCCCAGTTGTGTTAAAAAATATCCGTAAACAATTTCTGTAACCATATCCTTCACAACTCAATATAACTGTTGAAAGGCAACAAGGACGAGTATTAAAGGAATGATTTACATTTAAAACGATCACGTAAGTCTAAGGAAAAATACTAAACATTTACCTGTACTGGAGCGAGGACATTTTTTTTCTGTTTGTGTGCCAACATCACATAACATTGCACTTTCTTTCCCAAGAGCCTGTATAACTGAAATATAAAGTTAGCAATATTCAGGAATGTTCGAGTACTGAAAAGAAGGATCATGCTTAAGGAGACACTATCTTCATGAAAAACTGTTTGCCAAAGGTTTATTTTTGGAGAGGAGAAAAGGCAGAAGAACTATGCTTTATTTTCATCTTGATGATGTGTTTCAGTACAATTTACATCAAATAAGTTTTATGTAGACTGTGCCTCTTTATTGTGAGTTTTTTCAATCCTCAGACCAATTCCATTAACTGTAATTAAATAACAACAACAACTTACATTTATATAGCGCCTTTAACATAGTAAAACGTCCCAAGGCGTTTCACAGGACCGTTATCAAACAAAATTTGACACCAAGCCACATAAGGAGATAACTTGGTCAAAGAGGTAGGTTTTAAAGAGCATCTTAAAGGAGGAGAGAGAGGTAGAGAGGCGGAGAGGTGTAGGGAGGGAATCCCAGAGCTTAGGGCCTATGTCCGCTGAAGGTGGAGTGATTAAAATCGGGAATGCGCAAGAGGCAAGAATTGGAGGAGCGCAAAGATCTCGGCGGGTTGTAGGCTGGTGGAGGTTGCAGAGGTCGGGAGGGAAAAGACCATGGAAGGATTTGAAAACAAGGATGAGAATTTTAAAATTGAGGTGTTGCCGGACCAGGAGCCAATGTAGCTCAGTGTGCAAAGGGGTGTTGAGTGAATGGGATTTGGTGCAAGTTAAGATACAGGCAGTAGAGTTTTGAATGAGCTCAAGTTTACAGAGGGTGCAAAGTGGGAGGACGTTCAGGAGAGCATTGCAATAGTCGAGTCGAGAGGTAACAAAGGCATGGATGAGGGTTTCAGCAGTAGATGAGATGAGGCAGGGGCGAAGATGGATGATGTTACGGAGGTGGAAGTAGGCGGTGATGGAGCAGATATGTGGGCAGAAGCTCATCTCAGGGTCAAATAGGATGCCAAGGTTGCGAACTGTCTGGTTCAGCCTCAGACAGTGGCCAGGGAGATGGATGGAGTTGGTGGCTAGGGAATGGAGTTTGTGGCGGGGACCGAAGACAATTGCTTCGGTTTTCCCAATATTTAATTGGAGGAAAATTCTGGATGTCAGACAAGTAGCGTGATATATCAGAGGTAGTGGAAGGGTCAAGAGAGGTGATGGTGAGGTAGAGCTGGGTGTGGTCAGCGTACTTATGGAACCTGACGTTGTGTTTTCGAATAACATGACAAAGCAGATAAAAACAACCGTTCCAGCCAACATACTTAGCCAAAGATGTTAATAAAGAGGAAGTGTACTCTTAAAATATTTAAAGTTGTACTGATATTATTCAATTAGGACAGTGCAGATGAAATGATAGAGAAATATTTTTCAAAAATGGCACAAATTATGACTCTCTAATGACTCCCTATATATATTTTGGAAAAAGATATCTAAATTTAAATGTAAATGGCTATAGAACCCAATTTCTCCTCCAGTTGGCGGGCTTGTCACAGAGTGACTCCAATGTCTGCCAATGTGAAGCCTCGCTAACCCACTGCAATTTGCTCCCAGAACCCTCACTGGTGATGCAAGCAGTTTGAAGATCGTAAAACTGCCCTTCATTGGCTAATTGCCTCTGAGAGGGAGGGATAAACAGTTTTGGTGCTGCCTTTAAAAGGCCGTAGCCACTTAAAAGACAACATCAGTTTTAGTAAGATGGTCTAAGAAGTAGTAGCCTTGGAAGCGTCAGTAGCTGGAAAGGCCCCAGATTTCTGATGCACGCATGGGGGTGCTGCTGTAAGAAGTGATGGTCAAGAGGGACTAACTATTGAGCACTGAGGGCAGGAGGCCCCATGAGAGAGATGTGCAGGATGCCTGGAGGGAGGCGTCAGAGGCAGTCAGTGCAACTGCTACCACCCCAAAAACTGCCACACAGTGCAGAAAGAGGTTCAATTACTTCACAAGGGGGGGCCAAGATAAGCCAAAGTTCTGCTGCCAACACATATCCTCTACCGCTCATACAGCTTCACTCACCTCCTTCAATATTTTGCTTTTTCTGTCAGCCCCAGGTATCAGGGATACTTACTTCTGCAAAGGGCAACATCTCCAAGCACTGAACAACTTGCATTTATACAGCGCCTTTACCGTAGAAAAACTTACCAAGCTGCTTCACGGTACATAATCAGACAAAAATGGATGCTGATAAAGAAGGAGATATTAGATGGGGTGACCAAAAGCTTGGTCAAAGAGTTGGGTTTTAAAGAGGGCCTTAAAGGAGGAGAGGGAGGTGAAGAGACGGAGGAGCCTAGGCAGCGAATTACAGAGTGTGGAGCCTAGAAGACTGAAGCCATGGCAGTCAAAGGGAGAGGGATGTATAAAAGACCAGAGTCAGAGGAACAGAGAGTTTGGAGAGGAGCTTGTAGGGCAGGAGGGAGTTACAGAAATAGGAAGCGGCTAGGCCTTGAAGGGATTTAAATACAAGGATGAGACTTCTAAATTTGAGACATATGGGTCCCCAGAGCCAATGTAAACCACGGTCTTTTAACCTGCATAACACCACGGAAACTGTCAAAGCCCGGAGATTTTTCCAGCATCAAGAGGCCAGGAAGAATTTTAAAGTACATTGATGGCTTCTGGAATAGCAGCTATCAATTCTTTCATAGATGTCTTGAGGGTCAGCCTGAATGCTACGCTTGCACAGGGCTTCCAAGGCCTCATTGGCAACGACCAATAGTACCTCAGAGCTTGTGCCCAGTACCAGTGGGTAAAAAAGGTGGATGCAGATGTCACTGTCCCTCCATAGTGTCATTGAACCCACTTCCTTAATACCTCCTCCAATGCCGTGAGGGAACTTCTTCGTGGGCCTGACACCCCTTGCTACTGCAAGTGTAAGGCTGCTGGAAATTGCTCCCTATGGCACAGAGCTACCCTGACAGGAGAGTCGCCGCAGGTCTCTATCATTCCAGGGGAACCATTTCCAGCTCACCCTTTTCTCATTCATAGAGCACCTCCTAGGAGAGTAGATTACAAACTACAGTAAGTAAGTTAACTGGCACAAAGGGTAGTCATAGTGCTAAGAAGTAGTTGTAGAAAGGAAGAATGGATTTGGTTGGCATTTCCTGGTGAATGTTGTTTGAAGTATAAATTCTGTGTATGCTTTCAATTTTTGGGAATTGGATGATGGCAGGGAAAATGTAGTCTTCTGTCTTATGAAGGACCTTAGCAGAATTCTTGGAAAGTGAGGGACTTTGTGAGGATGGGGAAGAGACTTTATTTGATGAGTCAACTTTTACTTATTGAAAGTTCTGTTGTGCTCTCCGTGCTGTGACTTTAGGCTGCATGTTTTCCTGGTGCACTTCCTCCTCATGCTTTGGGAATTTTTAAGTAAGATTTTCTTGGCGTGCAGACCCCAATGAATGAATGTCTACATGTAGGGAAGGAATACCTTTGATGATGCCTGACTCTAAGGGCCTCCAACCTAGCCTCTTTCATGTCTTCATATTCCTTCTTTTCATAACATCAGGGCAGGTTTCTGGCAGGCCTAAAGGAAACTTGTGTTTATTTTGGAGGAAAATCCAAGGGTAGTTTTTTGTGGTGGATTTGAGACGGTAGCCTTTAAGAATGCATTTTACATTGTTTACCACCTGAAATGTGCTCCAACGTGGATGGTAATTCCAAGAAAATTCCAGGCTTAGGTCTCAATCCAATAGAAGCAGACCTTACAGTAGAATACCAGACATTGATGACAAACTAACGCAGTGGGATGATGCTCTGGAGGCTAGCGAGGAGATTGATGAAAAAATCAAACCTGGAAGTTTCTAAGGTGTATTGTACAGTGATAGGATGTGTGTTTACACCCAAGATTCCTCACAAGTTAGTTTTCTGATCTCAACTGTGTAACTGGGGAACAGAGGAAAATTGGAAGTCTAGTTTCATTGCGTGACTTCAGCACACACTCTGGAACTTGCTATAGAACAGAACTGCCAAAGGCCTGGGACATGAGTTTTGGCCTAACGTTTAGGTTGGGGTTGAAGTTTGGCATGACATAATGAAAATAAGAACATAATGTACAAAGACAATAATAGGCCAAAAACAAGGAAAGACAACTCAACCCATCTTTGTTATTTTGGACCTGACGTACTATTGCAGCAAGTACACAGTCAAGGAAAAACAGTTTAAGGATGTTACATCCCAACAGTAACAATAGCTTGCATTTATACAGCACTTTTAACAAAGTAAATATACCAAGGTGCTTTATAGAGGCGAAAAAGGATGCTTAAGAGAGTAGTAGAAGAATTAGGGAGGGTCTAATGACAACTAAGATCTATTTCTGTTGGTTTGAAAACTAAAAGAAAATAAATTAATGTAGGATCATACAGCACAGAAAGAGGACATTTGGCCCATCATGCTTGTGCCAGCTTTTTGAAAGACCTATCCAATTAGTTCCACTCCTTTGCTCTTTCCCCATAGCCCTGCAAATGTTTCCCTTTCGAGTATTTATCTAACTTCCTTTTGAAAGTTGCTATTGTATCTGTTTCTACCGTCCTGTTTGGTGATAATTGTAGAAAAATTAGGTTCTATTTACACCCAAATTTGGAGATGTACAATATAGTATAGGTTTGAGGAGGCTTTTAAAGGTGGGAAGAAAAATAGCAACATGAAGGGATACAGGGAACAGTTCCAGCGTGTAGGGTCAAAGCAGCTGGAGGCTACGCCACTGAATTGAAGCAGATGGAGGGTAGTATAAAGGTGGCCACTGTTGGAAGAATGAAGGATGCATGCTAGCACATAGGGCTTGAGGTTGCAGATAGGGTGGGATGAGACTGTGGAAGAATTTGTAAACACTGTTGAGGACTTTGAATTCAATACGTTGGGAGAGAACGTGGCTGGTAGGGGAGTGGGACTTACTGTAGGTTAGGATGTGGGTGATGGAGTACATGCAGAGTGGAGCGCAGGTGGATGGCAAGCGGAGCATTGGAAAAGTTGAGTCTGGAGGTAATAAAGGCATAGAAAAGTGGTGGTGGGGGTAAGGTGAGCGTGGAGGTGGATGGCGCAGAGGTGGAAATAGATAGTCTTTGCGATGGATAGGGTATTGGGTTTAAAACTCAATTCAGGATCAAAAGGAAGTGTATCGTAGGGTTCCGCATAAGCAAACAGTTGAGGAATAGGGATGGAATCATGGTCCAGGGTGAGCGTTTTTTATGTGAGGCGAACAGGATGGCCTAGGTTTTATCCATATTAAGTTTGGAAATATCCTGGAACATCCATCATTTGATAGTGGAATAACGGTGTTCAGAGCAGTGGCAGAGAGGTGACCTTGCTGGGGGACAACATATAGATGAGGAATAGGAGGTAGCCAAATATGGAATCTAGGGGCATTTTCAAGGTGACCATGCAGAGTTGGAAACATAAACAATTGCAGGAGATGTGCTGGGTGTGTTGGAACAGGCAGGAGAAGAACCTTGGAAGGGCAATGATGAAGGAAAATGGAGTGGTTAAGTGTATAAATGCCAGAGAGAGGTTGAGGAAGACAAGAAGGGATAACTTGTTACGGTTGCAGCAACAGCCCCATATTTACAGCTGACAGCAACAACAAATTCAGTCGGAATTCAAAGTCTAATGGTAACTAATAATAAAAAATATACAAATAAGTAATGAAGTGAAAAAGAATGGCAAAATATCGCATGAATGTTTACCTTTCTGAATAGACAGGAATTCCTCTTGAATAGTATTGGTGAAAGAACCAGAAGCTTTTAAGGATAAAAGCAGTGTGCATTATTAAACAGAAACAAATCTCCTGAACTGGTCAATATATTTAAACGTAAATATATTTTCCTGTCAATATTGTAAAAAAAATCCAACATTCTAAATACTGGAAAGGTAAAAAAAGACAATAAAACAATGGAACAAATAATATGGGCTCAGCGCAGAGGCACAGGAACCACTCTTGTCTACAGCGAATATCTGCAACACAGAGAGCTGACCTCACACCATAATTTAAGGTCAGCTCATTGCCATATTATTGTGACATTACTGGTGCCCAGCATGTGATGATCTGGGTTCCTGCAGGGGTCAAAGGGCATAGCATCCAGCACCAGAAACTTTTCAAGGGCTGCTGGTTGTCCTTAAGAGGGCAATGCTATTCATGAGTTAAAACGCATGCAGTAAGGCCGATTCCGAACAGCACCATTCGAGGAAGTAGCTACGGAGGGGCTACAGCAGGGAGGCCTGCTGAGGAGGCTGCCGCCATTTCACAAAGGAGGCTGTCATTGTGCTGTGCCACCTGTTCCTAGCCAACCTGCAGATAACGTCAACAAGATGAATCTTCCCATTGCTGCAAAAGTCAATGCTGCATTAAGTTTTTATACAGTTTGCTCCTTCCAAGTCGCCGCAGGGGATGTATGCCAGATCACCTGGTCTGCTGTCCATACATGCAACGAGCAAATGACAAATGCATGCATGCATGGGGTAACACCTTCATCACTTTCCCCGTGGAAATTAGGCATCAGTTGGACAGGGCACGTATTGTTTACCGGACGGTGGGGTTCCCAAGAATACATGGATCTAAGTGGTCACCTCAACATCATGGCCTACATGAATGGAAAGAATTTCCATAGAACCATAGAAAAGATACAGCACAGAAGGGGGCCATTCGGCCCATCGTGTCCGTGCCGGCTCGAAGAACAACCAGGTGCCCGTTCTAATCTCACCTTCCAGCACCCGGTCCGCAGCCCTGCAGCTTACAGCACTTTAGGTGCAGGTCCAGGTACTTTTAAAAGAGTTAAGGGTCCTTGCCTCTACCACCAATTCGGGCAGCGAATTCCATACACCCACCACCCTCTGGGTAAAAAAGTTTTTCCTCATGTCCCTTCTAATCCTTCCGCCAATCAGCTTAAATCTATGTCCTCTAGTTCTTGAACTCTCCACTAGGGGAAACAGGTACTTCCTGTCTACTCTATCTGGGCCCCTCACAACTTTGTACACCTCAATCAAGTCACCCCTCAGCCTCCTCTGCTCCAAGGAAAACAACCCCAGCCTGTCCAATCTCTCCTCGTAGCTGCAATTTTCAAGCCCTGGCAACATTCTTGTAAATCCTCTCTGCACTCTCTCCAGAGCAATTACGTCCTTCCTGTAATGTGGTGACCAGAACTGCACACAATACTCCAGCTGTGGCCTTACCAGCGTTTTATACAGTTCCATCATTACATCCCTGTTTTTGTATTCTATACCTCGGCTCATAACGGAGAGCATTCCGTATGTCTTCTTCACAACTTTATCTACCTGTACTGCCACCTTCAGGGACCTGTGCACATGCACTCCAAGGTCTCTCACTTCCTCTACCCCTCTCAATATATTCCCGTTTACTGCCTATTCCCTTTTACTGTTTGCCCTCCCTCAGTGCATTACCTCACATTTCTCTGGGTTGAACTCCATTTGCCACTTTTCCACCCACTCCACCAACCCATTGATATCTTCTTGGAGTCTACAGCTATCCTCTTCACTATCAACTAGGCGGCCAATTTTTGTGTTGTCTGTAAATTTGCCAATCATGCCCCCTACATTCAAGTCCAAATCATTAATATGTACCACAAACAGCAAGGGACCCAACACTGAGCCCTGTGGCACACAACTGGAAACAGATTTCCATTCGCAAAGACATCCATCGACTTTTACCCTTTGTTTCCTGTTACTGAGCCAATTTTGGATCCAATTCACCACATTTCCCTGTATCCCATGGGCTTTTCCCTTTCTGACCAGTCTGCCATGTGGGACCTTGTCAAATGCCTTACTAAAATCCATGTAGACAACATCCACTGCACTACCCTCATCAATCCTCCTTGTCACTTCCTCAAAGAATTCAATCAGATTTGTAAGGCATGACCTTCTCTGAACAAATCCATGCTGACTATCCCTGATTAAACCATGCCTTTCCAAGTGACAGTTTATCCTATCTCTCAGTATTGATTCTAATAGTTTGCCCACCACCGAGGTAAGACTGACCAGCCTATAATTGTTCGGCCTTTCCCTCGTACCCTTTTTAAACAATGGTATTATGTTTGCAGTCTTCCAGTCCTCCGGTACCTCCCCTGTATCTAGTGAGGATTGGAAAATGATCCCCAGAGCATCCGCTATTTCCTCCCTGGCTTCCTTCAATAGCCAAGGAAACAATCCATCTGGCCCTGGTGACTTATCAACTTTTAAGGATTCCAGTCCCTCTAGTACTTCCTCTCTTGTTATGTTTACCTTATCCAATATTTCACACCTCTCCTCTTTAACTACTACGTCCGGATCATCCCTTTCCTTTGTGAATACAGAGACAAAATATTCATTTAAAACCCTTCCCACATCCTCTGCTTCTACACACAAGGTACCCTTATCATCCTTGATAGGTCCCAACTTTTCCTTAGCTATCCTCTTGTTCTTAATGTACTGATAAAACATCTTTGGGTTTTCTTTAATCTTACTAGCTAATATTTTTTCATGCCCTCTCTTTGCTTTCCTTATTTCCTTTTTTACGTCATCCCTGTACTTTCTATACTCCTCTAGGCTTAATGTGCAAGTTAATGCACATTAATGTGCAAGTATCATTGTACCACAGAAAATATCATTATGAAAGTCAGTGCCCAATATCCTGGAAGTATTCTAATGATGCCTTCATTTTGTGCCCAAATTATTTTAAGGTACAGGGAGACTGGACAGAAGGCTGTCAGGAGATTAGGACCATGATGAAAACAACACCGATTCAAAATAATTGGATCAAAATACATTTGGAAGAAAAAACGTTCAGGTTTTAGGTGATGTCATGGTGAATGCAACAATTAATTTAAAAATTAAGAAAAAAATCTCTCAACTGTTGTCACTGAAATTATTTTACAGAGAACAAATTAGTAACAAAATGTATATTTTAAATTGTTTGTGAATAGATAGTTATGCTCTCCAATGTCCATCTAGTTGCACATATAAAGGATACAGAGCAGAGTCTCCTTGATCATAACTACATTGACTAAAAAAATAGAGGAATTGCCCATTTATGACACATTGGGCCGGATTTTCCTGTGAGCGGAGAACGAATGTAACTGTTCGTTAGACTTGCAATTGCCCATGGACTTTTCATGAGCTTTTGCATGGCAAGTTACTCGAATCAGGCGTTCAATCCAACGTGGTGCCCTCTACAAGGCATCTGGGTCCTGTGTGAATGGGGCAAGCAACTGTGTATCCCTTTAACCAATCAGTGAAGCATCGTTAATAAACAGCGCAGAGTCAGAACAAGAAATTGTATGTTAGTCTAGCGAATTAAATATCAAATCAGGAACAGAAAGCGAAATAAAGAGAGAGTAAGAAATGTTGAATTAAGAGACAGAGATAAAAGATACTGAAAGAAAAAGTAAAAAACAAAAACCATTTACATTTTTTTTAAATGTCCAACACCAATTAAAATCTGAAGGGATCTGGTACAGCAACTTCTGGATTTTCGTGTCTAACTGTGCATGTGCGGTCGTTGGAAGTTGCTCTACCATTTGCACAGAAATAATGGTGAGCCCTGTTAGCCTCGCCGTTATTTTCACAGGAAAATCCGGCACATAGTTTAAAGCGCTACCATATACCCACATTTTTAAATACCTGATAGATCACGACAAGGATCAAGATCTGGTTTTCCAGTTCCACGTTTGCAAACATCATTTTCTGAAATATGTTTAAGGAGTAGTGTAATTAGCATCAGCTAACATATACAATGAGAATATTTCTTTCTTTCACTTCTGTTCAGTCTTTCAATCCATTTCAACAACAGCAATTACAATTACTTGTATCGATTAGTATGACCTAAAATAATGGGGTAGATTTTCAACTTGCCACCCGGTCATAAAACTAGCGAT
Source organism: Heptranchias perlo (assembly GCF_035084215.1). Lineage (NCBI taxonomy): Eukaryota > Metazoa > Chordata > Chondrichthyes > Hexanchiformes > Hexanchidae > Heptranchias > Heptranchias perlo. The sequence continues at coordinate 33,490,638 of NC_090349.1, forward strand.
GCAAATCGTTTGCTTGTTATAGAAACTGAATGATTTTTATTTCCATTGATATCAATGGAAATGAAAATCGGATGGTTTTTGTAACCGATGGCCCATTCGCAGCGCCAGTTTTAGGCCCAAGCGGCAAGTTAAAAATCTACCCCAATGTTACAAAAAAACGTTTTCCAACCCTTGGCCGAGAGATTGGTTCGCGCCTGAATATGTGTGCAAAATGGGCTGAGTGCACGCTGCAAGCACCTGTTCATGTGGACGCAAGGACCCCTTGCTAATTACAATAAAAGAGGCCCGCTGCAAGCGCTACGCAGGCTACTAATTGGCTGTTCATCTGATGGGGGTGCCCCTAATGTCATTTGAAAGCAGCCAGCAATTCTTAAAGGGGAGGTGGACCTTGGCTGCATTGACTAAAAAGCATTTTAAAAGCACAAAATGGCTGCAGGAGCTAATCATTCAAGGCCCCCAGAGTTTCTGACGCCGCATTGGATGTCCTTGTGGAGGAGGTCGGGAAGAGGAGGGAGGCAGTGTTCCCAATGGGGGTTGAAGGGACTCCAGGCTACTTGCCACCTCCAGTGTGAAGAGGTGGCCTAACAGGTCAATGCCAGGAACATTGCACCTAGGACCGGCTGCAATGCTGAAATAAATTTGATGACCTGATAGAGTTGCTAAAATGAGACTTCTAACTCTCATCTCTCTGACTCTCTGCTCAGCATTGCATCAACTGTAGCTACATACTCTCAAACCTTCCAGCCCCTGCTTCCCTTTGCTCTCCTCCAATCACTGCACAACATTTCACTCCATCTCCATCCGCTGCTACTGCCACTCTCTGCACCTCCTACTGTCCCCACTATTACTTCTCTCAAGACCCAAACCTCTGCAATCTTGCACACAACATTTACACTACTTTATCCTCGCACGCACATCCCCAAAGCATCTCACTAGGCTACCACTAACACACTCCCTTCTTTCTAGCAGGACAAACTGCCACACAATATGCAGGAGCAAGTGAGGACTGGAGGAGGGTGAGGCCACATCCTGTCCCTACTTGAGGAGTAGATGCTTGGCATTGTGGGCTAGAGGTACGCCATGAGCATGATAACTGGCGAAGTTGAAGGTCACCTCTCGCAGGGTTTCTTCACATCTTACCCTCTTATTCCCTTCTCGCTGTTATCTCTCCCTATACACTCTGCATGACGAAGTACAGTTTTTTTGAGCAGCCATTCATCTGTCTCTGCTTACCCTTCCCACTCAATCTTACCCCAGCAAGCACCAGCACAGAGACTGGCAACACGCATCGTTTAGAGGACTAGAGAGTTCTGCACTGGGAGCATCACCCTGCACAAGTGCACAGGAACATGGGCAGGGAGATAGGTCGGCCAAGGAGCTAGCTCACCAGCAGGTGAGCTCGCATCCTGGCCCTGCTGCAGAGGGCACAGATGTCAACCTCGGGGGCCCAGTCTGCAGAAGCCTATACAAGGGTAACTTTTAAGAGCACTGGCCTGCCTGCCAGCAAGCTTGCACACAATGGAAGAGATTATGGAGTCCAATTCCAACTTGTATGGGGTCTTTGCACATGGGATCGAGACCATGCAGTCAACCATGGAACGAGTGGTCAGCTCAATTAGAATAATGCATATTACAGGGCAGTACAATAGAAATGTTTACAATTATGAAAGGATAGGACACGGTAGATAGGGGAAGACTGTTTCCAGTAGTTGAGGGGTCAGGAATTAGATTTAGAGCAGAGAACAAGAGAAATTTACAACAGAGAATTGTGAGGCTGTGGAACTCATTTCCAGGGTTAATGGTTGAGGCAGAAACTATGCCACCATTCAACCATAAATTGGATAGGTGGATGAATGAAAAGAGATTGAAGGGATATGGAAATAGAGTGGTTATATTTGATTAGAACTATTTGCTCATGTGGAGGGTAAACGCCAACACAGGCTGGTTGGGCTAAATGGCCTGTTTCGACATTATAACTTCTACTTTTTTCACTGTCTTTGGGGAAATCGCCATAGACTAAGGTCTGTCTCAAATTAAGGCTATAGTCAGGAATTTCCAGTTCCGCTGCCATAACTTACTGGAAGTGTGGCGAAAACCAACATTTGCATGCATAAATGGAGCTTCCAGCACATTTCTGCCGAAGATATGGTGGGAAAGGGAGAGCAGCTCCAAGGAAATTCCTGGTCTATGATTCAACAGAATGTGAAAGAGCGAGATCACTTGATAGCCTGGTAGCAATTTTTCTTAAATTTTCCACATTGGTCTGGAGGGAATTTCTTATTTTACATATTGTTTGAATGAGTGAGGAAGATTTTTTTCCTGATTATGATCTATGTATGTATCAATTCACTGTCAGAACAACAACACTGATTCCAAATAATTGGATCAACTAAATATGATCAAAATACTTTTGGAAGAAAAAACTCTCAGGTTCTAGGTGATGTCATTGTGAACGTAACAATTAATATAAAAATTAACAAATAAAATCTTTCTTTTTGTTGTCATTGAAATTATTTTACAGATCAGAACAAATTACTAAGGAAATGTATTTTTAAAATTGTTTGTGGATAGTAATGGTCTCCAATGTCCATCCGATTGCATACATAAAAGGATACAGAACAGTATTTCCTTGGATATAATTACATTGACTAAAAAATAGAGGATGCCAAATTAATGACTCACAGTTTAAAGCAATACTTGCATATTATATATACCTGGTAGAATGCGACAAGGATCAAAATCTGATTTTTCAGTTCTACGTTCGCCAATATCTTCTGCATCTAAAATATGTTTAAGAAGTAGTATAATTAGCATGGGTAACATATACAATGGTATCTTTTCCTGCTTTCATTACTGTTCAGTTTCTCAATCCATTTCAACATCAGCAATTACAATTACTAGCATCGATTAGGATGACCCAAAATAGCGTGGTAGATTTTCGGCTTGCCACCCGGGCATAAAACTAATGATGCAGAGCGATTGCCCATTATAAAAACCACCCCATTTTCATTTCAAGTAAAATCAAGTTGAAAATCTACCCCAATGTTACAAAAAAAAATGTTTTCCAACCCTTGGCCGAGAGATTGGTTGAATATGTGTGCAAAATGGGCTGAGTGCGCGCTGCACATAAAAACATAAGAATTTTTTTTTATTCATTCATGGTATGTGAGCGTCGCTGGCAAGGCCTGCATTTATTGTCCATCCCTAATTGCCCTTGAGAAGGTGGTGGTGAGCCGCCTTCCTGAACCGCTGCAGTCCGTGTAGTGAAGGTTCTCCCACAGTGCTGTTAGGTCGGGAGATCCAGATTTTTGACCCAGCGACGATGAAGGAACGGCAATATATTTCCAAGTCAGGATGGTGTGTGACTTGGAGGGGAACGTGCAGTGGGTGATGTTCCCATGCGCCTGCTGCCCTTTTACTTCTAGGTGGTAGAAGTCGCGGGTTTGGGAAGTGCTGTTGAAGAAGCCTTGGCGAGTTGCCGCAGTGCATCTTGTAGATAGTACACACTGCAGCCACGGTACACGGTGGTGGAGGGAATGAATGTTTAAGGTGGTGGATGGGGTGCCAATCAAGTGGGCTGCTTTGCCCTGGATGGTGTCGAGCTTCTTGAGCGTTGTTGGAGCTGCGCTCAACCAGGCAAGTGGAGAGTATTCCATCACACTCCTGACTTGTGCCTTGTAGATGGTGGAAAGGCTTTGGGGAGTCAGGAGGTCAGTCACTAGCCGCAGAATACTCAGCCTCTGACCTGCTCTTGTAGCCACAGTATTTATGTGGCTGATCCAGTTTAGTTTCTGGTCAATGGTGACCCCCAGGGTGTTGATGGTGGGGATTTGGCGATGGTAATGCCGTTGAATGTCAAGGGGAAGTGGTTAGACTCTCTCTTGTTGGAGATGGTCATTGCCTGGCACTTATCTGGCGCGAATGTTACTTGTCACTTATCAGCCCAAGCTTGGATGTTGTCCAGGTCTTGCTGCATGCGGGCATGGACTGCTTCATTATCTGAGGAGTTGCGAATGGAACTGAACACTGTGCAATCATCAGCAAACATTTCTGACCTTATGATGGAAGGAAGGTCATTGATGAAGCAGCTGAAGATGGTTGCGCCTAGGACACTGCCCTGAGGAACTCCTGCAGCAATGTCCTGGGGCTGAGATGATTGGCCTCTAACAACCACTATCATCTTTCTTTTTGCTAGGTATGACTCCAGCCACTGGAGAGTTTTCCCCCTGATTCCTATTGACTTCAATTTACTAGGGCTACTTGATGCCACATCTCAGTCCTAAATGGCCGACCCCTTATCCTGAGACTATGACCCCTAGTTCTAGACTCTCCAGCCAGGGGAAACAGCCTCTCAGCATCTACCCTATCAAGCCCTCTAAGAATTTTATACATTTCAATGAGATCACTTGTCATTCTTCTAAACTCTAGAGAATATAAGCCCATTATACGAAATTGGCTGAGTAATAGGAAACAGAGAGTAGTGCTGAACGGTTGATTTTTGGACTGGAGGGAGGTATATGCTGGTGTTCCCCAGGGGTCGGTACTAGGACCATTGCTTTTTTTGATACATATTAATGACTTGGACTTAGGTGTACAGGGCACAATTTCAAAATTTGCAGATGTCACAAAACTTGGAAGGGTAGTGAACAGTGAGGAGAATAGTGATAGACTTCAAGAGGGCATGGACACGCTGGTGGAATGGGTGGACATGTGGCAGATGAAATTCAACACAGAAAAGCGTGAAGTGATACATTTCGGTAGGAAGAACGAGGAGAGACAATATAAACTAAAGGGTACAATTCTGAAAGGAACAGAGAGATCTGAGGGTATATGTGTACAAATCGTTGAAGGTGGCAGAGCAGGTTGAGAAAGCAGTTAAGAAAGCATACGGGATCCTGGGCTGTATAAATAGAGGCATAGAGTACAAAAACAAGGAGGTTATGATGAACCTTTATAAAACACTAGGTTGGCCACAACTGGATATTGTTTCCAGTTCTGGGCACTTTAGGAAGGACGTGGAAGCCTTAGAGAGGGTGCAAAAGAGATTTACTAGAATGATTCCAGGATTGAGGGATTTCAGTTACGTGGATAGGCTGGAGAAGCTGGGGTTGTTCTCTTTAGAGCAGAAAAGGTTGAGAGGAGATTTGATAAGGTATTCAAAATCATGAGGGGTCTAGACAGAGTAGATAGAGAAAAACTGTTCCCATTTGAGAAGGGTCAAGAACCAGAGGACATAGATTTAAAGTGTTTGGTAAAAGAACAAAAGGCGACATGGGAAGAAACTTTTTTACACAGCGAGTGGTTGTGATCTGGAATGCACTGCCTGAGGGGGTGGCGGAGGGAATTTCAATTGTGACTTTCAAAAGGGAATTGGATAAGTACTTGAAGGGAAAAAATTTGCAGACCTACGGGGATAGGGCGGGGGAGTGGGATGAGCTGCATTGCTCTTGCAGAGAGCTGGCACGGACTCGATGGGCTGAATGGCCTCCTTCCGTGCTGTAACCATTCTATGATTCTACACAATCCCACCTCACAGGACAACCCTCTCATCCCAGGAATCAATCTAGTGAACCTTTGTTGCACCCCCTCAAAGGCAAGTATATCCTTCCTTAGGTAAGGAGACAAAACTACACACAGAATTCCAAGTGTGGTCTCACCAGAGCCCTATGTAATTGCAGCAAGATCTGCTTGCTCTTATACTCCAACCCCCTTGCAATAAAGGCTAACATACCATTTGCCTTCTTAATTGCTTGCTGTAGCTGTATATTAACCTTTTGTGATTCGTGTATAAGGACAACCAAAGGCCTCTGACTACCAACATTTCTTTGTCAACTTTAAAAAAATATTATGCTTTTCTATTCTTTCTAGCAAACTGGATAATTTCACATTTCCCCATGTTATACTCCATCTGCTGCCTTCTCGCCCACTCACTTAACCTGTCTATATCCCTTTGCAGCCTCTTTGTGTCCTCGTGGATTACTTTCCCACCTAGGTTTGTATTGTCGGCATGCACCTGATCATGTGGACGCAAGGACCCCTTCCTAATTACAATAAAAGAGGCCCGCTGCCAACGCTATGCAGGTTGCTAATTGGCTGCTCATCTGATGGGGGTGCCTGAAAATTCCTGATGTGATTTGAAGGCAGCCAGCAATTTTTGAAGGGGTGGTGCCCCTTGGCTACATTGAATAAAAAGTCTTTTAAAAGCACAAAATGGCTGGAGGAGCTGATCTGGGCCCCCAGATTTTCTGACGCCATATCGGAGGTCCTTGTGGAGGAGGTCGGGAAGAGGACGGAGGCAGTGTTCCCGATGCGGGTTAAAGAGTCTCCAGGCTACTTACCCATCAGCAGTGGAAAAAGATTGCCAAACAGGTCAATGTCAGGAGCATTGCACCCAGGACCGGTTGCAATGTTGAAATAAATTTAATGACCTGATCAGGGTTGCTAAAATAAGACTTCTAACTCTCACCTCTCTGACTCTCTGCTCAGCACTGCACCAAATGTAGCTACATACTCTCAAACCTTTCCATCCCTACTTCCCTTCAATCTCTTCCAATCACTGCACAATATTTCACTCCATCTCTTTCCGCTGCTACTGCCACACTCTGCACCTCCTACTGTCCTCACTATTACTTCTCTCACTTCCCACACCTCTGCAATCTTGCAGGACAAACTGCCACACAATATGCAGGAGCAGGTGAGGACCGGAGGAGGGCGAGGCCATATCCTGTCCCTACTTGAGTAGATGCTTGGCAATGTGGGCAGGGGGCGCACCATGAGCATGAGAACTAATGAGGTTGCAGGTCACGTCTCATGGAGTTTCTTCATAGCTTACCCTCTTTTTCCTTTCTCACTGCCATTTCTCCCTATACATTCTGCATGACAAAGTGCAGTTGCTTTGAGCAGCCATTCATCTGTCTCTGCTTACCGCTGCCATTAAATGCTAACCCTTGTCCCAATCAACCTTACCCGAGCAAGCACCAGCCTACAGACTGGCAACACGCATAGTTTAGAGAACTAGAGGGTTCTGCAATGGAAGCAGCTCCCTGCACAAGTGCACAGGAACAAGGGCAGGGACGTAGGCCAAGCAACTAGCTCGCCAGAGGGTAAGGATGCTTCATAGCCCTGCTGCAGAGAGCACAGACATCAACCTCGGGGGCTCAGAAGAAGACTAATGGCTATACACCGGGAACCTTTAAATGCACTGGCCTGCCTGCCAGCAAGCTTAGGCACAATGGCAGAGAGCATGGAGGAGTCCAGCTCCAACTGCATTGTAGACTCATGACTAGGGTCATAGCAATGTAGAGTCAGGTAGCAGAATGTATAGCAAGTTGGCTACAAAACAGAAAACAGAGAGTAAGGATTAAGGGTAGCTACTCAGACTGGTAAAAGGTGGAAAGTGGTGTTCCACAGGGATCGGTGCTGGGACCACTGTTGTTCACAGTTTATATTAACGATTTGGATTCGGGAATCGGAAGTACAATTTCAAAATTTGCAGACGACACCAAATTGGAGGGTGTAGTTAATACAAAGGAAGAATGCGTCAAAATGCAAGAGTACATTAATAAACTTGAAGAACGGGCATGTAATTGGCACATGAATTTCAATATAGATAAGTGTAAGATGTTGCATTTTGGTAGGAAGAACAAGGAGGCCACATACTACTTGGATAACAAGAGGCTAAATGGGATAGAGGAGCAAAGGGATTTAGGGGTATAGATACACAAATCACTAAAAGTAGTGATGCAAGTTAATAAGGCCATAAAGAAGTCAAATCAAGAACTGGGGTTCATTTCTAGAGGGATAGAATTGAAAAGCAGAGAAGTTATATTAAACATGTATGGAACCTTGGTTAGACCACACTTGGAGTACTGTGTACAGTTCTGGTCTCCATATTATAAAAAGGATTTGGAAGCACTGGAGAGGGTGCAAAAAAGATTCACAAAGATGATACCAGGACTGAGAGGATACACTTATCAGGAAAAGCTGAACAGGCTGGGGCTATTTTCTCTAGAAAAGAGAAGGCTGAGGGGTGACCTGCTATAGGCCTTTAAGATAATGAAAGGGTTTGATAAGGTAGACATAGAGAAAATGTTTCCACTTGTTGGGGCATACAAAACTAGAGATCATATATATAAAATGGTCTCTAATAAATCCAATAGGGAATTCAGGAGAAACTTCTTTACCCAAAGAGTGGTAAGGATGTGGAACGCGCTACCACAGGGTGTAGCTGAGGCAAACAGCATAGATGCATTTAGAGGAAAGCTGGATAAGCACATGAGGATGAAAGGAATAGAAGGGTATGCTGATAGGGTTAGATGAAATAGGGAGGGAGGAGGCTCGTGTGGAGCACAAACGCCGCATAGACCAGTTGGGCCAAATAGCCAGTTTCTGTGCTAGATGTAACTTGTATGGGGTCTTCATGCGTGGCATCAAGACCATGTAGTCAACCATGGAAAAAGTGCTCAGCTCCATGAATCCTGAATCTGGGCCCACTCTGATGGAGCCTCTGGTGGCAGCTCGGACAGCTTCTCTAGCCGCTCAGACTGCTGCCATCTTGGCTCTGGAGTCCAACATGTCCTCTTGCTTTCAAAGCAAGACACTTCTTGGATGAGAAGCTCTCGCATAGAGCAGTGGCAGGGCTGAGGCGCAGCCTCATGACAGTAGCATTGGCTCCATGGGAGAGGCACATGCTGTCCTCTCAGGATGACAGCACACCGGCTCCCTTGTCACGCTCTCAACCAGTGCCCTTGTTAGTGCTGTATAGCCTGCTTGGCCAGACAGTTCTGGCCGCTGCTGGAATACTGCAGTCTGCCACCGAGCCCCAAAGGGCCAGACCTCCTCGAGGTCACCGACCACGTCCATCTTGTGTCCTCAATGGAAGTTCAGCAGCCTTCCACCTTCCTTGTTGTAGCCACTGGGGAAACACCCCATAGGAGCACTAGGATAGGTAAGAGAGTACAGAAGACAGGCACTAGGGGTTTGCACAAAGCTGATTTCCAGTTCTCTATGTTCAATATAAGGATTGGTCTAATGAAGAGCAATGAAGTATCTTGGAAAAGTAAATCTTTTTTTGTTGGATTACTGTTGGTCTTAATATTCTTAATCAGGTAAGAGCAAAACCCATGAAGTGGGACTGTTTGAGGGCATTTAGATGGTGGGTGTAAGGACCTTAGGTTAGATGCTTGGAGGAACTGTTGGTGCAAAGCTGAACCTCACCTCAATAAGTTGCTGCCAAAAGTCTCCGGCAGCTGGACTGCTGGCCCTTGCTCTTCCTGCGCATGGTCCTCTTCCAGCTGCTTTTCCTGCTCTTCCACTTCATCCTGCCCAGGTATTGGTAAGGGCTGACTCCTTTGCAGGGCAAAATTATGCAGCATGCAGCACACTGTGACAAATTTGGAGACTCTGCCAGGGCTGTGTTGTAGAACTCTTTCAGATTGGTCAAGGCATCAGAATATTTGCTTTAGAGTGCCGATAGTTTGTACTTTTATTGCTCTGGTGGAGGCACAGCTGTCTTAGTGGACCTCTGCATCTGTGCCTGAGTTGTGAGCCATGTGGTCAGGAGACAACCCTTGTCCCTGTGCAGCCAGCCTTTAACCTGATGATCTGGATGGAAGAGAGTGGGTATTGAGGACTGGCGCAGGATGAAGGCATCATGGCTACTGCCATGAAACTGGTTAAGGACCTGGATAATGCGCTGTCTGTTGTCGCAAACCAGCTGCACATTGAGAGAGTAGAATCCCTTCCTGTTGATGTAGATGGCTGTTCATGTGGAGAATACAAGGCAATGTGGATGCAGTCTATCACACCTTGAACTTATGGGAAGCCTACTATTCACGTCCGTAACATCACCAATCTCTGCCCCTGCCTCCGCCCATTTGCTGCCGAAATCCTCATCCATGCCTTTGTCACCTACATTGTCAGCTATTCTATTACCATCCTGGTCAGCTTCCCTTCCTTCACCCTCCATAAACATCAGCTCATCCAAAACACTGCTGCCCATGTCCTATCCCACACCAAGCCCCACTCACTCACTAGCCCTGTGCTCCCTGACCTACATTGGCTCCTGGTTCCCCAGCATCTCCAATTTAAAATTCTAATCTTGATGTTTAAATCCCTTCATGGCCTCACCTCTCCATATCTCTGTAATCTTCTCCAACTCTACAACCCTCCAAGAACTCTGTGTTCCTCTAACTCTGTGTTCCTCTAATTCTGTGCTGCATGCTGCATAATTTTGCCCTGCAAAGGGGCCAGCCCTTACCAACACTTGGGTAGGAAGAAGTGGAAGAGCAGGAAAAGCAGCAGGAAGAAGATGAAGCCCAGGAAGAACAAGAATGTCCAGTCCCTCCAGCTGCCAGAGCATCCCCCAATCCCTTCGCACCACCACTGGCAGTCGTGCCTTCAACCATCTGGACCCTACGCTCTGGAATTTCCTCCCTAAAACTTTCCCTCTCTCCACCTCCCTCTCCTCCTTTAAGATTCTCAAACAGAACACAGTTTATAGTGAATTTCCATCTATTTGATCACGCTTCTCAGAAAGTAGAAAATAATAAAATACATCACATTGTTAGTGAGCTAAAGGAGGAAAGCCCACGGAGGCCAAAGGAGTAAGCAGGAAAAGAACTTGAGAAAACAAAGGAGAGAACCAGAAGAAAATCAGACACAGCAAAGAAAGTAATCAGGCAGCGCAAAGGATTACTACTGTGCTCATGCAATTCACTTCCTCTTCTTTAGAAGTCATCTTGCTCCATGGTGCAAGTACTGAATACCTGTTTAGTAATTCAACATTCTGGAGATTCCTGCATTCGTATCTCCTCTTCCAACCTCTGATGGATGGTCACTCACTTCTCTTCCTCAGTAAGTCACCCTGCCTATGGGATGACCTCCATCTGGAATGTGCATTCTACATCTCCTCTATTTGATGGAGAGTTCCAACTGCTCATCAAATTCAGAAACATTGAGCACAAGTGGATGCATTCAGAAACATTTTCCGCACATATGGTTCATCCAGTACACATGAAGCAGCCAGGACCTCCAACGTCACACAGGTACAGCACCTTATTGTCTTCAGCTGTCCCCATGCTGAACTAAACTAAACTAAACGTTTTTCTTAAAAGTTTAATAAAATCAAACACAAGAATCTACTGATTTAACCCCTCAAATATAATTTTAGGCCAACTGCACCTCAAGGCTGGGTTCCCTCAAATGCTGAACTCCTGCTGAGGCTAAACTTCACAATCTACTGGCCTTTTGCACTCCATTGGTCTCTTGCTGCTCATGATTAATCTCTCATCAGCAAACTCAGATTTATGTGGTCTTAATTTACACAATAGTCCAACCACCACAGGAAAAATAGTGAATCAGAGAACAGCTAATTGCACAACTTATGTAATCAATTAATTAATGTGTCATCAGCTCAAAACAGTATGTAGAATCAATAATTTCCTGCACTTTTAGGAAGCCAGACGACCTGTAGAAATGTGCTGCTCTATCATGCTGGCATAGTTAATCACTTTCACGAATAATGAAATGATTAGCTTGCGGAACCTCTTTGATACATGCGTGCATAACAAACTAACACTGCATGTATCACTAATACTGACTGGAAAGCTTAAGATGCATCTAAATTGAGGCCTGAAGTAACTTTCATGGTCACTGGCAATGTTGTAAGGATTTTGAACAAGTCTGGAGATCTTCACTGAGGAGATGACACAACGCTTTAAGACCTCCCTGCTTAGCCTATGCCTTCTTAGACATTGCTTATCAGTGATTCCTAGGTAGTTGTGTCTGTGATGGTGGGCCCGAAGCATTGCGGTATTCCTTTATGCCACCTTACTACATAAGTAGTCTTTCCTACTTTTGTTGATCATCCTCAGCCAATTGCAATGGAGCACTGAATCCAATAATAATGGTAGTTCAAATATTTTTAGGTTATAGTTCTGTTCTGTGGCTGATCAATTGCCATATTAAAGCCAAGCAATTACACTCCAATAGTTGGCACAAAGACACAAAAGAAGCCAATGCCAGCAGGAAGCAAAAAACTGGAGACATTTTGCAAGAAACTTATATATGCAGATTATGTATGACAATGAGCTGTTGTATAAAGGGGTTGCTGATGTATATTAGAGACTTTAAATACTGTTCCTGTTGTGGTGCTTAATGTACTTTTGTGTACAATACTTTTCTAGATATTTTTGTTGTACTGGAAGACTGTAAGGAAGAAGAAATTACATGTTAAACTTACTGGTCATGGGACTCCAAGGAAAACTTCAACCTCAGGAATGATTTTGAATATATTTGAAAATTTGCCTTCTGGTCAGATTACCATTTTCATTTGTAGCAGCATATTTGAATAACATTCTTTATTTTCCAATACCTTTTCAATTCTGTAAGATTTGATGCAATTTGCCAAATTTATCTACTTTATCAGCTAAGAAGGTTTATGCATATGCCCTTTCTTCAGGTGTTGGCAGTGTTATTGATATTCCACTTTTGGTATCTCTAAATTATACTGCACAAACAAATAATTCTGGCTCAGGAAACATGGTCATCCTTGTCTCCTGCTGGGCTGCACAGGCCCAATTTTACAAAATGACACTCCCATCAAAAGGCCATCAAAGATTCTTAAGGACTTTGTAAGAACTGTTTAAACAGACATGAAGTGTTTTTTTTTAAAGTGTCGAAGACCATTGTAGGACAGGGATATAGAAGTGGAAACTCAAAATCTCTCACGCTCTCTCTCTGGCTTGCTGGCGTTTGTGTGCTGCTGGGCTTGTTCTGCCTGTGTCTGGAAGGAAGAACAGCTTCCAGCGAATAACAAGGAATTCTACAGAGAAGGTCAGCAGCTCTAGAAGCAGGCCGACACACAAGAAGAAACCAGAGCAACAGCCCCAGTGACCATCAGACACCTCGCGGCAACAAGGGCCTTACGAAACAACCAACCGAATATTACCACCAACCAACCGGATAATATTGGGACACCGCGACCAAAGAAAACCAACTCGGGAGAAAACCGAAGATTCGCAAAGTTTCCACTCTACAATCTATTTCTGACTCACCTCTGGGTGAATTACTGTCAAGGATTTGTTTGGTGAGCATTATCTCTGGCCCTCTAGAGTCCAACTTAGCTAGTACAGTGGGATTGGGAGGGGTGAGGTATCTTTCTATAGTAATTTCCCTTGTGTGTACCAAAGTGTTCCCCATTTTATTAGAGTGTTACGATTGTTGTGTTGTATTTTCTCTCTTGAATAAAGGTCAAAGTTTCTTGCACCAAAACCAGTTGTCTGCTGCACTTTGTCGCAACCCCCAAATGAGTCCAAGGTCTAGAACCCAGGGAGTGGGAGCGATTCGGACCGCTCAGATGTCAGAGGTGAAGCTGACACACACCACCACCCCCTACAAATGGCGACCCAGATGGGACCTTGGCAAAAGGGATGTGATACAGTGGACGCTGATTTGGAAGAGAGAACTGTAATGGAAGAGAGGATTTCAAATTATGTGTTCAGTAAGGTGAATATGGGGACAAAATGGGCCACTAATCTGTTAAAGGCTGGGCGCCCGGTAGATGCTGCAGCTAAATGGACAGAAGGGAAGGATCATAAAAAATCCATAGAAAAGGCAGTCTGGCTGATGTGCTTCAAGAAACAGATCCAGCTTTTGGACAGGCTCGTTGAAGCACAGGCAGCTGAGATTCGGGAGTCAGCCCTGGAAGTCCAAACAAAGGCCCTAGCAGGGGAGAAGTTACTGTTAGCATTGCAGGCTCTGAACCAGGAAAGGGTGCAGTTAGTGGGGGAGCATAACACCCAGCAGGAATATTTACAGTATCAGGTTACCGAGGCCAAGAACAATGAGCTGTGGTTGCGGGAAAAGAATGCCCGCCTAGCAAGACAAGTAAGAGAGCAGGAAGAGAAAGTAAAAGGCTTACAGGCAGCCTATAAGATAGTGAGCGCATAGAGGTTTGAGGATGCAGACCATGGCCCCTGCCAGAAGCAGATATAGAGTCTGAACCTTGCTCTAAGGACGGCAAAAGGCATGGTGTACCTCATAAGCCCTAGTGCAGCCCAGGTTGACTTCACGGGGAACCTGGGGAGGACGGTTCAGACACCACAGGTAGTGCCAAGGGACTACCCGGTTGAGGAGCAGGAGGGCCCACGACCACCACCCGTAGTGCCAAGCTTTAGCAAAATCTGGCAGGAGGGTGGGGTGGAATTAGGGGCAGAAGCTGAGGAGGAAAACCCCCAGCAAGAGAGGCTGGGACCGGGGCCGATGTGCCCGGCCCGGCAGCAAAGGTTTGGCCCGTGCGCTGATAACGGGGATGAGGGACCCCATGAAAACCAGTCTGTAGTTCCCCACGGCACCAAACAGCTTAGGGCCATGGTAAGCCATTTAACTAAACTTGCGGCAAATGGGGACCCTTCGGTCCACTTCAGGGAAGTGGAACAAGCAGCAAGCATCAACGAGTGTAATGATGCTGAAAAGGCCAAAATGCTGCTATTCTCCCTGGAAAGTAAGCTCTTCCAGTCCCTCTTTGATCATTGTAAGATGGGACAGTGTGATTATGGGGAGCTAAAGGAGGAAGTTCTTGAGGCCATGGGGATGAATGAGGGATGTCCTTTCTCCCGGGTGGAAAAAACAGTGCAGCTCGTAGGAGAAACCCTGCAGGCTTTTGCAGACAGGTAGTGGCTGGTGTATAGGAGCGCATGCAGTGGGACGCCTAACCGGGCTAACCTGGACCAGGATCAGCAGGCCCACTGGCTCTGTTGCCTGGTGGCAAACAGCTTGCCACAGGTCAGGGCCGCGGCAGGAATGTGCTTTGACCCAAAGAATCCCCTGACTACCGAACTCACAGTGATCAGACAATTGACCATAGCTTACCGTAATAGTAAAGGAACCGATGCACACCCACCTAAACGGAAAGTGCATGAAATGAAATCCAGCCAGGGTAGGAAGGAGTGGCATCAGGAAGGGAATAACCCTTCCAGCACAAAGCTCAACTGTTATGGGTGTGGGAAGGATGGACACTGGAGGAAGGAGTGCAAGAATCCTTGGAAAGATAACAAGGGAAAGAATTCCTCAACCCCAGCACAAAAGGCAGAGAAAGGGATCCCTCCCGCCGCAGTCGAGTCATTTTTGGACACCATGAGAACCCTACTGACTGGCCCAGGGAAGGTAGCAGCCTTGTGGGTTAGATGGGGCTGATGGCGCTCTGACCCCATCAGCCCCATCTAACCCACAACCCTGACTAGAGCCAGCGCAGCCTGTTTACCTGTGTTCCCTTACCTACGACTTATGGAAGAGACCCCTCGTTGAGATGGAGGTAGAAGAGGTAAAGGGGACCTATCTGTTGGACACGTGAGCATCATGTACCGTGATCCATTCAGCTAACCCCACCACCTCACCTCTGTCTAATGGGGTCCCATACAGTCTGTCGGGATTCACAGGTAAAGAACAGGCTGGCTCATTTTCCATTCCGCTGAACATTTGTTTCGGAACACTCTGCTCTAAGTGGACCTGTATCCCAATGAAGTGGGAAGTGGAGGGTGGAAAAGGGATCCTGGGAGCCGACCTTATTTTAGGCCACGGTATCCTAGTGGATTTGAGGAATCACTGCCTGTGGGGGGCAAATACAGGAAAAGAAGGCGGAGTAGTCGTCATCCCAGGGAAACAGGGGAAGGGGACCCTGTGCACCATGAAGCCTAAAGAGGGTTATAACCTCAAACTCATGGTCAGTAATACCCCAAGGGAGTTCCAGGCATTTATGCGAGCCCACCTAGCCACATTTGCCACACACAAACACGACTGTGGGAGGGTCAACGGGTTCGAGGTCAGTGTAGATGGGGACCCTATGGCCCGACCACAAAAGCAATATAACTTCCCCAGGGAAGCGGAGCCAGACATGGAAGCAGTCATGTCCTCCTTAGTGCAACAGGGGGTCCTGAGACCGATAGCCACCCACGTAAACTCTCCACAGTGGCCGATTACAAAACCGGACAACTCCTGGAGGACCACAGTGGACTATCGGGTGCTCAACAGTAACATCCCAGCCTGTGCACCCACGGTAGCAGCAGTTGCCGACCTGATAGGAAGTATCCCAGCATCCGCGACCAATTTCACGGTGCTGGATATCTCCAACGGGTTTTGGTCCATCCCTTTAAGGAGAGAGGATCAGTGCAAGTTTGCCTTTACCTTTAAAGGGCAACAATACACCTGGAACTGTCTGCCTCAGGGCTTCCACAATAGCCCCAGCATTTTCCACCAATGCATGGCAAACAGTTTAAAAGGCTTCGGCCAGCCCAGGCAGCTGGTACAATACGTGGATGACCTGCTCCTATTAACCGATTCGAGAGAGGAGCATGGCCCACTTCTGGCCGAACTGCTGGAACTGCTCGGGCAGGAAGGCTTTAAAGTGAACCCAAAGAAAGCACAGATTGGCCAGCAGGAGGTGAAATTCCTGGGCCTGACAATACGCGCTGGGGAAAGGTCCATAGATAAAGCTAGAAGGGAAGCAGTACAGGAGTTACCAGTCCCCAACACAGTCACGGGAGTGAGATCGTTTCTAGGGCTAACCGGGTACTGCAGAGACTTCATTGAGGACTATGCAGCCACAGCAGCCCCTCTGCTCCGACACCTGCATAAGGGAGTGGAGTGGATTTGGGATGAAGGGTGCCAGGCAGCATTTGTCAGGTTCAAGAAAGATCTGCAGACCGCACCAGCTCTAGGGGCCATAGATGAAGGGAAAGAGTTCTTCCTGGAGGTAGCAGCCAGCGGGGACAGCCGGAGTGCTGTGCTGCTCCAAGAGCGGCATGGCAAGCTGAGACCGGTGGTCTACTCCTCCAGGATACTCACAGATGTGGAGAAGAGCTACTCCAATTGTGAAAGGCACCTCTTGGCCACACATTGGGCTGTGAAAAGATCGCTGATCTTCACAGGCACCTCTCCCATCACCCTCCTCACCCATCACACGCCCACCCAGATACTCCTGGACGGGAGAATCAAGGATGGGACAGTGAGCAGTGCCCGCATTGCTTGCTGGACCCTGCCTCTCTCACAGATGAACCTGAATGTAAAAGGGCCCTGCGAGCCAAAGCTCGCAGCTTACCTGGTATATCCTGGAACAGCCCACCGGTGTTCCATAGAAGGGGTTTGGGAAGTAAACATAGGTTTACGGGCTGGGATACACCCCACAGGCCGTGAAATCTATGTGGATGGCTCCAGCACAGTATCTGCCGGTGAGCGACTCACGGGGTGTGGATTTTATGACCCAGCAGCAAACCCTGCCCTGGCAATTAAGCTCCCCAGCACCATGAGCGCCCAGCAGGTTGAACTGTCTGCGGTAGTGTACATGGTTACACACCCCGAGATCTTCGCCACCCCATACACGATTTGCTCGGACAGCATGTTCACATGCAATTCGTGTACGGAGTACCTGGCCATCTGGTCCCGCCGCGGATACACCTCCGCTGACGGGAGACCCCTCACAGTGAAACCCTTGCTGGAGAAAATCTTAGCAGCAGTGGGAGAGGAAGGGGAGGTTTTCATCCATAAGGTGAAAGCCCATTCCTCCGCAGAACCCCGGAGTGAGGTCAACCGGCAGGCCGATGTGCTAGCTAAGGATGGTGCCCGCACAGGCACTTTCTGGGACCCATATGGGTCCCGTCCTATAGCAGCAGTCATGGGTAGGAATGGGACACAGGGGAGTACAGGGGTAGCTTTAACCCCGGACCTTAAGACGGTCCAAACCCAAGACCCCGTTCTCAAGGCAGTCCTCAGTGCAGTGGCAGAAGGTGAAAGGATAGAGGGCCCTTACAGCACAGCAGCCCTCTCTGTAAAGGAAGGCATGCTGTTTAAGGGAGAGCAATGGATAGTACCGCAGCAGTACAGGAGAGAATTCCTTCAACTGGCCCATGAGGGTCCAGGCGCGGGGCATCCCGGACCTGAGACCACCTGGCAGCGGGTGGAACAGGCAGGATGGTGGCCAGGACTCAGGGAAGATGTCCGCGAGTTCTGTGCCAGCTGTCTGGTGTGTGCTGCTAACATCCCTGACCCCCACAAAAGGAAGGTACCTATGGGACACATCAGGAGGATAGAGGGACCATGGCAGTCGATCCAGGTTGACTACATCGGGCCCCTACCCACCGTCCAGGGAGGCTATAAGTACTGACTAGTCCTGGTGGGTGTGTTCACAAAGTGGGTAGAAGCCTTCCCCTGTCGAACAGCCACGGCTATGAGTACAGCCAGGATCCTGGTCAGGGAGGTGTTCTCACGATGGGGGCTACCACAGTACGTGGAGTCCGACCAAGGGAACCACTTTACCGGGCAGGTCATGCAGAATACCCAGAATACTTGGCATAGAGGGGAAATGGCACGTTGCACACAACCCACAGTCCTCAGGGATTGTAGAGAGGATGAACAGAACCTTGAAAGAAAGGCTGAGGAAAGAGACGGTAGACTCACCTAGAAAGTGGGTAGAAGTCTTACCGTTGGTCCTAATGGGGATCCGAGCCAGCCAGTCAAAAAGCACGGGGTATTCCCCACACGAGCTCATGACTGGCAGGGTTATGCGGACCCCCACCCATGTGCTAGCCCCGGTGCTCACGGAGGGTCAGCTTAGAGAGGTGAACCGGGACAGCTTCGTCAGGAATCTGTTTGAACACCTTAAACAGGTTCACTGGCAGGCTGCTAGCAACATGGGAAAACAGCATCGGAGTAACCGATTGCTGTTAGAACCCCGTACGCACAACGAGTGGGAGATAGGGGATCAGGTTATGGTTAGGAATTTTGCTCGGGTAGGCAGTCTAGAACCATTATGCATAGAGCCCTACAGCATTGTAGATAAGGCAATCTCCATGGTATACGCCATAAAGCTGCCTCGGCGCACCAAATGGTTCCACATTAACCAATGTAAGTTGTTTAAATCCGAGAGAAGGGAACAGCCTGTTGGGGCAAGGTCTGAGGATAAAAATCCTCAGCCTGCAGCAGGAGCAAACTCACAGACTGCACAAGCAGATGCAGTGGCTTGTTTTAAGGGAAGGGCCATCCCACCCACCGTTTGGGACACTCCCCCCGCTGGGCGGAGATTTGGCAGATGTAATACAATATTGGAAAATGTGAGGTTATGCACTTTGGCAGGAAAAATCAGAGAGCAAATTATTATCTTAATGGCAAGAAACTGGAAAGTACTGCAGTACAAAGGGATCTGGGGGTCCTAGTGCAAGAAATTCAAAAATTTAGTATGCAGGTGCAGCAGGTGATCAAGAAGGCCAACGGAATGTTGGCTTTTATTGCTAGGGGGATAGAATATAAAAACAGGGAGGTATTGCTGCAGTTATATAAGGTATTGGTGAGACCGCACCTGGAATACTGCATACAGTTTTGGTGTCCATACTTAAGAAAAGACATACTTGCTCTCGAGGCAGTACAAAGAAGTTTCTCCTCATCTCAGTTTTGAAAGAGCAGCCCCTTATTCTAAGACTCGGTTAATCCCGGGGATGAGGGGGCGGACATATGAGGAGAGGTTGAGTAGATTGGGACTCTACTCATTGGAGTTCAGAAGAATGAGAGGCGATCTTATTGTAACATATAAGATTGTGAAGGGGCTTGATCGGGTGGATGCGGTAAGGATGTTCCCAAGGATGGGTGAAACTAGAACTAGGGGGCATAATCTTAGAATAAGGGGCTGCTCTTTCAAAACTGAGATGAGGAGAAACTTCTTCACTCAGAGGGTAGTAGGCCTGTGGAATTTGCTGCCCCAGGAAGCTGTGGAAGCTACATCATTAAATAAATTTAAAACAGAAATAGACAGTTTCCTAGAAGTAAAGGGAATTAGGGGTTACGGGGAGCGGGCAGGAAATTGGACATGAATTTAGATTTGAGGTTAGGATCAGATCAGCCATGATCTTATTGAATGGCGGAGCAGGCTCGAGGGGCCGATTGGCCTACTCCTGCTCCTATTTCTTATGTTCTTATGTTCTTATGTTCATCTGGAACTCAGACAAGGTGGGACCTGAGGGCAGAGAGTTACCTGCCCCTGACACAGGTTTAGAAGAGGTACAGCCTGAGGATAGAAATCCCCAGCCAGCGGCAGTGGAGATTCCACAGACCGCACAAGAGGGGACAGTGGCTCGGGTTGAAGACCCACCAGCCAGAAAACCCCAACCAGCCAGAGTCCCTAGAAGGTCTCTACGAACGCCACGGCCAAAGAAACCGTGGTCACCGGCTCCCCAGTTTAAAAGGGCAGCCCCTCAAGTCAGGGATCGATCTGAGGACAGACGTCCCCAGCCAGCAGCCGCAGGCTGCGAGGGATCAAAGGTACAGGACAGGGCAGCCACACCGAAGGGAGTAGTGTGCTGTAGCCCGAACAGGGATTAGCCTGGCCGCCCGGGGATGGGCGGCAGATGTACATAGCTTCTGTTATTAAATTTTGAGATTGTTAAGTTTGGGTGTTTTAGTTAAATTTTATATAAGGTGGTTGGTAGTTTAAGTGTTATTGTTTATTTTTCTGTGTATGTACCGTATTTTCCAAGTGGTGCAGGGGTGTTGGACCCCCTCCGTGCTTGGATATGAACGTAACTAAATTGTCTGCATCTGAACACTACACCTAAAAGGGAATGTATGTTTGGGTCTTAGATAGGTAAACTACAGGGGAAGGTTGGCTCTCGAGGATCGAGAATTTTGCTCACCTTTTACCAGTATGATACTTGAAGCAAGGTTAAACTATCAGAGGGGGGAGTGTAAGATTCTCAAAATTCACAGATCCCCCAAAACTCGGAGAAAAACCCTAAAGAAATTCACCTTTTCCCTGAGTATGGAAAAACTTTGGCCATTGACTGAAATCCTAAGATGGAAGGATAGGTGAGAGGTCACCAGACGAATCCACAACACACACATGGAAGGTGGGAGAATTACTGCTTCAGACATGTCTCTGTTTTAATGCAAAACCGACAGCAGGGGGTCGACACTCAAGGCCATTGAAAGAGGTAACTGCTTCAGACATGGTGGGGCCATGCCTTTGTTTTAAAGCAAAACCCATCAACACCTAGGACGTTGGATACAAAAGGAAGCCTTGTGTGACAAGCTCTAAAAATCGGAATTAACAATGACCCATCGGGAGAAGCAATTGCAACATGATGAGGGACCATCAAAAGGCCATCAAAGATTCTTAAGGACTTTGTAAGAACTGTTTAAACAGACATGAAGTGTTTTTTTTTAAAAGTGTCGAAGACCATTGTAGGACAGGGATATAGAAGTGGAAACTCAAAATCTCTCGCGCTCTCTCTCTGGCTTGCTGGCGTTTGTGTGCTGCTGGGCTTGTTCTGCCTGTGTCTGGAAGGAAGAACAGCTTCCAGCGAACAACAAGGAAAGGAATTCTACAGAGAAGGTCAACAGCTCTAGAAGCAGGCCGACACACAAGAAGAAACCAGAGCAACGGCCCCAGTGACCATCAGACACCTCACGGCAACAAGGGCCTTACGAAACAACCAACCGAATATTACCACCAACCAACCGGGTAATATTGGGACACCGCGACCAAAGAAAACCAACTCGGGAGAAAACCGAAGATTCGCAAAGTTTCCACTCTACAATCTATTTCTGACTTACCTCTGGGTGAATTACTGTCAAGGATTTGTTTGGTGAGCATTATCTCTGGCCCTCTAGAGTCCAAATTAGCTAGTACAGTGGGATTGGGAGGGGTGAGGTATCTTTCTATAGTAATTTCCCTCGTGTGTACCAAAGTGTTCCCCATTTACGATTGTTGTGTTGTATTTTCTCTCTTGAATAAAGGTCAAAGTTTCTTGCACCAAAACCAGTTGTCTGCTGCACTTTGTCGCAACCCCCAAATAAGTCCAAGGTCTAGAACCCAGGGAGTGGGAGAGATTCGGACCGCTCAGAAGTCAGAGGTGAAGCTGACACACACCACCACCCCCTACAACACATATCATAAAATTGTGGATGGGCTCCCTGTGATTTTTAGTTCAACAAAATTAATGATCCTTAAGTTGTGGGAGTGTACCTATGATTTTTCGATATGCTCTTCCAGTGCATGCATTGGGTGTCTTACTACCAGCAGTAAATTAAAATGCTTATGTATGGAAATTGCCTTCTCATCTAAGTGGTAGGTGAATACATTTACCACTACAATGCTGTCTAAAAGTCTTTAATGGATTATCACCCTCCACTTATAGTTTAAGGTACTTAAAAATAAAAAATTCTGAACTCTTTTTCTTAGCCTTTTCAAGTTTTGTCATTGACATTATTTGAAGATAAATGTTGATTAAAAAAATACAGAAATCATACCTGATCTGTAGTGACAATGTTCAGTTTCCACTGGTTCTTTAGGTTCTTCTTTAGGTAGTTCAAGTGACACAGGAATTTCATCATAATTCAAGTTCATAGCTGAAACAAATTTAACAGTAACCACAGTCAACTCCAAATTGATAAGACCTTTTCCTAACTGCAATTTATGTCAATGTGCCACTCAATTTTCATCAAGAGCAACAACAACATAGTCTTTGAATAACTAAACAAGATAATTCTTGCTTCGTCCCTAAATGGACATTGTCAGTCAATTTGATGAAATTACTTGCGTATATTTTTGGCAATTTGTGAAAAATGCTGAAGAATGACATCAGTGACACTATTGCAAAATTGTATCACCAGTCACTATGCCACTAGAAATGTGCACTTGGGCGAAGTCACTCTTAGTGCACACAGAATGCACACGGGGAGCAGCCATTTATGTGGGAAGCCATATATGGCAAGGAAACTAATTTTCTGATGTTTGCTTGAGTCGCTTATTGATCCAGTGACCTGCTTGAGTTGCAACACTTTATGGAACTAATGCAGATTGTTAATACATAGTTGAGCAGATCAAAGAAGGAAAGAATAGATGCTGGTGAAAAAGACTTATAATTATCATTATTCACAAATACACTTAACAGTTCCCAAGCATTCAATCGGCTACCAGAAATTCTATAGCCAAGAAACTTTACATTCAGGTAATCTATGCATAAGGCCATAAAAATACACAGTACAAAATATTTGCTCATTCAGTGCATATTATTCTTCTCATTGTGGAAGGAAGCTACTTTCAACAGAAAACACCAAAACCAATTAGCCTGCAGGACAAATCATATCAAAACCGTTAACAGCTTCAAAAAGACAATTATAGAGGTCCTAGAATGGAATGTCGTATATGACAAGTGGTAGGATGACCATGCGCCTGCTTTGTATTATTGTAATTGTATAACATAACTGCGCAAATATGTTTCAACAAGTGATGTGAATCAAATATGGCTTTCAACAGAAAACACCAAAATCAAACAGCCTGCAGGGCAAAGCACATCAAAAATCTTTAATAGATTCAAGAAGACAGTTATAGAATGGAATGTCGTGTATGGCATTGGTGACAACAAGTGATAGGATGACCATGCTCCTGCTTTGTATTATTGTAATTATATAACATAACTGTGCAAATATGTTTCAACAAGTGATATGAATTAAATATGCCATGTATTCTCTGGCAACAACATTACTAACTATGCACACATACTCATCATGTGCCATTTTCTTCATTTTACAGATATACCTAAACCCCAGGAGCAGAAAATGAGTCCTCCAGCCAACAAGCCTCATACAGCATGCTGCACCATTATTACTTGAAGCAGGCACCAGCCCAGATGTAAGCTGATAAGAGATAGCCAGCATGTTTTTTTGTGAAAGGCGGGTCATGTCAAGCTAACCTAATAGAGTCACTTGACAGAATCTCTGAGGTGGTTAATAGATGGATGCCGTACACATGGACTTTCAGAAGGCATTTGATAAAGTACCACAAAGAGATTACCAGCTAAAATTGAGAAGCATGGAACTGGAAGCAACCTCATGGAATGGATAGGAAGTTGGTTGGGAGGTAGGAGTCAGACAGTTGGGATAAAAGGGACATTCTTGAATTGGTTGGCAGTGACAAGTCCTGCCCCAGAGATCAGTGCTGGGGTCCCAGCTTTTCACTTTGTAGGGTACATTTTATGAATGCCTGATCCCTACATACAGCATCATGCACCACCAAAATACATCCAACAAAATGCATAAATTGCTCATCCTCCATGTTTTTCTGTCCATTTATTTTAATGGACAGAAAATTGCGTGGGCATGCACAATATCCCAATACAAGGTCCTAGTGGGTGAAGCTTTGTGTTGGGAGTCCACATCTGTATATAATTGGCCTGGATTTGGGAATAGAGGGGAGTATAACCTCATTTGGAAATTATACTAACCTACAAATGTATGATAATATTAAAGAGAGCAGAAACCCATAAAAAGATGTAAGTAGATTAAGCAAGCGGGCAGAAAATGAGAATTGCAGTTTAACGTAACAAAATTCTTTGGTTTTAAGAAAGCCAGATTGCAATACAGTCTAAATGGGGAAGTGCCTGGGGGGTGGAGGGGGGTAGGTAAACAAAGGGATTTAGGAATCACCTCACCTCTGGAATTCAGCTCTTTTGTCCATATTTGGACTAAGGCTGTAATGAGGTCTGGAGCTGTGGCTCTGATGGAACCCTAACTGAGCATCCATGAGCAGGTTATTGGTGAGTAAGTGCTGCTTGATAGCATGGTTGACGACTCCTTCCATCGCTTTGCTGATGATTGGGAATAGGCTGATGGGGCGGTAATTGGCCTGGTTGAATTTGTCCTGCTTTTTATGGACAGGACATACCTGGGCAATTTTCAACATTGTTGGGTAGATGCCAGTGTTGTAGCTGTACTGGAACAACTTAGCTGTGGGCACGGCTAGTTCTGGAGCACAGGTTTTCAGCACTATTGCCAGGATGTTGTCGGGGCCTGTAGCCTTTGATGTGTCCAGTGCACTCAGCTGTTTCTTCATGTCACGTGAAGTGAGTCGAATTGGCTAAAGACTGGCATCTGTGATGGTGTGGACCCCGGGAAGAGGCAGAGAAGAATCATTCACTTGGCACTTCTGGCTGAAGATGGTTTCAATGCTTCAGCCTTGGAGTTAACAGTCAGAAAGAAAGCTTTTGCTTGGGAGCAAGACTGTGTAGCAGTAAAAATGGAAAAGGATCCATTATCACTTTCTACAAGCCTTACCCAACTGTTTATACATGTCTACTTTGCTGTTACACTGTTTAAGAAAAATACAGACTTCAGTGACAGTAAAAAAGCATTTACATGCATCCCAAACAATACCTTGCAGATGATGACAAGATCCAATGAGATCAAACTTCGTGTATAAAACTGAAAAAAACATTTGAGAGAAATTGTAGTCATCAAAATTTTAAACCTTTACACTTAACCTTGTCCTTTAGGTCTAATTAGGGATTTTATTTGAAGATAGGTATCCTCAAACAAAAAAACTAAAATGATACCTGATTAATTGTAAAAAGGTATGTGCAAATATCACCCTAAGTATACCTGACAGATATTCAGAAGTTCCAAAGAGATCCAAACCTGCATCTGAAAGACATTTAAGGGTCACTGAAGTCAGCAAAATTCTAAACCTTTACACTTCGCATTCTTCAGACTTGTCTATAAGTGTAGACATCTTTGCGTACATACTCTTCCTTCATACAAGGCATGGATTCAATGTTAGTGCTAATCTGCTGCACCCTAGGGAGATGAACTACAAAACATGCAAAGAACACTGAGACCTATTTGCAACACTCCTTCGTTCAATAGAAGCTGCATGACACATTTGCAGTCGACAACAATAATACCATGCAAGTGGTACTTCATAGATAACCTGTAAAAGAGGACTGTCAGGAAAAGCGCCACGCAAGCTAATATGAGAAGACCTGGAACATGGAGGTAGGTTATCAGGACACAGAGTTGCTGCTTGTGATAGTCAGACAATTGCTAACATCTTCATATGTGTGCTCTCCTTACAGGTCAACCATTGGGAGATAAACAGGATGGTTGGTAAGCCAGCTTTGCGGAAACAGCTGTCTAATTTTCAGGCGATGTCCCTCACTCTTTTTGGCTATGGATCTATAGAAGACATTGGCAAAGCTGAGCTTGAATCTGTAGTTCCACCAGTCAGAAAGTATTCTTCATTTGTCATGATACTTCATACAGACTCCCATTGTAAATCCTGACATCAGGGGATACTTTTGCAAAACAGCTGCATGATAAGCTTAAAAATCTAAGATCTTACCTATCTTGGAAGCCATTGTTTCGGGGTGCATTGCAAATCTTATTCCTTTTTTCTTCCTTTAAATTCTTCCCACGTTAAGGAAGCCGGAGGAAGTGACATCGCCAACCCAGGCACTTCACAGCATGTTGCATCAAGCACGCCACCTGCCCCTAGCACCAGCACAGGTATTAGAACCCTAGAGAATGTAGTTAGTGAGTTTGAGGTAGGGCACCAGGTCAATGACAAGCCACAAGTGAGAAGAGGAGGGAGAAAGACCTACTGACGCGACAACCCCATGTCCTTTGTCAACAGTATGAGCAAGGGATTGGTAGTCTATGGGGCCTGCCTTTAGATAGGAGTTAATACAGGAGAAAAAGGCTTTTTAATATCCTCAGAGTCTGCCATAAGCAGCCTGTAACAGCTGATTTAAAATGTATAGCAATGCACCTCTGACGTCACTGCAATCATGTGGGAGGGATTTACTTTAATGCAACGTACATAGGGGACAACATTATGGTAATCTGCAGGGAAGCCCCAAAGCACAGAGGGAATAAGTATGGAGCAGTCTTTTCTCATATACACCGTGACTGGCACCATTAAAACTTTGGGCACGTAGTTATGGGAATTTGTCACTGCCGGATATGACAGCATGAGAGATTATTTTAAAACAGTAGTGGCACAGGCTTTACCCACATTGGAGACTCCATACAAACTGTTTTCATGCAGCATGCCTGTTTCCCTGTCATGTGCTAATTCTATAAAGGCAACATATGTGCTGGAAATGGCGCCTTACTGAAGCCTTATTTCCCCAAATACACCATTTGTGTTGTATATACCGAGAGAGCTCGAGCACTGAGAGAGTGAACTTCTAAACGGAGTGAATTGCACACAGAGTGAAGACTTTAAAACGGGAATTTGATGAAAGTGGGAATAAGGTGCAGGGGGGAAGGAGGTGCTATGTAATTTAAACCGAGGGACAACAGCAAAAGAGAAAGAGGGAGAGAGTGAGGCACTCTAAGTGAAGAGAACTTTAAGTAAATAGACAGTTAATTCCAGTGAAATGGACGGGTAGCTGAGACCCGTTGCCTGCAGTTCCTGTGCCATGTGGGAACTCCAGGTCGTTTCATGTGTTCTGGATAACCATCATGTGCAGGAAGTGTCTCTGGCTGCTCGGGCTCAAGATCAGGGTTTCTGAACTTGAGGAGCGGCTGGTGTCACTGCAGGGCATACGGGAGGCTGAAAGTTTCCTGGATTGCACATTCCAGAAGGTGGTCACCCTACAGCCACAGAAAGTTCAGGAGGACAGTAAGTGAGTGGCCATCTGGCAGGGTAGGAAGAAGAGGAAGGAAGCAGGAATCCCCCAGGAGTGTGGTGTTCACAAACCAGTTTTCAGCACTGAATACCGGTGAGGGTGACAGCACCTCAGGGGAGTGCTGTCCAGAGCAAATCCACAGCACCGTGCAGCAGATGACTGCACAGGGGGACACAGCGAAGTGTAGAAATGCAGTGGTCATAGGAGATTCGATGGCCGGGAGATAGATGGGTGTTTCTGCAACCGTCAACTTCAGTCTCACATGGTGTGCTGCCTCCCTATTGCCCCAGGGTAAAGGATGTCACGGAATGGGTGAAGAACATTTTGAGGGGGAAAGGGGAACAGCCTGAAGTCGTGGTCCAAGTTGGAACCAACGACATAGGAAGGAAAAGAGTTGAGATCCTGCAGTCAGAGTTTCAGGAGCTAGGGAGGAGGCTAAAGAGCAGGACCTTGAGGGTGGTAATCTCTGGATTACTCCGAGTGCCACATGCTAGTGAGTATGGGAGCAGTAAGATAAGGCAGGTTAATGCGTGGCTGAAGAAATGATGCAGGAGGGAAGGCTTCAGATTCCTGGGGCATTGGGACCAGTTCTGGGGTAGGAGGGACCTGTACAAGATAGACAGGTTGTACCTCAACATGGCTGTGACCAATGTCCTTGAAGGAAGGTTAACTAGTGCTGTAGGGGAGGTTTTTAGACTAATTTGGCAGCAGAAGGGGAACCAGGATGAAGCATTAGAAAGGAGAAACAAGGTGCACAGAGGACTGGGAGAGACAAACAGCATTAGAATAAAGAGTAGTTCAGAAATAGGAGGGATCACACAGGGGGGAAATGCGAGGCAGACTAGGATGGATTTGAAGTGCATATGTGTAAATGCACGGAGCGTGGTAAATAAGGTTGATGAGCTGCAGGTACAAGTTGCCACATGGGATTACGATATAATGGCAATAACAGAGACCTGGCTCAAACAAGGGGAGGATTGGGAACTTAATATTCTTGGCAACAAAGTATTCAGGGAAGATAAGGAAGGAAAAAAAGGAGGGGGGGTGGCAGTGTTGATCAAAGATATTGTTGCAGCACTAGAAAGTGATGATGTACTCAACAGTTCGAAGACAGAATCTATTTGGTTAGAAATAAGGATCAATAGAGGAGCTATTACAGTGCTGGGTGTGTACAGGCCACTAAATAATGGGAAGGAAATAGAGGAGCAAATTTGCAGGTAAATTTCAGAAAGATGCAAGAACTGTAGGGTAGTGATAGTGGGGGTCTTCAATTATCCTAATATAGACTGTGAAAATAACAATGTAAAGGACACTGAGGGGGAAGAATTCCTGAAATGTGTACAAGAGAACTTTCTTGTTTAGTATGTTTCTAGCCCAATGAGGAAGGAAACAGTGCTGGATTTGGTTCTACAGAATTAAGTGGGCAAGTGGAGCATATTTCAGTGGGGGAGCATTTGGGAAATAATGATCACAATATTATTAGGTTTAGAGTAGTTATGGAAAAGGATAATGAACAATCAAACGTGAAAATATTCAACTAGAGGAGGGCTAATTTCAGTGAGTTGAGAGGAGATCTGGCCGAGGTGGATTGGAATCAAAGATTAGCAGGTAAAACAGTAAATGAGGAATGGGAGGCCTTCAAAAAGGAGGTAGTTCAGGTACAGACTAGATGCATTCCCACGAGGGGAAAAAGGGCATCCAAAGCTAGAGCTCCCTGGGTGACTAAAGGTATACAGTTTAAAATGAAACAGAAAAAGGAAGCTTATGATAAATGTCATAATACAATCGAGAACCAAGCTAAAGACAGAAAGTGCAGAGGATAACTGAAAAAGGAAATAAGAGGGGCAAAGAGAGTGTATGAGAATAGATTAGTAGGTAACATAAAAGGTATCCCAAAAGTCTTTAATAAACATATAAATAGTTAAAGGGTAGTCAAAGGAAGGGTGGGGTCAATTAGGGCCCAAACAGAAATCTTCTAGTGAAAGTCGAGGACATGGCTGAGGTACTAAATGAGCACTTTGCTTCACTAAAGAAGAGGATGCTGCCAATGTCATAGTAAAGGAGGAAGTAGTAGAGAAATTGTATAAGATAAAAATAAAGAGGAGGTATTTAAAAGGTTGGCAATGCTCAAAGTAGAAAAGTCACCTGGTCCGGATGGGATGCATTCTAGGTTGCTGAGGGAAGTAAAGGTGGATATAACGGAGACTCTGGCCTTATATATGCAGATATATCCTTAGATATGGGTGTGGTGCCAGAGAACTGTACGATTGCAAATATTACACTCCTGTTCAAAAAAGGGGAGAGGCATAAACCGAGCAACTACATGCCAATCAGCCTAACATCTGTGGTGGGAAAACTTCTACAGACAATAATCCAAGACAAAATTAATTGTCACTTGGAAAAATATGGGTTAATAAATGAATTTATTAAAGGCAAATCATGTTTGACTAACTTGAATGAGTTCTTTGATGAAGTTTGGTAAAGTACCACATAATAGCCTTATTAGCAAAATTGAAGGCCATGGGATTAAAGGGGCAATGGCAGTGTGGGACAGAAAGCAGAGAGTAATAGTGAATGATTGTTTTTCAGACAGGAGGAAAGTATACAGTGGTGTTCCCCCAGGGGTTGGTATTAGAACCGCTGATCCTTTTGATTTATATTAATTACCTGGCCTTGGGTATACAGGGTATAATTTCAAAGTTTGTAGGTGACACGAAATTTGAAAATGTAGTAAACCATGAGGATAGTAACAGACTTCAGGAGGACATAGACAGACTGATGAAATGGGCAGACACATGACAGATGAAATTTAATGCAGAGAAGTGTGAAGTGATGCATTTGGGTAGGAAGAATGAGGAGAGGCAATATAAAATAAATGGTACAATTCTAAAGGGAATGCAGGAACAGAGAGACCTGTGGGTATATGTGCACAAATCTTTGAAGGACAAGATGAGAAGGCTGTTAAGAAAGCATATGGGATCCTTGGCTTTATAACAGAGGCATAGAGTACAAAAGCAAAGAAGTTATGCTAAATCTTTATAAATCACTGGGTAGGCCCCGGCTGGAGTATTGTATCCAATTCTGGGCACCACACTTTAGGAAGGATGTCAAGGCCTTAGAGAGGTGCAGAGCAGATTTAGTAGAATGGTACCAGGGTTGTGAGACTTCAGTTACGTGGAGAGACTAGAGAAGATGGGGTTGTCCTCCTTACAGCAGAGAAGGTTAAAGGGAGATTTAATAGAGGTGTTCAAAATCATAAAAGATTTTGATATAGTAAATAAGGAGAAACTGTTTCCAGTGGCAGAAAGGTTGGTAACCAAAGGACACAGATTTAAGGTAATTGGTAAAAGAACCAGCGGCGAGATGAAGAGAAATATTTTTATGCAGCGAGTTGTTATGATCTGGAATGCACTGCCTGAAAGGGTGGTGGAAGCAGATTCAACAATAACTTTCAAAAGGGAATTGAATAAATACTTAAGGGGAAAAATTTATAGGTCTATTTGGAAAGGGCAAGGGAGTGGGATTAATGGATAGCTCTTTCAAAAGGCACAAGTACGATGGGCTGAATGACCTTCTTCTGTGCTGTAGCATTCTATCATTCTATGATTCTATGAAGTGAGGCTCACATTTCCCTGTAGCACAGCCATATGCAGCTCCTTAAAATTATACATTGAAAAATTGAACATGGTGTAAATTGAGCACATGAGATCAAGGATCTGATTGTCTGACCTGCAGTTGCCATCAGTGGGGCTCCGTGCAGCTACAGGAGCTTCAGAAAATTGGGATTTTTAATTTGAAGAAAAGTATTCTGAAAGGAAAATAATTTCAAAAAAGCACTTACATATATGCAAAATATACCTGGCACGATGTGAGAAGGTCCAAAGAGAGCCAATTCTGCCTTTTCTCCATCTGAAAGTCATTTAAGAGCTAACTGCAGTCAACAGTTAAATTTATAACTTTTCTTGGCTCATTTCAAGTTTTACATTTACAAAAATCTACTGTGACTAAAACTTATTTAACAAGTAACCGCATACTTGATAAGACTTAAATGAGAATGGGACTGCCAAAGGCAGCAGGGCCACTATGCATAGCATGCAAGTAACACGTGGAGCTATAGTGATTTAGTGGCGTCACAAGGTCAGCTCATTCTGATCATTTCCATTATACTTCCTGCACAGATTATCTCATGTAAAGTGAGCTTATTACTATATCCAGTGAGTTAATAGCGTAGAAATTGGACCTCTATGCACCCATTTTATGGGCATACAACGAGCACCACGAGGCCCAATTTCAGGGGCCAATGTTCTGTGTTCCAAGGATGCCTAAAGACGTCAGACCCAAAATTTGGCTGGACAATTTTTCAGGTGTCCATAACCTCATACATATATAAATCAGACGCCTAGTGTTTGCTTTAGGATCCCTTGGAAAAGTGCTGCCTCTCGGCCCGCTCCGCTCAGCTTCACTTGGCGGGAATGCAGCCTAGGAACCGGCTGTCAGGAGCAAGAGGGCAGCTATTTGTTCCTCTCTGCTGATAATGATGAGGAGAATGATGATAAAGAATAGGATGCTAAGGTAAAGGCCATACAGGAGTGCCTGAACCAACATTCTCAACATCATCAGCTTTCTCATGCATCAATTTATATACTGTCACTCGGGAGGGTTGGGGGGGAGATTAAATCATTTAAGTGAGGATATGGCACTGGGTGATTCATAAATCACAAGGAAGCAAGAAGATTGAGGAGTGGGTGAGGATGTGCCACATTCCCAGCAGAAACAGAGGAGAAAGCTGCCCATGGCTCCAGAGTTGTAGGATGCAGGGCTCATGGGTATTCAACTGAAAAGGATATTTGAGGAACATCACGCCTACATGCAGGCCCTAAGGTCAGTCTTCGAGGAAATGCAACAACTAACAGCTATGACACTAGGGCCTACAGCCTTCATTTGTTGGAACATCCTGAAAGCTATTTTTTTTATCACAGGCATCAAGGGAACATCTGGGAGTTTCATTGGAATCTTTAGCAGACCCCCATCTTGGAAGTTTACACCATTTTTCAAGGATTTCTGTGGCTTTTCCACCTGTCATGGTGGATGAGGGTGAGAACCCCGGCAGAAATTGACTCTCACAGTGTACTCTACTTTAACATTGGACTAGCCGTGGGATACATTGGTGGGTGCTTCTAAGTGCTGTATTATGCCTTTGCATAACTCAAGAGGGTCTTAAATGGATTATTGGAGGATACATGTCCCAATTGTTGCTTCATATTGGTACCTGAGTCTCCAAGCAGGTGACAAGGTTAGCTTCTGCACAATGAGAAGGGGTCAAGGGCACTTTGGTCTTTCTTCGCTAACAGTAAAGTTTTGATGCAGTTTAAACTTGGGGGCCTTGAAATTCCAACAGTGCTATTGTACTGCCATAAGTGAGGCACCTGTCATGATGTTCCAGTTTTGACCCAGTCCTAAATTGCAGATTCATGTAATTTAAATATGGAGAGACATACGGGGTGTGTAAATCCAGCTTGCAACACCTTAGATATGCTGGAAGAAGGGTGCAGGGTTGTGGAAAGCTCCTGCAAAGTCAGGAGTTAAGTAAAAATTATGTCCTAAGTGGCTGACAAAGGAGTTAGGTGGGCAGAAAGTAGAACTAGGTATTGGAAACCTGGTGCA
Organism: Heptranchias perlo; assembly: GCF_035084215.1. Taxonomy (NCBI): domain Eukaryota; kingdom Metazoa; phylum Chordata; class Chondrichthyes; order Hexanchiformes; family Hexanchidae; genus Heptranchias; species Heptranchias perlo. Next base: position 33,523,751 of record NC_090349.1, read on the forward strand.
GTAGGATATAAAACCTGTTGCTGCTTAAAGGAGAAATAGCAGCACTAGAAGAAGCAGGAAAGCAGGCTATCTGAGTGAGAAGGATGGCAGCAAGGGCAAAAGAAAAGCAGCCATCTTCAGGGTGTCGGACTTGGATGTCCTCCTTACGAAGATATGGAATAGAACGGACGGGCTGTTTTGGAATCGGACGCAGTAAACCTGTGAAGCCTGATATTTGCACTTTTTGGAAGGAGGTTGCACTGGCACTGAGTGTCACCTCCTTGACCCCAAGGGCTCCTTTGCTTTGTCAGGAGTTCAACAATTTCACCAGAGCAGCCATGGAAAGCTACCTGCTTCCCCTGATCTGGGTGACACTCCTTCATTCATTGCCTACACAGTGCTCTAGGACATTACTCTGAACTTCTGATCCTTTCTCCCATCCTGTGTCATCTGTTACCCACAAATGTACATTTCCTCACAGTATATGAAAGCCTCCCTAATTCAGCACGCCTGTCTTTTCTTGATTTTTGCCCCTTAAATAATCTGATATGTCAAACTTGTAACAAAAGACCCTGCCCAGCCTTCACCACAATATTCATGTCTTTTTTTCTTTTCTCTCACAGAAGGTGGGCCAGAACGGCCAGGAATGTCAGGCCATATCTGCTTTAGAGGGTTTTGCTTAATAGCAGCATCAGAACTATGGTCAACATCTAAGATTACAGTACAGCTTGGCAGAGTTAAGTACAGAGTTTTTATTTAATTTGTCACTGACAAGTTTCCAGCATTGGGCTATTCCTCCAAAATATGAACATGGAACATGCAACCAAGATAACGTAGACCATGACAAGCTATTGTACCCTGCCTAGAATACTGGAACCAGAGGACATGGATTGCGCTTGAAGAGGGATAAATTCAAAACAAATCTGTGGAAACAATATTTGTGAGTGAGTGGTCAATCTATAGAACAGGCTCCCTAGGGAGACGGTGGAAGCAGTTCGCACTGATCCATTCAAATGCAAATTAGATAGATTTCTTTCAGAAAATAGCATTTTGAGATACAGCATATGAGTAATTTGAGACATGATGTGGTAAGTGTAGCATGCTTGGACGAAACAGGTGACTTTGGACCGATGGTTCCCGAAGCTCTTCACCACTGAGGTTTTCCTTGCATCACGTCTGGATCTATTGTGGACTAATTTATAGAGATTGGTTGCTAATATTAGTCAACAACTCCATTATCGTATCATGTGGCTACCAGGATGGCTCTTGATCTTTTATCATTTAGCAATTCTTATGTTCCTATGTTCCTAACCGTTTCCTTTTAGTAGGCTGGCTGCTGTAGCAATGGTCTTCTGTGATACTCAATCCTCCGGGGATACCCTTGACAAGTCACTGTTTGTGATTGTCTTCTTTCTTCGGTCATCTTCCTCTCATCCTAGCTTAATTAACCTTGCATGTATATTTTCTCTAATTGTTACTTTACTTTCTCTGGGGTCAGAGATTTAAGCTATTAAATACAAGCCAAGGTACACTTTACAATTTTTAAAATTTAAACTCTTGATATTTTTAATCTTAACAGTCTCTGCTTTTTGCAAATTTGCTTCAAAAGTTCTTTACAACTTCTCTTTTAGAAATCACCCTAACACTTCCTTAGAACCTTTTGAATCTTCCCAGAAACTCTTTGGCCTTGAAATTTGGGAGCGCCCATTTTTGGACACTCGGGGGGTGAATGGTAAGTACCCTGCGCCAGAATGGTGAGGTGCAAGGCTCCCAATATATTGGGCCTCGGTCCTCATTGTCATAGAGCCGGCACAGCACAACGGCCCGCCAGCGAAAACCAGAGGAAGGGCGAAGAAAAATCGGGCCACTGCTGACGACGCAGCGGCTCTCAGGTAAGTGGGTCCAGAGGTTGGGTCAGCGACACAGGTCGGGGGTCATGATCTGTGGTCGGGGGACCTGGAGACCATGACTGGGGGTTAGGACCGGGAGGGGGGGGGGAATAATCAGGGGCCGGAGCCTGGACCCCCATTCGGGGGTTGGGGGGGTCAGGTAATCGAGGGTCGGGATGGACAACGATGTCGCGGGTGGGGGTCGGGAGTGGCAATCAGGTCCTTTAATGTGGTCGGGAAGATCGCCTGTTCTTGGTCTGCAGGTGTTCCATATGGCTGTTTTCCCCGAGTGCATCCTGCAATGGCACTGGCTGTCTCAGGGCAAACCAATGTTAGAGCGGGGACCTCAAGCAGGCTTTAGGCCCCTTATTTGCATGTACAAAGGCATGCGTAAAGGACACCTCTTGTTTGTCGTTACCCAATATGGTGGTCAGCACACTTCCAGCCGGATGTGCGCACGCGCTTCCTGCCCGCCATATTGGGGCCTTAGTTGTCTGAGTAGCACCCGGAAAACGGGCGCTAGGTGGCCCATTTTCTAGGTCCTTATCTTTTCTCTCAATTTGGGCTTTTGTTTGTCAGGCTAAACTTCCCTAGTTGCATTCCAGATGAAGGCTAGCTAGTCCTAACTGGCAAAGGTTAAGAGTAGAGACATCATCCTCGGACAAGGATAAGTAGGGTGAGGACACTCTTCTACTGGCGTGCTCTTGTGCTAAATGAGTTGAATATTCCAGACAGACTGATCGAGCATCAGATTTCTCAGAGATTGTAGGTCATCTTATTCCTCACAAAATAGGTCAGATTCCTAATTTTCCTCCAGAGGCTGGGGTATCTTCAGGCAACTGACAGAGAAGAATCTGGATGCATGGAAAAAGGAGGGCAATGCTCATCCTGAGCTCTTGGCACTCAAGAAGTGCCGCAGAGGAAACAGCTGCCACTCCATTGGCAATGAAGCCCTAAGCACCAGCACATAACCCAATAAATGCAAAGATTTGACAGAGAATGAAGCAAAGTGGTAGATGGAAACTGAGGCCCACAAAAAAAGTGAGGACAAGGATTCTGGACTTTCCTGATGTCACAAATGGGGTCTGGGTCGATTAATTGAAGTACTGCACTCAAATTGTGTGGTGTGTAAGGGAATCAATGCCAAAAGTGGAGGAAGAACTGTACATGGTAGCTAATAAAGACTTCTTTAAGAGGAGTGAGACATTCACTGACTCACATTTGCAACGGCTGAGGCTGATATGTTACTCTTCCCAATACTGCAGATAGTACTTCTTTTATTTCTTCTTTAGGCCCTCGTCACTATTCAGGGCCTGGGCATCCTCCAATGTTGCCGAATGGTGATCAGATCTAACCAATCCTGATTAGTACCAATGAGGCAGTGAATAAAGCATACTCCTCAATGTCAACTAGCATCAAGCTGGCTCTGCTAGCAGGCATCAGTCAGTGACAACATGTTTCCAGCCCTCTCCAGAGATGATGCTGATCTTGACTGGTGCCGGACTGATGTGTCAGCAGTCAGCGCGGTATCAATGTCATGTCAGTCTTCGTTGACATTTCAGGATCAGATCATGACGATGGTGTACTAGATTGGTGCCACATGACATGAGATCAGTTGAGGGAAACATAAGAACATAAGCACATAAGAAATAGGAGCAGGAGTAGGCTATCCGGCCCCTCGAGCCTGCTCCGCCATTCAACAAGATCATGACTGATCTTCTACCTCAACACCATTTTCCTGCACCATCCCCATATCCTTTGATGCCTTTAATATCTAGAAATCTATCGATCTCATTTGAATGTACTCAATGACTGAGCCTCCACAGCTCGGGGTAGAGAATTCCAAAGATTCACCACCCTCTGAGTGAAGAAATTTCTCCTCATCTCAGTCCTAAATGGCCTACCCTTTATTCTGAGACTGTGACCCCTGGTTCTAGATTCCCCAGCCAGGGGAAACATCCTCCTTGCAGTTACCCTGTCAAGCTCTATAAGTTTGTATGTTTCAATGAGATCACCTCTCATTCTTCTAAACTCTAGAGAATACAGGTCTAGTCTACTCAATCTCTCCTCATACGACAATCCCGCCATCCCAGGAATCAGTCTGGTGAACCTTCGTTGCACTCCCTCTATGACAAGTATATCCTTTCTTAGGTAAGGAGACCAAAATTGTACACAATACTCTAGGTGCGGTCTCACCAAGGCCCTATATAATTACAGTAAGACATCTTTACTCCTGTACTCAAATCCTCTTGTAATAAAGGCCAACATACCATTTGCCTTCCTAATTGCTTGCTGCACCTGCATGTTAGCTTTCAGTGACTCATGTACAAGGACACCCAGGTCCCTTTGAACATCAACATTTCCCAATATCTTACCATTTAAAAAATACTCTGCATTTCTGTTTTTCCACATTATATTCCATCTGCCATGTTCTTGCCCACTCACTTAGCCTGTCTATATCCCCTTGAAGCCTCTTTGCATCCCCCTCACAACTCACATTCCCACCCAGTTTTGTGTCATCAGCAAACTTGGAAATATTACATTTGGTCCCCTCATCCAAATCATTGATATAGATTGTGAATAGCCGAGGCCCAAGCACCGACCCCTGCGGTACCCCACTAGTCACAGTCTGCCAACCTGACAAAGACCCGTTTATTCCTACTCTCTGTTTTCTGTCTGTTAACCAATTCTCAATCCATGCCAGTATATTACCCCCAATTCCATGTGCTCTAACTTTGGTCACCAACCTCCTGAGTGGGACCTTATCGAAAGCCTTCTGAACATCCAAATACATTACATCCACTGGTTCCCCCTCATCTATTCTACTACTTACATCCTCAAAGAACTCCAATAGGCTTGTCAAACATGATTTCCCTTTCATAAATCCATATTGACTCTGCCAAATCCTATTATTATCTTCTAAGTGTCCTGTTTTCACATCCTTTATTAAACAGGGATAAATTAACTGAAGTTTTACATGTGTAGTATATCTTAGGTATAGCACAGGCACAATATTTCCAACATCACGATGCCAACACGTCTTAAAGCGAAATCATCCCTATTGAATTTTCCCTGGCAGAATGGCACTAATACAGGTGATGCATGGAGCATGACAACAATAATGAGGAAAGATCTTTTGACCTATTAAGGACACTCATAAACAATGTACAATCTACCCCGGCCCTGTCTTTACTCTACTATTATAACCTCCTGAGAAAATATTTTACAGCCCCCTTCCCAGTTTCGTCCCTCCTTCCCAGAAAACTCAAGACTCCATTATCTACACTTGACAAATGGCATATCAAATCCTCACACCTAGTGACCATAATGCCTTGACCCTGTTTCCCCTCTATTTGACCTGCAGCTATCTCCCAAGAAATGATCTGAACATAATAGGGTTGATTTTACTGACCATAGTGTTCAGTTCCCAGGCGATACCGGGAAGAAAATGAGGCAGAGACCCATTCCGTTGGGTTTTCATCCCTCTATGTTTCCTTGAGTTTCTGGGGCAATTCTAAATGCATGGACCTGGGTCTGCACATGCAATAGACAAGAACCTAACATCATTAGGGCATCATCAAGGCATTTCTGGCCCTTCAACCTCAACTTTCTCAAGATACGTCCATAGAATGCCCATATGCAGGGGCACCCCAATAAGTTGGCAGTGCGCTTGCACCATGACTGTCCTCAAATCAATAGTTTTTGAGGGGCTCAAGGCAGTAAGCCAATCAGGACCACAGCAGCAGATAGGTCCATTTTTTTTTTCCAGTATCTTTGGACCCTGTGGCTGCTGTTCTTAGGCCTGCAGCTGCACAGCTGTTTCCACCTCAGTTCCCGGCAGAAAGTCCTGCCAGGGGTTGAGCCTGGGCCTGCGCCTGGGGTTCGTCTGAACCATCTAATGGCTTGGGACACTAAATTGAGGCATAAGAGCTTGATAGGTGCAGCACACTGTAGCCCTATTGCTGCCTAACTGTGCACATTCATGAATACTTATTATGTTATTGTGAATTTGAGTGCCATGTAGACACCAATTACTTGTTCTGCAGTTACAATACTGCTTTTTGTTGATCCAGAGCAGTTTTGATACAACAGGGTGTTCCTGCCCCTGGTCACGCCCCCTTTCCATCAATGACCTTTGAGGGTTGGGCAGAGGCTCCACTCCCACAAGGCATTATGGGAACTGCGCACTTAAGGCCAGGACTCAGTGTATCCAGGTCCCGGAACGGCCATTCAATTTCAGAGCCATTGGGGGTGAAATTGGACATGGGCGGGAACACAAGACAGGCGGAATGACAACAGCCGACTGTTATACCACAGGCCTAATATTCAATTCTATTGAAGTCAATGAAAGTGAATACAGAGCGGAGCGTCTAATAGGTGATCAATGTGATACCACCCGTTTTGCGTCTCCGCCCATGTCCAATTTCATCCCCTCCCCCTGTCTTCAGTTTTTTTTTTCAGTAGCTATTCAGAAACACTTTCCAACTACAATATTGATATGCTGCTGGCATGCATAAATATTCAGAAATGGGAGCATCATCCCACCAATATTCCTGTTCTATACATGTCTATTAATTAAAGAACAGCTTTCAGAGTGCAAAAAATTTACCAGAGTGGAGAAACAGTATAACAGTTCATCCAACTGCTGCACACTCAAACAAGTACCAGTCTCAGATCCAATATAATTAAAACCGTAGCCAAATATTTAAACTTCACATAACAATAAAACCTAAAAAGAAAATTATAATAGAAACATAAAAATCATTTTATGCCAGAGAGAGTTTTTGAAGATATATATCTTACAGAACTTTTACTTTGAAATGTTCCTGCTTCACATTGCTCAAAATTAGTACAAACACATTGGCCCGGAAATTCAATTGCCCGTTTTATAGATGTAAAAAGGGCGCCTAATGGTCCAACATGCTGAGCAATGTGCATGTGCTCATTCCACACCATATTGGATCGGCTCCTCTTTAGGTGTCCAGGGCACACACTGGAAATATTAATAACACTCATAATATTAAAGAGTCCGACGGTTGTTGCAGGACCCTTTTGTGAAATTGGTCTGCCCCAGCACCTGACTCGCCATGTGATAAACTTGCTCAGCAAATCATGGTGCTAACAGGCATCAAGGACTCTGTAGCAGCGCTATTTAAAGGGCTCACCCCCTCCATAAAGGTTAATTGCTGATTTGTCCTTTTAAGCTGCTGGTTAACTTCTGAGTGCTTTTGTTGTATATTTTCTACATTCTACAGGTGAATTCTGTCTTCTGCCAACAAGTTTTTGTTGGTGATAGACTGCATCAAATCAGTTCTATTGCAGTCATGAGTGGTCTGGTCGATCTGTCTTTGGGGCTGGAGGATGAGGGGAACAGCGAAGAAGACAGGAAAGAGCAGGATCAGCTGGAAGAGGAAGGAGGAGAGCACTGCGCAGGAGGCCATACCCATAGTGGGTCTTCAGGGAGCACTTCTCATAACTCAACTTCACTGAGGAGCAATGTGTCAGGTACCTTTGCTTCACCAAGGAGGCTATCACTGAACTATGTCACCTGCTGCAACATCAACTGGAGCCTCAAACCACCTTTATTCCAACCAGGCTGTCAGGTCACATGCTCACTACTGGTGACAAGGGGTATCCCCTTCAGACTTGTCTCATGACTGTTGTCAGGAATGCGGGCATAGTCACAGAGCTGGCCTACAACGAGAGCCATGCTGCCACCAGAAATATCATTGAGCGGACTGTCAGCATGATCAAGCAATGCTGCCTGGACCATTCGGGAGGTGCTTTGCAGTATAGTTGTGACAGGGTATCCAGATTTGTGGTTGTGTGCTGCATGCTGCATAACTTTGTGATAATGAACATACCGCCCACCACCTGGGCAGCAAGAAGTGCAGGACGAGGAGGAGGAAAATGAAGAGGAGCATTAAGAGGAGGAAGATCATGAACGGTATCAACCACCAGTGCCCCAACTGCCTGAGATCAACTCATCCAAGATCACTTCACGTGAACCATCCGTCCCATCCCCAAATAACCAACAATCCCGTAATCCTTATCACCTCGTCCTTACTACCGCCATCCAATTGCCTTCCTTCATTCCAGCCTTATAAGTCTTGCCCTCACTTCACTGCAAATATAAACACCAATATTAATACAGAAAAAAAAGATTTAATCCAACAATTTAATTCCATCTGTATAATATTTAACAGGAATAATTAAGAACCACCTTTGTGCAACCCCTTAGTGCTTGTGTGCTTGCTTAGCTATCCAGTGCTCCTACAAAATGATTCCCCAATGGTTACAGCTTGGGAGGTGGAAGGCTGCTGAGCTTCAATTGAGGACATTTCAGATAATGACCTCGAGCAGCTGTGGGCCTTGAGACCGTAGGCCTAAGCAGTCTGGCCCAGCTGGTTTTGTGGCATGAACAAGGGCACTGGCGGAGTGCATGTTGGGGGAACAGGATGCTGTCATGGGAGGTTCCTCTCCGACGGAGCCAAGGACATTCCGTGGACTTCACTTCAGCTCTCCTATGGCTCTGCGTAAGAACAGAGTGCAGAAGTGATGTGACACTCTAGAAGTCCTTGTCAACATTAGCCCCCAGAGCCAAGTTGGCAGCTATATGAGCTTCCATGGCAACTGTGTGAGCTGCCATGGAAGCTGTCAGCAGAGGCTCCATCATGGTGCATGGTACTGTCATGTTCATGACCATTCACTCCATGTTGTACAGTGCAAGAAACAATATTTTTCCATGGAGGTCTTCATTAGAGATTGTTTTCATGTATTTGGGATTGTCTCAAACTTGTTGACTAAAAAACGCCCTTGGTTGATCACATCATGAGACGCCATGTCTCTGAGTACTATCGATGTTTATAAACATGATGGCATGGGATGTGTTACCATCTTGTTGGGGAATATAAGAAATCAGCAGATGGTGTCTAGCCTACAGAGAAATTGATTGACATGTGAACACAAAGGAGATTTGGGATTCAACAGATTTTACTGTGTGATTATGGGTATATAGGTAGGAGCATAAAACATGTTTGTTAGAATATTCTCGGAGCGACTGGACAGCTCAATATCTTATCGCAGGTTTGAGTTTGATCACTTTGGGAACCTTGTCGGTTTAAAGCTTTTGCCTGGTTCTATCCCAACGTCTTATAATTGTACTTATAACCTGTACTAATGTATTTTAACATCTTTTACTTCTTATCTTGTATTCTAACTCTTTATAAAACCTTATTCTTGGCACAAGACTTACTCGCAGCCTTTTAGTATAAGAGGCCGAACTATTAATAGAACTTACATTTGGCACCCAGCATGGGGCCCCAGGTATAGTTTTGTACGAAGTATAAGTATTTGGATTATTGTACTTGTTAACAGGCAAAAGTGGGGATTATGTGTTTATTTTTGGTCATGAGAGACCTGTGTAATTACGCTTTTATTTGTGGTGCAAGGTACCTGTGTAAGAGTACAGGGTTCGGTACCGGGGTGAGTTGTTCACTCACAATTTTGGTGGTGGGTTGTTAAATGTGGCAAGAGATTATAGCCTTGTCCGAACTCTGTTCTTGCAAAAACTAAAGTTTAAAAAAAAACGGGGAGCGTGTTTGGCCGTGGCAGAGGGGATTGATAGCCGTAAAAACATGGGAGAACAGCCAATAAAAACTCTGGCAGATAAAACAAAGAAGTATGTCCAGGAGAAATTAGGAACTTGTGCTTTATTCGTTAAAAACTGTCAAACTTTGTGTGAAGTTGAGGACAAGATGAAGGAGTTAACTAAAGAGAAGATCAAAGGAAATGATTGGAAAGCAGGTGTGCTGCTGTTTCAACTTCAGGAGGTGGGAAGATTAAGGGACCAATTGCAGACAGTTCAGGCTTAGAATCCAATTCTGAAAGATAAAGCACAGAAGGATGAGGAGGAGAGTAACAAGAATGACAATAAAAAAAACCAATATATAGGCATGTTACAGGGATCAGTGGCATACATGCAAATGCAGGTAGGAAGTCAAACACTTGAGGTTACTTAGAGACATGATGTGGAGATGCCGGTGATGGACTGGGGTGGACAAATGTAAGGACTTGCACAACACCAGGTTATAGTCCAACAGTTTTATTTTAAAATAAAATAAAACTGTTGGACTATAACCTGGTGTTGTGCAAGTCCTTACTTAGAGACAGGCAGAGTCGGAGGAAATTAAATAAGCTAGAGAAAGCAAAGGTTAAAATCAATGAATTGATTGTGGCCACTAAAACAATGACTGACATTATGAAAAAGAGGCCTCGTCACGATAAATGTCATAAAGAGATAGAAAGGCTGAAACAACAACTAAAATCCCATAGGGGAATGGTACATGTTGTTAGTCAGTATGGAGTAATGGGGGCAGATGATATTGGGGATGAAGGTATAGACTGGGATGACCTCACAGCAAGGGCAGAGCACTACTGGGACGGGGTGATAACCAAGATCATCATCATGATCAAGGTCTGACGGACCCGATACCCAGAATACGCCCCACACGTACGGTCAAACGAGAGGGACGGGAGAAGTGGGGACCAGGACGGAGAAAACGTGACGCAGACCATAGAGATCTCCTATACTGGTATGCAGTTACAGGAATTAGTGAAAACTATTCCTAAAATGAAAGCCAAGGAGGACCCAGGAACTTCAATAGCAGCGATAGATCAAATTGCTGAATTAAATGACTGTGACTCAAGAGAGAAGGTGCGCATGATACTATATGCCTGTAGCCCCGAGGTATCAACAAGGATATGGGAGGGCAGGCAGGAATGGACGGACACAACAGCCGTGGCCTGGAAAGCAGTGGGGATAGGAGGTGATGGAGGTCAGGCTGCTATGCAAGTACTAATGAATTGCAAGTAAGAGAAAGAGGAGCCGCCCCACGTTTTTGACGTGGACTGTGGAATCATTATAAGCATGTTTTCACAATTGGACCCAACGTGCCAGTTCAGAACGAATTGGAGGACGCTGAGCTGCAAAGATGGTTGGGTGGTTGTAGTGAGTCATACAAGGCAATTAGTGACATATATGACTCCACCAATGATCTGCACACTGAGGAATGGGTTCTTGCCTAGATGGATAGGAAATATGAACAAAGTAAGGATAAAAAGGGGAAAATCAATGCAGTATAGGGGACTGGAGATCACCGGCAACTGTCGAGTAATGAAGGGAATTTCAGCGGGCAAGGAGAGGCAATAGAATGTTGGAAGTGTGGAAGGAAAGGGCATATGTCCCACTCCTGCCCCACTAGGACAGCAGGACGGGAATGATTAAGGAAATGCCTGCCAAGTCCCCTGGGGATAGTGAACTCATTATGCTTGGAATGTTATGAAAGGAATTGCAGACAATGCAGCTCCAGGACAGTGCAGGAGGGGTCACAGCAGCCCCGCTGGCCCCACAGCGAGAGGGAGATTCCCAGTCCTGCTGATGGGGACAGACCTCGGTAAAGCTGGAGGGATCTCTGATGCAACTGCAATATGACGCATACGGATGACCCAATATGACTGTTCTGGTTAGAGGCCGCCAGGAAAAAATTTTAGTTGACGCAGGAGCACCCCATACATACATACCGTCATGGCAAGCTAGAGTGCCCTGAATTAGCTCCATCATTTTGCTTTACTCCTGAGTTACCTATGAGAATTGCAAATGGAGTCCTGATCCCAGTAGACGTTCATAATGCTACGGAAATCGGTTTAAGGGAGGAAGCCGATTCCACCACTGTCACTGTGTCTTAAAACTTTACTTGACCGGACGGTCACATCAGAGTGCCATCTCATTGATGTACTACAATGAAATGCAGCCGTAGAAAGAGATATAGGATAGTTAGGAGAACATAAATGGTGGGAAACAGTGTATTATGTAGGACAACATCCCTGGGCTAGAATTCTCTCACAAGTTCTAATTCTTACTCAGTTGATTCTTATTGTAATTGCTATTACAATGCTTTGTGTAGTATCCTCAATGTATAAAAAGTTAAATATGGAAATAGATGTATTGCGCTACCTAGATGTAAGCGAAGATTGGTGTGGACATGTGAGCCTAACAAGGATACACCTTGTACGCTCAATAGGTGGGATATGCAAGAAACAGTGGACACTAAATTGGGCCATGTAGCGCCCGTTGTTTTGACGTTACATGGCCTCTCCAACATCCAAGATGGCGCCTTGGTTGCGTAGGCCCGATTCCAGCGTGATGTGCGCCGGACGCCATCTTGGTACAGGAATTAGCGCATGTGCAAATACCGAACGCCGGAAGCGTGTAAAGGAGAAAATGGATACAGTGTGCAATGCTGATTTAAAGTGATAGACACCATTTTGGGACTTAATGCTCAACTCAACACACAGTCTTAGCCCTGATCATCTGAACGTGCCTTTGAGGGCCTGGAACACTCCCACCAGCGCTATTCAAAGGGACCATGCAGGATTTACAGGTTAGTGGCTCGATTACTGCTTCTGGTTGCCGACACATTTGTAACTGTTTTTGAAGGTCTCCTATACTTGCATACTTGGACTAGGGGACATAGCCTAACATTTAGAGCCAGGACATGCAGGAGTGAATTTAGGAAACGCTTCTACACGCAAAGGGTGGGAGAATTTTGGAACGCTCTTCTGCAAACGGCAGTTGATGCTAGCTCAATTGTGAATTCATTATCTGAGATTGATAGATTTCTGTGAACAAAGGGTATTAAGGGATATGGGGCTAAGGCGGGTATATGGAGTTAGGTCACAGGTCCACCATGATCTCATTGAATGGCGGAACAGGCTCGAGGGGCTAAATGCCATTGCCACTTGTTGCCTCCTGATATGCGCCACCTTCTCCTACAAGAAAGCGGGATGTGTGTCTAGGTGATGTGCCGGTCATGGTTGAATAGCTGCCAGTGCGAGTGGCTTGTGAGTTCTGTGTGGGTGACTTGCAACAGTAGAAATGTGTAAGGGTGTGAGGAAGCATCTGATCGGAAGAGTTGAGTACTGATGGACAGAGTTTGTTGGTATGTGGGTGATGGGGGGTGTACTTATAACTTGTACTATTGTGTTTTAACAACTTTTACTACTTATCTTGTATTGTAACTCTTAATAAAACTTTATTGTTGGCACAAAGATTTGCAGCCTTTTAGTATCAGAGGTCTAACTATTAATAGAACTTACAGACCCAATGGTGTATGCGAAGCCCCAATGTAAGTTGGAGCTGGACTCTTCCATGCTCTGAGCTATTGTGCGCAAGCTTGCTGGCAGGCTGCCCAGTGCACTTAGCATTTCCTCATGTATGTCCATCAGCCTTCTTCGGTAGACTGGACCGTCAAAGTCAATATCTGAGTCCTCTGCAGTAGAGCTAGTATGTGATGTTGCCCTCCAGCGAGCCGGCACCTGTAGTGTCCTATCCCCCTGCCCTAGCTCCTGCCTACTTGTGGCTGGTTATTCACCATGTGAAGACCTCTCCTCTAACCAACCCTATAAAGTATACATGGAGCCTGTCTCTAAGCTGGTGCTTGCTAGGGTCGGATCGAGTGATGCCAAATCTTTAGGAAGGCTACCCTCCTCCTGCTGCACTGGCACAGGGACCTCGACATTTTCAGTACCTGAAATGAGACAGAAGGACAAGGGTTAGCTTTTAGTGTGAAGGGAGAACGGAGAGAGATGAATGGCTGTTGAAAGCAGCTGCAGTTTGTCATGCAGAGTGTGTAAAATGAAGTAGAAGAAGGGAAAAAGAGGATATGGTATGAAGAAACCTTGTGCAATGTTTGCTCCAGCATTGCCACTCGCCATGGCCATAATTATCCCATTGCCCGTGATGGCCAGAGGGAAAAGGTGTGTAGGCAGACTCAGCCTGCTCTGGTTGCCTGCTGCATGTTGTGCGAGATCTTCTCTTGCAAGAAAGAAGGGAGTGTGTTAGTGACAGACGTGAGTTGTTGGAGAATGTGCCGGTCACGTTCAAATGGTTTGTATGTTACATGGAAGTTGTGAGGTGTGGGGCACTGAGAATTGCAATTTGAGAGTAGGTGGTGCAGAGTGTGTGAGTGGGAGGAAAAGGAGATAGTGCAGAGATTGCAGTAGAGTGAAGGGAAGTATTTTGAGTAGAGTGGCTACAGGTAGTACAGGTGTAAGGAAAGAGTAATTGATGTGAGAGGTAAGTTTCTTACCGTAACAACTCTGGTGAGGTCATTTAACTTTTTTCTGTATTGCAGCCATGTCCTCTGAGCTAAGCTCCTGGCATTGCCCTCCTCAGTGAACTCTTCCCATTGGCTTTGGAGATGTTGCCTGGAGGGCTTTTTGTCCCCCGAGGGGAACAAGATCTTCCTCCTCCTGTCGACAGTCTGGACCAGAGCCTCCAAAGCTACATCCAAGAACCTGGGTACCCTCTCTGTACCTCTTCCAGCTACTTTATTCCTTTGAGAACATTTCTCTGCTGCCTGCAACAAGAGTGCACCTCCCATTTAAGAAGTGCTGGCTGCCTTTAAATGGTGTCAGTCAAGTACGATTTTCCAACCCCTACCAAAAAAGCCATGCAGCCAATAAATAATAAAGATAGTTCTGACTGCATGCTTGAGTCATGATAATGAGCTGGCAGCATCAATTTCATGTGGTGCCTGCATGTCCATTTTCAGGCGCGATTGAATTTCTGGGCCATTAGGTTTGTTTAAAGAACGTTTAGGAAAATAATGCACAAAACAATGTAAGATCCACAGAAAATAAGTTATAAAATATTGAAAACATACCTGAAGAGGAATCGGAAGGTTTCGCTGACAAATTTCCATTCTCCTGAACAGGTTCCACTCCTAAATCTAAAACATATTATTTATATATGTAAAATATATATGCATCCAAAACATATAAGTTTTATTTTATACTAAAAATGAAGTACATGGCTTACTGAATGTATAGAAGATACTGCAACATAATAAATAAATGGGATGATCTGATAACTCATGAGAGAAACTATAAATCATTTCTATCAAACCAACTCAAACAATTTAATACAGGTTGTTAAAACTTGATTAAAACAGAAAAGTTGAATTTAAACTGTAATTACTGTTCCTCCAATGAGCAACTATGAAGTGATGTGGACGGTGGAGCAGTAAGAATGCAATAACTTTGAAGATGCTGATCATTTTACAAACAAAAACTTCCATTTTGGATTGTGAGCTAGTGAAAAGGGAGGAAGCTAGTTAAGCAGTCAGCAGACACTAATTAATAGATGACAGAAGTTGGAGGGGGGGAATATGATGTAAAAAGCATACCAAAAGAGAGAAAGGACGAGAATCAATAAGGGAGGCAATTTGGAAATAACAAAGGAAAGAATACAGTGAGAAAAAAACAGCAAAAATCATCCCAAAATAGTATAAGAAAAACAATTTAAAACAGTTTAAGAATCTAGCAATCTTTTGAAAAATCCAAAATGTGTAAACCTGAAATTCAATTCCACATTTCAGGGCTGATTTTAACTCATAGTGGGAAGCCAACAGGAGCAGACAGAATTCCTGTCCATGAGCTTGACTCAAGGGCCCAGCAGATTTTAACTGCCAGGCCTTATTTGAATGCTGCCGGTCAGCTACTCGCCCTTTCCGGCTGAAAGTGTCAGCAGACCGGTGGGGGAAGACGAAGATTGGGCGGCCTGCAGGCCGCCTGCTGGCATCAGGAGAAGGCAGTAGATTGACCAAAGCTTCAGCTAATGTACTTCTTCCCCCCCACCCCGACCTGCATCACTGCATTAACATTCCTCAATACCACTTCTATCAGTCCTTCCATCCTGCAACAAAGAACTTCCAACCTCTGAATAATGTTCATATACCTGACACCTGATATTGCAGGCTCAGTAGCTATGATGGAACTACACTGCAGACAAAATTGCAAAGTCAAAGTCAAAATTTATTAATGGCTGATAAGTGCCCTAACATCGTATTTTCACCATGTGTTAACCCATAGTGCTTTTCTTAAGCAATTTCTTGCCTATTGTACCACTCCTACGAGGTGCTTCCCCAGTGGCTGCAACATGGGTGGTGTAAGTTTGCTGATGATCAAATGAAAACCCTTGAGATGCCTGTAGTCGGCAACTGCTGGGGAAGACTGGCTCAGCTGGCTTTCTGGCACCATGACGGGCATTGGTTGAGGGGTTGGCAGACATGCTGTCATCCTGAGAGAGGCCACTCCTGTCTACTGCCACTGTCAATTCCATGTGGGTGTGACTCATCACTTCCACTGATCTGCTGAAAAGTGAACGGTAGGAGATCTGTGATGTGATTGAAGCCCGTATCCATCTGTTCCCCAGCTTTTCAAAGGTGGTCAAGATGGTGGAGCCCAGAGCCTCAGTGTCACCAGTTTTTGCTTTGATCAAAGCTGCAAGAGCTAGGGACATAGATTCCGGGTGTGAGGGCCTGGCTGCAGCATGCATAGAGGTAACCACATGCTCCATGGTAAGCAGAGTGCTAATGCGTTGCGACAGAATACCAAAAAAGCTGCTCCATACCTTCAGACATAGTGTGGCAGCTCCTAGGTCAGTTTTCCAATACCTCATACAATTGCAGGTGTGCAGAAAGTAGTTTTCTTTTGAAGGCCGAGCCCCTAAAGTCAGCAGTCTAGAAATTCAATTGTGGATGAAAATATGCATGGGGGTGGCAGGGGGCGGTGGCGGGAAGGGCGGGTGATGGTGTGCAGACTGCTCATTCCAGTTCGGACTCATGCAGGCAGCATCTAAAATCCATTCTGCCTGCTTATTATAATTATTTGTGCATGCAGCCAGCGCTACCCACACTGTTCATTTGCTGCACGCCTCTCGGGGTGGGGGGGGGGGGAGGCGCTGATATCAGGAGTCCAGAACGCTTCTTAAAGACAGTCAGCACCTCTTAAAGGGGAGGTGCATTCTGGCTGCAAGACCTGTCATGCAATTACCTTTGAAGAAAATGGCTGAAGAAGGGAGAGAGTGGACACCAAGGTTTTCTGATGCTGCACTGGAGGCCTTGGTGCAGGCAGTGGAGAGGAGGAGAGACATCCTTTTTACCCTAGGGAGCAGGAAGCCCTCCAGGCATCTGATAAGGAGACAATAGGAGGAGATTGCTCATGATGTCAATGCCACGAGCAATGCTCCAAGAACATGGATGCAACGCAGGAAGAAGTTCAATGATTTGACTTGAGTTGTCAAGGTAAGAACATTGTTCAAATACTTTCTCATCACAGCTGTGCCACTCACAGCCTCATTAACTGCAACAGACACAGCACTCCCCTCCCCCACTACCCTGCACCATGATGCAATCAGTGCACCACGCTCACATACTCAGTATTATTACAAACTTCGCAACCATAACTCATATTTCACACTGTCAGCTATTACACCATGACAGCTACATTCTCCAAACACCTCACAAGACCCTCACTAACATACTTCCCGTTTTCTTGCAGGAGAAAGTGGTGAACAACACCAGACAACAGACTGCCACTGGAGAAGGACAAGCGCATCTGCACACCCTCTCCCCCATTGAAGGGAGTGTCCTGGCAATAATGGTAAGAGGCAGAGTAGAGGCCGTGGCCACTGGCGGCACTGGAGGAGTCGTCAAACAGGGTTTATTTATACCTAATCCTCTTTGTCTCTTCTCACTTCTTTCGCACCCCACACACTCTGCAGGACAAGCTGCAGATGCTTTCAACACCCACTTCTTTCTCCCTGCTCTCCCTCATACCACAACCTAATCCTTGTCCCTTTTTATAATTTCAGCGCCTGAGAATATCGACACCCCAGAGCCAGTGGAGGAAGACCAGCACAGTGTAGCAAAGGTGCACCGTCACTTGATCTCACTCCCGAAACTACCAGCTCAGATACTGACCCCACATGATCTTTTGAGATTACGTTAGAGGAGGGACCTGCATATGGTGACTCACTGGGCACAAGTGAGCAGGTGGATAGGACGCCACAGGTGCCACATCGCCGGAGGGCGAGATCACATAGTAGCTCTGCCGCAGGGGACTCAAATGCAGACTTTGGTGGGCCAGGCTACCAAAGAAAGTCCATGGACATACATTGGGCAGCCTGCCGGATAGCTTGCGCATAATGTTGCTGACCATGGAGGAGTTCAGCTGTAACTTGGGCAAGGCTTTGCGCAAAGCATGGAGACCGTTCTGTCCACCATGGAACGAGTGGTCAGCTCCATCAGCAATATTGTGGAACCCACCATGATGGATAGACTCATGACAAATATGACAGCTTTCAACACAGCACAAACTGCTGCCATGGCAGCAGATAAGGCTTCTATCTAGGCTTTGGAGGCCACTATTGAAAGTGGTTTCCAGGGCATCACATCGCTCTAGCATTCTGTTCTCCAACAGAGCCATAGGAGTGCTGAGGCACTGACCCAGGAGAGTGGTCTTGGCTCCATGGGAGAGGCACTTGCTGACCTCTCTTAGGATGACAGCATGCCTGCTCCCCCTCCAGCCACTCCGCCAGTACCCTTGCTGGTGCCACTCACCAGCTGAGCCAGAATGCTGCAGCCCACACCTGGATGTAGCAGTCTGTAGCTGTGCCCTCTAGGCCCAGAGCTGCTTGAGGTCATCCTCCAAGGCCATTTGAAGTGTCTTCAAAGGAAACTCAGCAGCATTCCATCTCCCAACCTGTAGCCTCTGGGAAAACACCTCATAGGAGAACTAGGGTAGGGAAAGGAATACATAAGACAGGCATTATGGGCATGCACAAGGGTGAATAGTCATTTTGTTTGTAAATGATGACATGTTTTTTTGATAAATTTGTTTTTGCATGTGGATTGGCTGTTGGTATTTGTCTCTGTAGTGAAGTGAGGGCAAGGCCAATAAGTGTGGAGTGAAGGAAGGTAACCTGATGGTGATTGTAAGAAGAGGTAAGGATTGTGTGACTGGTGGTGAATGAGGAATGGGAGGTCTGACTTAATTGAAGTGCTCCTTGATGAGCTTGTCTCTGACACCTCGGGCAGATAGGGCTGCTGCCTGTCCTCCTCCTCTTCCTGCTCCTCCTCCTGTACTTGTTGGTTCGCAGGTGGTAGGAAGGGCTGGTCCCTGATAAAGTAAAGAAAGAAAGACTTGCATTTATATAGCGCCTTTCACATCCTCAGGATGTCCCAAAGCGCTTTACAGCCAATGAAGTACTTTTGAAATGTAGTCATTGTTGTAATGTAGGAAACGCAGCAACCAATTTGCATACAGAAAAGTCCAACAAATAGCAAGGTGATAATGACCAAATAATTTGTTTTAGTGATGTTGGTCGAGGGATAGATATTGGCCAGGACACCAGGAATAATTCCCCTGCTCATCTTCTGATTAGTGCCATGTGATCTTTTGCATCCACCTAAGAGGGCAGAAGGGGCCTCAGTTTAACATCTCATCTGAGAGATGGCACCTTAGACAGTGCAGCACTCCCTCAGAAGTGACAGCCTAGATTTTGTGGTCCAGTCTCCAGAGTGGGAATACCATGATAGCGAAGTTGTGGCTCATGCAGCATGCCACCATAAATCTGGAAACCCACTCATGGGTGCACTGCAAAGCACCTCCAGAATTGTCCAAGCAACAGAAGTGTTGCTTGAGCATGCTGATTGTTTGCTTTATGATGTTCCTTGGGGCAGCATGGCTCACATTGCAGTCATGCTCTGTGGTATCTTCCTTGCTATTCCCAATCATCCTCTATTCCCAAAGGCAGTCCTACCGGACTACCCATGTTTGGAGCCAGACAATATGTGCGGCAAACAACACCAGCAGTACAAAAGCAGCAAAACCTCTTCCATGCAAGTAAGAGTGCTACACTTAGCAAAAAATACACAGAAGTCAAACAGTAGCCAGAAATAGTAAACCAGCAACTATCTTGTAACTATTGCATGATCCCTTTAAACAGCGCTAGCAACCAAACCTTCATGCCGGTTCACTTTGTGCTGGACGAGGTCAGCACATGGCAGGTGAAGCAGTGGGGAGGTTCAAAATGGAGAACAGGTCCTGTACAAAGCGCAGGTCCCATATCTGTATAAATGATCTTAAACTTAGAATGCTGCCTGCGTGTGCTCCTGACGCAAACGTTCCCTTCTCTACCAATATGACAGGCGATGCATTTCCGGTTGGAAGTGTGCATGCATTTCCTGCTTGCCATTTTTAGAACTCAGGAAGCCACGAAGTGCCTGAAAAATGGTCACTGCTGGCCCAATTTCTAGGCCAGCATCTCTGTTCTCTTCATCAGAGCTAGCCAAGCTTGCCTTTCAGCGAGCTGCCTCCTGGGCTGTTCTTCCCACTAGCCCTTACTCCTGTGCACTTGTGCTCGGTGATTCACCACACAGACCCTTCTAACTTGCTATAGATCCCACCTGTGTGCCGATTCCTGTGCTGATGCTTGGGAGGGATGGAGCGAGTGCTGGTGCTTCTTTGGAAGGATTGTTCCCCTCTTCAATCATGCTCTACAGGGTCCAGGTCTTTGGACCTAGAAAACGAGGAGAGAGACAAGGGTCAGCATGGCACAGAAAGGCTAGACAGTAGCAGATGATTGGCAGCACTCTGCAGCACCAGGTTGTCATGCTGCTTGTATGTGTACAGAGCCTCCAAGTCAAGCTCACGGACAGGAATTCTGTCCACTCCCATCAACACCGAAACGAGTGGGCAACCCACCGTTGAAATGTAAATGAGGCCTGACCATCAAAATGGGGCAGACTTCAGCCTGACGATATTGGACAAGCGGCCCAATCGCCGTGTTCACCAGTTGCCTGAAAAACCGCCTGCTGTAAAAATCAACCCTTACATGTTTATTGGCAGACGTGTCATTTGGGTGTCACCTATACTGCTTGGCACTTTAGGAAAACCTGGCACCAGGAAAAAATGTTGTGGCCCCTAATGTTGTTGGTGCCTTTCCATGGGGAAAATAACAAAAAAGATTGTCCTGGCAAACAATGCATCTGTCATCTGCTGATGCTTGGTGCACATCTGATGCACATTTCAGCAGAGGTGGTTTTGATTCATTTGGTGGCTTAGAAGTTCAAGACTGTCATCAAATTCAGAGCCACCAGAGAGTCAACCCTGATGTAGATATTGTTTGGCTGGAGGGGACGACATAACTCCGTGATGCCCCCATGCTGAAGCATAGGTGGCAAAGGTAGATCTCCTCCAGCATACCCAGTTGTGCTCCGTTTTGTCGACATGGCTTCTTGAATAGGGGTAGCATTGAGCAGACCCTTTCTGGTATAACAGGTTTACCTCTGATCCCTTCTCTGATACTGCTCTTTCTCCTCCAAATCTCTGAATAAAATCCAGTAGAATTCCCATTTTTGGTTTCTGAAATGAAAATTGTAGTTCCCTACAACGACAACAACAACTTGCATTTATATAGCGCCTTTAACGTAGTAAAACGTCCCAAGGTGCTTCACAGGAGCGTTATCAAACAAAATTTGACACCAAGCCACATAAGGAGATATTAGGATAGGTGACCAAAAGCTTGGTCAAAGAGGTAGGTTTTAAGGATTGTCTTAAAGAAGGAGAGGTAGCGAGACGGAGCGATTTAAGGAGTGAATTCCAGAACTTAGGGCCTAGGCAGCTGACGATAGATGAAAAAAGCAAGCAACTCCCCCACAAAAGATGCAAATACTTAGGCAAAACCAATAGCAAAAACAAAAACTAACACAACAAAAATGCAGGAAAAGTAATTCAGAAAGTACAAATCCTTCAAGTTAAACTGCTACTTTATGCAGCTTTAAGAGGACAAGCTTTCAAAGGGAAGAATGTGCAAATAGGATTTGTTGCAGAGTTCAATTCACAACAAACTAAAAAAGATTGCAGATCTTCAAAACTTGTTGGCCCTGATATTCCTCTAATTAGTGCTGGTTGTACTCCTAATTTTTGGGTGCAATTGGGAGGTAAAATGGGTGCAGAGCCGCTAAGCTCATTTTGCTCCCGTTTTGCGGTGCCCCAGTATTTCCAATGGCCTCCAAATTACACTATGCTTGAACTAGGCATCGCTATTTAAACTGTATTGAAATTATTATAAGATTACATCCTCAGCACCTGTGACCACATTTCCTCTGTCTGCTAGTTGCAGGAGAGGTACAGGCTACCTCCATAAAAGTATGCACTGAGGAGGGAGAGGCTGTGTATTTGAGGGCATACTTTGGAAAGAAGCAGGCAGCAAGCATTTCTCAAATGAGTTTTTGATTTTAAAATTATTTGTGACGGCAGTATTATGAGTTAGCGTGCCGCATTACTGATATTGAACCTTTTGCTTAAGGTGCTGGGAAGACACCAGAACAGGTGTGCCACTGCGCATCCCACTATATTTGATTTACAAAGAAGAAAACGGAAAAGCCATGCAGGAAGCTCTTCTTGATGACAGGGAGTGCAGGCGTAGGAGAACGCCTTCCTGCCCACAGCCTGCTGCCTGCATTTACTGTTCCAATAGGAGTTGCCTGGACATTACAGAGTACTAGTGTCTGGAGGATCAAGTTCAGCAGCGATGTCGTGTGGGAACTTTGCGCCTGAAGATGTGCTCTCAGTGCATTGTCAGCGCTGGGGCAATTTGCACCACTGGCACATTAAGGTGACTTCCTTGAGTTTTCCAAGGTCCCCTCATTACCATGCTGCTGTTGTGCTTCCAGCACACATTGTACAATATACTGTAAAGCAGAGGTTGGGGGCAGAAACCATAAATCTGTATACGTTGTACCTAAAGCCATCTCTGCAGTCCTGTTCTGGTGTAAAAGTCTATTTTTGTTCATGAATTGCTGCAGGTGTTCCAGAAATGAACCAGAGCTCCAACAATTCCTAGGGTGGAAACAAGCCTTTATTAAGAGAGCCCTGAAGGTCATGTTGAGAGAGGTGCTGGCAAGGAGGTGTGCCATTTTTGGTTATGAGGGGCACTCTCCTCATCAAACTGCAGTCAGAGTAGCCGGGCAAGAGATGGAAGAGCAGGTCAATGTAATGTCTACTGTTAAAGAGGCAACGTCCCAGATGAGGAAGAAATTTAACACCCTCAAAAAGTATGCCAAGGTAGGTGAGTCCTTTATTTATGCCTTTGCAGTGGTCTGCAGTGGCATGTCTGTAAATTTGGCAAAAGATTGGCAGAAATTGTCCATCTTCCAGCAAAGTTACAGCAGTTGATTGGAAAAACCCCCAAGGAAATTCCCAGTGATACATTTTCTCTTTAACAGCTGCATATTTACGTGGGATATTTTCTTGTCTTTACACTCCCTTGATTGGAACCCTTTTCCTGATGGTGAGTAGGCCCATTAAAGACTCCCTCAGTAACCATTCTGCCTATTTTGCTCTCTTGTTTAGAGAAGCACAACTGCCAATTGCCTAGCAAATGTTGATACACCTTGATGAGCTAACCCTGAATACTGTGTGTCACCACTCCGTGGAACCCACTGGAGAGGGCAAACATGAATCTACAGGTGAGGTACTATTCTTCTCTTAGGGAATATTTCTTTCACCTACACATTCTGCCAAAAGTCAACTTTCCTGGCACCCTTATCTCCTATTAAGTGTGGCTGAATGTTTGTTCCAAGGAGTATCCTGCAGATTCCAAGTGATATTTTTCCCATTTTATTTTTGTATAGCTGCTTGAGGAGCAGGAGCAGAAGCACCATCTACTTCATCCCACAAATCGTCAATCACTCCACTTGCTGCAAGCATCAGGCCAAGAATATCCAATTTGGGAGGTGAAGCAGAGTTAGAGTTTGAGTAGGGAGTACTGGGTAAAGAGCATAAACAAAGACGAGTGAGTGCAGGTGGCATCAGCGGAACAGCCTTAAGGTAGCTGAGAGCCAACTCTATGCTGCCCTCAGTTAGGAGTTCCAGGAATGGTGTCATCAAGGACCTGCCTATAAAAGAAAGTTGCATCGCAGCAGCATCAATGCATTGATTCCTTTGAATGTGTGCAAATAACCCTGCATTTTATCAGAAAAACCTTGCAGGATTGGCCTCTGAAATTGACTGACATACCGGAGCAAAATTTAAAGGGACACTCACATGCGCTAATGTGGATTAATAGGATCTCTGCTTTCCTGATTACTTCATTGCCAAGGTATTTCAGTTGGAGGAGGAGCAGCTAGAGCAGCAGCAGCCTCTGCAACTGGGATGAGCAGAAGCTGGGCCTGTTAGAGTACAGCAAATGAGGGGGGCTTACCCAGCCCAAAGGGTCCATAGACCAAGGGTCACTTTTCTGGACATCTCAGGCGAACAGTGTATCAGGAGGCAGCACTTCACCAGGAAGGCTGTTACAGGTCTATGCAGCATCCTACAACAGAATCTGCTGCCTGCTGGACCAGGGGGCCATGCTTTGTCGGTGGCTGTGAAAGTCACCACTGCCCTGATTTTTTTTCATCACAGGCTCCTTCCAGGCTGCTACAGGAGAAATCACCTGCACCACTGACTATGCAATGCACAGCTGCTTTGAGGAGGTCACCAATGCGTTCTTAACCAGAATCAATCCAATCAGTACATGATTTCCCAATGGAGGCCAACAGCCAAAATGAGAGAGCTCTGGGATTTGAAGCAGTGGCCGACTTCCCTCGTGTATAGAGCATCATTGACTGTACGCATGTAGCTATCAAGGCACCAATGGGACTTTACCCAACAGGATGGGCTGGCATCCCATCAATGTCAACGTGTGTGTGATCACCGCTGAAGGATCATGCATGTCTGTGCTAGTTTTGCTGGCAGCTGCCAAAGTGCTTTTATCCTGAGTCACTTATCCATTCCCCGACTATTCCATCCCTCCATGAATGTCAGAAGATTGCTGCTAGGGGACAAAGGATACCCTCTCCACGCCTGGCTGATGACACCCCTCCACAACCCATCTACGCCTGAACAGCACAGGTAAATTAATAGCCATGGGACACCACAAACACCATTTAACACTGTTGGTATCTTAAGCTAAGGTTCTGCTGCCTTGATTGGTTTGGTGGCTCCCTGTAATATTCCACAGTCAAAGGGGTCGTATCATAGTAATGTGCTGCATTCTGCCCAACATAGCTATGCAATAAGGATTGGACTTGGAGGAGCCACACCAACAGCAAGAGGCATCATACAACAACAAAGAATTGGGTGAAAGTGAGGGAAAACCAGAGGAGGAGTGCCACAATGCCTGGCAGCCAGAAGTCAGGGAGCAGTTTATCTCTCTGTGTTTTGGTGGTCTACTCAATCCATTCATTTGGTGTGTGACTTAGAGGGAAACTTGGAGGTGATTGTGTTCCCATGTGTCTGTTGTTTTTCTTCTTCTAGGTGGTGGAGGTCCAGAGTGCCAAAGAAACTTTTGCAAGTTGCTGCAGTGCATCCTGTATGGACACTGCAGCCATGATGTTGGTGGTGAATGTTTCGACTGGTGATGTGGTTCCAGTCAAGCAGATTGCTTTGTCCTGGATGGTGTTGAGCTTCTTGAGTGTTGTTGCAGCTGTAGCCATCAGGAAAGTGTACAGTATTCGATCATTCTTGCCTTGTGCCTTGTAGGTGGTGGAGAGGCTTTGAGGAGTCAGGAGGTGAGCCACTCGCTGCAGAATACCCAGCCCCTAACCTGCTCTAGTAGCCACAGCATTTATGTGGCTGCTCCAGTTGAGCTTCTAGTCAATGGTAAAGCTCAGCATATTGACGGTGGGGGACTCGACAATGGTAATGCCACTGAAATAATCTTCCAAACAGCCGTAGATACAGGGGTGGTGCCAGCGTCCTGGAGAATTACAAATGTTACACCCTTGTTCAAAAAAGGGTGTAAGGATAAACCCAGCAACTATAGGCCAGTCAGTTTAACCTCAGTGTGGGGAAACTTATAGAAATGATAATCCGGGACAGAATCAACAGTCACTTGGACGAGTGTGAATTGATTAGGGAAAGCCAGAACGGATTTGTTAAAGGCAAATTGTGTTTAACTAACCTGATAAGAGTTTTTTGATGAGGTAACAGAGAGGGTAGATGAGAGCAATGCAATTGATATGGTGTATATGGACTTTCAAAAGGCATTTGATAAAGTGCCGCATGGTAGGCTTTTTATCAAGATTGCGGCCCATGGAATAAAGGGGGCAGTAACAACATGGATCCAGAATTGGCTAAGGGACAGGAAACAGAGAGTAGTGGTGAACGGTTGTTTTTCAGACTGGAGGGACGTGCACAGTGGTGTTCCCCAGGGGTCAGTGCTGGGACCACTGCTTTTCTTGATATATATTTATGACGTGGTCTTGGGTGTACAGGGCACAATTTCAAAATTTGTAGATGACACCAAACTTGGGAAGGAAAGTAAACAGTGAGGAGGATAGTGATAGACTTCAAGAAGAAATAGACAGGCTGGTGGAATGGGTGGACATTGGCAGATGAAATTTAATGCAGAAAAATGCAAAGTGATGCATTTTGGGAGGAAGAACAAAGAGAGGCAATATAAACCAGAGGAGATTTGATAGAGGTATTCAAACTCATGTAGGGTCTAGACAGAGTAGATAGAGAGAAACTGTTCCCATTGGCGGAAGGGTCAAGAACCAGAGGACGTAGATTTAAGGTGATTGGCAAAAGAACCAAAGGTGACATGAGGAAAAACTTTTTTTACAGCGAGTGGTTAGGATCTGGAATGCATTGCCCGAGGGGGTGGTGGAGG
Source organism: Heptranchias perlo (assembly GCF_035084215.1). NCBI lineage: Eukaryota > Metazoa > Chordata > Chondrichthyes > Hexanchiformes > Hexanchidae > Heptranchias > Heptranchias perlo. The sequence continues at coordinate 33,550,184 of NC_090349.1, forward strand.
CAGATTCAATCATAGCCTTCAAAAGGGAACTGGATAAGTACTTGAAAGGAAAAAAATTGCAGGGCTACGGGGATAGGGCGGGTGAGTGGGACTAGCTAGATTGCTCTTGCATAGAGCCGGTGCGGACTCGATGGGCCGAATGGCTTCCTTCCGTGCTGTAATCTTCTATGATTCTATGAATGTCAAGGGGAGGTGGTCAGGCTCTTCTTGGAGATGGTCATTGCCTGGCACTTGTGTGGTGTGACTGTTACTTGTCACTTATCAGTCCAAGCCTGGATGTTGCTTTATTATCTGAAGAATTGTGAATGGAGCTGATCACTGTGCAATCATCAGTGAACAGCCCACATCTGACCTTATTAATGGTGGGAAGGTCATTGATGAAGCAGCTGAAGAATGTCAGGCTTAGGACACTGCCTGTAGGAACTCCTCCAGTGATGTCCTGGGGCTGAAATGATTGGCCTCCAACAAGCACAACCATCTTCCTTTGTGTTAGGTATGACTCCAGCCACAGGAGAGTTTTCACCCTGATCACTATTGACCAGTTTTACTGGCCCCTTGGTGTCAAGAACAGTCACTTTCATCACACCTGTGGAATTCAGCTCGTGTCCATGTTTGGACCAAGGCTGTAATTAGGTCCGGAGCCGAGTAGTCCTGGCAGAACCCAAACTGAGCATTGCTGAGCAGCTTATTGGTGAATAAGTTTGCTTGATAGCACTGTTGATGACTCCTTCAATCACTTTGCTGATGACTAGGAGTAGCCTGATAGGGCAGTAATTGGCCGGATTGGATTTCTTCTGCTTTTTGTGGACAGGACATACTGGGGCAATTTTCCACATTGTCAGATGGATGCCAGTGTTGAAGCTGTACTGAAACAACTTAGCTAGAGGCATGGCTAGTTCTGGAATACAAGTTTTCATTGCGACAAGTGGGGTGTTATCGGGGCCCATAGCCTTTGCTGTGTCCTCTCTCTAATTCCTCTACGAGGTCCTCCCCCAATGTCTTCAGCAGAGCTAGTGGAATGCTGCTGTTGCTCATGTGGGGACCCTTGAGGTGACCGTGGCTGGCGACTTCCTAGTTCTCCATCCCAAGAAGGCCTGGCGGCAGACTGCAACACTTTGGCTTCTGCGGGCAGTCTGGCCCAGCTGGCTTTCTGGCACTATACTGGGTAATGGTTGAGAGGATGGTGAGGAAGCAAATGTGCTAACATCCTGAGAAAGGTCAACACATGCCAGTCCCGCTGTGCCACTCCCATGGGGCTGGGGCTCATCACTTCAACTGATCTGCGGGAGGGAAGACTGCAGAAGATGAGTGACTCCTTGAAACTAGGGGGCCATAGTCTCAGGATAAGGGGTCAGCCATTTAAGACTGAGATGAGGAGGAATTTCTTCACTCAGATGGTTGTGAATCTTTGGAATTCTCGACCCCAGAGAGCTGTCGAGGCTCAGTCGTTGGGTATATTCAAGACTGAGATCGATAGATTTTTGGAAACTAAGGGAATCAAGGGAAAGTGGAGTCGAGGTCAAAGATTAGCCATGATCTTATTGAAAAGCAGAGCACACTCAAGGGGCTGTCTGGCCTACTCCTGCTCCTATTTCTTACATTCTTAAAGCCGCTATCCACTTGCTCCAAATCGTCCAAGGTGGATGCCGGCTCTCCAAGGCGGATGTCTGTCTATCCAAGGCACAACACAGGTTTTGAGCCTAGAGTCTGCACAGCAGCCATCAAAGCTGCAAATGCGTATGAACATGTACTCCTATTGTGAGGGCCTGGCTGCAGCATCCCCAGAGAGGGGCACACTCCCCAAGGTAGACTGTAGAGTGCTGATACCATGCAAGATAACAATACTCCGGCTGGAAGTGGACTCCTCCATACTTTTAGCATTGGTGGTGAAACTCTTTGGCAATACTTCCAAGACTTCATGAGAAGTTTTCTTCTCATGGCTGGGCCGCTGATGTCCTCATCTCTGCCCTCCTCAGCAGAGCTGGAAGAGGACCTCGCTCTCTGACGAGCTGGGTCCTGGGCTGTCCCGTCTACCAGTACCTACTTTTGTGCACTACTGCTCAGTGCATCACCACGTGCAGACCTCCACTACCTCATTCTCTAACTCAGTTGCGGTGCCAGTCTCTGTGTTGGAGTTTGGGAGTGATGGAGCTCGTGACGGTGCCTCCTCAGAAAGACTCTCCTCCTTTGAGGTATCTTCTGCGGGAGGCTGAAGCTGTTGAGAAGAATCTAAAGGAAAGATAAAAGGGACAAGAGTTAGGATGGCATTGGGAGGCTGCACAGCTGCAGAAGACATGCATCACAATGTAATTTGATCTAGTCAAGCTGGTACATGTGTGTTTTTCCAGTGCTTAATGAAAGGGTTTAAGTAATTGTCAGAGACCCAGTTCACTGAAGTCCCCAGCCTCAAATTTGCCAAAGCACACAGCTCTGGCAGGCCCACAAATTTCCATGCCTTGCTGCTTCAGCTCTCTGAGGATCATGAGGTTAACTGATCCTACCCTGGTCTTGTCCCTTTCACGATTATTGTGTGTTGTTTTGTCCTGCTGAGAGGGCGAGAGTTAGTGAGTGGCTAGTGAAAGGAGAGTGAAGATGTGTGGGGCTTGTGCTGGTCGTGCATATGCTGAGAGGCAGAAGAAGCAAGATGCAAGCAGGATAAGGAGGTGTTGCATGGGAAGCAAGTGTGTGGAGTATGGTGAGGAAGGAATCCTGAGAGAAGTTGGTGATTGTGCAAAAGCTAGCAAGTGAAAGGAAAATGGTATTAGTGGCTGGAAGAGGTGAGTGTGTGTTTGTAATGAGAATGAGACTGGGTGTAGTGTGGCCTTATGCTGGGTGGTGAAGAAAGTGATGGAGGGAAAGGAACTGTTGAGAGTCGTGAGGGAGGGGGTGAAGGACTGCTGCCATGTGTTGTAGAGAGAAAGAGATAAATGAAGAGTAGTACTCACCATTGCTACTCTAGTGAGGTCATTGAAGTGCTTCCTGCACTGTATATTGTGGAGCTGACACCTTCTAAAATCTTTCTCCATGCCTTGTGCACAGAGAGTTTGGCAGCCCTCCTGGCACTGCTAGGGAACAGGAGTTCCTTCCTCATCCTCACCTCTTCCATAATCACCTACATGGAGCTTCTGAAAATCTGGGGACTTGCCTGCAACTCATTTCTCAGACAATTCTTCTTCCAGTACCCTGTAAAGGAGCCACAAGAGAATACAACCTCCCTTTAAGAGATGCATTCCTGCTTTAAATATAATGAGGCCAAGAGTTAAAATACCCCAGGTATGTTTTTGAATGCAACGGGTGAGTTTTAAACTTAAATCTAAACTCACCCGCCCAATACTGACCTGGAGTTAAAATTAGGGCATGTCTCATGACAACAACAACAACAAATTACATTTATATGACTGTTTTTGTGCCACTCTACAAGATTGTCTATTACTGGAGCAACTCGCAGAGGTAGCCAAAGAAGAGACAAGGGAATAGCACAGAGAACAAGATGCCATGATTTCACAAAAAACCCTCCTGGATGAAATTGAGCTCAGGAGAGACAGACTGCTAGGAACCCTACCAAAAATATCACTTGTGCCATCATCACCCCTCTCCTCAAAAAGGCCACGCTTGAAGCCTCTGTCCTTGTAAACTATTGCCCCATCTCTAATCTCCCTTTCCTCTCCAAAGTCCATAAACATGTTACCACATCCCAAATCTGTGCCCATGCTTCCCACAACCACTTCAATAAGGTGTCCGCCCCTGCCACAGGACTCATCTGCCCTAATCAAGGTCACAAGTGACATTCACTGTGACTGTGACCATGGTGCATTATCCCTCCTTGTCCTTCTCGACCTGTCTGCAGCCTCTGATACGGTTGACAACACCACCCTCCTCCAACACCTCTCCTCCATTGTCTAACTGAGTGGGACTACCCTCACTTGGTTGCACTTTTACTTATCCAACATTAGTCAGAGCATCTCCAGCAATAGCTTCATTACCCTGCACCATTACCTCTGGAGTCCCCCAGAGGATCTATCCTTGGCCCCCTCCTCTTTCTCAGCTACATGCTGCTCCTCGGCGGCATCATCGAAGACATGGCATCAGGTTCCACATATATGCTGACGACACCCAGCTCTACTTCTTCACTACCTCTCCCAACCCTTCCACTGCCTCTTGCGTTGTCAGCCTGCTTGTTTGACATTCGGTCCTGGATGAGCCGCAATTTCCTCCAGTTAAACATTGGAAAGACCAAAGCTGTAAGGAAAGGGTTAATCAGAATAGCAGCAGCATTGATTGATTTGATATTGAAATAATGTTGACTTTAAACCGTTGTTTGTTAAATATGGCTTACGGTGCATGCTACAGTCAGGTGCCAACCAATTTCCGAAAGGGGCCTGAAATAGACATTACGTCCCCAATTTTCATAGCCAATGGGCCTAACGACTGTTTCAGATGGGCACCCTGGACGACTACAGGGCACCATAACTAATATGGCATGCGTCACATACTTGGCATGGAATGAGTGCACACACACCACATGCCATATTGGACCCTTTTCGTTTGAAAAACGGGTGCCTCGCGATCCAATTTCGAAGCCATTATCTTTTTAATTAAGGTCTCTGACCTGGTTGGTGCTGAGGGGATGCAGAATAAAAACAATGGATTCACATCTATTAAATGTAACAGGAAAGAAATAGGTATAAGGTAACAAAAATAAGGGGTTATACTGATCTCGTTGGAGCTTAGCATTGCATCAATGTATCATAGAGTGTGAGACACTAGGATTGCAACCTGATTTCTCCATGTGGAGGGTTGGTGCTTCGAACCTTCTACTGCCCTTTCAGTACTTACATGTTATAGCAAACTACTATGAGGCCATGGCAGAATCAAAATTTAACCTCAGTGAGAGTTTACAGAAATTTATCCTTGAACATCAAGGAACAGAATTTGTATTCAACACTGTCTGACATTAACTAATTTCAGTGGGTTAAGACCCTCTTTGCGAGGGGTCTAAATGGAAAAAGAGCCTGATGGTTCAAGGATTATAAATAACCTATCAAGTCTTGATCAAGCAATTAGAACAGTGCTCAAAGAAGTGTAATAAATTAAAGGAAACTTTACAGGAGGAGATGAGGAATTAAAGGCATGCCCTAGGCTGCAAGCAAATGATGTAACGGAGTTACGAATATGACCCTCAGTTAGTCTTGGCAAGTGTAGAAAAAGAATTAAGGAGAAGGGAGAGAAATTAAAATCCACAAGTGTGTTATCTGGACTTTCACTGCGACAGCCTTGGTTGAAAACCCAGACTCTGACCAATGGCCAGATGACCCTGCTAACGTCACTGGGGAACACGCACCCACTGCTCCACCATTAGAACCTGTAATTGTTTGGGGTGGCCAGGGTAATGTGATACAGGTACATGAACCCACATATCCCCTGAACTAGTAAATAAGGTGGCAAAACAGGTAGGCCAATACAAGCCTGAGAAGGAGCCTTTCTTACATCTGAATGAGGTTTTACAGAGCATATACATCAAACAGGAAAGAAAATAATCAGCACTAAACTGAGTTAAATAGCAAATGTCAGAGACTGAAAGATGAGATTCAGATGAGAGAAAAAAGATAGATATAAGACAAGGAAAGGAGAAGAGGGAAGGTGATCCTCTTCTGCCATTGAAACAGGCAACCCCAGAATTTTTTTTAAAACAATCACCCTTGTGTAAGCCCTTAGTGGCTGTCTTGTGTGATTGTTTTTCTATCCTGGTGCTCCTATGAGATGCTTCCCCAGTGGCTATGGCTTGGGAGGTGAAAGGCTATTGAGCATCCATTGAGGACACTTCAGATGGCCCTGGAGTATGATCTCGAGCAGCTCTGTGCTTAGAGGGCCCGGCTGCAGACTGCAGCATCTCGGTGTGTGCTGCAGCAGTCTGGCCCGGCTGGCTGAGTGGCACCAGCAAGGACAATGGTGGAGTGGCTGGTGGGGGAGCAGGCATGCTGTCATCCTGAGATAGAACAGCAAGTGCTTCCCCCATGGAGCCATCCTACTGGGGAGGCGCCTCAGCAGTCCTAGGGTTCTGCTGGAGAATAAAGTGCTGGAGCAATGTGACATCCTGGAAGCCCCTTACAACAGTGGACCCAAAGCCAAGATGTCAGGCATCTGAGGTTCCATGCTAGCAATGTGAGCTTTCACTGTATCCCTACGAGCTTCTATGGCAGCAGTTTGTGTTACCATGGAAGCTGCTGGAGTTGTCATAAGACCCTGGGTTTGACTGTGTTGCTGATGGAGCTGACCGCTTGGTTCACAATGGTCAGAATGGTCTCCAAGCTCTGTGCAAAGCTTGGAGACAAGTTGGAGCTGGACTCATCCATTCTCCACTACATTGTGCGCAAGCTCTCTGGCTGGCTGCCCAGTGCACCAAGCATTCCCTGGTGTATGTCCATAAGCCACCTTTGCTCGCCTGGACCCACAAAGTCAGCATCTGAGTCTTCTGTAGTGGAACTACTGAGTATGCGACCTCACCATCTGGCGAGCTGGCACCTGGTGTCCTATCCCCCTGCCCTAGCTCCTGCGCACTTGTACCCGGTGAGTCACCATGTGCAGATTTTTCCTCTAACCTAGCGTTTAAAGTCTGTGTGATGTCAGTATCTGAGCTGGTGCTGGCGAGAGGCAGATTAAGTGGCGGTGCATCTTCTGCATCACTGTGCTCCGCTTCCTCCACTGGTTGTGGGGTGTCAACATTCTTTGCAGCTAAAATGAAAGAGAGGGACAAGGGAGAGCAGAGAGAAAGAAATGGGTGTAGAAAACATCTGCAGCTTGTCATGCAGTGTGTGGGGTGAGGGAGAAGTCAGAAGAGACAAGGAGGATTAGGTATAAAGTGGCCACGGCATCCACTCTGCCCCTTCCGATGAATGCCAGGATGCTCTCTTCAAGGGGGGAAAGGGTGTGCAGACAGGCTCTTCTTTGTCCAGTGGCAGCTTGTTGTTTGCTACTTCTCCTGCAAGGAAGGGGGAAGTGTTTTATTGAGAGTCTTGTGAGGTGTTGGAGAATGTGGCTGTCATGATGGAATAGTTGACTGTATCTTTGTGAGATGTGAATTGTGGGTAAATGAAGTTTGTAATTGTGCTGAGAGTGTGAGGATGAGAAAGATTTTTAGTCCATTGCAGGATGGTGTAGGGTAGTGGGGGAGGGCAGTGTTGAGAGTGCTGTGAGTATTGTAATTAATGAGGCTGAGTGGTGCAGTTGTGATAAGGACATATTTTAGCAGTGTTCAACTCTAGTTAGATCTTTGAATTTTTTTTCTGCATTGCAGCCATGTTCTTGGGGCAACGCTCCTGGCATTGACGTCCTCAACTACACCCTCGGCAGATGCCGAGAGGGCTTCCTGCCTGCTGGGGGAGAAAGGATGTCCCTCCTCCTCTCCACTGCCTGCACCAGGACCTCCAGTGCAGCATCAGAGAACCCTAGTGCCCTCTCCCCCCTCCTTCAGCCATTTCCTTCAGAAGTTGTAGTACAGCTTTTGTAGCCAGAATGTACCTCCACTTTAAGAGGTGCTGGCTGCCTTAAGTAGCATCATGGCCTCCTCCCCACCCCGAGAGGCGGCAGCCAATGAATGCACCCACAAATCATTATAATCAGCAGAGAGTACAGATATTGCATGCTGCCTGCAGGGGTACGAATTGGCTTGGGTAGTCAGCACCCTGTACCCATTTTCGGGCACTATCCGATTCTTAGGCCATTGACTCCGCCCAGTTTTGGGTCAGAACTGAATTAGAATAATATATGCTAGCTGACCTGAGTTTACAGACTGAGTGTTTAGACTGAGTGTTTAGACATTTAGATTCACTTTATCACTCTAAACTGGAGACTCAATATCATTGTTTTGGTTGCATGGCTCCTTTCATGTCTTGCTAACCCTAAATCACCAATGTTTTTCTGCACAACTCGAGAAATGGAGACTGAGGGTGGGTAAAGGGTTATGGAATGCAGATACCTATGGAGTAGTACAGCGAGAAACAGTATAAATGGGATAAAATTGTAGCCATTGATTGGAGATGAAGAAGAGAGACATCTGGAGGGTAGAGCTGTAAAGTGTGTATCTTCCATAAGTTTGTTTCATTCTAAGCACATGTGCAGACTTGATTGGTTCCACGGGATTTGTTACTTTGTGTTATAGCATGTGTTGGTGATTTGACCCACCACATAGAACGTTATATGCAGAAGGATTGCAGTTCACATTGTTCCTAGAAAAAAATAGTGGAAAGAAAGTAATATTTACACAAATAATCAATTTTAAGTCAGTATTTACAGTATTAACGATGGGGACATTATTCCATGTCCTGGGGAAGAATGTTATCAGTTGACTAATGCCCCTTACATGACATAATTCAGACCCTTTACACATGTTTCCCTGTGGGAAAGTACCTGATCTCCCATGATGGCGCAGTTGAGATCAGGAACTTGGCATGCAAAGGATCATAGTTGCAAGTTTCCTTCCTAGTGCTCTGTGTTTCAATAAATTTGGAACCAAACCTGCTGCTCCACCACACCACTCAAGACAAAGAATATGTAAAGTACCTGATAAACTTCCACCTGTAAAAACAAAGTGAATGTTATAAATTGCCTTTTACTGGTTTCTATATATGTCCCCTTATCCTGCAATTGTGAAATAACTTGAAATAGTGCTCTAGATTAATCTTTTCTATTTCATTTAGTATTTCATATACTTGTAAAGAGCCCCTCTCATTTGCCTCCTTTCAAGGTTGAAGAGTCCAAGATTTTCTGACCTTTCCTCTATTCTGAATCAGAATTTACAGTCCTTGCGTGGAATGTTGTCAGGTGTCCATTACACCTTATTGAATATAATTCTGACTGTACCACAATGCAGTAATCTAAAATGCACATCGGCTTCAACTGCTGGATAACTGCAGCACGGCACTAATAGCTGCAATAATAAACTCTGTAAGCTGAAAACTCCTTTGTTGCTGCAGCAATCATACAGGAAAGGACTGAGCACATAATCTCCTGAACGGCATTTTCTCTAAGAGGCATTATACTAAGGAATAAGGGGGGCAATGTTTATAAGACAGGCTTTCCCAGCATGTAATGTTAATTATTTTATTCAACCTTTTTTAAAATAATGAATTTTATCATGTTAAAATTGTCAACATTTCAGAATAAATAAAAATTTCTGGAACAATATACGTGCCCATCTCCAACCTGGCATGAAATATTTTAGCACAACTAGCATTCTGTGTTAGTACTAGCTTTGAAAATAGATGACTTCAGAATGTTAAGCCCTATAAGACCCAAATGGGCAGACTATAGTTGCGCAAACCAAACTTTTGAAAATATGCTACTCAACACAGCATTGTAAAGTTCACAGAGAATAATGAATATAATATTGAAAATATACCTGGAGATAAATGTAAAGAATGGTCAGACTGTATCACTTTTCTGAAATCTTCATAAACAAGCATCGTATCTAAATAATATAATACATTTAAAACATTATATAACAACACATAAACGGAGCTTTTAACCATGCCTGCATTAATGTTCAGCTAGTGTCCGATCACAGAAACAGAATCATGCAAGTTTGTGCAAGATACCCAGGCAGCTGTCACAATGCTTTTATCCTGCGACACTCAACCATCCCTCCAATACTTAACCTTTCCACCAACGTGACAGGGTGGCTGCTGGGGGACAAATAATATCCCCAATGCATGTGGCTCATGACACTCCTCCACAACCCCACCACATCTGAGCTGCACAGGTATATTCAAAGCCATGGAACCACAAGGATGATTACTGGGTACACCATAGGGCTATTCAAGCAAAGGTTCGGGTGTCTGGACAAGTCTGGGGATTTCCTATAATATGCCCCACAAAGAGTCTCCCACATCATAGTGGTATGCTGTATCCTGCCATACAATCTTGCCATACAGAGAGGCCTGCATTTGGAGGAAGCAGAGCAACAGCAGCAGTCCTCGTTGGATGAGAAACACCAGGTTGAAGGATGGATCAAAAGGAGGATTCCCTCAAGGTCTAGCAGCAAGAGATGCAAGGGCTAAGTTAATACCTCAGCAATTCCAGTGTCCTGCTCATTCTCCTGCCCTGAAAACTTACACAAAGCCCCTCTGCACTAACAGTCCCTGTTACATCCTTAACCACTCTCTTAATTCTGTGTTAAAGAACATTGAAACTATTCAGCCAATTTCTAAGTTAATGACATACTGACATTGCAGACTCAGAAACTGTTATAAAAATACTGAAGACCAAAATGCCAATTGTGGTAAAGGTGATACATTTAATTCCCAACACAATAATTGCTTTCCATTCATTTCTCATCCGAGTGTCAACCCATGTGCCTTTTCTTATAAGGTTTCCTAGGTATAATTACCTGAGTAAGATGGTTGGACACCTATTAAAAAAAGACAAGTATTTAACTTTGCAGATTATTGTTTTCCTTTTTAATATCGCCCTCTCCCAGTCTCCTTAAAGTATTGACTCATGATGGAGTATGGTCCACCAAGCACCAGCAACCCTCTTGACTCAGTGGTAGCACTCTTGCATCTGAGTCAGAAGACCTTGTGGTCAAGCTCCACTTCAGAGGCTTCAGCAGAAAATCTAGGTTGACACCTCAGTACAGTACTGAGGGAGTGCTGGACTGTTAGAGGTGCTGTCTTTCAGATGAGACGTTAAATTGAAGCCCTGTTTGTCCTCATGGATGAATCAAAAGATATCACGGCACTATTTGGAGAATAGCAGGTGAGTTCTCCTGGTGTCTTGGGCAATATTTATCCTTCAACCAACATCACTAAAAAAGAGTATCCGGTAATTTATCTCAATGTTGTTTGTGATACCTTGCTGAAGAATTTTGGACCTTTTCATATGGATGTTTTGGCACCTACTCTTAAGGAGGACTAAGTAGGACCTATGGAGCAGGAACTGTCAGGGCAACGCGGGGTAAAGGAATGGACTTGAAACCCTGGCTTAGCATGGTGAATACTTGGTAACATTGATTAAAAGAATGAAAAGCAAATGAAGGATAACTTGCGTGCAATGAATACAATTGAAACAAAATCACAGGTAGACTAATTGAGTTTGATAGCCTACCAAGGAACCGTTCATTGTAAAAAAAACACAAATGGAGCAAAGGCCTCTGGGTAGCAACTTGAGCTCATCCAAAACTCTGCTGCCCAGATCCTATCTCGCATCATGTTCCGTTCACCCATCACCCCTGTGCCTTGCTGACCTACGCTGGCTCCTGGTCTGGCAGCGCCTCGATTTTAAAATTCTTATCCTTGTTTTCAAATGCCTCCATGGTCTCGCCCCTCCCTATTTCTGTAATCTCCTCCAGCCCTACAACCCTCCGAGATCTCTGCACTCCTCCAATTCTGCCCTCTTGCGCATCCCTGATTTTAATCACTCCACCATTGGTGGTTGTGTTTTTAGCTGCTTAGGCCCGAAGCTCTGGAATTCCTTTCCGAAACCACTCCGCCTCTCTACCTCTTTCTCCTCTTTAAGGCGCTCCTTAAAACTTACCTCTTTGACCAAGCTTTTAGTCACCTGTCCTTAAATCTCCTTATGTGGCTCGTGTCAAATATTGTTTGATAACGCTGCTGTGAAGTGCCTTGGGACATTTTACTACATTAGAGGTGCTATATAAATGCAAGTTGTTGTTGTAATTGCTAGCATGGTCAAAATCAGAGAGCATGCTGGATCCTGTTATTGCTCGAAGTTGCCTTGAGAATATCCAACGTGTTGTGTGGCACCACCACTGTGCTAAATGGGATAGATTCAGAACAGATCTAGCAGCTCAAAACTGGGCATCCATGAGGCGCTGTGGGCCATCAGCAGCAGCAGAATTGTATTCCAGCACAATCTGTAACCTCACGGTCCGGCATATTCCTCACTCTACTATTACCAACAAGCCAGGGGATCAATCCTGGTTCAATGAGGAGTGTAGAAGAGTATGCCAGGAGTAGCACCAGGCGTACCTAAAAATGAGGTGCCAACCTGGTGAAGCTACAACTCAGGACTACATGCATGCTAAACAGCGGAAGCAACATGCTATTGACAGAGCTAAGCGATTCCACCACCAACGGATCAGATCAAAGCTCTGCAGTCCTGCCACATCCAGTCGTGAATGGTGGTGGACAATTAAACAACTAACAGGAGGAGAAGGCTCTGCAAACATCCCCATCCTCAACGATGGCGGAGTCCAGCACGTGAGTGCAAAAGACAAGGCTGAAGCGTTTGCAACCATCTTCAGCCAGAAGTGCCGAGTGGATGATCCATCTCGGCCGCCTCCCGATATCCCCACCATCACAAAAGCCAGTCTTCAGCCAATTCGATTCACTCCACATGATATCAAGAAATGGCTGAGTGCACTGGATACAGCAAAGGCTATGGGCCCCGACAACATCCTGGCTGTAGTGCTGAAGACTTGTGCTCCAGAACTAGCTGCGCCTCTAGCCAAGCTGTTCCAGTACAGCGACAACACTGGCATCTACCCGACAATGTGGAAAATTGCCCAGATATGTCCTGTCCACAAAAAGCAGGACAAATCCAATCCGGCCAATTACCGCCCCATCAGTCTACTCTCAATCATCAGCAAAGTGATGGAAGGTGTCGTTGACAGTGCTTTCAAGCGGCACTTACTCACCAATAACCTGCTCACCGATGCTCAGTTTGGGTTCTGCCAGGACCACTCAGCTCCAGACCTCATTACAGCCTTGGTCCAATCATGGACAAAAGAGCTGAATTCCAGAGGTGAGGTGAGAGTGACTGCCCTTGACATCAAGACAGCATTTGATCGAGTGTGGCACCAAGGAGCCCTAATAAAATTGAAGTCAATGGGAATCAGGGGGAAAACTCTCCAGTGGCTGGAGTCATACCTAGCACAAAGGAAGATGGTAGTGGTTGTTGGTGGCCAATCATCTCAGCCCCAGGACATTGCTGCAGGAGTTCCTCAAGGCAGTGTACGAGGCTCAACCATCTTCAGCTGCTTCAACAATGACCTTCCCTCCATCATAAGGTCAGAAATGTTTGCTGATGATTGCAGTGTTCAGTTCCATTCGCAAACCCTCAGATAATGAGGCAGTCTGAGCCCGCATGCAGCAAGACCTGGACAACATCCAGGCTTGGGCTCATAAGTGGCAAGTAACATTCGCACCAGACAAGTGCCAGGCAATGACCATCTCCAACAAGAGAGAGTCTAAACACCTCCCCTTGACATTCAACGGCATTACCTTTGCCGAATCCCCCACCATCAACATCCTGGGAGTCACCATTGACCAGAAACGTAACTGGACCAGCCATATAAATACTGTGGCTACAAGAGCAGGTCAGAGGCAGGGTATTCTGCGGCGAGTGACTCACCTCCTGACTCCCCAAAGCCTTTCCACCATCTACAAGGCACAAGTCAGGAGTGTGATGGAATACTCTCCACTTTCCTGGATGAGTGCAGCTCCAACAACACTCAAGAAGCTCGACACCATCCAGGACAAAGCAGCCCACTTGATTGGCACCCCATCCACCACCCTAAACATTCACTCCCTTCACCACCGGAGCACAGTGGCTGCAGTGTGTACCATCCACAGGCTGCACGGCAGCAACTCGCCAAGGCTTCTTCGACAGCACCTCCCAAACCCACGACCTCTACCACCTAGAAGGACAAGAGCAGCAGGTACATGGGAACAACACCAACTGCACATTCCCCTCCAAGTCACACACCATCCCGACTTGGAAATATATCGCTGTTCCTTCATCGTCGCTGGGTCAAAATCCTGGAACTCCCTTCCTAACAGCACTGTGGGAGACCCTCACCACACAGACTGCAGCGGTTCAAGAAGGCGGCTGACCACCACCTTCTCAAGGGCAATTAGGGATGGGCAATAAATGCTGGCCTCGCTAGCGACGCCCATATCCCATGAACGAATAAAAAAGAAATACTGTCTGTACTTTCCAAAGACACTTACTACAATAAAGATAAACAACGGGACAGATAAGACAGTTATTCTGCAGGACCGTGTGAGATGAGAGGAACACCAGCTTTACGAGGAAAGATATAAAACATAGAAGCTTGTAGTCATTTTCAGGAGACGACAACCAGCATTCAAGGAAGAAGTCATCGATGAAGAATTAACCCCCTCATCCCTCCCTGAAGAAGATTTTAATCACCCTTGCTTCTGAGTTGTACTCCCCAGGCATATGATATCCATTTCCTGGAAAAACTGTCATGTCTTAATGTCAATAAAATTATTTAGAGTGTTTAAAACCATTCTAGAGTCAGTCTCGGTTGATTCGTGCGTTTTGAACCCTAAAAGCGAATACTCTACACTGTTGTAAGCAAATCAGCTGTTGGTTTCCCTACATTACAACAGTGACAACACTTCAAAAGTACTTAATTGGCTGTGAAGCACTTTGGGACATCCCGAGATTGCTCCGTTTGTTTTTTTTACAATGAACCGTTCCTCGGAAGGGTATCTAACCCAAATTAGTCTACCTGTGATTTTGCTTCAGTTGTATTGGAAGAATAAAGAGGTCACAGACTGCTTGGATAATAAGAATCTAAGTGAGTGGGCAAATCTACAGCAAATAGAGTTCAATGCTTGCTTTTTTAAAAATTATTTGTTCATGGGATGTGTGCGTCGCTGGCGAGGCCAGCTTTTATTAATTGGAGCAATTAAAATCGAGATGCGCAAGAGGCAGGAATTGGAGAAGCGCAGAGATCTCAGAGGTTTGTCGGGCTGGCTGAGGTTACAGAGATAGGGAGGGGTGGGTCTTGGAGGGATTTGAAAACAAGGATGAGAATTTTAAAATTGAGGTGCTCCTAGACCAGGAGCCAATGTAGTCAGCGAGCACAGGGGTGATGGGCGAACGGGACTTGGTGCAAGTTAGGATACAGGCCACAGAGTTTTGGATGAGCTCAAGTTTATGGAGGGTGGAAGATGGGGGGCTGGCCAGGAGAGCATTGGAATATTCAAGTCTAGAGGTAACAAAGGCATGGATGAGGTTTCAGCAGCAGATGGGCTGAGGCTGGGGCGGAGACAGGCGATGTTACGGAGGTGGAAGTAGGCGGTCTTGGTGATGGAGCGGATATGTGGACGGAAGCTCATCTCAGGGCTAAATAGGATGCCTTGGTTGTATAAGCTTAGAATATGAGCGTTTGCAGGCTAGTCCAATATGGGGAATAGTCAAACCCAATCCTGTAATTTTTCACTGTTTCTTTTAAAGATCATTCTTGGGAGCACACAACCTTCAGTAGAGCATGTTCTGTTAAATGTTACAAAACATGCAATGAATAAACCAATCAGAATGCCCCTGCAAGAATGCTTCTGATACACTTGTTAACAACTTAATGAGGTTCTTACCTAGTATAAGCTACATCATTAAATAAATTTAAAACAGAAATAGACAGTTTCCTAGAAGTAAAGGGAATTAGGGGTTACGGGGAGCGGGCAGGAAATTGGACATGAATTTAGATTTGAGGTTAGGATCAGATCAGCCATGATATAATTGAATGGTGGAGCAGGCTCGAGGGGCCGATTGGCCTACTCTTGCTCCTATTTCTTATGTTTTTATAAAGCACACATGGGCTGATTTTGTGTCTGATTCTAGAACCAGCATGAGGCGAGTGTGGCGGGAATAACACCTGCTCAAGACATTGAGTAGTGAACCTGTCTGGGTTTCTGGCTTCCACAAAATTAAGATAATGTGGATGAGCTGCTGGAATGGTAACGCTTGGAATTGGCAGCTCGCCTATTAGATGCTACTGCAGGAACATTCAACTTTTTCTGGCCAAACAGGAGTAACAACTTTGTGGAGGTTGGTTGATATGTTTCGCAGCAGTCAAGAGAGTGATAGAGGTGCCTGTGGAAATATTACTGGAACATTTGTAGCTGGGGAGGAACATCCTATTCCCTGCTTTTGAATTTTGCTGGTCAATATTTCAAATATTTGTAAAATTTTGCTTGTGGGATTCCAGTACAGTATCTTAGAATTTGGCCCTTATTTTTGTCCATATTGATGCTCAGCCTTTCTTTGATTCCGACTGGTTTTCCCACTGGAAATTAATGGCTATACTGAAAGCGCATTAAAACTGACCCCAAAACCCAACACAGTTGACATAGGTTTGCTTTTCCCAATTGATAACTTATTGCATAACTGTCCAATAGTTTCAGGTTAAGCAATTGTTTGCTGCAGATGGTGAAAAATGCAGCATTTTACGTGATGCACTATAGTAGAAAAATGTAATAAAGCAGGAAATGAGAGATGGCCATTCCTTCCACAAATGATCTTCAATGTACTCTGTTGTGATCTCTACCTCACTTAGTGCCCCGAGGGAACGTTTTGAGCTGTATTCTAGTATTTGGTTAGCACACTGATTAGAAACTTTTTTTTATTCGTTCATGGGATGTGGGCATCGCTGGCAAGGCCAGCATTTATTGCCCATCCCTAATTGCCCTTGACAAGGTGGTGGTGAGCCACCTTTTTGAACTGCTGCAGTCCGTGTGGTGAAGGTTCTCCCACAGTGCTGTTAGGTAGGGAGTTCCAGGATTTTGACCCAGCAACGAAGGAACGGTGATATATTTTCAAGTCGGGATGGTGTGTGACTTGGAGGGGAAAGTGCAGTTGGTGTTGTTCCCATGTACCTGCTGCCCTTGTCCTTCTAGGTGATAGAGGTCGCGGGTTTGGGGGGTGCTATCGAAGAAGCCTTGGCGAGTTGCTGCAGTGCATCCTGTGGATGGCACACACTGCAGCCACAGTGCACCGATGGTGAAGGGAGTGAATGTTTAGGGTGGTGGATGGGGTGCCAATCAAGCTGGCTGCTTTGTCCTGGATGGTGTTGAGCTTCTTGAGTGTTGTTGGAGCTGCACTCATCCAGGCAAGTCGAGAGCATCCCATCACACTCTTGATTTGTGCCTTGTAGATGGTGGAAAGGCTTTGGGGGATCAGGAGGTGAGTCACTCACCGCAGAATACCCAGCCTCTGACCTGCTCTTGTAGCCACAGTATTTATGTTTGCTGTTTCCTGTCCATGCATGACCTTACATGTACTTACATTTCTACATTAAAATTCATCAAGATCACCTCCAATTAGATAATTCACTATTATTTCTGTGAGCTTTGTCTGCCATATAGAGGAAGTAGGACTTGGGGAGGACAGAGACTTGGTCCTAGCTGTGGGTTTGTGGTCAACTTTTCCAGATCCTTCTTTTTTTAACTAATCCTTCACTCACAACTTCACTCATTGTGCAGCAAATTGGACTTTTTTTCATAATAATTGGCATGATTTTAACATGGCGGCAGTAAGTCAGCGAGTGGGTGAGTAGTTGTGTGGGAAACCCGGAAAACTTTTCTGCCATTGGCTTGAGCGATTGCGACTAAATTAAAGGCCCTTAATGTTACTTCTGGGTTTCACGTCTCCAAGCTGCGCAGCGGGTGTACTGTGCACCCGAATGACGTGCTGTGAACTGGAGTATTTAAAGGATCATTGCAACCATGGATTTTGAAGGAGAAAGGAGGAAAGTTGAATAATGCAGCATCATAGGTCGAAGGCAGCATCCCATTTTAGCAACTTCTTTTTTGAGTTGCCACTGGCTGGTGTCAGGAGCAGGAGAAAAATACCATTTTTCCTGAATGGAGGAAGCACCCTGCTTCTGCCACCAAGGAGGCGTGGCTGGAGGTGGCAGAGGAGATTAACAGCAGGAGCACAGTGGCAAGGTCGTGAGTGCAATGCAGGAGGCGCTTTAATGAAATAACCAGGTCAGGAAAAGTGAGTACAGTTACTGATTCACCTACATCCTGTGGTACACATTACTCTCCCTCTCACTCTGTCTTGCCAAGCATACTGCATCACATCACTCCTCACACCCACTTAAGTCTCATCATCAACTTACCTTCATTTTCTGTGCACTTCCTCACCTCCCCATTTGTGAACCCACCACTCCCACTCACCCCAATCCTGATGTAATGTGATAAATCTGTCTGATAGTCACCCTCTGATGCATCTGCTTCATTGTCAGCCTCAACCAAAGCAATGCATCCATCGGGTGAATACGTCACCTTCACTCACTCACACATCTGTTCTTTCTCCCCTTGTAGGAGAAAAGAGCGCAAAATGCACAGGAGAGGAGTAGGGTTGGTGGGGGCTCACCACAAATAGTACCACTGTCAGATGTGGAGGAGACAGCATTGGACATCAATCACATAGTTGCATGCCTGGCTGTCGCAGATGACGAGATTGGCTAACCCGCAAGCAGCTGGTGACAGAACTTTAACATCCTTCACAAACATAATGAATTGATGTTGTCAATGATTGACCTGTTGTACACCTCAGTATGCTCATTGGAAACTAACTTCTGCGATGATTTTTTAATATTGCTTTATGTTCTCTTCCAGGGCCTTTACGGATTGATGAGCAGGTGGGCGCCATGGAAGAAGGCGATTCTTCAGAGGAGGTTAATTCCTCTGAGGTCGCACCGTCACATCACATCCAGCCATGGACCAGCGCAGCTACTGGCACTTTGGAGGGTAAACAGATAGTTGAGGTGTCACATAGTGATTCAACACTCACAAGTGTGCAGGAGCAGACACTGGTGGCAGGGGCAGCTGTGGAGAGTCTGTGTCGTAGGGTGCACTCGTCTCCAAGCTCTGCTCAGCTGGACACAGATGATGAACCCCGGGGTATCATAAGTCCTCCTTTAGTAGATAGCCAGTGGGTAGCAGAGGGGATAACAGAAAGTGATAGGGTATACAATAGAAATGAGGGGGTGGGGAGAAGCACAAATGAAGGGGGTGGAATAGGAAGAAAGCTGCCTAAGACCACATTTTTCTCGCAATCCCTACTGGAAAATGTAGCCTGCAGTCCTCGACAGCTCCTTTATGTCACACCACACCAAACCACCCATCACCTCCCACCTGAAAGGAAAGAAGAAAAAGAGAGAGAAGCAGAGGAGGGCAGACAGAGAAGTAAGAAGAAGAGTTAGGTAGAGAGAAGCAGAAGAAGTGAGAGAGGCAGATGAATGAGACAGAGAAAGAAACAGCAACGTGGAGATGCTGGGAGCTTGACAGGGTAGATGCTGAGAGATTGTTTCTCCTGGCTGGAGAGTCTAGAACAAAGGGGCATAGTCACAGGATAAGGGATCGACCATTTAAAACTGAGATGAGGAGGAATTTCTTCACTCAGAGGGTTGTGAATCTTTGGAATTCTCTACCCTATAGGGCTGTGAATGCGGAGTCGTTCAGTATATTCAAGGCAAAGATAGATAGGTTTTTGGACTCTAGGGGAATCAAGGGATATGGGGAAAGTGGAGTTGAGGTCGAAGTTCAGTCATGATCTTATTGAATGGCGGAGCAGGCTCAAGGGGCTGTATGGCCTACTCCTGCTTCTATTTCTTATGTTCTAAGATACCAGAAAGGTAAGTGATAGACCATATTCTTCAAATTACCACATGTAATGCGGGACAGCCACTCGTCATTTATGAAAAGAGTTTACAACAGGTGGCCTAGATCAGAATTCTGTGGAATTATAGTTGATACTGTCCTCGTACAAAGCTTTTTGCATTTAGCATCACATTCTAATTCAATCTAATTTTCTTCTATTGTCTCCTTCTCCCCAAAGCCATTGGGCCCACAATTCTTGGAGTGGTAAAGGATGCAATATCGGCAGATTGCCCACAGGGGGCAGGAATATGGGATGGAACCCAAATCCACTGGGTTTCTGCCTTTTTCCACTCAGTCTCAAATTCTCACACCTGGCAGAAACTTTGGGGAGGGTCTGGAGTCATTCCTAGGCTGTTTCAGAAATTCCAACCAGCACATCCTATAACTAGCCCAACGAGTTCTGTTGTGGGCCTAGGGAAGGCCCCAAAAAAGATAAGAGACAAAGGTAATCCAATTGGAGTGGCTGGGTTCTGCTCATTTCCCAACACTTCTTCAGGGTATGAACCTCTGGAGTTTCTCTCCAGTTGTGGACAGTCCATCCTGACTAAATGACCCTATTCCTGAGATTTATGATGGGGGTCAGCACCTTGCAGAGTCAGTGGTTGGGAGTCCCACAGTGACAGAGCAAGGACCCTTTAGTTTTAGGACCATCGACTACTTGCTAGTCTATAGTTTTACAGGTGCCAGTTATGCTCTAGTTCCTCACTCAAGTGGTCGCTCCTTATGTGTGAGCTTAATGAGTGCCAGCAGGCTATTTAACGCTAGAAGATTTCAGAGTCAAGCCTGATATCAACTTCTACACATGTACTTCTAGAAGTGGGTCATCTAATGGCAATCAAGAGGGGAAAACCCTGGTCGATTTTTCCCTTTCTGAGTCCAGGGACACCAAGCCCTCTGATTGCTACCCTAATGTCATTATGACTGAGATCAGGTAACTCAGAAGACCGAGGATCAAACTTGGGACCTTCCTGGTCTGTAAGGCTCAGTTACTCATTGCTTTAACTAGCTTAGCAATCAGGGGAAGCTTGTCATTTCTACATGTAGACAGACCAGGTGTCATAGCAAGCTAAACAATTGACCATTCATCCTTTGACATTTAAGTCTGAATGCTGCTCGGACCGATAAAATATCCTTCCTATAAATAAATTAAGGGCAGGCAAACATAATCCACTTTTCTGTAAGCATGCATCCATAGCACAAAAGTGTCCAACTTCACCACGAAGTCTTATCCAGGAAGACCACAAGCATGGCAAGTATGTGTTACATTCATGCAGTAGAATATTCTGTTCCAAAGTTGGAATTAAAGCATAACATTGGCGCAACATAAGGGGAGCTTAACCCTACATGTAATCCCTGCTAATCGGGATGCTTGATAGTGATGATAAGTGATTGAAGTTGAAATATGTTTCATTCTGAAGCAACTGCATCCCTCACCTTGTTCAATAGGAATTTCACCGAGAACAAAAAAAAGGAAAATTAGATATATGTAGGGGATAGCAGCCACTTTTACATTGCACCATATAATTCTTCACATCTATGCCACAATCTTACATTTGGGCTCTCTCTATTATTGTTATGTCACTCAAAGGGTTCTACTAAAACTAACAATTTTGAATTATACATCACAACACTTTAATGCATCATTATTCTTCAAAAGGGGTGTGGTAAATTGTATCTCTAGAAATGTTAGAGGAAGGCCTACTCCAGTCGTCGTCAACACCCTCTTATTATGTGCTGCCTTCTCCTACAAAACCAGTGGCATGTAATGAATAGTTGATATTGGTGGCAAGTTAGATCCCAAAACTCATGTTTGGGTGCTGTTGGCCAGTATTGGGAAGACACTAACATGCAACATACAGAGTTATGGAAGACTTACAGAAGGTTTATGGGGTTTTCTTGTGCAATCTCCGATTTAAGGAGGTAGCGCTGGGCAAGGGAAGTACTAGCAAGTGCAGAGTGCAGCCTAATAGGCAATCATGGGATGCTGTATGCTTTCCTGTTCCACTTCCTCTCCTTCTTTTGCACCCTCCTCATGCTGTGGGAATGCCTAAATAAGACCTTCTTTGTATGTAGAACCTGGTGAGTGAATTTCCATGTGTAGGAAAGAGATACGTCAATGATGCATGACTCAAAGAGCCGCCAACCTAGCCTCTTCCTATGAGGAGAGAATGAGTAGAATGAGTCTATACTCTCTGGAGTTTAGAAGAATGAGAAGTGATCTCATTGAAACAAAGATTCAGAGGGGGCTTGACAGGGTAGATGCTGACAGGTTGTTTCCTCTGGTTGGAGAGTCTAGAACTAGGAGGCATAGTTTCAGGATAAGGGGTCGGCCATTTAAGACTGAGATGAGGAAGAATTTCTTCACTCAGAGGGTTGTGAATCTTTGGAATTCTCTAGCCCAGAGGGCTGTGAATGCTGAGTCATTGAGTATGTTCAAAGCTGAGATAGATAGATTTTTGGACTCTAGGGGAATCAAGGAATATGGGTTCAGGCAGGAAAGTGGAGTTGAGGTTGAAGATCAGCCATGATCTTATTGAATGGTGGAACCGGCTCAAGGGGCCGTATGGCCTACTCCTGCTCCTATTTCGTATGTTCCTATGTTCTTCCATGCCTTCATCCTCCTCCTGTTCATAACATCAAAATAAAGATATTCCCATTGAGAATTCCAAGTCCAGAGTGCAAAGCAGTACTTTGTGCAGAGCTGAGTAAAAGTAGCAGCAATCATGACTCTCATGCGCCAGCCTTCCATGCCGCATTTCTTCTGACCAGGGCCACCAAATTACAGGCTGGCTGTTGGGTGACAAGGGCTATCACCTCCGGACATGGCTCATGACTCCTATTAGGAACCCACGTACAACTGCAGAGTAGGCATAGAATAAGAGCTATGCTGCTACAAGGCACATCATTGAGCAAACAATCGGCTTGTTCAAGCAGTGCTTCCACTGCCTGAATTATTTTAGAAGAGCTTTGAGCATCCCTAAGCAGGTATCCAGATTTGTGGTCATCTGTTGCATGCTGCATAATTTTGCCATCATCAGGGATGAGCCTTTACCACCACCTGGGCAGTAATAAGTGCAGGAGGAGGAGGAGGAATCGGAAGAGGAGGCGTAGGAATAGGAAGGGGAGGAGAAAGAGGAGAGGCAGCGACCACCAGTGCCACTACCTGCCATAGCTCTCAGAGACCAGCTCCTTCCAAATCTTGTGAGTAACATCCTATAAGAGACAATTAAGGGATGGTGTATACTAGCTTTTCCTTCCAAGGAATAACAGTGTTCAAGGTCAGTGCCTTGGGGATCAAAAACCTGCAGTACAACATTAGAAGTACGGTTGTCTTGGAAAATGAGAATACTTGTGAAAGAAGGTCTAGACCATCTTTTGTGTAAACTCCATTCATATAACTGCATCTAGAAGACTATCATGGAATCTGCCGATGAGTAACTGAAATGGAGCCAATCTGAAGCCTGAGATTCAGTACAGCTTACATAGGAGGGAGATTGCCATGAGTTGCAGCCTATTTTCCCGTACAGTTTTAGCTGTGACTGTGTAGGGATAGTTCATTCCCAATCACTATCTGTGAAGTGGAATGGGCATTTTCTACATTAAAGGTGCTGTATAAATTTAAGTTGTTGTTGACAGCAGAGCAAAATTAACAAATGTCCATGAGATCTAGACAGGAGCCATACTGGAAAGCAGTGTGGCTGCAGTAATTATCAAAAGAAATGTGTGTTGGTTCTGAAACTTGCCCTGAAACTTTGGCAAAGGCTTGAAAACATTTGTGAAAGGGAAACTCCCTCAGCTCTGTACTGGCAGCCACAATAGTGAAGACCACATGATGCAACTCTCTGCTTATAGTACTCAGCATCATGGGAAGAAGCACATCGACAATCTCCTGAATGACCGTTGACCAAAAATGGTGTAGTGAGTGGAGCATTAAAGCAATTGATGGCAGTAATGTTTATGAAGCAGCATTTTCCACAGGGAATGCCATTTCAGAGGTTAATTAATTGTTTTTGAGCATTATAAAAATGCATTCATTTACATGAAAATTGGTATGTTAAATAAATAAAATTGTGAATCCGTATGTATGCTACCTCAAATATGGCTTCAAATGTTTTGCCACAAATTAGAATTTTGTTGGTGAAGCCTTTTGAAAATAGCTTGCTTCAAAACCCATTTCTGGCACTGCTTTAACTGTCAGCAACACATAAAATGATTGGGTAGGAACAGGTCTGTCCAATCTACTCACATTTAAAAGGAGTGACACTTGAGATTATTTTTTTTAAACAATTTTTGTATACATTGGTTCAAACTTTTCAAAATAGCTTTATGAAATACATTTTTCCCTCAGGTTCCATTTTTATGTTGGAAATGCACTATGCTAGAATGAATCTCGTATTCAAAATGATACACAATACTTAAAATATTATGAAAATCAATCGTGAAAATATACCTTCTGTGTCATGGTAAGTTTCATGGTGTATGGGCTGTATATTAGCTGCCATATTTCTAACTTCCTGAAGTGCTTCAACATCTGAAATATATTTAACATATGCAGTGTTATTGCACAAAGCTTTAGCCTGTTCATATCAAATTCATTTCACCACTATTTTAACAGAGGCATTATCCTTTTAATCTTAAATGGGTTAACGCCTCTGTTAAAACAGTGGAGTGAATGTACTAAGCATTTGTATGATAACATCGATCACGGTAATTTTCAAGATTATATCAGATAAAAATGAACAATTTGATTTACCGAGTATGTTGATAAGTCAACACTATAATTTGCATCAGACCTACAGTGGAATTATTTACACAGTGAATATGAATATCTGTGTATTATCATAGTTTTAAATAAAGGTTTGTTCCCATAAAGAAGAACCAATAAATAATGTGGAGATTACAGCAGTTAAACTCTGCCACACTAGATCAGAAGGTAACATGATATATGATATTGTAAATACAGTAAATGAGGAGAGGTGTTCACAATTTAGTGGAAAAAGATTCAACAAATCATTGGGGTTGGATGAAGGAAAGTCAGCAGGAAAAGAAAAAGAAATAACTAAGGAACGGAACGGAACAATAAAGTCAGCACACAAAATAAGTTCTTGTAAAAATAAGTAACCTATTACACAAAAGGATTGGCCTTGTAAAATCTAAAGTGTGGCTATGATAAATTAGGAAGAAGTGAGCTGCTAGGTAAGTGAGGCCTTAATGAATGTAGCAGGCTGAGGATATTTAATAAAACAGTGAAGAGAAAGGGGATGAGTAAATGGATATGATAGAGATGATGAGAGAATCTACACTGGTATCACACAGACAACATTAAAAGGGTCGGGTTTAGGATAGAAAAAGAGAGTCTAGAAATTCTGCAAAGTTTTTAGTGGAAATATGGCACATTTCCAACAAGCGGGGGGTGGGACTGAGAAATCGCCAGAATTTCATCCCTTTTAAGATATCCACCAAATTCTGGCAAATGTGAGGGTGGGCAGAAGAAAAGCTAGCATTCAAGCTGAGAAATGTAAGGAAATGACACGATGACATCATCCATCAGAAATCCTGTCACTTCTGCCAGTACTGCACCTAACTTGACTCTCGCCTGTATAAGCAGACATGAGTTGCCTGCATGACTTCTCAAATCAGGAAGTAGTTCTGACTGTCCAGAAACTTTGTCTGATATCTCAACTTTGACTGAAGCAATCTGATTTTTTTGTGTTGTGCTGCTTAGAAAGCATTCTACAAGCTATCTCTCAGCAGTTTCAGTCAGAAAAATCTTTTCTCCTACCCTTACCCCATTGGGTTCTCATATATGCCCCTATTTTGGAGGCAGACCAAGAGCAGAATGAAGAAGAAATAAGAGACACAACAGATAATGCTACACCAAAGGATCAACTAAGAACCACCTTTCTATCATAGTCTACAAATGCTTAAGAAGGCTACAGTTCAGTGATAGATGCCAGGTGCCCTGGGAAATAGTATAGCAGCAGTGGAGAGAGATGGCCGACCATCTAAATGCCACAAGCACTGCTTCCCGGACCTGGCTGCAATGGCCTCACCATAGCTGATAAAGTTAGACTACCACTCACATCTCTCTTACTTTCTGCACAGCCCTGCATCATCTACTTTAGCCCCAGCACTAGAAATCTTTCCCTCTTTTGTGACCTATGCTCTCCTGCAATCACAACAGGACACTTCAATGTACCTCCTTCTGCTTCAGGACCAGCTATTGCCCTCACAACGACTTCTCCCTCTTCACCGCACCAGTTGCTTCTTCCTTTCAGCATGCACACTATACTAAGCTGTCTCACGTATCTTCACAACCCTTCAACAGGGCATACACTAATCCACTCCCACTCTTCTTGCAGAATAAGCTAGCGCATAACAGGAGGGAGATGTCAAGATCAGGAGGCATGCCGGAATCAATGGAGGAGGGTGGCATTGATATCATTGGCAGAGGATGGCACGCACTGTTGCAGATGGCGAGGCTGGAGGACATTCACAGCAAGGTGTTTGGGTATCGTCCTTTTCTTCTCTCCTTAAACAGAACTCACTCCCTTAGACACACTGCATGACAAGAGATTATTAGAAAAAATGAAATTGCACAGAATTGGAGGCAACCTTGTGACATGGATTGGAAATTGGTTCGGAGGTAGAAGACAGAGTTGGGATAAGGATACGTACTCTGATTGGCGGGATGTGACAAGTGGTGTTCTCCAGGGATCTGTTCTGGGGCCTGAGATTTTCACCGCATTTGTCTACATCTTGGATAAAGGATAGAGAGTTGTATATCCAAGTTTACCGATGTCACTAAGTTGGGAGGCACAGTAGGTAGTGCAGATGGGAGCAGGAATTTATAATGGGACATAGACAGATTAAGTGAATGGGGAAGACCGTGGCAAATAGTGTTCGATGTGGGGAAGTGCAAGGTCATCCAATTTGGATCCAAGAAAGATAAATTGGAGTGTTTCTTTAAATGGTGAGAAACTAGGAACTGAGAAGTAGCAAACAGATTTGTGTGTTCATATTTCTCATCTACATGTTGCCCCTCCAAGACATCATCCAAAAACACGTCAGGTTCCACATCTACGCTGACAACACCCAGCTCTACCTCACCACCATCTCCCTCGACCTCTCCACTGCCTCTGATTTGTCATGCTGCTTGTCCAACATCCAGTATTGGATAAGCAGAAATTTCCTCCAATTAAATGTTGGGAAGACCGAAGCCATTGTCTTCGGTCCCCACCACTTACTCAACCAATGCCTGCCCTGGTCCCAGCAAGCCAACTAGGCCATATTGCCCTGGCAACTGCTGAAATGCTGCAGTTTACATATGGGCTCTCTCAGGCTTGAACTCCTAGAGATCGCTGACTATGATCATCTCAAGAGCATTCATCTGAGTCAAAGCAGCCTTCCACATCCCATGCTGCATCCAGTGGGGGTTATCTTCTTGGCGCATCTGATTAGCTAAGACAGCATATAAAACAGGCACAATAGGCTTTCACCAGAGTGGTACTATGATTTTTTTAAAGAGAAATTTAGAAATTACAATGTTTTATAAAATCTTTAGGGGTGAATTTCCTCAGGGTTTCTTGCGCTTTGCTGCCGTAACTTCAGCTTAAACCCCATTTATTAATTTATTTAAATGGGGTTATTCTCTTGAAGTTAGGATGGCAAAGAGGAAGAAGCCCCTTTGAGTGTTGTGGGAGTATCTGGTGACCCTTCAATGTTATTTAGCACTAATACCAACGTTGGTCTTTGGGCGGATGCAGCTCATTGGAGAGTGGAAGGAATGGGAGAGATGCTGGACATAACTGTTAGTGCAAGGGAGCATAGAACTTTTAGGTGACGTGCTCATCAATAAGTTGCTGCCAAGAAACTCTGGCTGCAGGCAAGCTTCGGTGCTCTCCCACTTCCTCGTCATACTCGATGTCCTCAGTGTCATCCTCCTCATTGTGCTCAAGGTTCTCCTCCACTTTTGGCTCCAGATGTTGTCCCCGCTGCAGCGCAAAATTATGTGGAATTCAGCAGACCACTATAATGCGGGACTGCACTCTGAAGGCTGTACTGCAGCATGCCACCAGATCTGTCCAGGTAGTGGAATCTTTGCATCAGTAGTCCAATGGCCCCCTCAATGAGGGCATAGACCTGCATGACAGGATACGTTGCTGGTCATCATTGACACCAGTTAGACATTCATGCCCCAGCGATGTCTTCATAAGGAGCCTGCAGGGAAATATGTGTGCATTCAGTAACACCCTGGACTTGGGAGAAACCCGCAAAGTGCGCAAACCCCAGGGCTCTATCCTGCCTCTTCTGGTTTCCGTGGGGAAAGTGATGAATTAATTGGCTGTGACAAACTTGGCATCAGTCACCTGTTTGACGTAAACATATACTGTAGACAAGTTAATGTTGCTGATATCCCCTGTGGCAGCCTGGAAGGAGCCAGAGGCAAAGAAGTTGAGGGCAGCAGTGACTTTCACTGCCACAGGCAATATTGTGCTCACGCTGGCTGCAGTCTTGCTGCAATACATGACAGAAATCCATCAAAACCTCCCTGAGAAGTGCAGCCTTCTGAGGCACTGTTCCTCTGAGAAGTGCAGGTGTGATGTCATGAGCCTGGAAACTCTGGGAGGGCAACGATTCCTGTGAGTTCTCCTCCTTCTGTTTGCTCTTGCTGCAGCTCTGTCTACTCCTTCCTGCTGCTCTTCCTCCTCTACTTCCTCCAGCCAAGGTAGAATTCCTAGAAGGACTCCCATTATGGCAATAGTGTATTGCGAGAAGCCCCTTACTAGTTGACAACATTGTACAGGCACTATCAGCAGTAGTAAATGTTCTAAGTAGCTAAAAATCAAAATCTATTACATGCCAAAAGTCTGCAAAAACTTTCCAACGTTTTATCCAAGCAGCAGTTGAGGATCCCTTCAAATATCACTGAAAATGGCATCCTCCTGATTTGTACCACCCTTGGTTTGTGGGCAGGTTGTAGAACTGTCAATAGCAACACAGGTGCCAACCAAAATGGTATTTGGTTCCTGATTTCCATGTGAGATGAGACCAGGTATGAATCATTAAGCTGCTTTATTTAACAGCTCGTGAGCATACAGCGCAACAGCTATGATCAGATTCACTAATTTCAATCAGTCCATATCACAATTATTCTGGAGACCTTGGCTGTACAGCATTGCCCACCGACTTACAGAGGCAGTCATACAAAATCTGGCACAGGCCTCATTATAGCTTGTGGTATGCTGTGTGCTGATGAAAGGCCTTCTGATGGAAATCCTAGAAGAGGAAGGAGTGTCAGTGGTAAGAGCTCAGTAACATGACCACAACCAGCAGCTGCAGGAGGAAGAAGCAGAGGCGGCCCGGGGATCTCAAGTGAGACAGATATGTCAACATCTAATAAATACTACCTTCTCCAACCGATAAATAAAGAGGTGGTCCTCTTTTGCAGCCCTTACACTGACATGTCCTTAATGTCAATCCAACTCCTTGCCCTTTTCCCTTCAGCTGTTTGTGAAGCAGAGAAGCTCTATTCCCCTGTCAGTGCTCTCTGAATGAAATCCTACAAAACCAAAAAACAAAACCAAATCAAAGAACAGGCATATTTCTGAACACTGGACTTCATAGCACAAAGTGTTTTTATGCATGTTAATACTTACAACAAATGCTTATTTTTCTCACCGTGCATTTTCCAATGCAACTCTATGCTGTTCTTAAACTTATCCTGGCATTCTGTCGAAGTGCAATCTGAGGATCATGAATGTAACAAGTGCTCGGCTGTGCTGTAGTATCATGAACCTCTTGGAACCAAGGTAACCCTCATCTCAGGGCTTCTGAGTCCCACGAGGACTTTTCGGCAGGCTGCATTGACACTGCAGGTGCATGGGCAGTCCAGTCCAGTCTCCTATCATGTACACGAGCAAGGCATCTGAGGGGCCTCACTGGAAAGTTCACATGAGGAGTCTTGCCATCCCACTTGTGCTGGGCTGTGGTTTTGTGTGCCCACTGATCTGTGTGAAGACAGACCTGATTGTAGTAGTTAGATCATGCAGACCCTGAAAGAAGGTGCCCCAAAGCTCTTGGAAGCTAGTTGCCATTCTTCTCTCAATATTGTCCCCACAAGACCTGAAGGTCAAGTGGTCAATGCCTCCATGTTGGACCTTTGAGATCCAAGTCTGCAATCAGTACAGCCAGAAGCTGACTTCCGTGCACCTCCACTCTCCAATATCAGACTCTACTTTCACCTCTGACCCCTCTGGCACCATTATGTTTTGTGTCTCACACGGTGACAAATTGTCATTGGGACTATCTAGATCCTCCTGGGTGGATTTTTCTGAGCTAATGAGTGAGAGGGTGAGAGTGAATGATAACCATCCGTTTGACAGGGCAGAGTGGAAGGGCACTACCCACTTTTGATTTCTTCATTCTCATCAGCGGCATCTTGTAACTCATCTAAGGGGGAAAATAAAGGATAAGATTTTATGTATAAACTGTTTGCTGAATGTCTTATCAGCTGCATTTGAATAAGACCAATTAGTTTTCTTGCATTGATTCCTCTGGTCCCCAAGCCATGATCATGTATGGCAAGTTCCTGAAGGTCCTGACAAATCTGGAGCTGCCGCAGGACCTCTGACTTCTCCATCTATGCTGTCTACCTCGCCAAGATCTGCAAAGCTTCTTCCTCTTGTGGTATCAATGCTCTAATATCTAGTGGTTCTCTGCCTGTAACCTACAACATGTGACACTGTTATTTTAGGTGATCTTCCCCTATGATAGAGGGTAAAGGAGAACAGAATATTAGTTGTTGATTGACAGTAGGGCAGTGTATGTTCTAAAAGCCCCACCCATCAGCTGAGAAAGAAGCTAAGAGCTGCATGCTTAAGTGTTGGTATTTCATGAGACGTACTAATGCATGACACTCCATGGGAGGGTTAATTTTAATGTTTAAATTTCTGCTGGGTACTGATACGATGGATGTGTGACATTTTAACCCTATATCATAGTAAGAGTTGATACTGAGAGTGACATTAACACTTAAATACAGTTCATTTAACACACATGTACATGAGTGCAGGAGAGGGTTATAGGTCATAGGTACCTTACCTTTGCTGCTCTGGTGCGGATATAATTTTCTTTTGTTGATACTGCAGAGGAGTCCTGGCAGTTATGGATGAAGTACTGACTGCCACTGCTATCACCTCCACATTGCCTTTGATTCCTGTCTCAGAGGTTTTATGCCCCCAAATGCAAACAGCTGCTCTCTCCTGCTTTGTATTTTCGAGTAGAATATTGACGTCAGACTCTCTCAACTTTAAGACTATTTTTCCTTTTTGCGTTTTCTGTCATAGCTGCTGTGTCAGGTGTGTACCATTCTCCAGTACTACCACAGCCCCCCTAAGCAGCAGCAGGTTTTATAGACTGCTGCTGCACCAGATCTTCACCTCTCAATTGCTAATTTTCTCCCCTCCATAGGTTTCCAGTCAGGGCACTTCTTAGACTGAATTCCTGCCTCTACGAGATTCTGGCCCCTCCCCTAGCATAAACTTGGCGTGGCAGACTAGATTTACACTGCCTGCCCATATCAAATTATTTAAATGCGATGACCCTCAGATTTCCTGTAGGGTCAACCCCGCATCAAAATGGCTCCTGGAAGGCACACCCCGCCTCATTTACGGTGGAACAACTGCACCGCCTAAATTTCTAGGCTGAAAAATGAAATAGGACCTAAATGATGGAATTAGTTAAATTTGTTAAATGGACTATACTCATTCCTAGATAGTTGTTAAAAGGAGTAAATCTGAGCGTTGATGTGTAATAAAAAAGAATAAAGTAAAAGTTATGACCATTTGCAGGTGTTATTTTTGTCGAAGGTCTAATTAGGGTCTGTTAATCACTGTTTCCTGACCCAATTTACAGTTGAACATGAAAACATTGTGAAGATGAATAGAAATCAAAATATTATCTGTTACTGGCTGGATATTGATGTACCCCTGTGGCATTTGGAGAACTGTAGAACTGATTCTCAGTGGATGGTAAGGCAAGAATATCTGGTTTATATTGTGAGTACAAAACACGCATCCGAGATTCACAATAGGAGTGTGAAAGAGAACTCGATCTGCTCTTGTAGATTGAGAAACAAACTCATCAAATGAAAGCAATTCCGTTTTCTTTTATAACATATATGAACTGGCACAAATGTCCAAAAAACTCAGTTTGCAATTTGTAGATTTTAATGTATTTGTGCGCACATTAAACCTATTTAGAAATATAAGTAAATGAATTTTACTTCATAATAATAATTTAATTTACTCAGTAAATGTACTCACAAAAATAAATATATACCAAATGGAATTTTCTTCTCGACAAGCAGCAGTAAATTATCTAATTATTGCACGGTATAGTTTTCATTCTTGTCAATAACTGACAGTTCTAATATTTTTTAACTTTGTTCTGCCAGTGTTTACACCAGGAACATGCACATTGAGGTGATAAGGAGAGAGCAGTAAGTTAAGTTTCTTTATTGCTTCCTTTTTTCCCCTTACTGTCAATTAAATATGCCGGCCTAGAAATTCGATGATGCTGCACCTGTTTTTCAACTGCAAAACAGG
The DNA here is from genome assembly GCF_035084215.1 of Heptranchias perlo. Taxonomy (NCBI): domain Eukaryota; kingdom Metazoa; phylum Chordata; class Chondrichthyes; order Hexanchiformes; family Hexanchidae; genus Heptranchias; species Heptranchias perlo. The sequence goes on from NC_090349.1 coordinate 33,582,228, forward strand.
CGCCTAAGCATCCAATATGGTGGATGTGGTGTGTTCGCTCATTATGCAAAGGAATTGGTAAAGACAGAAAAACATGCGTCCATGGCCCGCGTCTGAAACATGCGTTAGCTCCTTTGCATATGCAAATAGGGAGTTCAATGCTTGTTTGAGACCACCTTTGTGAAATTGGGCTGGCTGCATACAGGAAAACGTGGTCTACATGCAGCCTAATCGGTCTTTAAAGGGACCACTGGAGGTCGCCACCAAAATGTTATGTTTCTAAAAAATACTTACCTGAATGCGGAGCCATGAGATGCAGAAGTGCTCCTCCTAGCTCCACTGCAGTGCCGAAAACCTTTGTTGACCCCCGCTCATCCCCCTCCTGATCGCTCCCCTCTCCCGATCATTGCCTGCCTCTCTCTCCCGATTGCTGGTCCTCTCCCTCTTTTGATTGATGCCCTCCCCCTCTCCCGATCGCCTCCCTCCCTCCCGATCGCTTCCCACTTATTCTGGTTGCCCCCCTCCATCCCGGTGCTTCCTCCCCTGTCCCAGGACCTACACCGGCCCTATTGAAATCCTCTTTGACAGCAGGCTGCCTGGGGACGGCCAGGTGTCTGCAGCTTGCCAGTCTCATATAAATGAGGCCCGAGGCCCACCCGATCCCGCACAGGGAGCGTTCCCTGTGCCCAGTTCACGCCAGCCACCCAATTTCTAGGCCAAGATGTCTGAAAGGAGATGAGATATTTATTTTTTCAATCAATGCATTAATATTGATTACATCTCTGTTAGTATTTAAAAAATAGAAAATCAGGAGAAAACTACAACGTTGTTTCCATTTCCACTACCCGTCCCATCCTGCAGTTACTGATACCAGTAGCATACAATTAATTTTGCCAGGTAGCAACAGTCACTCGTAACATTTCTTAAAAATAAGCAATAAACTTACTGGATGAATATCTAGACTAGCATGTTTAAGAATAATGCTTGTGTCATTGTAAATTGTACGAGGTAAAGAATTTAGACATTTCAACTATATTACCAGAAGAGGATTTGTGCACGTTGCTATCTGAAAAATAAAATCAGAAATAACTGTATGTTACAAATATTATCATTATGAATTAAAAATGTGTAGAATGACAAATGAGGTATCATCCTCTTGTTAATACAAGAAAATACATCTATTATACCTCTAAAAATGATCAATGTGATAGAGCAGAGGAAAAGGCAGTTATAGTGAAGTCACTTGGAACAAAAGTGCTTGAGCACAGAGCACAGCAGAGTGAGGACTTTAAAACAACAATTTGGTGAGAGTGGGAATTAGATGCATGGGGGAAGGAGGTGCAAAGTAAATTAACTGAGGAACAATAGCAAAAGAGAAAAAAAAAGAGCAGGAATTCAAGGAATTTAATTGAAAGGGGTTTGTCTTTGTCTTTTTCTTCTCCTTAAGGTCTTTTTAAAAAATCACATAATGTTCAAACTTTAAATTTGCACAAGGCTGGAATACTTTGTGCATTATAGAGGTTGCGAAGCCACATGTTGGTATGCATAATTACTCTCTGTCTCTCTTCACTAGCACGTGGCAAAACTACACTTGAGATCCTTCCCTTAAGTTTCCTTCTTTATGCCCTAAATTTAGCATGAAGGACCACCGGTCTACTTTACCTATGTTATTTGTCCCCACATGGATGACAACAATTGGATCCTCACCTGCTTCCTCTAGCATTCTGTCAACCTGAGACCTCAGATCCTCGACCCGGGAGGAAACAAACCTGTTGCCCAGTTTCTGGAGGGTTTCATCTGCAACAACGGCAAGCTGGTCGATGTACTCAAGGCTTAATTGGTCAGCCTTAATGAATGACACTCCACGCATCAAAATATTAGGGAGGGAGAAGTTTTTATAGATGGAGGTATAGGTATTAGAGAAGACCACGCTGGGGGTTGGAGTAGGAGAGGAGGCCCCAGTACCTAGAGAAGGAGCTTGGGTCTCTTGTTAGAAAGAGTCCAATAGTGAGACAGGAGCAATCTTCCCTGATGCTCTCCAACAGTTTCTCTCCTCAGGAAAGAGATGATTTGGAGATTCAAGAGGTGGCTGTGACAGGCGAGGATGTGCTATGCATTGAGGCAATAGAGCAGTCTGTCAGGGAAGGAGGGGAAAAAAGTAAGAGTAGCAGACAAGTTGTGGTATTAGGGGATTCGATTATTCAGTTTACAGATAGAATTGTGTGCAAACGGACTCAGAAAAACAAATGGTCTGTTGCCTCCTGGGTCGAGGATCTGAGGTGTCAGGTTGACAGAATGCTAGAGGAAGCAGGTGAGGATCCAATTGTTGTCATCCATGTGGGAACGAATAACATAGGTAAAGTAGATCGGTGGTCCTTCATGCTAAATTTAGGGCATAAGGAAGGAAACTTAAGGGAAGGATCTCAAGTGTAGTTTTGCCACGTGCTAATGAAGAGAGACAGAGGGTAATTATGCATACCAACATGTGGCTAAGGCTTTGGTGTAGGGAAACAACATTTTGGTTCCTCAAACAATGGGACACCTTTTGGAATAGGGGGAGCCTATCCAGATTGGATGGGCTCCAACTAAACAAAAGGGGGTAGAGGTATTGGCAGGCAGGATAGACAGAATGGTGGGGGAGTGTTTAAAGGAGATGCGGGATGACTGTGGTAGGTGTAAGCAAGCACCCGTACTGATTGGAGAAAACTTAAAGTATACCAGGTGAAAATGCAAATCAAAGTTTAATAAGTCTAATTCCAATGATAAGAGATAAACAAAGTAAAAATGTTACTAAAGTAAATTGGAAAGGCAAAAAGCATTGGAACTGTGCTTGTATTAATGCAAGAAGTCTGACAAATAAGATGTGTGATCGGGAAGGTCATAGGAGCATTCGAATTGCTGGATGAAAAAAGACCAAAGTCCATTTAGTTCGCCTTCTACCATCCTGGTTGTCGCATGATACATGGTAATCCTTCCACTTCTTAAATCATTGATGCAGCAGTTCTGGCCATCACAGGATCAAAAGAACATTGCAGCTATTGAAAGGATACAGAAGAGGGCAACCAGAATAATTGAGGGGATAGAGCGATTGGTTTGAGGAGCAAAAAAGATGACTTTGGATCTACGATTCCAAAATCTCTCCACCATTGAGGTTTTCATCATGTCATTTCTGAGTCTGTTGTAGACTAATTGAGAGAGATTAATTGCTATGATTAGTCAACAACTCCATTATCACTGTATCGTGCAGCTACCAGGATGGTAGAAGGCGAACTAAAGGGAGCTTGGTCTTTTTTTGTTTAGCAATTCCTATTTCCTATGTAAAATTTGTTGCAATAAGTAGTCAGCCAGCAAAATACATGGAGAAAACAATAGACAACAAGGAGATAAACTGCAGAGGTAAGTAGAAAAAATACATCAATAATAAATAATAATTGAGCAAATATTATATATTAATTAGAAAATCCAGCTGCTTACTTTAATGTGGCATGGAAAATTATAAATATTTACATAGTTTGGACTGCATTTGAGTGTCACACCAATGGTCACACAGATATACGAGAACAATAATGAACTGAACTGCTGAATATATGTGTTGGAATAGCGGAGAAAACATTACAGTAAACTTAAATTACAGTTTACAACACAATAGAATCAACAGATATTTCTGATTTTGAGTCACACATTTTGGCCTATTTACTCGGGCGCGGGGACGCAGGAAATTACCCCTGCGCCTGAATGATGAGGTCTGATATTAGGCCTTGGACCTTATTACCATCGTGCCAGCACACTAAGAACAGCAGGTGCTCTCCCATGCAGCGAAGATCACTCTCCTGGGACTGCGCCTCAACATTCCTACCGCTCTCCTCGAGAACAGAGTGTAGGAGTGAGGTGACACTGTCAAAAGATGGCAGCTGCCTGAGCTTCCATGGCAGCTGAAGGCTGTTAGGAGATGCTTCATGACAGGAGGTTTCACTGTGGCGTTGATGGAGCTGACTACTTGTTGCATGTTAGGCAGAATGCTCTGCACGAATCTTTGACATAAGTTGGAGCTGGATTCTTCCATCCTCAGTGACATTGTGTGCAAGCTCACTGGCAGGCTACCCAATGTACCGAGCATTTCCTGGTGTATGCCCATCAGCCTTCTTCGGTAGGCTGGGCTCACAAAGTCAGCATCTGAGTGCAGCAAAGCTAGTATGCGATCTCGCCCTCCGGCAAGCTGGCGTCCTACCTCACTGTCCTAGCTCCTGCGCACTTGTGCCAGGTGAATCACCACATGAAAACATCTCCTCTACCTGGCCTCTAAAGTGTATCTGGTGCCAGTATCTGGGCTGTTGCTTGCAAGAGTGAGATTGAGTGATGGTGTACCTTCTGGAAGGCTGGCCTTCTTTTCCTGCGCTGGCAAAAGGGCGTCCACATCTTCAGCACCTGGAACGAAAAAGAGGGACAAGGGTTAGCTTTTGATCTGAAGGGAGAGCAGAGAGAGAAGTGTGTGGTTATGCAGATTGCGAAGGGTGATGTAGAAGTAAGAAGGGATAAAGAGAGTAAGGTGTGAAACGCCAGGCGGGAAACGGGCGGGTTTGAGTCCAGCACCTATTTTACACCCCACCTGATTTTACTTTCCATTGAAGTCAAAGGCGAATAAAAATGGGCGGGTGTAAAACAGGCGGCCAACCCAAACCCGCCCAGTGGGATAGGTTAAAATTATCTCCACTGTTACACAAAGAGACACTGTTTGATATTCAAACAGCTAGAATAGTGTGTAATTGATAGTCTCTCATATTTGAAATGGATCCCTGTTCCTCTTACAGTCTCATACACGTGCACACAGACACGTATAGCCTCTCTGTTTTAACAGAAATATGTGCATAGATATTATATGAATAAAGCTTTTGCAATTTGTCCTCTAGCTTTTCTTCATATAATTTTGAAAAAAACCAAGCAGATACTGCTAGAAGCTGAAAAGAAACATCCGAGCAGTTGGGCTGACGAAACGCCACTGTTGTATCCTGGGAAACTGTGCACACTGCACCTGCTCAAACTGTGGAATCTGTCTTTAGCTACTTTAGTCAAAGCAAAATGACATCCAAGCCCAGGTTTTTGGAAGAGGGTGAGGCCTTCAAGTAAAAACTTTAATGTAGGTATTAAAGGACACAAGAGGCAATTCAATGGATAAATTTAATAATGTTAACGTCTAATATATAATTTTTATTTTGTTTACAACTTTATTTGGATATTAAAAATTTCAGTGACAGAGAAAAAAAGTGGAAGAATTTTTCAAAAAATCTTCAGGTTTTGGCAGGTTCACCTATTCTTTTATTGTTAGATTTTTATTGCTGCCATTCAGGATTGGTTATTTTCATAAGTCCGTAGTAGTTTGTTATGGTAGTTTTCAACCACTTTCCTCACGTTTGATTCATATATTCCTTACCTCGTCAGTTCTGATTTGTTGTTGTTTTACTTTGAGCTAGCCAACAAAGTTGCACAGCGAAAATGTGATTACAAAAGTGTGGCAGTAGGAATAAGCATAACAAACAGCTATGAAAAAGGTGTATTTGCCAAACAAGTTGTAAGGATATAGATATGTTTTTACACTGTTTTTCTGAAAGACAGAACAGCTAACATAGCAATTATGGTTAAACCACATGAGTAAATCAAAATTGATTTGACCTGTATACTGGCCTATCTTATCTTTTGATCATAATGACACCCCAGGACAAAAGCTATAGTTCAGAAAGAGCAAACACAGGAAGCAAAGGTTGCTGAAGGATGAAATGAAGGATGGGAGAACCTTCCTGTGCACTGCACTGAACCACTGCAGTGGTTCAAGAAGGTGGCTCACCACCACCTTCTCAAGGGCAATTAGGGATGGGCAATAAATGTTGGCCTTGCCAGCGACGCCCACATCCCATGAAGGAATAAAAAAAAATCGTAGACTATATAGCAGGATATTGACTAGGATATTAACCAGGACATGAGGCCTATATCATTGTATGTTCGATGACCTAAGGGTAATAAAACACCCAACAAAGTTAACCTGAGCAAGAATCAGACATTGAAAACTTGTTTTTAAAATAGTATAAGGGACAAATACGAAGCAAAATTCAGTCGGATCTTTAACTACCTTCAAGGCAAGGTACCATGAATGGCTTTGGACGGGCAATTGCTTACGATTCCCAGGAAGTTCTTTATATGCAAGTCACTAGACTAAGATTGTGTCTACTACTCTACATGTTTTGAAACAATAATAAATGAAGTTAATTGTCAGACATATTTCTTGTCTCTAGCTTTTTGAATCTGTTATTAAAAAGGATAAAGGATTTATCCTAACACAAGTGCCATAAGTGGGCCCTAAGATGTCATATCCGAACAGCAATTAATCTGAGAAAGATTGATGGCCATTTTGAGAGCAACATAATAGTGAGGAAGCAAGAATCAGGAATTTTTTCCCATTAGCCCTGGGTTTTTCACCTCTCCCAGGAAATTACATGGCAGCAGGGGGGACGGGGGGGAAAGAGTGTTTAGTCATGGTGCTCCAGCCATCGTGAGAGTGGGGCAGGTTTCATAGACCAGCTGGTCTTTTCCTGCCCGTCAATTTTCTATGTTCGAAACACTTAGACCAAATTGGCCTGTGCTTACTAAGAAATCCTGCTGGCAATATGGGCAGGCGCCCCAGTAGCACTGTTGCTATATGTGGTGCTCACCCTATTATTCAAATTACCCCAACCCCAAATTTTGGGACAAGGTCAGTGTGAGGGCAAACAGGCAGTTCGAAGCCCCTCTCCACTACATTTCCTGCAGAGCAAAAACTTCCAGGATTTCTAATTCCTTATTTTTGTGTCACTGTAATGGAATGACCTGTGGAATTGTTTGGTTGATGATTTGCCAGATAGAATCTTTTCTGAAAATATGAAAATCCACCAAAATCCACCTGCCATTAGGAAGATTCTATTACTCCTTCCACCCCACCCAAACAATTATAACTTGAAACAAGGATTAATTACCTGAGACAGATAAACGAACTCCTGCAAAATATATAAAAACATGAAATATCATCATTCTTGATCAACAATCCTTAGGCTGCATATGTGGACTCATGTAATTCTGTGTGGTTTATTTCAGAAACAAATACTTTCTTCCTCTCTCATAATCACATGCCTAATACACATTCATACCATTTGATAGTTGCTTGTGACTTTTCTACTATTTGCAATTATTTAATATATTTACTTCAACATCCATTTCTTAAAGATTATCATCATGAAAAAATTGGTGGAGCAACAACATGTGATGAACTGAATGGATGCAGATTCAATCCTTATGCTGCCCAATTCCTGATCTCAGCCACTGAGTGATCAGGCTCCTCTCCAGAGATCAAATGGGACAGAGGAGATTATCTTTCAGACTACCTTCATTTTTAAAATGCAAATGTCCAGCATACAACAACTTACATTTACTGAGTGCCTTGAATGTAGAAAATGGCCCAATGTGCTTCACAAAAGACAAGTTAAAGAATAGGCCCATGTCACCACAAAGGATGCCATCCCTTCATTACGTTTTTGATGTTGATGACACAAATTATGTTAGGATGTTGAGCGCATGATCTTCCCTCCCTGCATCACATAATGCCATCTCTTTGGGCTGACTCTCCAGTTATTACATATTTGGTAATTGGTGGATTTACAACACAAAACAGTCACTTGGATATTTACAGCATAAGGCCAATTTTACAAATGCATGCTCCCAAAAAGGAGCCTTGCCCAAATCGGAAAATTGCGGGAGTTCCCCACAATTTTCCCTCTGTTAAAATAAATATAAGTAAAAATTCATGAGGAACGTACCCATGATTTCCTAATTGGTAATCCCAAAGGGTGCGATTCAGCATCAGAAGCACACGTTTCTAAATTCTGCTCTACACTGTAAATGTGTGTCAGCATTTTTCTAAGAGAGGTAATATGGGGCTGAAAGATTGGAAAGGTTTCCACTTCAAAAATAAAGTTAACCATACTTTTATAAGTAAAGCAGAAATGGAGTTATGCTGGCACAATCCACAGACCCATAGCACAGAGGGTGGACTACACCAAATTTAGCAGCAGAGTATCACTTTGGCTCTGTGTGAGCATTCTTGCCTCTGAGTCAGCATTTTTGCCTCAAAGTCAATGGTCATGGGTTCAAATTCCTTGATTTCCTGTCCCAGGCCACTAATGTGGCTCAGTGGCATCCTAGGACAGGAACACCCTCTGGCAAGACCGAGTGCCAGAAGGAGGGATGAGAAATGAAAGAGCAATTTTGGGCCTCTCTAGCCTGCAGCTGTATGATGGGTCTCCAAGATCATGACCTCAGTACCCCAAGGTCTCCAGGAAAGCACCATACAGCCACCCCAGAAACTTTTGTCACTGAGGGAGCTAAAGATGAGATGAAAGAACTTGTATTTATATTACACCTTTCATGACCTCAGGACCTCAGGTTTGTAGGCAGAGCTCCCGTTCGCTGAACAGCTACCACATCTGAAATATATTTAGCAAACCCAGAGCAAGTGATTGCACTTCAGAATCAAAATGAATTGAAATTCAGAGTTCGAAATCAAAGTATGGGTTTTTGGGAAACCAGTATTTTCAGTTCAAATCCAGATAAAATCAACAGAAAACTGGGATGGGGGGGGAAGAATTTCAGTCGAGTTCTCACAATCTTCTGCTGTGACATCAGCAGAAACTCTGAAGAAACAGTTTCAACAGCCAATTAATTACTTTTTTGAAGTGTAGTCACTGTTGTAATGCGGTGGCCAAATTGCACACAAACGGCAATGCGATATATGATCAGATAATGAAATTTTAACAAAATTAAATTAATATTGATAATATACCTGATGTTGAAGGCAAAGATTCTTGGTTTGTAGGCAGAGCTCCCATTTGCTGAACAGCTTCCACATCTGAAATATATTTAGCAAACCCAGAGCAAGTGATTGTACTTCAGAATCAAAATGAATTGAAATTCAGAGTTCGAAATCAAAGTATGGGTTTTTGGGAAACTAGTATTTTCAGTTCAAATCCAGATAAAATCAGTAGAAAACTGGGATGGAGGGAGGGGAAGAATTTCAGTAGAGTTCTCACAATCTTCTGCCGTGACATCAGCAGAAACTCTGGAGAAACAGATTAAATGGCCATTTTTAGCTGTTCATGTCATTTCTCTAGGGGTTCCACTGATCGTCAGCTGAAGTGACAGCAGCAGATCAGAACATCGCCGTGGAAATTCCAAGCAATGGACTTTAACCAGATGCGAATGAGCACCAAAAAAAGTGACAAAAAATTAGTTGGTAATTGGAACAAAAACAAATGACATGAAGTGAAACAAATGGGAGTTTTTCAGTGAAACTGCAGGACTCAACGCACACTATACTGACCAACAGATAAGATCAAATACAAGCCTAACCTCAGTGGTGGGAAAATTATTGGAAAATTGATAATTTACCTGATGTTGAAGGCAAAGATTTTTGGTTTGTAGGCTGAGCATCCGTTCGCTGAACAGCATCCACATCTGAAATATATTTAATTCATATTTAGAGTTCTACTTTTCGTTTTTTTATTGTTAAAACATTTACCCATGTTTATTTTGGACATTTAAATGTGTGTAAAAATTGGAACAAAAAATATAAAATGCAATGGTTCCTTGAAAATCAGAGAAAACATATCAAATAACGCAGCATCCATGTCATCAATGTTCATTCTCAGGATATTCTCTTCCACTTTCTTTTTTCATGGTGCTCTGGGTTGAGCAAAAGTGACTGCGTTTCAGAATCAAAAGGAATTGAAATTCAGAGCTGGAAAACAAAGTATGGAATTTTGGGAAGCCAGTATTTTTAGTTCAAATCAGATAAAATCAGTAGAAAACAGGGACGGGGGAAGAATTTCAGTAGCATTCTCCCAATCCTCTGGTGCAACATCAGCTGAAATGCTGGAGGAACAGTTTCAATGGCCATTTTTAGCTGTTCATGCCATTTATCCATAGGTTCCACTGACCTTCAGCTGAAGTTACAGCAAGAGATCGGGAACACTGCCACAGAAATTCCAGGCAGTCTTTAACCAGATGCTAATGAACACTAAAGAAAAGTGACAAAAGAATGAGTTGGAATTTTGAAAAAAGACGTATGACCTGAGGTGAAACAAATGGGAGTTTTTCAGTGAAACTGTAAACTCTACACATACTATACTGACCAACAGATAAGATCAGGTACAAACCGAACCTCGGTGATGGGCAAATTATTGGAAGAAATTCTGAGGGGCAGTATTAATTGTCATTTCGAAAGGCACGGATTAATCAAGGACAGTCAGCATGGGATTGTTAAGGGGAGGTCATGTCTGACTGACTTGATTGACTTTTTTGAGGAGGTTACAAGAAGGGTCGATGAGGGTAGTGCGTTTGATGTAGTCTACATTGATTTTAGCAAGGCTTTTGACAAGGTCCCACATGGCAGACGGTCAAAAAAGTAAAAGCCCATCGGATCCAAGGGGAAGTGGCAAGTTGGGGGTTCTGCAGGGCTCAGTACTAGGTCCCTTGCTTTTTGTGGTATATATCGATGATTTAGACTTAAATGTAGGGGGCACGATTAAGAAGTTTGCAGATGGTACAAAAGTTGGCTGAGGGTTGATAGTGAGAAAGAAAGCTGTAGATTGCTGGAAGGTATAAATGGACTGGTCAGGTGGGCAGAAAAGTGGCAAACGGAATTCAATCCAGAGAAGTGTGAGGTAATGCATTTGGGGAGGGCAAACAAGGCAAGGGAATACACAATAAATGGTTGGATACTGAGAAGTGTAGAGGAACAGAAGGACCTTGGAGGGCATGTCCACAGATCCCGGAAGGTAGCTGGACAGGTAGATAAGGTGGTTAAAAAGGCATACAGGATACTTTCCTTTATTAGCCAAGGCAGAGAATATAAGAGCGGGGAGATTATGCTAGAACTGTATAAAACACTAGTTAGACCCCAGCTTGAGTACTGCATACAGTTCTGGACACCACATTACAGTAAAGGTGTGATTGCACTAGAGAGGATACAAAGGAGATTTTGTGAGGATGATGCCAGAGCTGGAGAATTTTAGCTGTGAGGAAAGATTGGATAGGCTGGGGCTGTTTTCTTTGGAACACAGAAGGCTGAGGGGTGATTTAATTGAGGTGTATAAAATTATGAGGGGCTTAGATAGAGTGAACAGGAAGGACCTATTTCCCTTAGCAGAGAGGTCAACAACCAGGGGGCATAGATTTAATGTAATTGGTAGAAGGATTAGATGGGAGTTGAGGAGAATTATTTTCACCCAGAGGGTGGTGGGGGTCTGGAACTCACTGCCTGAAAAGGTGGTAGAGACACAAACCCTCAACTCATTTAAAAAGTACTTCGATATGCACTTGAAGTGCCGCAACCTACAAGGCTACGGACCAAGAGTTGGAAAGTGGGATGAGGCTGGATAGCTCTTTTTTGGCCGGCACAGACACGATGGGCCGATAGGCATCCTTCTGTGGCATAAATATCTATGATTCTCTGATTTGATAGCACCTTTCATGATCTTAGGATGTCACAAAACGGTTCGCAGCCAATTAATTACTTTTTTGAAGTGTAGTCACTATTGTAATGCGGCAGCCAAATTGCACACAAACAGCAATGCGATATATAATCAGATAATGAAATTTTAATTAAATTAATATTGATAATTTACCTGATGTTGTCGGCAAAGATTTTTGGTTTGTAGGCTGAGCATCCGTTCGCTGAACAGCTTCCACATCTGAAATTTATTTAATTCATATTTAGAGTTCTACTTTTCGTTTTTTTAACGTTGCAAAATTTACCCATGTTTGTTTGGACTTTTAAAAAGTGTATAAAAATTGGAACAAAAAATATAAAATGCAATGGTTCCTTGAAAATCAGAGAAAACATATTAAATAACGCAGCATCCATGTCATCAATATTCATTCTCAGGATATTCTCTTCCACTTTCTTTTTTCATGGTGCTCTGGGTTTAGCAAAAGTGACTGCGCTTCAGAATCAAAAGGAATTGAAATTCAGAGCTGGAAAACAAAGTATGGAATTTTGGGAAGCCAGTATTTTTAGTTCAAACCAGATAAAATCAGTAGAAAACAGGAACAGGGGGAAGAATTTCAGTAGCGTTCTACCAATCCTCTGGCGTAACATCAGCGGAAACGCTGGAGAAACAATTTCAATGGCCATTTTTAGCTGTTCATGCCATTTATCCATTGGTTCCACTGACCTTCAGCTGAAGTTACAGCAGGAGATTGGGAACACTGCCACAGAAATTCCAGGCAGTCTTTAACCAGATGCTAATGAACACTAAAGAAAAGTGACAAAAGAATTAGTTGGAATTTTGAAAAAAGACGAATGACCTGAGGTGAAACAAATGGGAATTTTTCCAGTGAAACTGTGTTGGCTAGGGGCTGCAGAAAGTAACCTGAGCCCAGCTGCTGACACACAGGCAAGAGCAACTTTTGAACTGAAGTAACCTGAGTTCAGTCGCTGGCCTGAGCTGGCTGGAACCGGTTTGAATTAGCTAAGTTTTGTGTAAGACAAAGGAGATGTGATAAGACACAAGTCCTTATTTAGAAAAGGAGTAATGAGGTAATGCTACCTAAGTCCTTGGGACAGAGCCAATGAGGAGAAGACACAGGCTAAGGCGAGCAAGCCTAAACCAAAGGGAGAGAGACAGCACAGCTTGAAGTGATAAGGTTCGGAATAAGAATAAAGGATCTGGGGCATGGAGCCAGAGCGAAGACTCCGGAGACCAACCATCACGGAAGTGGAAGAACCTACGTCAGGGATGTAGAGACGACGTCGAAAGAGAGACAGAACGGAACACATGGGCAGCATCAGCTCTCCTTTTCGGGTATTATCTTTTATATTCTGTGACCACTCAGGGAGTGTCAGAGAAACCGAGTGGGTGTGCGTTTAGATCCTAGTTTGGGTATAAAACTGTATAACCTGGTGTAAACTGCATGTCTATATCTAACCAGACGTATAAGCTATATGTATATGATCTAACGGCGTGAATAAAGCGAATTGAGAGTTAAGAGAGAATTGACACTTCTCCTCTTTGTACTAAGCCAGTAACCGTAACCGATGACCTCCGGTCAACAACTGTAAACTCTACACATACTATACTGACCAACAGATAAGATCAAGTACAAACCTAACCTCGGTGGTGTGCAAATTATTGGAAAAAATTCTGAGGGACAGTATTAATCGTCATTTAGAAAGGCACGGATTAATCAAGGACAGTCAGCATGGGATTGTTAAGGGGAGGTCATGTCTGACTGACTTGATTGACTTTTTTGAGGAGGTTACAAGAAGGGTCGATGAGGGTAGTGCGTTTGATGTAGTTTACATGGATTTTAGCAAGGCTTTTGACAAGGTCCCACATGGCAGACGGTCAAAAAAGTAAAAGCCCATCGGATCCAAGGGAAAGTGGCAAGTTGGGGGTTCTGCAGGGCTCAGTACTAGGTCCCTTGCTTTTTGTGGTATATATCGATGATTTAGACTTAAATGTAGGGGGCACGATTAAGAAGTTTGCAGATGGTACAAAAGTTGGCCGAGGGTTGATAGTGAGAAAGAAAGCTGTAGATTGCAGGAAGGTATCAATGGACTGGTCAGGTGGGCAGAAAAGTGGCAAACGGAATTCAATCCAGAGAAGTGTGAGGTAATGCATTTGGGGAGGGCAAACAAGGCAAGGGAATACACAATAAATGGTTGGATACTGAGAAGTGTAGAGGAACAGAAGGACCTTGGAGGGCATGTCCACAGATCCCGGAAGGTAGCTGGACAGGTAGATAAGGTGGTTAAAAAGGCATACAGGATACTTTCCTTTATTAGCCAAGGCAGAGAATATAAGAGTGGGGAGATTATGCTAGAACTGTATAAAACACTAGTTAGACCCCAGCTTGAGTACTGCATACAGTTCTGGACACCACATTACAGTAAAGGTGTGATTGCACTGGAGAGGATACAAAGGAGATTTTGTGAGGATGATGCCAGAGCTGGAGAATTTTAGCTGTGAGGAAAGATTTGATAGGCTGGGGCTGTTTTCTTTGGAACACAGAAGGCTGAGGGGTGATTTAATTGAGGTGTATAAAATTATGAGGGGCTTAGATAGAGTGAACAGGAAGGACCTATTTCCCTTAGCAGAGAGGTCAACAACCAGGGGGCATAGATTTAATGTAATTGGTAGAAGGATTAGATGGGAGTTGAGGAGAATTATTTTCACCCAGAGGGTAGTGGGGGTCTGGAACTCACTGCCTGAAAAGGTGGTAGAGACACAAACCCTCAACTCATTTAAAAAGTACTTCGATATGCACTTGAAGTGCCGCAACCTACAAGGCTACGGACCAAGAGTTGGAAGGTGGGATTAGGCTGGATAGCTCTTTTTTGGCCGGCACAGACACGATGGGCCGATAGGCATCCTTCTGTGGCATAAATATCTATGATTCTCTGATTTGATAGCACCTTTCATGATCTTAGGATGTCACAAAATGGTTCGCAGCCAATTAATTACTTTTTTGAAGTGTAGTCACTATTGTAATGCAGCAGCCAAATTGCACACAAACAGCAATGCGATATATAATCAGATAATGAAATTTTAATTAAATTAATATTGATAATTTACCTGATGTTGTAGGCAAAGATTTTTGGTATGTAGCCTGAGCATCCGTTCGCTGAACAGCGTCCACATCTGAAATTTATTTAATTCATATTTAGAGTTCTACTTTTCGTTTTTCTAACGTTGAAAAATTTACCCATGTTTGTTTGGACTTTTAAAAAGTGTATAAAAATTGGAACAAAAAATATAAAATGCAATGGTTCCTTGAAAATCAGAGAAAACATATTAAATAACGCAGCATCCATTTCATCAATATTCATTCTCAGGATATTCTCTTCCACTTTCTTTTTTCATGGTGCTCTGGGTTTAGCAAAAGTGACTGCGCTTCAGAATCAAAAGGAATTGAAATTCAGAGCTGGAAAACAAAGTATGGAATTTTGGGAAGCCAGTATTTTTAGTTCAAACCAGATAAAATCAGTAGAAAACAGGAACAGGGGGATGAATTTCAGTAGCGTTCTCCCAATCCTCTGGCGTAACATCAGCGGAAACGCTGGAGAAACAATTTCAATGGCCATTTTTAGCTGTTCATGCCATTTATCCATAGGTTCCACTGACCTTCAGCTGAAGTTACAGCAGGAGATTGGGAACACTGCCACAGAAATTCCAGGCAGTCTTTAACCAGATGCTAATGAACACTAAAGAAAAGTGACAAAAGAATTAGTTGAAATTTTGAAAAAAGACGAATGACCTGAGGTGAAACAAATGGGAGTTTTTCCAGTGAAACTGTGTTGGCTAGGGGCTGCAGAAAGTAACCTGAGCCCAGCTGCTGACACACAGGCAAGAGCAACTTTTGAACTGAAGTAACCTGAGTTCAGTCGCTGGCCTGAGCTGGCTGGAACCGGTTTGAATTAGCTAAGTTTTGTGTAAGACAAAGGAGATGTGATAAGACACAAGTCCTTATTTAGAAAAGGAGTAATGAGGTAATGCTACCTAAGTCCTTGGGACAGAGCCAATGAGGAGAAGACACAGGCTAAGGCGAGCAAGCCTAAACCAAAGGGAGAGAGACAGCACAGCTTGAAGTGATAAGGTTCGGAATAAGAATAAAGGATCTGGGGCATGGAGCCAGAGCGAAGACTCCGGAGACCAACCATCACGGAAGTGGAAGAACCTACGTCAGGGATGTAGAGACGACGTCGAAAGAGAGACAGAACGGAACACATGGGCAGCATCAGCTCTCCTTTTCGGGTATTATCTTTTATATTCTGTGACCACTCAGGGAGTGTCAGAGAAACCTAGTGGGTGTGCGTTTAGATCCTAATTTGGGTATAAAACTGTATAACCCGGTGTAAACTGCATGTCTATATCTAACCAGACGTATAAGCTATATGTATATGATCTAACGGCGTGAATAAAGCGAATTGAGAGTTAAGAGAGAATTGACTCTTCTCCTCTTTGTACTAAGCCAGTAACCGTAACCGGTGACCTCCGGTCAACAACTGTAAACTCTACACATACTATACTGACCAACAGATAAGATCAAGTACAAACCTAACCTCGGTGGTGTGCAAATTATTGGATAAAATTCTGAGGGACAGTATTAATCGTCATTTAGAAAGGCACGGATTAATCAAGGACAGTCAGCATGGGATTGTTCAGGGGAGGTCATGTCTGACTGACTTGATTGACTTTTTTGAGGAGGTTACAAGAAGGGTCGATGAGGGTAGTGTGTTTGATGTAGTCTACATGGATTTTAGCAAGGCTTTTGACAAGGTCCCACATGGCAGACGGTCAATAAAGTAAAAGCCCATCGGATCCAAGGGAAAGTGGCAAGTTGGGGCTTCTGCAGGGCTCAGTACTAGGTCCCTTGCTTTTTGTGGTATATATCGATGATTTAGACTTAAATGCACGATTAAGAAGTTTGCAGATGGTACAAAAGTTGGCCGAGGGTTGATAGTGAGAAAGAAAGCTGTAGATTGCAGGAAGGTATCAATGGACTGGTCAGGTGGGCAGAAAAGTGGCAAACGGAATTCAATCCAGAGAAGTGTGAGGTAATGCATTTGGGGAGGGCAAACAAGGCAAGGGAATACACAATAAATGGTTGGATACTGAGAAGTGTAGAGGAACAGAAGGACCTTGGAGGGCATGTCCACAGATCCCGGAAGGTAGCTGGACAGGTAGATAAGGTGGTTAAAAAGGCATACAGGATACTTTCCTTTATTAGCCAAGGCAGAGAATATAAGAGCGGGGAGATTATGCTCGAACTGTATAAAACACTAGTTAGACCCCAGCTTGAGTACTGCATACAGTTCTGGACACCACATTACAGTAAAGGTGTGATTGCACTAGAGAGGATACAAAGGAGATTTTGTGAGGATGATGCCAGAGCTGGAGAATTTTAGCTGTGAGGAAAGATTAGATAGGCTGGGGCTGTTTTCTTTGGAACACAGAAGGCTGAGGGGTGATTTAATTGAGGTGTATAAAATTATGAGGGGCTTAGATAGAGTGAACAGGAAGGACCTATTTCCCTTAGCAGAGAGGTCAACAACCAGGGGGCATAGATTTAATGTAATTGGTAGAAGGATTAGATGGGAGTTGAGGAGAATTATTTTCACCCAGAGGGTAGTGGGGGTCTGGAACTCACTGCCTGAAAAGGTGGTAGAGACACAAACCCTCAACTCATTTAAAAAGTACTTAGATATGCACTTGAAGTGCCGCAACCTACAAGGCTACGGACCAAGAGTTGGAAGGTGGGATTAGGCTGGATAGCTCTTTTTTGGCCGGCACAGACACGATGGGCCGATAGGCATCCTTCTGTGGCATAAATATCTATGATTCTCTGATTTGATAGCACCTTTCACGATCTTCGGATGTCACAAAACGGTTCGCAGCCAATTAATTACTTTTTTGAAGTGTAGTCACTATTGTAATGCGGCAGCCAAATTGCACACAAACAGCAATGCGATATATAATCAGATAATGAAATTTTAATTAAATTAATATTGATAATTTACCTGATGTTGTAGGCAAAGATTTTTGGTATGTAGCCTGAGCATCCGTTCGCTGAACAGCTTCCACATCTGAAATTTATTTAATTCATATTTAGAGTTCTACTTTTCGTTTTTTTAACGTTGAAAAATTTACCCATGTTTGTTTGGACTTTTAAAAAGTGTATAAAAATTGGAACAAAAAATATAAAATGCAATGGTTCCTTGAAAATCAGAGAAAACATATTAAATAACGCAGCATCCATGTCATCAATATTCATTCTCAGGATATTCTCTTCCACTTTCTTTTTTCATGGTGCTCTGGGTTTAGCAAAAGTGACTGCGCTTCAGAATCAAAAGGAATTGATATTCAGAGCTGGAAAACAAAGTATGGAATTTTGGGAAGCCAGTATTTTTAGTTCAAACCAGATAAAATCAGTAGAAAACAGGAACAGGGGGAAGAATTTCAGTAGCGTTCTCCCAATCCTCTGGCGTAACATCAGCGGAAACGCTGGAGAAACAATTTCAATGGCCATTTTTAGCTGTTCATGCCATTTATCCATAGGTTCCACTGACCTTCAGCTGAAGTTACAGCAGGAGATTGGGAACACTGCCACAGAAATTCCAGGCAGTCTTTAACCAGATGCTAATGAACACTAAAGAAAAGTGACAAAAAAATTAGTTGGAATTTTGAAAAAAGACGAATGACCTGAGGTGAAACAAATGGGAGTTTTTCCAGTGAAACTGTGTTGGCTAGGGGCTGCAGAAAGTAACCTGAGCCCAGCTGCTGACACACAGGCAAGAGCAACTTTTGAACTGAAGTAACCTGAGTTCAGTCGCTGGCCTGAGCTGGCTGGAACCGGTTTGAATTAGCTAAGTTTTGTGTAAGACAAAGGAGATGTGATAAGACACAAGTCCTTATTTAGAAAAGGAGTAATGAGGTAATGCTACCTAAGTCCTTGGGACAGAGCCAATGAGGAGAAGACACAGGCTAAGGCGAGCAAGCCTAAACCAAAGGGAGAGAGACAGCACAGCTTGAAGTGATAAGGTTCGGAATAAGAATAAAGGATCTGGGGCATGGAGCCAGAGCGAAGACTCCGGAGACCAACCATCACGGAAGTGGAAGAACCTACGTCAGGGATGTAGAGACGACGTCGAAAGAGAGACAGAACGGAACACATGGGCAGCATCAGCTCTCCTTTTCGGGTATTATCTTTTATATTCTGTGACCACTCAGGGAGTGTCAGAGAAACCGAGTGGGTGTGCGTTTAGATCCTAGTTTGGGTATAAAACTGTATAACCTGGTGTAAACTGCATGTCTATATCTAACCAGACGTATAAGCTATATGTATATGATCTAACGGCGTGAATAAAGCGAATTGAGAGTTAAGAGAGAATTGACTCTTCTCCTCTTTGTACTAAGCCAGTAACCGTAACCGGTGATCTCCGGTCAACAACTGTAAACTCTACACATACTATACTGACCAACAGATAAGATCAAGTACAAACCTAACCTCGGTGGTGTGCAAATTATTGGAAAAAATTCTGAGGGACAGTATTAATCGTCATTTAGAAAGGCACGGATTAATCAAGGATAGTCAGCATGGGATTGTTCAGGGGAGGTCATGTCTGACTGACTCGATTGACTTTTTTGAGGAGGTTACAAGAAGGGTCGATGTGGGTAGTGCGTTTGATGTAGTTTACATGGATTTTAGCAAGGCTTTTGACAAGGTCCCACATGGCAGACGGTCAAAAAAGTAAAAGCCCATCGGATCCAAGGGAAAGTGGCAAGTTGGGGGTTCTGCAGGGCTCAGTACTAGGTCCCTTGCTTTTTGTGGTATATATCGATGATTTAGACTTAAATGTAGGGGGCACGATTAAGAAGTTTGCAGATGGTACAAAAGTTGGCCGAGGGTTGATAGTGAGAAAGAAAGCTGTAGATTGCAGGAAGGTATCAATGGACTGGTCAGGTGGGCAGAAAAGTGGCAAACGGAATTCAATCCAGAGAAGTGTGAGGTAATGCATTTGGGGAGGGCAAACAAGGCAAGGGAATACACAATAAATGGTTGGATACTGAGAAGTGTAGAGGAACAGAAGGACCTTGGAGGGCATGTCCACAGATCCCGGAAGGTAGCTGGACAGGTAGATAAGGTGGTTAAAAAGGCATACAGGATACTTTCCTTTATTAGCCAAGGCAGAGAATATAAGAGTGGGGAGATTATGCTAGAACTGTATAAAACACTAGTTAGACCCCAGCTTGAGTACTGCATACAGTTCTGGACACCACATTACAGTAAAGGTGTGATTGCACTAGAGAGGATACAAAGGAGATTTTGTGAGGATGATGCCAGAGCTGGAGAATTTTAGCTGTGAGGAAAGATTAGATAGGCTGGGGCTGTTTTCTTTGGAACACAGAAGGCTGAGGGGTGATTTAATTGAGGTGTATAAAATTATGAGGGGCTTAGATAGAGTGAACAGGAAGGACCTATTTCCCTTAGCAGAGAGGTCAACAACCAGGGGGCATAGATTTAATGTAATTGGTAGAAGGATTAGATGGGAGTTGAGGAGAATTATTTTCACCCAGAGGGTAGTGGGGGTCTGGAACTCACTGCCTGAAAAGGTGGTAGAGACACAAACCCTCAACTCATTTAAAAAGTACTTCGATATGCACTTGAAGTGCCGCAACCTACAAGGCTACGGACCAAGAGTTGGAAAGTGGGATTAGGCTGGATAGCTCTTTTTTGGCCGGCACAGACACGATGGGCCGATAGGCATCCTTCTGTGGCATAAATATCTATGATTCTCTGATTTGATAGCACCTTTCACGATCTTCGGATGTCACAAAACGGTTCGCAGCCAATTAATTACTTTTTTGAAGTGTAGTCACTATTGTAATGCGGCAGCCAAATTGCACACAAACAGCAATGCGATATATAATCAGATAATGAAATTTTAATTAAATTAATATTGATAATTTACCTGATGTTGTCGGCAAAGATTTTTGGTTTGTCGGCTGAGCATCCGTTCGCTGAACAGCTTCCACATCTGAAATTTATTTAATTCATATTTAGAGTTCTACTTTTCGTTTTTTTAACGTTGAAAAATTTACCCATGTTTGTTTGGACTTTTAAAAAGTGTATAAAAATTGGAACAAAAAATATAAAATGCAATGGTTCCTTGAAAATCAGAGAAAACATATTAAATAACGCAGCATCCATGTCATCAATATTCATTCTCAGGATATTCTCTTCCACTTTCTTTTTTCATGGTGCTCTGGGTTTAGCAAAAGTGACTGCGCTTCAGAATCAAAAGGAATTGAAATTCAGAGCTGGAAAACAAAGTATGGAATTTTGGGAAGCCAGTATTTTTAGTTCAAACCAGATAAAATCAGTAGAAAACAGGAACAGGGGGAAGAATTTCAGTAGCGTTCTACCAATCCTCTGGCGTAACATCAGCGGAAACGCTGGAGGAACAGTTTCAATGGCCATTTTTAGCTGTTCATGCCATTTATCCATAGGTTCCACTGACCTTCAGCTGAAGTTACAGCAAGAGATCGGGAACACTGCCACAGAAATTCCAGGCAGTCTTTAACCAGATGCTAATGAACACTAAAGAAAAGTGACAAAAGAATTAGTTGGAATTTTGAAAAAAGACGAATGACCTGAGGTGAAACAAATGGGAGTTTTTCCAGTGAAACTGTGTTGGCTAGGGGCTGCAGAAAGTAACCTGAGCCCAGCTGCTGACACACAGGCAAGGGCAACTTTTGAACTGAAGTAACCTGAGTTCAGTCGCTGGCCTGAGCTGGCTGGAACCGGTTTGAATTAGCTAAGTTTTGTGTAAGACAAAGGAGATGTGATAAGACACAAGTCCTTATTTAGAAAAGGAGTAATGAGGTAATGCTACCTACGTCCTTGGGACAGAGCCAATGAGGAGAAGACACAGGCTAAGGCGAGCAAGCCTAAACCAAAGGGAGAGAGACAGCACAGCTTGAAGTGATAAGGTTCGGAATAAGAATGAAGGATCTGGGGCATGGATCCAGAGCGAAGACTCCGGAGACCAACCATCACGGAAGTGGAAGAACCTACGTCAGGGATGTAGAGACGACGTCGAAAGAGAGACAGAACGGAACGCCTGGCCAGCATCAGCTCTCCTTTTCGGGTATTATCCTTCATGTTCTGTGACCACTCAGGAGTGTCAGAGAAACCTAGTGGGTGTGCATTTAGATCCTAGTTTGGGTATAAAACTGTATAACCTGGTGTAAACTGCATGTCTATATCTAACCAGACGTATAAGCTATATGTATATGATCTAACGGCGTGAATAAAGCGAATTGAGAGTTAAGAGAGAATTGACTCTTCTCCTCTTTGTACTAAGCCAGTAACCGTAACCAGTGATCTCCGGTCAACAACTGTAAACTCTACACATACTATACTGACCAACAGATAAGATCAAGTACAAACCTAACCTCGGTGGTGTGCAAATTATTGGAAAAAATTCTGAGGGACAGTATTAATCGTCATTTAGAAAGGCACGGATTAATCAAGGACAGTCAGCATGGGATTGTTAAGGGGAGGTCATGTCTGACTGACTCGATTGACTTTTTGAGGAGGTTACAAGAAGGGTCGATGAGGGTAGTGCGTTTGATGTAGTCTACATTGATTTTAGCAAGGCTTTTGACAAGGTCCCACATGGCAGACGGTCAAAAAAGTAAAAGCCCATCGGATCCAAGGGAAAGTGGCAAGTTGGGGCTTCTGCAGGGCTCAGTACGAGGTCCCTTGCTTTTTGTGGTATATATCGATGATTTAGACTTAAATGTAGGGGGCACGATTAAGAAGTTTGCAGATGGTACAAAAGTTGGCCGAGGGTTGATAGTGAGAAAGAAAGCTGTAGATTGCAGGAAGGTATCAATGGACTGGTCAGGTGGGCAGAAAAGTGGCAAACGGAATTCAATCCAGAGAAGTGTGAGGTAATGCATTTGGGGAGGGCAAACAAGGCAAGGGAATACACAATAAATGGTTGGATACTGAGAAGTGTAGAGGAACAGAAGGACCTTGGAGGGCATGTCCACAGATCCCGGAAGGTAGCTGGACAGGTAGATAAGGTGGTTAAAAAGGCATACAGGATACTTTCCTTTATTAGCCAAGGCAGAGAATATAAGAGTGGGGAGATTATGCTAGAACTGTATAAAACACTAGTTAGACCCCAGCTTGAGTACTGCATACAGTTCTGGACACCACATTACAGTAAAGGTGTGATTGCACTAGAGAGGATACAAATGAGATTTTGTGAGGATGATGCCAGAGCTGGAGAATTTTAGCTGTGAGGAAAGATTAGATAGGCTGGGGCTGTTTTCTTTGGAACACAGAAGGCTGAGGGATGATTTAATTGAGGTGTATAAAATTATGAGGGGCTTAGATAGAGTGGACAGGAAGGACCTATTTCCCTTAGCAGAGAGGTCAACAACCAGGGGGCATAGATTTAACGTAATTGGTAGAAGGATTAGAGGGGAGTTGAGGAGAATTTTTTTCACCCAGAGGGTAGTGGGGGTCTGGAACTCACTGCCTGAAAAGGCAGTAGAGGAAGAAACTCTCAACTCATTTAAAAAGTACTTAGATATGCACTTGAAGTGCCACAGCCTACAAGGCTACGGACCAAGAGTTGGAAAGTGGGATTAGGCCTGATAGCTCTTTTTTGGCCAGCACAGACACGATGGGCCGATAGGCATCCTTCTGTGGCATAAATATCTATGATTCTCTGATTTGAAAGCGCCATTCATGACCTGAGGATGTCGCAAAACGTTTCACAGCCAATTAATTACTTTTTTGACGTGTAGTCACTGTTGTAATGCGACAGCCAAATTGCACACAAACAGCAATGCGATATATAATCAGATAATGAAATTTTAATTAAATTAAATTAATATTGATAATTTACCTGATGTTGTAGGCAAAGATTTTTGGTTTGTAGGCTGAGCATCCATTCGCTGAACAGCTTCCACATCTGAAATATATTTAATTCATATTTAGAGTTCTACTTTCCGAATTTTTATCGTTGAAAAATTTACCCACGTTTATTTTGGACATTTAAAAAGTGTGTAAAAATTGGAACAAAAAATATAAAATGCAATGGTTCCTTGAAAATCAGAGAAAACATATTAAATAATGCAGCATCCATGGCTGTATTCATTCTCAGGATATTCTCTTCCACTTTCTTTTTTCATGGTGCTCTGGGTTTAGCAAAAGTGACTGCGCTTCAGAATCAAAAGGAATTGAAATTCAGAGCTGGAAAACAAAGTATGGAATTTTGGGAAGCCAGTATTTTTAGTTCAAACCAGATAAAATCAGTAGAAAACAGGGACGGGGGGAAGAATTTCAGTCGCATTTTCCCAATCCTCTGGCGTAACATCAGCGGAAACGCTGGAGGAACAGTTTCAATGGCCATTTTTAGCTGTTCATGCCATTTATCCATAGGTTCCACTGACCTTCAGCTGAAGTTACAGCAAGAGATCGGGAACACTGCCACAGAAATTCCAGGCAGTCTTTAACCAGATGCTAATGAACACTAAAGAAAAGTGACAAAAGAATTAGTTGGAATTTTGAAAAAAGACGAATGACCTGAGGTGAAACAAATGGGAGTTTTTCCAGTGAAACTGTGTTGGCTAGGGGCTGCAGAAAGTAACCTGAGCCCAGCTGCTGACACACAGGCAAGGGCAACTTTTGAACTGAAGTAACCTGAGTTCAGTCGCTGGCCTGAGCTGGCTGGAACCGGTTTGAATTAGCTAAGTTTTGTGTAAGACAAAGGAGATGTGATAAGACACAAGTCCTTATTTAGAAAAGGAGTAATGAGGTAATGCTACCTACGTCCTTGGGACAGAGCCAATGAGGAGAAGACACAGGCTAAGGCGAGCAAGCCTAAACCAAAGGGAGAGAGACAGCACAGCTTGAAGTGATAAGGTTCGGAATAAGAATGAAGGATCTGGGGCATGGATCCAGAGCGAAGACTCCGGAGACCAACCATCACGGAAGTGGAAGAACCTACGTCAGGGATGTAGAGACGACGTCGAAAGAGAGACAGAACGGAACGCCTGGCCAGCATCAGCTCTCCTTTTCGGGTATTATCCTTCATGTTCTGTGACCACTCAGGAGTGTCAGAGAAACCTAGTGGGTGTGCATTTAGATCCTAGTTTGGGTATAAAACTGTATAACCTGGTGTAAACTGCATGTCTATATCTAACCAGACGTATAAGCTATATGTATATGATCTAACGGCGTGAATAAAGCGAATTGAGAGTTAAGAGAGAATTGACTCTTCTCCTCTTTGTACTAAGCCAGTAACCGTAACCGGTGATCTCCGGTCAACAACTGTAAACTCTACACATACTATACTGACCAACAGATAAGATCAAGTACAAACCTAACCTCGGTGGTGTGCAAATTATTGGAAAAAATTCTGAGGGACAGTATTAATCGTCATTTAGAAAGGCACGGATTAATCAAGGACAGTCAGCATGGGATTGTTAAGGGGAGGTCATGTCTGACTGACTCGATTGACTTTTTGAGGAGGTCACAAGAATAGTCGATGAGGGTAGCGCGTTTGATGTAGTCTACATGGATTTTAGCAAGGCTTTTGACAAGGTCCCACATGGCAGACGGTCAAAAAAGTAAAAGCCCATCGGATCCAAGGGGAAGTGGCAAGTTGGGGGTTCTGCAGGGCTCAGTACTAGGTCCCTTGCTTTTTGTGGTATATATCGATGATTTAGACTTAAATGTAGGGGGCACGATTAAGAAGTTTGCAGATGGTACAAAAGTTGGCCGAGGGTTGATAGTGAGAAAGAAAGCTGTAGATTGCATGAAGGTATCAATGGACTGGTCAGGTGGGCAGAAAAGTGGCAAACGGAATTCAATCCAGAGAAGTGTGAGGTAATGCATTTGGGGAAGGCAAACAAGGCAAGGGAATACACAATAAATGGTTGAATGCTGAGAAGTGTAGAGGAACAGAAGGACCTTGGAGGGCATGTCCACAGATTCCTGAAGGTAGCTGGACAGGTAGATAAGGTGGTTAAGAAGGCATACAGGATACTTTCCTTTATTAGCCGAGGCACAGAATATAAGAGCAGGGAGATTATGCTAGAACTGTATAAAACACTAGTTCGGCCACAGCTTGAGTACTGCATACAGTTCTGGACACCACATTACAGGAAAGATGTGATTGCACGAGGGAGGATACAGAGGAGATTTACGAGGATGTTGCCAGAGCTGGAGAATTTTAGCTATGAGGAAAGATTGGATAGGCTGGAGCTGATTTCTTTGGAACAGAGAAGGCTGAGGATTGATTTAATTGAGGTGTATAAAATTATGAGGGGCTTAGATAGAGTGGACAGGGGCGGTACTGGACCTAATTCTAGGGAATGTGGCCGGCCAAGTGGCAGAAGTGCTAGTAGGTGAGCACTTTGGTGACAGTGACCATAATTTGGTGAGATTTAAGGTGGTCATGGAAAAGGACAGGAGGGGCCGGAAATAAAGGTTCTAAATTGGGGGAAGGCCGATTTTAATAGGATAAGGCAGGATCTGGCCAAAATGGACTGGGATCAGCTGCTTGTAGGAAAATCCGCATCGGAGCAATGGGAGTCTTTCAGAAGGGAGATTGAGACCATACAATGGCAACATGTTCCCGTAAAGGTCAAGGGTGGTTCCAAGAACTCCAGGGAACCTTGGATGTCAGGGGATATACGAGAATGGATTCGGAAAAAAAGGAGGGCTTTTGGCAGATACAAAAGGCTAAAGACGGAGGAAGCCCTAGAGGAGTACAAAAAGTGCAGGGGGATACTTAAAAAAGAAATTAGGAGATCAAGGAGGGGCCATGAAATAACACTGGCGAGCAAAATAAAGGAAAATCCTAAGATGTTTTATAAGTATATTAAGGGTAAGAGGATGACTAGGGAAAAAATAGGGCCCATTAGGGACAAAAATGGCAATCTGTATGTGGAGCCGGCAGATGTAGGAGGGGTTCTAAATGAATTTTTTGCATCTGTTTTCACTATGGAGAAGGACGATGTAGACATAGAAATACAGCAGGGGGACTGTGATATACTCGAACATATTAACATCGAGCGGGAGGAGGTATTGGCGGTTTTAGCAGGCCTAAAAATGGATAAATCCCCAGGCCCGGACGAAATGTATCCCAGGCTACTGTGTGAGGCAAAGGAGGAGATTGCGGGGGCTCTGACACATATATTCAGAACCTCTCTGGCCACAGGGGATGTGCCAGAGGACTGGAGAACCGCTAATGTAATACCATTATTCAAGAAGGGGAGTAGGGAAAAACCGGGGAACTACAGGCCAGTGAGCCTAACATCAGTGGTAGGAAAATTATTGGAAAAAATTCTGAAGGACAAAATTAGTCTCCACTTGGAGAAGCAAGGATTAATCAGGGATAGTCAACATGGCTTTGTCAAGGGAAGATCATGTCTGACTAATTTGATTGAATTTTTTGAGGGGGTGACTAGGCGTGTGGATGAGGGTAACGCAGTGGATGTGGTATACATGGATTTCAGTAAGGCCTTCGATAAAGTCCCGCACAGGAGACTGGTCAAGAAGGTACGAGCCCATGGAATCCAGGGTGCCTTGGCACTTTGGATACAAAACTGGCTTAGTGGCAGAAGGCAGAGGGTGATGGCCGAAGGTTGTTTTTGTGACTGGAAGCCTGTGGCCAGTGGGGTACCACAGGGATCGGTGCTGGGTCCCTTGCTGTTTGTGGTCTACATTAATGACTTGGATATGAATGTAAAAGGTATGATCAGTAAGTTCGCTGATGATACAAAAATTGGTAGGGTGGTAAATAGCGAGGAGGATAGCCTCAGTCTGCAGGACGATATAGATGGGTTGGTCAGATGGGCGGAACAGTGGCAAATGGAATTTAACCCGGAAAAGTGCGAGGTGATGCACTTTGGAGGGACTAACAAGGCAAGGGAATACACAATGAATGGGAGGACCCTAGGCAAGACAGAGGGTCAGAGGGATCTTGGTGTGCAAGTTCACAGATCCCTGAAGGCGGCGGAACAGGTCGATAAGGTGGTAAAGAAGGCATATGGGATACTTGCCTTTATTAGCCGAGGCATAGAATATAAGAGCAAGGAGGTTATGATGGAGCTGTATAAAACACTGGTTAGGCCACAGCTGGAGTACTGTGTGCAGTTCTGGTCGCCACACTACAGGAAGGATGTGATCGCTTTGGAGAGGGTGCAGAGGAGATTCACCAGGATGTTACCAGGGCTGGAGCGCTTCAGCTATGAAGAGAGACTGGGAAGATTGGGTTTGTTTTCCTTGGAGCAGAGGAGGCTGAGGGGGGACATGATTGAGGTGTACAAAATTATGAGGGGCACAGATAGGATGGATACGAAGGAGCTTTCTCCCTTCGTTGAGGGTACTATAACAAGGGGACATAGATTCAAGGTAAAAGGCGGGAGGTTTAGAGGGGATTTGAGAAAGAACTTTTTCACCCAGAGGGTGGTTGGAGTCTGGAACTCACTGCCTGAAAGGGTTGTGGAGGCAGGAACCCTCACAACATTCAAGAAGCATTTGGATGAGCACTTGAAATGCCATAGCATACAAGGCTACGGACCAAATGCTGGAATATGGGATTAGAGTAGACAGGGCTGATGGCCGGCGCGGACACGATGGGCCGAAGGGCCTCTATCCGTGCTGTGTAACTCTATGACTCTATGACCTATTTCCCTTAGCAGAGAGGTCAACAACCAGAGGGCATAGATTTAAAGTAATTAGTAGAAGGATTAGAGGGGAGTTGAGGAGAATTTTTTTCACCCAGAGGGTCGTGGGGGTCTGGAACTCACTGCCTGAAAAGGCAGTAGAGGAAGAAACTCTCAACTCATTTAAAAAGTACTTAGATATGCACTTGAAGTGCCACAACCTACAAGGCTACGGACCAAGAGTTGAAAGTGGGATTAGGCTGGATAGCTCTTTTTTGGCCGGCACAGATACGATGGGCCGATAGGCATCCTTCTGTGGCATAAATATCTATGATTCTCTGATTTGAAAGCGCCATTCATGACCTGAGGATGTCGCAAAACGTTTCACAGCCAATTAATTACTTTTTTGACGTGTAGTCACTGTTGTAATGCGACAGCCAAATTGCACACAAACAGCAATGCGATATATAATCAGATAATGAAATTTTAATTAAATTAAATTAATATTGATAATTTACCTGATGTTGTAGGCAAAGATTTTTGGTTTATAGGCTGAGCATCCGTTCGCTGAACAGCTTCCACATCTGAAATATATTTAATTCATATTTAGAGTTCTACTTTCTGATTTTTTATCGTTGATAAATTTACCCATGTTTATTTTGGACATTTAAAAAGTGTGTAAAAATTGGAACAAAAAATATAAAATGCACTGGTTCGTTGAAAATCAGAGAAAACATATTAAATAATGCAGCATCCATGTCTGTATTCATTCTCAGGATATTCTCTTCCACTTTCTTTTTTCATGGTGCTCTGGGTTTAGCAAAAGTGACTGCGCTTCAGAATCAAAAGGAATTGAAATTCAGAGCTGGAAAACAAAGTATGGAATTTTGGGAAGCCAGTATTTTTAGTTCAAACCAGATAAAATCAGTAGAAAACAGGGACGGGGGGAAGAATTTCAGTCGCATTTTCCCAATCCTCTGGCGTAACATCAGCGGAAACGCTGGAGGAACAGTTTCAATGGCCATTTTTAGCTGTTCATGCCATTTATCCATAGGTTCCACTGACCTTCAGCTGAAGTTACAGCAAGAGATCGGGAACACTGCCACAGAAATTCCAGGCAGTCTTTAACCAGATGCTAATGAACACTAAAGAAAAGTGACAAAAGAATTAGTTGGAATTTTGAAAAAAGACGAATGACCTGAGGTGAAACAAATGGGAGTTTTTCCAGTGAAACTGTGTTGGCTAGGGGCTGCAGAAAGTAACCTGAGCCCAGCTGCTGACACACAGGCAAGGGCAACTTTTGAACTGAAGTAACCTGAGTTCAGTCGCTGGCCTGAGCTGGCTGGAACCGGTTTGAATTAGCTAAGTTTTGTGTAAGACAAAGGAGATGTGATAAGACACAAGTCCTTATTTAGAAAAGGAGTAATGAGGTAATGCTACCTAAGTCCTTGGGACAGAGCCAATGAGGAGAAGACACAGGCTAAGGCGAGCAAGCCTAAACCAAAGGGAGAGAGACAGCACAGCTTGAAGTGATAAGGTTCGGAATAAGAATAAAGGATCTGGGGCATGGAGCCAGAGCGAAGACTCCGGAGACCAACCATCACGGAAGTGGAAGAACCTACGTCAGGGATGTAGAGACGACGTCGAAAGAGAGACAGAACGGAACGCCTGGCCAGCATCAGCTCTCCTTTTCGGGTATTATCCTTTATATTCTGTGACCACTCAGGAGTGTCAGAGAAACCTAGTGGGTGTGCATTTAGATCCTAGTTTGGGTATAAAACTGTATAGCCTGGTGTAAATTGCATGTCTATATCTAAACAGACGTATAAGCTATATGTATATGATCTAACGGCGTGAATAAAGCGAATTGAGAGTTAAGAGAGAATTGACTCTTCTCCTCTTTGTACTAAGCCAGTAACCGTAACCGGTGACCTCCGGTCAACAACTGTAAACTCTACACATACTATACTGACCAACAGATAAGATCAAGTACAAACCTAACCTCGGTGGTGTGCAAATTATTGGAAAAAATTCTGAGGGACAGTATTAATCGTCATTTAGAAAGGCACGGATTAATCAAGGACAGTCAGCATGGGATTGTTAAGGGGAGGTCATGTCTGACTGACTCGATTGACTTTTTGAGGAGGTCACAAGAATGGTTGATGAGGGTAGCGCCTTTGATGTAGTCTACATGGATTTTAGCAAGGCTTTTGACAAGGTCCCACATGGCAGACGGTCAAAAATGTAAAAGCCCATCGGATCCAAGGGAAAATGGCAAGTTGGGGGTTCTGCAGGGCTCAGTACTAGGTCCCTTGCTTTTTGTGGTATATATCGATGATTTAGACTTAAATGTAGGGGGCACGATTAAGAAGTTTGCAGATGGTACAAAAGTTGGCCGAGGGTTGATAGTGAGAAAGAAAGCTGTAGATTGCAAGAAGGTATCAATGGACTGGTCAGGTGGGCAGAAAAGTGGCAAACGGAATTCAATCCAGAGAAGTGAGAGGTAATGCATTTGGGGAGGGCAAACAAGGCAAGGGAATGCACAATAAATGGTTGAATGCTGAGAAGTGTAGAGGAACAGAAAGACCTTGGAGGGCATGTCCACAGATCCCTGAAGGTAGCTGGACAGGTAGATAAGGTGGTTAAGAAGGCATACAGGATACTTTCCTATATTAGCCGAGGCACAGAATATAAGAGCAGGGAGATTATGCGAGAACTGTATAAAACACTAGTTCGGCCACAGCTTGAGTGCTGCATACAGTTCTGGACACCACATTACAGGAAAGATGTGATTGCACGAGGGAGGATACAGAGGAGATTTACGAGGATGTTGCCAGAGCTGGAGAATTTTAGCTATGAGGAAAGATTGGATAGGCTGGGGCTGATTTCTTTGGAACACAGAAGGCTGAGGGGTGATTTAATTGAGGTGTATAAAATTATGAGGGGCTTAGATAGAGTGGACAGGAAGGACCTATTTCCCTTCGCAGAGAGGTCAACAACCAGAGGGCATAGATTTAAAGTAATTAGTAGAAGGATTAGAGGGGAGTTGAGGAGAATTTTTTCACCCAGAGGGTAGTGGGGGTCTGGAACTCACTGCCTGAAAAGGTGGTAGAGACACAAACCCTCAACTCATTTAAAAAGTACTTAGATATGCACTTGAAGTGCCGCAACCTACAAGGCTACGGACCAAGAGTTGGAAAGTGGGATTAGGCCTGATAGCTCTTTTTTGGCCAGCACAGACACGATGGGCCGATAGGCATCCTTCTGTGGCATAAATATCTATGATTCTCTGATTTGATAGCACCTTTCATGATCTTAGGATGTCGCGAAATGGTTCGCAGCCAATTAATTACTTTTTTGAAGTGTAGTCATTGTTGTAATGCGGCAGCCAAATTGCACACAAACAGCAATGCGATATATAATCAGATAATGACATTTAAATTAAATTAAATTAATATTGATAATTTACCTGATGTTGAAGGCAAAGATTTTTGGTTTGTCGGCTGAGCATCCGTTCGCTGAACAGCTTCCACATCTGAAATATATTTAATTCATATTTAGAGTTCTACTTTTCGTTTTCTCATCGTTGAAAAATTTACCCATGTTTATTTGGACTTTTAAAAAGTGTGTAAAAATTGGAACAAAAAATATAAAATGCAATGGTTCCTTGAAAATCAGAGAAAACATATTAAATAACGCAGCATCCATGTCATCAATATTCATTCTCAGGATATTCTCTTCCACTTTCTTTTTTCATGGTGCTCTGGGTTTAGCAAAAGTGACTGCGCTTCAGAATCAAAAGGAATTGAAATTCAGAGCTGGAAAACAAAGTATGGAATTTTGGGAAGCCAGTATTTTTAGTTCAAACTAGATAAAATCAGTAGAAAACAGGGACTGGGGAAGAATTTCAGTAGCGTTCTCCCAATCCTCTGGCGTAACATCAGCGTAAATGCTGGAGAAACAGTTTCAATGGCCATTTTTAGCTGTTCATGCCATTTATCCATAGGTTCTACTGACCTTCAGCTGAAGTTACAGCAAGAGATTGGGAACACTGCCACGGAAATTCCAGGCAGTTTTTAACCAGATGCTAATGAACACTAAAGAAAAGTGACAAAAAAATTAGTTGGAATTTTGAAAAAAGACGAATGACCTGAGGTGAAAAAAAATGGGAGTTTTTCAGTGAAACTGTAATCTCTACACATAGTATACTGACCAACAGATAAGATCAAGTGCAAAATATAATTGAGAACTGTACCATTCTTGTCTCACTTCTGTGAGTGTCGTCTGCCTTTGCACGAAATAATATTATAGTATCATATACTATATATTCTAGGTGGTAGATTTTCAATACCACCGGAGCATAAAACTGGCATTGTGCATATGCCGGTCACTATAGGAACATTCAATTTTAATTTTGATTGATTTCAATAGAAATTAAAATCAAGTTATTTTTATAACGCTTGGCTTAACTGCAATGCCAGTTTGACACCTGTGCGGCAAGTTGAAAATTACCCAAAAGTATGCAGGACCCAGAGACACAATGGCCGTAATTTTCACCTTCACCGCCTGGGCGGTAAACTGGCGGAGTAGATTGCCAGCTCATTGTAGAACGCATTCGATTTTCGTCCCATTGATTTTATTGGGATGAAAATCAGGTGGGTTGTACAACAGGCGGACGATCTGCTCCACTAGATTACCGCCCAGGTGTGAAGGTGAAAATTACCAACATTATCCAGATGCTGATACAGGTCCAGTAAAATTACCAAAGTCTTTCACATTCACACTGAGGATCGGAAATTTGGAACTCTCACCCCAAAAGGTTGTGGATGCTAGGACAATTTGAGCTTTCAAGATTGAGATAGATTTTTGTTAGGTAAGGGTATCAAGGAGTGTTGTGCAAAGGTGGCAAATGGAGTTGAGGTGCTGATCAGCCATGATCTAATTGAATGGCTGAACAAGCTCGAGGGGCTGAATGGCTCATTGAGAGTGATAAGAAGCTCGGAGTGTCAAAAATGGTTGAATGACCTCACAAGATTGGCCAAGGTATGAAGTCACAGGTTCCCATAAATATCCTGTAAGAATGCTGGAAAATGACTCACCACCATTCCCACCAAGCCCTCACAGTGTAAATGACAAGATGAATGTGTCAGATATATTCATAACGCACCTCATGCCCTGCACACACTCCTTTCCCACCTTGACACTGTGCCTTATCCGCATGTCAGAGACGAAGGGTGGTAGTGTTTGACTCAAAAGAAGAAATCGCTGCATCATACGCTCCTGAAAGCATTCTCACCATGGAATGGATACAGATATTTGGGTGAAATTAAATGGTGTGTCAATCAGGTGTCTTTTCCAATCAGTGTTTACCTTGCAAAGGAAAAGATTGTGCACAATCAGTGGCAAGGAACTACCATGGTGAGCGGACCCCATCTGGAGTACTGTGTTCAATTTTGGGCACCGCAACTCAGGAATGATAAATTGGCCCTGGATGGGGTGCAGCACAGATTCACCAGAATGATAACGGGGCTTAAGAGGGTTAAATTACGAGGACAGGTTGCATAAACTTGGCTTGTATTCCCTTCGAACATAGAAGATTGAGGGGTGATCTGATCGAAGTTTTTAAAATGTTAAAAGGATTTGATAGGGTAGATATGGAGAAACTATTTTCTCTGGTGGGGGAATCCAGAACAAGGGGGCATAATCTTAAAATTAGAGCTAGGTCATTCAGGAGTGAAAACAAGAAGCACTTATTCACACAAAGGGTAGGAAATTTGGAACTCTCACCCCAAAAGGCTTGGATGCTAGGACAATTTGAGCTTTCAAGACTGAGATAGATTTTTGTTAGGTAAGGGTATCAAGTGGATTGTGCGAAGGTGGGTAAATGAAGTTGAGGTGCAGATCAGCCATGATCTAATTGAATGACTGAACAAGCTCAAGGAACTGAATGGCCTAATCCTGTTCCTATGTTCCTTGTTTGTGTGTCATGCATAGTTGTAGCCCTGCACAGCTTCCCCATACAAAATGTCCTGGACTTGAACATTGCTGGGGAGGTGGCCATAGCAGCTTTGGAGGCAGACGTACAGGGAGAAGAGCATCATGATGACCATCACTCAGAGAACTCTACAGAGACTGCTGCAAGGGGCATCCGATCACAAATGATCACTGAAGTCTTCTCTTCGGTTTTACAGTTCCTTAGTCACCCCACCTCCAAATAAAAGACCAATTCTTCAATCCAGTACCCATCCTAGAACATGACAACACATCAGACCTCTTTACCTCTATATGATTATGTCAATAAAAAGTAGCTGATTGGATCAGCCAGCATCAAATAAGTGTACTCTTCCTTTATGACTCTAGTCTCCATGAATAACAAAGCATGACTTAAGTGCACATTCCATTTTAATACAACACAGTCCAAAGTGAACACAAGCCAACCTAATATCATGCTTCCCCTAGGTGGCTAAACGTGCCTTTCTTTTTCCTGTTCCAGTGCTTTTCCTTGGTGCAACCTGAGGATCAGTATTGTGAGATTTGGTCAGCTGTTCATGTTCCACAAAAGTGTCATGGGATACAGATGGCCCTCTTCTCATGGCAGCTTGTTCTTGGGAGGAAGCTGATACTGGCTGCATTTCTGGAGCTTGTCCCTGGGCAGATTGGTGTTGCCTCTTACATGCTACTGTCATGGTGCTGTGAGAAAAAAGGTCAGAGGCCTGGCATGTGCTGCTGTCACCTGCAGCTGTCCCCATCCCACTGGACCCTGGATCTGTGTACCTACTGACCAGCAGGCTAGCTAGTCAAATGGCAACGATCAGATCCAATAAGCTCTGACAGACAGCAGCATGCATCACAGCTGCCAGGGTCTGGAAAGCGGTACCCAGGCTACTGTCTATTCTATCTCCTACTGCCATCAGGTCAGCAGTCTTCCATGGAGGTGGAGGCACCAACTGGCCCCTGGCCAATTCTTAGGTGGGGTCAAGTGCAGATTTCCATGCAGCTGCCATATATTCCATTGATTTCTGCAACAAAGAAAAATCTTCCCTGATATTGCTGCAAATGAGAGCTTTCGACTCAAAAGTCACACCTGTCACTTGCTGCACATCCTTGGAGACTGACCTCAGAACCTGCATGTTCGTGTGATGTTCCTTGAACATCCTTCTCTTCAGCCAAGTAACTATGAGTTCTAGGTCCCATGATTCCAAAGTCATTGGCAGCCTTCTCCTCAGCCTCTGCTGGGAAGGTGGGACAAACTCACCCACTCCTCATTCCTCTGGCTCACTCGTGCTCTATGAAATACTCTGTGCTACATTCTCACTAACACTATCTGATTCTCACTATTCCCCCTCGCCCCACCCCAACCCAGGTGAAAATATCTGAACTGGTGCATGATAGGGAAAAAGCAAGTGGCACTGGTGTTGAGACTGAAGGGATTGTAGCAGAGACCAGA
This sequence comes from Heptranchias perlo, assembly GCF_035084215.1. Taxonomy (NCBI): domain Eukaryota; kingdom Metazoa; phylum Chordata; class Chondrichthyes; order Hexanchiformes; family Hexanchidae; genus Heptranchias; species Heptranchias perlo. Next base: position 33,617,931 of record NC_090349.1, read on the forward strand.
GCAGGAGGCTGTTGCAGGAACTCTTTGCTGGGTTTGATCCTCACTTCCTATCCCTTTTCATCATTCTCTTCCTTGTCTTCATCATCCACGTCATTCAAGAAGTTCTGTCTCTTCTTCTCCTTCTCATCATCATCTTCCTCATCCTCTGCCCCCTGTTGCTGTGGTGGATCTGCAGGAAAGAAAAGTATAACAAGAATAGGTGAGCATTACCCACTTTGGGATTAAAGAGACAGAGAACCGGATGGAAGCTTGTGGCTGTGTAGTGCTTCTTGTTGAAGTAAGGAAGGGGTTTGAGTTATGCACGCAAGTAATTACCATTTGGGGAGATGGATAATCATAATGTAAGGCCCCGAGTTAGTGTCTCCTTAAATCGAGTGTATTGTGAAGGGTTATTTGTGCAGCTGTTACTTTGAGAGGGTGAAGAGTGTGCTGGTACCCAGGATACCTAAGGAAGAAAATGGAGAGTGGCTGTTTTTTTACCTTGTCTGCCCTGGTTAAGTCACTGAACCTGTCTGCACTCCTGGGTGTGAGAGAGTTGGCACTCAGTGCCAGTGCCACTTACCTCCATATGGCACAAGATACATCTTTTTGGAGGCTTCTCTTTCTCTCCTCTGCTGTATTTCATTAAAGAGAGTTTTCAGAACCAATGAAGTTGTGGGCTCTTCATTCATGTTCTTGTCCCTTCTCTGATTGCCTCTACCAGCTTCTCCTGTATTATACATTCTTGAAAAGTGTCACAATACCCCTCATGAGACAACCAATCAAGCTAGCTGAAAGTCAACTCACTGAGCCAAGCACCTTGCTAACTATCTGCTGCTCCCCCAGCCTGCTGCTGAAATCTTCAGAAATGTGTTTTTAAAGGCTGCATTCTAATTTCCAAGCACCTGTGCATATCGCTTTCTTTTACATGGGATTTGTGACAATGACTCCTCCAGTGAATATGCAAAAGAGATAACCTATAGAACTCTGGGCAAAGAACTCTGCGGGTGCAACTCATCTCACTTTGGCACAAATGCGGCACAACTCACTGCGTGGAAATTCAGAGCCCAAGGGGTCAATTTTCGGATGGCCGAGCAGGTGCATTTGTGGCGGGGGTGGGGGCCTCATAAAATTGGGGATTCCCAGAGCGGGTCCGGAGCCCGGCTCCAACCTGCCCACTTCCGGGTTCCCCAATGACGCGAATCGATGCGCACGCAGCCCACCGGCAATCAAAGCCGGCGAGATCCCACTTAAGATCATTATCTGGGTACTTGAGGTTGTTTACAGACTCAATAGTTGGAGATTTTAGGAGGATTCGGATTTTGGACTACCCAGAGCGTGTTTCCCATGCTGGGGGAAACACTCCCTGTTTAAACAGATGTGTTGCAGCCAGCAGCCAGTGGCAGCTGCAAAGGTCCATTTAACAGGTGCGGGGTAAACCCTCATTCATTGCAGCAGGGCACTCTGTCACCTCAGACAAAGTTTTGCCTGCCATAGCGTTGTCTCCACACTCCAAATTATTAAATCATACCCTAAATTCTGCTGTCCAAACACATTTACCTACTTTGTGGACCCCCTCACACTCACACCGTCAGGTTTGGGGGGGGGGGCGTCCATTGCTGCATTCATCACTCCATTGGAGGACGAGCAACATCACCAGCCTCGCCAGGCATGCTGTCCACCTCCGCCACGTGGAGCAACACAACACAGTGCTGCGCAACAGTCACATGTACAAAGTAGTCGTGCAACTACACGTACACCCACTGTAGGGTGATCCAATGGGTGGCATCAAGAGTGTTCATGGAGAACCTCATGTAAGGGCATTATTGCACAAGCCGGTCAGGAATGGCCAAGACGTGGCAGTAGTGGTGACAATGTAATATGTAATGTGAGTTCACCAGAAATCAAATATAAGTAAAAACCATGACAAACCCTCAAACACCCTTGTGCATCCCCTTCGTGCTCACGACACGTTTGCCTTACGCTTCCTACTACACATAGGTGATGCATGCCCTGTGGCTGCAGCACAGGTAGTGGCAGGTGGGGTGAGGCTGACCGTGAAAGAGATGCATGAGAGGGTGAGTATGAGACAGAACCATGAGATTGTATGAGGATTAGGTTGAGTGGTAGTGGTAGGATGAGTACTGGTGAGGTGAGTAAGTGCAGCTAAGATGAGGATGAGCTTTGAGTGAGTGTGAGGAGTGATGTGACAGAGTAGTGTTGGCAGTGCAGAAGGAGATGTGGGGTGGGGGCGGTGATGTGGCAGACAGAATGTAGGGGAATGAGTAAGTGTACTCACTTCGGTTGACCTACTTAGGTCACTGAAGCGCCTCCTGCACTTCATGCAGGTGTGTGATATGTTGGTGGTGCTGGTGACCTCCTCTGCCACCTTGAGCCAGGCCTTCGTGGTGGCAGAGGCAGGCTCTGCTGTCCAAACACATTTACCTACTTTGTGGACCCCCTCACACTCACACCGTCAGGATGGGGAGGGGGTCCATTGCTGCATTCATCACTCCATTGAAGGACGAGCAACATCACCAGTCTCGCCAAGCATGCTGTCCACCTCCGCCACGTGGAGCAACACAACACAGTGCTGTCCTCCCGTCCGTCGGGGAGAACATCTCTGTTCTCCCCCTCCTCCTCACCCCATCCAGTAGGACCTGGAGTGAGGCATCATTAAACCTGGGAGCAGCCTTCCCCCTGGGCTGCTCCATGCTGTAATTTTGGCTCCTTTCTGCAGCATCAGTCAGTGGAGGACTGCCCCTTTAAATAGGGCTCCTCCAGCTGACAGCCTATGATGCGGGTCCGCAGTCCGCCCACTGCGCAGCTTTCCAGCAAGAAACCCGGAAGCCAAGGTAAGTGGCTTCAATTTACTTACGATCGTGTGCCAAACCCACCGATTTTACTGGGCGCGTTACCCACGCGCCCAGTCGGCCCCCCACTGCCAACCCGCCTCCCTCCTACTATCGGGTCCCAAATGTCTATGATCGGTAAAGTTTTTTCAACATGTATTTTCAAGAAGTGTGAAGTCCTACATTTTGGTAGGAAGAATAAAGTGAGGAAATATAAACTAAATGGTACAATTTTAAAGGAGGTGCAGGAACAGAGAGACCCAGGGGTTCGTATTCACAAATCTTTGAAGGTGGCAGGGCAAGTTGATAAGGTGGTTAAGAAAGCGAATGGGATACCTAGCTTTGATACCTCTCTGGATACGTCGAGGGCATCCTGAAACCCATCGTACAGGGAACCCCCGGCTTCTGTCGTGACACTACAGACTTCCTACAAAAACTCAGTAGCCACGGACCAGTTGAACCAGGAACACTTCTCACCACGATGGACGTCTCGGCACTCTACACCAGTATCCCCCACGATGACGGCATCGCTGCAACAGCATCAATACTCAACACCAACAACAGCCAATCTCCAGACGCCATCCTACAACTCATCCGCTTCATCCTAGATCACAATGTCTTCACCTTCGATAACCAGTTCTTTACCCAAACACACGGAACAGCCATGGGGACCAAATTCGCACCCCAATACGCCAACATTTTCATGCACAAGTTCAAGCAGGACTTCTTCACTGCACAGGACCTCCAACCAACGCTATACACCAGATACATCGACGACATTTTCTTCCTATGGACCCACGGTGAAGAATCACTGAAGAGACTACACGATAACATCAACAAGTTCCATCCCACCATCAAGCTCACCATGGACTACTCCTCAGAATCGGTTTCTTTCTTGGACACACGAATCTCCATCAAAGCTGGGCACCTCAGCACCTCACTCTACCGCAAGCCCACGGACAACCTCACGATGCTCCACTTTTCCAGCTTCCACCCTAACCACGTCAAAGAGGCCATCCCCTATGGACAGGCCCTGTGAATACACAGGATCTGCTCAGACGAGGAGGAACGCGATGGACACCTACAGACGCTGAAAGACGCCCTCGTAAGAACGGGATATGACGCTCGACTTGTCGATCGACAGTTCCGACGGGCCACAGCGAAAAATCGCATAGACCTCCTCAGAAGACTAACACGGGACGCAACCAACAGAGTACCCTTCGTCGTCCAGTACTTCCCTGGAGCGGAGAAACTACTCCATGTTCTCCGCAGCCTTCAACATGTCATCGATGACGACGAACACCTCGCAAAGGCCATCCCCACACCTCCACTACTCGCCTTCAAACAGCCACCCAACCTCAAACAGACCATCGTTCGCAGCAAATTACCCAACTTTCAGGAGAACAGCGTCCACGACACCACACAACCCTGCCACGGCAACCTCTGCAAGACATGCCAGATCATCGACACAGATACCACCATCACACGAGAGGACACCACCCACCAGGTACGTGGTTCATACTCCTATGACTCGGCCAACATTGTCTACCTCATACGTTGCAGGAAAGGATGCCCCGGAGCATGGTACATTGGCGAGACCATGCAGACACTGTGACAACGGATGAGCGGACACCGCGCAACAATCGCCAGACAGGAGGGTTCCCTCCCAGTCGGGAAACACTTCAGCAGTCAAGGACATTCAGCCACCGATCTTCGGGTAAGCGTTCTCCAAGGCAGCCTTCGAGACACACGACAACGCAAAATCGTCGAGCAGAAATTGATAGCCAAGTTCCGCACCCATGAGGACGGCCTCAACCGGGATCTTGGGTTCATGTCATGCTACACGTAACCCCACCAGCGAAAAAAAGTTATCTGTTTTTAATACAACGGGTCATTCTCTCTCTTTCTCTTCCTTTCGGATGTTTCTCTCTCCCTCTGTCTGTCTATTGTTCTGGCCATTTGTATACTCGGTGGTCCTGTAGGTAATGTCTCTCTGTCTGAACACTTTGATTGCCTTGACAACGGGCAGTTGGAAAGATTATCTATAATCACCAGGCATTGTTCTCTGACTATAAATGCGGTAACGTTCAAGGAATCCCACACTTCACCTGACGAAGGAGAAAGCCTCCGAGAGCTCGTGATTTTCAAATAAAACTGTTGGACTGTAACCTGGTGTTGTAAGATTCCTTACATTTGAAAATAGAGGCACTGAATATAAAAACAAGGAAGTCGTGTTAAACCCTTATAAAACACTGGTTAGACCTCAGCTGGAGTATTGTGTACAATTCTGGGCATCACACTTTAAGAAGGTTATCAAGGCCTTGGAGAGGGTACAGAGGAGGTTTACCCAGATGATACCAGGGATGAGGGACTTCAGTTATGTGGAGAGACTGGAGAAGCTGGGGTTGTTCTCCTTAGAGCAGAGAAGGTTAAGAGGAAATTTGATAGTGGTATTTAAAATCATGAAGGGTTTTGATAGAGCAAGTAGGGAGAAACTGTTTCTTCTGGCAAGTGGGTCAGTAACCAGCGGTCATAGATTTAAAATAATTAGCAAAAGAACCAGAGCAGAAATTAGGAGAAATTTCTTCACACAGAGTGTCGTTAAGATCTGGAACACCTGAAGGGTGGTGGAATCAGATTCCATAAGAACTTTCAAATGACAATTGGGCACATACTTGAATTTGTAGGAATGTGGGGAAAAAGCTGGGGTGTTGTCCTAAATCAGACAACTCTTTCAAAGAGCTGGCACGGGCACGACTGGCCAAATGGCCCCCTTCTGTGCTGTAAGATTCTATGATCATTGTATGAACATTAATTATGGTTAAACAATTAAAAGGCAATTATCTCTGATAAACTCATGGTATCTTTTCAAACAAATAGCAGAGGATTGCTTGCTCTTGTTTCGGTTATTAGAATAATTCCAATTAAACTGATGCTATAGAAGCATTTCTACACATACCTTTGATAACTGAAGCTACGTGGGATGAAACTTTACCATTTTCTGCAAAAACAAAAATAATATTCAATTCAGCTATAACAGCTATTACATGTCATCCTTTATTGATCTTGTGCTCAGTACATTGTTTCATTTTTTTGAATTTCTAGCAGCATCAGTCTGCAGTGCTGAGGGTGTCTGCAGTACTGAGGGTGTCTGAGCATTTGTTGACTGTATCAGAAGCTGTTACAGTAACCAGCTGGTAATACCCTTCAATTTTAATGAGGCTGAGATCACCAGCACCTTAAAACTTAATGCTGATTAAAATTATGGTATAACACTTCTGTCATTACAAAACAGCATAACCTGTGATTTATTGGCAAAACAACCAAAGGCAACATGTGGGAAAACTTTTTTTACGCATCAAGTAGTTATGATCTGGAATGTACTGCCTGAAAAGGTGATGGAAGCAGATTCAATTGTGGCTTTCAAAAAGGAATTGGATAAATACTTGAAGTGAAAAAAATTGCAGGGCTACAGGGGAAAAGCAGGGGAATGGGACTAACTGGATTGCTCTTACAAAGAGATGGCACAGGCTCGATGGGCCAAATTTTTTAAAATTATTCGTTCATGGGATGTGGGCGTCTCCGGCAAGGCCAGCATTTATTGCCCATCCTTAATTGCCCTTGAGAAGGTGGTGATGAGCCGCCTTCTTGAATCGCTACAGTCTGTGTGGTGAACGTTCTCCCACAGTGCTGTTAGGTAGGGAATTCCAGGATTTTGACCCAGCGACGATGAAGGAATGGCGATATATTTCCAAGTTGGGATGGTGTGTGACTTGGAGGGGAACGTGCAGGTAGTGTTGTTCCCAATGGCCTTCCTTATGTACTGTAACCATTCTATAATTCTCTGATTTCTATAATTGTGAACAACATCACAGGAGATCTGCCAGTGTATATATATATAAAATAATGTTGCATCTAACATGCAACACTTCGGCACCTATACTAAAGAATCTTTAAAAAAGATAAAGACTGTCATTTAATGCTGGGCACTTCTGATCTGCAGGCTGAACCTCACATGCATTTTCCAATCTGTACAATTTATCACTATCAACTTTGATTGAGCTGAAGCTGTATTTACTTATCAAAAAATTAAACTTTGTGGCCTTAAAGAGACATTGATAGTTCCACCTTAGCAGCAGAATAATACATGATGCATTACCAAGTGTAACACTCTGAGGGAAAAATTCAATAGTGCCTATTATTGGGTGCAGATAGCGTGATCCGCTATCAACCCGCACCAAATGGCCCCTGTGCAGGCAGGATGAGAACTTCGTCCTGCTTCAGTACTCACCTGCAAGCTGCGTTCAAATCCAGGCCTTGCGTGTTGATTCAATGCAATTTGCATTTTCCACCAGCAGGGCGAGCCCCAATCTCTTAAAGGGAGGATATCTCTTAAAATCTCTTAAAAGTTGGCGGTACCTGTTATTTGCTAAAAGTAACAGCCTGCTGTCTGCATGGAGTCTGAACAGAGATCAGATGTCTGTGTAAAACACAGACGCAGGTCTCATCCCTATGTTTACACACTGATGAGTTACGTTAAAACATTGAATAAAGGTTGCGCACTACTAAATCCCGCGAGCTTCAATCTGCATGCCAGACCTCGTAATCTGCCGATCTGAGTTTGTACCAGGCATTGGGAGGCAGTAGAGGACGAAGTCAATGCCAGGCATATAGCACCGCAAACATGGATGCAGTGCAGGAAGAAGTTCAATGCTTTGACACGAGTGGTCAAGGTGAGTGAGGTCAACTGTCAAGTGGCGTCTCCTACCAACTGCACCACTAGTCACATCCACTGCTCCATGCACTGTACCCCACATCACCCACATACCAACAAACTCATTCCATTGGTATTCAACTCTTCCAATCAGATGCTTCCTCTCACCCTTACACATTACCAATGTTGCAAGCTGCCCACCCACAACTGACAGGCCACAGACACTGGCAGCTATTCAACCATGACAGACACATCACCCAGGCACACGTCCTGCTTTCTCGTAGGAGAAGGTGGCGCATATCAGGAGGCAGCAAGTGGCAGTGGCATTTAGCCCCTCGAGCCTGATCCGCCATTCAATGAGATCATGGCGGACCTGTGACCTAACTCCATATACCCGCCTTAGTGCCATGTCCCTTAAAACCCTTGGTTCACAGAAATTTATCAATCTCAGATTTAGAATTCACAATTGAGCTAGCATCAACTGCTGTTTGCAGAAGAGCGTTCCAAACTTCTCCCACCCTTTGCGTGTAGAAGCTTTTCCTAAATTCACTCCTGCACGTCCTGGCTCTAAATGTTAGGCTATGGCCCTGCATCCTAGTATTCAAGCATCGGAGACCTCCAAAAACAGTTACAAATGTCTCAGCAGCCAGAAGCAATAATCCAGCCACTAAGCTGTAAATCCTGCATGGTCCCTTTAAATAGCGCTGGTGGGGGTCCTCCAGGCACTCTAAGACACGTTCAGATGGTAGTGGTTAAGACTGTGCGTTGAGTTGAGCGTTAAGTGCCAAAATGGTGTCTATCACTTTAAACCAGTGTTGCATACTGATTGTATCCATTTTCTCCTTACTTTACATGCAGCCGGTGTTGGTATTTGCGCATGCGCTAACTCCAATACCAAGATGGCATCCGGCGCACGTCACGCTGGAAACGTGCATGCGCAGCCAAGACAAAAACTTAGCAACTCGAGAGGCCGCATATCGCTGAAACAACAGGCACTACACGGCCCAATTTAGCGCCCTCTGTCTTTATAAAACAGTTTTACTATTTGACTTATCATAAGCAACACCATAAGTAATCCACTAGTGTTTACATATTTATATATTGGACTGTAAAACCACTGATTGATACAAGTACAGGTGACATCAGATGGGAAGGGCAGGTGGATAACAGCCATTAACTGACAGGAAATTTCCTTAATTGAAATAGGTGCAATTGAGCATACCAATGCTGGCTCATGCTCTGCTGGTGTAGGCTGATAAAAGTCCTTTATCCTCCTCAGGCATGCCACAGGACTATTTCTCAATGATTTGAGATGGATGCCTCTCTGGGTAGTGAAGTGCAGAATGTGTTTCCTTTTAGATTTACATAATGTTTTGTGTACATGGATCAATTTCCCCCTTCCCGTGCACTAAAATTGCAATTTGAGAATACTGAACATTTGCTTTGTAATGGAACAAATTACTTTCAATGCCTGACTACCCCCATGCTCCGCTGGCATCTGTGGGTTGTGAAAAGAGCCATGAGCTGTGGACGCCATGATCTCCAAAAAACAGCCTTGCAGTCTGCTATCTCAATGCAATAGCTCAGCTAGCCATGACTATGTAAGGATTGTAAACAATTTTACAACACCAAGTTATAGTCCAGCAATTTTATTTTAAATTCACAAGCTTTCGGAGGCTACCTCCTTCCTCAGGTGAACGATGTGGAAATGAAATCCTCGAAATGAAGTCGCATTTATAATTCACAGAACAATGCTTGGTGATAACAGACAGTTTTTTCAACTGCCCGTTGCCAAGGCAATCAGTGTGCAGACAGACAGGTGTTACCTGCCAGGTCTCAGAATATACAAATCACCAAAAAAAACAACAAACAAAAAAAAACAGAGATAGAGAGGTAGAAACATAGAAAAGACAGCAACTGACCCGTTATATTAAAAACAGATAACATTTGTTCGCTGGTGGGGTAACGTGTAGCGTGACATGAACCCAAGATCCCGGTTGAGGCCGTCCTCATGGGTGCGGAACTTGGCTATCAATTTCTGCTCGACGATTTTGCGTTGTCGTGTGTCTCGAGACACACGACAACGCAAAATCGTCGAGCAGAAATTGATAGCCAAGTTCCGCACCCATGAGGACGGCCTCAACCGGGATCTTGGGTTCATGTCACGCTACACGTTACCCCACCAGCGAACAAATGTTATCTGTTTTTAATATAACGGGTCAGTTGCTGTCTTTTCTATGTTTCTACCTCTCTATCTCTGTTTTTTTTTGTTTGTTGTTTTTTTTGGTGATTTGTATATTCTGAGACCTGGCAGGTAACACCTGTCTGTCTGCACACTGATTGCCTTGGCAACGGGCAGTTGAAAAAACTGTCTGTTATCACCAAGCATTGTTCTGTGAATTATAAATGCGACTTCATTTCGAGGATTTCATTTCCACATCGTTCACCTGAGGAAGGAGGTAGCCTCCGAAAGCTTGTGAATTTAAAATAAAATTGCTGGACTATAACTTGGTGTTGTAAAATTGTTTACAATTGTCAACCCCAGTCCATCACCGGCATCTCCACATTATGTAAGGATTGAGGAGGCTCATTTGGAGATTAGTGCCACAAACCGCTGACTTGCCTTGGAGTGATCTTTCTATCCAAAAGATCCTGATGAGACTTCTTCAGAAGGTCTGCAAGAGGCATTAGGTTTAAAGCTTTACGAAAATTGGTGAAAGCAACCTAAGTGGGATCTACCTGAACCGTACTCCATTCCATGATCTTGTAGAAAAACAAAATCTGTCCTGTACATTCTTAAGAGAGCAAAATTCAACTTGTTCCTTTCTGATTACTATGTTTGCCTCTAAGGTTTTTTTAATAATTTGCTCTTGGGAATGTGGGCAATCCTGGTATTCCCCCCTTTTATACCAATCACTAAATACCCTGAGAAGGTGAAGATGGACCTTCTCCTTGAACCAATGCTTTCCTTCTTATGGTGGTGCTCCAATGATAGACACCCCGGCTTCAGATCCCCTTCCTGGTCTCCCGTTTCTCCTTATCGGCCTTCTATCTGCCCCTTGGCCTCCTATCGCCTGACCCCGATCCCCTTCCACTGCTTCCCAATTGCCCCCCAGCCTCCTTCCTATCGACCCCAGGCTTCTAATCCTCCCCACGGCCTCCGATACTCCTCCTCGCCCTCTAATCTCCTAACTTCCGATTCCCTTCCTTGACCTATTTCCCTCCGGCCTCCTATTTCCCAACTGCCGGCTTCAAATTCCCCTCCCCGGCTTATTTCTCTCCAGGCCTCCTATCTCCCGACCGCCGGACTTCGGATCCGCTCCCCGACCTCCAATCCTCCAAAACCCAGCTTCCAATATCTCTCCTCGGCCTCATATCTCCTGACCCCCGGCTTCTGATCCTCCTCCTTGGTATCCTATTTCCTGACCCCGGGTTTTCGATCCCCCTCCCCGTTCTATCTCTTAACCTAAAGAGTTGGTTTCAACAACTAGAGAAAGTGTGTGAGTCAAACAAAAAGAAACAGAAGAAAACAAAAAAGAAAACAGAAGAATTAGAGTGGGAGAGAAGCAAAGACATAGATATGGAAAGAGAGATGCACTTTTAAAAATTTTTTGATGTGTGCAATACCATGGGAGATCATCTAATTGTTATGAAGCTTTGTACAAATAAATTTCCTAACATTCTAATACGTACCGAAACGCAGCAAGATTTGCCATAAAGCATCACTCTTTTTTCTCTTTGTGAGTTTTAACTCAAAAGAACTGTCTTCCTCTTTAGTAAATACTTCATAGAATGGCTGCTTTGAATCCATATCAGTGTAATGGAATTTCATTTCCTGCAAGATATAATTGTTACTTGTTTCTTCTAAATTTTATTACTCAAAAAACTGGTTTAAAAGCAAGCGTGTAATATGCACAAAAAATTGCAAAAATACAAGCAAAAGCTAAATCCCAGAAGGCAAAGGTGCAGTGAATCTGAGAGGAAAGAGCTATGTTCATTTCATGACAGTGTATGACCCAGGTGCCCCCTGGCAGGGCCTTGCCCTGGAAGTGGGAAGCACACACAAGAGCATAGATGTAGGACTGAGAGGGGGCTTCTGCCTGCTGTTGGAGAGTTTATCTGACTGTCGTTCTTAAACTTTGGCCTGCCCCCGCAGTCTGCAGGAATCTTGGTACAGGCCCCAAGACCTTTGAGGCTCCTCAGGGTGCCAAACGGTTGGACAATGAGCAAAGTGAGGCATCTCCTGCCTCATTTTCAGGCTTACACAGGGCCTGCACTTACTCCAGGTGCAGGATCAATACCACCATCAGAGGGTTGCCGAAGAAATCCTGGGATTGCATAGTTCATGTGGAGACCTGACATAATGGGGGTGATTTTAGGAGGCAATTGAAGGTGCATTGGGGGCGGGTGGGGGGCTCTGAAAATCGCGGAAATCCCGTTCGGGTTCGGAAGCCGGCTCCAACCTGCCGACTTCCGAGTTTCCCAGGGACCCACCTGTGTGTGCGCGGGCGATCCGAAAACGGAAGTCCCGCCAGCAATTAAAGCCGGCGGTATGAAAGTTAAAGAGCCAAATGTAGCTCATTGAGGTACTTAAGGCACTTCACCTGTGACAGATTAGAAAGATTTTTTTTTAAACTTACATGGGCGGCTTGCCCACTGCTTCTGATTCATGTCTGGTGAAACCAGGCGTGAAGGGCTGGATCAGGGAACAAGAAACTAAATAAATTAAATAAAAAACCATGGAGCAGTTTGTAAAGGTAGGTTCACACCCCCCGTGTCCCCCTCTTCACCGCCCCCCCAATGTCCCCTCCTCTTCACCTCACCCGATGTCCCCCCACCTCTTCAACCCCCCCCCCGATCTTCCCCCTCTTCATCCCCCCGATCTTCCCCTCTCCCCCGGTCTTCCAGTCCAGCGCCGGATCTTCCATTCTCCCCCCACCCTGGTCTTCCGTTCCAGCGCCGGATGATGTCTCGCTCTCTCTCTCTTTCTCGCCCCCACCCCCCACCCACCCTCACGTTGCAGCTCCTGACGGCAGCCAGCCTGTCAATCAGGCTAGCTGCTGGGCGCGAAACTTGGAGAGGACGTTAATCATCATCAATCAACATGTGATCGCATCGGAAACAGTAAGTTTTGTTCATGGGGGCTTGCCACGCGCACCTTCACCCCCCCGCTGCCAATCCACCATCATTGCAAAATCGAGCCCAATGGGTCTCTGCTCCTTTTCCTCTTCCTTGCGCCTGGGAAATGAGCATTCCCCAGGCTGCACGAAGAAATATACCTGTCCTATTATTTTTCCCCAGAAGTCTAAAAATCGTAAAAATAAATATTCAAAGTCTAAAATTTGGTACATTTCAAAAGCAAATAGTTTAATTTCTTTTCAAACCTTTAGGATACATTGAAAGTCACAAAAAGCCTAAGAAACAACTAATTTAGTTTTGTAATGCAATGCATAGAACAAAACATTTCCTCCAAGGCACACAAAATTGAGTTTTCCAGGCTCTGAATATGAATCACACTTCCATGAATTTAAGATTTTACTTCCAAAAAGCTGAACACAGAACATTCCCACAAAAATATAATCGGGTTTCTTTCTCATCCCCAAAGTTTTAATATTTCTGTTTTTCAACTCAGTAATCAACTTTCTCAAGCCTATAAGACAATAACATTTGTAGCATTTTCTGAAATACAATAATTTCAGTTCCATTCGCAACCCCTCAAATAATGAAGCAGTCCGAGCCTGCATGCAGCAAGACCTGGACAACATCCAGGCTTGGGCTCATAAGTGGCAAGTAACATTCGCGCCAGATAAGTGCCAGGCAATGACCATCTCCAACAAGAGAGAGTCTAACCACCTCCCCCTGGCATTCAACGGCATTACCATCACCGAATCCCCCACCATCAACATCCTGGGGGTCACCATTGACCAGAAACTTAACTGGACCAGCCATATAAATACTGTGGCTACGAGAGCAGGTCAGAGGCTGGGTATTCTGCGGTGAGTGACTCACCTCCTGACTCCCCAAAGCCTTTCCACCATCTACAAGGCACAAGTCAGGAGTGTGATGGAATATTCTCCACTTGCTTGGATGAGTGCAGCTCCAACAACACTCAAGAAGCTCGACACCATCCAAGATAAAGCAGCCCGCTTGATTGGCACCCCATCCACCACACTAAACATTCACTCCCTTCACCACCGGCGCACTGTGGCTGCAGTGTGTACCATCCACAGGATGCACTGCAGCAACTTGCCAAGGCTTCTTCGACAGCACCTCCCAAACCCACGACCTCTACCACCTAGAAGGACAAGAGCAGCAGGCACATGGGAACAACACCACCTGCACGTTCCCCTCCAAGTCACACACCATCCCGACTTGGAAATATATCGCCGTTCCTTCACTGTCGCTGGGTCAAATTCCTGGAACTCCCTTCCTAACAGCACTGTGGGAGAACCGTCACCACACGGACTGCAGCGGTTCAAGAAGGCGGCTCACCACCACCTTCTCGAGGGCAATTAGGGATGGGCAATAAATGCTGGCCTCGCCAGCGACGCCCACATCCCGTGAACGAATAATTTTTTAAAAAAAATTTCAAAAGTATGTATTACTACTTACTTCTGGTACTATCTGAACTTCTGAAGAACTAATCAGAGAATACTTTCTGCCAAAGTAAAGTGATTTTGTCGGTGAAGGATGCTCAATCATCATGGATTCAGATTCCTGCATATGAACTGCCTGTAAAAGGGCGAAATCCAATTAAGAAAGTTGCCACAAAACTATCAACAACACTATCAAAGTGCGATATATTTAGAAAGTACCTGTATTATTGAGAAGTCATTTGGGATAATGTAGACGTGGAGAATTACAGCATCAGTATTCTGTGTTTGATAAATCAATGCCAGACTATGGAATGAAAACCATGAACTTCTGTCAACAATAACTCCCATAAGAGAAAATGTTGGCATTTGTAATTCAACATGAGTTTGATGGACTTCTGATGGTTTCTGTACTATGTAAGAACGTTCTTTCACATGGAAAATTGCAAATGTATAACCTATGTTTCTATCTGTGCCTGTAAAAGAAAATTGTATAGTTTTACAAAATCTTAGCTCGCTACCATCAAACACAATTTGCTCCACCAAATTTATAATAGTTAAATTCTTACAGTTCCAGACTTCAGCTTCTTTGGTGAAAACTATTTTTTCTATTTAGAAAATGCATAGATAATTACATGGTACTTACAGGAAAACACATTGGTACATTGGGATTGTTGGTACAGTACAGTACTTCTTGTGAAGTAGACTTTGCGGGAGGGGGCTGAAGGGAGGTCAAGGTAATGGTTCCTTGTGGCTTTGCTGGATTAAGGAGCCATTGACAAGCCTACCTGTACACAGTGGGGTTTCGCAGAATTGGGCTGTTGCCTTATGTGAGATTGTGATTATGTTAAAAATTGGCTTGTTCTAACCTTCATGGGGCACAGTCTAAGTGTGTGGATAGAATTTCTGCATTCCATAGGCTTCCAGGCAATAGCTCCAGATTGGTATTTACATTACATGTTCTGTCATGTGTCCCACAGGTGATTTACCCACATTTATTGTGGGGAGGATTGCAATTTACATTGGGAGATACATTTTGAAGCTAGCAGTGGCAGATGCACTAACTTGCATGTTGCCAGCAGCCTCGTTTTGAAGTGAGTAGGCACAATCGCCAAAGGTATAGGTCTCCTCTCATATTCTCTGCATACTCCCAGACTGCAGTCCAGAACAGCTGAATGTGGAACACAACCAGAACACTTGTGTCTTTCTAACTGCAATCCCTGCACCACTCCAAAAGTCCCCTTCAGGTTTCCTATGTTGTCCTTTGCCTGGAGGAAATCATGCACCAAAGGGTGGAAATATATTTGTGGGGTTTGTTGGGGTGTGAAGTTAATTTCAGGGTGGTCGGCTCACATCAGATTTGACAGGTCCTGCAGGAAGTGTTTAATTTTTATTAAGTTGATTTTAAATAATTGATTTGCTCCAAAAGTGAATTTTAGCAGAAAAGTAGATCAGAGTATAAAGTGGGGAAACATGCTTTATATTTGGTTCTACTTTTGTGCTACGATTAGCACATGATGAAACATATATCCTGAGATTACTAAAGTAAGTGTATGTGGCCCTTCGGCGTTACATTAGCAAACCGACTATTAGCAACTATTAAATATTTCAGAATTCAATGTGCCATCACATTGAATTTGCTCTCTATTTATAATGCAATTTTAACATTAATGTGACAAGAAAACTGCATCACTTCAATATAAAGTGCAGTACAATAAAGTTACAAGAAAGAACAAACTTGCATTTAAATAATACTGTTACAAAGTCAGGTCTGCCATAGATACTTCACTAGTTCTGTGGTGTCAGTCACTCTTGTAAGTGGTCTGAGTGTCTTATATTTGTGGGAGTTGACTCAAACTGCCCAATATCTACTTACACAATAGTAGAGACCAGAGGTATAATAATAACAATTTGTGAATTGGACTAGATAGTTTTATCTTTCGCATGTGTACTTGTCTAAAGGCAGACCGAACAAATACAATAAGAGGTAATATAAACTGCTTTATTTCACTGTAAGGTGAACATACGGGATGGCATTTATGACTGGACTCACTTAATTCAAACAGCACAACCTACCTTTGCAAGTAATATAAAATAAAGAACGTTGTACTACCTCACATCAGTGGGTCATCTTACTTGACATAAACAAGATGGCTTTTAACTATCTAACATCTCTAACCTCTTTGCCTCAGCAGAAGCCCTCACAGCTTTCCCTTTAACAAACCTGACTGCCTTCACAGCCTTCCTGTTTCAAAAACTTTACTGCCTGCACAGAATCCTATTTTAGTGTGATATCTCTTGCTGTTCACAGCTAGAAAAAAGAATCAAAGACTTTCCAATACAATGGATATGATGTGTTTTTCAATGCCAAGACAGGCTAACAAATTACTTACTTACATCAAAGCAAGGTCATTTACATCATAACTACCTACCATCTTAGTTTCCCCTCCTTTTTAACTTGCATGAATACACTAATCTTTAAAACACAACATTTAAGGTAATTCTCTTTCCAACTCTTTTCTGTTGAAAAATGGTTAAAGGATCCCAAAACATTTTTAAAAAACTTATCAGAACCTCAGGATATCCCAAAGCACTTCACCAAGAAATGAATTACTTTTGAAGTGCAAATGCAACAGCCACACATCAAGGTCCCACAAACAATAAATGAGATGAACGATCAGCTAATCTGTTTTTTTATTGAGAGCATTGTTGATTGAGGGACGAATGTGGACCAGGACACCGAGAACTCCTGCTCTTCTTGAAGTAATGCCTTGGGCTCTTTTATATTTACCTGAATACACAAACAGGGTCTCAGTTTAACATCTCAGATGGCACCTTCAGCAGTACTGTACTATAGTGTTGGCCTAGGTTATGTGCTCAAATCCTGGAGTGGACGTTACAAACCCACAATCTTTTGACTCAAAAAGGTGAGACTGCTATTAACTAAGACAGGCAGACACTTAATCATAAACTTAAATGGGTCTGACCGTAATCCTTTTTAAGAAAGATTAAAATCACAGGCAGCCATTAGCTGCCAGATAAATGGTTTGACTTTCCAGTTGCTTTTCATAAACATGAATAATGGTTGCTCAGCATTTATCCTACTAAAAAATGTCATAAATTGTGAAATTTGTGACGTTTGCTTGTAACGCAAAACAAATACTAACAATACGCTTCCAAACAGAAGTTAAAAAGGTAACTAAAGTCTCAAAATTATTGTTATCAATTAGTGGACAAATGTTTAACACCTTCGTATCCTGTGTACCCTATTTAAATGGGGGCAATAACATTTTTAAAATAAACAAGCCTCTGTTCAAGTAGAGGACAAAAGAATGACACACAAATGTATTAAATTCATAAGCTAATTTTACAAACAGTAGTTTGTAGGCTTCTGCTTTATTTCAGCTAGGTTGGGTGTTGTTTTTAAAGTGATATACAATATAAATAAGCAAAAGTTTCTGGACTTCAAAAATATTAATTGTCGTTTTTTGTGAATTTGCTGCGCTTGGTTGTTCAACTTGTTTTTAAAGAATGTAAAAGGGATTTTACATCTAGCACATTGCTACAGCATACATAAGAACATAAGAAATAGGAGCAGAAGTAGGCTAAAAGGCCCCTCGAACCTGCTCCACCATTCAATAAAATCATGGCTGATCTTCGACCTCAACTCACTTTCCCGCTCAATCCCTATATCCCTTGATTCCCTCAGAGTCCAAAAATCTATCGCTCTCAGTCTTGAATATACTCAATGACTGAGAATCCACAGCCGTCTGAGGTGGTGAATTCCAAAGATTAACAACCCTTTGCGTGAAGAAATTTCTCCTCATGGCAGTCCTAAATGGCTGACCCCTTATCCTGAGACTATGCCCCCCTAGTTCTAGACTCTCTAGCGACGGGAAACAGCCTCTCAGAATCTACCTGTTCAAGTCCTCTCAGAATCTTATATGTTTCAACGAGATCACCTCTCATTCTTCTAAACTCCAGACAGCATAGGCCCATTCTACTCAATCTCTCCTCCTAGGACAACCCTCTCATCCCAGGAATAAATCCTCGTTGCAACATTTCTAAGGCAAGTATATCCTTCCTTAGGTAAGGAGACCAAAACTGTACACAGTATTCCAGGTGTAGTTTCACCAAAGCCCTGTACAATTGCAGCAAGACTTCCTTACCCTTGTACACCAACCCCATTGCAGTAAAGGCCAACATACCATTTGTCTTCCTAATTGCTTGTTCTACATGCATGCTAACATTCTGTGTTTTGTGTACAAGGACATCCAAATCCCTCTGAACACCAACATTTAATAGTTTCTCACCATTTAAAAAATATTTTGTTTTTCTATTCTTCCTACCAAAGTGAATAACTTCACATATCCCCACATTATACTGCATCTGCTACCTTTTTGCCCACTCACTTAAGCTGTCTATATCCCTTTGCAGACTCTTTGTGTCTCCTCACAGAATACTTTCCCACCTAGCTTTTTATCGTCAGCAAACTTCGACACATTACACTCGGTCCCTTCATCTAAGTCGTTAATATAGATTGTAAATAGCTGAGACCCCAGCACTGATCCTTGTGACACCCCACTAGTTACAGCCTGCCATCCTGAAATTGACCCTTTTATACATAATTCAAGTGAGGGGAGAGTGGGAAATTTGGTAGCTAGCACTTCCATCTATTTTCCACTGAAAGCATATTTCCATTCAGTCTGCATGTTCCTGTAAATCACTCCTGTTACTTTTCACCAGAAGCCTCATTAATTATGCACTGCACCATTTCAACCCATGAAAAGTATTCATACAAGGCAAAGTTTAAAGGGACAGAAGTAACTTCTTAGAATGAAAATTTGTGATATATTTTAAATTTTTCATCCAATATGAAGTGTTTTGATGTATTACATTGATGTATTCAGATAATTTAAAATACATTAATTTAATATTTGCAAGTATACAAATAATAAGTACATTTATTATTTATAAAGGAAACATAAAATGCGCTACTAATGTTTTTGCATTGATGTTTTATGTACTTTTCCTATTTATCATTAATGGTCAGAATGTGTATGTAGTGACAAAAGTAGCAAGATCATTATTTCCAATATTATAGAGAAATTGATTGTATCGAAACTGTTTCCAAGAGTTCTTAAAGGAAATTGATTCTGTAAAGTCTCCCACAGCACCAACTGTTAGTCCACCACTGTATGCCACTGCACCTAACTGGAAACTACTCCAAGTGCAGTGCCCCTTTGGCAAGTTACTGTTATGTTAACGTTAGGATTTGCTTTGAAAGCACCCCAATCGTAGTACTTAATGCTTTAAGTGGGACTAGTTGAAAGAAATCAGGGCGATCAGCAGCCAGTGCCTGTCACTGTGACACCAACTATATCAGCTGTTCTGATATAGCTACTTAGCAATCTCGGTGGGGAACTGATTCTTCAGACTCCAGCTAAGTATGGAGTCACTTGTAGTTCATTCTGCTGTAAAGATATCAGGAGTCAACCTGCACCATAGTGACATTACTGTCAATGGCAGGCACCAGGTACTAGCAAACTGAACATTTTTGGTCTCCTCTTCCTCGGATACCATGGGGATCATCTGCACTATCTGCAATGTGGTCCCCGGTGTTGAGAAGGATGGGCCTGGCCACGCTGCCACGGAACGCTCCGTCCAGTTGGACCGTTCCGCCCCACCTGTCCTTCGTGGAAAAGTTTGTGCAGAGAAACACCTTTGACCACAAGGCGATCAGCAAGTGGTCCGCACGTAACGTCCTCGAGACCCTGAGGGAAAAGGAGATGGTGGATCTTGTCGGTTGGTTCCCCGAGCAGACTGTCAATGTCATTTGGCAGAACGTCTCATCGCCAGAGCTTTCAAACAAGCACCGAGACCTAGCTTGGCTGGTGGTGAGAAGGGCCCTTCCCGTCAGATCCTTCATGCACTCCCGGACTCTCAGCGCCACCGTGCGCTGTCCCCGAGGAGGCTGCGGTGGAGTCGAGACCATCAGCCATCTCCTTCTGGAATGTGCCTTTGCAAAGAAGGTCTGGAGAGAGATGCAGTGGTATCTGTCCAGGTTCGTCCCGAGCAGTTATGTAACACAGGATTCTGTGCTCTATGGGCTGTTCCCGGGGACGCACACTGAGACGGACATCAACTGCTGCTGGAAGACCATCAACTCGATGAGAGACGCCCTTTGGTCTGCCCGAAACTTGCTGGTCTTCCAGTGCAAGGAGCTGTCCTCAACCGAGTGTTGCAGACTGGCACATTCCAAGGTCCAGGACTACGTGCTCAGGGATGCACTGGGGATGGGTGCGGCCGCTGCAAAGGCTCTGTGGGGAAAGGCAACCGTTTAGAGCCTTCCCGCCATTGTATAACGAGGGGCTGAAATCAGGGAAAAACCCCCTCGAGCAGAATGTAAAATTCAAATTGATGTAATGTACCCATAATAAATCTGTAATGAATCACCTGTATTGATTGTGATGCAATGAGGCACCCTAGAGTGTCATGAACTGTAATTCTGTCCAATGTGTTTCATTGAACTGTACTTGATGTAACCTGCAAATTGCATAATCTATATTGTGTACGTTTGGAATGTGATATGACAACTGTATTGTATGTACTGCTGCAAATTTTATGAATAAAGTATATTTTTTGAAAAAAAAAATCTGCAATGTGGTGCCTAGAGGTATGACTAAGTAACTGATGCTTTGGCCATCAAAGCCAGCTATTTCATCCCCTTTGCTACTGACTGGCATCAAAAGCATGACACTCTGCTCAATGTCACCACACTATTGTATTTCTCAAAGTGTAGGAAGTGGTTAATGGCACCCACAGCATTCCTGTTCCTCTGCTATCACCAGTTGCTTGTCCGCCATCACTAGTCGTTTCTCATTACCTTGGTCATCTAATTCACCAGCTGATGCCTCTTCAAACTTGCTAACTGCATCCTCTGGTATGTGTGCCATAGCTGTGCTTGTGCTTGCAAACAATTGTTAGAGGGACACAGAGTGCTGTCAGGTCCTGTCTTTTCATGCCCAATTGATAGTGCTTTGCATTCCAGGATCACCTCCAACAAGTGCAAGGAGTTCATTGACTTCTTTGTCACTAAGATTGAGACCATCCGTTCAGCTGCCGTTGCCGCTTCTCTCCCTCCCCCTCGCCCAAGCCAAACTTCCCCTAAGATTCCCTCTTGCCCTAGCCCTGAACTCCTATCTCCCCTCATGCCCTCTCCAAGCTCAACTTATCCATGAGACCCACCTCCTGCTCCCTCGACCCTATTCCCACCAAACTGCTGACCACCCAAATTCACTTCCTGGCCCCCATGTTAGCTGATATTGTTAACGGTCCCCTCTCCTCAGGTACTGTTCCGCTCCCATTCAAATCTGCCATCGCTACCTCCCTCCTCAAAAAACCCATCCTTGACCCCTCTGTCCTTGCAAACTACCACCCCATCTCCAACCTCCCTTTCCTCTCCAAAGTCCGTGATCGTGTTGTCACCTCCCAAATCCGTGCCCATCTTTCCCGCAACTCTATGTTTGAATCCCGCTAATCAGGTTTCTGCCCTTGCCACAGAATTGAAACAACCCTTATCAAAGTCACAAATAACATCTTATGTAAACTATCCCTCCTCATCCTTCTCGACCTGTCCGCAGCCTTTGACACAGTTGACCACACCATCCTACTCCAACACCTCTCCTCCATCATTCAGCTGGTGGGACTGCCCTCACCTGGTTCCATTCCTAACTATCCACTTCTAGAGAGACAATCACCTGCAATGGCTTCTCTTCCTGCTTCTGCGCCGTTACCTCTGGAGTCTCCCAAGGATCTACCCTTGGCACATTTCCATTTCTCACCATCCGAAAACACAACATCAGGTTCTACATGTACGCTGACGACACCCAGCTCTACCAGGTCAACATCTCTCTCGACCCCTCCACTGCTTCTGATTTGTCACGCTGCTTGTCCAACAGCCAGTACTGGATGAGCAGAAATTTCCTCCAACTAAACATTGGGAAAACTGAAGCCATTGTCTTTGGTCCCCCCTCAAACTCCGTTCCCTAGCTACCGACTACATTCCTCTCCCTGGCCACTGTCTGAAGCTGAGCCAGACTGTTCGCAACCTTGGTGCCCTGTTTAACCCTGAGAAAAGTTTCCAACTCCATATCTGCTCCATCATCAAGACCGCCTACTTCCACCTCCATAACATCTTCCGTCTCAGCCCCCACCTCAACTCATCTGTTGCTGAAACCCTCATCCATGCCTTTGTTACCCCTGGATTTTATTCCAATGCTTTCCTGGCCAGCCTCCCATCTTCCACCCTCCATAAACTTGAGCTCATCCAAACCACAGCTGTCAGTATCCTAACTCGCACCAAGACTCAGTCATGCATCTCTCACCCCTGAAGCTCACTGACCTACAATGGCTCCCGGTCCGGCAACGCCTTGATTTTAAAATTCTCATTCTCGTTTTCACATCCCTCCATGGCCTCGCCCCTCACGATCTCTGTAATCTCCTCCAGCCCTAAAACCCTCCCTGCACTCCTCCAATTCTGGCCTCTTGCGCATCTCCGATTTTAATCGCTCCAGCATTGGCGGCTGTGCCTTCAGCTGCCTACCCCCTAAGCTCTGGTATTCCCTACCTAAACCTCTCTGTCTCTCTATCTCTCTCCTCCTTTAAGATGCTCCTTAAAACCTACCTCTTTGACCAAGCTTTTGGTCACCTGTCTTAACATCTCCTTATGTGTCTCGGTGTCATATTTTGTTTGATGACGCTCCTGTGAAGCGCCTTGGGATGTTTTACTACGTTAAAGGCACTAAATAAATGCAAGTTGTTGTTGTTGTTTGCAAGCTGCTGTTCCAGATCTACAAGATAGAAAAGTGACAACATTTATTATGCTGATTCCAAGAGACACCTTCCAATACAGCTCGCATTATAATATACTAAATATGTGTGCTGTTTGAGTGATTGCATGTAAGGCTGTGTAGGAGTAAGTAAGAAGATAGCTAATATTTAAGAGCTGCTTGGTACTAACTCATAACTTGGGAAAAACCTGAAGCTTTGCCTTTTCTTCCTCCAATGATGTTCTTACAGCCAAGGGAGTCTAGGGCTTGCAATTTCTGAGCCCTCTTACAGTATAAGTATGTTTCTTTGTATTAGGTGCCATCCTATTGTGCAAGCAGAGAAATGGTCCTTACGTGTAATTTGAAACAGTACATGCATAGTGACAGACATGTGCTGAAGCTGCCACTCATCCTGCAAAGCAATAAATGACCATGCATAATGCTAGGTTGTGTTACAGTGCTTTTAGGTGTAAGTGTGACCAGGCTTTCAATTGTAAGTTACAGCTGTAATGTATGCCCCAGGATAGGTACGCTCAACATTAAAAGAGCTTTAAACTGTACGAGATCTTAGCATAGGCCGGCAATAAATCTGCAACAGGTTGCCTGGCCAAACTTTGATGCATACAAACATGGGCATGCTGCATTTCTAGCCTCTGAGCAGGGTGCCCTGGAGTGCCAAAACAGCTCAACCATTCTTGCACACGTCTCACGCACCTCGCCAACCATAAAAAAAGGGGTGCGGTGCTACAGTGCTCTATCACTTTCCCACAGACTCCAATGCCTGTCTTCACATGTACTTGGGCTGACACAGGTATTTGGCAGCCAATGTTTTACCCCACATCACCGGGCTTACGTCCCATTTAAGTTACTTCTCAAATTCTACTAGAAATTAGATTGTGAAGAAGTGCCCACCCTATAAAGTCACATATGCAAATGATGGATTTGGAAAGGGATGATGTCACCTGTCCTAAATTCTGTCATTTCTGCCCTCAACTTCATTCTTCTAAGAAGTGCATATCTAAAACAAGTGTTTTTGCCAGGACCAGCTAATACAGTTGGAAGAAAAAGTACTAACTTTTTTTAAGAGAAATAATTTTTTTTGCAATAACTTTGTTTCTTTTTGGGACTTCTCTTGTTCAAGTGAAGCCTTTAAGTTCAAATTCAAGATACTATATGCTGTAATATGGCATTCTCAATAAGGATACCTTCGCTCATGATCTACCTCTTTTAGTAAGAGGAGAAACAAGAACCTGTATGCAACACCCATCTAAGCAGATTGCATCAAAGAAGATCCTCCCAGTGATACCCAGCCAACAGGGTACATAGGCCTTGGCGCACCTTCTTAAACATTTCTCTTGAGTTGTGTCTCTAGAGGCTGTAATTCAGTCCAGAAACCTTGGATGGCATCTGTTCTTCGCTGCAGCTGGATCTCCAGACCAGCTCAAAAGCAAGGACAGCACTCAAAGTTATTAACAAGGTTACAACAGCACTAAACTTTTTTGTGACATGCTCTTTCCAAGGAGCCACTGGAGAGTTTACATAGAATGTACAGCATAGAAACAGGTCGTTCAGCCCAACAGATCCATGTCGGTGTTTATGCTCCACATGAGCTTCCTCCCTCCCTACTTCATCTAACTCCATCAGCATACCCTTCTATTCCTTTCTCCCTCATGTGTTTATCTAGCTTCTCCTTAAATGCATCTATGCTAGTCGCCTCAACTACTCCTTGTGGTAGCGAGTTCCATATTCTAACCACTCGCTGGGTAAAGAAGTTTCTCCTGAATTCCCTATTGGATTTATTAGAGGCAATCCTCTTATATCTATGGCCCCTAGTTGTGGTCTCCCCCGCAAGTGGAAACATCTTCTCTACATCTACCCTATCAAACCCTTTCTGAATCTTAAAGACCTCTATCAGGTCACCCCTCAGTCTTCTCTTTTCTCGAGAAAACAGCCCCAGCCTGCTCAATCTTTCCTGATAGGTTTGACCTCTCAGTTCTGGTATCATTCTAGTAAACTTTCTAGTACCTTCTCCATTGCCTCTATATCCTTTTTATAATATGAAGACCAGAGCTGTTCATAATACTCCAAGTGTGGTCTAACCAAGGTTCTATACAAGTATAACATAACTTCTCTGCTTTTCAATTCTATCCCTCTAGAAATGAACACCAGTGCTTGGTTAGTTTTTTTTTAAAAACTGGCATATGAACCTGCATCGCTATTTTTAGTGATTTGTGTATCTGTAACCCCAGATCCCTCTGCTCCTCTATCCCATTTAGACTCTTATTATCCAAGCAGTATGTGGCCCCCTTATTCTTCTTTCCAAAATGTAATACCTCACACTTACCTATATTGAAATTCATTTGCCAATTACACACCCATTCTGCAAGTTTATTAATGTCTTCCTGTATTTTGTCGCAGTCCTCCTCGGTATTAACTATACCCTCAATTTGGTGTCGTCTGCAAATTTTGAAATCCTATTTCCGATTCCCAAGTCCAAATAATTTATGTAAATGTGAACAGAGATCCCAGCACTGATCCTTGTGGAACACCACTTCCCACCTTATGCCAGTCTGAATAACTACCTTTGACCCCTACTCTCTGTTTTCTGTTTTGTAGCCAGCTTGCTATTCATTCTGCTACTTGTCCCCTGACTCCAAGTGCTCTGACCTTAGTCATGAGTCTACTACGCGGTACCTTATCGAGTTCCAACAAACAAGCCAATTTATTGTGCTAACTTGTATCATAAGACCATAAGAGATAGGAGCAGGAGTAGGCCATTCGGCCCCTTGAGCCTGCTCCGTCATTTAATGAAATTATGGCTGATCTGATTTTTACCTCAACTCCACTCTCCCGTCCTTTCCCCATATCCTTTGACTCCCTTGCTGATCAAAAATTTGTTTAACTCAGCCTTGAATGTATTCAATGACTCAGCCTCCACAGCTTTTTGGGGTAAAGAATTCCAAAGATTCACGACCCTCTGGGAGAAGAAATTCCTCCTCATTTCCGTCTTAAACGAGCGACCCCTTATCCTGAGACCATGCCCCCTAGTTTTAGATTCCCCCATGAGGGGTAACATCCTCTCAGCATCTACCCTATCGAGTCCCCTCAGAACCTTGTGCATTTCAATAAGATCTCCTCTCATTCTTCTAAATTCCAATGAGTATAGACCCAATCTGTTCAATCTTTCCTCATAAGACAACCCTTCCATACCCGGAATCAACCTAGTGAACCTTCTCTGAACTGCCTCCAATGCAAGTATGTCCTTCCTTAAATAAGGGCACCAGAACTGTACGCAGTACTCCAGGTGTGGTCTCATCAGCACCCTGTACAGTTGTAGCATGACTTCCCTGCTTTTATACTCCTTCCCTCGAGAAATAAAGGCCAATATTCCGTTTGCCTTCCGGATTACCTGCTGCACCTTTACGTTGACTTTTTGTGTTTCATGTATGAGGAGACCCAGATCCCTCTGTACTGCAGCATTTTGTAGTATTTCTCCATTCAAATAATATTTTGCTTTTTTATTTTTCCTCCCAAAGTGGATGACTTCACATTTTCCCACATTATATTCCATCTGCCAAATTTTTGCCCATTCGCTTAACCTGTCAATATCCTGACAGCCTAATTAGCCTAACATCTGTTGTGGGGAAAATGCTGGAGTCTATAATCAAGGGTAGGGTGACTGAACACCTCGAGAATTTTCAGTTAATCAGAGAGAGCCAGCATGGATTTTTCAAAGGTAGGTCGTGCCTGACAAAACTGATTGCATTTTTTGAAGAGGTGACTAAAGTAGTGGACAGGGGAATGTCAATGGATGTTATTTATATGGACTGCCAGAAGGCATTTGATAAGGTCCCACATGAGAGACTGTTAGCTAAGATAGAAGCCCATGGAATCGAGGGAAAAGTACGGACTTAGTTAGGAGGTTGGCTGAGCGAAAGGCGACAGAGAGTAGGGATAATGGGTAGGTACACACATTGGCAGGATGTGACTAGTGGAGTCCCGCAGGGATCTGTCTTGGGGCCTCAATTATTCACAATATTTATTATCGACTTAGATGAAGGCATAGAAAGTCTCATATCTAAGTTTGCCAATGACACAAAGATTGGTGGCATTGTAAGCAGTGTAGATGAAAACATAAAATTACAAAGCGATATTGATAGATTAGGTGAATGGGCAAAACTGTGGCAAATGGCATTCAATGTAGACAAATGTGAGGTCATCCACTTTGGACCAAAAAAGGATAGAACAGGGTACTTTCTAAATGGTAAAAAGTTAAAAACAGTGGATGTCCAAAGGGACTTAGGGGTTCAGGTACATAGATCATTGAAGTGTCATGAACAGGTGCAGAAAATAATCAATAAGGCTAATGGAATGCTGGCCTTTATATCTAGAGGACTAGAGTACAAGGGGGCAGAAGTTATGCTGCAGCTATACAAAACCCTGGTTAGACCGCACCTGGAGTACTGTGAGCAGTTCTGGGCACCGCACCTTCGGAAGGACATATTGGCCTTGGAGGGAGTGTAACGTAGGTTTACTAGAATGATACCCGGACTTCAAGGGTTAAGCTACGAGGAGAGATTACACAAATTGGGGTTGTATTCTCTGGAGTTTAGAAGGTTAAGGGGTGATCTGATCGAAGTTTATAAGAAATTAAGGGGAACAGATAGGGTGGATAGAGAGAAACTATTTCCGTTGGTTGGGGATTCTAGGCGTAGGGGGCACAATCTAAAAATCAGAGCCAGACCTTTCAGGAGTGAGATTAGAAAACATTTCTACACACAAAGGGTGGTAAAAATTTGGAACTCTCTTCCGCAAACGGCAATTGATACTAGCTCAATTGCTAAATTTAAATCTGAGATAGATAGCTTTTTGGCAACCAAAGGTATTAAAGGATATGGGCCAAAGGCAGGTATATGGAGTTAAATCACAGATCAGCCATGATCTTATCATATGTCAGAGCAGGCACGAGGGGCTGAATGGCCTACTCCTGTTCCTATGTTCCTATATCCCTTTGCAGACACTTTGTGTCCTCATCGCAACTTGCTTTTCCACCTATCTTTGTATCATCAGCAAATTTGGCCACAAGACACTCGGTTCCTTCATCCAAGTCATTGATATATATTGTTGAGGCTCCAGCACTGATCCCTGCGGCACCCCACTAGTTACAGATTGCCATTTTGAAAATGACCCTTTTATCGCGACTCTTTGTTTTCTGTTAGTTAGCCAATCCTCTATCCATACCAGTATATTACCCCCAACACCATGAGCTCTTATCTTGTGCAGTAATCTTTTACTTATCGAATGCCTTTTGGAAATCCAAATATACTGTATCCATTGGTTCCCCTTTATCCACCCTGCCCGTTACTTCCTCAAAGAACTCTAATAAATTTGTCAGACATGATTTCCCCTTCATAAAACCATGTTGTCTCTCCATAATTGTATTATGAATCTCCAAATGTCTTGCCACTACTTCCTTAATACTACTTCCTAATCAGACTAGTAAATAATACCGTTTGGCAGGGCTGCCCAATTTATCACGTTTGATACTGGTCCCAGACACATGAATGAATATGCTATAAAATTTGACAGGTTTGCAGGATTTCCCAGGGTTATAAGGGTGCATTCATGTGGCTATATGCACCCCAATCCTCATCATTACATCAACAAAAAGAGAATTCACTCCCTTTATGTTGGAATGATGTGCAATTACAAGTACCAATTCCTTCATGTTTATGTTAAGTATGCTTGGAGTTTCCATGATACTTTTATCCTCCATCAGTCAAGTATCCCTGCTCTTTTTCAAAACTAAAGTCCAAAGTCAGGATATTTCTTTGGAGGCAAAGGATAACCACTCCTCCCATGGCTCACAACACTGCATTGAACCATCACAGCTGCAGGAGAACATGACAATGATGCTCACAACAGAACCACAATTTAAACAGAGCAAACTGGAGGAACACTGAAAGGATGATTCAGATGCCTGGATAGGTTGGGAGTTGGGGGGTTCGGGGGGGGGGGCTCTACGGTATGGTATACGGTATAGCACTGAACTGTGGAAGCTTGTTGTGTCTTCCACAATTTTGCACTCCAGAAATACTTCGAGGTAGGCAAGCCAATGGAGGACGGAGAGTCAGATGCTGTCATTCTTAAGTCAGAAGCTGAAGCACAGGAACAGAAACCAGCAGGAGCAAGAGAAATGTGGAGGATGCTTATTAGGGACACCTTCACTGAAGCATAATCCTGTTCTTGTTATATCTCCCATCACAGAGCAGCACCTTATGGACCCACCAGCCTTTTTCTAAAATTAGAAGATTCCGCTTTGTATCTAGCAATGGCAAGAAAAATCTTTGCCAACACATTACAGTCCCAGCAAAGGATCACATACTTCTTTAATTTCTCCAGAGCATCAAGCAATCACAGTAGTACTCATTCCAATAAATTAAATACACATAACTCTCAGTATTTACTTTGACATTTCACCGTGCATGTTAATCGTATCCATATGATTTATATCAATTAGTGTTAATTGTATTCAGGTGGTGCATGTCAATTGGGGACTCTCTTGTATCCATTTATATGAGAGCTCATCTAGGCTATGGAGTAGGATTTCTGTGAATAAAGGCTTGGAAGCAACTGGAAAAAAAAAAGCATACCCCTGGCAGCAGTGCAACTTTTCCTAAGGCCTATTCTAATGCTTCTTCTATGTGCCATCTAAGGGCCAGCGATCATGAGATGTGGACAGCTGCTCTATACTGCAGTGTGCTTTTTGATGAGCAGAAGTAGCATTTCCCTTGGTGCCACGGTGTCCTGAGATGGACTGGTAACTAGCTGTGTATCTAGTATGGCTCATCCACAACCTGGATGTACCTTCCACATGTGAAGGCATTGGGGGCATAGACTGGTGAACTGTCCTGAGGGAACGCTGCCTCTTGGTGCACAATTCAACTATTCAACAGGAACTGGAAACAAGATACTGATGGAAAATAGACCTGATTGAATCACTAACAGCCCTCAAACTCCAAGAGAAAGTGTGTACCAGATAACTTCCAACCCCTTCCAGATAGTACTCTGGAGACATCAGAATCCAGTAGCATTCAGTGTCTCCATATACTGTCCCAAGGTCTGAAGGCTAGTAACCAATGCTTTGACATTGGAGGCACTTACTGACCTGGAAGCCTCGTCGTGAGGGTTGGGGAGGATGGCAATTTTTTTTTTATTCGTTCATGAGATGTGGGCGTCGCTGGCAGGGCCAGCATTTATTGCCCATCCCTAATCGCCCTTGAGAAGGTGGTAGTGAGCCGCCTTCTTGAACCGCTGCAGTCCGTGTGGTGACGGTTCTCCCACAGTGATGTTAGGAAGGGAGTTCCAGGATTTTGACCCAGCGACGATGAAGGAACGGCGATATATTTCCAAGTCGGGATGGTGTGTGACTTGGAGGGGAACGTGCAGGTGGTGTTGTTCCCATGTGCCTGCTGCTCTTGTCCTTCTAGGTGGTAGAGGTCGTGGGTTTGGGAGGTCTGTCGAAGAAGCCTTGGCGAGTTGCTGCAGTGCATCCTGTGGACGGTACACACTGCAGCCACAGTGCGCCAGTGTTGAAGGGAGTGAATGTTTAGGGTGGTGGATGGGGTGCCAATCAAGCAGGCTGCTTTGTCCTGGATGGTGTTGAGCTTCTTGAGTGTTGTTGGAGCTGTACTCATCCAGGCAAGTGGAGAGTATTCCATCACACTCCTGACTTGTGCCTTGTAGATGGTGAAAGGCTTTGGGGAGTCAGGAGGTGAGTCACTCGCTGCAGAATACCCAGCCTCTGACATGCTCTTGTAGCCATAGTATTTATATGGCTGGTCCAGTTAAGTTTCTAGTCAATGGTGACCCCCAGGATGTTGATGGTGGGGGATTCGGCGATGGTAATGCCGTTCAATGTCAAGGGGAGGCGGTTAGACTCTCTCTTGTTGGAGATGGTCATTGCCTGGCGCGAATGTTACTTGCCACATATCAGCCCAAGCCTGGATGTTATCCAGGTCGTGCTGCATGTGGGCTCAGACTGCTTCATTATCTGAGGGTTTGCGAATGGAACTGAACACTGTGCAATCATCAGCGAACATTCCCATTTCTGACCTGTAGCTGTAATTTTCTCTTGCACGATCTGCACTGACAAGAATCCCTCTTGGATTGTGCCAGAAGATGACACTGCACTCAACCACTATCCTGGCCACATGCTGCACATCTGCTGCGAGAGTGCATAGTGCCTCCGTGTGTCTGATGCTCTGCAGATATTCATCTTTTTATGGAATCATCCTGTTATCGGATGCTGGTGTGGAAAAGATATTTCCTCATCTATACTATCTTTCTCATCCTAAGTAACTGGACTGGTTAGTACAAGAGAGAGGGTGTGAGGTGGTGGTTGAGTTTCTGCACGCGGTTCCAGACGAAGAAGGGCCTGATATATTGTTATTATCAACCTTCTGTGCTGTTTGCTTGTGGATCTTGAAGAGAAAAAAGAGGTAGATGGTCACTGAATCAGCTCATTTCAGAGTTTCAGTAAAATATTTACTAGTGCTCTGGGCAGTTTCCATAATGAAATGCAGATAGTCACCACAAACCTACTGTGGGTACAGGACCTCCCACCTGTCAACTATGGCTTGTGATGCATTGCTAGCGAGGATTTCCACGGCCTCTTCCTTCCGGTGTGTGAGTGCCCGAAAGTATGGTGGTCCTCCACCTGCTATGTGTTTACTGTGAAATCCCATAGTGTAGTGAGTGAACACTATATTCTGAGGATCTTGCCAAGCAGTCACAGTACTTAGCTGGCAACTCACTTATCTTTGCTGCCCTTGTCAGGTCATTAAATTATTTCCTACAACAACAACATCTTGCATTTAAATTGCCCCTTTTACATAGTAAAATGCCCATGGCGCGTTAGCAAGCAAAATCTGATGCTCAGCCACATGAGGAGATATTAGGACAGGTGACCAAAAGCTTGGAGCGTCTTAAATGAAGAGCGAGGTAGAGAGGCGGAGAGGCTTGGGAGGGAATTCCAGAGCTTAGGGCCTAGGTAGCTGAAGGCATGGCTAGCAATGGAGGAGTGAAGAAAATCGGGGATGCGCAAGAGGCCAGAATTGTAGCAGCACAGAGATCTGTGGGTTGTAGAGCTGGAGGGGATTACATATAGGGAGGGGTGAGGCCATGGAGGGATTTGAAAACAAAGTTGAGAATTTTAAAATCGAGGCGTTGCCAATGTAGGTCAGCGAGCACAGAGGTGATGGGTGAATAAGACTTAGTGCAGGTTAGGATACAGGCAGCAGAGTTCTAGATGAGCTGAAGGTTACAGAGGTGGAAAGGTGGGATGCTGGCCAGGAAAGCAGTGGAATAGTCAAGTCTAGAGTTAACAAATGAATGGATGAGAGTTTCAGCAGCAGATGAACCGAGGCAGGGGCAGAGACGGGCAATGTTACGGAGGTGGAAGTAGGCAGTCTTGGTGATAGAGAGGATATGGGGTTGGAAGCTCAGCTCAAGGTCAAATAGGAAGCTAAGGTTACAAACTCTGGTTCAGCTTCAGACAGTGGCCAGAAGGAGGGATGGAGTTGATGGTTAGGGAACAGAGTTTGGCTTTGGTCTTCCCAATATTTAATTGGAGGAAATTTCTGCTCATCCAGTACTGGATGTCAGACAAGCAGCGTGACAAATCAGAGGCAGTGGAGGGGTTGAGAGAGGTAATGGTGAGGTAGAGCTAGGTGTCGTCACTATACTTGTGGAACCTGATGTTGTATTTTCAGATGCCGTTGCTGAGGGGCAGCATGAAGATGAGAAATAGGATGGGGCCAAGGATAGATCCTTGAGGGACTCTGGAGGTAGCGGTGCAGGAGCGGGGAAGAGAAGCCATTGCAGGAGATTCTCTGGCTACGATAAATAGATATGGGTAGAACCAGGCGAGGACAGTCCCACCCAGCTGGACGCAGAGGAGAGGTGTTGGGAAGAGGATCGTGTGGTCAACCGTGTCAAAGGCTGCAAAAAGGTCAAGAAGGTGAGGAGGGGTAGTTTACCACGTTCACAGTCACATAATTTGTCATTTGTGACTTTGATAAGGGCTGTTTCAGTGATGTGGCAGAGGCGGAAATATTGTAAAGGGGAGTCCTTGGGGTAGAGCTGCCATTGACTACTACTGCCGCCTTCTTACACATCAGTTGGGCAGCCCAATTGGCAAATTTATTGACACCCACCTCAAGAATGGCATCCCTTCTGAGCCTAATCTCTGTTAACAGTACCTCAACAACACTCTCTGAGAAGTTGGCAGCCTTTCTTTTACTCCTTTTGCTGGTGCCTTCAACACTTCCTCTCCATTCACCAGACCTTTTAATTGGATGCAGGCCATTAAATTCTGTTTTGGACATTAGACTCTGCCTTCCTCCATCCCCCCCACAAAGTTTTCTAAGCCTTCAAGCGTGTAAATAATCAATTGTTGGTGTGACTCACATCCTTTTTCTGCCCAAGCAGCAAATTCTAATTAGCTGATCCTGGGATTTTTGATGGGGTCAGCACCAGGTGCTATGAGTGAACAGAAGTTGCATCCCATTACACCTGCAGCAGTGGAGCAGGGACCCTGAAATTTAAAGGCCCTAAACTATTAGACTGGAGTTATACTCTATGCAAACTCAAACCAGAGTGAGGTGGCCTCCAGGAGGGAGTTTCACATTTCATGGTTTTAATCTGCATAGTAGTCTCCTGGATTATACTGATACTGTTATGTTTAACCGCATGCCTAGGTCCAGAATAGATCAAAATCTTCTTGTCTTCTTTGGAAACACAATATAGTGGGGCTAGAACCTAAAGTTTCTTTCTCCTGCGGTTAACGTGACAAAAAAGGGAAATTTTATTTTATGTGATACATTAGCCAATTAATGTAATTGCAATTTAAGAAAATGGCTTCAGCCAGCTGTGTCTCTGGGAGGACCTCATTCTTCTACATCAATGGAGACTGATAACAGGCTCCAAAGACCATGGCAACATATTCAAATTGCCTCTGTACAATTCAAATCCGCACAAAGGGATTTCCTACACTTGCTGCTGTTGCACACTCCAATTACTTGCTTGGTCCTCCTCTGAATTCGCTCTCCTCACAAGAGCAGGAACTATTAAACTTTCAGTCCGTTTGGCTAGGTTAAGGCAATGGCCACCTCAACCTCTGCCTCCCACCCCCTCCTCCCCCATCTCCCCCCCCCCCCCCCGTTATTGAACTTGATGTTTATTGCATGTTTTTTTTTATTCGTTCACGGGATGTGGGCGTCGCTGGCGAGGCCAGCATTTATTGCCCATCCCTAATTGCCCTCAAGAAGGTGGTGGTGAGCCGCCTTCTTGAACCGCTACAGTCCATGTGGTGACGGTTCTCCCACAGTGCTGTTAGGAAGGGAGTTCCAGGATTTTGACCCAGCGACGATGAAGGAACGGCGATATATTTCCAAGTCGGGATGGTGTGTGACTTGGAGGGGAACGTGCAGGTGGTGTTGTTCCCATGTGCCTGCTGCTCTTGTCCTTCTAGGTGGTAGAGGTCGCAGGTTTGGGAGGTGCTGTCGAAGAAGCCTTGGTGAGTTGCTGCAGTGCATCCTGTGGATGGTGCACACTGCAGCCACAGTGCGCCGGTGGTGAAGGGAGTGAATGTTTAGGGTGGTGGATGGGGTGCCAATCAAGCGGGCTGCTTTATCTTGGATGGTGTCGAGCTTCTTGAGTGTTGTTGGAGCTGTACTCATCCAGGCAAGTGGAGAGTATTCCATCACGCTCCTGACTTGTGCCTTGTAGATGGTGGAAAGGCTTTGGGGAGTCAGGAGGTGAGTCACTCGCCGCAGAATACCCAGCCTCTGACCTGCTCTCGTAGCCACAGTATTTATATGGCTGGTCCAGTTAAGTTTCTGGTCAATGGTGACCCCTAGGATGTTGATGGTGGGAGATTCGGCGATGGTAATGCCGTTGAATGTCAAGGGGAGGTGGTTAGACTCTCTCTTGTTGGAGATGGTCATTGCCTGGCACTTATCTGGCGCGAATGTTACTTGCCACTTATCAGCCCAAGCCTGGATGTTGTCCAGGTCTTGCTGCATGCGGGCTCGGACTGCCTCATTATCTGAGGGGTTGCGAATGGAACTGAACACTGTGCAGTCATCAGCGAACATCCCCATTTCTGATCTTATGATGGAGGGAAGGTCATTGATGAAGCAGCTGAAGATGGTTGGGCCGAGGACACTGCCCTGAGGAACTCCTGCAGCAATGCCCAGGGGCTGAGATGATTGACCTCCAACAACCACTACCATCTTCCTTTGTGCTAGGTATGACTCCAGCCACTGGAGAGTTTTCCCCCTGATTCCCATTGACTTCAATTTTACTAGGGCTCCTTGGTGCCACACTCGGTCAAATGCTGCCTTGATGTCAAGGGCAGTCATTCTCACCTCACCTCTGGAATTCAGCTCTTTTGTCCATGTTTGGACCAAGGCTGTAATGAGGTCTGGAGCCGAGTCGTCCTGGCGGAACCCAAACTGAGCATCGGTGAGCAGGTTATTGGTGAGTAGGTGTCGCTTGATAGCACTGTCGACGACACCTTCCATCACTTTGCTGATGATTGAGAGTAGACTGATGGGGCGGTAATTGGCCGGATTGGATTTGTCCTGCTTTTTGTGGACAGGACATACCTGGGCAATTTTCCACATTGTCGGGTAGATGCCAGTGTTGTAGCTGTACTGGAACAGCTTGGCTAGAGGCGCAGCTAGTTCTGGAGCACAAGTCTTCAGCACTACAGCTGGGATGTTGTCGGGGCCCATAGCCTTTGCTGTATCCAGTGCACTCAGCCGTTTCTTGATATCACGTGGAGTGAATCGAATTGGCCGAAGACTGGCTTCCGTGATGGTGGGGATATCGGGAGGAGGCTGAGATGGATCATCCACTCGGCACTTCTGGCTGAAGATGGTTGCAAACGCTTCAGCCTTGTCTTTTGCACTCACGTGCTGGACTCCGCCATCATTGAGAATGAGGATGTTTGCAGAGCCTCCTCCTCCCGTTAGTTGTTTAATTGTCCACCACCATTCACAACTGGATGTGGCAGGACTGCAGAGCTTTGATCTGATCCGTTGGTTGTGGAATCGCTTAGCTCTGTCTATAGCATGTTGCTTCCACTGTTTAGCATGCATGTAGTCCTGAGTTGTAGCTTCACCAGGTTGGCACCTCATTTTTAGGTACGCCTGGTGCTGCTCCTGGCATGCTCTTCTACACTCCTCATTAAACCAGGGTTGATCACCTGGCTTGTTGGTAATGGTAGAATGAGGAATATGCCGGGCCATGAGGTTACAGATTGTGCTGGAATACAATTCTGCTGCTGCTGATGGCCCACAGCGCCTCATGGATGCCCAGTTTTGAGCTGCTAGATCCATTCTGAATCTATCCCATTTAGCACGGTGGTAGTGCCACACAACACGTTGGATGATGTCCTCAGTGCGAAGACGGGACTTCATCTCCACGAGGACTGTGCGGTGGTCACTCCTACCAATACTGTCATGGACAGATGCATTTGCGACAGGTAGATTGGTGAGGACGAGGTCAAGTAAGTTTTTCCCTCGTGTTGGTTCGCTCACCACCTGCCGCAGGCCCAGTCTAGCAGCTATGTCCTTCAGGACTCGGCCAGCTCGGTCAGCAGTGGTGCTACCGAGCCACTCTTGGTGATGGACATTGAAGTCCCCCACCCAGAGTACATTTTGTGCCCTTGCTACCCTCAGTGCTTCCTCCATGTGGTGCTCAACATGGAGGAGGACTGATTCATCAGCTGAGGGAGGACGGTAGGTGGTAATCAGCAGGAGGTTTCCGTGCCCATGTTTGACCTGATGCCATGAGATTTCATGGGGTCCAGAGTCAATGTTGAGGACTCCCAGGGCCACTCCCTCCTGACTGTATATCACTGTACCGCCACCTCTGGTGGGTCTGTCCTGCCGGTAGGACAGGACATACCCAGGGATGGTGATGGAAGAGTCTGGGACGTTGGCTGAAAGATATGATTCTGTAAGTATGGCTATGTCAGGCTGTTGCTTGACTAGTCTGTGGGACAGCTCTCCCAATTTTGGCACAAGTCCCCAGATGTTAGTAAGGAGGACCTTGCAGGGTCGACTGGGCTTGGTGTTTTGCCGTTGTCGTGTCCGGTGCCTAGTGTTCCGATGCCGGGTGGTCCGTCCGGTTTTATTCTTATTATGACTTTTCGTAGCGAGATTTTTACAACTGAGTGGCTTGCTAGGCCATTTCAGAGGGCAATTAAGAATCAACCACATTGCTGTGGGTCTGGAGTCACATATAGGCCAGACCGGGTAAGGACGGCAGGTTTCCTAGGCTAATGACTTTGATGCCAAAATTCCAATGGGTGTGTTCCGCAGGTGAGACAGAGGGGAACCCACAACTGCCCAAATTTAAGGACGCAACCTGGTTCCAAATTATGGGGATGGAGTGATTAGCATGTTAAGGGCTGGCAGATCAGAGACACTTGCCCTGATCTGCCTGCTGGAAGGCAGAGCAGCTGCTATCCCAGAATGCTCTGGGATTGACTACCTTTCTTTTCGCAAGATCTAAAGTCTCAGCAGGACTCTCACCTGATGAGAGTTCCAATGCGGCCTTTTAAGGATGTAAAAGGATGGAATTCCCGAGGTAGCCTGAGAACTCCCCCAGTCACACCTCCATGACGTAGGAGGGTGGGTGGAAGATCTGTTCATGGCACCCTCACTCAGAAAATAGCTCAACCAAAAACATAGGACATAATACCCAGGAGGGCAATCTGCCCCAGATAGTGTCCGACCGAAATTTTGAGCGCTTTAACTCTTTGTCCCAGTTGGTTCTGGAGCAACTGTAGAACCTTGAGGCTTAACAAACATGACTGAAGCTAGAGGAGGATCCTTTACAACCAGTGTCACTCAGTTGGTGGTACTTTTTTGGACTGTTCTTAAGAATGATTTCTGTTTGTACTCAGTTCCCTTTCTGACCCTGGAACAGGAAGTTTGTTTTACGTAGGAGGAACTGGAGCTTGATGTTTTCTCATATGGTATGTCAGGGAAGCCATTCTTGTATGAAGGATTTACCTTCCAGTGAATTAAACCGTCAAAAGTTTTTATTTGATTTCAGCAAGCATCATCCTTCTAGAAACTGTTCAATTTTGATAGCCAATATAAATA
Organism: Heptranchias perlo; assembly: GCF_035084215.1. NCBI lineage: Eukaryota > Metazoa > Chordata > Chondrichthyes > Hexanchiformes > Hexanchidae > Heptranchias > Heptranchias perlo. The sequence continues at coordinate 33,656,082 of NC_090349.1, forward strand.
AGAGTTGTAATTGTTCAGGAGTGGGAGGAACTATGAGAATCCATTCAGATCCACGAGCTGAAGGCAATTCAACCAGAGCCAAGGCAATAGGTCTTGGTTGGTTGCTACAAATGGAAAATACTACGACCAGTGGCAACGAGGACTTTTAAGACCACAAGATTTGGAATATATTTTGTAAACTTTTTGTAAAAGAAGAAACTACTAAAGTGCAAGGGGAAATGTAAGTTCACTGACAAAATGGACCAAAATGCTTTTAAGTGGGTATATCAACAATAGTAAGGACTGCTGTGAAAGAAATGGTGTGGCTCAGGACAAAGACTATGAGGCTGATATTCCTGGGGTTAGAACACAGAGAAAGCCTGTTCCCCACACACAAAGGTCAGGGTAAAAAGGGTAAAGACTCGTAAGCTGTGACATAGTCCCAGGATTTCCTGGGCTTCCTCCAAGAGGCAGAGCAGTGCCTGTGCCTGAAAAATATGCAGGCCAAAAGTTTTCAATTTAATGATGTAGGAGAGGGTATTTCCAACCCTCCCATCTCATTTTCCTAGTTTCACAAGATCACAACGGCTGAGGAAGACCATTCAGTCTAACTTAATTTATCCATTCAAAAAGATCCTAAAGTCAGGAATCAGTCCTAAAATTACCTTTTACTAGGATGAGCCTATGTCCCATTATTCTATTCCCGCAATTTAATTTGAATTAATATTCTCTAAGTTACATTTCCATTCCCTTAACGATCTTACATACCTCTATAAGATCACTTCTCAGGCATCTCCTTTAGTTGGGCACCAACATGCAGAGCATCTCTGAAGGAAACTGTATTGGGGTTTACTTCTGGATACCCCTCAGATCAAAGGATTTGAGTGGGGCAGGTAGAAATGCAATCTTTGGGCCTGCAGGCCTGTAGGAGAACATTTTCAAGCGTAAGGCCCTGCAAGGCGATGTGCCTGCGTTGGAGGTATGACAGGGCCACAATAATGAAATGCCTGACCAAATTTGGACATTAGGGCTTGGGCCTATCAAGTAGCATAACCCAGGGCTTCCAGGAAAAGTGGCCCACACACACACAGACCTGGATGGAATAGAGCACCTGACCAAAGGAGCCTCGCCATGGTGTGAATTTTCTAAAGGGACACTGCTGTTTTTCCCTGATGTCTTGTTAAGACAGTATGAAATGCACATGAGCTTAACTTTTATGGCTTTTAACACCTGAATCCCTGAACTAGCTCCCAACCACGAATAATTCTTCAGAGTAACTGAATATTTAATATAGTTTATCTATTAAAGAGGGAGCATAAACTGAAGATCTTGGTACAACAGTACCAATAAATATGAGTGCACAAGCTATTTTGTACTGTATAACCACATTGCACAACTTGAGCACATAATCTAAGCTGACAATTTAGTGCAGGGCAGAGAGAGTGCTACATTGTTGGAGACGCCGTCTTTCAGATGAGACATCGGCCCAGAAATTGGATCATGCTCAAATCGCGGTGTGATCCCGGTGCAGGACCACGGCAGCCTCATGAGGATACTACTGGTGAGCTGCGGGTGCCAGTCGTGGCCCCATAGATGAATTCGGCCAGCTGGAATACTGAGGCCTTCAACTGAGTCCGGGGGGGGGTGCAGTAGGGAGGGGTGCAAGCGATGTCTGGCAGCAGCCTGCAGTTTTAATGTGGAGCTGGGAGGAGCACTCCTGCTCCTCCCAGCTCCACGTTCAGATAACGATTTTTTAAAAAAACTTATGTTTTTGGTGGTGGCATCCGGCTGGTTAGGCTGCATATAGACTAGGTAATCCCAAACGCAGCAGGGTAAACCAATTTCCAGCTTGGGTCCTAAAACATGTATTAGGTCCCTTATTAGAATATTCAAGGGGCCTGAAGCATGTTTTACAAGGCTGCCAGGGACGTTTCTACAGCGCTCGAGCCAACTTCGGACGTGTTTCCGAATGCTGTTTGGGCGCGGGTGGTTGGCCCCCAAAATTGGCACTCATTACGCCCTGACATCCAATTTCTGGGCCATAAAACCAAAGCCCTGCCTGCCTGTTTAGATGGACATATAAGATCCCACGTCACTATTAAAACACCAAGAGCATTTTCCTGATGTCCTGGTCAACATTTATGCCTCAACCGACACCACCGAAACAGATTAACTGGTCATTTATTTTGTTTGCTGTTTGTGGTACCTTGCTATGTACAAATTGGCTACTGCATTTGCCTAGATTACTAGATTATGGATTACTAGATGCCTAGATTACGGAGACTACAGAGGTGAAATTGGTCCTTGGTGGTAACACGAAACAGGCGACAACAAATCAGCAGCCCGCTTTACACCCTACGCGATTTTCTTTAAAGAAGAAGAAATCGGGTGGGGTTTAAAACAGATTGCTGATTCGTATCAACAGTTTTGCGCTACCACTGAGAAACAATTTCATCCCCTGCATTTTAAAAGTAATTAATTGGCTGTGAAGCAATTTGGAACATCCTGAAAATGTTAAAGTTCTTTTTTTTCTCTAAAAGAGTAACTGTGTACCATTCAGAATATTTTCACATATAGCATCCACCATCGTACAAACAGTAAATCACAGAAGTGAATATACCTTTCAAACAAATAAAATGAGGAAGATGTATAGCTGTAACGATGTTGTCTTCTGCCACGATGTTAAACAATGGACCAGAAAATTCTGATTCTTTTATAACAATAATAGGAGCGTATTCATTCCATGAGCAGTATCTGTAATCAATAGATATTGCTCTCTTGATTTCCCATCTTAGTCCAGTTATAGAACATTCGTAATAACCTTCATCTGGGAGAAAAATCCTACATGGAAACAAATGTATTCATGAATTTGTAAAACAGAATTTAAAATCTGGATAATAATTGATTTTTGTCGTACTTTACCTAAAAAACATGTCATGCTCAGAGACATCAGGTTCTATCACAGTCCATTTTGTTTTCTCCTTAAGGGGGTGGAAATAAAAAGCAAAATGAAAGCAACACAGATAGTATTGCAAAAAAAGGTACGGTCTCAAATCTAAATTAACTTACCTCTTTGCGTCCACACATGTCACAAGAACTTAATCTGTGATGACCAAGCTCAAGAAATCTGCTGATGTGTCCTGTGTGAAAAGGAAAACAAGCTGAAAGTACCAATTTGATTCTTTTTTCTACTTTAACAATTAGAATGCCTGTTGCTTTTGTCTGTTGATTATGGTTTATATGATTCTGCAACCAATGGTTTTGAGAGCCAATTAACAGCAAAGAGATGTAGCATGCAAATAAGAAACCCAATATTCTAGTCCTGCAGGACACAAGAGTTGGGAGGACTTCACTATTTCTTTTATTCTATTTAAAAAAATCTATGTTTCTTATTACATCAATATGAAGATAAAGAAAATGTGCTTTTAATATTAAATGAATTTCCTTTCCTGCAGTCTTAACTAGAGAGCGTATTACTTGCTATCCAATTGCAAAATATAGTATATTCAGTATGCCAGAGGATTTTGCAGAGGCATTTGATAAGTTAAGGGGACTAAAGGCTAAAAGATACACTTGGCTAGATAGTATGTATCATAAGATCCCAGAAAAAGTCAAGGAGTAAATTTGTATGGCAATGAGCACCTTCATGAAGAAACCATTGGGAACTGATACTATTCCACAGGGTTGGAGTTCAGAAGAATGAGAGGTGCTCTCATTGAAATATATAAGATTCTGAGAGGGCTTGACAGAGTAGACGAAGAGAGGCTGTTTCCCCTGGCTGGAGAGTCTAGAACTAGAGGGCATAGTCTCAGGATAAGGGGTCAGCTATTTAGAACTGAGATGAGGAGGAATTTCTTCACTCAGAGGGTTGTGAATCTTTGGAATTCTCTACCCCAGAGGGCTGTGAATGCTCAGTCATTGAATATATTCAAGGCTGAAATAGATAGTTCTTTGGACTCTAAGGGAATCAAGGGATATGGGGATCAGGCGGGAAAGTGGAGTTGAGGTCGAAGAAGAGCAATGATCTTACTGAATGATGGTGCAGGCTCGAGGGGCCATATGGCCTACTCCTGCTCCTATTTCTTATGTTATGTTCAAACATCACACTTACATACTTAAAAAGAGCAACAAATCTAACACAAACAACTACTGGCCCAATAACTTATCAAATTGAATCTATCAATTTCTGCAAAATTATTAAAAACTTGTTACCACTCAGGCCCATAGTGCAGTATTTATGTATCTTTGATCCACACATTTCACAACTCCTTTAAAAATATCACTAAGAATATTTGCTAAGTGCAGATATAACCTACCTGATAGTCTCCGCACAGTGCCAGTTCCAGATTCTACAGGAGGGCTCCAATCTAAGATGCATTTTAAAAAGTACTTTTAGGTGGCCGCAATGAAACATCAGGACAGAAAACAAGATTCTTTACTTTCATCTTAAACGTAGCGCATAACTCTATTCCTCAGTGTGGCTTAAAATAGTTTAAGCTTACAATGAAATAATACAGTAAATGGGGCCCAAAATCCGTGCCCTTTCCAATGGGACTAATCCTAAATTGGCTTTTAACTAGGACTTAACAAGCTAAACTCAATTTGCTCTTGAAACCTGATAATGTTAATTAATAGAATACAATGCCAATTTTTAGGAAAGGCTGGAAGCACATAAATTCTCCATTAACTTAAACATTAATAAAGACTTGCCATTAACACTCAATTTTTATAAGCAGTCACTTGAATACACCATGGAATTTGAATCCTTTCTTTTCTGTGCTCCTTGTCATTGTGGGGAAATGGTCTGGACTGTGATCTCTACATGCTAGCTGCATATAACCTTAAATAAAATAGTCTTTGAAATTTTAAAGTGATTACCTGCTGATGTGCCTTTGGGAAATTTGCCTGCAACTATAACAAAGAAATAGATTAGATTGTAAGGTGTTGTTCACAATTAAACACTAATTGACAAGTAATAAATAAATGTTTATTTTATTGGCATAAATCCTAATTGACAGTGATAAAAATCACTCTTTATTTTATTGTCTCACTATTATTTCACTAGAATCCTAGTCATTCCATCATATCACATCTCCTTCATCGCTAAAGCTTTTATGGAATTTATGACTTCTTGGATAAAAGGCTACCATATACCTTTTTTAGATTTTGAACTATTAAAATATTCCACAGTAAATATTAATGCTAAACATAGCAGTATGAACAATTAAAATATTTCACTATGAACACCATAGTACACTCGTTGTTTCAGAACACAAACTATGGAAAACTGGAATTATCTGCATGTAAATATGCAGTTAAAAAATTACCTATCTTATAGGGTTTTCTTTATTCTTCAATATAATGCATCCTTTACACACAGTGGAGGTGAGCCATGTTGATCAATATTATGGGGAAACCACATGGTGGGTATTATTAAAAAAAAGAGCAAATCGGAACAAATTCTAATTGATGAACTTCCAGCAAGGCCTGGCAAAATAGCTGAAAAAAGTGGAAATAAAGAAGAAAGTCAACCTTTACAAACCCATCAGGAAGAAAGAGGAAGAGGTTCACTGGGCTGAAAATGGGAACATGAACAAACATGTTAAAAGGTGGTCAGAGAGGCAAACAACGATCTAGAAAGAAGCATAGCTGCAGAGGCAAAATACGACAGTAGAAATTCTTTCAGTACTTCAATAGTAAGAGGGAAGTCAAAGAGTTGAGATTCATAAAGGTTGCAAACATACTTGAAACAGAGGATGAGCAGCAGATAATAAATATTCTGAATGATTATGGCCTTCAAGTATTCACAAGAGAAGACTTCCCAGAGATAACCGAGGAAAAATTACAGACTTAAAATAAATGAATTGCCAGGGATGGAAAGTAAGTACACAGAGGATATGCCCAGACTGCTAAAAGAGAAAATAGGGAGAAGATTTGTGAGACATTAACAATCGTTATAAGGACATCACTGGAGGTATCAGTAGATTGGAAAGAGGCTAATATGGTGCCCATATTCAAAAAGGGTGACCAAACAGATACAAGCAACTAGAGACCCACCAGTCTTATTTCAATCCTGCTTGGGAATGGATAAATAATTGACTGAAGAGTAGAAAACAAGAGATACTTGTTAGAGGAGTTTTGTTGGGGTGGGGAGGGGGTACTGAGTGCGGTGCACCAGCATTTGGTGTTGGGACCACTACTTTAAAAAAAGTTTACATCAATGACTTGGGATAGAGAAACTCAATGCATAGTGGTCAAATTTTTAGAATGATACCAAACTGGGAAGGGGGATCAGTGGATTCAGAATGAGGCAGCTCAGCAATTACAAAATAAGTTGGACAAAATATATAAGTAAGCAGAACGATAGTATATGAAATTTAACACAGACAACTACAAAGTACTAGCAGATAGGAAAGGAACATGGTTGACACACATACTCCATAAATGGTCCTGAAATTGTTCAGGGTGAAGTTGAAAGAGACTTAGTAGTCTTACTAGACACGATACTCAACATGTCCAACCAATGCAGAGCTGCAATTAACAAAGTCAACGGAATGCTGAACTCTGCAACCAAAACAGTAAAATACAACTCAGAGTCGCTGGGTCAAAATCCTGGAACTCCCCACCTAACAGCACTGAGGGAGTACCTTCGCCACACGGACTGCAGCGGTTCAAGAAGGAGGCTTCTCAAGGACAATTAAGGATGGGCAATAAATACTGGCCTTGCCAGCGACGCCCAAATCCCATGAATGAATAAAAGAGGAAGTCTTGATCGAACTGTTTCGTGCCCTGGTCAGACGATACCCTGTATTCAGTTCTGGTCATTCAGACACAAAGGAGGCATTCAAGCAATGGAAGCTGTGGAGGGAAGAGCCACAGGGCTGATCCTTCGTGTCAGAAGTCTGAGTGATGAGAAAAGATTGGAGCAACTTGGGATTTTCAGCTTTGAAAGAAGATATGGTTTTCTAATTATGACAAAGATTATTATAAAAAATTATTTATTCCCAGTAAGAAAGTCAAATCCATCTTGGTCATTATTTTAGTTTGATTTTCCAAATAATTTTAAAACCTGGAAACTTGAGGCAAATTAATTATTTTTGGCTAAAAACCTAAAAACAGCACAGACCATGTACTTTAATTTGAGGCAAATTATTTTTTCTGAGGTATATACCAGATACTTTTATTATTGACAGCAAGACTTGCCATTCACAGAGGATTTATTATTCTAGATTTTCCTCTTGGACAAAATTTCCAATAGAAATACAGCAGAGCGAGAATCACACTTACTCAATGTGAATAATTTGCACAAGGCTCAGGCATCGAAAATGCATTTGATTCTGTCCATTCCTTGGAGCTATACATGATTGACCATTAGACAGCAGGGAACAAGAACTCTCTGCATCTCTCTCACGCTTTTCTTCATGCCCTAGAATGCTGCTCCTCCTGACAACTTGTTCCATCCACTGTAGCAGCGTGAAGTGTGTTCCTGTCACCATATATATTACGTGTACCAGGCTAATTGATGGCAAAGGTTGAGCGCCCTTTACCAATTACCATTATTTACCCCTTCTACTCTTCCTGCAAGAAACAGTTGCCCACACCAAGAGGGACAGAATCTGCACAACAGGAGCCCCCCTCAAACAGCATACTCTCATCCCTTTTAAAGAGGCAGGCCAAGAGATCCTGCACAGGTACAATTTGGGGGAAGCAGGAAAGGGGGGGAAAATTTTTGCTGAGGGTGTAAAGGCAATTTTTCAGCATCCTTTTCTCATATACTATTCTTTCGCTCGCTGCAATCACGTCAAAAAGTGAACATCAATTGCTCCTCTATCGTTGCGCAGAGAGCAATTTGACGTCATTACCATTGAAGCTACATCTGCCTAAATGCCTTGTCCGTCTTCTCTTCTTCTGATTGGAGCTGGACTGCAGAGTGATAGATGTAGGAAGTCCACCTGAAGATGCCCAATCACTCATTCTTTCTCCGCCAAGCACTAGCTCAGCAATATTCGCTCCATGATTTTAAAAGTTTAAAGGTTGTAGGATGAAAGAAAAACTGAGCCAAGATTTTCCTCTACAGGTGCCCAACTAGAGATGCACTGTTCCTATCATAACAGACGGGCATGCAATTATACTGCCCAAGGCCATTTGCATGGTACATGCACACTTCCAGTGCAAGCCTGCTTTCTGGTTGAGCCTTGCACCAGAAAACTGGACAGGAAACGGAAGCGCAGTGGCAGGCCTTAGAGGCCTCCTACTGCATTCCATGCAACAGCCATCAGAAACTACAGAACATCCTTGGTGGGAGCTGGGGGGGGGTGGTGGGGAGGGGGGGGGTAGGGTTGCCACAGTATAAAACCCTAATCTGGCTCCATCTTTGGACTGTCACCAGCACCCCAGAAGACCTTCCAGTCCACCAGGTTACAGGAACAGGCCCTTACACAGGTTTTGTCAGGTGCCCCTCTGTCAAGGGGCCAAATGGTTGTTCTGGCAGGAAAGTGAGGCATGAGGCCAGAATCGTCCCCTCGCACTCCATTAAATTACTAATAATGGGCCCGTATTTACAAAATGTGCAATGAAAAGAAAATTCATTGTAAGATGTTCCATAGTTTTGAGGTTCTAGGAAATGAGTTAGAGCAGGAAATTGTGCAATGAGTGTTAATTTCAACGAAGTGTGGATGTAGGACAGCACATTTAGAGTTTACAAAGAACAAGAGAGAAACATTTAGAGGACCATTGACTATAGTAGACTGATAAAATAGAGGAAGACAAGAAAGGTTACAATGGAGAGAAAAAGAAAGATTGTAAGCTGGAGATGGGAGGTGGGTCATCTACTGGGTAACCAGCTTTTTCCTATATCCAGTCCAAGAATGTGAAAGAGTTTCTAGAACCTCCCTATTTATGGGAGAGGTATTAAATAATTGGACAGACTTGAGCTTTCTAAGAATTGAGATGTGCAGAAAAAGAACAGTTTGACACAAAATGGGAAACCAAGCTTTTTGAAACCAGCTTTACCAATGCAATAAGTATGGGAGTTCCAATTGGAATCAAAGGAGATAGTAAGGCTAAGAATGTTGACAGATGAGGAAGGACTAAAAGTGACACCATCAAATGGGTGGTAGCTGCTGGTCATACTGGTGAGAAACATGGAGAAATTATGTCTATGAAGAATTAAAAAAAACAATGGTTTCATTAAACAGCACAGGAGATGATCAAGACTTAGCAGTTCGGTGACATCTGCAAGAAGCCTAGAACACAGTTACATAGGAACATAAGAAAGTAGGACTGGACAAGACTGCAGTCCATCTGGCCGATCCCAAATAACATTACATGCATATAAATCAATGGGCCCTTTAGTTATGTTAATCCATAGAGGATACATACAGAGTGATGGTGCATAGTCTCTGACATAATAACTTACAAGTGACACTGGCAGAAGTGAGTTGAAGCCCAATGTCACAAGTAATGTAACTTCCAGACAAAAATGTCAACTAACACGTTCTTTAAGCATTAATTTATTCTTTACCATATTATGTATACACTAGTTGACTTCCTGTGGAATTGGACGCAGGAAGTCAAGACCAAGTGTAATATTCTTTTAACACTGTTTGAAAGATGGAGGGCAATAACTGCACTCAAGCGAGGGAGGGAGAAAGGATGAGATGGAGAAGTGCAAGGAGCAGGATTGGGAATGTAAATAAGGAGGGGATGTGGAAGCGAAGAGGGGCCCAGGGATCGAGGGCCTGGAGGAGAGGGAGCAACTTGGATTGGGAAGGGGTAGGTTGCAATTGGCCAGAGCTGATTTTCTTCTCAGTGGGAAGGGGAGTAGAGGATAGGTTTTTGGCTCAGTATATGGCATAGGAAAATAGGCCACAGTTCCTTCCACATAAGGACATAACAACATAAGAAATAGGAGCAGGAGTGGGCCACAAGGCCCCTCAAGCCTGCTCCGCCATTCAATAAGATCATGGCTGATCTTCTACCTCAACTACACTTGCCCGCCCTATCCCCATATCCCTTGATTCCCTTAGTGTCCAAATATCCATCAATCACAGTTTTGAATATACTCAATGACTGAGTATCCACAGCCCTCTGGGGTAGAGAATTCCAAAGACTCATAACCCTCTGAGTGAAGAAATTTCTCCTCATCTCGGTTCTAAATGACTGACCCCTTATCTTGAGTTCCAGGTTCTCCAGCCAGGGGAAACAGCCTCTCAGCATCTACCCGGTCAAGCCCTCTAAGAATTTTATACATTTCAATGCGATCACATCTCATTCTTCTAAACTCCAGAGATTATAGGCCCATTCTACTCAATCTCTCCTCAGAGGACAACCCTCTCATCCCAGGAATCAATCTAGTGAACCTTCATTGCACCCCCTGTGAGGCAAGTATATCCTTCCTTAGATAAGGAGACCAAAACTGTACATAGTACTCCAGGTGTGGTCTCACCAAAGCCCTGTATAATTGCAGCAAGACCTCCTTACTCTTATACTCCATCCCCCTTGCAATTAAGGCTAACATACCATTTGCCTTCCTAATTGCTTGCTGTGTGTTAACCTTCTGTGATTCGTGTTCAAGGACTCCCAAATCCCTCTGAATACCAACAATTCTAAGTCTCTCACCTTTTAAAAAATATTTTGCTTTTCTATTCTTCCTACCAAAGTGGATAATTTCACATTAGACTCCATCTGCCACCATCTTGCCCACTCACTTAACCTGTCTATATCTCTTTGCAGCCTCTTTGCATCCTCCTCACAGCTTTCTTTCCCACCCAGCTTTGTATCATCAGCAAACTTGGATACATTATACTCGGTCTCCTCGTCTAAGTCATTGATACAGACTGTAAACATCTGAGGCTCAAGCACCGATCCTTGCAACACCCCACTAGTTACAACCTACCAACCCGAAATGACCCGTTTATTCCTACTCTTTGTCTTCTGTTCTTAAACCAATCCTCAATCCAGGCTAATATATTACCCCCAATTCCATGAGCCCTAATCTTGTGTAACAACCTCTGGTGTGGCACCTCATCGAATGCCTTTTGAAAATTCAAATATACTACATCCACTGGTTCCCCCTCACATCCACCCTGTTAGTTACACCTTCAAAAAACTCGAAGAGATTTGTCAAACACGATTTTCTTTTCATAAAACCGTGTTGACTCTGCCTAATCATATTATGATTTTCCACGTGCCTTGTACTATGTCTTTAGTAATAGATTCTAGCATTTTCCCTACTACTGATGTCAGGCTAACTGGCCTATGATTCCCTGTTTTCTCTCTCCCTCTTTTCTTGAATAGCAGGGTTACACTTGCTACCTTCCCAATGCAGAGAGGGCATTGATCTAGGGAATGTGTTCTTCTGAAGAAAAGAGACAGGCCTGAGTTGGAGGTGGGAGAGGGAAAATTTTCTTCATTGGGGGATTGGGATGCTTTCCAGTGGGGGCAAGAGGAGGTAAGAATTGCTTCTCAGTGGTGAAGGGGGTTGGGGGGGAGGTTGAAGTGCTCAATGGTGGAGAGGTGTAGGGAAGGGGGAATGCGGAATTGCTATTCTTTGGGGGAGGGAGTTATTTCTCAGCATGAGTAGAGGTTGGATTTGATTTTAAGTGGGAGGGTGGCAGAAAAAAATATAGAAATGTTTCTTAATGGAAGGTGAGGATAATAGTGGGGGAGGTGATTTGATCTCAGTGGGGGAGATGCAGTATTGTGGGATATGAGGTGATTTTGGGACAGAGATTTGCAAATTTTTACACAGCACTTCAAGATTGTGGCAATCGTTTTGGAATCATAGAATCATAGAAAATTTATGGCACAGAAGAAGGCCATTCAACCCATCGTGTCCGCACCAGCTGAGAAACAAGCCACCCAGCCTAATCCCACTTTCCTGCATTTGTTCCGTAGCCCTGCAGGTCACGGCTCTTCAGGTGTATATCCAGGTATTTTTTAAAAGAGTTGAGGGTTTCTGCCTCTACCACCCTTTCAGGCAGTGAGTTCCAGACCCCCACCACCCTCTGGGTGAAATTTTTTTTCCTCATTTCCGCTCTACTCCTTCTACCAATCACTTTAAATCTATGCCCCCTGGTTATTGACCCCTCTGCTAAGGGAAATAAGTCATTCCTATCCACTCTATCTAGGCTCCTCATAATTTTGTACACCTCAATCAAATCACCCCTCAGCCTCCTCTGTTCTAAGGAAAACAACCCCAGCCTATCCAATCTGTCATCATAGCTAAAATTCTCCAGTCCTGGCAACATCCTCGTAAATCTCTTCTGTACCCTCTCTAGTGCAATTACATCCTTCCTGTAATGTGGTGACCAGAACTGTGCGCAGTACTCAAGCTGTGGCCTAACTAGTGTTTATACAGTTCCAGCATAACATCTCTGCTTTTATATTCTATGCCTCGGCTAATAAAGGAAAACGTTCCATATACCTTCTTGACCACCTTATCTACCTGTTCTGCTACCTTCAGGGATCTGTGGACATGCACTCCAAGGTCCCTCACTTCCTCTACACCTCTCAGTATCCTCCCATTTATTGTGTATTCCCTTGCCATGCTTGCTCTCCCCAAATGCATTATCTCACACTTCTCCGGATTGAACTCAATTTGCCACTTTTTTGCCCATCTGACCAGTACATTGATATCTTCCTGCAGTCTACAGCTTTCCTCCTCACTATCAACCAGACGGCCTATCTTTGTGTCATCTGCAAATTTCTTAATCATGCCCCCTACATTTAAGTCCAAATCGTTAATGTATACCACAAAAAGCAAAGGACCTAGTACCGAGCCCTGCGGCATTCCACTGGAAACAGCCCTCCAGTCGCAAAAACACACATCGACCATACTCTTTGCTTCCTACCACTGAGCCAATTTTGGATCCAATTTGCCACTTTCCGTTCGATCCCATGGGTTTTTACTTTTTTGACCAATCTGCCACGTGGGACCTTGTCAACAGCCTTGTGATAATCCATGTAGACTACATCAATTGCGCTACCCTCATCGATCCTCCTTATCACCTCCTCGAAAAATTCAATCAAGTTAGTCAGACATGACCTCCCCTTAACAAATCCATGCTGACTGTCCTTAATCAGTCCGTGTCTTTCTAAGTGACAGTTTATCCTGTCCCTCAGAATTGATTCCAATAATTTGCCCACCACCGAGGTTAGGTTGACTGGCCTGTAATTACTCGGTCTATCCTTCGCTCCCTTTTTAAACAACGGTACAACGTTAGCAGTCCTCCAATTCTGCGGCACTACGCCTGTATCCAGTGAAGTTTGGGAAAATGATTGTTAAAGCATCCGCTATTTCCTCCCTGGCTTCTTTTAACAGCCTGGGATACATTTCATCCAGCCCTGGTGATTTATCCACTTTCAAAGCTGCTAATTCCTTTAATAGTTCCTTTCTCACTATGTTTATCCCATCCAATATTTCACACTCCTCCTCCTTAACTTCAATCCCTGCATCATCCCTCTCCTTTGTGAAGACAGATGCAAAGTATTCATTAAGAACCACACCCACATCTTCCGCCTCCACACATAGTTTACCTTTTTGGTCTCTAATAAGCCCTACTCTTTCCTTAGTTATCCTCTTGCTCTTAATGTATTTATAAAACATATTTGGGCTTTCTTTGATTTTACCTGCTAATATTTTTTCATGCCCTCTCTTTGCATTCCTAATTTCCTTTTTAACTTCACCCCTGCACTTTGACTTTCCGTAGTATTGAGTTCCCGGTGTCGATCATAGGCTTTCATTTTCTGCCTTATCTTACCCTGAACGCTTCTTGACATCCAGGGGGCTCTAGATTTGGCAGCCCCTCCCTTTTTCTTTGTGGAAACATGTTTACCCTGAACCCCCTGAATGTCTCCCACTGCTCTGACACTGATTTACCTTCAAGTAGCTGTTTCCAGTTTACTTCTGCGAAATCACTTCTCAGTTTAGTAAAATTGGCCTTTCCCCAATTGAACACTTTAACTCCTGTTCTGTCTTTGTTCTTTTCCATAACTATGCTAAGACTAACTGTATTATGATCACTACCACCAAAATGCTCTCCCACTGCTTCTTCTTCCACCTGCCCCTCCTCATTTCCTAGAACTAAATCCAGAACTGCCCCCCCTCTCGTTGGGCTTGCTTTCTACTGGCTAAAAATTCTCCTGTATGCAATTTAAGAATTCTGCGCCCTCTATACCATTCATACTGTTTGTATCCCAGTTAATATTAGGGTGGTTGAAATCCCCTATTATTATTGCCCTATTGTTTTTGCATTTCTCAGAAATGTGCCCACATATTTGCTTCTCTATCTCCCTCTGACTGTTTGGGGGTCTATAGTACACTCCCAGTAGTGTGACTGCCCCTTCTTTGTTCTTTAGCTGAACCCATAAGGCCTCATTTGATGCTCCTTCTAAAATATCATCCCTCCTCACAATTGTAATTGTTTCCTTAACCAAAATTGCCACCCCCCCTCCTTTTTTATCCCCCTCTCTATCACGTCTGAAAACCCTATATCCAGGGATGTTGAGCTGCCCGTCCTGCCCCTCTTTAAGCCATGTTTCTGAAATAGTTAAGATATCATACTGCCACGTGTCTATCTGTGTCCTCAGCTCATCCACCTTATTTCCTATACTCCTTGCATTGAGGTAAACACATTTAAGGACTGCCAAACTCCTCTGAGGTTTATTTTCCAACCTTCATTCCCTCTGCCTTCCAGACTCACTCACTAATTTCCTGCCTTCCACTTCCAATTCCAACTTTATACCATCTGAAACCACACTCAGGTTCCCATCCCCCTGCCAAGCAAGTTTAAACCCTCCCCAACAGCACTAGCAAACCTCCCCACAAGGATATTGGTCCTAGCCCCATTGAGGTGCAATCCGTCCAGCTTGTACAGGTCCCACCTCCCCAGAACCAGTCCCAATGCCCCAGGAATCTAAAGCCTTGCACCACCTTTGCAGCCACACATTCATCTGCTCTAGCCTCCTATTTCTATTCTCACTAGCGCGTGGCACTGGGAGTAATCCGGAGATTACTCCCTTTGAGGTCCTGCTTTTTAATCTTTTTCCTAACTCCTTAAACTCTGCCTGCAGGACCTCATCCCTCTTTCTACCTATGTTGTTGGTCCAGATATGACCTCTGGCTGTTCACCCTGGATGTCAACTCACTGTGGTTTGTGTCAGGGCAATTTAATTGCAGGTCTGCTTCAGCCAAAACATTGACTTTGGGATGTCGGGTCTAAATTATTTAGCGCTTAGATAAAATCTAAGCTGATTGAAGGGTTTCAAAGATAATTTGGAGAAAGGTTCTTAAAAACAATAAAGATAATTGCCATTTCCAGATGACTGGGGGGGGGGGGGCAAGGGAGAATTGACCAGCCTATCACATAATGTTAGGGGAAAGGAGAGTTAAGTAGTGTGTTAATTGTATCTATGTGATTTATATTAATTAGCGTTAATTGTATTCAGGTGGTAGATATCAATTAGGGGCTCTCTCGTATCCATTTGGAGGAGGGTGTGTAATGTTGAGCTGTGTGAATAAAGACTTGGAAGCAACTGAAGACTTGTACTCTATCCTTTACCACCTGGCTATCCAATTTGTAACATGGCAGCAGAGAATGGTTGCCTAATGGTGGAGGTTGGAAAATATGTTCTTTTTGGACATAAAAAAGAAAAACTTGAAAGCCTAGTGGCCATTGTGGAAAATGGCAGAAAGCAAGTTTAAATCGTCGAGGTATGGTTTCCCTCCGATGTTCTCAGAGTTTGAACTGTATGGCCAGTGGAAGAATGAGTTTGATAAGTGGACATAGGTTACGACTCTGCCAAAGAGAAAACAAGGCATGGCCGTGGCATTGTCGCTTCCTGAAAAAGGTAAAATCAGAAATAAGGTTTTTTCTGAGATGGATGCAGACCTTTTGGATAATGATGAAGGTTTTACCTTTCTAATAGAATTTCTGGATCAAATCTACAAGAAAGATGACCTGTTAAGTGCCTATGAGGCCTGGACAGCATTTGATAGATTTCGGAAGACGGACAGTCATTCGGTGGAAGAGTATATCATGGACTTTAACAAATTGTATAAAAGGTTGACAAAGTTCAAATTGGGAATCCCTGGATCGGTACTAGCGTTTAAATTACTAGATTGTGCTAAGGTGCCTCATATGGACAGGCAACTGGTCCTAACTGGCGTCCAGTTTTCGGGAAAGGAGACGCTGTTGGATCAAATGGCTGCTGCCTTAAAAAAATTCCTGGGGAAATAGTAATCCCCTTCAGCCTTCATGGAACAAATGGGGCCTTCCGCTGTGACACAAAGAATAGAAGATTCGATGGTTACCTGGTTTCGAAGTGTTCCAGAAACTAAACATAGGCGGCTGACCAGGTTTCAAAATTTTCAAGAGATCGGACGCAGGTGTCAATATGACGGAAGGATTAAAGACAGCCAGATTGGTGATGAAAGCAGGTACAGCAAATCCAGTTATACCAAAAGAAAACAAAATTGGGACAGTAATAACAGGCAAATAAATTCCAGGAATGCCCAAAGAAAAATCAGTAGATGCTTTAGATGTGACTCTAAGTATCTTTATGAGGCGAATTGCCCAGAGCGAAGACGTAGGGTCTTTGAAATGACGCATGAAGGAAGTAGTTCTGAGGAAGAGGATGAAGATAATGATGAATCTGAACAGATTATACTGGTCGCAAGGAGTTTTAATCCTGTGATGAATGTATTAGTCGTGAATTCATTTAATTGTGCGGTGTTAGATAATGCATGTAATTCAACTGTATGCGGGGTAGATTTGTTTTCTTGATTCACTAAGTAGTGAGGATTGACGCATGGTTAAGGAATATAAAAGTTTTACATGTTTTAGGTTTGGAGATGACAACACATTGAGGTCACTCAAGAGAGTGGTAATTCCATGTAAGATAGCCATTTTATAAGTATGGATGTAGTCTCAGTGAGATATCTATGTTGTTGGGTAAATCTTCCATGAAAAAGGCAAAAATGAAACATGACATGGAACACGATGAGGCAATCATTTTTGATTCGCAGTTCACCCAGTCAGGGCATTATTGTATTCCCTTAATCTACCACCTAGAAAGACAAGGGCAGCAGGCACATGGGAACACCACCACCTGCACGTTCCCCTTCAAGTCATATACCATACTGACTTGGAAATATATCGCCGTTCCTTTATCGTCGCTGGGTCAAAATCCTGGAACTCCCCACCTAACAGCACTGTAGGAGAACTTTCACCACACCAACTGCTGCGGTTCAAGGCGGCGGCTCGCCACCACCTTCTCAAGGGCAATTAGGGATGGGTAATAAATGCCCGCCTTGCCAGCGACACCCACATCCCATGAATGAACAAAAAAAAAACCTGATGTTTCACATCAGCGTGTTAGACAAATATTAATGGCATCAAACTATAAGGATAAGAGAGACAAAAAACAAATTGTCTTAGAGTTACAACGACAATTTGCCCACCCTACTGTCAGCGTTTAAAAATTCTGCTAAAAGATGTAGGTGTAGTTGACGAGGAGTATTCGAGGTTAATAGAAGAGATTAGTGAGAACTGTGAAATCTGTAAGAAGGTATAGATGGACGCCCCCACATCCCATTGTAAATGTTCCATTCGCACGTGATTTTTAATTAGGTATTTGCCATGGATCTAAAGGTATGGGACAAAGACAGAAATGTTTTCATCTTACATTTTATTGACCTGGCTACGAGATTTAATATTTCTGCACTAATATATAAGGAATATATATATTCTAGATAAAATTATGGAAAAATGGATAGGGACTGGACTTGGGATACCAGCAAAGTTTCTGATTGATAATGGAAGTGAATTCGCTAACGCAGAGTTCAGAGATATGTGTGAGAATAAGAATATAATTGTCATGAATACAGCAGCTGAGAGCCCTTTTAGCAATGGTCTTTGTGAAAGGAATCATGCTGCGATTGATAGCATGGTGCATAAAATTTTGGCTGTTCGAACAGTATGTAAAATGTCAACTGCCCTAGCATGGGCAGTTCATGCAAAAAATTCTCTTCAGATGGATGGAGAATATAGTCCATACCAACTAGTCTATGGGCGCAATCCCAAATTACCTTCTTTTCTTTGTGATAATCCTCCTGCTCTGGAAGGTACTACAATTAATGCCAGTTTTTCTGAGCATTTAAATGCTATGCATGCAGGGAGACAGGCTTTTATCACAGTTGAGGAATCAGAGAAAATGCGTAGAGCACTTAGGCATCGTATTAGGCCATTTGAGCCGGAGTTCAATTCAGGAGATTTGGTGTATTATAAAAGAGAGGGTCACAGGCAATGAAAAGGCCTAGTGAGGTAATAGGTTGTGATAGTAAGACGGTACAGGTGAGAAATTGGGCCATGTAGCGCCCGTTGTTTCAGCGCTACGTGGCCTCCCGAAGTGCCAAGATGGCGTCTTGGCTGAACACACACATTTCCAGTGTGACGTGCGCCGAATGCCATCTTGGTATAGGTATTAGTGCATACGCAAATACCAAACGCCAGCAGCATGTAAAGTAAGGAGAAAATGGATACAATCAGCGTACAACACTGATTTAAAGTGATAGACACCATTTTGGGACTCAACGTTCAACTCAACGTACAGTCTTAACCACGACAATCTGAACATGTTTTAGAGTGCCTGGAGGATCCCCTCCCCCCCACCCCACCATCATTTAAAGAGACCAGTGGTAATGTGTAAGGGTGAGAGGAAGCATCTGACTGGCAGAGTTGAGTACTGATGGAAAAAGTTTGTTGGCATGTGGGTGATGGGGGTTGTAGTGCGTGGAGCAGTGGATGAGGCTAGTGGTGCAGTTGGTTGGAGAAGCCACTTGAAAGTTGACCTCACTCGCCTTGACCACTCGTGTCAAAGCATTGAACTTTTTCCTGCACTGCATCGCTGTTCATGGTGCTGTGCGCCTGGCATTGATATCGTCCCCCGCTGCCTCCCACTGCCTTTCGGGCATATGTCTGGAGGGCCTCTTGCCCCCCGCCATGCAGATATAGGATGTCCCTCCTTCTGTCCACTTCTTGCACCAAGGCCTCTAGTGCACACACTCTCACAGGCATGGTACAAACTCAGATCGGCAGATTGGTGAGGTCTGGCATTCAGATTGGAAGATGTGGGATTTAGTAGTGTGCAACCTTTATTCAATGTCTTAACATAACTCATCAGTTTGTAAACATAGGGACAGGACCTGCATCTGTGTTTTACGTGTGCGATGTTTGATCTCCATTCAGACAGCACACTGCTATTTTCAGCAAATAACAGGTACTGGCTACCTTTAAGAGACATCCTCCCTTTAAGAGATTTGGGCTTCCTGTGCTGGTGGAAAGTGCGCATTTACTTGAATTGACGTTCAAGGGCTAGATTCAACGCTGCTTGAAGGAGAGTACTGAGGCCGGACAAAGCTCCCCTCATGCCTGCGCAGGGTTAATAGTGGATCGATCATGCTACCCGCGCCCAATAATAGACCATATCCGATTTATTTTTTTTCCCCCTCCGATATGTCCAACATGGTAATCAAACTGTTAAGGTTCATTCCTCATGATTAATTGGAATTAAATATAAAATCTCAGACTCTGAGCAGTTGATAGAAGTAAATGAGGCACTTTGTGCCTCAGATGTTCATGTTTTTTTGATGAGGTTCCTGAGGAACAGACTGAGGTAGATCAAGGGCTGGACAGTGAGTAAAGTCAGTGATCAAGAAACACATGACAGAGCTATCACATCCACAGAACAATTACCCAAAGTGGGTACACGGATAACATATGTTCCAGAAGGGACTAATGAATGGAGGGATGCAACAATTTTGGGATGTGCAGGCAAAGCTATTGGTAGGTTAAATATTGGTTGAACGTTCAGGATGATGGCCAAGAAGTGAGGTCCACGGACTGGCAGAATACGGTAAAAGAGTGGAGTATGAAAGTGGAGTACAAGCAGTGATAGGGAGTTCCGAAGTTAATCTCACGTCAGAAAACGATCGTGAGTAAGAGATGAAAGAGGGAGATCTCGCAGTAGTAGTCCCTTCAGACAACGAAGTGGAAGTAGAAGACGTAGCTTGACTAGGTCAGACAATGAAACAAAGACCATAGAACAGTCATGTAACAGAACTAGAAGCAGAAGTCCTCATGATTGTGAAGTTTTGGTGGCTGCCAAGAAACTTGAGGATAAACGAGTAAGAGAGGCAAAACAAAAGGAGTTAGATAGTTTTAAAGAATTTGGAGTTTATTATGAGGTAACAGATAAAGGTTAACCAGCATAGATGGGTTTGTACTGAAAAAATCCTTGCAGATGGGACTTATAAGGCTAAAGCAAGGTTGGTAGCTAGGGGTTTTGAAGAGAAACTGGGCGATACAGATGTTCGAGTGGATTCTCCCACTGCTGGAAAGGTAATTTAAACAATCTTTTTGGCTGTTTTGGCAACGTATTCATGGAAGTGTAGGTCAATTGACGTAAAAGTCGCATTTCTGTGGGGCGATATTTTTCAGAGAGAAGTGTTTTTGAAACCGCCTGAAGAGGCAGCAGATGTGGAAGGAAACGATGGAAAATAAACAAATGCGTCTTTGGCCTAAGCGATGCTTCCAGGGTATGGTATTTTTCGGTGAGATCTGTTTTGCTGAAAATAGGTTGTGTTCAACTAAAAGCAGATCCCGCAATGTTTTATTGGTACCATAACGGAAAACTTTCAGGCATTTTCATGATGCACGTTGATGATTTTTTTTAATGGGGTGGTATGGCGGAATAATTCATCATTAATAAGATTAGAGTAGAATTTAAAATTGGGAGTCAGGCCTGTGAGGCTTTTAAATATATTGGTTTAGATATTAAGCAGAGTGGGTCTGGTATAACTTTAAATCAACAGTCCTATTTAGAAAGTGTTACTCCTATCCCGATTAATCATACGAGGTCATCACAGAAAGGTGATGTGATAGCTAAAGAGGCAGAGCAATTACGAAGCTTGATTGGTCAGTTGAACTGGTTGTGCACTCAGACTCGGCCATATCCTAGTTTTGATGCATTGGAGTTAAGTATTTCAACGAAACACCCCGTAGTAAAGAATGTTTTAAGGGCAAATAAAACATTACGAAAATTAAATACAGATAAATATGTGCTTAAGTTCCCATCCTTAGGTGACCCAAAGAAAATGAAACTAGTTATCTTTAGCGGTGCTTCACATGCTAATCTTCCCAATGGGTATTCTGGTGCAGCTTCACCTCCTGGCTATCCAATTTGTAACATCGTGTGTCATCTAACATTAGGGGGAATCCCAGTTCTCCTAATGGGTCACATAACGAGACCTTCACAGCACTACCTACAGGCACTGTTCCAATGGAATGCTGTGGCCTATTACTGGTTTTAATATCATAGATAGCATATTTGATTTTTTTTTAAACTGGCATATCTATTCCATCTGGAGGTTACTGGGTGCATAATTGTTTCACTTTTCCACATAATATTGCATTTCTCATGTTTGAAAAAAGTTCAATTTCAGCTAATATATCACTGGTGTACTTCTCAAGCATAGTATATTTAGCAATAAGTTTAAAAACTTTCATATAAATATCGACATGCTATGAATCAACATATGTATATAGAATTATATACATTTTCCAAATGAGTAAGAACATAAAGTATAACAAAGACATATTACTGGTGTAATCAATGTTTCCAGATCCACCCGGAGCTGCAAAACAAAAAACATAGACATGTTTTCAGAAACAGTTTTAAACAACATTGTGATCAATAGTACTGTATCATAATAACAGCTGAAGACTTCTTTGACTTCCAATCTAGCACTTTTCACAAAATTTCCTATATATTGTTCAAAATATATACTAAGAATTTTAAATAATAGTTTTCCTTGGCTACTTAGGGGAGACCCTTTTAAAAATTGTTCGACCCCCCCCCCCCGGCCCCCACACCGACCGCAGCCCCATATGCTGCGACTGGCCCTGTGCCCTGAACTCAATCCACCAAGAATCCCTGTCCCACAGTGACCAAAGCTCTGGGGGCACAATTCAAAATCATTGCACCACTTCTACAGGTGTAAACGTGCGCAATGATGACAAATTTAGCACAGTGACATCCCACACCCAATTTGAGCGTGCATTCAGACCACCACAAAATTTGTGAAGACTTTTTTTTAAAAAGTGGGCCCTGGCGCCTGCCTGAAATGAGCACAGGCCTCATTTTAATACTGAAATAAGGGTCATGCTCCCATTTCCAGGAAATTCATTTCAACTGGTGGGAGCTTGCGCTGCACAAGCTTGGACTAGTTTTTCAGGCTCCACAGCAGTCTAACCAGTGGTCCTTAAAGGGACTGCTGGAGGCCACCTAAGAAACCAGCAGATAACTTTTTTAAACTCCCTCCACATGAATACTGTGGGCCACTTGCAGCCCGAGCTCACCAGTTTTATTCCAATGAGGCCCAAGGTCGAATTTAGGAAGGTCTGCTTTCTTCTGGTGTGCGAGTCCAGTGCACTGACCATTATCGGGCGCTATCGAACTTAGGCCCCTCTGTTTCTAGCTTAAAGGCCAACAAAATCGGGGCCAGGGAATACAGAGCAAGTACAGTATTCAGGTCAAACAGGGTTAAAGGAGGGGGGAATAACTGAACCAAGACAGCGGAGGGGGCAAGGGGGAATAGGCAGATATGAGGAAGTGGGGAGAGGAAGGAAGGGGAAAGGAGTGGTTGGGAAGAGAGGGAGATGTGGAGGGAAAAAAGGGAAGTGGAGAAGAAGCAGAAATGGAGAGGGGAGGAGGATGGAGGCAGGGAAGATTGACGGGTAGAGGGAGCGGTGGGAGGCAGAAAAGGGAGGGGATGAGGAGGAGCAGAAAGGAATGGAGAGGACAAAGTTTACTATTCCACTACAGCCCAAAATTATTTTCAGTGGAGAGGGAAGAGGCAAGCTACATCTTTGCTCTGCCCAGAGCCCAAAACTCTTCCTAGGGAGGGAACATAGGAACAGGAATAGGCCATTCAGCTACTCAAGCCTGTTCTGCCAGTCAGTTAGATCATAGCTGACCTCCATTTACCCACATTGGTTCCATATGCCTTAATACCCTTGCCTAACAAAAATCTATTACTCAGTTTTAAAATTTTCAATTGACCACGGCTCAACAGCTTTTTGGTGGAAGGGAGCTCCACATTTCCACTACCCTTTGTGTGAAGAAGTGCTTCCTGACTTCACTCCTGAAGCACCTAGCTCTAATTTTAAGGTTATGCCCCCTAGTTCTGGACTCTCCCACCAGAGGAAATAGTTATGCTCTATTCACCCTATCAAATCCTTTAATAATCTTAAACATCTCAATTAGATCACCCCTTAATCTTCTATACTCAAGGTAATACAAGCCTAGTCTATGCAACCTGTCCTCATAATTTAAACCTTTTAGCCTGGGTATCATTCTGATGAATCTGTGCTGCCACCCTCTCCAAGGCCAATATATCCTTCCTGAGGTGCGGTGCCCAGAACTGAACGCAATACTCCAGATCCGGTCTAACCAGAGCTTTACACAACTGTAGCATAACTTCCACCCCTTTGTATTCCAGCCTCCTTCAGATAGAGGCTAGCATTGCATTAGCCTTTTTGATCATTTTTTGCACCTGTCAACTAGTTTTTAGTGATTTCTGTACGTGGACCCCTAAAGCTCTCTGCTCCTCCACAGTTCCTAGTTTCTCATTATTTTGACTTTCTTGGATCCAAAATGGATGACCTCACATTTCCCCACGCTGAACTCCATGTGCCACAGTTTTGCTCACCCATTTAAATCTATCAGTGTCCCTTTGCAACTTTCTGCTCCCGTCTGCACTACTTACAGTGCCACCTAACTTTAATGTCTTCAGCAAACTTGGATATACCGTTCCCTGTTCCTTCATCCAAATCATTAATAAATATAGTGAAAAGCTAACGCCCCAGTACAGATCCCTGGGGCACACAAGTCACACCCACAAATTGGAGCACATACCCATTATCCCTATTCTCTGTCTCCTACCTCCTAACCAATTCCCTACTAATATCAATAGGTTGCCTCCAATTCCATGCGCTTTCATTTTTGCTAACAGTCTCTTGTGTGGAACCTTATCAAATGCCTTCTGGAAGTCCATATAAAAACATCCATAGACACTCCCTTATCTACCATGTTAGTGATCTACTCAAAAAATTAAACCAGGTTAGTCCTGGGTGTGGCGTCTCCTGCAGTTAGGAAGTTTGGAGCATGTCTCAGACATTCAGGAGCTGTTACAATTCAATTTTTCAGAATGCCTTCCCCTCCCATCGGGTTTTGTGTACATGAGGACACAGCAACTTTGGTTAGTTTGAAAAAGGAAACATTTGCTAAGGTGTTCAGTGGGCAGTGAAGGTCCAGGATTGTTTCTTTCTATATGGGAATGTGGTTTGTTTCTGGGGGGGGGGAGGCGGGGGCGGGGGGGAGAGTGGGAAAGGAAGGCTAATATACATTGGATATTGGGGAGGAAAATGGGGGATTGATAAAAGCAGCTGCACAAATAAACTGCTGAGAGCAGGAAGATTGCATCTTCCACTGAAATGAGGATCAGGGTTAAGCAGACAATAGGTAGAAAAATAAGTGAGATTCACTACAAAAAACATTGCAACAGGCTATGGGAAGAAACTAATAACAAATCGGAGGTTATTACATCAGATTGCTCAACTCAAAAGTTTTCTATTGCGATCATGGGAAGGTTTAGGGTAATTGGAGTGGGGCTATCACAGTAACACTCGGTTGCATAACATGACCCTCAGCACCATCCACAGGTACAGGGAAGAGAGGAGGGGGAAATGGGAGCGGGAGGAGGGAAGAGGAAGGGAGAGAGGAAGGAGAGGGGAGAAGAGAAAGGAAAGGATGGGGAGAGGGGAGGGGGAGGAGTGCAGAGGGGAGAGTGAGGGGCCGGGGAGAAGCAAGAGAAAGGGAAGGATGGAGAAGGAAGAGGAGCAGGGTGACAGAGGTAAAAAGGGGAGAGGGGAACAGGAGGAAAGAATGGGGAGGGGGTGGAGAGGAATGGTAGGGTGGGGTGGGGTAAGAGAAAGGAGATGAGATGGGGTGTGGAGGAAGAGGAAGAGAGAGATGGGGAGGAGAGCACAGATGAGGGCAGGAGAGCAGGAAGAGAGTGGAGAGGTGAGGAGGAGAGGGGGGAAGGAGTGGGAAGGGGCAAAGTAAGGGAAAGAAGAGGATGGGAATTGGAGAAGAGAGGAAGGGGGCTGGAGGAGAAATAAGGGAAAGGCAAGTATGGGAAGGGGAAAGGAGGGTGGTGGATGAGGAAAGGTGAGGTGGTTAGGAGGGAAGCAGGAGACAATGGAACGGGAAAAGAGAGCAAGGGTGGGATGGGTTGAGGAGAGGAGGTGAGGGCAAGGTGAGAAAAAAAGGGAGAGAAGGAGGGGAGAGAAGGGGAAAAGGGGGCGAGGGAGATGTGTGAAATGTTTTTATAGACAGTTTCAATTATAAATATTGACATAGGAATTAATAGAAAAAGTTAACACAAAAATGGGTCAAAAACACAATAGAAAATAAAGTTCTATGGACAGAAAGTGCATGCAGAAGTAAGATTTTTAATACATTATATTTATATTTAAATAGTAACGCTTATGGCAATTTGGGAAGCAAAGAAATAGAGTACAATCTAGGC
The DNA here is from genome assembly GCF_035084215.1 of Heptranchias perlo. Classification (NCBI taxonomy): domain Eukaryota; kingdom Metazoa; phylum Chordata; class Chondrichthyes; order Hexanchiformes; family Hexanchidae; genus Heptranchias; species Heptranchias perlo. The sequence continues at coordinate 33,681,715 of NC_090349.1, forward strand.
TTGTACTTCCTTGGCTATAGAAGATTAAGTGGTGATCTAATTGAGGTGTTTAAGATGATTAAAGGATTTGATAGGGTAGATAGAGAGAAACTAGTTCCTCTGGTGGTAGAGTCCAGAACCAGGGGGCATAACCTTAAAATAGGAGCTAAGCCGTTCAGGAATGATGTCAGGAAGCACTTCTTCACACAAAGTGTAGTTGACATCTGGGATTCTAGGTTGAGGGAGCAGGGGTGGGGAGGGAAGAGCAGAGGGGGTGGGGAGGGAAGAGCAGAGGAGGTGGGGAGGGAAGAGCAGAGGGGGAATAGTGGAGGGAGAAATATGCACAGGAAGGACAGGAAGATGATTGGGAGAAAAATGTATTAATTCGTGGGATGTGGGCGTGGCGGCAAGGCCAGTATTTGTTGCCCATCCTTAATTGCCATTGAGAAGGTGGTGTTGAGCCTCCTTCTTGAACTGCTGCAGTCCGTGTGGTGAAGGTACTCCCACAGTGCTGCTGGGTAGGGAGTTCCAGGATGTTGACCGAGCAATGATGAAGGAACGGTGATATATTTCCAAGTCAGGATGGTGTGTGACTTGGAGTGGAACATGGATGTTATTTATATGGACTTCCAGAAGGCATTTGATAAGGTCCCACATAAGAGACTGTTAGCTAAGATAGAAGCCCATGGAATCAAGGGAAAAGTACGGACTTGGTTAGGAAGTTGGCTGAGCGAAAGGCGACAGAGAGTAGGGATAATGGGTAGGTACACACATTGGCAGGATGTGACTAGTGGAGTCCCGCAGGGATCTGTCTTGGGGCCTCAATTATTCACAATATTTATTAATGACTTAGATGAAGGCATAGAAAGTCTCATATCTAAGTTTACCAATGACACAAAGATTGGTGGCATTGTAAGCAGTGTAGATGAAAACATAAAATTACAAAGCGATATTGATAGATTAGGTGAATGGGCAAAACTGTGGCAAATGGCATTCAATGTAGACAAATGTGAGGTCATCCACTTTGGACCAAAAAAGGATAGAACAAGGTACTTTCTAAATGGTAAAAGGTTAAAAACAGTGGATGTCCAAAGGGACTTAGGGGTTCAGGTACATGGATCATTGAAGTGTCATGAACAGGTGCAGAAAATAATCAATAAGGCTAATGGAATGCTGGCCTTTATATCTGGAGGACTAGAGTACAAGGGGGCAGAAGTTATGCTGCAGCTATACAAAACCCTGGTTAGACCATACCTGGAGTACTGTGAGCAGTTCTGGGCACCGCACCTTCGAAAGGACATACTGGCCTTGGAGGGAGTGCAGCGTATGATACCCGGACTTCAAGGGTTAAGTTACAAGGAGAGATTACACAAATTGGGGTTGTATTCTCTGGAGTTTCGAAGGTTAAGGGGTGATTTGATCGAAGTTTAAGATATTAAGGAGAACAGATAGGGTGGACAGAGAGAGACTATTTCCGCTGGTTGGGGATTCTAGGAGTAGGGAGCAGTCTAAAAATTAGAGCCAGACCTTTCAGGAGTGAGATTAGAAAACATTTCTACACACAAAGGGTGGTAGAAGTTTGGAACTCTCTTCCGCAAACGGCAATTGATACTAGCTCAATTGCTAAATTTAAATCTGATACAGATAGCTTTTTGGCAACCAAAGGTATTAAGGGATATGGGCCAAAGGCAGGTATATGGAGCTAGATCACAGATCAGCCATGATCTTATCAAAGGGTGGAGCAGGCACAAGGGGCTGAATGGCCTACTCCTGTTCCTATGTTCCTCACAATTATTTTCTCCAGAAACATATTCCAAATATCATTTGAACCTATTTGGTCTTCAACGACCTTCACGTCATTTATTCCACAATACTATTGTCCTCTGAATGAAAAAAATCGTATGACTTTCCTTCTTACTCTTGACCTAATATATTTTTATCTTGTGCGCCTTGGTATTTGATGTTAACAATTTTTATATCCCACTCCTCCCAAAAATAAGAGGAATATACTGTGAACAAAGCAAATGGGCACATACTTTTAACATCATAAACTATTACAGATGCAAATCCAAGTCCACACTCTGCAATCGTGTCATCGTCCTCCAGCTGTATGTGGCCATACAACAGATTGATGCGCTCGGGGGTCACATGGTCCGAGTCATAAGAGGTCCTTTCGATCTCGAAGGTCAGCTTAATTTTCACATCCTCTATCGTATCGTTCGGCTTCACCCCGACAGGGATGTGGCTCCCATCCACCAGCAAAATAGTTAACTCAAAGGTGTTTGATTCACCATCTTTGTCAGTCATTCTTATTTAAAGCAAGTAATGGGCATTTGCTTTAAAATAAGCGGCTGATGTTTTATTTATCGCGTAGCGCGAACAGTTTTTTCCCCCTATATCCAAGTCTGCCCGTTGTGAACGCTCGAGCTGCAGCTGCGCAGTCCTCTTCACCGCGGCAACAGGTCTTAGAAAGGAAGAGCACAGTCCCAGTGTTACGGAGCATGCGGTCTGACACGCGGTACAAACGGTCAAACCCTAGCGCGCGGTGAGTCTGTTATTTAAATGAAGGGATGCACGTTCAGGCTCGGGGGCGGGGATCATACCATATTGAAAGGAGAAAGAAAGAGGAATGCATCATATTTAAAATATTTTACACTGAAAAATATATAGTAATAAAAAGTAACATCAAATATTTACCTTGCACGGAGATGCACCGTCTTTTTATCACTTCCTCTTCCAACTCCGTGACGCCAATAATCTGGAGTATCCGACACCAGTTCCATTGAAAGCTTTGAAGGTTGCGACTTTGGACCAGTCAAATGTGGTAATTAAGGATATCATCTCTATTTTGGTATATTCCATGCAAGGTATAGATTTGCCGGAATAGCAACGTTGCAACATAAGGATAAACATGAAGGGACCAATGCCCCTTTTTAACATTCATAACATACCTCACAAGACTCCTAGGAGGATTCTGGATCACTGAATGATGGTTGTGTCTACTCCAAATATTGCAGGTAAACCTTCGACCGTATCTTCACTGCTGCAGATAGGGCAACTAAATCGTCCAGACCGGGTAGTTAAATCGTCCGGTCAGTAGGCTTGTAACACTGGGAGCTGGTAGGTAGCACAGATGATTTAGGATCCCCTCAGATAGGTCCAGAGACTTATAAGGCGCTTAAATTCTATGGTTCCCAATGCAACGGCAGAAGTGCAGCGGGGCAGGGCATTTACCTGCCAAAATCCGAAGAGCTGACCCTGCCAAAGGTCATCCGATTTCCATAATGCCGGTGGCACAAGAGTGTGAGTACCTTCAGCAGTAGGCCAGATACACAGGGAACAGCTCGGAGCAAGGGCACAATATCGTAATTTGAAGGACTTCAGGTAGTTATAGGAGTTACCAGTCACTTGCCACCCTCTTGGAAGAGGGAATGAAATGGCTGCTGCAACAGAAGGGAAAAGTTGAACATCTAACTTCTTGGGGGCTGATGTTGAAGTGCTGTTGTGCCAAATTAGAGAATGGAGGAATGTCATTGTATGGAGTATCAGGGAATTAACCATCAAATGCAACAGCAAAGGACATGTGGAGGGAGATGGCTGTGGCTGTGAGCGGGACCTGCAAAATCCCAAGGACCCCCTTAGAATGGATAGAAGTTTAATGATCTCACTAGGTCAACAAAAGTAAGTGTGTTGTCAAATGAATAACAGTATAGCTAACTGAATCACAGAGAAGTGATGGGTGTTCCCTGGCACAATAGTGAAGCAATACTGTTGGGATATCATATGGCACTATGTTCCTTGTCCCAGAAGAGAAATCACTTGGCAGTACACATATCCATTGTCTCAGATCTTGTAATGCATGCTAGTACATTGAAGTCTCTCATCCTAGGACCTTGCTCCCTTTGAACTATTAGAGATTAAGATTGAGAAATAATAAGGCAATTGATTTTACACAAACAAACCACTTATATTGCATCCATTTTATTAGTTCTGTCTGAAGTTAAAACTTATAATTAAAGACTGCAAAAGCAACTGACACTATCCAGAAATTGCTGGAAAAATAATGGTGAGTTCATGGCGCCCACCATTATTAGTGTGTAAAAAGAACAGGTACAAATACTGCAAACAAGAAATTGACACATGGTGAGACACAGAGCACAAGGAAGCAAGAGGATGCAGGTGTGGAAATGGAGCCTGATGTAGCTGAGCAAAGGCAGAAGACATGTCAGCCCCAAGGTGCAGATGATGATGTTGGAGGTCATGTCATGAAGACTAGCGTGTAGCATCAGATGCAGATGGAGGTTTATATGGCCTCTACCAGGTGTGCGGCAGATGGCTGGGATAGTGATGGAGTCCACTGCCCTGCTGTGCACCAACATCCAAGAAGGTTACAGCTCATTGCAGGGCCATGTGGAGAATGTAGCAGCTGCAGAAACATATGCAAAGCATCATCGGCTTCATGAGAGACCCAGGCAATACAGTCAACTCAGTGTGGAGGCACTGAATGAAAGAGTGCAGGTCTTGGGGAACTGTTTGAAGAGGTCAGTGTCAACTAGATTGCAAAGTAGACAAGGCAGGATTTCAGAGGGACTAGAGGATTTTCGGTTGATTCTCTCTCAGGGATTCACAAATCTTTCTGATTCTGTATCCTTTCTTCTGCTTATCGTTGGTAACAGAATCCTGTTCCCAATAACCGTGGAGTAGCTGGTGTATGCGCCTTAAGTGCTGCCACCTCTTGCGGCAGCAGCACAGAGGACCACTCCATCAGCTCCCTGCAGAAGCCTTCAGCTTTGCAGGACCAGGCTTGCCAAGAAGCCCATGACAGAGAGTCAGCCTGTCGATGTCCATTCCAGGACTTGGTGACCCTGAGATAAGGGCCACCTCCATCCCAGGAGGCTCATAATATTTTGAAGCTGCTGTATACATCTCGGATCCCAGGCCCTCAAGGAGCACATAGAAGGTGTTAGAATAGGGCAGAAGAAAGATTGCCTGGTCAGAAGGGTGTACACGGAGAAAAGAAAAACTAATGTTTCTGTAAGTAGTTGCAATAAATCACTGGAATATTTGATCTAAGGACTGCTTGATGTTTGGTTCTCTTGTATGATAATGGGGAACAGGTAATGTGCTGACATTGAAGCTCAGGATTAGGATGTGATAGCTAGCTGTGAGGAGCAAGATTTTACTTAAACCATAGAGAAGCTTGTGAGAGGAGGCAGATTGTTGATGGACTGAGACTTTCAAATAATAGCACTCTATTCATCTGTGAAGGTATCTCAAATGAGTATGGCTCAGCCGTTTAGCAGCAGTTGCCACAGCATCTGCTTCCTGTTCTTCATAGGCAGGTCTTCAGTGTCAAAAGTGTCATCTTCGGCCTCACTGACATTCTCTGGAACATCTGCAATCAGTCCTTTCTTGATTGCAAATTAATGAAACACACATGCTACCATAATTTGTAATATGAGACATTACTCCTCTGCTGAAGAACTACAGGACTCAGATCTCATATGTCCAGCTTTTAAGTGAAGCAGATCTCACATGTCCAGCTTTTAAGTGTGTAGACACAGAGGATGGTCTCCAAGAATGTGCAGTAGAAGCGGTTTACTACCCGCATCTGCGACACCATGATGATTGGCTTTGCAGTACTGCAGTCCACCCAGAGCTTGTGGCAGCTCCAGGCAGATCTGTATTATAGGCCCTTAAGAAATATGCACTAAAGACAATCTTAGTTTCAGCCATGGATCCTCAGACTGCTGCCATCGAGACCTTGGGAGCCAGATTGAAAAGGGTGATCTTGTCAAGCCTCCAAGCGATTAGGGCTGGGATTCAGATATGTTGGGATATATAAATAGCTAAAAGTAGCAACCTGATTTGATAATGCCATAAGGGGTGCAAGTACTGAGGTTAATTTCTAGAGGAATAGAATAAAAAAGCTGGGAGGTAATTATATATTTTTAAAATTAATTTTCAGGATGTGGGCGTCACTGGCAAGGCCAGCATTCATTGTCCATCCCTGAATGACTTGCTCGATCACTTCAGAGCTAGTTAAAAATCAACAATGTTGATGTGGGACTGTCGTCACATAAAGGCTAGACCATGTAAGGCTAGACCAGGTGAGGACAGCAGCCTTCCTTAAAGGATATTAGTGAATCATTTGGGGTTTTATGACAATCTGACAGCTTCATGGTCACTTTTACTGATACCAGCTTTTTAGTTCCTGATTTTTTAAAAAACTAAATTCAAATTCTCAAACTGCCATGATGGGATTTGAATTCACATTCTCTAGATTATTATTCTAAGCATCTAGATTACTAGTCCAGTAACATAATGTCTACACTACTATACCCATATATAGAATCTTGGTTAGACCACACTTGAAGTACTGTGTGAAGTGCTGGTCTTCATACTACAAAAGGATATTGAAGCCCTGGAAAAAGTGCAGAAAATATTTACAAGGATGTTACCAGAATTAAGAGGATGCAACTATCAGGAAAGATTGAGCAGGCTGGGGCTTTATTTTTCTCTGGAAAAGCGAAGACTGAGAAGTGACCTGATAGAGGTCATTAAATTATGGAGAGGTTCGCTAGGTTGGATGTGGAGAAACTATTTCCACTTGTGGGTGAGTCCAGAACAAGAGGACATAAATATAAGATAGTCACTAACAGATCAAATAAAGAATTTAGGAAGAATTTCTTTACATAGAGTGGTGAGAATGTGGAACTCGCTGCCACATGGAGTGGTTGAAGCAAATAGCATTGACACATTTGAGGGGTGGCTTGATGCATACTCAAAGAAGAAGGGAGTAGAGGGATATCGGGGCAGGATGGGAAGAGGTAATTAGTGTGGGAAGAGGCTCGAGTGGCATAGACCAATTGGGCCAAATGGCTTGTTTTTGTACTGTAGATTCTGTGTAATTATCTCTCAGGACTTCACTGTTTAATTGGTATCGTTGGGCTGCTTTCCTGCAGATCAGTAGCCATGTAAAGCAGTGCCCTGTACTAGTGGCATGGCAGAAATGTGCTCACATGATGCTGCTGACCACTCAGATGTGCCCTCCTGCCAGCTACTTTAGATGCCCACACGTGCAGAAAGAAAGCAAGGCCAGGATGCTTGTGCAGCAGCACAGGAGGTGTAGCCTAAAGCAGGTACCAGTCAAGACTTAGCTACCATGGGATGACAGCCAATTCAGTCTCGAGGCTCCTATTGGAATGCAGCAGCTAGCCACCTCACTTTTATTTGAGAAAAGTTTTAGAATTTTTCCTACTGATTGTAATTTCAGTGTATGTGTGAAAGAGAGAAAGACAGTTATAGAAGAGAAAAAGAGATATAAAGAGGCAGATAGATACAGAGAGAGGGAGCATGAATGAAAAAGAGTGAAAGACAAAGCAAGACATTTCTTCTCTGCCTGGCTCCAGAAAAATACTCTGGCCTGCTCCTAACCTGTGTGCAGCCTCCCTAGGTTCACCTCATCTCTGCCCCCTCCAACAACCAAAGAATACAATTGTCAGCCAGCTTTGCTAAGGAACCAGATGATTTTCTGCCCTCCACAATCGTTGAGCTGCATCGTTGAGCTGGTTTCATGCGCGCAGTTCGCTGGCTGCATGCAAATGAAGCTCGGGCCTCAAAGCGGTTACAATTGGCAGTCAGCGGGCACACTTCACCCGCCGACTGCCCATTATATGTCTAAACTGAAAATCGACCCACAAAGTGAAAGAACAGTGCTCCTAATTGGGGAAAAACAGACTATTGCCCATTTTATAATGTGTAGGTATAGAATGGGTATCATACGGGTGGGCAGCCCCTGACATTAAAAAGATCACAAGGGAGCATCACCCTCTTTTCCCCAAAATGTAATCCATGCCTGGATCAACTCCGGCTGTGTGTGTAGGATGTAGCCTGTAAAGGCAGAGAAATCTGCTTTGTAGGGTCTTCTTCATTCTTTGAATGATAGCATCTTCATTTTTATTTATTTATTATTCACACTTTAGGGAGGATGTCAAGGCCTTGGAGAGGGTGCAGAGGAGATTTATCAGCGTGGTACCAGGGATAAGGGCCTTCAGTTCTGTGGAGAAGCTAGAATTGTTCTCCTTAGAGCAGAGAAGGTATGGGGAGATTTAATTGACGTGTTCAAAATTGTATGGGGTTTTGATAGAGTAGATAGGGAGAAACTGTCCCCACTGGAAGAGGGTTGGTAACTAGAGGACACCGGTTTAAGATATTTGGCAAAAAAAAACAGGGAAGATGAAGAAAATTTTTCTTTATGCACCGAATTGTTATGATCTGGAATACATTGCCTGGAAGGGTAGTGGAAGCAGATTCAGTACTAACTTTCAAATGTGAATTGGATATATACTTAAAAAGGAAACATTTGCAGGGCTATGGGGAAAGAGCAGGGGAGTGGGGTTAATTGGATAGCTCTTTCAAAGAGCCGACACAGGCACGATGGACCGAATGGCCTCCTTCTGTGCTGTATGATTCTATTGCTGATTCCTCCCATTTTCTGTAAGCCCACTTTTAATTCTTGAAGCTCGCCAGTTTAATGAACTCATTAATTTCCAAATCTCACTTTATTAACTTCATTTCACTGATTTTCTGGCACAGCCATTTTAAAATTATGATTCCCAACTATTTATTAATCAATTAATTTCTAACTTCTATGCCTCATTTTACTTACCTCATTTCATTTGATTCTCTGGTCATTTTTATTTTGTGAATTCCTCCTAATTATTTCATTAATTTATTAATTCCCATGTTTGATAAAGTACCGCATGGTAGGCTTGTCATCAAGATTGCGGCCCATGGAATAAAGGGGGCAGTAACAACATGGATTCAGAATTGGCTAAGTGACAGGAAACAGAGAGTAGTGAACGGTTGTTTTTTGGACTGGAGGGAGGTGTACAGTGGTGTTCCCCAGGGATCGGTGCTGGGACCACTGCTTTTCTTGATATATATTAATGACTTGGGTGTACAGGGCACAATTTCAAAATTTGTAGATGACACAAAACTTGGAAGGGTAGGAAAAAGGAGGAGAGGCAATATAAACTAAAGGGCACAATTCTAAAAGGGGTAAAGGAACAGAGAGATCTGGGGGTATATGTACACAAATCGTTGAAGGTGGCAGGGCAGGTTGAGAAAGCAGTTAAAAAAGTATACGGGATCCTGGGCTTTATAAATAGAGGCATAGAGTACAAAAGTAAGGAAGTCATGATGAACCTTTATAAAACACTGGTTCGGCCACAACTGGAGTATTGTGTTTAGTTCTGGGCACTGCACTTTAGGAAAGATGTGAAGGCCTTAGAGAGGGTGCAAAAGAGATTTACTAGAATGATTCCAGGGATGAGGGACTTTAGTTACGTGGATAGACTGGAGCAGCTGGGGTTGTTCTCCTTGGAACAGAAAAGGTTACGAGGAGATTTGATAGAGGTATCAAAATCAGAGTAGATAGAGAGAAACTGTTCCCATTGGCGGAAGGGTTAAGAACCAGAGGGCATAGTTTTAAGGTGATTGGCAAAAGAAACAAACGTGAAATGAGGAACAATCTTTTTACACAGCGAGTGGTTAGGATCTGGAATGCACTGCCTGAGGGGGTGGTGGAGGCAGATTCAATCATTGCTTTCAAAGGGAACTGGATAAGTACTTGAAAGGAAAACATTTGCAGGGCTACAGGGTAGGGTGGGGGAGCGGGACTAGCTGGGCTCTTGCATAGAGCCAGCGCGGACTAGTTGGGCTGAATGGCCTCCTTCGGTGCTGTAACCTTTCTATGATTTTGCAAGTTCTGTCCCTCACTTCAATTTACAAGATCACAAGATAATTACAGATGAGGAAGGCCATTTGGCCCATCGTAATTCATCCATTCAGTAAGATCCTAATGTCAATCCACTGTACCATCCAATTAATTTATTAAATGATTCCAGTGTTTTGCCTCCACTACTCTGTTAGGAAGTTTATTTCACACATTAATTGGCCTATGTGTGAAGAATTTCCTGATATCTGTCCTAAAAGTACCCGTCTCTAGTTTGAATTTGTGTCCCCTTGTTCTATGCCTGCAGTTTAATTTAAAGTAATATTCTATGGTAACATTTTCTATACCCGTAGCAATATATATATCTTGGTAAGGTCACATCTGTGACATCTCCTTTCCAAGCTGTAAAGCATAAATCTATTCAGTCGTTCCTCATAACTCAGACCCCTGACTCGGAGGATCAGTTTTATGGCTGTTCTCTGCACTGTCTCCAGTGCTTGAATGTCTTGTTTCTTGCCAACCAGAACTGGATGCGGTATTCAAGATCTGACTAGAGCACTGTACAGTTTGATCACTACCTCTTGTGACATATTCTACTGTTTTGGCTATGTAGTTCAACATTTCATTAGCTCTCATAATTACTGCTCTGCATTGGTTGAACATGTTTAGGATCAAGTCTATTAAGATCCTGATGTCTTTTTCATCCTTTATTTTAGCTATGTCAACATCATTCATGTTGTATGCATGCTGTTTATTTTTCCTTCCTATGTGTAGCACTTTACATCTGCCTGCATTTAAATTTCATTTGTCATTGTTCTGCCCACTCACATATCTTGTCCAACTCATTCTGTAAACTGCCCCTCCTAGTTTTGTATCTGTAAATCTTTTCACTGAACTTCTGAATCCAGGTTATTTATGTAAATTAGAAATCAGTAGTGATCCCAGGACTGGGCTTTGAGACACCCCACTCAGTCTGATCTAACTCTGAAACTAGGACCCTGGGGTGAAAAGGCAACATACTAACTAGCTGCTCCAGCCAAACTTCCAAACATTAGGCTGACTCCACAAATATGTGATACAATCCATGTCTAGGCATTGAAGCTGACAGAACCCAGCAAGTTTCATTCTTCGTCCCCACTAAGGGACTTCTCCAGATGGCGAATGTTCAGTTTTGGAGATTCTGCTGATGTGACTTGCTGAAGACCAATGAAGTATCTTGTTGTTGTTGAATCATTACACTCTTTCCTTAGCAAATAGTGTGACATAGTGGAAGGGTTCGCAGGCTGATTAATATACTGCAATGTGAATGCTCCTTCCATGGCTGTAACTATCTTTATACCAGCCGATAGAGTGGTTAGTCCTAAAAGGCGGGAGGGTTTAATGGACTCCCACAACCTGTATGATGAGGGGGAAGGGCCACCCACACCCACCGGACACAAGTTTCCTGCTGGTATCAGCCCAGAATTCAGAGCCAGAGCGACGGTCTCTACTTGCTGGGACTATTTGGAGCAGGGTTTAAACCCCGCACCTTCTGACTCAAAGGCAGGAATGCTACCACTGAGCCAAAGGCTCGCTCCAAGCAACTAGTGTACTTGTAATAGTCCTTAGTTGTAGTGTGTCCTTCATACTTGAGGATGACAGTTCCAACGAAGAAGGGAGCATATTTTCATGGTGGATGGGTGCATTGATGCCTATGCAGACAGATATGTGCTGGACATTGTCTACCAAGTAAAGAAGTATCAAAAATAATTTACATTTAAAATCATTTTAATTATTAATACAACATTTGTTGCATAAACAGAATACTGAGTGAGGAATTGAGGAATACCTGATTTCAATTAAAATCATTAAAGGCAGTTTTTATTGGCAAGTTAAAAACGCAGGTTTTTTCAGGTGTTTTGTAGGTTTTTAGTTTTAGCATCAAAACCAAGTTAAAATTTGGTTTAAAAAAATTGCACCCCAAAAACCCAGATAAATTCAAAGAAAATCAGTAAAACTCAGTTTATATTTGAAACATTGCTAAAGCTCAAAAGAACAAGCAGGCTATGAAAAAGTTAAAGCTAAATGACAATCCACAATTACAAAAACGGTTCATGGACACTATTTTTATGAGCCACAAAAGCAGTTCCAAAAATGTTTTCCAATTCTATTTTATGTTTCTTTTTGAATCTTTAATATGGACACCACTGTGGGCAAGCACAGAAATTGAATATTTTTGAAGTCAGATTAGGATAAAACTGAAAACTACAATAGTTCCTGTATTAAATTCTATTTGACTTGGAGTATAATTGTACAATTAATTATATATCAAATCCTCTTCTGTGATCATATTTCAGATTGTTGAAGCAAGTTGCTTTCTCTAAATGTATTTTCAATACATATTCACATTACAGAAACTCTGAACTCAGCTCCAGACAATTCGTCATTGATTTGGTGCTGAAAATCAGGTTCCAGGATGCACATGCAGGGCATTTTGTCACATAAATTGCATTCCTAGTTGCTTCCCTAGTCCATCAATGGACCCAATTTTCAACACAAGGAATAGGGAAAATTAGGGGAAGAATTCAGTTCCCCCTCCCCCAAAAAAATCACAAGAAATTTTTTTTTTTTAAAAACTGATCCATCAACCAAAAACATAAAAGAAATTTGTGCCAAAAATCAGTAAAAACTGACTTTAGTGATCCTTAATGTTAATCCGTACTACATCACTTATGTCTTTATCAAATGTTTTTCATTCAACGAACGAATTTAGTGTTTCACAGTTTCCCTACTGAATATCTTTGACTGTATTTAGTGCTACAGAGAAACTGTGAATTGGAAGAGATTCCCAACAATTAACTGTAAGGCTGCAGAACATTCATTAATTCCCATTAATTTCTTATTTTTGTTTCTTAAAAAAACTCCTTTAACATGAAGCTTCAGATGTGATAATGTACAGCATAACATTGCTGTTCCAGGGCAAATTTAGTTCATCCACAATAATACGTAATGATGCAAGGTACCTTATACAGTATTATAATATATATGTATATGGTAGGCTATTTCCTTATAACATACCATAAAATAAATACATTACTGCATTATCAATCACATTGTACCACAGCACTTCAGTTTTAGCCATACAGTTTGATTGTGGAGTCTGCCATCTGTTTGAAACAAAACTACCTCAATCAATTAATTTATCAATGTATTTGGAAGCAGTATCAAAATTCCTGAGTACATTAAATAAGATTCCTGAATGCAGTGTACATATAGACAGTAAACATAGGTAGGATAGAACAGCAACATTTTGGCTTCATATGGTATTCTTGCTTTGTTCCTGTAGTGTACAATCTCAACTGAACCCCTCGATTGGTTACTGCCTTGTAACACACTGCAGCCAAATTATCCTATATAAGATCAACTGTACTTTTAACATCTAGTGTAGAAAATAATTTACAGAATTAACGAATGTTCAGCAAAGTAGTTAAAAACCCAACTAAAAATAAACTTTTTGAAAATGGCAGGCTTATACTACATCTTGTTATTGTCACTATAAATTTCACAGTTCTTTCTCTGAGCAAAACAGCTATCCATTAGATGTTTTGTGAAAACACAGAAAATTACATTAGATTTAGGATTTGGCCAAAGTCCATTCATTACATTCTTCTTTCAAAGTCAGAATTATTCTCAGAGTGGAAGAAATAATTCTCAGCAGATGCTGGCCAATGGTAATGATGTAGCATCATCTCCTGATTGAAGCTAGGTACGCATACCAGAACAGAGCTACCAGATTAGCAAACAGCACACGGAACTGAAAAACAAATAGAAAAGAAAACAAAAATGAACAGACAAATTATTTCATCCTAATAGTCATGATGATCATACTCTAGTCATCAGTATTCAAATTAAATGTAGCTCAGTACCATAGCAGGCCAAGCAATCCCTTCACATTGTGAGTTCAAATGCTTGCACTGATGGGCTATTTAAACCATTTACCTAATGCAAAAATTATTCCATCTGTTCCCTACCAACCCAACACAATGGACACCTGGTGAAAGCAGAACCTCTCACCTGAGAAAAGGCATCCAAAACTTAACTTTGTTTATCTTGAAATAGAGAACATAAAAAAGTATGGATCAAGAAAAAGCCATTTAGCCCAATAGGCTTGTCCCTTCCACAGACCATGTAAAATATCTTGTTTCACAGACTCTAACTCATCTATTTAATCACCTTAGGGAAATTTGTGTAACTATTTCCTGATCACAAAGGGAATCAAGAAAAACTCCAGAACATTTATCCATCTTGGGGAACTTAGACCAAATCAATAGGTTGCAGGATGCTATAAGTTAGGGACTGGGCCTGTGGCAGAAGTCCTTCAATGCGGATAAGTGCAGTCTTATACATTAGAGTTTAAGAAACTCCATGCATGTTTATACCATGCGGGGTACCTACTAAAGATTTCAGGTAAAAGGTAAGGATGTAAGGGTCAAAGTTGATAAATCATTATGGTGCAAACAGTGTGATAAGGCCATTGAGAAGGAAATAAGGTTTTGGGCTGTATCCCTATGGTAAGAGCACTATATGCAGGCTATACAAAGCTTTGGTATAGCCATTTTCGGAGCATTGTGTCCAGTTTTGATCCCACGCATATCAAGGGATATTGAAACCCTGGTGAACGTACAGAGGTGGGCAACCAAAATGATACTTAAACTTAGGGTTTATAGTTATCAGGATAGGCAACCAGGAGTTGGGCTATTTTCTATCGGGAAACACAGGATTATGATTGAATATTTTAAAATGATGAAGGGATTAGATTTTATCCAGTTGGATAGCTTATTTGAGCTGGTTACGGATGGTAGGACAAGGAGGCATGCATGTCAAATTCTTGGACTAAGAATTAAGTTAAATATTAGGAAGCATTTTTTCAACAGTCATCACCCCCTGGAACAGATTACCGAAGCATGCAACAAATCTGGATTCCCTTTGGCCCTTTAAAAGGGAGCGAGGCAAGTTCCTGAGCGAGGAGGGCAAATCATGGGTCAGTTGGAATTAAATGGATTTATGAGGTACCACAGGCTCCTGGAGCTTCACTGAATTGCCTTAGGGAGTTGATGTGGAATTTCCCAGAGATTTTACTGTCCCAGGAGATTGTGTGATTTGGGGGGGGGGATGGGCCAGTGCTCTATGTGGCTTCACCATGTCTGGGTGGGGCAGACTTGATGGTCCTTTGCTGTCCTTTTCGTATGTTTGTAGATATGCATCAGTGAGGTCCACTGTGTTTACAGGATATAAGAACAGGTATGAAGGAGAGACTTGCACACCAAATACAGAACATCTAAAAATATTGCTCAAGTGATTTCAATCATTAAATAATTAATAAGGCATTTTAAACCAATTACTCTATTAGTAAATGTGGTCATTCCTGACACAATGGGTTCAAGACAAAAAGAAATGCATTAACTTTTCTTCAGCTTCACATTTTTTAATAGATGTTTACCTTACATTTTATAAAATATTTGTAATAATTCTACAATTGATAACATTAAATCTGAATGTTGAATATAATTTTTGGATTTCAGATGTCTTTACTTTCTCCTTTGATATTATTGAACTGGTTTTCTCAATGGAAACATAGAATGAAATTGCTTTCTTTCTCCCATTCATGGATTTTATTTTTTCATTTTTACAACATCTTTCATTTATATAGCACTTTTAACATAAGAAAAATCTCTCCCCATGTCACAGAACATTATCCGGTTGAGAGGACTGATAGCGTGTTCTCCTTTTAAGTTTGAGATTGTCTCTCTCTTCCAATTTTTTTTCTGTATCTGCTGCCAAGAGTTGCCTGAGTGGCCCAGAGTGACTACATTGACATGTTTGCTCTATGTAGTCAAGCGCTAAATCTTTGCTCATCTATTCCACCTGAAGGAGCAACTGGAATTGTGAATCTGCCACACAGGGAATTGTGAGATCACAAATCTGCAGCCTATAATTCTGTGGCAAAGCTTGCCTGGAGCACCATCACATGACAAAATCCCTAAAGAAACAGCACTTTTGAGGGCACACAGACAACTTTATTGATTCATCCTGATACCTCTCTAAAAAGATATTGGTCCCAAAATTCTTCCCTTGACCTGGACACACCTCCGACATAACTGCCGAGCAGGTGCCATACAATGGGACAAACCTGGCTCTGTCAGGATCCCATCCTGGAGGAGGCCAGGAATTTCCAGTGGGGGGCATAGGAAAAATCTTCACTAGCCCCACTATGTCAAGGGGATGTAGCTGGGAAAGTTCACTAACTTCTCTGGGATTTCTGCCCAGTATCTGATAGGCCCAATAAAACCCATGCCTGCTCAGGCATAGGTTCTATTATCTTCCAAAGGCCCCAAAATGCTTCAATGAAAAGAGGATTTATTACCTATGGAGATCAATGCTGGTGCAACTTCTAAGTAACCCATTTACCTGCTGTGTCCTATTAGGGTCTTTGACTTCCTATTCGGAGTGGCAGGGGGTCGCTCCAATTTTCTGTGACTCTCATCAGGGCAGTCACCGCTGGTGCTTTCTTACAGGTGTGGGCCACTCATCCAGAGTATGTGGATAACCCCGACCCTTGGTTTTTGGGACAGGGTTTACGTCTTTGCAATTGTACCTTCGGGCCAATGCTCTTTACTTAGATGAGTATGGAGTTCATGCTTAAGCATTACCTTTTCTTTGAGCAACAATGTTGATTCATGCTGGACATTTTACAATCAGTGAACCTTAAAAATGGCTGTTGCTGCTTTAATGTACTGGCAGAGCTCAATGGTCCAGGTAAAATATGCAGACATAGTACCAGTCATGAAACAATCATATTAGCCTCTCCAACCAACAAATATACTTTACCTGAGCAGGCACATAATTAATGTTAATGTACTGGAAGATTGTCCAAACTTTCCAGTTCATTTTCAGTGCTGTCCAGTATCCAGTCTGCATCTTATCCTTTAATGCCTTCAGGTTCTTCCCCTATTACAGACACATTATTTCTGGTCATTTGAGTGGATCATTCCTCTTAGTATAGCTGATTGATATACAGAAAAATAAAACATCCCAAAGCACTTCACAAAATTAATTACTTTTAGAATGGCTCTTGAATGACTAAGGTTTTTGCCTCCACCACCCAGCGGCTTATTCCAATGTGTATTACTCTTTGGGTGAAGTTCTTTCCGACACTAGTCCTAAATTTACCCATCACCAATTTTTTCCAATACCCCTTTTTCCTACTGTAACGACTGACCTTAAATTAGTGCTTCAGATTTACCTTTTTATACCGTTGTGACAGATAAGGAGGCAAATGTTGTATTCCAAATTATAAGTCTCTACATTTTGATTATCTAACTTATGAGATGTGGCCAGTCACTAAAGTTTGTTTACTGAAATAGGTAGTTGAGTTGAAATAAATATGTAGTCACCAAACAATATGCATGGCCTTTCATATTCACTCTGGAGACAAGGCAATATTCATATGTAAATACCTTTTGATTGCAAAACAAGAGAAACCACTAAACTGCTTGGTTTGTCCTGAAAACAATTTACGCAACGGGTTTGGTAAAACATGCAAATGGACTGTCGAGTATATCAAGTTGAAGTTCAGAGAACTAGTACTTTAAGTTGATAAACTTTGTTCAGTTGTGGAAGACACTATTTGATTTTTGGATTCCAGATTTAACTTCAAAGCA
Source organism: Heptranchias perlo (assembly GCF_035084215.1). NCBI lineage: Eukaryota > Metazoa > Chordata > Chondrichthyes > Hexanchiformes > Hexanchidae > Heptranchias > Heptranchias perlo. Next base: position 33,699,133 of record NC_090349.1, read on the forward strand.
TGCGAGTGATATATCTCAGTTCTTTTCAGATAGAGATGTACACCTGGAAATTCTGTTGGATTTATAAATGTGTGTTACTGGTCCAGGTTTGGTATTTTTAAAAAGAGTTAACAAAGGGTCGTATATTTTCATATTGGAGGAGGAAGTGTAAATTAAACATTCTGTAATCAAGTGAAATCTGTTGGATTAACTTTCTGTTGCTATTTAATTTGTACTTTTAATAAACCTGATTTGTAGTTTACAGTCTAAGTCACAGGGTCTGAAAGACTTGGGAACCCTACAATGTATGCTGTGCTGATTCAACAATATAATTCAATATGATGTTTGCTTTGTCTATCACCACTTCACAATAATTCGCTATATTAAGTAATGAATCTGTTAACACTCTTTGATCATAATAACAAGCAATAATCGCAAGAATTATTCCACACCAATGTGACAAAGAAATTAAACCTAAATGGGTGGAAGGGGCACTACTTTCCTTGAGCAAATTATAAATTGAGTGGTCCACTAAATGTGAAAACTTACCTTAAAGAATGCTGTTGTAATAGGGAAACAGATTCATTAATTAAGGCTCACGTGCTACTCTTCTCTGTTTCTTCAAGGTTTGATGGATCAAAAAGTTAGTTGAAATGATGTTTAAACAGGATTTTTGTTCTTATCAGAACCGCTGATTCTAGATTTACATTGAACTGTCAAGTCAAAGCTTCTTCTGTCTTGGACATCAAATGTTAAATATTGTTGCTGTTGCGTTAAAGTGCTTTTAGATGTTTAAAAGTCTTAAAATATTGTTTTGTTGTATATATTACTGTTGTGAAAGCTGGAAATACAAATTTAAAAATAGTCAATGCAGCTTCTAGGAGAGATCTGGCTAGAGGAACAAAGCTGAATTGTTGGGGCTGTATGTGTGCATTATTGATTATTCTAATGTTGTTAGGTTTAGGATTTATTAGTGTCATTTTACATCATCAATTTATTTTATCAACCCTGTGCTCATTCTCTCAAAGGCCCTAACAACCCTGTAATCATTCTCTCTCTTACCCCAACAACCTTGCATTCTCTTTCAGAACCCACAACTACATTATCTAAAATCCCACAACTCCACACTGTCACAGATTCCACAAATCTGCAATCTCTTTCTTAGGCCTCTTAACCCCACATTTGCTCTCTCTCAGTCACCCATGACAATATCCCAAGATGTCTGTTGTGGCCTTATGATCACTGGGACCCACCTCAAGTAGACTGATAACCACAAAAAAAAGAGCCAGAAATACTGGAGCAAATATCAGACGGTCCACGAGAAGCCTCTTTATCTGGGAGTAGGGAACATTGGATGGAATCAGTTTATCCAGATAGTGGTAGAAGTAATGACTTAGAGGGCCCGTGAAAACCAACCTGAAACAGAAAATAAAAGCACAATTTTTTTTTAAGTGAAGCAAAGTAATCAGAAATAATTATGTTCTTATTAGATTTTAACAGAAAGTTGTGGCGAGAGAACAGAAGCAGGGGCTGAAGGCAATGGCTTTGGTCCTCTCAATTTTGAGCTGGAGAAAGTTATGATTTATGCGAGACTGAATGTTGGACAAGCGGACTGAGAGTACAGAAGCAATCAAGGAGTCGAGAGAAGTGGTACAATTAGATATCAGTGGTGTGCATCTGCAAGTAGACGTAATATCTGTGGACGATGTGCCAAGGGACAGCGTGTAGATGATGAAAAAGAGGGGACCCGCTTATCCGACATCCAGTCTTACATACGTCATAACTTTCTCCAGCTCAAAATTGGGAAAATTAAAGCCACCGTCTTTGGGCCCCTGCCAAAAAATCAGTTTCCTGGCCATTGCCTCAGGCTGATCCTTGGGGAACTCCAGGATTGATGGTGCAGGTGAGGGAAAAGAAGCCATGACTGGAGATGCTCTGGCTATGTTTGGATAGATAGGAATGGAATCATGCAAAGGCAGTCCAATGGAGCTGGGTGACGGATGAAAAGCGTTGGCATGGTTAATCATCACAAGCACCATGGAGACAAATTCAAGGTTCTTAAAAGATGATAAAGAAGTTGGAGATGGGCTGGTAGTTGCCGAGGATGGAAGAGTGAAAAAATGCAGATTTGTTTCCTCATATTTCACCAATAGGTTCTGAATTGCCAAAATAATTCCTGCTTCTAATTATTGCATTTAATAGACTTGACTAAATCTGGGATTACCAAGGAGGACCAGGAGCACCTTGCTCTCTAACCAGTATTCAGTTCTGAATATCGATGAGGAAAATGGTTCCTTTGAGGAGTGCAGCCATAGTCAAGTCCACAGCACCATGGGTGGCTCAGCTATACAGGGGTGGGGGAGAAGAAAGGTCAGGAGAGCGATAGCGATAGGGGATTCTATAGTTAGGGGAACAGACAGGCGTTTTTGCGGCCGCAGACAAGATTCCAGGATGGTATATTGCCTCCCTGGTGCCACGGTCAAGGAGGTCACCAAGCGACTGCAATACATTCTGGAGGAGGAGGGTGAACAGTTAGAGGTGATGGTCCATATTAGTACCAACGACATAGGTAGAAAGAGGGTTGAGGTGCTGCAGGCAGACTTTAAGGAGTTAGAAAAGAGATTAATAAACAGGACCTCAAAGATAGTAATCTCCAGATTACTTCTGGTGCCACGCGCTAGCAAGTATAGAAATAGGAGGATAGAGAAGATGAATGCGTGGTTGGAGAGATGGTGCAGGAGGGAGGACTTTAGATTCCTGGGGCATTGGGATCAGTTCTGGGGAAGGTGGGACCTCCACAGGCCGGATGGGTTGCACCTCACCAGAGCCAGGACCAATGTCCTCGCGGAGAGGTTCGCTAGTGCTGGGGGGGCGGGGTTTAAACTAGCTAGGCAGGGGGATGGGAACCGGAGTGTAGATTCAGAAGGGAGAGAAGCAGAGCTGGAAATGGAAGGCAGAAAATTAGTAAGCGAGTTTGGAAGGCAGAAGAAACAAAGATTAGAAACTGGTCAACAAAGGAGTGTTTGGCAGTGCTTAATGGTATATACCTCAATGCAAGGAGTATAGCGAATAAGGCAGATGAGTTAAGGGCACAGATACTCACGTGGAAGTATGATATCTTAGCTATTACTGAAACATGGCTTAAACGGGGCAGGAATGGCAGCTTAACGTTCCTGTTTACAGGGTTTTCAGACGAGATAGAGGGGGGATAAAAAAGGAGGGGGTGGCAATATTGGTTAAAGAAACAATTACGGCTGTGAGGAGAGAAGATATGTTAGAAGGATCATCAAATGAGGCCATGTGGGTTGAGCTAAGGAACAAAAAAGGGGCAATCACACTGCTGAGAGTGTACTACAGATCCCTAAACATTCAGAGGGAGATAGAAGAGCAAATATGTAGGCAAATTTCTGAGAAGTGCAAAAATAGGGTAGTAATAGTAGGGGATTTCAACTACCCTAATATTAACTGGGACACAATCAGTGTAAAAGGTATAGAGGGTGCAGAATTCTTAAATTGCGTTCAGGAGAACTTTTTTAGCCAGTACGTAGCAAGCCCAACAAGAGGGGGGTAGTTCTGGATTTAGTTTGAGAGAATGAAGCTGGGCAGGTGGAAGGAGTATCAATAGGAGAGCATTTTGCTAGTAGTGATCATAATTCAGTTAGATTTAGCATAGTTATGGAAAAGGACAAATATAGAACAGGAGTAAAAGTTCTAAATTGGGGAAAGGCCAATATTACTAAGCTGAGAAGTGATTTAGCAAAAGTGAACTGGAAACAGCTACTTGAAGGTAATCAGTGTCAGAGCATTCAAGGGGTTTAGAATAAACATGTTTCCACAAAGAAAAAGGGTGGGACTGCCAAATCTAGAGCCCCCTGGATGCCAAGGAGCATACAGGGTAAGATATGTCAGACACCAAGGGTTCAATACTGCAGAAAACCTAGAGGAGTATAGAAAGTGCAGGGGTGAAATTAAAAAGGAAATTAGGAAAGGAAAGAGAGGACATGAAAAATACTGGCAAGTAAAATTAAGGAAAACCCAAAAATGTTTTATAAATACATAAAGAGCAAGAGGATAACTGAAGAAAGAGTACGGCCTATTAGGGACCAAAAAGGTAACCTTTGTGTGGAGGCGGAAGATGTGGGTATGGTTCTTAATTAATACTTTGCGTCCTTCTTCACAAAATGCAGAGATTGTAATTAAGGAGGAAGGGTGTGAAATATTGGATGGGATAAACATAGCGAGAGAGGAAGTATTAAGGGGTTTAGCATCTTTGAAAGTAGATAAGTTGCCAGGCCCGGATGAAGTGTATCCCAGGCTGTTAAAAGAAGCAAGGGAGGAAATAGCAGAGGCTCTGACCATCATTTTCCAATCCTCCCTGGCTACAGGCGTGGTGTCGGAGGATTGGAGGACTGCTAATGTTGTACCGTTGTTTAAAAAGAGAGAAAAGGATAGACCTAGTAATTACAAGCCAGTCAGTCTAAACTCGTTGCGGGCAAATTATTGGAATCAATTCTGAGGGACAGTATAAACTGTCATTTAGAAAGGCATAGATTAATCAAGGACAGTCAACATGGATTTGGTAAGGGAGGGTCATGTCTGACTAACTTGATTACATTTTTTGAGGAGGTAACAAGGAGGATCGATGAGGGTAGTGCATTTGATGTAGTCTACATGGATTTTAGCAAGGCTTTTGTCAAGATCCCACATGGCAGAGTGGTCAAAAAAGTAAAAGCCCATGGGATCCAAGGGAAAGTGACAAATTGGATCCAAAATTGGCTCAGTGGCAGGAAGCAAAGGATAATGGTCGACGGATGTTTTTGTGACTGGAAGACTGTTTCCTGTGGGGTTCTGCAGGGCTCAGTACTGGGTCCCTTGCTTTTTGTGGTATATATTAATGATTTAGACTTAAATGTAGGGGGCATGATTAAGAAGTTTGCAGGTGATATGAAAATTGGCCGTGTGGTTGATAGTGAGGAGGAAAGCTGTAGACTGCAAGAAGATATCAATGGACTGGTCAGATGGGCAGAAAAGTGGCATTCAAGTGGAATTCAATCCAGAGAAATGTGAGGTAATGTATTTGGGGAGGTCAAACAAGGCAAGGGAATACACAATAAATGGGAGGATACTGAGAGGTGTAGAGGAAGTGAGGGACCTTGGAGTGTATGTCCACAAATCCCTGAAGGTAGCAGGACAGGTGGACAAGGTGGTTAAGCAGGCATACAGGATACTTTCCTTTATTAGCCAAGGCATAAAATATAAGAGCAGGGAGGTTATACTAGAACTGTATAAAACACTAGTTAGGCCACAGCTTGAGTACTGCGTACAGTTCTGGTCACCACATTACAGGAAAGATGTGATTGCACTAGAGAAGATACAGAGAAGATCTATGGAGGATGTTGCCAGGACTTGAGAATTTTAGCTATGGAGGAAAGATTGGATAGGCTGGCGTTGTTTTCTTTGGAACAGAGGAGGCGGAGGGGTGATTTAATTGAGGTGTATAAAATTATGAGGGGCCGAGATAGTGTGGACAGGAAGGACCTATTTCCCTCAGCAGAGAGGTCAATAACCAGGGGAGCTGAGGAAAAATGTTTTCACCCAGAGGCTGGTGGGAGTCTGGAACTCACTACCTTAAAGGGTGGTAGAGGCAGAAACCCTCATCGATTTAAAAAGTACTTGGATATGCATTTGAAGTGCCATAACCTGCAAGGCTACGGACCAAGAGCTGGAAAGTGGGATTAGGCTGGGTAGCTCTATTATGACCGGCGCAGACACGATGGGCCGAATGGCCTCCTTCTGTGCAACAGTTCGCTTACTCCCATTACAATGGAATGCTTGTTTTTTGGAAACAATGAGTGTGAATCAGAATTTAAGTGATATAGAAAGTGGAATAAAAGCAGAAATGCTTTAGCAATGGAATTGGTGATCTCGTACTTACTGAAAAAGTATAATTGGTTTCGCTTAAACTCTTGCAGTTCCAACTCCTCCCATTCTGTTGGCTCAGAATGCAATGTTCTATTGTGCTGCAGTACCCTATTACTACCATTAGATGGTACTACTATATAAATACATGGTGGTGGCACAAAAGGGCACCAAAATGCACATTAAACATCCAAGCTTGAGATTTTCCTCTGTAGTGAAGTTACTGCTGGAAGTGCATCAGGACAGCACTTCTGCTTGCTGGCATGACCCTGCTCTGACCCCAATGTATTTTGCTGGGTCTGTTTAATTTCAACATTTTGAGGTGACTCCTAGCATATTTGCATCCTCTGTTGAGAGTTTGCTTCTAGAGGCAATGGAAATCTGACCCTACTGCAGCATTTAAGTGGCTGCAGCAGCTTAAAGGAGTAGCCAGCCATTATCTAGCTGCAAGAAAGTTGAGTACTGTGAAGAAAGGATGTCGGAGAATCCTACATCAGAGCACAGAGTCCCCAAATTTTCTTTTCATTGGCTAAAATAAGGCGAAGCATTTAGAAAATCTTTGGCTCCGAGGGAAGGTGGCCAACCAAACAGTGATGGTGCATGCCAGTGGAAGAAGGTGACTTTGGGTATGAGTACCATTCCAGCAACCACTGCATGGCTACTCAATAAAAGGAAGAAGTTCAAATACCTAAGCCTGGTTAGCTAAGGGAAAAGGAGGCAGTCATATCATGTAGCAATGAAATATCATGTTTTGTATTTTGATCCACCTTGCTCTCCCATTGTTGAACCATCTACTATTTACCTGAAATGCCTACAGGGTACCAGGTCATCCTACGCACCCACTTCCTGTCCCTGCAAGTGTTCCTTCACTCACAGACTAACACGAAAGGAAGCAGCGAAAGACTCACATATGTATTTGCTCATTTCCTGCACGCACATAAATTAATACTTCTTCACACCTGGTTGCGTTCCATAAAATGGCATACAAAGGGCCTTCACACTATCTAGAAGTACAATCAAAGAATCGTAAAATTCTATGATACTATTTAAAGGAAAAAAATAGCCCACAGCCAAACACAGAAAGCTGCCACAGGTAGTGGAAATCTCAGCCTCTGCACTTATGAGGAGGAAACCTTGGAAATTTTGGGCAGACATATAGGACAAGCAGTGAGAGAGGGGGAAGTGGAAGGGAAGGTGCCAACTGTAGGTTGGTCTTGAAATTCATTTTCTCACGTCTCTTCAGTTCCTGCCATAAAAATGGGACCCGTTATTACAATATATTGCAAATATTTAAGCATGTTCTAGCTTTGAAAGCACTATGGCTATCATGCAGCTCATCTACTCACACTTGTGTCTCTACTTTTTTTGCCCTCCTAAGTGTTGCCACAGCAACAAGCTAAGGAAGAGCAACCAGAGAAACCTGACCCCTTTGCTTCATCCTCTACCAATATCTCTTCACCCATATCACCATTTACACATTCCCTACCAAGCCGCCTAGCCACATCTACCTGGGTAGGGGGGAGTAGTTAGTGAAACTAAGGGGAATGCACATGACGCTGAGCACAAATTGATAGAGGAGTTGGAAGTGGAAGATGAGGGGGCAGTCATAGCTGGCCAGAAGTTCAGGAGATGTTAGTCCACAGCTGAGGAGCCTCAGGACCCATAAAAACGTAAGAAATAGGAGCAGGAGTACGCTATACAGCCCCTCGAGCCTGATCCGCCATTCAATAAGATCATGATTGATCTTCGAACTCAACTCCACTTTCCCGTCCGTCCCCATATCCCTTGATTCCAAAAAACCTATCTATCTCAGCCTTGAATATACTCCATGACTCAGCATCCACAGCCCTCTGGAGTAGAGAATTTCAAAGATTCACAACCCTCTGAGTGAAGAAATTCCTCTTCATCTCAGTTATAAATGGCCGACCTCTTATCCTGCGGCTATGCCCCCTAGTTCCAGCCATGGGAAACAACCTCTCAACATCTACCCTGTCAAGCCCCCTCAGAATCTTATATGTTTCGATAAAATTACCTTTCATTCTTCTAAACTCCAGAGAATATAGACCCATTCTACTCAATCTCTCCTCATAGGACAACCCTCTCATCCCAGGAATCAATCTAGTGAACCTTCTTTGCACCACCTCCAAGGCAAGTATATCCTTCCATATATAAAGAGACCAAAATTGTACACAGTACTCCAGGTGAGGTTTCTCCAAAGCCCTGTACAATTGTAGTAAGACTTCCTTACTCTTGTACTCCAACCCCATTGCAATAAAGGCCAACATATCATTTGCCCTCCTAATTGCTTGCTGTACCTGCATGTTAACTTTCTGTGTTTCGTGTACAAGGACACTTAAATCCCCCTGAACACCAACATTTAATAGTTTTACACCATTTAAAAAAATATTCTGTTTTTCTATTCTTCCTACCAAATAACCTCACATTTCCCCACATTATACTCCATCTGCCACCTTCTTGCCCACTCACTTAACTTGTCGATATCCCATTGCAGACTCTGTGTCCTCCTCACAGCTTACTTTCCCACTTGGCTTTGTATCGTCAGCAAACTTGGATACATTACACTCAGTCCCTTCATCTAAGTCATTAATATAGATTGTAAATAGCTGAGGCCCAAGCACCGATCCTTGCGGCATCCCACTAGTTACAGCCTGCGAACCTGAAAATGACCCGTTTATCCCTACTCTTTATCTTCTGTCCGTTAACCAATCCTCTATCCTTGCTAATATATTACCCCCAACCCAATGAGCCCTTATCTTGTGTAACACCCTTTTATGTGGCACCTTATCAAATGCCTTTTGAAAATCTAAATATACTACTAAAGCCAGATCTTAGGGTCCAGTATGTAAAAAAAAGATTGCTTGCAGAACATAAAACTTATGTCTAGGTACTGGGGATGGTGTTCCATAATGTATTGCAGTTGGTGATTCAGTTAGAGTCCACTAATCACACCTATGGCACCATGTTGGATCTATATTCAGCCATGCAATTAACCCTTGAGTTTATGGCAGCTTCAGAATGATCTGTCACACACTCAAGTGTTGACAGCATGGCTGTACATACATAGATGGTCCCCAGAGAAACTATGGACAGTCATAGATCCTGGCATTGCAGCTGCAACTGCTGCCAAAGTTGCCTTCAGCGCCAGAGTCAAGAGGGCTGTCTCTTTCAGCTTCCAAATGAGTAAGGTTGGAATTCAAACAAGTATCTCTCAGGGATACGATGGTCTGATCAGTAACATTTGGTCTGATATCCCACGAATCAGTACCAGTCACGTTTCAGGATGTTTTTGACCATTTTTCCACAGAAAGAATTTGAAAATGTTAGTTACTTTTAATACTTCTTTATGTAAAATGTATTCTCACAAGTTAAAAAGGGCTCCTAGATGGAAGGTGGTTCATATACTAAATGGAAGTTGTTTCCCCCCAAAGACTAAACAATAAGCAATTTGTTACCTTGTTGGGGTAATAGAAAAACTACCTCACCATCACTTGAAAATCCTTTAACCCCTTTCCATGAAGGGACAGGCCCCAGAAAAGAAGCTCAGAAAAAGAAAGGAGGCCTCAAGAAGAGGAGGTTCTTTTCTAGATTGAAGGTCAGAATGCAGAGGAGTTATTATGTTTAACTTAAATTAGATAACCCACTGATATGGGGAAGCATAGCGTATTTATTTTTTTATATTATTACGCCAAGACAAATTTTGTATTGATTTAAATAAATGAAACCAACCCTAACTGTTGCTCTGTATGTTCACCTGATGTGAAATAAAGCAGCTTAATGAGTTGGATCAAGCCATGTCTCACCAAGTATTTGCTTGGTCTACCTTCAAAGAGATTGAAGGAATACACAGGCCTCTCCCATGAGATTGTGTGGTTGATTTGTGTTGTGGGGGCGGGGGGGAGGGGTGCACAAGTTGCACCATATGAGTATGGGACAGACTTGGTGGAGCAGCTGGTTTTTTCCTGTGTTTTCAAAAGTTCCTACAGCATACACAGATCACGGGGGGATAGTATTGTTATATCCAAAGGGATACACTATCGTACAGGGCAGCGTTAGGCAACTCCCAAAGAAGTAAGACATTCTGACCACTTTGGGGATCGAGTAACACGACTGAGTCTGAGAAGATATCTACAGTAGACCCTATTCTGCAACATTGCCCAAGCAGAACCACCGTCCAGTACTAGTTGCCTGGCAGAGAATATGCACAATGATGCTGCCTCTCAGAACAGTAACATGTGTGTACCCTCCTGTCAGCCCCCTCAGATGGCTGCACATGTGGTAAAAAGTAACCAGGGCCAGGCTGCCCTTGCAGCTGCAGCAAAATATAGCCTACAGCTTATCTCTCTGGGACTTCATTTGCTCTGAGGTGAGGACCAAATGGCTCCTGCTGTTAAGAAGAAGTAGGAGACTAGGTTTGAAAGGGTACACAATTTTGTGCACCAGGGGGAGGCATGGTGACAAAAAAATAAGACTGCACATATATTTCTCTGGATTAAAGTATTGTTTGTACTGAAGATCTGTGCAGATCGATTTGTGGCAATGTGGGGCATTATCTGGAATAATGAGTTACAGGATGTTTTGCAAATAGAAACATTGGTAGTTGTGCAGGAGCTAAATGTCAACATATGAATGATTTGATGTATTTGCAAAAGGAAAACATGACAGAAGTGCCCACTGCAAAACCTGTCCTATCAGTTAGGTAAAGATATTCCTTATGAGCTACATCCATAGATGTCTCGGAGCTAGCAAAGGGATCTCCTGTGTGGCCTTTTTCTCAAGCCACACCTCGGTTGCTTGCTTATGCCGCTGGCCTTGTTCACCCTTCCTCTTCCTCCTCTGTGTCATTAATCAGTAGTCCTTTTAGGGGAATTAGGGGTTACGGGGAGCGGGCAGGAAATTGGACATGAATTTAGATTTGAGGTTAGGATCAGATCAGCCATGATCTTATTGAATGGCGGAGCAGGCTCGAGGGGCCGATTGGCCTACTCCTGCTCCTATTTCTTATGTTCTTTGTGAATGGCAAAATTGTGCAGCAAGCACCAAACCACGACAATGCACGACATCCTGACTGGACTGTACTGTAGTGCTTCCTGCTTCTATCAAGACACCTAAAATGCACCTTCAGAATACCAGTGGTTTGCTTAGTTATAGTGCTGTTGTAGCACCACAAGCCTTATTGATGTTTACCGGGGGTCCTTGAGATCGGAACTGCACTAGTGAACAGCTGATTGATTGATATTACAAATAATCCATAATGCTGCCCAAAAGGAACCAGTGGCATAAAGTTTGAGTGCCATTGTGACTTTGACTGACACTAGCAATAAAGGGGCCTCCAGGTCTCAGGCATGCAAGTAGCACTGCTCTATTCTTGGTACACGAGAGAAGCATAGCCTTCTCAAGCATTGCTGGTTAGTGAGACCAAGAAATGACCTGTCTACATTAAGATGCAGGTACTTGTGGGCAGTGGATGCCTCCTACGGTGCCCGATGAGCCTGGCCTCCCTGCTTAGCTCCTCCTGATCTTCCTCTTCTTTCTATTAATAGCAGAGATAAAGGGACATTCTGAAGGGAAACACCATTGTCTCTGGTGGTGAATTCAATGACATGAAAGAAATGAAGGACCAGAGCAATAGGAGCAAGGATGGGACAGGGTAGATAAAAGCAGACCGTTTCCATTAATTATGGTGCCTAGATTGAAGGGCCTTAGATACAAGATTAAATGATTTAGAACGGAGAGCAAGAGAACTGCTTTATACAGAGAGTTGTAGAATTCACTTCCAGAGTTAGTGGTTGTGACAGAAACTATGTCAACATTCAAGATTAGATTGAATAGTTGGATGAGGGAAAAGGGGATAGGATTATGGAAACAGGAAAGGCAAATGTGATTAGGACTATTTGCTTGCATGGATGATAAATGCCAACATGGGCTGGTTGGGCCGAATGGCCTGTTTCTGTGTTGAAACCTCTATGCATGTATTTCTATATTGTGAGATGGAAAAAGTATGGTCAAAAAAGGATTCATTAGAAAAGTAGAACCTAATACAGAATCCTCAGAATAAGGCCTTAAACTCCACATGCATATTTGCAGCTGCCTGGCAGCAACAAACAGCTCTTTTATAGTGGTTTTCGTTTTAGAAGGGAGGGAAATTCATTGTTACACATTACAGCTACCTTTAAATCTGATTTGCACATGATGGGTGCCACTGGCTGCTCACGTGGCACTTTGCAGAAAATTGCAATGGGTTTTTCTACCTCCCTGGCCTATTTTTCTTTTATGGCCACTGTGAAACCACCTGAAAATGAATACTAAAACATGAGAAAAATCTAGGCTCTGGAACATGCTTCACTTATTTAAACAGAATAACCAACAAAGCATGGTGGCATAACTGACACAGTGGGCAAATACAAAGGTACGTACTAGTGTAACTGCCACTACCTGGAATCATTCCTCAGGATTATCTACAACCCCAGCCACTCAGTGCTGTAAACTACCATGTCTACTATACTTGGTATTCTGTATACTATGAATGTACTATATATGACTGTTTTACATCCAAAGAACAATTGCAATACAACTTTACAAAAGAAAAACCAGTAGGAGTAAACTCAAGCATTATACTTTAAATGGAGAGTTGAGAAGTAGGGCAAAACACCATTGGTAGTCCAGAGTCTTCTTACCCAAATACTCCAAATCTGACCGGGCCTCCAAAGCTGAGACTCTTCATTGTATTTGGGTCCTTGCCTCGCCTTGCCATAATTTGAGACAAAACATTTCCAAGTCCTGAGAGAATGCCACTGTGAGGAAAAAGAAATAAAGACAAATGAGCATATTAATTCAGAAGCCAATTCCCCTTCTGGGATTAGGAAACCAAGGGAAGATAGTGGGAGAGGGGCCGTTTTCTCTAGAAAAGAGAAGACTGAGGGGTGACCTGATTGAGGTCTTTAAGATTGTGAAAGGGTTTGATAGGGTAGACGTAAAGAAGATGTTTCCACGTGGGGGAAGACACCTTAGCGGCCATAAATATAAGATATTCACTAATAAATCCAATAGGGAATTCAAGAGAAACTTGTTTACCCAGAGAGTGGTTGGATTGTGGAACTCGCTCCCACAAGGAGTAGTTGAGGTGATGAGCATAAATCATTTTAAGGGGAAGCTAGATAGACACATGAGGGAGAAAGGAAAAGAAGGATATGCTGATAGGGTTAGACGAAGAAGGAAGGGAGGAGGCTCATATGCAGCATAAACACCAGCATGGAACTGTTGGGCTGAATGGCCTGTTTCTGTGCTATACATTCTATGTCTATGTTTAAAACAAGCATAAAGCCAAGCACTTTTTTTTCCCATTCTCTTTTCGCTCTCTTTTTTCTACTTATTGAATTGGGAGTGCAGCAATACAGTTGGAAATATATTGGACTATTTGTATCAAGCATTATGCCCCTTATGCTTTTACTATTAATTGTTTCTCATAGTTAAAGGTGTTAGACTTGGCTCAGTGTAACACTCTCACCTCTGAGTCAGAAGGTTGTGGGTTCAAGTCCCACTCCAGAGACTTTAGCACTAATTTAGGCTGACACTTCAGTACAGTACTGAGGGAGTACTGCACTGTTGGGAGTGCCATCTTTCAGATGAAATGTCTGCCCTCTCAGGTGGCCATAAAAGATCCCATGGCACTATTTGAAGAAGAACAGGGGGTTCTCCCTAGTGTCTTGGCCAATATGAATCCCTCAACCAACATCACTAAAAGCAGATTATCCAGTCATTATCTCATTGCCATTTGTGGGACCTTGTTGTCCACAAATTGGCAGCCACAATTCCTACATGACAACAGTGACTACACTTCAAAAAGTACTTAATTGGCTGTTAAGTGCTTTGGAACATCCTGAGGGCATGAAAGATGCTATATAAATGCAAGTTAAATAAATAAGTAAATCAAAGAGTGGACTGTCTAGTATTGCAGCAGGATAGGTGTTCCAGTGTATCACAGATCAATCACCCACTCACACACATCCCAGTGTAGAGAAGGCTTTACTCTGCTCCACCTGACCTGAGAGAGCTTGATAGGGCAATGTAGTGGGAGGTTTACTCTTCATCTAACCTCTGCTGTACCTGATCTGAAAGTGCTTGATGTTGACACTCAGAATCAAAATTGGCAAGTGTTCCATTCCTTGTAATTATATCCTCACTGAGTATATAAAAAAATAGAAATAGGGTCCCAGTGATGACCTTTGCTCTTTATGATAGTTCATAAAGGTGAAGCAGCTGGATGTTAGTAACTAGAGTGGCACTGACAGTAAGCAGGGCTACAAGCCCTACTTTCTGCACGCAGCAGTTATTGAAGTTGAAATAACTTCAACTTTATTTCTGCAGGCTTTGTCCATATCAGTGCTTTGTCAGTGACTGTAGGTAAATGATTAATTATAGTAACAGTGACCCCTGCGCTCTGAAGTTTAAGTTAGTAATAAAACATGTGGCTTCAGTGGAATTCAAGTACTTGCTCCTTCAGGGATTACATTGCAATGTAGTTTGTGCCCACAAAACTGAACTTCACGAACGGTACAATCTCAAAGAACACATGTGCTTCAGTTAGAAATTATCCCAACCTAATTGGAAAATCTTACTGGTAAATTACTGCTGAACAGCTACCAATTCATGGAGACTATGGTATATTAGCAGCAAGTCATTAAAGAACAGGAACTTCAATCTAATAACGTAAATTGGCTAATAATTTTTTCCCTAATTTTCACACTTTTCTCTGCTTCTCTCCTGAAGCCACTGACTCTTGCTGGGTAGAGTTCCATAGATGATAACACCACACCCAAGTGGCTGGTCTTCATAAGTGAGTCTAGGCATGGAACCATAGGGAGCATCAAAACCAAGCCCAATCCTGTCCTCACCCAACGTCCACACATGCATGCTTTCCAGCAGGAGACATGGGGCAGAAACCGTGGCTGCTTTTTCCTCTCCCTTTCTGTGGGTCAATTGTAGTGACCCTACAGCTGCACTGGCAGAGATCAGATAAGTCAACACAGACCATATATCAAGACTGCAATATTAGGCAGTGCCTTTACTTATTAGGCCATCAAACAAGCTGAGTAATGATTTTGAAGTAAGACAGTCAAATCAGAGTTTATGATGCAACGTTATAGCTCTTTGAAAAGATGTTGGGGTAGATTTTGACTTTGTACGATAGTGTAAAATGGGTGATAGTGAATCGGCAGCCTGTTTTACATCTCTTCCGATTTTTATTTCCATTGGGAAATAAAAATTTGGAGAGTTGTAAAACAGACTGCCGATTAGCAATTACCCGCTTTACAATTTTGCATAAAGTCAAAATTTAACACATTTACTCTTTTGAAAGCACAAGCTGTTACAAAGACATCCTAGTCTTCACAGCAGCAGTCAATTTCAGATATCTACTTGGCTTTGTGAAGGTCAGTAACTCAAAGCCTGACTTCCTAAATTATGCATCATCAAAATTGATCTCTGCTCCAAGATGATTCTTCACAGTGGGCAGTGTCAGAAAAAAAAAGTTGTTTTCATAACAGATTGTATTCCACAGAAAAATCGGGTGATGAGTTGAGGGTCTCAGGAAAGGACGTCTGTAAGACACTATTAAAGAGAAACAATCTGTGATTCTTCCAGCCTGTTTTCTATACCCCAGAGAAATCAGTTAAATTTTCTTTCAATTCGTGCCTCTTTCATCATCACTTATCCTTCCCACAGTTCTACTAGACTCTGGATGATATTTCAATCAGGGAAGTTAAATTTGACTATAGATTTGCTTTCTATTTGAAGGCCTTGTGGCAAACAGAATTAAAAAGGGTTTTCTTCCCCATAGTATACAATTGACAAGGAAACCACACATTAGAGCTCTACAATTTAAAAAATACTGCTATTAAGTCTAAAACAGCCCCATTATGTTTAATGGGCACATATACAGCACCTGCTTAAAGCACCATGGAACTGCACTACAACCCGTTGGCTTAACATACAATCAATTGGATTTAAAATGCCTATCTCAGATGGCCTAGAGCACAGTTTAAAATAAAACATCGGGTGATATAATGGTGCAGTGTGTTATAGTGGTAGAATGCTGATTCACATCATGATTTCCTTCTTGATGTCGATTGTGCCACAGTGGGGATTTCTGTTCTGCAGTCAAGTGTTTCCCATAGGCAAGGAACTAGAGGCTCAAATTGCAGATAACTAGTAATTGTGTTCCTAATTTCAGAGATTTTAACACTCAGAATCTGAGCATATGCATTCCAAGCATAGGCAGACTATTCCCAGGTCTTCATACATAGCTGAAGCTTACCACTGAGACGTGCATCAGCAGTCTGTTGATGACATTTGTCCAATGTTCCCTACCTACTTAGAAGAAAATCAAGTGGCCTTTACTTCCCCAAAAGAGACTTGTATAAGATTGGAACATGGTTGCCCCAGCCCACAAATGGTGTCCGTTTGAAAACAGCTGACGGCAATGGACTGGATACGTTGGCAATGGACAGATTGCACCTGCAGCACTTCTTTTTATCTACATGCTCTACAGATATCACAATCATATTTTTAGTCCAGACATACATAACACCAAAAAAGTCTGAGGCACACAGACAAGAAATGTTCCACGTTAAATTCCCAGTCAGTGCCGAGTTACGTGATTTCAGCCAGATTGATAGTTGGGATGCTATAGATGGTGTCCCTAGACCAGGGAGGGAGGAAAAATAATCAGCCACTCCTGATCACTGTCCAGCTCTCTGCTGGAAAGTACATGCATGCAGATATTGATTGAAGACATAGTCAAATAGCCTACTGACATTCAGTGTCTGGGCTCACACATGAACAAGTTACCACATTGGAACCAGTGTTGGTGTCAATTGAACTATATCTTGGAGTGTTAATACCTTTAGGAGAAAAGTGGAAAAAATTGAAAATAAAGGACACCGAAAAGATGAACATGAAGCACCAACTAAAGTGTTTACTGCAGTGAAGATGCATAGGACATTTCATTGTATGTCTAAATGTGAAGAACAGTTTTAACCTGCTCTCCCACTGACATGGCTTTACTGCAATGCTAGATTCACCCAAGACATGTGTACACAATTAATTTATTTCTACAATAACATTTTTCATTTCTCCAGTAATTTCAAACAGCAGCTCAATGTGGCCATGTGGTACGATAAGTTTACATGAGTTAGGTACAATTGATGTATCTGAGCTAGAGACATTTCAGTAGGTTACTGAACCAGTGAGATTAGCTACACAACTTGCACAGCTCTGGAATTCCCTCCCTAAACCTCTCTGCCACTCTCTCCTCCTACATGACCCTCCTTAAAACCTACCTATTTGACTAAGCTTTTCATCACCCATCCTAATATCTCCTTCTTTGGTTCAGTGCTAATTTTTGTCTGATTATACTCCTGTGAAGTGCCTTGGACATTTTCCTTTGTTGTAGGCGCTGTATAAATGCAAGTTGTTGTCATTGCTAAAATGGCGCACTGTGGGTGAAAACGTTGGCCCTCAGCACCATGGAAACACCAATAACATTGTATGGAGAGGGAAGCAGTCATTGTGATCAGCTTGATTAATAACTACTCCAAGGCCAGCAAAAGAAAGCAAACCCAACCAACGATGAGACGCAAGACATTTTCTACTAAAATTAGTGTATGTGGTTAAAACAATGTCGCCGTAACCACGCCTGTGGCTACTCAGTGAATTCTACTGAACCACACTGGTCTACAGTATGGACATTCTGGCTTTGGAGAGAGTATACAGATGGGAGACTGGGCATCTAAGCTATGAAGAGAGTCGAAGAAAGCTTGGAATGTTTACACTGGAGAAAAGGTGGTTTAGGGAGATTTGCATGATTCTAAGGGGTATAGATAAACTAAACCTGAATAAATTGTTTAAAACTACAAACTGCATTCAGCGGCCCCAGACTCAAGCTCAGAAAAGGGAAGGCAAACCGTTTAGATTTTCTAGTCCTGTGCATTTCTGTGTAATTCACAGCCAGTCTAGGTACTTATTTGCATTGTACAATAACAACAATGACTTGCATTTATATAACACCTTTAACATGGTAAAATGTAGTTCCAAGGCACTTCTCCAGAGCCATTATCAAACAAAATTTGACACCGAGCCACATAAGGAGGTTTTAGGATAGGTAACCAAAAGCTTGGTCAAAGAGGTAGGTTTTAAGGAGCATCTTAAAAGGAGGAGGAGAGTGGGGCAGAGAGGTTTAGGGAGGGAATCCCAGAGCTTAGGGCCTAGGCAGTTAACGGCACAGCCGCCAATGGAGGAGCAATTAAAATCGGGGATGCACAAGAGGCAAGAATTGGAGGACCACAGAGATCTCGGAGGGTTGTACGGCTGGAGAAGGTTACAGAGATAGGGAGCTGTGAGGGCATGGAGGGATTTGAAAACAAGGATGAGAATTTTAAAATCGAGGCGTTCCCAATCCGGGAGTCAAAGTAAGTCGGCGAGCACAAGGATGATGGGTGAACAGGACTTGGTGCAAGTTAGGATACAGGCAGCAGAGTTTTGGATGAGCTCAAGTTTATGGAGGAAAGAAGATGAGAGGCCAGCCAGGAGAGCATTGGAATAATCAAGTCTAAAGGTAACAAAGGCATAGATGGGGGTTTCAGCAGCAGATGAGCTGAGGCAGGGGCAGAGACGGGTGATGTTATGGAGGTGGATTCCCATCTTGGTGATGGATCGGTTATGTGGTCGGAAGCTTACCTCAGGGTCAAATAGGACGCCGAGGTTGCAAACGTTCTGGTTCAGCCTCAGACAGTTGCCAGGGAGAGGGATGGAGTCGTTGGCTAGGGAACGGAGCTTGTGGCGGGGACCGAAGACAATGGCTTCAGTCTTCCCGATATTTAGTTGGAGGAAATATTTGCTCCTGCAGTACTGGATGTCGGACAAGCAGTGTGAAAAATCAGAGACGGTGGAGGGGTTGAGGGAGGTGGTGGTGAGGTAGAGCTGGGTGTCGTCAGCGTACATGTGGAACCTGACTGTGTTTTTGGATGATGTCACTGAGGGGCAGCATGTAGATAAGAAATAGGAGGAGGCAATGGATAAATCCTTGGGGGACTCCAGAGGTAATGGTGCAGGAGTGGGAAGAGAAGCCATTGCAGGTGATTCTTTGGATACAACTGGGTAGATAAGAATGGAACCAGGTGAGCACAGTCCCAGCTGGACGATGGAAGAGAGGCGTTGGAGGAGGATGGTGTGGTGAACCATGTCAAAGGCTGCAGACAGGTCAAGAAGGATGAGGAGGGATATTTTACCACGATCAGTCACATAGGATGTCATTTGTGACATTTATGAGGGCTATTTCAGTACTGTGGCAGGGACGGAAATCTGATTGGAGGGATTCAAACAGAGTTGCAGGAAAGATGGACACGGATTTGGGAGGCGACAATACGTTCAAGGACTTGAGAGGAAAGGGAGGTTGGAGATGGAGCGGTAGTTTGCAAAGACAGAGGGGTCAAGGATGGTTTTTTTTGAGGAGGAGGGTAATGACGGCAGATTTGAAGGGTAGGGGACAGTACCTGAGGAGAGGCACAGTTAACAATATCAGATAACATGGGGGCCAGGAAGGAAAGTTGGATGGTCAGCAGTTACATTACATATAAAACAAGCTGATTCACACCATTAGTTCCCATTGTTTCGTTCAAAGCTGTTGATCTTTTCCTCCTTTGATCCTGATGTTTTAAATACTGTTTGCAGCTCATTTTACCTCATTTTATCCACTTTGATAGAAAATATTTGCGGCCACAGATAATTATAATTCAGCATCTTCTTGAGCTAATAAAACATACACAATTGGGGAAAATGCGCCAGGTAGATCTTTGGAGGTGAATCTTTTGCCGATTCCGGATGTAATAAAATTGCAAAAAATAAACATAAACCTCAGTACAAACTCCCGCAGTTGCTGGCATCTCGCAGCATTTCTTGGGGCGGAGCGTATTAATCTCGGGTTGAAACATGCTTACCTGGTGATTGACTTGGTCAGTATTGGGTACTTCTTTAACAGGAGCAAGTACTGATGTAGCAGGAGTCGGTTGAAAGACCGGTCGGATGTGGAATGTCCCGACATCATTCAATCAAAGCTCAGCTTGAGCAACCTCACACTCACACCGCTTCCGTCTACTGGGACTGGGCCGGACTGACAAATTGCTGTGTGGCTACCGTAAATAACCGCATCCGAGTGCCAGCTGATCCCGGTCCCACTACTAGCAGTGACATGGAAATTACTGGAAACCAGCGCCTTGTTGTAAAAGCAGTGTGTTGTAGTAAGATTCGTGTACTCTATGACTCTAGTGCTTTGTGAAAGCCTAACACCGATACCGACTAAAAACTTCATTTTTTAAAAAAGTCCTCTACCATCTCTAAGCAGTTTGCCTGTAGCTAATATTCATTACATACTGAAAGACCATTAATAAATCAGATTTGCAATGGATTTTTAAAAAATCACTCTCCTCAAACGATTGATCATACAAACTTCCCTTCCACGCACAATATAGGCACCCTTCTCAATAATGATTACTTAATAAGGAAATACAGCCGATGCAATGGGGACTCCCTTTTTTATTTAAAGTTTATTGCATTTGAAGAAAATGCACAATAACCATGATAATTAATAAAAGGGAAATGAAATTACACCATATCACCTCTTGATACTTCAACAGAGTTTAAACACTGGCTTGTTTCTGTGCTGCAATTTCACTGCTCGTCTTTGTCATAGTTCATATATTAATATAATACGACAATATGCTAGGAATCTCTCTACAAGAAATGGGAAATCAGACCACGAATAACTCACCTATACATTATTTTCCGTGAAAGGTTGGGAACAAGTCTTCTAACAACCGAAGGAAATATGTCCACTGACTACAAGAACCTCCAGTGTTTATGAACTGATTTCCTAGGCTTTGTGCCTAATCTGATGAATGAATCCATATTTTAACCAAGCAAAAAATGAAAGTGCTGGAAATTTGAAATAAATACAGAAAATTTGCAGTGAATAATTCCATAAACTCATTACCTAGTGAGTTAACTGATCCTGGATGGGGAGGGTGAGAGCTGAAGAACGGGGACAATTAGCCTCAGCTCTCATGTACCAAGGAGCGAAAAATCAGACTGCCTTCTTGCTCCTGATTGGTTTCCCTCGATCCCTGCTGGAAGTGCATATGTGAATGAATGTCCCGTGTGGGCAGAATTGGGTTCAGCAGTCAATTATGTATGTAGACGGATAGTAGAGGGATATATGGGCAGTGTGGGAAGACGTAATTAGAGCGGGAGGAGGCTCGTGTGGAGTTTAAATACTGGCACAGGCCAATCGGGCCGAATGGTTTGTTTCTGTGCTGCAAATTCACTGCTCATCACTGTCACGGTTCATATGCCGGTGGGATACCAAGGTCTGCTTATGGTTGGGAAAACTTACTCCAGCAATAAGTCAGTGTCTGCAGGAGAGGAGGTTGGGGATAAAAATCAAGAAAAAAAAACAGTACTGGCAGATTATGGGTCCTCATCCTATCACTGTGGCCATTCACTAAGTCAAATTATCACTGACATCAGCTGAATAAGAATCAGTGCCTGTAGTCAATGTAAAATCTTAAAATATGAGGCAGAAGCTTTTCACTGAAATCTATTTGGATGGAGATAGTTCGCTTCCTCCTGCAATGGAGCCCTGGCCCCGCTGCAAATTTACTCGGATAATAACGGTACTGAGTAGGCGGAGTCAAAGTGACATCCTCACTCTTCTCCTATCGGAGAGCTCCCCGATATCGTCCAATCAACGAGTGGGTGGATGATCTCGCGGTGATGCCAGCGTGAGTTCCCGCGAGAGCTGACGGAGCGCGCGAATCGAGAGGCGGCGAGTGAGCGGCGACGAGTTGACAGGGATTCGCTATGGTGTTGCAGAACAGCGGGAGGTTCAGGCCGGATCGCGGGCAGGGCGCTGACAACAACTACCCGTAAGTTTCACAGTTATTAGCAGATATGTGAGAGTGGGACTTACGGTGAGCGTAACTCGCAGCAACAAGTGTTTGCGCCAGCTCCCGGGGGGGTCAGTCAGTGAATGTCTCCGCCTGTCAAAAACAAACCCGACACACCAATAAACTTAACAGCGAACGTTCATCGGACGGCGATGAACCCGATAGTAACCCTGTACTGTCTCTACAGTCTTGACTGCTCGCCGTTTCTGTGCCCCAGCCGGTGCTGTGTTCTCATTCAATCTGATCACTATGTTGTCTTACTTGACGTGCAGTTATAATTGGAACGCGAAGGGGTGATTAAACCCTTCAACTAGCACCCCAACCAACTGCTTGATTTGTGCAATCCCCTACCCTAAAATTGTTGGTTGAATTTAAAAATCATCCCGAGTTTAAGAGCCTGCAATATCCACGGGAAATAGTGAAGCTATTTAATTCACTCATCCGTTTTAGTGCTGAGACTCTTGGTTCCTTTTCTTTTGAACTCCGGGGCTCCTGCGCGTGTGAGTTTGTAAGGATAATGGTAGATAATTTGAGTACAGTTGGATTATAGTCTGACTTGATTGAAGGACAGACATTTGTATCTAAGGGATCATACAATACCATCCGTACTTCTGAGAGTGGGTTTTGTTATACATTTATGCAACGGTCTGTTCATAATCATTCCTGTTTAACACTTGTAATCCTGGCTTGTTAATGCAATTTTAAATGTAAGATTTGTAAAGTGATCAGCTTTGAGTTTTGAAAATTTATAGAATTGAGGAAACGTTAACTGTTAAAAGAAGATATATTATCATGTGTTGAATTTTTACATGTAGTTAAAATGTTACGGAAAATATGTGCGCTAGGACAGGGGCGATGGGTGAGCGGGACTTGCTGCAGGATAGGATATGGGTCGAGTTTTGATGAGTTGAAATGCCCAGAGTGGAGGATGGGACGTCCCAAAGTGCTTCACAGCAAATTATTTTTTGACGTCACTGCTTTGTGCACTTTCTGTACAGCAAAATCCTATACAGTAATGAGATAAATGACTAATTAAGCTATTTTTGATTGTGTTGGTGGGATTTTGGCCAGGACACCAGGAGAACTCCCTGCTCTTGAAATAGTGCCATGGGAATGTTTATGACCAACTGAGCAGACAACCATGCCTCAGTTTAGCATCTTATCCAAAAGGCAACACCTCTGACAATGCAATACTCCTTCAGTACTTTAACTTCCCTTCCTGGTTGCTATTTTAGTCAGTATTATAAATTCCCTCAGGCTGTCTCCCTACTTATTAAAATTAACATTATGGAAGGGAGGCCATCAGCCCATTGTGCCTGTGTTGGCTATTTGAAAGAGCTATCCAATTAGTTCCACTCCCCTGCTCTTTCCTCATAGCCCTGCAAATGTTTCCTTTTCAAGTATATATCCAATTCCCTTACTATTTAAGTAGTTACTTTCAGGCAGTGCATTCCAGGTTATAATTCGTGTTTAAAAAAATCTCACCTCTTCCCTGATTCTTCTGCCAATTATCTTAAATAGATGCTAATAAACCCAATAGGGAATTTGAGAAACTTCTTTATCCAAAAGGTGGTAAGAATGTGGAACATACTGCCACAAGGGGTAATTGAGGCAAATAGCATAGATGCATTTAAGGGGAAACTAAATAAGCACATGAGGGGCAAAAGGAATAAATAGGGTTAGATGAAGTAGGGAAGGAGGAGGCTCGAGTGGAGCATAAACGCCGACATAGACCAGTTGGGCCGAAGGGCCTGTTTCTGTGCTGTAGTTTCGATGTAACTCTGTCCTTTGGTTCCTGACCCTTCTGCCAGTGGAAACAGTTTCTCCCCATCTACTCTATCAAAACCCCATATAATTTTGAACACCTATTAAATCTCCCGTTAACCTTCTCTGCTGTAAGTAGAACAATCCCAGCTTCTCTGGTCTCTACACATAACTGAAGTCCCTCATCCCTGGTACCATTCAAGTAAATCTCTGCATCCCCTCCAAGGCCTTAGCATCCTTCCAGAAGTGTGATACCAAGAATTGGGCACAGTATTCCAGTTGAGGCCGAACCAGTGAGTTATAAAGGATTACCATAACTTCCTTGCTTTTGTACTGTATGCCTCTATTTATAAAGCCCAGGATCCTATATGCTTTTTTAACAGCCTTATCAACTTGTCCAGCCACCTTTAAAGATTTGTGTATGTGAACCCTCAGGTCACTTTGTTCCTATACCCCTTTAAAATTGTGCCATTTCGTCATCATCCCGTTCCTCAAATAAAAAAAACCCACCCTCGACTACTCTATCCTCACAAACCACCATTCCATCTCCAACCTCCTTTTCCTTTCCATGGTCCCTAAAAGTATCACTTCCCACATCTGTGCCCACCCAAGCTGATAACTGTGTTCCTGATACTGAAATAATAACAGAAAATGGTGGAATGCACTTAGCAGGTCAGGCAGCATCTGTGGAGAGACAAACAGAGTTAACGTTTCAGGTCGATGACCTTTCATCAGTTCCTGCTACTGCTTGGTGTAACCTCCGAGTCACTATAAGCAACACCACGGGACAATGGACAGTCATACTGGGCATAACACCCACATATTAGGAGTGAAATAGGGTCAGAATTGGATCTTTCAATGACACCTTGAATTCAAAGTGGCAAGAACAAGTAAGGATCCAGCTCCATTCTTGTGTTAAGTGAAGGAATAGCTATTAATGCATGATCTCAATGTATGTCTTCTGTTTTTGTTCTCAGTGACGATGGCTCCTCCCTTCCTGCACTCAAGCGTCTGGAGCGCAGTCAGTGGACAGATGAGATGGATGCACGGTTTGGATTTGACCGCCTCAAAGATCCAGGAGAGAAGACCGGCTGGCTTATCAACATGCACCCAGTCAGTTGCCCTTCTGAGTTTACCTTGGTTCAACTTGAAATAATTGCTCCACTATAACCCTGGGCATTGTGATGGTAGAGATGCAAATGACACAAACAATGTAGTTCACAGTGACTGAGTAATTTTTCACAGTATGCAGGGAATAAAATAACTTGTATGCATCAGTATAAAGTTAGTATCCTGTCTATTTGCTAATTGCCAATCTTTTCGTACACTGATGTATATTAATTTTGATTACAGGCAGAGATCCTGGATGAAGACAAGAGAATGATCAGTGTTGTGGATTATTATTTTGTCGAGGAGGACGGGAGCAGGTTTAAGGTGTGTAACAATGTATGCAAGCATACTTGCATGTCCTACCCCTCTGCCTTGTACACCTAGGTCATGAGCCGCCGTCAAGGGTTTCATGTGCAGCCATTAATTCATGAGTTTTAAAAAAATATATAAGCCTAATTATTGCAGTTGGATCGTTTTATATTTGATAATAAAATAGGTCCTCTATCATTTATACCAAGTATTTTGACATTTTTGTGTGTAGATATATTGATGTATACATGGGATATAGAATGATTTGCTTCATAGGAACATAGGAAGAAGAGTGGGCCATTCATCTCTTCGAGCCTGTTCTGCTATTCAGTTAGATTGTGGCTGATCTGTACCTCAATTCCATTAGTAACTAGACACAAACAGCTTCAATTACTGATTGTATCTAGTTACCAATTTGTAGGTTTATGGATCTATTGATCATCCTGGAATGGACTGACATAGGAGTAACTGGGCTATGTTGTGAATTTGGGTTTCTGATGTTGGCCAGGGGATGCAGAAACTACTGAGATTCCGAGCTGCTGACACACAGGCAAAAGCAACTTTTGAACTGAAGTAACCTGAGCAGAGCTGCTGACACACAGGCAAAAGCAACTTTTGAACTGAAGTAACCTGAGTTCAGTCGCTGAGCTGGCTGGAACCGGTTTGAATTAGCTAAGTTTTGTGAAAAACAAAGGAGATGTGATAAGACACAAGTCCTTATTTAGAAAAGGAGTAATGAGGTACGGCTACCTAAGCCCTTGGGACAGAGCCAATGAGGAGAAGACACAGACCAGGCAAGCAAGCCTAAACCAAAGGGAGAGAGAGACAGCACAGCTTGAAGAGATAAGATTCGGAATAAGAATGAAGAATCTGGGGCGTGGAGCCAGAGCGAAGACTCCGGAGACCAACCATCGCGGAAGTGGAAGAACCTACGTCAGGGACGTAGACACGACGTCGAGAGAGAGAGAACGGAACGCCTGGCCAGCGTCAGCTCTCCTTTTCGGGTATTATCCTTTATATTCTGTGACCACTCAGGGAGTGTCAGAGAAACCTAGTGGGTGTGCGTCTAGATCCTAGTTTGGGTATAAAACTGTATAACCTGGGGCAAACTGCATGTCTATATCTAACCAGACGTATAAGCTATATGTATATGATTTAACGGCGTGAGTAAAGCGAATTGAGAGTTAAGAGAGAATTGACTCTTCTCCTCTTTGTACTAAGCCAATAATCGTAACCGGTGACCTCCGGTCAACACTGTGCTCAGTTGACACTGCAATATAATGAAAGTGTAGTCGTTCTTTGAAGTTTTGAGACGGTGGGATACCAAAGTGGATAATTAGCTTCAAATTTTAATTTCAGTTTACTTCAGGTTTTTCTTGTCCCATATTTAAACCCCCAACGTAATCTCGGGTCCTGTGACTTCTAACCAAGTTATTTTAATTTTCCCAGCCATGCTCCTAATCTTCCACCATTGAGTATTTATGATCTTGTGTCCCCAAGTGCCATATTAAGTAGACCATCAAAAACACAGGATAAACACCAGCTTTCTTGAGTAAGCTAACACCATTAGCCTTTCTTACGAGTTTTATGCACCACAGAGTGGCTATTGCTGTATTTTAGACTCATTTCTGCATTAAAATAACAAATGCAAAAACTATTAAACCTGGCGAAAGGGTGGTGAGGAGCGAGAGAATTTTTTTTACTTCCTTGTCACCTCTCCCCATTGTTTCCATTTGTCTTTATTTTGTATTTATTTAAAAGACTATTGTGTCACTGTTCATTATTTTTCATTCAGTTTTCTTTTTTTCAGGTTGCTCTACCTTTCCAGCCTTATTTCTATGTTGCCACAAAAAAGGTTTGTAGAAAATCACCCATGAGCCTGGCCACAAAGTGAAAATATGCTAAATATGCATTGACAATGTATTTTGTATGCATATAGTCTGTATATAAGGCTACCCACAAATTTAATGTGTTTAACTTCTGCAGTTTAAAAAAAATGTTAATGCTTGGATATGATTTCTGAACGCAACTTAAAAACTTAGAGATTGCAGAGTACTAATGGCACGGTTTTGAATAAGCTGTTACTGTGATTGGACAAAATGCTTTGAGAACAATGAGTGGCTTACTCGTGTGGAATATACCTGTGTCAAAAGATCTTTAAGTTGAAAGCCAAGTTGTGGAATTGATTGCAGTGAACTTGATAACGTCACAGAACATTGTTTTTTTTAAAACAGGGCTGTGAACGAGAGGTTTCATCATTTTTGTCCAAGAAATTTCAAGGCAAATTAAGTAAAATATCAACCATTCCGAAAGAGGACTTGGATCTGGTGAGTTTTTGTTCTGCCACTCTCCTTGTTTCCTTTCTCTGCCCCCACAAAACAAAATGTATGGATGGTATATTATAATCTTTTAATTATGTTTTTCTGCAGCCTAACCACCTGGTTGGCTTGAAGAGACTCTACATTAAGCTCGCCTTTAACACAGTTGATGACCTGATAAAAGTTCGGAAGGAGATTTCCCCGGCTGTAAGGAAAAACAAAGAGAGGGAGAAATCAAATGATGCCTATACTGTTATGTTGTCCAGGTAATTCCACCTTTGATAGTCTTTGTGTCATGTTTTAATTGTTAGAATGCTGCTGTTCTTGGCTTCCCATTTTCTGCAATTTCTCTGCATTCTTTAGGACTAGCCTTGTAATAAGTAACACTTTTGGGTCTGAGAAACGTTATAATGGATTGTACTGAGATTGCCAGGATAAATATCAACACATAAATGCTTTTATGCACCAGTGATTGGACCTTCAGATATGGGTCAGTTTGAAGCCCATCGTACAACTGTTAACTGTACTTGTTGATTTTCTTCTTGCCCTAAATGCACCTTTTGAAAAATGGTGTCTTTTTAGTTCTGTTGGATGCTGCTACAATAAGAAGCACTTATGAGGAATTCAGTTTCTTATACTATTCTAATTTGATTTCAAATAAAAAAGTACAAAAATGAGCCACTCCACTGCAGATGAATAGAGGGTTACACAGTGTACTGGTGGTGGAGCATGTTGTGCAACAGTGACTCAAAGATACCATTGTATTGCTACTGCAGCATGCTGTATCATGACTTTGTGTCTGTGGTTTCCTTGTGTAAAGAGTTTCAACCAGGGCTGCAAAAGGAGCTACAGACTAAGCACTTTCCCTACAAGGCGGAAGGGTCACTTGCTAGTGACTGGTTCGTGATGTTGGCAGAGATCTATGGTTATTTAGAAAATTAGTTGACTGACAAGAAATAGAGTTGGGGTAAATAGCTGTTGCTCTGATTGGAGAAGGGTTAGACGTGGTGTACCTTGGGACAGTGAGAGTTCCACCTTTTGTTCTTGGTGTGCATATATAGACGATTTAGACTTGAGCATAAGGAGCGCAATCTTGAAATTTGCTGACGTCACAAAAGTAGGGGGTTTGGGAAACAGGGAGGATTGAAAACCTTCAGCAAGACATAGGTGGGTTTGTGGAATGGGCAGGCGGATGGAAGATGCAATTTAATGTGGCTAAACATAAGGTAATGCAATTTGAGAGGTTAAACAAGGAATGGAATGTACACTTAATAGAAAGACATTGAAGCGTGTGGATGAACAGAGACCTGGGAGTTCAAATAAATCATTCCCTGAAAAAGACCAGTAGCATTTTGGGTTTTATAAATAGTTATAGAGAAAAAGAGTAATGGAAATTTGTACATAACATTGATCAGGCCCCAGTTAAGGTAATTTGTGCAGTTTTGGAAGCCCAATATAGAAAGGACATAGTCAGTGATGAGGGATCATCAATTTTAAATTGTCAAGAGTGAGGAGAGATGTTAGATGAAATTTCTTTGCACATCAAGTTGTTACGTGCAGTGGTTATGGCAGAAATAGCATCTTTTGAGGAAAAATTGGATGAATATTTGAAGCAGATGCAGATACAGGGCTATGAGGAGAGAGCAGAGCAGTAGGATTAGTTTTGGATTTTAACGTGTGAGGTAAATATGATTAGGACTACTTGCTTGTGTGGAGGGTAAATGCCAACATGGCTTAATTAGGCCTGTTTTCGTGTTGTAACTTACATAAGAACATAAGAAATAGGAGCAGGAGTAGGCCAATCGGCCCCTCGAGCCTGCTCCGCCATTCAATAAGATCATGGCTGATCTGGTCCTAACCTCAAATCTAAAATCATGTCCAATTTCCTGCCCGCTCCCCGTAACCCCAATTCCCTTTACTTCTAGGAAACTGTCTATTTCTGTTTTAAATTTATTTAATGATGTAGCTTCCACAGCTTCCTGGGGCAGCAAATTCCACAGACCTACCACCCTCTGAGTGAAGAAGTTTCTCCTCATCTCAGTTTTTGAAAGAGCAGCCCCTTAGCCTAAGATTATGCCCCCTCGTTCTAGTTTCACCCATCCTTGGGAACATCCTTACCGCATCCACCCGATCAAGCCCCTTCACAATCTTATATTTTCAATAAGATCGCCTCTCATTCTTCTGAACTCCAATGAGTAGAGTCCCAATCTACTCAACCTCTCCTCATATGTCCGCCCCCTCATCCCCGGGATTAACCGAGTGAACCTTTGTACTGCCTCGAGAGCAAGTATGTCTTTTCTTAAGTATGGACACCAAAACTGTATGCAGTATTCCAGGTGCGGTCTCACCAATACCTTATATAACTGCAGCAATACCGCCCTGTTTTTATATTCTATCCCCCTAGCAATAAAAGCCAACATTCCATTGGCCTTCTTGATCACCTGCTGCACCTGCATACTAACCTTTTGATTTTCTTGCACTAGGACCCCCAGATCCCTTTGTACTGCAGTACTTTCCAGTTTCTCGCCATTGAGATAATAACTTGCTCTCCGATTTTTCCTGCCAAAGTGCATAACCTCACATTTTCCAACATTGTATTGCATCTGCCAAATCTCCGCCCACTCACCCAGCCTGTCTATATCCCCTTGCAGGTTTTTTATGTCCTCCTCACTCTCTACTTTCCCTCCCATCTTTGTATCATCTGCAAACTTTGATATATTACACTTGGTCCCCTCCTCCAAATCGTTAATATAGATTGTAAAGAGTTGGGGACCCAGCACCGACCCCTGCGGAACACCACTGACCACTGGTTGCCAGTCCGAGAATGTACCATTTATCCCAACTCTCTGCTTCCTGTTCGATAACCAATCCTCCACCCATGCCAGAATATTACCCCCAATCCAGTGATTCTTTATCTTGAGCAATAATCTTTTATGTGGCACCTTGTTGAATGCCTTCTGGAAGTCTAAATACACTACATCCACTGGTTCCCCTTTATCCACTCTGTACGTTATATCCTCAAAGAACTCAAGCAAATTTGTCAGACATGACTTCCCCTTCGTAAAGCCATGCTGACTTTGTCCTATTAAATTATGTTTATCCAAATGTTCCGCTACTGTCTCCTTAATAATAGACTCCAAAATTTTACCCACCACAGATGTTAGGCTAACTGGTCTACAATTTCCAGCCTTCTGCCTACTACCCTTTTTAAATAACAGTGTTACATTAGCAGTTTTCCAATCTGCCGGGACCTTTGCCGAGTCCAGAGAATTTTGGAAAATTATTACCAAAGCATCCACAATCCCTACTGCCACTTCCCTCAAGACCCTGGGATGTAAGCCATCAGGTCCAGGGGATTTATCCGCCTTGAGTCCCATTAATTTACTGAGTACCAATTCCTTAGTGATTTTAATCGTATTTAGCTCCTCCCCCCCCCCCCCCCCCCCTAGAGCCCCCCGTTTGTCCACTGTTGGGATATTCTTAGTGTCCTCTACCGTAAAGACTGAAACAAAATATTTGTTCAGCATTTTTGCCATCTCCATGTTTCCCACCATTAATTTCCCGGTCTCATCCTCTAAGGGACCTACGTTTGCCTTAGCTACCCTTTTTCTTTTTATATAACTGTAGAAACTCTTGCTATCTGTTTTTATATTTTTTGCTAATTTATTTTCATAATCTATCTTCCCTTTCTTAATCAATCCTTTCATTACTTTTTGCTGTCTTTTGAAGACTTCCCAATCTTCTATCCTCCCACTAAGTTTGGCTACCTTATATGTCCTTGTTTTTAGTCGGATACTATCCTTAATTTCTTTACTTAGCCACGGATGGCTGTCATTTCTTTTACACCCTTTTTTCCTCAGTGGAATATATATTTTTTGAAAGTTGTAGAATAACTCCTTAAATGAACACCACTGTTCATGTACCGTCTTACCCTTTAAACTATTTTCCCAGTCCACTTTAATCAATTCCGCTCTCATACCATCATAGTCTCCTTTATTCAAGCTCAGTACGCTTGTTTGAGAACCAACCTTCTCACCCTCTAATTGAATATGGAATGTAACCATGTTATGGTCACTCATTCTAAGGGGATCCTTAACTAGGACATTATTAATTAATCCTGGCTCATTGCACAGGACCAGGTCCAAGGTTGCTTGCCCCCTTGTAGGATTAGTTACATACTGCTCAAGAAATCCATCCCTAATACACTCAATAAACTCTTCCTCAAGGCTGCCCTGCCCAATTTGATTTGTCCAGTTAATATGATAGTTAAAATCCCCCATAATTATAGCTGTTCCCTTATTACACGCCCCGACTATTTCCTGATTAATACTTCTTCCAGCAGAGTTGCAACTATTAAGAGGCCTATATACTACGCCCACGAGTGTTTTTTTCCCCTTATTATTCCTTATCTCTACCCAAACTGTTTCATTATCCTGATCCTTTGTCCCAATATCTT
The DNA here is from genome assembly GCF_035084215.1 of Heptranchias perlo. Taxonomy (NCBI): domain Eukaryota; kingdom Metazoa; phylum Chordata; class Chondrichthyes; order Hexanchiformes; family Hexanchidae; genus Heptranchias; species Heptranchias perlo. Next base: position 33,731,004 of record NC_090349.1, read on the forward strand.
TTCTCTGTATTACAGTGATTCCTTCCCTTTATTAACATAGCCACCCCACCTCCCCTTCCTTCCTGCCTGTCCTTCCTGATTGTTAAATACCCTGGCATATTTAATTCCCAGTCGTTGTCACCCTGCAGCCATGTTTCTGTAATGGCCACAAGATCATACCCATACGTCGTTATTTGTGCCGTTAACTCATCCATTTTGTTACGAATGCTACGTGCATTCAGATAAATAACTTTCAAATATGTTTTGTGACACTTAGTTCCTGCTTTTTCCTTTTTTAACACTTTACCTTTTTTCTCCATACCTTCTGTCCCTTCCTGACACGCTTTCCTCTGTCTCCCTGCTCAGGTTCCCAACCCCCTGCCACAGCTTTGATGCTGGGTTAATCGCCTTGCACCTTCTAGTTTTTATTTTATCTCTCGTGCCTAAAGTACACTTTCTTTCCGCTGCTCTACGCTTTTCCCTTTCACTTGTTCTTGAACAACTGTTTGTACTATTTGTATTGTAGATTTCCCCTGGGTCTTCCCCTCTCTTGCTGCTCTCAACTTTATTCCCTTCTGACTCCCCGCTCAGGTTCCCATCCCCCTGCCACTCTAGTTTAAACCTTCCCCAACAGCACTAGCAAACACCCCCGCAAGGACATTGGTCCCGGTCCTGCTCGGGTGTAACCCGTCACGCTTGTACAGGTCCCACCTTCCCCAGAACCGGTCCCAATGCCCCAGGAATCTAAATTCCTCCCTCCTACACCATCCCTGCAGCCACGCATTCATCTGGTTTATTCTCCTGTTCCTATACTCACTAGCACGTGGCACTGGTAGTAATCCTGAGATCACTACCTTTGAGGTACTGCTTTTTAATTTATCTCCTAACTCCTTAAATTCACCTTGCAGGACCTCATCCCTTTTTTTAACCTATGTTGTTGGTACCGATATGGACCACGACTACTGGCTGTTCATCCTCCCCCTCCAGAATGCCCTGCAGCCGCTCCGTGACATCCTTGACCCTAGCACCAGGGAGGCAACATACCATCCTGGAGTCACGTTTGCGGCCGCAGAAACGCCTATCTATTCCCCTTACAATCGAATCCCCTATCACTATAGCCCTGCCACTCTTCTTCCTCCCCTCCTGTGCAGCAGAGCCACCCGTGGTGCCCCAAACCTGGCTCTTGCTGCTTTCCCCTGATAAGCCATCTCCCCCAACAGTATCTAAAGCAGAATATCTGTTTGAGAGGGAGATGGCCCCAGGGGACTCCTGCTCTACCTGCCTAGTCCTTTTACTCTGCCTGGCGGTCACCCATTTCCTTTCTGCCTGCGTAGTCTTTACCTGCGGTGTGACCACCTCACTGAACGTGCTATCCACGATAGTCTCAGCATCGCGGATGCTCCACAGTGAGTCCAACCGCAGCTCCAGCTCCGAAAGACGGTTAGCCAGTAGCTGCAGCTGGACACACTTCCTGCACACATGGTTGCCAGGGACATTGGTAGTGTCCATGACTTCCCACATAGTGCAGGAGGAGCATATCACGGGTGCGAGCTGTGCTGCCATGACTTGCCTTAGACTCTCAGACTCTCTTCCCGCTCTAGGTCTCCCCTTTTGTACTGTGCTCACCTCTTGGACTCTCCTGCCTCACCTGTGACGTCGCACAGTAGTTTTCTCTTGTTGTAGGTTTGCTGCTGCTTTTTTTCCCCAATCTCAGTCTTCTACTCTCAGGTACACTGCCGCTCTGGGGAAAAAGTCAGGTAAAGCAAGGCAAAGCAGCACCTCCTTCCCCCACTGCACCGAACTCCCACACTCATCGAACTCTCAGCAGCACACACTGTGTAGTCCGCACACCGTGCAGTTCACACTGACGGGCCTCTGTATTTCTACAGTTTGTGACTCAGATGAGTCAGGCCTGCTCCACCTTCAAGTACCAGTTTAATCTAGCTAACCAATTAACTTGTTACAGCAGCTCTTTCTGCTGAAGCCTGACAGAAACGTAAAAATTTAAACTTTTAATTGAACTTGTAAGTATTTATTTGTTCTACAAAGAGCCGGCACAGACGCAATGGGCTGAAAGGCCTGTGCCTGTGCTGTAAGCAACTGTGCTTCTGTGGGCTTCAGGACAGGTCACAGGTCACCTGCCTGCTTTCTTGGCTGCATGATGGCACATAATGTCTGTCTGGGTTTGAGAAGGATAGTGGAAAAGCAGTTTTAAAATGAATGACTTGCAATGTTTTTCCTTGAATTGTGCACTCTATCTTGTTGAGCACACTTTTATATTAACACTAAAAATTAAATCAATTATTTTGAAATCTGCTTCAGTTAGTTCAACTTTGCAGTAAGTGCTGTTGTCAGAAGCACTAGCTGGGAGGTGTTCCTGTCTGACGATGTAAGGGAGCTGAACTAATTTAGCAGCTCGCTCTGAAGGAATCAACAATTTTGTCACTTGATAAAGATCAAAGTGGTTGTGATCTTCCAAAATTCCCTAGATTCTAGAACGGTTCCAGTGGATTGGAAGGTAGAAAATGTAACACCGCTATTCAAAAAAGGAGGGAGAGAGAAAACGGAACTATAGGCCAATTAGCCTGATATTAGTAGTTGAGAAAATGTTGGAATCCATTATTAAGGAGATAATAATGGGGCACTTAAATCATAATATGATTAGGCAGAGTCAACATGGTTTTATGAAAGGGAAATCGTGTTTGACAAATCTATTGAAGTTTTTTGAGGATGTAACTAGCAGGATAGATAAAGGGGAACCAGTGGATATAGTATATTTGGATTTTCAAAAGGCATTTGATAAGGTGCCACACAAAAGGTTATTGGACAAGATATGGGTTTGGGGGTAATATATTAGCAAGGATTGAGGATTGGTTAACGGACCCCAGAAAAAGAGTAGGAATAAACAGGTCATTTTCGGGTTGGCAGGTTGTAACTAGTGAGGTGCCACAAGGATCAGTGCTTGGGCCTCAGCTATTTACAATCTGTATTAATGACTTAGATGAAGGGACTGAATGTAATGTATCTAAGTTTGCTGACGATACAAAGCTAGATGGGAAGGTAAGCTGCGAGGAGGACACAGTCTGCAAAGGGGTATACACAGTTCAAGTGAGTGAGCAAGATGGTGGCAGATGAAGTATAATGTGAGGAAATGTGACGTTATTCACTTTGGTAGGAAGAATAGAAAAACAGAATATTTTTTAAATTAACTATTAAATGTTGGTGTTCAGAGATTTGGGTTTCCCTGCACATGAAACACAGAAAGTTAACATGCAGGTACAGCAAGCAATTAGGAAGGCAAGTGTATGTTGGCCTTTTACTACAAGGGGGTTGGAGTACAAGAGTAGGAAAGTCTTGCTGCGGTTGTACAAGGCTTTGGTGAGTTCACACCTGGGGTACTGTGTACAGTTTTGGTCTCCTTACCTAAGGAAAGATATACTTGCCTTAGAGGCAGTGCAATGAAGGTTCACTAGATTGATTCCTAGGATGAGAGGGTTGTCCTATGAGGAGAGATTGAGTAGACTGGGTCTATACTCTCTGGAGTTTAGAAGAATGAGAGGTGATCTCATTGAAACATATTAAATTCTGAGAAGGCTTGACAGGGTAGTGCTGAAAGGCTGTTTCCCCTGGCTGGAAAGTCCAGAACTCGGGGGATTAGTCGCAGGATAAGGGGCCGGCCATTTAGGACTGAGATGAGGAATTTCTTCACTCACAGGATTGTGAATCTTGGGAATTCTCTACCCCAGAGGGCTGTGGATGCTAAGTTGTTGAGTATATTCAAGACTGATATCGATAGATTTTTGGACTCTAAAGGAGTCCAGAAATACAGGGATCGGGCGGGAAAGTGGAGTTGAGGTCGAAGATCAGCCATGATCTTATTGAATGGCGGAGCAGGCTCGAGGGGCCGTATGGCCTTCTCCTACTCCTATTTCTTACGTTCTCAAGGAAAAAAACCAAGTGTAGATGTTGTCCACATTTTTGTACCCAAGCAGTGTGGAAGGTGTAGTATAATGGGCTACATGCTCATGGTGTGTCTTCTCTCCTGTTTCCCCCTGAAAGGCACCTGGACAAAAGCTGGCTGTCCTTTCCCAACTACTGAGAAACTATGCATCCTAAATAGGATAGGAAAGAACTGTGCACACCAAAATCACAAATAAACCAACATTTAGTCACTTATTTTTTAATGATTTTTGTGATTTGTGGATTGTTCATTAATAAATTTCTGAATCCTTCTCTAGTTGGTATGTAGGTAAGTTTCTATAAAGCTATTCATGCACTGAATAGGATCTTGTGACAATTCTTGCTACGTTTGGTGTTATTTGTTTGTAATGTAGTGCCTTGGCTGGGGGTAGTGTGACCGAAGAGGAAGGAACATCCAAGAAGATTTCTGATCAGATGGAAAACATAATTGATATCCGAGAATACGATGTACCTTATCATGTCAGAGTATCCATTGATCTGAAGATTCAAGTGGTGAGTACACTGATATTTTGTTAGTATTTACTGGCTGATGTGTAACTCGAGCAGTTAATATTATCACTCGGTGATAATATTAACTGAATCTGAAACAAAGATTGGTTCATAATTTCTGTGAAGTTGTGAATTCCTTCCCATCCTCCACAGCCCACAGTTATTTCTGGGCCTTGTGCCAACTGTGGCCAAGAGGTTAGCTGGTAACCTGTTCCCAGATTTCTGTCAATACAATTTGACTGAGCAAGCACAAGTTGCGTGAAAGCATTCCTGTGGCCGAGTCTCCTTTTTCAATTGGGCAAACACGGGATTTTATTTTTCCAAACAGATATTTACGGGTAAGGTTTCATTCTGAGGTAGAGATTATTGGGAATAGAATTCTAGTGTCATGATTCTCCTGCCAGTGACTCCTGTTAGATGACTGCCACTGGTATTAAAGGTAGTTGTAGTTATCTATGTGAAATCTGAGTGATGCAAGGTTGTGAAAGCTTTGTTCAAGTAGAAAGGTAGTTCTGTAGTTTAATCTATTTTTGACCGTTTCAACCTGATTATGTATTGATCAGGATTCTTTATATCGTTGACTCTTATCTTAATTTCCAGGCACATTGGTATAATATTCGAATCCGTGGTGGTATCTATCCTCCTGAGATCATACGTAGGGATGACTTGGTTGAACGACCAGTAAGTAGTGTATGAATGTACAGATGCATCCAAATCTATTAGAAGCAAGTTTTGCCTATGGTTAATGAAGCCCTTTGTTTGTATGAAACACCAATTATGAGCAAGTTTTCCTTTTGTCTTTCCCAACTGATCTGTGTATAATATAGTTCCATTGTAAATGTAAGGGTGTGTGTGCAGTTTCTTTAAAAGTAAAGTTGCCAGTCAAATTTAGTACATTTATGCCTTAAAGGAACAAAATGCCAGAATTATTTTTAATGAGCACACTTTTTTTAAAAAAAACTCTCTCTTCAAAATGGAACTTCTTGTCTGTAATTTCCATTTTAGAAACTTGTAGAAATATCAGTTTCATAGCAAACATGAGTTATGCTAGTTTTTGTACAAGTGTTCTTTATTTTTAGATGATTTGACAATGATTTGAATGGAATATTTAGATTTTTTTTTTAAAGAAACTATTTTGTCTTTTTCAGGATCCTGTTGTTTTGGCTTTTGACATTGAAACTACAAAACTGCCACTAAAATTTCCAGATGCTGAGAATGACCAGATCATGATGATTTCCTACATGATTGATGGACAGGTTTGTTTAGGTATTTGTAATAAAAATGCCAACTGCAAATGCTGGAATTCTAAAATAAAAACAGAAAATGCTAAAATTGCAGAGCAGGTTGATCAGGAAACTCGCTGTGCAGTTCTTACATTTTAAAAAAATTTAATGTCAACCGTATAGAGTGGGTCACAGAAAATCCACCAAGCTATAATGAGTAGGGAAAAGAAAAGGACAGATTTAATTACTGCATTAGTCAACACTACAGCTTGAATCTACAACTTTGCATTTAGAATCCACTGAGCAGACTGAAACCATGGTCTTTGGCCCCCACCAGAAACTCGGCAACCTTGCCATCTATTTCATCCTTCTCCTTGGCCACTCTCTCAGGCTGAACCAGACTGTTCACAACCTCGGCATCCTATTCAACAACGAGCTGAGCTTCATATCCTCTTCATCATAAAGACCGCTGACTTCCATTTCTGCAACATCGCCTCATAGCAGCCCACCTTCTGCTTAAAGCCTCACCCATGCATTTACCACCTCCAACTAGATTATTTCAATGCTTTCCTGGCTGGCCTCCCAGCCTCCACCCTTCGGAAACTTCAGCTCATGCAAACTCTCTTACACGTATCCTATCCCACACCAAGTCTCAATCGCTCATCTATCGCTCCTGTCTTTGCTGATTTCTATTGGCTCCCGGTCCCACAACACCTTAAACTTAATATTTATCCTCGTGTTTAAATCCCTTTGTGGCCTCACCCCTCCCTATCAATGTAATCTTTCTCTCTTCTTCCCGCCACCCCCCACCAAAACAAAACACAACTTTGGCCTCTTGTGCATCCTCTGTACCATTGGCAGCCTTCAGCCACCAAGGCCCTATGCTCTGGAATTACCTCATTATACCCCATACCACTTCCCTCTCCTCCTTTTAAGATCATTGTTAAAACCCACCTCTTTTATCAAGCTTTATGTCACCCCTCCTAATAACTCCATCTTTGGCTTGGCATCCATTTTTTCTGATTGTGCCTCTGATATGACTTGGGATGTTTTTCCATGTTAAAAGTACTTTATAAATGCAAGTTGTTAGTCTTATCAGCTGTTGCTCAGAGTGGTGTACAGGGAGATAAGTGATGTGAGTAATATTTAGTTGTATTTCTATTTTCAGGGCTATTTAATCACAAACAGGGAAATTGTATCTGAAGATATTGAAGATTTTGAGTTTACACCAAAGCCAGAATATGAGGGCCCTTTCTGTGTGTTCAATGAACCAAATGAGGTGGGTGAAATCTGTTTGATTTGATTGAATGCTGTGCATTTTGAAAGTGGTTTTGTTTGGTGATTTAGCTTTTTACGCTGAAGTCTAGCTGTAGAATGTATGTAGTGTTAGCCATTTTTGACTGGAGACCCTATTTCATAGGTGCCTATTTCTGTCTGGTTTCTGTCTTCCTCCTTTTATAGAAGTCACTTTTCGCGAAAGATTTAACTTCTGCGAACTGCTGGTGAGGTGTAGTTACTGTGAACTTTTACTTTTTTATTGTGGTTTAGGCAAGCTTAATTCGGAGATGGTTTGAACATGTCCAAGAAACTAAACCCAACATATTTGTGACGTATAACGGTGACTCTTTCGATTGGTGAGTGTTGTGTTTTCACTTTAGTTTTTTTATTATTGTTCATACTGCAGTGACTCATGCTTCGGAAGGGAGAAGGGCAAGTGTTTTGTTCAGATCTGCTCAAACTGATATTTTCACTGCCTCTTCTCAATGATAAGTTTAGCTGAGAGAAGCAATTCAGCCAATCTAGCTCACCCTTTCCTAGGATCTTGCAGTCCCTCCATCACAGCAACCAACCTTTTTATGTAAATATATAGTATTTGAGCAGCAAATTGCACTGCACGAGGTAAATGTGGAGATTTGTAGGATTTGTTGTGCGATGTTGGGCTGTGATAAATCAGTTGCCCCGTAGAAGTGTTGCAGTAATGTGATACAGAGAACTCAGAATAATCCTGAATATCCAGTTTCATTGCCTTTGTTCTCTCTCCACCCTAAAAAAAAATGAATGGGATTATAAATCACAATGAACGTGTTGGATCAACAATTAGGGGGCTGAAGATTTTAAAATAAACACTTATTATGTACTTAAATAAAATGCTGGAAAACACTCAGCAGGTCAGACAGCATTTGTGGAGAGAGAAACAGAGTTAACATTTCTGATTGATGACCCTTCATCAGAACTGGAAGAAGTTCGAGATGAACAGCTTTTAAGCAAGTACAGGGTATTACTATGTACTTTATAGTTCGACTTGCTGCAGGTGGTAAACTGTTACATAGCCTGTGTATATGTACCTGAGTTGTGCAAATTCCTTTTTACAAATTTTTCCTAATATTCCAATTAACTTACAATTCATTATATGTAATAGCTTGTCTGACCTCTTCTGAATATTATGGGATTTCATGTATAGTTATTATAATAAAGCTTTCATGTCTAGGTAGATTTAAAAATAGCTAGAAATAAAACCTACTACTAAGGCATAATTCCTTTTTACAGGGATGCATCCAATCCAAGCTTTCATTTCATCTTTCTTTAGTACTTAGGTGGAAGCTGAACTTACCAGATTGGCATTGAAAAGTATTTTCTGCATTTGCAGCCTATTAGTTGCAATACTGATTTCCTGTCACTAGGTGTCACGACCACTCTGTAGGTAGAATGCAAAATGCATTGGGACACAAATCGCTCCCGAAACAACGGAGGAGCTCAACAGCGCACTCCATTGTTAGTGGCGAATTGAAGGAGCAAGTTCTGGTGTTCGCACATGCGCAGTGAAACGCGGAAATCCGGAACTCGCTCCTAGTGGTTCGCCGGCGATATGACAGCTTTGAATTAAAGGGACATTGCACGCTGCAATCAGAGAAATCAATGAAAAAGTGGCAACTTGCTTATCTGCCCAGCTGGAAAGTAACTACGTCACCAAACAGGTATGCTTAAAAATACAGGTCTAGATTAAGTCTTAATAACTGCCAAACAACTTAAAAATTAACTTTTAAAAAATGTGGAGTCTCATATTACTTAATAGTTTTTGGTCATTTAAAAAAATATTAAATTAAAAAATTAATTTTTTTTTACTTTTCCCTTCTGTCTCTTTTTTAATAAAAAGCCACAGAAATAATTGAATTAAATAAAATTAAACTTTTATTTACAGTTACATACAGAATACTAACTTTTAATGAATGAAGTCTGCTTGCCTGCTTGAGTAATGCAGGCTGAATCTGTGGATGTGACTTCTCTTCCTGACAGATTTTGTGGGCGTGTCTTCTCCTCTCAGACTTTTCCAGCCATGGCAACTCATGCTGCTCAGAGGCTGGGTTGATAGCGCACAATTTTTTTAGAGTTCAAATTCAAGTAATTCGATGCCGCAGTAAGTAATTTCGTTAATTTAATTCGCAGGAGCGGCAGTGACTATTGCCTCGCCGCTCTGCCCGATTTCTGGCCTATTGCTAACATTTGCAGCAGTGATGCTATTTTGCACTGGGGAGTGAAGGATTGTAAGTATAAGGATTTCTTCAGAACTGTAATTTGCATTTGATACCTGTTTTCCAGGCCTTTTGTGGAGACACGAGCAGCGGTGCATGGTTTGAATATGTACAAAGAAATTGGCTTTCAGAAGGACAGTCAGGGCGAGTTCAAAGCCAATCAGAGCATTCACATGGACTGCTACAGGTATGAAATTTGGGCCGATACAGTTGTGGCTTTATTGCTACAAGAAAACCTAATTATAACAGGGTTAATATAGGTGTCTTGAGATTGAGTACATTTTGTTAGGAGTGCTTAATGTCAACAGTTAATGTCCCCAAAGTGGAAACTGTTCCATTCCCCAGCATTGACATCTTTCACCATGAACATTTTAAAAACTTTTTAATGTACCCCATTTTTTCAGCAACAATTGTTACAGATATAACCTTCATTAAAGTACTAGCCTGAGATTGAGGACAGTAGTCTCTGCTGCCTTTGTGAGCAATGACCCAGTGTCCTTTCCATATCTTACCAGAACTTTGACTGTCAGTGAACTACTCTGAACCTTCACAGACCTTGGCATTAGTGCTCCCAAAAGGAAATGGATCCTGTGCACTTCACACGCGTGGCCACTAAACGACTCCTAAAATAGATTGCTGATGAGGTTTGAACAATTGCAAAATGTCCTTTAGCAAGGGAGACAAACAAATTGCCACCTATTAGGAGTTAGTGGGCAATGATTTCTCTAACACGTGCATTTTGGAGTAAATTGTTGTGAAAAGCTCAGATTTATCTTGAGCATATATGTTGAAAAGTAAAGAGGGTGGATACATTTGCCTTTAGTATTCTTTGTTTCACATGTCCAGAATGGTGCACACAGCAGTTTCTTTCTCTCTCTGTCTGGCTTTCTTGCTTGCATTCTTTCTTTCTGTTCCGCCTCCCCGTTTGGGCTGATGTTGGACTGAAATTACATTTTTAAATTGAGTGCTGTTTTCGTGCCAGGTGGGTGAAGCGAGACAGTTACCTCCCCGTGGGCAGTCAGAACTTGAAGGCTGCAGCTAAGGCCAAACTGGGATATGACCCTGTGGAGTTGGACCCTGAAGATATGTGTCGAATGGCCACTGAGGAACCACAGGTAACAACAGCAGATAGGTAGTATTATGCCAGAGTACAGAGGCACCTCAAAATCTTCTGTGTAGTCAGGCTGTTAAATGGAAATAAGTTTGCCGTGGTCTCAACCTAGTTTCTAGTGATTGGTGGAATTTAAGGGGTACTCCGTTCCCACCCAGGTGTCAATATTTTTGGCATTTCATAACCTGCTCGCATAAGGTAAAAGCAATTGCTATTTCAAAAAAATTAAATTTATATGGAACAAGGCTCTCCAAGTGGCAACAACGTGAGGTAGGAATAAAAATCAGGCTGGCTGGATGGATCAAGTATATTAAAAATAAGCTTGCCTGCATTAGTAAACGACTGGTCTGAGAATGTAGCAGGAAGCCTACAGAACTAGGTGGGAAAAACTGAAAAAGCTGGTTGTACCCAGTAGATCCATCAGCACCTGAAAGGCAGCTTAACGTTTCAGGTGTAAGCCATCATCAGAACTGTCAAGAGATGACTTGCATTTATATAGCCCTTTTCACGACCTGTGGCGATCCCAAAGCACTTCAGAGCCAATTATTTATTTTTGAAATGTAGTCACTGTTGTAATGTAGGGAATGGCGGCAGCCAATTTGTGAGCAGCAAGGTCCTACAAACAATTTAGATAAATGACCAGGTCATCTGTTTGTGATGTTGGTTGAGGGATAATTGTTGGCCAAGGCTCCAGGAGAACTCCCCTGCTCTTCTTCGAATAGTGGCATGGGATCTTTTAGATTCACCTCTGGGGACAGTGAAGGCCTTAGTTAAACATCCGAAAGATGACACTTCATCTATACTGCACTGTCAGCCTAGTTCATGTGCTTGAGTGGGGCTTTAACCCATGACTTTCTGACTCGGCGTGTTTCCACTGAGCGAAAGCTAATACCCTAAAGGAAGGTAAGTAAGGCCTTTCATAGGGCTGAAAAAATGAGTTGGCGGGGGGGGGGGGAGAAGAACAGGTAAAAGTGAAGCCTATTAACACCTGTGACGTAAGATGTTTGACCTGCCAAACATCTTACATTATTGTATTGCTGGCTCCAAACTCCCATCTGAGAAAGTTAATAAACCTAATGGCTTACAAATATATTTTTAAGAGACTAGGAAGGAGTGAAAACTGGTAATGGATATGCAGAGATCATTTTAGTAGCGCGGTGAAAAAATGAAGGGAACAAAAGGGCATCAAAATAGCAAAGTAAGGCAACAAAATGGCATTGGCAAGATGCACTCTTTTAAAAACAGATTACAAAATGAAGGGGAACAAAGTGGCAGATGGATGGGAAAAGTAGGCAAGAAAATGGAGAAGATGGCTAAAATCTGAAGTTGCTAAAATGTATATTCAGACCAGAGGGCTGCAGTGTGCCCAGAAGGAAGATGCTGTTCCTGAAGTTTGAGTTGCGCTTGTCTGGAATAGTATAGGAGCTGAATATTGAAATGTTACAATTGGGATGAGAAGGGAGCTTAAACCACAGGACAGTTGGGATCAGACTTGTGGATAGAACTGAGACATTCAACGAAGTAGTCCTGTAATCTGTGATTGCATGGAAAATTGCCAGAGGATGACTGGTAGAACTTGGGATGTTGGAAGAATGAGCAAGGGCATCTCTAAGGAAGCTGTATTGCTGGGAAGCAGAGGGGGGATGGAAAGATCTGCTTGGGGTGGGATACGTGGTACCAAATGATCTGGTTAACACAGAAACCAATGGTATAGAAGCTGAAGACAGTGGCTCTGTCATCATCGAGAGTAGAGGCATAGGAAATGGAACAGATACACATCCCCTGAAGTAAAATGACATTTCTGAAGCTCTGGTGTGGAAAGTGGAGTTATCAGAGCAGATGTGACAAGAGTCTGAGGAACTAGGAGAAATAGAATGAATTTTTACTGAAAGTGGGTTGGAACAAAGTGTAATCCAAGAATTAAATTCTCTAGGTTGGAGCTGAATCAAGAAACAGCACCGACACAATTATCAATGTAACTGGGTAAGGGGGGATGAGCAGGGTTGGAGCATAGTGTACAAAAGACAGGCATACTGGGCGTATAGCAACATTTTTTGTTAAGAGAAGTTGTTTAGGATGAAAACTAGTTCAGCCGATGGTGGATGGCAACTATTTGGGCCACTATTTGAAGAGGTAATGGAGGACCTGGAAGCTATTCTTGCAAGGACAGAGGATGTAGATAGACTGTACGTTCATGGTGAAAAGGAGACAATTAGTGTTAAAGAACTTGAAATTGTCAAAGAAGCGGAGAGCATACGGAGACTCATAAGTGTAGGTGGGTGTGGACTGGACAGTGGGGGGACATGACAATCAAGTTAAGATACAAGTCTAGTTTGGTCGGACAGGAGCAAGCTGAATTGGAGCCTGTCAGAATAGTCTTATTTGTGGATCTTGGGCAGGAGGTACAGACAGGCTGTGCAAAGTTGGGGGACTAAGAGGTAAGGGCAAGCATTGGGGATGGGGAGGAAAATAATTTTTTTTTTATTCGTTCACGGGATGTGGGCGTCGCTGGCGAGGCCAGCATTTATTGCCCATCCCTAATTGCCCTCGAGAAGGTGGTGGTGAGCCGCCTTCTTGAACCGCTGCAGTCCGTGTGGTGACGGTTCTCCCACAGTGCTGTTAGGAAGGGAGTTCCAGGATTTTGACCCAGCGACAATGAAGGAACGGCGATATATTTCCAAGTCGGGATGGTGTGTGACTTGGAGGGGAACGTGCAGGTGGTGTTGTTCCCATGCGCCTGCTGCTCTTGTCATTCTAGGTGGTAGAGGTCGCAGGTTTGGGAGGTGCTGTCGAAGAAGCCTTGGCGAGTTGCTGCAGTGCATCCTGTGGATAGTGCACACTGCAGCCACAGTGCGCCGGTGGTGAAGGGAGTGAATGTTTAGGGTGGTGGATGGGGTGCCAATCAAGCGGGCTGCTTTATCTTGGATGGTGTCGAGCTTCTTGAGTGTTGTTGGAGCTGCACTCATCCAGGCAAGTGGAGAGTATTCCATCACACTCCTGACTTGTGCCTTGTAGATGGTGGAAAGGCTTTGGGGAGTCAGGAGGTGAGTCACTCGCCGCAGAATACCCAGCCTCTGACCTGCTCTCGTAGCCACAGTATTTTTATGGCTGGTCCAGTTCAGTTTCTGGTCAATGGTGACCCCCAGGATGTTGATGGTGGGGGATTCGGCGATGGTAATGCCGTTGAATGTCATGGGGAGGTGGTTAGACTCTCTCTTGTTGGCGATGGTCATTGCCTGGCACTTGTCTGGGGCGAATGTTACTTGCCACTTATGAGCCCAAGCCTGGATGTTGTCCAGGTCTTGCTGCATGCGGGCTCGGACTGCTTCATTATCTGAGGGGTTGCGAATGGAACTGAACACTGTGCAGTCATCAACGAACATCCCCATTTCTGACCTTATGGAGGGAAGGTCATTGATGAAGCAGCTGAAGATGGTTGGGCCTAGGACACTGCCCTGAGGAACTCCTGCAGCAATTGATAGTCAGGGAAATGGTGGATTGTCCTCCCCATCTTTTAGATGTTGATCAATCTGTTGTGTATTTCTTACATTTTCTACTTTACAAATCCATTTACAACTGGACCAATGCAAATATTTTTTTCTTAATTATTGCTATCAAAGAGTGCATATTAATTTTTCCATTGTAAATGTTTAAATTGCATTTTAACTGAAACATAGCAGAAATGAATAAAGTTAAAATCGTTTGTACTGTTCCATTTACAATTGACAATTTTACGGTTATTGAACAGTAATGGGATTGTACACTCCTAGAATATCAGATTATCAATGTATTTTTATTTTCTGTTGCAGACATTAGCCACGTACTCTGTGTCTGATGCTGTGGCTACCTATTACATGTACATGAAGTATGTACATCCCTTCATTTTTGCCTTGTGTACGATCATCCCTATGGAACCTGATGAGGTAAGTGTATAAAGTATTGAGGTTTTTCTTGAACTCGTTCTCAGGATATGGATGATGCAGGCAAGGCCGCAATTATTACTCATCCCAAGTTGCCTTGAGAAGATACTGGCGTAACTTCTCCTTGAGCTGCTCCAGTCCGGGAATTCCAGCGATGATGAAAAGGCAGCAGTATATGCCCAAGTCAGAATGTGACTTGGAGGTGATGGTGTTCTCGTGACATTGTAGCTTTTGTCCGTCCTGGTGGTAGAGGTGGCAAGGCACGGTAGCATAGTGGTTATCTTACTGGACTAGTAATCCCGAGTCATGTGTTCAAATCCCATCATGGCAGCTGGGGAATTTAAATTCAATTAATTAAATAAAAATTTGGAATAAAAAAAACCAGTATCAGTAATGGTGGCCATGAAACTACCGGATTGTCGTAAAAACCCATCTGGTTCACTAATGTCCTTTTAGGGAAGGAAACCTGATCTGGCCTATATGTGACTCCAAACCCACAGCAATGTGGTTGATTCTTAATCGCCCTTTGAAATGGCCTAGCAAGCCACTCAGTTATAGAATTACATAGAGGAAGTACTAGAGGGACTGGAATCCTTGAAAGTTGATAAGTCACCAGGACTGGATGGATTGTTTCCTAGGCTATTGAAGGAAGCCAGGAAGGAAATAGTGGATGCTCTGAGAATCATTTTCCAATCCTCACTAGATACAGGGGAGGTACCGGAGGCCTGGAAGACTGCAAAAGTAGTACCATTGTTTAAAAAGGGTACGAGGGAAAGGCTGAACAATTATAGGCCGGTCAGTCTTGCCTCGGTGGTGGGCAAGCTATTAGAATCAATACTGAGAGATAGGAGGAACTGTCACTTGGAAAGGCATGGTTTAATCAGGGATAGTCAGCATGGATTTGTTCGGAGAAGGTCATGCCTTACAAATCTGATTGAATTCTTTGAGGAAGTGACAAGGAGGATTGATGAGGGTAGTGCAGTGGATGTTGTCTACATGGATTTTAGTAAGGCATTTGACAAGGTCCCACATGGCAGACTGGTCAGAGAGGTAAAAGCCCATGGGATACAGGGAAGTGTGGCAAATTGGATCCAAAATTGGCTCAGTAACAGGAAACAAAGGGTAAAAGTCGATGGATGTCTTTGCGAATGGAAATCAGTGTCCAGTGGTGTGCCACAGGGCTCATTGTTGGGTCCCTTGCTGTTTGTGGTATATATTAATGATTTGGACTTGAATGTAGGGGGCATGATTGGCAAATTTGCAGACGACACAAAAATTGGCCGCCTAGTTGATAGTGAAGAGGATAGCTGTAGACTCCAAGAAGATATCAATGGGTTGGTGGAGTGGGTGGAGAAGTGGCAAATGGAGTTCAACCCGGAGAAGTGTGAGGTAATGCACTTAGGGAGGGCAAACAGTAAAAGGGAATAAACAGTAAACGGGAATATATTGAGGGGTAGAGGAAGTGAGAGACCTTGGAGTGCATGTGCACAGGTCCCTGAAGGTGCCAGTACAGGTAGATAAGGTTGTGAAGAAGGCATACAGAATGCTCTCCGTTATTAGCCAAGGTATGGAATACAAAAGCAGGGATGTAATGATGGAACTGTATAAAACGCTGGTAAGGCCACAGCTGGAGTATTGTGCGCAGTTCTGGTCACCACATTACAGGAAGGATGTAATTGCTGTGGAGAGAGTGCAGAGAAGATTTACAAGAATGTTGCCAGGGCTTGAAAATTGCAGCTGCGAGGAGAGATTGGATCGGCTGGGGTTGTTTTTCTTGGAGCAGAGGAGGCTGAGGGGAGACTTGATTGAGGTGTACAAAATTGTGAGGGGCCTAGATAGAGTAGACAGGAAGTACCTGTTTCCCCTAGCGGAGAGTTCAAGAACTAGAGGACATAGAAGGATTAGAGGGGACATGAGGAAAAACTTTTTTACCCAGAGGGTGGTGGGTATATGGAATTTGCTGCCCGAATTGGCGGTAGAGGCAGGGACCCTCAACTCTTTTAAAAAGTACATAGACCTGCATCTGAAGTGCTGTAAGCTGCAGGGCTACGGACCGGGTGCTTGAAGGTGAGATTAGAACGGGCACCTGATTGTTCTTCGAGCCAGCGCGGACATGATGGGCCGAATGGCCCCCTTCTGTCCTGTATCTTTTCTATGGTTCTATTTCTAACCTTCTCCACACGGATTGCAGCGGTTCAAGAAGGCAGCTCACCACCACCTTCTCCACGGCAATTAGGAATTGGCAATAAAAAAAAAAGCTGGCCTTGCCAGCGACGCCGACATCCCATGAACGAATAAAAGAAAAGGGCAGGGAGGCGTTGTTGAAGTAACCTTGGTGAGTTGCTGTAGTGCGTCCTGTAGATCATATATGCTGAAGCACCACTGTCACCAGGTTTAATGTCCACCCCTCCATTCCCAATCAAGTGAACTGCTCTGTCCTGGATTGTGTCAAGCTTCTTGTGGTGTTGTGGTTACACCCATCCAGGCGGGTGGTGAGTGTTCTGTTACACTCCTGACTTGTGCCTAGTAGATGGTGCATAGGCTTTGAGGGGCCAGGAGGTGCGTCACTTGTTGCAGACTACCCGGTCTCTGAGTGGTCTAGTTGGGCTTCTGGGCAGTGGTGACTCCCAAGATCTTGTTGGGGGACTTGGTGATAGCAATGCAGTTGACGGTCATGGGGAAATGGTTGGGCTTTATCTTGTTAACGTTTGTGATTACCTACCATTTATGTGGCACAAATGTTAATTGCCACTTGTCAGCCCAAGCCTGTTCCGCCGTAGGCTGGCATGGGCTGCTTCGTTATCAGAAAAGTTGTAGGTGAAGGTGAACACTGGAATCGTCAGCAAACAGCCCCACTCCTGACTGTGTAACAGAGGGAAGATCGTTGATTAAGCAGCTGAAGATGGTTGGGCTGAGGAGCTCCTGCAGTGATGACCTGGTGCTTAAATACTTGGCTTTCAGGAAGAATGACCATCTTCCATTTTGTCAGGCATGACACCAGTCACTGGAGTGTTTTCTCATTGACCACAGTTTTTCTAGGGTTTCTTAGTGCCATACTTGGTCAAATACTGCCTTGATGTCGAGAATGGCTGCTGACATCTGGCATTCAGCTCTTGTCTGGATCAAAGCTGTGATGAGGTCTTGAGCTGAGTGGTTCTGCCTAACAGCAAAATCCAATCTGAGCATTAGCGAGCAGGATGAAGATGTTTTCTCTTGGAAATATTGCACCTTAAAATCCATAGTTTTTTTTAAAACTAAAGTTGAATATTGTGTAATTATAGGGAAAAAGTTAAAATAATACAGCTGTTAGACAGCGCCTTCATTCAGCATGTTGTTCAATGAAGTGATGGCATGTTGGTTTCCGTCTGTGACTTCCCAAGGAGGCCAGTCATTGCAGCCGTAGAACATCACTGCCGGAGTTCCTCAGGCACGTGTCCTCAGACCAGCCATCTTCAGCTGATTCATCAATGACCTTCCCTTTGCCGTACTTTGTCGGTGATGATTCCACAGTGTTCTTTGCCACCATGAATGGAAGCTATACATTTGTCCAAAGAGGAAGGACAAGGGAAATTTGGAGGGCAAGTTACGCTATCTAGGACTGCTGTTATTTAGCTGGCAGTCTTGTAGGTTTCCTTCATGTTTACTTGACTGGGGGATGGTGTGGGGCCCAGGGAGACTTAAGATTGAGAGGAAAAATTTTAACTTAAAAGGGAGGTAAATGTGTTTTGTTAAGCCAAAAAAAAGACAAGTGTTGCTTATATTTCAAATTCAGCTGCCAGTAATTTGAAAGTCTTGTTGAATTGCTGGTGCAAATTTACAAAACTATGCCAGATGAGAGTTCAATGTGGGGAAGAGTGAGGTCGTCCACTCTGGATCTGAGAAAGACAAATCAGAATATTTTCTTAAAGGTGAGAGACTACGAGTTGTGCCGGAGCAAAGGGATTTAGGTGTCCATGTACACAAATCACTAAAAGCTAGTGTATAGGGACAAAAATTAATCATAAAGGCTGATGGAACATTTGCCTTTATTTCAATGGGATTAGAATTCAAAAGTGAGGAAGTGATGCTTCAGTTGTACAGAGCCTTGATCAGACCCCGTATGGAGTAGTGTGTTCAGATTTGGGCACCGAACCTCAAAAGATACATTGACTTTGGAAGGGGTACAGCACACATTCACCAGGGTTTAAAGGGTTAAACTATGAGGACAGATTTGCATAAACTTGGCTTTTATTTCTGAGTGTAAAAGGTTATGGGGTGATCTATTTGAGGTATTTAAAATGATTGAGATTTCATAGGGTAGATACAGAAACTATTTCCTCTGGTGGGGCAATCCAGAACGGGGGAGGCCTAATCTTAAAATTAGAGCTGGGCCATTCAGAAGTAAAATCAGGAAGCATTTTTTCCACACAAGGGGTAGTGGAAATAGGGAACTCTCTTCCCCCAAAAGACTATGGATGCTGGTTCAATTGAAATTTTCAAGACTGAGATTGATAGATTTTTATTAGGTAAGGGTATCAAGGGATATGGATCAGAGGAGTAAATTGAGTTCAGATATAGATCAGCGATGATCTGAATGAATGGTGGAACAGGCTTGAGGGGCTGAATGGCCGTGACCTATTCCATGTTTCCTGTGTTTGACAGAATTGATATCTTCTTTTCACTGCTGTCTTGCAGTGCACAATCCCTGCCACAAGATGGCAGTAAGCTTTTGCAATGTCATACGGTAGTGTTTGCATTTTACTTCATAGATTCGTAGAAAGGTTACAGCACGGAAGGTATTGCATAGTATTCAATAGATTTGTTCGTTTACCTGATAGTCAATTTCCACCTTTCTATAGTAAGATTTCACAAAGTTGAGGAGTAATTAAATGTTTTAGCATCACTTGTGGTAAGTTCTGCTTTGTCTCCATCAGGTGTTACGGAAAGGGTCTGGAACACTTTGTGAGGCACTCCTGATGGTCCAGGCTTTTCACGCCAACATAATCTTCCCAAACAAGCAAGAACAGGTCTTCAATAAGCTAACAAATGATGGTCACGTGCTTGACTCGGAGACGTATGTAGGAGGACATGTGGAGGCTTTGGAATCGGGAGTTTTTCGCAGTGACATACCATGCCGGTTCAAAATGGTGTGTATCAGAACTAGCACTGCTGCCTTCACACT
The DNA here is from genome assembly GCF_035084215.1 of Heptranchias perlo. Lineage (NCBI taxonomy): Eukaryota > Metazoa > Chordata > Chondrichthyes > Hexanchiformes > Hexanchidae > Heptranchias > Heptranchias perlo. The sequence continues at coordinate 33,750,398 of NC_090349.1, forward strand.
TCAAACGCACAACAGAAATTATGGAGTTTATTTGAAATCTGTGTGAACCTGTGGTGTAGAAGAGGGTGAACTGCTGCACACATCAAAATTGCTGCTCACAGTTAAAATCAATGTATATGTTGTACCACTGCTTTCAGATGTTAGTAACACCTGTATGAAGCTGCAGTCTATCAGTACAATTCCTTAAGTGGGGAGAGGGTAAATATGGGTTATGGGGTTCTTCACTGACCCCATTCATGCTGCATTGTGCTGAAAGAGACTTGGAATCACAATGTTATAGCACAAATGGGTTGGTCAGCCCACTGTGTCTGCCAGTTTTTTTATCTCCTTGAGCCATCAAATTTAATCCCACTCTCCTGCTCACTCCACATACTCTTTGATATTCCCTCTTTTTAAGTAACCATCTAAATCCCTTTTTAAAGAACCTGTAGACTCTGCTTCAGCATCGATTTGCAACAGCTAATTTCACATTCTAACTACCCTCTGCGTGGAAAAACATTTTTCTAAACTTCCCCCTTAAATCTTTTTGTGATTTTAAAAAAAAATATGTACCATCTCATTAGAGCTGTACCTGCCCATGGAAACAATCCATCACCATCACCTACCTGTAGAAACTAACAATCAGTATTAATAATCTTGAAGGCTTCCATCAGGTTGTTCCTTGACGGGAAGAATGCTTCTGGCAGGCAAGGCTGGTCTTGCATGTCTTTTCTTGAGAATGGAGCCTCTGGCTGTGTTTACTGCCGTAGGAGAGTTTAAACATTGGGTTGTGGCTGTGAGTCAGATTTGTGACCTGTTTGGAGCTAATTAATTGCTAAACCTATTACCATGATACCTCATTTTTCAGCATCAGTACATTTGCATTACAGTGGACAAGAATAGAGTGGGAGGACAATGTTTGGGACCCAATTACTGAGCAGAGGTCAGAAGCTTTTGCATGGGATCAAGGGAAATTCTAAGGGAGGACCCACACCCTTTCCTCCCTAGTCGCCTCCTCTGACAATCTTACCTATGTACTCGCTGTTGGATAAAGAGTACCATTGCTTCAAATTTTGGGAATAGGTCTGCTATCTACTGTCTTAGCCAGGGACGGGAACTTGTCAGCGTTCTTTGTCGTGTGTTCTTGGTCAGTTTTATTTTATATATAAATTATGAGTACAGCAGTGCTAGTTATGAATTTAATACAGAGATTTAATAGGAATTGCAAGCTTGTATCAGAATTTTGTTTCAGACATAAAGGGGGTGATTTTAAACCCCAAGAATGGGTGGGTTAGGGATGGGTGGGAGTTGAAAATGCTTGTTTTTTTGAGTCGCAACCGCAAAATTTTTGGACTTAACATTCCCAGTGGGAAGCCTGTACTTTTCCGCGCCGACGTTAAACCCAGAAATAAAGCAGGGTTGCGGTCCCGACCCAAAAAACAACTATTTTCAACTCCCACCCGCCCTCAACCCACCCATTCTTGGGGTTTAAAATCACCCCCATATTGTTGATTCCATTTTCGTTTCTTGTTGTCTTCCCTTTCAGAACCCAGCAGCGTTTGACTTCTTGCTGCAGAGAGTGGAGCACACCCTCCGACATGCCATTGAGGAGGAGGAGAAACTCCCCTTGGAACAGGTCACCAATTTCCAAGAGGTGAGTAATGTTACTATCTTTGTTGTGTGTGTGCTGTAATTGCGATGGAGGAATTGTTCCATTTCAGCTACCTTTTTAAGTAAAAAATTTTTTAGCGATGTGACTGTCCAGTTCCCCTTTAAACACTTCAATTGACTCTGGGGCAGCATGTTCCACATTTTCACAACCTTATGGACTTATATGGACTTCCAGAAGGCATTTGATAAAGTCCCACATAAGAGACTGTTAGCTAAGATAGAAGCCCAGGGAATCGAGGGAAAAGTACGGATTTGGTTAGGAAGTTGGCTGAGCGAAAGGTGACAGAGAGTGGGGATAATGGGTAGGTAGTCGCGTTGGCAGGATGTGACTAGTGGAGTCCCACAGGGATCTGCCTTGAGGCCTCAATTATTCACAATATTTATTAATAACTTAGATGAAGGCATAGAAAGTCTCATGGGTGGATAGAGAGAAACTATTTCCGCTGGTTGGGGATTCTAGGAGTAGGGGACACAGTCTAAAAATTAGAGCCAGACCTTTCAGGAGTGAAATTAGAAAACACTTCTACACACAAAGGGTGATAGAAGTTTGGAACTCTCTTCCGCAAACGGCAATTGATGCTAGCTCAATTGCTACTTTTAAATCTGAGATGGATAGCTTTTTGCTAACCGAAGGTATTAAGGGGTAAGGGCCAAAGGCAGGTATATGGAGTTAGATCACAGATCAGCCATGATCTTATCAAATGGCGGAGCGGGCTCAAGGGGCTGAATGGCCTACTCCTGTTCCTATGTTCCTAACCTTCTTGCACAATTTTTTTTGCATTTGCTTTTAACTGGTTTAGTTCGAGTTCTGAAATTATAATCCCCATTGTTCTGTATTCCCTATCTACCCTGATGATTCTTTTCATTGTTTTAAATGTCTTAACTATCTCATCTCCTGGGAAAATAACCCAAGTTATCCAGTCTCATTAAAGCTCAGTCCCTTCATCCCCACTACCATCCTGGTGAATTGTTCCTGGACTTTTTCCACAGCCAGTATATCCCCCTTTAAAGCTGGTTGCCTAAAACTGTGTATAATATTGCTAATTTTTCATAGTATTTATATTTTTTAAATAGTAAATTTTTTATAGTTTCTTAAAAATATTTTATAGTAAATGCTGTTTAAAACATTTTTGATTAACTTATGTTTTTTTCCTTCTGATTTTGTATTGTGATTCTCTTGTATGCCATGCAGTTGTGAAAAGTAACAGAACCCACAATCCTTGACCGTGTTGGTTGGACAGTTCTTTTATGTTCAATATACATACAAGTCAGTACTGCTGAAAGAGGAAAGGAGTTGAACCACATGATTGGATGTCTTGGGTTGTGAAAGTTGTTACTGAGTGACTTATGCTCAACAGTAGTTTCACTTCTGAGGAGTTTCAGACAGGTTTATTTTCTCCCCTGTAGGTGTGTGATGAAATTAAAAAGAAACTGAACTGTTTGAAGGAAGTCCCCAACAGGATTGAATGTCCCCTCATTTACCACTTGGACGTTGGGGCCATGTACCCTAACATCATTCTGACCAACCGCTTACAGGTACTGAGATTATTAATGTTATGTTAGCTTGTGGTTTAAGTAGAGGTGTGAGTGGGGATGTCTGCCTTTCACTGAACTAAATTATCTTGGTATGGTGATTCAAATTGTAGTGCTCCTCATCTGATAGCCTAACCAGTGGTTCTTCCATGCTGCCGATGACTCATACTCTGCTGAATATGTCAGCATACTCTGCTCAAGAAAGGAAGAGAAGCTATATATGATTACATAATTACATTGTCCAGTGCTGTAAGTATTGGTTTAAATGTTGGATTACATGTAGCTGAGTGGGGAAGAAATCAACGCACCTACCAGTTTACAGTTGTTGTTAAAAATTAAAGTTGATCATGGCTCAAGTTCCTAGTCTTGCTCAGACTGGCAGAATCTGCACTCTGCTGAAGCAGAAGAACTTCCTCTGAGCTTGCGTTAAAACTAGGATTGTCAACCAATCAATCTCATGATAAAATTTTTTAGTATGCTCAACTCAAAAGAAAGCTCACTATTTTCTTTGAAACACATTACCCCTTGACTGATCTAGGCATAGATATGAATTATAAAATCCGAAAGCTTACTAGGCCTTCAAAAACAACAGTAATTTCAGAATTTATTTTAAAAAGATAAAGAAAAGTTGGTCACAGCTTAAAGTTAAGGCTACAGGACCGGACAGCAGGGTCAATAGCTAATAAATTGTTCATTCACATTGCTTCTGTAAAATTATGTGCTGCTTGCCACTGTGCTCAGACCCCTGAGGTAATGAAACCAGCACTTTAAAGGACCAGCGTAATCTTTATGGCACAAATTGGTTTCATTTTGTAATGGTTTCAGCAATAGAAAACTAAGTGGCATCCAAAGAACTTGCTTGCCAAATCTGACGAAAGGTCTTCGACCTGAAACGTTAATTCTGTTTCTTTCTCTGCAGATGCAGCCGCACTTGTTGAGCTTTTCCTGCATTTTCTGTTGCCAAATCCTTGTTCATTTCATCTTGGTTTTAATCGCACATTTAATTAGTGCAATTACTGCATTGATCTTCAAGTTTGTTTTATTACTGATATTACAACCCTGCATAAAACCCTGTTTTCCTATTTCTGAATTCATACTGTTGGTTGCTCTTTTCTATAACTTTTTTTGCTTTTTATATATCTTGTGCTGTATAATTAATTCAGTGTAACTTTTAGTAGGAAGAAAATGCTTTTTGACCGTAGATTTGTAGATGACTTGTTCAGAATGCATGATTGAAACTTTGAATCAAATTTTTTGTTATTAGATGTGATTCACTTTTTTTCTATTTAAATGCCTCCCTGAAGTATTTGCACGTTCATTCTCGGTGAGCCATGGGTGAATACCTTTTTAAAGGAGTGTTTGAAAGCTCGGAGGCTGTTGGGGGTCTGGTGTTGAAAGAGTTCATGGAATCTGAATCACCGATCTACAGCTATAATTTATAATCTGATCTGAGGAGACCATAACGGTTGGGACCAGAAAAATATTTCTGTGCAATGGTGTATGTCACTGATTCAGTTGACTACTTGATGCAGTCATTGAGTACAAAATGTAACAAATGGACTTCCTAGCATGAATATCACGGCCTAGATTTTCCGATTGTAGCACTGACAATAATATTATGATTGGAAAACCTAGGCCTGTATCTCACGAATGTAATTACTATCAAGTACATCAGCTGAAGTCTAAGAAGGAGATACATTTTTTTTAAGTGACAAGTCAGTTGAGGAGCAATAGGTGTCTTTATAGCTTCTCTTTCTTTCCTCTAAGCCATGCCATACCTGAGCAGAGAATGCTGGCGGCATTAGGAGTAAGGAGATTTCTTTATGCAAAGAGTTGGACATACATGGAATGCCCTACCAGAAAACATGGTGAAAGCAGAATTTCATTATAGCTTTTTAAAGGGAAGTGGTTAAATATTTAAGAAAAATTCTGAAGAGTATGGGGGAAAGGTAGGGGAGCGGAACTAAGTGCTTGGCTCTTTTCGGAGAATGAAGGTGTGATGAGCCGAATGGACTCCTCCAGTGCTGTAGAAGATCCGATGTTGGGACAAAGTAAAAGGAGCTTTGCTTGCTTATGTTACTGGGAGTGCTTGATGTTGCAAAGCAGGGTTGAAATGGAAAAATGATTCATGCTTAGCAGTGGTATCCCTCATCTTGAACACAAAAATTCTACATGCTATTACATTGGTAGCTGTTAGCCTGATACAATTTTTGTTCCTCGTTGACCAGAGATGTTCAAGATGAGCTTGAATGGATTCAAATTAATTGAACTTGGAGCCTACTCAGCTATATGCTATTATCTGATTATCCATTCATCTACTGCTAGCAGGCCCAGACAGATTTGTTTGTGATGTCTAGTGCTAGCTCTATATCAGATGTAGTTTGCTTGTTCTTTTATTATCGAGTAATCAAGTACAGAGTGCTTCTAGGTAAAATTTCCATTTGTGTTAATAGTCTCACTATATCGTATCCCTCCTTCCTGCAGCCTTCTGCCATGGTGGACGAAGCCATCTGTGCAGCCTGTGATTTCAACAAACCAGGTGCAAACTGCCAGCGCAAGATGACCTGGACGTGGAGAGGAGAGTTTAGTGAGTAGAGTTATTTGCATGGAGTGATGTCTGACATGTAGTCCACCTTTCTCACACCTTCAGGGTCCTGTAATAATTTGGAATAGTTTTACACTTTTATAATGTTCTTTTGTACAGAATTTGTTGTTTTTCTAATGCAAGATTTTGCTTGATGGCTTTGTCAATTGTAGTAATTACTCTGCAGCACCCAGGGTTTCTTAGATTTGGTAGCACAGTAAATGTCCTGGAGGCCATTGACCATCTTGCTTATTAAAAATGTGTGAGCGAGAGAGAACTGGGTCTTTTTGAGGTAATGGCATTTCTTGGAGCTCAATTAGGAAGGTTTAATTATTTAACAGGAACTTTGATTAAACATTTTTTTTCACCCTTTTCTTTGTTTCAGTATTTCATTAGTGAATGCATTGGAGAATTCAACCCAATTTTACTGAATGCAAATGCTGTATGCTTACAGAATCCTAAAAACGAGAGAAATCAGTGTCTGAGTCCTATAATCTGTTTTAGCTGGTGCTGGTCAGGTAGTCTGATAATGCTATCAAACACGTAATTATCTAGGGTTGTAGGCAGACCTCCAATTTATGGTGTTGCTGAAGGTGGTATTCTGTACTTTTTTTTAATATATCCTGTCTTTGAATATGATTGTGGTACCAAACCAGAATTTATCTCTAATAGAAATTTTAATTTGGCTACACACCAATTTCTGCTGTTCCAAACAAGGTTGTACTGTGCATGGATGGCATGAACAAAAATTACAATTTACGCTCTTATTCCACCCCCACCCCCCGCAATGTAAATCTGGAGTTTGTAAACACTCATTGCAGACAGATGTGCAGAACGTACTTCAGCTGTTTTCGGTATCTGTTAACAAAAGCCACTGGTACATATCAGGACTTTTTGACAATTTTTCCACAAAAAGGGTTTTGAAAATAGTTAGTTTTAATGTGGTTTTTGTTTTAAACAAAGTGTATTCTTGCAAGTATTTTAAAAGAGGCACCTAGATGGAAGATGGTTAATATGCTAACTGGAAGTTGTTTTTCCTAGAGACTAAGCAATTAGCAATTTTTTGCTTGTCAAGATAATCAAAGAACCCCTTGTACCCATTTTATTGGAAAGTTCTTTGATCCCTGTCTGTGAAGAGAACTAAATAGAAAGAGGCATTTTGCAACAGGAAGGCTGTGAGAGCAGTCTGACTTCTAAACATAACTGAAAGCTTTAGGCAGGCTGAAGGTTGGAAATGCTGGATGGGCAATTAGGAGACATCTTGTTCAAGTCGAATAAGATGACCCACTGATTTTGTGAAGCATGGCATTTCTTTATTTTGTATCATTATGTGAAAATAAGTTGTATTGATTGAACTAAGTGAATGCTTTGTATGTTCACTCGCTGTGAAACAACGCTTCAGCATAAAGCTTTGCCTCAAAAGTGTTTGTGTGGCCTCCCTTCAGAACGATCAAAGAAGCATTCATATGAAAGACGTGAATATCCACTCCAGATCAGATGGGGATGCTATTGTTGCATCTGTGTGTTATGCTACCGTGAGAGTAGATACAGGGCATTGTGAGTCAACTCCCATGAAAGTAAGACACTTCAGATCACTTATGAGACGACTGACACCACTGAACCTGGTCCCATTTAGTGGATGTGATGTGGAGATGCCGGTGATGGACTGGGGTTGACAATTGTAAACAATTTTACAACACCAAGTTATAGTCCAGCAATTTTATTTTAAATTCACAAGCTTTCGGAGGCTACCTCCTTCCTCAGGTGAACTCCATTTAGTGGAGTGGGTGTTTAATAAACAGTTTTCCTCTTTAACCAAAGGTCAAAGATGTGCTACAAACGTAAACCTCATCCTCAATGATTTGTTCAGGATTGCAGTTCCTCGGTGAGACTCACTGCTGTAAAACTTAAGTATCTTTCTAAAGAAAAATGAAGCCAGGACAATGTCACAGAAACACTCCCCACACTCTCTGGAGATGATCATCCTATTGTGTGGGTCAGATTTAAACCCAAATTTGATAGGATGTTTGAATCCATTATGCCCTCAAGTTCCACCATCACTTGCACCCTTCAAAATTATTATGCCAGTATGGCATTTTAACCCTCTCCTCCACCTATCCGATGAGCAAATAACATTTTTCTTTGTAGAAACAGTCACTCTGTACAAAGCTTTTGTGCATGAGAAACTGTATAATGCAGAGTATTAGCAAGTCATTTGTAGAACACTTAGCGGTAATGAGACATTAACTGGTTTTAAGTACTTAGCAAGACATACAGGAAATTGACTCTTAATGTTTCAGAAAAGTGCATTTACACGGGGAAGTCGCTATTGTGTGACTCGTAATCTCCACTCTTTGATATTTCCCTGTTGCCTTCCCACCCCGCCCCCCCAACAAGCACAAACGTGCAGAACCTATGTGTACTGCTTTACCCCAAGCTTGGCTTTCTTTACCTCCCTGACATTACCTGCCGCAGTATTACTACTTCCTTTATTTCTGAAATTTATCCACACACTTATTGTCTAATTTGGCTTGTCTCTTCCCTCTAAACTATAAACTCATTCCAAATGCTGTACTCCCGTGACCTCTGTCCATGCTCAGCTTCACTGGTTCCTCGTGTCCAGCATTTTGGCATTAAGATCCTCATCCTCTCCTTCAAATCTCTCCATGGCCTTGTCCCACTCTACCTCAGCAAACTTCTGTAGTTGTAAGTTACTGCACACATCCAGATTCCTTTTGACCATGACCTACTCTTTCTTTCTTTGCTCATTCAGTCCCACCATGGGTGGCAGCTCTTTCAGTCTGCCCTCTCCCTTCCTCCTATGCCTTTCGGTTTTTTTACCTCTGCCTTCCATTTGTTTTCTTGTCTTTTTTTCCTTCTGTGTCTACTCCTCTGCAAGTGTAGATTACAGAAAAGATGCAGCCTCTGGATTTTGAGTCAACAGGAATAGCTGTTGAAGCATTTAGAGAGAAAACTATTCTATAAAGCATACAAAAGTGTAATAGGGATTATGGGTCAACTTTAACTCTTGGTGAAAAATGGGATCCTTACTTCCTGTTCCTGCTCTATCTGGCCTACCCTGTTAGTACAGATTTCACTTAGACAACTCTATAGAATTACTTTTTGTGATATTTAATGTTGCATTAATTCTTGGATCTTAAAAGATTTTAAATTTGTTCCAAACATGAGTCCCCACGTGATCATTATATAAAAATAACTCAAGCTTAACTATAGTAAATTATGCTTCTTAAAATGGCATGCTAATTTTGTGGTGGTTCTTTGTAGTGCCTGCCTCACGCAGTGAGTACCATCGTATTCAACAGCAGCTTGAATCTGAGAAGTTCCCTCCTGTTTTCCCAAATGGCCAACCACAAGCTTTCCATGAGCTATCCCGTGAAGAGCAGGCCAAGTACGAAAAGAAACGACTGGCAGGTAAAACTAAATTAATCTTTCATTAACAGCGATGCTGGTTTGTGTTTGGGGATCTTCAATTTTATATGTTTTAGTTTCTTGTATTTGTACATTTCCTTGGGCTACAGATATCCTGTGTTTAGGAAGTTGAACAGCCACCTTCTTCTAGGACTACCCAATGGTCACTGAGGGGTGTATGGTAGTAAAGTAATTTGTAGCACTCCAAAAATTTAATTGGCTGAAATCAACCAACTCAGTACATTGCTGTGCAGTAGTAAAATGTAGTTGATTGATCCTCCAGATGGAAATGAACTCAGTAACTCAAATATTTTCACCATCGTAGAAAAGTTTGTGCAACTTGTACTGCCATTCACTATGTGATGCACTGCTTTCTTATTTCAGACTATTGCCGCAAAGCTTACAAGAAAATCCATATCACTAGGATAGAGGAGCGAGTAACTACAATTTGCCAGCGTGAAAATTCTTTCTATGTAGACACGGTGCGAGCTTTCCGTGATAGGCGGTATGAATTTAAGGGTTCACACAAGGCAAGATTTTGCACATCCATGGCTTTTTTTTTTCTATGTGGTCAAACTCTTGTAATTCAATATCATTCTTTTATCAACATGGCTTATAGACCATTCTGTATTGATAAATATTTGATATTATCTTGGAAAATCCATAATCCAGTTTATCTCTTTATAGTTTCATCTTGTTTCTTCCCCACCCACCACAAGCAATTAACTACATTTGACCTAGTTTATAGATTTTCTTTGAGTCATCTTACCTATTTTAAGGCTATAATTTTTGCCCTCATGAGAAACTGATAATGTAAGCATCAGCTTTCAACTGTCACCTCGAAATTAGAAGCCCCACTTGAGGCCTTGAGCACATAATCCAATGCAATACTGAGTGGTGCATTGTCGGAGGTATCATCCTTCGAATCGGATGTTAATTTGAGGCCCACCTGGTTGCCACATTTGCCTCCGTCAGTTACTGCACTTTAATGTAATAATATGTAAAGCGTTTTGAGATATGTGTTAAGGTGATATGTAAGTGCAAGTCTATATTTTGATTTTCCTGATTCCTATCTTCACAGTGGCTTTTATTTAACTTTTTTTTCTAGGTGTGGAAGAAGAAACTGTCTGCTGCCATTGAATGTGGAGATGCTGCAGAAATCAAGCGTTGTAAGAACATGGAGATCCTGTATGAATCCCTGCAGCTGGCACACAAGTGTATTCTGAACTCCTTCTACGGCTATGTCATGCGCAAAGGGTTGGTAACGATTTGAATACAAATGGTCAAGTGCTTGTAGATAGAGCTTGTTACAACAGCAATAATTATGGGACAGAGCACTGGACTATCAGCTATAATAGAAAGCCAATAGAATACTGGGTTTTATGGCAAGAGATATAGAATATAAAAGTTGAGATGTAATGGTGAATCTGTATAAAACCTTAGTATGGCCACAGTTAGAATACTGTGTGCAGTTTTGGGCTCCACACTATAGGAAGGATATTGAGGCAATAGAGGGGTTTACAGTGCAGATTCAGTATGATGCTGGCTTGTATGAGCAAATACAAATAACGATTTGAAAAATTGAGGCTATTTTCATTAGAATAGAGGAGATTACCGGGTGATTTGATAGAGGTATTTCAAATTATGACTGGATGGGACAGAATAGAAATAGACTGTTTCTGGTAATTGCAGCGTCTAGAACAAGGGGATATGATTCAAGATTAAATGTAAGAGATTTAGGACAAACAGCAGGAAGCTTTTTTATACAGTGTTGAGGCTGTGGAATGTACTTCCAGAGTTAGTGATTGAAGCAGAGACCATGGCAATATTTAAGAATAGGATAGATAGACAGCTGCACCTTGCCAATAGAATGATCCATTGTGCATTACACAATGCTCCTGTCCTTTTTAAACAGCATGTCTTCTGACTTTGCTTTCCTCTCCAGTGTAAAATATTGAATTTATTTTTAATGTGACTCTTTCCCCCCGCCCCTGCCAACACCTTGGCGATTTCAGTTTTAATGTTGCTAAGAGCTGGTTGACGAGAAGAACCTCTACGAATAAGAAGAGGTCTAACCCGGTATTATTCCTTTTGAGTGCTGGTTATCTTTTTTTTAAACAAGCATGAAGCTATGTGGGACCTAAGCTGGTTTCTTATATATTTTAACTACAAATATTATCGTAAGGTATTCTTTGATCATTTATCAGCCCATATCTTAAATTCCTATGCTAATATCCAATGATTCATTGTTACAAAATTGTGTGTGTGTGTGTGTGGTCAAATATTCGTTTGTGCATACTGCAAAGAACCTTGTATTGAGAAAGACCTCCTTGTATGTTATCCTCTACTCTAGTTTGGTTTTCTTGTCCATTTGTATGTGTGTATCCTGTATTTCAAAGACCAGGGTCCATGCTAAATGGTAAAATGCATTTTGCAGTCACGAAGGTCGTAACACATGGAACAGACTGAAGAAACGGGCTTTTGTAGTATTTGTAGAGGCTTGAAAATGGGACCATTTTATACTTTCAACTGAGGATACTTTACTGCTACTATAACAATACTTTACACCAAAGTCAAAATGTGTGTGAAATCCTAGGAAATAACTTTTTTTGTGTGTGCTGTCTGACAGGGCTCGTTGGTATTCCATGGAAATGGCTGGCATCGTCTGTCACACTGGAGCTAATATCATCAAGCAGGCCAGAGAGCTAGTAGAACAGATTGGGTAAGGGAGTAATGGGATATGGACTCCGTGATTGTTAATTGTTTCTTCTTTAAAACCCTCCTCACTTGTCCCTGTTAATCTACAACTGTCTTAACGCTGCCAATGGTGCAGCGGACGGGGATGCATCAGGTAACATTTACATATTGCATAGGACTTACAGCATAGAAACAGGCTATTCGGGCCATCTGACCTATACCGGAGTTTATGTTCCACACGAGCCTCCTCCCACCCCTCTTCACCTATCCTTATTTGGATATCCTTCTATTCCTTTCTCCCTCCTTGCTTATCTAGCTTCTCCTTAAATGCACCTATACTATTCGCCTCAGCTGCTCCTTGTAGCGAGTTCCACATTCTCACCATTCTTTGGGTAAAGAAGTTTCTCCTGAATTCCCTATTGGATTTATTGGTTTAATTTATTGAATTAATGGGTGGTGTAACTCACATTATTATGACTGTTGGTCCTTTGAGTAAATTGGTACTAAAGAATATTGTAATATTCACTTATTGAAGCTGTGCATGTAATCACCAGGATGGTCTTGTGTAGATTCCACTTTAGAAGTGTGCTGTCTATTTGGATTGCCATTTCTGCTTTTCAGTACTCCATTTTTGCATTTATGTTGGAGAGGAGAGAATATTTCTGGCATATTGAAATGTGCATGTTCATCAATAACATCTGAGCTGTTCAGCTTTGAATGCTTTAAAGATACAGGGCTGGAATTGATGGTGGTTGGCATTAAGCTCCAATAGGAGTTTGTGGCTTTTTTGATGCTCAGTATGAGTGAGAATCTCTTGAAGTCAAGAGTCAACTGGTGGAAATTCAGGGGAAAATATGAATAGGGTAAAGGAGGGGAATTAACACAAGTCTGAGTTTGAATCTGAGTACAGTGACACTTATCAGTGCCAGAGGGATTGAGCTTTGCTGGCCTCAGTCTGTTTGTCTATGGGAAGGATAGTGACTGTTTCTGTGCCATAAGGGAAAGAGTGCACTGCTTTGTTTTCTGGCAAAATGTGATATTTATGACATCTGAAAATGAAACATAAAGCTCAATAGATTTGTTTCTGTTAACAGGCGACCCTTGGAGCTAGACACTGATGGTATTTGGTGTGTCCTTCCTAATTCTTTCCCAGAGAACTTTGTCATCAAGTCAAACAACCCTAAAAAGCCAAAGGTTACAATCTCCTACCCTGGTGCTATGCTTAATATCCTGGTGAAGGTAAGGATGAAGCCAGCTCAGGAACCATCTTAAATATTAATGAAATAATGCTGTTGGGAGTATGTAGGTTTTGCCAGGATTTTGGGAGGGGGTGGGAATATTGAATAATAGGACATTCGCTATCCGAGAGTCATTTGCGTTCTTTTTATTTCTGTTCTTTTTAAATAGTGTTTGTGTGAAGGGAAGGCAAGAGTTAGAAAGTTGTGCACCCCACCCTCAAAGTTAAATATTAAAATATATTTTATTGGAGTTTGTTCTGAAATGCTTAAGGGCCATTTTCTAATTTCAGAGGTTTAGGCTTACAACTTGTGTTTGGGGAGAGAAACGCATATGCCGACTGGTGTTATCTGCTAGTACCATCAATTTGCATGGCTTATTCTATGCCTGGTATGAAATTATTCACTCCAGTGGATGTGTAACATTCCTGAATGAGATGGTGTGTTTTGCTCCAGCTAAATTTTGACTTTTTTTCTGCTGCAGGAGAAATTCACTAACGAACAGTACCAGGAGCTGGTGGACCCTGCAACGCTGACCTACGTCACTCGCTTAGAAAACAGCATCTTTTTTGAGGTAGATGGTCCTTATCTGGCCATGATTCTGCCAGCTTCCAAAGAGGAAGGAAAGAAACTGAAGAAAAGGTAAAAGATGCAGACTGGCAGATTTTCCCAGGTTGCTGTGTTTTGTAAAACTAGCTGATCTCCTGTGGCATTGCTCATTGGTACTGTGGGGTCTGAAGTGTGGGTATTATGTTTAGTTGCGAAGGTGACACTGTATTTACCCTGGCATCTTTTTACAGTCACTGCTCAGTTACTCCCTATGGGAAAGTTGCCTAAATTGGTACATCATGAGGTCAATTAGAAGTTAATTCCTGGTGCTGAGTGAAGAGAGCAGATTATCAACATTAAAAGTAATGAGTAAGAAATAACTGGCCTTTTTATATATTAACTTTTTTTTTCCCAATTGTGATTTGATGCTGTTTTATGACAGGCTTGAATGTCAAACAATTGTGGTGCATACCTTGAATGTGTGTTTGAGGCTTGGGCTGGAGTACTTGAAGGAAGATTTTTAAAAGTATGTCTGATCTCTTTTAACATCGCACGTGGATTTCTGTGATGTTGTTCATGGCTATTTGGACAATACTCTCTGTTTTAAATCCTCTATAATCTATATATTTTTCATCTGTCAACTTCAGGATATCCAAAAGTACTAAGAAAAGGGGAAAGAAAAGGCAGTCACTTCATTCTGGTTTCTTCGCCCTGAAGCCTGAAATTTACAAGCACTTGAGCACGCGTAAACTTTCCTCATTAACAGCAAATAACTTTGGTTGAACGGAGCCACATTAATAATTCTTGAGGCCCTGGGCACCAAGAACATCCAGGGCCCTTCCTCACCCCCTGCACAACCCTCTGTTTCCCCCTGCCCCCAATCCATTAAAACACAAAAGTGTAGTAAAGAAATAGGCCCATAGAATGTTTACGCAATAATAAAGTAAATCATATCACAATGTGCTATGCTTAAATTAAACTGATCCTGCAGCTTTCTGCGTTTTGCTGAGTTGTACTGGTGGCCCCATATTTGACTGGGATCCTTGGGCACTGGCCCTATAGGCCTATACGTTAATCTGCCTTGACCGTAACACGTACCTATTTAGAGTGTGTTATGATTCTAAAGGGTAGGCCAACTTAAACCCAGGCACCTTAGCTGAACGCATTGTATGTTACACGGTTTAATACTCCTAGAATCATAGAACGTTACAGGTCAGAAGGAGGCCTTTCAGCTGATTTCTCCTGTGCGAGCTCTCTGGAAGATCTATCCACTATTCCCCTGGCCTTTCCCTATTTTTTTTTATTCGTTCATGGGATTTGGGCGTCGCTGGCAAGGCCAGCATTTATTGCCCATCCCTAATTGCCCTTGAGAAGGTGGTGGTGAGCTGCCTTCTTGAACCGCTACAGTCCGTGTGGTGACTGTTCTCCCACAGTGCTGTTAGGAAGGGAGTTCCAGGATTTTGACCCAGCGATGATGAAGGAACGGTGATATATTTCCAAGTCGGGATGGTGTGTGACTTGGAGGGGAACGTGCAGGTGGTGTTGTTCCCATGTGCCCAGGTGTTGTTTCCTATACCTTTTAAGCAATTGTAATGAAGCAGCACACTACACGAGAGTAATATGTAGTGCACAGTTTATTACAGTATTCTGATGCCAAGGTGAGGATCTGCACCTTTTGAGTTTGCAGAATTTGTTGACACAAAATTTAATTGCTCTTTGGGCAAGGGAAGTTTGTAGATTAGGTTGTAAATTGTAAGCTGCAAGTCAGAACCCAGAATGAAATGTCTGGCTTTCTTTTAAATGTGATTGATTTTAGCAGTCAGGGGTTACATATTCTTGATTTCTGTATCAGAAATACTTTTTGTTGCTGGCAATTTTCACAATCCAATCATCTTAATTTTAAGTTGGTTTTTGCTCAAAAAAAATTGGATTATACAGTAGTGCAAAATAGTACACAAAACACTACAGGGACACTCAAAAACATGATAAAACATTAAAGCAACTATTGAAATATAGGTGATCGAAACTTAAGTACTATACAAGTTGCTCAATGCAAAGTTATTTTGCA
This sequence comes from Heptranchias perlo, assembly GCF_035084215.1. NCBI lineage: Eukaryota > Metazoa > Chordata > Chondrichthyes > Hexanchiformes > Hexanchidae > Heptranchias > Heptranchias perlo. Next base: position 33,766,143 of record NC_090349.1, read on the forward strand.
AAATACTCATTGTGGTTTGCTTTCTGCCGTGAGGACAACCGTCCACAATACTGTCAATTCTATTCAGTGCAGAGAAAAATGTAACATCTAGCTTAGTTGTCAGCCACCCCTCAGCAATCACATGTAATTTGATGCTGAAGCTTTAATGGAGACTGATTTATCTATCCCATTTCCTCACTGGATCCACTTGCTTTGAGCCTTATCCTCAATCACTCGTACTAACAGCGGTATCATCAGTATGTGTATCAGTCAGCAATCTAGATGCTAAGATTTCCTTGTCAGCAACAAAAATGGATTCAAAGCTCGTGTTTGCTGCCACTCAATAGTAAACTCACGCATTCAAAGGTTCACTGCTTCAGAGTCACCCATTTGTGCCGGTGTGGAATCCTTAATGGTGTCAGATGCAGCTGATGGGATGAATTTAGAGTGCTGAATGATGCCGGCAATGGATTCTGCTTTCAGCTCCTCCTGTGATTGATTGAAGATTGCCTGCAGAATATTCAATAAAAGCTTTTCAGCCTTGCAACTCCATGCTTCAATACAACCAATTTTCAAACCGTATCAGTTACAGCTCATCAAGATTTTTCAGTCTTCCGTGTTTGAAGCTTTTCTGAAAGGCACCACGCTGAAGGAGGTGTATGCATCTGTTGCCAATGCGTTTCTGTAGGTTACAAACAACGTAACAACACCACAAAAAGATTGGGGGTGAAATTACCAGTTACTAGCATCTTTATATCTTGGTCATGCTGGTATAAACTATGATATTCATGCTTTTTTTTTTCACCTGAGTATTCAACATTTAAAGCCAACATTCTGCTTAGGTGCAACTTATTTTTAAAGAAAGAGTTTAGTCAACATTGAAGATGTTTTTGGACTTGTAACAAGATAAAATTTCAAGAATTTTATCATCATCCAGTTGCCGATACTTTCTGCTTGAATATTGCTTGCTTCTCCATGTGTGGACCTGCACTTGATTATGTGGTTTTGATGTCACTGATCTGCGATGCAGAAATGAGATTGGTTCCAAATTCTTTGGTCTTTTCTGGGAAGACGTGATTGGATGCTCCAGGAAGGTTAGCCACTCTGATTACAGGATTAAATTTGAGTTGAGCAGCAGATTTTACTGGTCAACCCATTTGAGATTTCAATTTGAATTAATAATTTAAATTAAGCAACTTTGAATTAAGAAGGGTATTTGGAAAAGTAAACTGAAATACTAAAACTTAGCTTTTCCAATGAGAAAATTTCCCCTGATTTTGGATTTCTAAGTATAAATAAAGGTGCTTTTAATCACTGATTTGTTTGTCTCTCTGGCTACCTTTTGAAATAAAATAAAGCAGATGATATAACAGTTTAAAACTTTACCTGAAAAAAAAATGCAGATTGGATGTACTGCTTGTAAAAAGAAAGGAATTCATAAATCCTGTTTAGAGGATGAGGAAATGCAGCCTTCCACTTGCTCAGAGAGAATCCTACTGATGTATGTTAGAATTTATCCATTGCACACATTTGAACTGTAGCACCTCCGTCCAGCTTACGAGGCGATATCTGAGGGAGGGGGGGTGAATATTAAGTCCTAACCTAGGCTTCTGAGAGAGGCCGAGGTCTTCAAGTAAAGACGTTAATGAAGGTAGTCAGACAAAACAAGTTTATTGGGTTTACTCGTGAAATATTTAATTTTATGTCATTCTTTTAAACCTTATGGACATTAGAAATTTCAGGTACTGAAATAATTTTGAGTGATTTTTATTTGAGTTTCAGATCAAGTAAATTTTTGAGTGCATAGTTACAAGTGATTCAGGTTGATGGAGTTGATTTAAAAAATATATATTTCCACTAGTCAATCCAAAAGTGTGGCGCTAGAGCATTATGGACCTGAAAGGCTCACTGTAGTGTGTGTAATCTAAATATAGTTTTTTTTTTTCTTTTCCCCCCCCCCCCCACACACACCTTGTTGATCAATAACCAGTGAGCTGCGTAAGAGCAGTTTGCCTGCCGTCTTTTCCGAGGACCCTGCTGAGATTGACACATCTTTATGAACATGAGCAATGCAAGTCTGAGCCCACAAGTAGTTTTCTCCTGCACTTGAAGGCACTGACTTTTGCTGGCGTATGTTTCACAGGTACTGGTAGCCCTCTTGTACCTCATCTGAGTGGATATCTTTCTATGTATCCAAACAGTGAGTGGTGATGGCCCATTTGACCATGTAGGTCGCTGGTTGATTTGATCTCCCTCATGTAATGGGATAATTTAGTCAGAAAACTTATTTGGAAAGCCATCCTGGGAGGTCAGTAGTCTTTCACGGCATGTTTTGTGAGTGATACTGGTCACTTTTGTTTCTGGCAGATATGCAGTGTTTAATGAGGATGGCTCACTGGCTGAACTGAAAGGCTTTGAAGTGAAGCGTCGTGGGGAATTGCAGCTCATCAAGATTTTTCAGTCTTCCGTGTTTGAAGCTTTTCTGAAAGGCACCACGCTGGAGGAGGTGTATGCATCTGTTGCCAAAGTAGCAGATTACTGGTTGGACGTTCTCTTCAGCAAGGTACGGGTGGCAATATTTAGCTGGCACTGAAGCAGTGCTGTCAACACCACATATCTACAATGATCACATTCAGACTAGAGTCTGTGTTTAAAAACTACAGGGTTTACTGTGAACTACTTTCATTATTCCTTAAAGCCCATTTGCTGCAGTTACTTTGTTATATTTGTTATAACTAACTCACCAGTATACATTAAGGCAATACCATCGTTGGCAGTAATAGCTAATGTGGAGTGATGGAATCCCATATGAATAGATAATTGAAAAACCCCATATATGAGAACGGGAAAAAGTTTTAACAATTGTTGTGATTGCAAAGTCTGGCTATTCAGAAGCAGTTCATTTAGAAGATATTGAAACACTGAGCTAATGTTGCAGGTACATGGGACATTTGGCCAAATGCTTCAGTTAAATTAGTTGTATGCTGTTAAAGCCTTCTTAATTGAAAGAATTGGCAGAGTACTCCCCTTGATGAAGTTTGCTAGCAGCATCCTTATTTAAGCAATTTAAAATGTGATCTTTTTCTTAACTGCAGTAGCAGACTGGGTTAATCTCGCAGTCCAGATTTAAATGGTCTGCGAAAGTTGTAAAGCAACATTTCTCGATTTTTCTTCCCATAACAAAAGCCTGGAAATTACATTATTATGTTATTGTATAGCTTTAATGCTTGAATATTTGTATCAAATTCCTTTGTTATTTTAGAAGCATTAATCCACTGAACAACTTAAGAAGGGATACGGGATACTTTCCTTTATTAGACAAAGCATAGAGTATAAGAGCAAGGAGGTTATGCTAGCACTGTATAAAACACTAGTTAGGCCACAGCTAGAGTACTGCGTACAGTTCTGGTCACCACATTACAGGAAAGATGTGATTGCACTAGAGAGGGTAAATAGGAGATTTACGAGGATGTTGCCAGGACTGGAAAATTTTAGCAATGGAGGAACGATTGGATAGGCTGGGGTTGTTTTCTTTGGAACGAAGGAGGCTGAGGGGAGATTTAATTGAGGGCCTACATAGAGATGATAGGAAGGATCTATTTTCCTTAGCAGAAAGGTCAATGACCACGGGGCATAGATTTAAAGTTATTGGTAGAAGGATTAGAGGGGAGCTGAGGAGAAATTTTTTCACCCAGAGGATGGTGGGGGTCTGGAACTCACTGCCTGAAAGGGTGGTAGAGGCAGAAACTTTCACATTTAAAAAGTACTTGGATATGCACTTGAAGTGCCATAACTTACAAGGCTACAGACCAAGAGCTGGAAAGTGGGATTAGGTTGGATAGCTCTTTCTTAGCTGGCACAGACACATTGGGCTGAATGGCTGCCTCCTGTGCTGTAAATTTCTATGAACTCTTAAAATAGCAGACAAAGGAATTTGATACAAAAATTCAAACATTAAAATTTTTATAAAATAACATTCCTTACAGTAATTTCCAGACTTAAAATGTTAGTTATTCAGATGGGGCTTGGACATTAGCAGTTGTGGCAAAATGAATTTTTGCCTGAGTTGTCTGCAGTGAACTTAGGATACTTCTGTACTATTAGATTCAGCATGTAAGGCATTAACTCCCAAGATTGCATCCAGTATCATTTTTTTAAAAACAGGAATTCAGCAGCCTGTTTGCCCGTTAGATTTTCTTAAAGATGCAAGTTCATTTAGGCTTACACAATAGTGATTTGACTCGTTAATTCGTTATCCAGAGAAGAGGATTATTATTTACTGCCTCAAACATCTCATGCCATTATGAGATGGCTCTTTGTGACATCTGATGTTCCAGAGTGGTGGTCTATTTCATTTGCACAGAGTGGGGACATAATAGGTAGAAACTAGGGAGCTTCCTGGCTCCACATCAGTTCAAATTAGTGACTTTGACAGGTTTCTGAGTCTAGAAGAAAGGGATAGGGTATCAGTTGACTGGTTCCTCTGTGATTGACAGCTTGGTGGGCAGTAATTCATTTGTGACTTGAGAGGGAGGTCAGTCAGAGTTGTGTGGATTTGGCACCCCATAGCAAAAGGCTGACTGTACTCAAAAGCTTCAGCTAGCTTAGAACCATAGAAAAGATACAACACAGAGTGGGGCCATTCGGCCCATCATGTCTGCGCCGGCTCGAAGAACAACCAGGTGCCCATTCTAATCCCACCTTCCAGCACCTGATCCGTAGCCCTGCAGCATACAGCACTTTAGGTGCAGGTCCAGGTACTTTTTAAAAGAGTTGAGGGTCCCTGCCTCTACCACCAATTCGGGCAGCGAATTCCATACACCCACCACCCTCTGGGTAAAAAAGTTTTTCCTCATGTCCCCTCTAATCTTTCCGCCAATCACCTTAAATCTATGTCCTCGAGTTCTTGAACTCTCCGCTGGGGAAACAGGTACTTCCTGTCTACTCTATCTGGGCCCCTCATAATTTTGTACATCTCAAATAAGTCTCCCCTCAACCTCCTGTGCTCTAAGGAAAACAACTCTAGCCTATCCAATCTCTCCTCGTAGCTGCAATTTTCATGCCCTGGCAATATTCTTGTAAATCTTCTCTGCAATCTCTCCAGAGCAATTACATCTGTCCTGTAATGTGGTGACCAGAACTGCGCACACTATTCCAGCTGTTTTATACAGTTCCATCATTTGGATTCTATACCTCGGCTAATAATGGAGAGCATTCCGTATGCCTTCTTCACAACCTTATCTACCTGTGCTGCCAACTTCAGGGACCTGTGCACATGCACTCCAAGGTCTCTCACTTCCTCTACCCCTCCCAATATATTCCCGTTTACTGTGTATTCCCTTTTACTGTTTGCCCTCCCTAAGTGCATTACCTCACACTTCTCCGGGTTGAACTCCATTTGCCACTTCTTCACCCACTCCACCAACCCATTGATATCTTCTTGGAGTCCACAGCTACCCTCTTCACTATCAACTACACGGCCAATTTTTGTGTCATCTGCAAATTTGCCAATCATGCCCCCTACATTCAAGTCGAAATCATTAATATGTACCACAAACAGCAAGGGACCCAACACTGAGCCCTGTGGCACACCGCTGGAAACGGTGACCTGGTTGGATTAAGCAAGTGCAAGTGGTCTCCTTTCTTGGGGCCCATGTTTAAAGAGAAAACAAGCTGTGTCTTTATTGTGTGTGGGGACATTTATATTCTATGAAATTTGTATGCTGTCTGATCATTTGTCTTGCATAAATACACCACTTTTAGATCTGAAGTCATTGCCTTGTCTAGATAGTGCTTATTCAGTCCAACTTTTGTAAAGAGGAGGACAATTCACATGACCGCATAATTTATTTTAAAGTAGCCGGTGTACAGAGTAACTGTTCTCTGTTGTGATCCCTGGGTCATGCTACTGTTTAAGTGGATATTGGGCAGAAAAAGTGCAGTCCAGATGTATGGGAGAGGGGGTCTGCTTACGGGGGTATGGGAGGTGATGCTTAACCTGAGGAAATATCTAGTGTAAAAACTCAAAAGTTGTGACAGCAGGTTAATTTTCTATAACTGCATTGAGAAGTAACATTGTGAATAAATGAGGGCAAATTTCTCCATTTTTGGTAGTTCTAGTGAAATAGCAAATGTGATCTTTTTGAAAGTATTTGTGGTTTCATTAAAAATAACAGCAAAATATCTTCCTTTTTATATTGTGCCGCTACCTGTAATGACTAGGAATTCATTTCCATTGATCCCTAAAGTTGTAGTGATTATAATATATATTTCATCTTTAAGCTGAGCACTATTCTACACATACACATCTAATTGTTACTAATCCTTGCTTTGTTGAATGAACACACTGTTTTGTTAGGCTGGCAAATATTGCCACGGGCACTTAAAGGGCTAATGACTTCCAAGGATGTTTGATTTTTTTATGCTGTTGGGCAGTTGCACTAAAGGATTAATTCCAACAGCAACTGAGCCAAAGAAGGATATATTGGGAGGGATGACCAAGAGCTTGGTCAAAGAGGTGGCTTTAAAACTGATTTTAAAGGAGGAGAGGGAGGTGGAGGCATAGGGGGTTAGGGAGGGAATTCCAGAGCTTGAGGCTAAAATGGCTGAAGGCACAGCCATTAATGGCAGGGTGTTGGCACAAGTGGCCAGAGTTGGAGGAATTGCCAGTTCTGGGGAAGGTTGTAAGGCTGGAGGAGGATGAAAATTTTAAATTGGAGGCATTGAGGGACTGAGCGCCAATGTAGGTTAATAAGGACGGGAGTGATGGGTGAGTGGAACAGTGCGGGGTAGGATGGAGCAACAGGGATTTGGATGAGCTGAAGTTTATGGAGAGTGGTGGATGGGAGGCCTGACTGGAGAGCATTGGAATAATCAAGCCTAGAGGTGACAAAGGCATGGATGAGGGTTTCAGCAGCAGATGGGCTGAGGCAAGCATGGAGGCAAGCAATGTTTTGCAGGTGGAAATAGGCAGGCTTTTTGGTGGAGAGGCTATAAGGTTGGAAGCGTAGCACAGGGCTGAATAGGATGCCGAGGTTGAGAACAGTCTGGTTCAACCTAAGACAATGGCCGGAGAGGGGGAATTGAATCATTGGAAAGGGCTTGGAGTTTGTGGCAGGGGCGAAAGACACTGGCTTTTGTTTTCCCAATTTTTAACTAGACGAAACTGTAGCTTATGCAAGATTGGATGTCCAATAAGCAGTCTGACAGCACAGAGGAAGTGGAGGGGTGGAAAGGTTGAGATGGGTGTTGTCAGCATACATGTGTAAGTTGACCCCATGTCTTTGGATGTTGTCACCAAAGGGTAGCATGAAGAGAAGGCAGCCGTGGAAAGATCCTCTGAACAAGGAATGAAAATGCACCACGTTCATAGTCCGAGGATGTAATTTCTGACTTTGATTAGGGCCATTTTGATGCTGTGGCAGGGGCGGAAACCTGATTGGAGAGATTCAAATGTGGAGTTGCAGGGCATGGATTTGGGAGCCAACAACGCATTCAGGAACTTTGGAGAGAAAAGGGATAATGAAGATGGGGCAGTAATTTGCAAGGATAGCGGGATCGTGGGTGAGGTTTTTTTTAGACTTTATGGGTGATGACTGCTGTTTTGAAAGGGAGGGGGCCAGTACCTGAGGAGAGGGAAACCATTTACAAGAGAGACCATTCTTTTCCAAATGGAAGTGTGAATGCTGAAAAACATGCTTGCCCGAAGAAAGAAACTTCTTACGGGTGGTTTGAGCAATCTTTTCTGTTTCAATTATAGGCGGCTAACATGCCTGACTCAGAGCTATTTGAATTGATCTCTGAGAATCGATCGATGTCCCGTAAATTAGAGGATTATGGGGAACAAAAATCCACCTCAATCAGCACTGCCAAACGGCTTGCCGAATTTCTTGGGGATCAGATGGTGAAGGATGCAGGACTGAGTTGCCGTTTTGTCATTTCCAAGAAACCGGAGGGGTCCCCAGTCACAGAAAGGTAAGAAAAGGAAAAATCCTAACCAGCATATTAATGTCCCTCTCTAAATTCTGTAAACATTATTTTTGGTCCCTTGGCATCCTTGTAGTAATTATTTCTATAGTAGAAGTATAAACAGCAAAACCATCTTAAGTCAAAAGTATTATATACTCAAGGAGAGTAAATATCCACAATAATGAATGGAGAGAAACTTGGGGGGAATTTTAACCCCAATTAAAACTTGGGGAAAATTAGTAAATATGTGAAACTTGACCCCAATCCGCCGCGAATGCACCTACTTCCGGTTTAACCACGGTGGGTTGGAGGACGTCCAAGTAACCCACTCTGGAGAGGCAGGTCAGTGATTATAATATTTAAATGTGGCTCCATTCCTCAGATTTTGGGAGCCATTTGAATTTAACGGCTGAGGGCTGGGTTACCCAGGGCTTGGGAAACCTGGCAACTAAGGGGAGGAGGGATCTGCTGGCTCCAGCAAGTAAGTGCTTTTCCAGCACTGCTTGTAGGCCAGGTTTGCTCCTCCCCTCCCTGGGCCCCTCAATCACACCTTCTGTTGCGATCTCTCCTTCCCTGCAATTGGCCGAATTGAATCGAAACACTACCCCCCGCCCCCCCAGCAATCTTCTCTGATTGCTGAGGGCGATCCCCAGCTGCGGCCTTCTGCTGTAGGCATTCCAGACAGCCTTTAATCTGGCCGGCTGCCGGGCGGGAAATGGAGTTAAAAAAAATGCTAATGAGGTCCTACCGTTAAATTCGGCAGGACTTCCGGTTTTCCCTGCAGCAGACACGGGCACCCGCTCCCTCCCTGCCTCCCAGTAAATATCAGGGCCTTGGAGTTTTACAGAACCGTTATTGAAATGAGTCATGCATCAGATGGTATAGGAGTATAATTTGTCCCCAATTATCTGTGATCTCAAGTTGCTGCCAGAGAAAATTAAGTAAGTTCTCTAAGAAGTGTCTTGTTTTGCTCGTGCCTTCACGCTTCAACTTGACTCAGTTGGCAGCACTCTCCCCTGAGTCAGAAGGTGATGGGTTCGAGCTCCACTAAAGATTTGAGCACTTAATCTAGGCTGTCGCTTCAGAGGTGTCATCTTTCGGATAACCTGTTAAAGGGAGGGCTTGTCTAGGCATAAAATATCACATGGCACTATAAAGAAGAGCGGGGTCTTGGCCAGCATTCCTTCCTCAACTAAGATCACCAAAAGCAATTCATTCATTTGCTGTTTGTGGGATCAGTGGACAGTAATCCGTTGGTTGTAAAACATTTTGTGCCTTTCACATCCTCAAAATATCCCATTGTAAGTGCAAGTTCTTACTCTCTTGCAGAGCAATTCCACTGGCCATTTTCCAGGCCGAGCCAAGCGTTAAAAAGCACTATCTGAGGAAGTGGTTGAAGACTCCCTCCTTGCAGGACCTGGACATTCGATTAGTAAGTTTCACTGGAGAGAACTTTCTTCCTTTTCACACCCATTTTAGGTATTTGCATGGAGCTTGAGTTTTGAGGTTTTTCGTTGATTTTTATTCCTATTATTCAGTAACTGCCAAATAATTCTTAAACAAGGCTAAGTTTAAACGTGCTGAATTGAACTTCTAAAGTTTAGCCATATCCAAGTTTGCACTTGTTCCAAGCTAGGAAATATGGTGAATTGTGAAGAGAGTAGAAATAGCAAAAAGATATAGATTAAGCAGGTGGGTGGAATGATGGCAAATGCAGTTCATTCTAACAACGTGTGAGGTAATACACCATGATTAAGAGTGGCTGATGGGAATACAGTCTAAATGTATGGATGTGCCAAAGGGGTCCAGATGCATACATGTAATTAAAAGCTGACTTGCAGGCACCAAAAGCAATCAAAAGGACAAAGGTGATGCTGAGTTTCAGCACCAAATATGGAATATAGAATGATACAGCACAAAAGGAAGCTATTTGGCTTTTTGAAAGAGCTATCCAATGGTCCCTTTCCCCATAGCCCTGCAGTTTTTTCCCCTTTTTAAATATATATCCAATTCCCTTTTTAAAAGTTGTTGTTGCATCTGCTTCCACCACCCTTTCAGGAGGTGCATGCCAGATCATTACATCTCTTGACTTTCTTTTGCCAATTATCGTAAATCTATGTCTTCTGGTTACCGACCCTTCTGCCACTGGAAACAGTTTCTCCATATTTACTTTATCTAAACCTTTCATGATTTTGAACACCTCTAGCAAATCTCCCCTTAATATTCTCTGCTCTAAGGAGAACAACCCCAGCTTCTCCAGTCTCTCCACATAACTGAAGTCTCTCATCCCTGGTACCATTCTAGTAAATCTCTTCTGCAACCTCTCTAAGGCCTTGATATCCTTCCTAAAGTGTGGTGCCCAGAATTGAACACAGTACTCCAGCTGGGGCCTAACCGGTGATTTATAAAGGTTTAGCATAACTTCCAAGCTTTTGTACTCTATGCCTCTGTTTATAAAGCCAAGAATACCGTCTGCTTTTTTTTTTAACAGCCTTCTTAACTTGCCCTGCCACCTTCATAGATTTGTGTACATAGCCCCCCAGGTCTCTCTGTTCTTGCGCCCCCTTTAAAATTGTACTATTTAGTTTATGTTGCCTCTCCTCATTCTTCCTACCAAAATGCATCACTTCACATTTCTCTGCATTAAATTGCATCTGCCAAATGTCTGCCCATTTCACCAGTCTGTCTGTCCTCCTGGAGTCTGTTACTGTCCTCCACATTGATTACTATGTTTCCCAATTTTGTGTCATCTGCATACTTTGAAATTATGCCCAAGTCCAGGTCATTTAATATGTATCAAAAGGAGCAGTGGTCCTAATGCCGACCCCTGGGGGATACCACTGTATACTTCCCTCCCGTCTGAAAAACATCCATTCACCATTACTCTTTGCTTTCTGTCTCTTGGCCAATTTCGTATCCACGCTGCCAATGCCCCTTTAATCCCATGGGCTACAATTTGCTAACCAGTACTTTATCAAACGTCTCAAGTATATATACATGCTATTAACTACACTACTCTCATCAACCCTCTCTGTTATTTCATCAAAGAATTGAAGGAAATCCTTATTTGAGTATTGTGGACATCCCACATTAGTATGGATATATTGGGGGTTAATTTCGATTTTAAACCCCCCCCCCCCTCAATCCGGGTGCGGGAGTTGCAGTGCGCGATTAACCCGTACCCGGTCTTTCCGATGCAGGCAGCACTTGCGATTCGTGGTGCCTTTCTCACTTACCTGATCCCAGCGCGAGCAGCCAAGCCTGGCTGTGTTGCTCAGTGACTTCTCATCAGCCGGGCTGCCTGATATCGCGTAAGTGCCTCGCACCTCTTAAAGGCAGCCTGTATCTCTTCGTTAAAAAAAAATAATATATGGGTCCGCACGGAGTCTGAACGGAGAAGAGACATCGCACACGTAAAACACAGATGCAGGTCCCGTCCCTATGTTTACAAACTGTTGAGTTATGTTAAAACATTGAATAAAGGTAGCGCACTATTAAATCCTACATCCTCCAATCTGCATGCCAGACCTCACCAATCTGCTGATCTGCGTTTGTACCAGACCTGTGAGAGAGTGTCCACCAAGGTTCTCTGATATACTAGAAGCCTTGGTTCAATAAGTGAACGGAAGGAGGGGCATCCTATATCGCAGTGGGGGGCAAGAGGCCCTTCAGGTATATGCTGAAGAGGCAGTAGGGGACGGAGTCAGTGCCAGGCACATAGCACCATGAACATGGATGCAGTGCAGGAAGAAGTTCAGTGCTTTGACACGAGTGGTCAAGGTGAGTGAGGTCAAGTGGCATCTCCTACTAACTGCACCACTAGCCGCATCCACTGCTCCATGCACAAAACCCCCTCCATCACCCACCTACCAACAAACTCTTTTAATCAGTACTCCAATCTTCCAATCAGATGCTTCCTCTCACGCTCACACATTACCACTGTTGCAAGCCGCACACCCACAACTCACAGGTCGCACACTGGCAGCTATTCAACCACGACAGGCACATCATCCAAACATACTGCAGGACATTCACCGACACAAATCCCGCTTTCTTGCAGGAGAAGGTGGTGCATAACAGGAGGCAGCAAGCAGCAGTGGCATTTAGCCCCTCGAGTCTGTTCCACCATTCAGTGAGATCATGGTTTGTCTGTGACCTAACTCCATGTACCCGCCGTAGCCCAATATCCCTTAATACCCTTGGTTAACAAACATCTATCAATCTCAGATTTAAAATTAACAATTGAGCTAGCATCAACTGCCGTTTGCAGAAGAGCGTTCCAAACTTCCACCATCCTTTGCGTGTAGAAGCGTGTCCTAACTTCACTCCTGCAAGTCCTGGCTCTAAATTTTAGGCTATGTCCCCTAGTCCTAGTATTCAAGTATAGGAGACTCTTAAAAACAGGAACAAATGCATCAGCAGCCAGAAGCAATAATCCAGCAATTAACCTGTAAATCCTGCATGGTCCCTTTAAATAGCACTGGTTTGGGGATCCTCCAGGCCGTTTGCGACATGTTCAGCCGTTCATGATTAAGACAGTGCGTTGGCTGGAGCGTTGAGGGCCAAAATGGTATCTATCCCTTTAAATCAGCGTTGCACACCGATCTAACGCGCATTCTCCTTACCTGCGCGTGCGCACACGCCTTTATCAAGATGGCGTCTGGCGCACGTCACACGAGAAGCATGCGCGCACATTCTGGATGCCATTTTGGGACCTTAGGAGGCCGCATAGTGCCTAAAAAAAAGGCGCTACACAGCCGAATTTATAGCCCAATGGCTTTGGACGAAATCCAGTGACGAGTCACCAGGATGGTGCCTGCGATGAAGGGATTTGGCTGTGATGAGAAAGTAGATAAACTTGGGTTAAATTTGCTGGAGATGAGACGGTAATGGGATGACCTGACTGAGTTCAAAATCATGAAAGGAATTGACAAGGAAGCAACTGCTCCTCTATTTGGGGCAATAATAAAATTAGAATTTAGCTGGTTAAAAACAAATCCAGAAAGCTTCTTTGAACAAAAGGGTTGAGAATTTAGAAGCCATTGTTCCAGAAAGCCACAGACTCCAATAAAATGTTTAAAAGGGTGATAAATAGTTGGGAAGTAAAGGTATTAAAGGGTATGAAGAAAGGGTGGGAAATTGGGATCATTATGATAGAGTTGCCATGACAAACAAAATGACAGAGGAGGCTCTTGCTAAGGGAATTATGCACAAAGGATGGGAAAGAATTTAAATTGATAGATTTATTCTCCCACCCCCACTTTATCAATGAAACCCACCTACAGTGTGAGTCTATTCCATCTAGATTCTGGACTGGGATTATTACATTGAGCGTCTTGGCAGCGCCATCCAGAAGATTATCACCATCCCTGCAGCTCTTCAACAGGTTAGTACCTTCTATGTTTGTCCTTGTAAACTACAGTGAATCAGTAGAATTCACAGCAGGCTGTGCATTATGTAGCTCATGAGCAATATTTAGTGGCAGGTGCAGAATGTTGCAATAATAGGTTAGACATGAGCCTTTCACCCTTTGGGACATGGGTTCTAATCCAGTCCAGACGAATGTGATAAAAATCTTCTGTCTGGTTGTAAAAGGCCTACTTTAGATGCTTGAGCAGCCTCGACACAGTTCCTAATGGGCAGGGCCACTAGTTTAGCCCCAATTTCCCTTATTTTGACAAATTGTTATTCTGACAGACCACAAGATGGCTACTGTGGAAAATGCAGAAATATCAAGTTCGTGCAATAAGGGATGCAAGTCTGAGCTAAGGGCTGAGGCATGTTGTTGGAGCTAAGTGGACTCTGCATATAACTCTGATATACCTGAATGGAGACTGCTTGATGCTAACACCAGGTGCCCAAAATAGAAAGCGTTCCATTCCCCAACACTCATGTCTCATGTTGATCTCAAAAACAGCAGTGAAGTATTTCACAAAAGTCTCCTGTCTAGTATGTTTTATTGACTATCCAAAATATTGCACTCGATTACAGCAAACTGAGCTTTTTTTTGAAAAAATTTTTTGAACCTTTATAAAACACTGGTTCGGCCACAACTGGAGTATTGTGTCCAGTTCTGGGCACCGCACTTTAGAAAAGATGTGAAGGCCTTAGAATGGGTGCAGAAGAGATTTACCTGTCTTTTCCTTTTACTGTGCCTGACGGTCACCCATTTCCTTTCTGCCTGCCTGGGTCTGCTGTTATTTGTTATTTATATTAATGATTTGGATGAGAATTTAGGAGGCATGGTTAGTAAGTTTGCAGATGACACCAAGATTGGTGGCATTGTGGACAGTGAAGAAGGTTATCTAGGATTGCAACGGGACCTTGATAAATTGGGCCAGTGGGCCGATGAATGGCAGATGGAGTTTAATTCAGATAAATGTGAGGTGATGCATTTTGGTAGATCGAATCGGGCCGGGACCTACTCCGTTAATGGTAGGGCGTTGGGGAGAGTTATAGAACAAAGAGATCTAGGAGTACAGGTTCATAGCTCCTTGAAAGTGGAGTCACAGGTGGAGAGGGTGGTGAAGAAGGCATTCAGCGTGCTTGGTTTCATTGGTCAGAACATTGAATACAGGAGTTGGGATGTCTTGTTGAAGTTGTACAAGACATTAGTAAGGCCACACTTGGAATACTGTGTACAGTTCTGGTCACCCTATTATAGAAAGGATATTATTAAACTAGAAAGAGTGCAGAAAAGATTTACTAGGATGCTACCGGGACTTGATGGTTTGACTTATAGGGAGAGGTTGGATAGACTTTTTTTTTTATTCGTTCACGGGATGTGGGCGTCGCTGGCAAGGCCGGCATTTATTGCCCATCCCTAATTGCCCTCAAGAAGGTGGTGGTGAGCCGCCTTCTTGAACCGCTGCAGTCCGTGTGGTGACGGTTCTCCCACAGTGCTGTTGGGAAGGGAGTTCCAGGATTTTGACCCAGCGACAATGAAGGAACGGCGATATATTTCCAAGTCGGGATGGTGTGTGACTTGGAGGGGAACCTGCAGGTGGTGTTGTTCCCATGCGCCTGCAGCTCTTGTCCTTCTAGGTGGTAGAGGTCGCGGGTTTGGGAGGTGTTGTCGAAGAAGCCTTGGCGAGTTGCTGCAGTGCATCCTGTGGATGGTGCACACTGCAGCCACAGTGCGCCGGTGGTGAAGGGAGTGAATGTTTAGGGTGGTGGATGGGATGCCAATCAAGCGGGCTGCTTTATCTTGGATGGTGTCGAGCTTCTTGAGTGTTGATGGAGCTGCACTCATCCAGGCAAGTGGAGAGTATTCCATCACACTCCTGACTTGTGCCTTGTAGATGGTGGAAAGGCTTTGGGGAGTCAGGAGGTGAGTCACTCGCCGCAGAATACCCAGCCTCTGACCTGCTCTCGTAGCCACAGTATTTATATGGCTGGTCCAGTTAAGTTTCTGGTCAATGGTGACCCCCAGGATGTTGATGGTGGGGGATTCGGCGATGGTAATGCCGTTGAATGTCAAGGGGAGGTGGTTAGACTCTTTCTTGTTGGAGATGGTCATTGCTTGGCACTTATCTGGCGCGAATGTTACTTGCCACTTATGAGCCCAAGCCTGGATGTTGTCCAGGTCTTGCTGCATGCAGGCTCGGACTGCTTCATTATCTGAGGGGTTGCGAATGGAACTGAACACTGTGCAGTCATCAGCGAACATCCCCATTTCTGACCTTATGGAGGGAAGGTCATTGATGAAGCAGCTGAAGATGGTTGAGCCTAGGACACTGCCCTGAGGAACTCCTGCAGCAATGCCCTGAGGCTGAGATGATTGGCCTCCAACAACCACTACCATCTTCCTTTGTGATAAGTATGACTCCAGCCACTGGAGAGTTTTCCCCCGATTCCCATTGACTTCAATTTTACGAGGGCTCCTTGGTGCCACACTCGGTCAAATGCTGCCTTGATGTCAAGGGCAGTCACTCTCACCTCACCTCTGGAATTCAGCTCTTTTGTCCATGTTTGGACCAAGGCTGTAATGAGGTCTGGAGCCGAGTGGTCCTGGCGGAACCCAAACTGAGCATCGGTGAGCAGGTTATTGTTGAGTAAGTGCCGCTTGATAGCACTGTCGACGACACCTTCCATCACCTTGCTGATGATTGAGAGTAGACTGATGGGGCGGTAATTGGCCGGATTGGATTTGTCCTGCTTTTTGTGGACAGGACATACCTGGGCAATTTTCCACATTGTCGGGTAGATGCCAGTGTTGTAGCTGTACTGGAACAGCTTGGCTAGAGGCGCAGCTAGTTCTGGAGCACAAGTCTTCAGCACTACAGCTGGGATGTTGTCGGGGCCCATAGCCTTTGCTGTATCCAGTGCACTCAGCCGTTTCTTGATATCACGTGGAGTGAATCGAATTGGCCGAAGACTGGCTTCCGTGATGGTGGGGATATCGGGAGGAGGCTGAGATGGATCATCCACTCGGCACTTCTGGCTGAAGATGGTTGCAAACGCTTCAGCCTTGTCTTTTGCACTCACGTGCTGGACTCCGCCATCATTGAGAATGGGGATGTTTGCAGAGCCTCCTCCTCCCGTTAGTTGTTTAATTGTCCACCACCATTCACGACTGGATGTGGCAGGACTGCAGAGCTTTGATCTGATCCGTTGGTTGTGGAATCGCTTAGCTCTGTCTATAGCATGTTGCTGCCGCTGTTTAGCATGCATGTAGTCCTGAGTTGTAGCTTCACCAGGTTGGCACCTCATTTTTAGGTACGCCTGGTGCTGCTCCTGGCATGCTCTTCTACACTCCTCATTGAACCAGGGTTGATCCCCTGGCTTGTTGGTAATGGTAGAGTGAGGAATATGCCGGGCCATGAGGTTACAGATTGTGCTGAAATACAATTCTGCTGCTGCTGATGGCCCACAGCGCCTCATGGATGCCCAGTTTTGAGCTGCTAGATCCGTTCTGAATCTATCCCATTTAGCACGGTGGTAGTGCCACACAACACGTTGGATGGTGTCCTCAGTGCGAAGACGGGACTTCATCTCCATGAGGACTGTGCGGTGGTCACTCCTACCAATACTGTCATGGACAGATGCATTTGCGACAGGTAGATTGGTGAGGACGAGGTCAAGTAAGTTTTTCCCTCGTGTTGGTTCGCTCACCACCTGCCGCAGGCCCAGTCTAGCAGCTATGTCCTTCAGGACTCGGCCAGCTCGGTCAGTAGTGGTGCTACCGAGCCACTCTTGGTGATATACATTGAAGTCCCCCACCCAGAGTACATTTTGTGCCCTTGCTACCCTCAGTGCTTCCTCCAAGTGGTGCTCAACATGGAGGAAGACTGATTCATCAGCTGAGGGAGGACGGTAGGTGGTAATCAGCAGGAGGTTTCCTTGCCCATGTTTGACCTGATGCCATGAGATTTCATGGGGTCCAGAGTCAATGTTGAGGACTCCCAGGGCCACTCCCTCCTGACTGTATATCACTGTACCGCCACCTCTGGTGGGTCTGTCCTGCCGGTGGGACAGGACATACCCAGGGATGGTGATGGAAGAGTCTGGGACGTTGGCTGAAAGGTATGATTCTGTGAGTATGGCTATGTCAGGCTGTTGCTTGACTAGTCTGTGGGACAGCTCTCCCAATTTTGGCACAAGTCCCCAGATGTTAGTAAGGAGGACCTTGCAGGGTCGACTGGGCTTGGTGTTTTGCCGTTGTCGTGTCCGGTGCCTCGTGGTCCGATGCCGGGTGGTCCATCCGGTTTTATTCTTATGACTTTTCGTAGCGAGATTTTACAACTGAGTGGCTTGCTAGGCCATTTCAGAGGGCAATTAAGAATCAACCACATTGCTGTGGGTCTGGAGTCACATATAGGCCAGACCGGGTAAGGGCGGCAGGTTTCCTTCCCTAAAGGACATTAGTGAACCAGATGGGTTTTTACGACAATCCGGTAGTTTCATGGCCATCATTACTGATACTAGTATTTTAATTCCAGATTTTTATTGAATTAATTGAATTTTAAATTCGCCAGCTGCCGTGGCGGGATTTGAACTCATGACTCTGGATTTTAGTCCAGGCCTCTGGATTACTAGCCCAGTAACATAAGACTGAGACTTTTTTCCCTGGAGAGTAGGAGGTTTCGGGGTGATCTTATAGAAGTCTATAAAATAATGAGGGGCATAGATAAGGTAGATAGTCAAAATCTTTTCCCAAAGGTAGGGGAGTCTATAACAAGGGGGCATAGATTTAAGGTGAGAGGGGAGAGATACAAAAGGGTCCAAAGGGGCAATTTTTTCACTCAAAGGGTGGTGAGTGTCTGGAACGAGCTGCCAGAGGCAGTAGTAGAGGCGGGTACAATTTTGTCTTTTAAAAAGCATTTGGACAGTTACATGGGTAAGATGGGTATAGAGGGATATGGGCCAAGTGCAGGCAATTGGGAATGGCTTAGTGGTATAAACTGGGCGACATGGACATGTTGGGCCGAAGGGCCTGCTTCCATGTTGTAAACTTCTATGATTCTATGATTCCGGGGATGAGGGACTTTAGTTACGTGGATAGACAGGAGAAGCTGGGGTGGTTCTCCTTGGAACAGAGACGGTTACGAGGAGATTTGAAAGAGGTATTCAAAATCATGAAGGGCCTAGACAGAATAGATAGAGAGAAACTGTTCTCATTGGTGGAAGGGTCAAGAACCAGAGGACATAGATTTAAGGTGATTGGCAAAAGAACCAAAGGTGACATGAGGAAAAGCTTTTTTTTCTCGCAGCGAGTGGTTAGGATCTGGAATGCACTGCCTGAGGGGTTGGTGGAGGCAGATTCAATCATGACCTTCAAAAGGGAACTGGATAAGTACTTGAAAGGAAAAAAATTGCAGGACTACGGGGATAGGGCGGGGGGGAGTGGGACTAGCTGGATTGTTGCATAGAGCCGACGCGGATTCGATGGGCCGAATGGCCTCCTTCCGTGCTGTAACCTTTCTATGATTCTGTGAACTGGAGCTTTTGCTCCCATCTCTTCCAGTTTGTGGGAGCAATGTTAGATACAATATTTATCCAATAGCTAAAACTGACTGAATAATACAACTGCATTACGACGTCTGTTTTGCCTTTTGGCTGAAACATTCAATACATGCCTGCTAAAACTGAACAGCTAAATAGAAATTTATGCTACTTTTATCATCACAAATCTAATTACTAAGCTAAATCGCTGCTGCTGAGTGCTGATCACTTGAGTAGTCTGTTCAATTGTGATTTCCAATGGAATACCACTGAGCTGTTCAGTTGCTAGATTTGCAAATAGTAGCACAAGTCTAGTGGCTGAGCAGTGCAGCCCACAGATTAACCTATTGAAAGCATATTAGAACATGCTGATGTGATCTTTGTTCAGTCTGTGATAAATAAGAATCATGTCTTTGCAGGTGAAGAATCCGGTCCCACGAGTCCGTCATCCTGACTGGCTCCACAAGAAACTGTTAGAAAAGAATGATGTTTACAAGCAAAAGAAAATTAATGAGCTGTTCACAAACACTGGAGTCAGGCAGGTATGTACTCTCCATTTAGTGTTGTGAGCTAATAAGGAAGAGAATTTGTCTGGAGTTCTGACAATGGGTAAACAGCTTTTTTTAAAAAACAAGTGCATTGGAAGAAGTGAAATGTCCTGAACCTGGAATTGTTTGTTTCAGATTCAAATGGGCTGGTGTGTGTTCTTTTGGAGTGGGGGGAGGTCTGTTTTAAAATTTTGCTCTAAATATAGTCCATATGTTTCAGGTGACATCTAATCAGCATACGACGAGCAGTCAACAATCAGAGATTGGTGATCTCGAAGACTTGTGTGTTTCCAAACATAGAGTACAGCCGGTTATCCCCATCAGCACGAAGAGAAGGCGTGGTATGAATGAGGAGAGCCAGGAGGTATCTCAAGACCTGGAATTAACCCAATCTTGGAGAGAGATATTGGGACCTCCACCACCACTGGGAGCCACAAAGGTAACTTGTAATTGGAATGCTGGAATTAAATGGACTCAATTTAATTCGATTATTTTTGAATTTACTTTGTTTTAATTTCATGAGACAAGACACTGAACAGTAAATTGGTGGGCAGTAAAATAAAGACTACCAACTGAGGTGAAAGAGGATGCAAAAAAAACATACCTTGGCTCAATGGTAGCACACTTGCCTCTGAGTCAAAAGTTCAAGCCCCACTCCAGTGTTTTTTTTAATTCGTTCATGGGATGTGGGCGTCGCTTGCGAGGCCAGCATTTATTGCCCATCCCTAATTGCCCTTGAGAAGGTGGTAGTGAGCCGCCACCTTAAACCGCTGCAGTCCGTGTGGTGAAGGTTCTCCCACAGTGCTGTTGGGAAGGGAGTTCCAGGATATTGACCCAGCGACGATGAAGGAACGGCGATATATTTCCAAGTCGGGATGGTGTGTGACTTGGAGGGGAACGTGCAGGTGGTGGTGTTCCCATATGCCTGCTGCCCTTGTCCTTCTAGGTGGTAGAGGTCGCGGGTTTGGGAGGTGCTGTCGAAGAAGCCTTGGCGAGTTGCTGCAGTGCATCCTGTAGATGGTACACACTGCAGCCACAGTGTGCCGGTGGTAAAGAGAGTTAATGTTTAGGGTGGTGGATAGGGTGCCAATCAAGCGGGCTACTTTGCGTCGATGGTGTCGAGCTTCTTGAGTGTTGTTGGAGCTGCACTCATCCAGGCAAGTGGAGAGTATTCCATCACACTCCTGACTTGTGCCTTTTTAGATGGTGGAAAAACTTTGGGGAGTCAGGAGGTGAGTCACTCGCCGCAGAATACCCAGCCTCTGACCTGCTCTTGTAGCCACAGTATTTATATGGCTGGTCCAGTTAAGTTTCTGGTCATTGACCCCCAGGATGTTGATGGTGGGGGATTCGGCAATGGTAATGCCGTTGAATGTCAAGAGGTGGTTAGACTCTCTCTTGTTGGAGATGGTCATTGCCTGGCCCTTGTCTGGCGCGAATGTTACTTGCCACTTATCAGCCCAAGCCTGGATGTTATCCAGGCCTTGCTGCATGGGCACGGACTGCTTCATTATCTGAGGGTTTGCGAATGGAACTGAACACTGCAATCATCAGTGAACATTCCCATTTCTGACCTTTATGATGGAGGGAAGGTGATTGATGAAGCAGCTGCAGACGGTTGGGCCTAGGACACTGCCCTGAGGAACACCTGCAGCAATGTCAAGTGTACTTGATCACATAATGTAGGCTGACACTGCACTGTAATACTGAGGGAGTGCTGCACTTTTGGAGGTGCCGTCTTTCAAATGAGACATTCAACTAAGATTCTGTCTGCTCTGAGGTAGATGTAAAAAAATTCCATGGTATTATTCGAAGAAGAGCAGGGCAGTTCTCCTGGTGCCCTGATCAACATTTATCCCTCAACCAACACCACAAACAGATTATCTGGAAATATGTACTTGAAGTGGAAAAATTTGTAGGGCCATGGGGAAAGAGCAGCGGAGTGGGACTAATTGGATAGTTCTTTCGTAGAGCCGGCACTGGCGTGATGGGCCAAATGGCTGCTTTCTGTGCTGTATCATTCTGATTTATCCCAATGCTGTCTTTGTGACCTTAGTGTGCATACAAATTGATGCCTACATTACAGCAGTGATTACACTTCAAAAGTACTTAATTGGCTTGTCATAAGGGCTGCCATGACATCCCTTTTGGCCCGGGTTAGTCTTCAATTTTGAGCATGTGTACTTCAGGGAGACGCTCAGGATGTTTTGTGTACTAACTGAATTTTTTTTAAATACACCTACGAAATCCTTGTACTTTCTTCCCACAGTCTTCCTGAAGTGTGTTGGTTAGTGAACTGTTACCAGGTTGCCTTCAGTGTGGTTTTGAGCTGGCTGCTGGAGGCACACAATAGTATACCTGGAGCAGCTCTATTGAACAGTGATTGAACATACTGTGTGAACAGCTGCAGTTGATTTATTTGTCTTATATTGAGCAAAAGGGCCTAATCAATACAGTATTATAAATCCAAAAGACTTCAGAAAATGTGTTTCAGAATTTAATTTGAGGTTTTGACTTCTGTTAATTTGATGGATTACTTTTGGATCGATAATTGTGTCAGTTGACTAAAAGCTAGAATATTGTTACTTTAAAATCAGTCAGTATCCTAAGCATTCTCCAACTGACTCCAGATTGGGAACTGTTTGCATTGACTTATTTAAAATCTTTTCTGCAGCTTCTTGCAGTGTCCCTAGTTCACGGAGTTGTTTAAATGAAAATTAGCTGTAACGTAAGTTAGATATTTTACTCAAGCATTCAGGCTACAGCTCTTGTACCTTTTGCTATGTCTCGTTCTTTGCAATGTCCTCTGGATCCAATGATTTTTGTGTGCTGGTGACAGTATCATGGTAGGAGAAATGGTTGAGATAAGGGAAGCAACATTGACACACCTCAAATCAGCCTAGGAGTATACTGTTAGCAACCTTTCCTGTTTTTTGTGTTTTAAAGATTGACCTGGTTGCATCAATGACGTGACCAGTCTTTACATCTTTGCTAATTGGCTGGAAAAACAACTTTCAAGCTGCTTTTTGGCCAATTTCTTATTTTAAAGTTGGAGTTGTGCAGAAGAAATTGGATAAGTATAGTAAACTATTTTAAACTTAAAGGTTAGAAAATACATCATTAAGGAGGGAAAAAAGTTTTCCTTCCCCCAAGTTCTCCCTCCGTTTAACTCAGAAGTTTATTAGTCAAAATTGTTTATTTGGGTTGTTTAGAGTTAATAGCATAATAAAACCATGAGTTTTTTTTGCTTGCTTGTTTCAGCATCATGCACGTATACTGAAAAATATGGCTATCCCAGGGAAATACCCTGGATCTGCTGGCAGTTTAAGGCCAATACTTTGGATGCTGAAAGATGGACGGATCAGTGAGAGAAGTAAAGCTAATAGATGATTTATTAAGTGTACAAAAATCAATGGACACTACAAAAAAAAACAAGGAACAGGCTACTAAAAGCAGAGTTTTTATACTGTTGTTTCCAATTGGGGTATTGAAAATTCTCAGTAAATTGCAGCTGTCCATGTTTCTCCCCCCTTTAAGTAATTTGTACAGCACAACCTATAGCTACTCTTTCTCATCGGTACCACTTTGCGGTTTCCCTTATTTTGCTGGTGAGCAGTTCTCTAGTGGGGAAGATCCTTTTCATCTTAGTCTTGGCATGTATTCTCTTGGCATACCCTTGATTTGTTGGTGATTTTGGCCCATCTGAGTGTTGTCTGTTCTACCGATTCCACCTAAAATAGAGGCTAGCACAGGGACTAAGAATCTGATTGGAGGGGATGAGAAAAATTCTTTGTCTTTGTCTTTGGGGGTTCACTGGTTCTGAAGTCTTTTGTTTTAGTTTGGATTTGTCTGGCTCTTTACTAAAAATTCCCATGTAGAAGTATGCTTTCACTGTGCCTTGCCTCGCCTTTCAAAATTTGCATTGTTGCTGCAGCTGAAGTTTTTCACACTTAATGTGGAGTGAAATCTTGCGATTGGATCGTTTTGTATCATCCTGCAATTATTATTTCTGAATTCCAAAATGTCAAACCATGTCCTGTTCATTTCTGGTATATGTAATCTGATGTGTTTTATAGTACAATCAGGGAGCTGGTGGCTCAATAGATTAGGAACCTGTACTTTGGTCTCTGGGGCTCAAGTTCAGCTTCAGATCACAAAAGACAAGTACAGATGACGGAGGCCATTTTAACCCATCTAGTTTATCCTTCCATAGAAACCTACCATCCTCTTCTATGCACACATGGTGTTTAACTGCATCTTTAATTATTCTAGAGTTTTTAGGTCCACTCCCCTACCTGGAAGACCATATCAGGTATTAATCATTTTGTCTGAAGAAGTGCTTCTTGCCATCAGTCCTGGACTTGCCTTTCACCAGTTTGTGTCAACATCCCCCTGGTCCTGCAGTTGTGATTTAACTTGAAGTATAGCTCCAGATTTACCTTTTCTATTCAAATTAGGGTCATATACCTCTAAGGTCCATCCTCATTCACCTCTTTTCAAGTCCAAAAAGTCCAAGTTTTTCCCAGAAACTTGTAGCCTCCTCTTTGCCTGCTGTAAGGGTCCTGTGTGGAATGAGTTTTGTTAGTCTTGATGCAGTTCCTGGTGGCTGCAGATCCACTGTACTGAATTCTCTTCAGTACAGATTTGCACTGAATTATTCAAAGAGAAGCTGGAATACTCATAGTGCTGCATTAGAGCAGGGTTGTCCAATCTTATGACTGCGGACTGCATGGGTGCAAATGATTGAGCGTGGGGGGAATTACATATAAAGTTTAATTCTGTGTTCCCTTTAATTTGCATAAATATCAAATTGTTGATATCTTGATCAGATTTAGGATTTATCCACCAATGAGACCTTTCCAACAGTGCAACCAACAAATAAGAAATACAAACAAACAGGACTGAGTTACCTGGGCTTTGAGGGCTGAATTGCCAGGGTTCAGGGGCTGTAGGTTGCAAACGTCTACATTAGTAAGTACTCTTGTAAATTGGAGTCAAGGTGGAGAGAACTTCATCAGCCTGTACTATATTTTAATTGGATGCACTTGATACTGACATTGGGTGCCCCAAACAGGAGAGTTCTAGAATGCAGAATTGATATCCCTCACTTTTAATGAACAGGAATAAAAATCTCACACAAAAAATTAAAAACTCGAAGATGTACATTCCTTCATGTCTCCTTTTATGTGTGAACTCCAGTTAATACAGTTGTGGTGTAAGAGCTGGTATTTGAGTGAGACAGGTTAGAGCCTATGTCTGAAAACCTTGAGGTATGCATGTAAAGTTTAAATCCATGTTATGTATCTTTTGCCCACATCTATATATTTGATCTTCATCTGTCTGTGTTCCAAATCTGTAAGTTTATACTTTTGTTATGTACAATGTGTCCCAACAACAGCATTTGACATTGCACCTTCTGGAACATTCTTTTCAGTGTTCTGTTACCAATTCCCATTGACTGGATGTTTGCCACCATTGATTTGTGTTTCTAAACGCTAGTATTTTAAGATCTGGGATCAGCACGAGCCTGTCTGTTCTGGCATGTTAAGTGGGTAGCCTAGGAACAAATGGACTGCTGTCTTGTCTATCATAATGTCTTGTGCAAATTATGTTGCACTGTAAAATCAAAGTTATAACTTGCTCCTTTATTTTTATGCTTTCATTGCTAATTACTAGCCACTGTTCAGCAGATATAAAGATGATGTGGCTTGTACACTGAATTTCTAGGGTTTTTTTCTCTGTACTGGCCTGGTATCTCCGGTGTTACTGAAATTGATTTCCTTTTGCAGGGCTCTGAGTTTGGATCCAGTATTTGAACTCCAGTCTCGTTCATATGTGGATTTCCTTGACTCTCAACCAGGCCACTAAACGAAGCACCCTGTGGCAGTCTTGTGACTGAAGAATACATTAAATATTATGGCCCCAATATTAGCGGGGGGTGATTGGGCGCGTGAGTAACCCGCCCAATAAAATCTGAGCGTTCCCCACACGATCGCGGGTAAATTGGAGCCACTTAACGTGGCTTCCGGGTTTGCCGTCCGAAAGCTGCACAGCAGACAGACTGCACACCTGCATCACAGGCTGTCAGCTGTAGGAGCTCTATTTAGAGGGGCAGTCCTCCAATGACTGCTCCTGGAGCGAACACCCAAATAGCATAATGGAGCAGATCAGGGGAGAGGCTGCTCCTAGATTCAGTGATGCCTCACTCCAGGTGCTACTGGATGGGAGGAGGAGGACGAGGGGGAGGGGGAGGACGAGGACGACGACCGGTGTGTGCGACCCAGCGGACGGGAGGAAGCGGCCTGCCTCTGCCACCAGGAAGGCCTGGTTCAACGTGGCAGAGGAGGTCACCAGCAGCAGCAACATCTCCCGCACCTGGAGCCAGTGCAGGAAGTGCTTCAATGACCGAACTAGGTCAGCCAAAGTGAGTACACGTACCCATTCACCTACATTCCGTCTTCCACATCACCGCTCCCACCCCCCCAACTCGTTCTGCACTGCCAACACTACTCTATCACATCACTCCTCACACCCACTCGAAACTCATCCTCAACTTCGCTGCTCTTCCTCACCTCCCCAGTACTCACCCCACCACTGCCACTCAATCGAATCTTCATACAATGTTATGGCTCTGTCTCACACTCACCCTCTGATGCATCTCTTTCACGGTCAGCCGCATTCTGACCAAACCAATGCATTCGTCGGTTGGCCACGTCGCCATCACTCACTCACACGTCTGTGCTTCCTCCCCTTATAGGAGAAGAGAGCCCAGAATGCACGGTAGAGGGCGAGGACCGGAGGGGGTCCGCAACAGATAGTCGTCCTCACAGACCGCGGAGCAGGAGGCGCTGGAGCTGAGCCGCACCCTCCAGTGCCCGTTCGTCGAGGACGCTGAGACTGGCACCTGACAAACGTCTGGTGACAGAACATATTGTGTGTGCTGAATGTAGAATTCAGCACACACAATATGAATTGATGTTAACATGTCTTGCCATCTTCAGCACCTCAACATCTGTGATCACGCTTAATACTGCCTTCTGTTCTCTTACAGGGCCTTCAGCGACTGCTGTGATGGCGGAGGGCAATTCCCCAGAGGACCTGCCGGCCTCTGAGGGTGCACTGTCACACCTGAGCGAGCCATCCACCAGCTCAGATACACACACCTCGGTGGGTCCCAGTCCACAGTTAGTTGAGGTCGCACATGGTGAGTTACCACACACGTGAGCACGAGCAGCTGTGGAGAGTCCGCTTCGGTGGGAGCACTCCTCTCCAGGCTCTGCTCAGCTGGACACAGATGCTGAACCCTGGGGCCATCCTTTAAAAGAAAAATGATCGAGAGGCAGCAGCACATTTACGAGGTGCTGGAACAGGTGCCACGCGCACTCTCCACAATTGCGCAGAGGATGGAGGAGTCCAACTTCTGCATGAGTGGAATGGTGGTACAGGTACAGGAGGGAATCTCTGAGATACTGTCACAGGGCCATGAGGGCATCTCTGAGATAGTGTCGCAGGTAAGTGCAGGAATGTCTGCGATGGAGGAAAGGCTAGCCTCCATGGAGCTTCAAGCACGGCTCACAAATGAGTCCATTCAGGCCCTGACAACGGCCGTTCGGATTCAGGGTGAACAACATACTGCCGCCTTAAACAGGCAGGCAGATACACTGCACCGGCCTTCCAAGGCTTCACGCATGTCCTCCAAACTCTCATCCAGCAGACTGGTCGGAGTGGTGTGGGCCTGGCCCAGGAGAGGGATGATGGCGAAAGGGGACATAGAAGTGGGGACGCCACTCAAAGCGCCCTCACGTCTCACCCGTTGCCCCTCTCTCAACCAGTACCCGCAATGCTGCCTCCTCTCCAGGTGGCCGAGTCTGCTCCTGCACAGGTGCAAATGAAGTAGTCTTTGTAGGGGCCCTCATGGGCACCGTAACCCATAGGGCGTAGGCCCAAAGCATCTAATCGGTCAGGGCATGAACAAGAGCAACCTGCCACTACCTCTGCTGCAGCCACAAGGGATGAACCACGTAGAGGTAGTCAGAAGCGAAAGGCGAAGTTTTGTAAGCACAAAGGGGATGGATGCACAAGGGCATTTGACGGTTGGTCATGTTTTTTATTTATATTTGCTTTTTGTTAAACGCACATTAAATATTATTATTGTCGCCTCTACTGCCACGTCTTGGTCATTCTTGACTGGCTTCTGTAATACGGCCCTTTCATGAGGTTCACCATGAACGCCCACACATGATGCCGCGCATTGGGTCACTCTACAGTGGGCGTATGTGTAATTGCAAGACTGTTTTGTGCAAGGGGTTGGGGCTGGGGCTGGTGTGGCCGCTACTCTATCCAGGTGGTGAGGACTGAACTGTTCACACTGTCTGATGTTAGGAGAATCGTTCACATATCAGTGACTCCCTGGCCTCACGACCAGCCAGATGAGCCACTGTCCTGCCCATGGGTTGCTCCTGCTCCTCTGCCTCCTCCTTCTCCTCATGGGGGCCCCCCCAAGCGGCACCCCACTCAGTTGTGCAGGGCTCAACACACTCTATCTGGTGCGTTTTGAAGTGCTCCCCCAGAATGATCAAGGCACCTGAAGCGCACCTTGAGCAGCCCTGTAGCATACTAAATTGTAGACCTGGTAGCGATGTGGCTGTCGTTATATCGACGCTGTTGCTCAGTGGTGGGGTTCCTCAGAGGTGCCATGAGCCACGTGTGCAGGGGGTATCCCTTGTCCTCAAGGAGCCAGCCCTTGCGGATGTTCGGTGCGTGGAAGAGGGGTGTTGGACTCCCGGAGGATGAAGGAATCGTGGCAGCTGCCAGGGTATCTGGCGCACACATGAAGGAATCTCTTGCGGTGGTCACAAACGAGCTGAGTGTTGATGGAGTGATATCCCTTCCTGTTGATGAACAGTTCTGGCTCGCATGGAGGTGCTCGTTTTGCTGTTCGGGTGCAATCGATTACACCCTGCACCCGTGGGAAGCCAGCCACAGCATGGAATCCCACTGCCCTCTCCGTCTGGTTGAGGTCATCCATGGGGAAGTTGACGTAGTGCGAGGCCCTGCGAAACAAGCAGTCGGTGACCTGCCTTTTGCACTTGTGTGCAGACGACTGAGAGACCCCGGTGGCACCCTGGAATGGTCTGGAGGCGAAGAAGTTGAGGGCCGTGGTGACTTTGACGGCAACAGGTAAGGAGATGCTGCTCAGCCCAGCCGGGAGCAGCTTGGCATGAAGGAGGCTACAGATGTCTGACACTATGACCGACTCTGAGCCTCCATATGCACTGCTCCTCAAAGGTCCAGGAAGCTGAGCCTCGGTCTGTTGCGAGGGTAGTGCGATGTCGCTCTCTCTTGTTGCCCTCCGTGCTCTTGTGCAGGTGCCTGTGGCGCAGCACTGTGTTGTGGAGCTTCACGTGGCGGAGGTGAATGCCGTGCCTGGCGAGACTGGTGATGTTGCTCATCCTCTGATGAAGTGGTGAATGCAGGCATGGCGCCCCCTATCCTGACGCTGTGAGTTTGAGGGGGTCCGCAAAGTAGGTAAATATGTTTGCACAGCAGAGTTTTGGGTGGAAAGTAAGAATTTTGAGTGGAAACACAAAGGTCTTGCAGCCAAAACTTTGTCTGAAGTGACAGAAAGCCATGCAGCAATAAATGAAGTTTTCTCCCCACCTGTCAAATAATCATTTGAACCTCCCACTGGCTGCAGGCTGAAACAAGTCTGTTGCAACAGGGAGTGTTTCCCACAGCAAACACGCTGAGGATCCTTCAAAATTGCTCCCCTGCCAAAATATCTACTCAATCAGGTATCTCAAGTACTTTAACTATCTGTCAAACTATGGAAATTATCATCCCGCTGGCTTTAATTGCTGGTGGGACTCCCGTATTCGGTAAGCATGCAAGCACCCGAATGCATCACTGGAGAACCCGGATGTCAGTGGGTCGGAGCCAGGCTCCGAACCCGCTCCGGATTTGTATGATTTTAGGAGGCCCCAATGCACCCGCTCTGTCATCCGACAATCAGCCCCCATGTCACTGGAAGTTAATGATGGCGTGACTTAGGTTTGCACATGATAGGGATTGATTTATACATTGTGCTAAAAAGCATGTTTACTGTTGGGAAACTCAAGCTAAAGTTTGAATTTGATTCAGATTGATATGTCTGCATAGGTCTCCAATTAAGTCCACTACGTATTTGACAGAAATGGGGGGAGAAAAAAGCAGCCTGTATATTTAGCACTAATAGACTTACTAATTTAAAAATAACTTCCTAATTTGCATTATGTTTTGAAACAGAATGAACGGTTAGTGTGGCTGAGGTACCAGAAAAAGAAATGGGAGCTACAGGCAAAACAGAGAAAGGCGCGCAGGAAGAGAAGAAAGCTGGATGATGGTGCAGCTGCACCAGGTAGACCTATTCGAGATGGTCCCACAACCAGCCTCAGCAGCTTTTTGCGTCGAACTGCCCGCACCATTCTCGATATGCCATGGCAGATTGTACAGGTATTGTTTGTTAAATTGTTACGGTTGGAACTTGGGAGTTTATTGGGTCTTGGCAGTAATTTAAGATTGGATCTCATTATGGACTGATGAGCATCTTCCTGAACCATACAGAGGGAGGCTATTTGGCCCATCGTGTATGGGGTGGCTCTTTGCTAGAGCAGCCAAAACTAATCCCACTGTCCTGTGCTCTCCCCATAGCCTTGTATCTTCCTCTGCTTCAAATATTTATCCAGTTGTCCCTTTTTAAAAAAAAACACAATGGTCTCTGCCTCAACCTCTCCTATCCTCCAGCAATTCTCTGTATAGAAATGTCTCCTAACCACTCTCCTCAAACTGGATAACTTTAAATTGTTGACCCTTCGTCACTGGAAGACAGAGGAAATAGTCTTTCCCTAGTCATCCATTAAAACTCTTCAGAATTTTAAAAATCTCCTGTTAGCCTTCTCTGCTTCAGTGGAAATGTTCCCAGTATCTCAAGTCTCCTCATAACTATAGTTTCCCATTCCTGGCATCATCCTGATGAATTTACACTGCTTTTCTCTCTCTTTTCAATATCCTGTCTGGAATGGGGCGCCCAAAACTGCACACTTATCCACGTTAAATTACATCTGGCACCTGTCTGCCCTTTCCACTAACCTATATATGTCTTCCTCATTTGCAAACCCTCTACTTTTGTGTTGCCAGCATATTTCAAGATTGAGCTCCCTATATCCAAGTCCAGATTGTCTATGTATACACAGAACATGAAATGGACCCAACACTCACCTCTGGGGTACACCACTTCCAACCCTTCTCCAGTTGGAACACTCATTCATCCCAAATGCACTTATTCATCCCAACTCTTCTTTTCCAACTTTCTGCTGCATTTTCTCTTGTACCATATGCCTGAATGTTTCTAACAAGCCTCTTGAGACATCTTATTGAACATTCTGAAAATCCATATATGCTACTTCTACTGCATTCCCTTAACGCACCCAATTATCTCTTAAATTTGTCAAAATACAACTCACCTTTAACAAATCTGTGGTCATTTTTGATTAACTTTATCATATGCCTCCCTTAAAGTTATAATCACTATTTATTCACAGATCTCTATACTTGGATGCATCTCCTTTCTGTTTTATAGGAGTACGTTTATTTTGTACTCTATGTATCAAGATTTCCCACTGCTGATCTGTCGACCTGTTTGCTCACTTTTCTGCCCAGTTAATTTCGGCCGTAATTCTTTTTGATTTTTTGATTTTTGTAGACTGCTAAATGGTGATTCTTCGTTGAATCATGCAATCTTGGCATGGAAGCTCTTGTAATTAGGTTCCACTGTACTACTGTAGAATGTGAAATGTTTTAAGTTAATTATTCTCTCATTGGATCTGTTCAGATTGCAGAAACAAGTCAGCCAGGTCTCTTCAAACTATGGGCTGTTGTTGGAAATGATTTACATTGCATCAAACTCAATATCCCTCGAGTATTCTATGTCAATCAGCGCCTCCCTAAAGCAGAGGATGGTGCTGTTTACAAGAAAGTAAGTATATCATATTCCTTTCTCATTTTTCTTAGCTTTTCTGCAAACAAATCTTATTTTTCCAAATGTCAGATCTATGTTAATATCATAGACTGCAGGAATTTGAATTCAAGAATTTGAATGTTTGTAGAGGGTTTGAGTTGCACACTATTTTGCAAATATGCACAATATTTTAAAAGCAGAAAATGTTGAACAGGTGCAGCAGGCTGGTCAGCATCTGAAAGAGTGAAGATAGACTATGTAAGTCTTGGTTATTACAGGTTTAACCACTATTTATTGGGAAAGTTTGAGAAGTAGCTATTTGCCTACCTGGAATTTTACCATTTTACATGTTGGCACAGTTTTTTGCCCATTTGTTGAAATCTGTTTCCATTTTTATTCACAGGTCAATCGTATCCTGCCCCGTTCCAATATTGTTTACAACCTGTATGAGTACTCTGTGCCAGAAGACATGTACCAGGAGCACATCAATGAGATCAATGCTGACCTCTCTGCTCCAGATATTGAAGGAGTCTATGAAACACAGGTCTGAATAGTTGGTGATGGATGGAATTTATTTATAATAGGCTATGTGTTATCTGTTGCAGTTTGAGCTTTTCCCCCAAAACCTGAACCTTGACAAATCTGTCCTGTTTTTGTAAGCGCACCAAGAGGGTGAAATTGGTCTTGGGTGGATGATAGCAAATCAACCGCCCATTTTACACTCTCCAGATTTTCTCGTCAATGGGACAGAGAATCGGGTGGGGTATAAAACAGGCTGCCGTTCCATTATCGCCTGTTTTACATTACTGCCCGAGACCAATTTCATTCCCTGTATCTCTAATAAATGAAACATGTTTGTCTTCTGCAGAGAGTTAATGTAGCACAGGTGTAATAATTAACCTCAATCATGGAAAATTGCTTACTAGAGAAATACATAGGATGCTCATTACGTCTCCTTTCAATCAGGAGGGCAGACAAATATCTGTTTGTACAGGCTAAATTACTGTGCTGATTTATTTACAATTTTTTTTAATTCACCGTAGTGGGTTAAATACCATTTCCAGAATGTTGCCTCCAGAATTCCTTACAGTTGCTTGGAATGAGGCCGCTTCTTTCAGTTAATTAGATGAGC
Source organism: Heptranchias perlo (assembly GCF_035084215.1). NCBI lineage: Eukaryota > Metazoa > Chordata > Chondrichthyes > Hexanchiformes > Hexanchidae > Heptranchias > Heptranchias perlo. Next base: position 33,798,709 of record NC_090349.1, read on the forward strand.
CTTCTTTTCCTCTTTGGTAGAAGTACACAGCCTCAAAATGTTTCTTTCGAGTGAGGTGTTACACATGGAATATGAGTCCATAAAATGGCCATAAACCCTGGTGTGTCCACACCAGAATCAAAAACCAGCAGCCAGAACTGGGATATCTATCCCATGGAAATGTCTGATGCAGAACTATTTCTTTTGAACAAGCCAAATAGTTGGTAGGCATGGGGCTTTTGGCCAATAACTGTTGTATTTCCTCATTGAAATTTCAACCTGACTCTGTACAAGGCTACAACTGGAAATTACACAATGGTCTAACAAATGCCCCCAATCTCCTCATCGAAGGGAATCTTTATAGCTATATTGTGGATAACAACCCTGCTTGGCTGACAGACTAAGAGTGCTTGCTCCATAATTTTGCACTTAGTGTAAAGAACTGCTTCCATTTTAAATCCTAGCCATTTGAACTATACAAACAAAAGAAAGAAACTCTTATTTTTGTCACACTGTCCTGTAGGTTGTCGCCTTCTTTCAGGATTTTATTTTAAATCCAACTCAAAGGGCTTGTCCGTGACGGCAACAAAAGCACACGGGTACTGGTATATTGGTTACAACTAAAACAGATTTATTAAGCAAATTACAATTAGTACAACAAAGTAATACTTAACAAAGGGGATAGTCAGAGTCTGTTCCTTGGAACCTCGGATGTATCCCTCCAAGTGACTGTGGCGCGGTCTCTTCTGTCTTTTTTTCTTGCTATGTTCTGTTGACTGAAGAGTTCTTGTGTCTTCCTCATCAGAATTGTGCTTAAAACTCTAGTTTCAGGGGTCTCCCTTTATACCCTTTTTTTCCCTGCCAATGTGGCAATTAGCTGCCACCTGGCTCTCTCACCCGCACTGTTAATCATCCTACTCAACCTTCAGAAGATACATTCTATACATAACTCCTGGTACCATCTGTACCATGTTGTTGCAGACTTAGTGGTACCTTATCTTAGGACTTACATTCACAGCCCTATAGAGGCCATCATGTATAAACAATCCCCTATTCAGTAGCTGCTAGGATTGTACTCCCCGAGATAAGGAGGCCTTGGCCTGCTTAGTTGCTAATTCAATTAACCTTCGGTACCAGTTATCTGTAGCTTCTAAATACATCACACTGCTACCGTGCATTCCTTGCAATTTGCTCAGTGCCTGGCTCCTTCAAGGTCTGTACTTTCTCAAACATAATACACTCAGCATAGTCTCTTTTAACACAGTCTTGGCTAAAATAACCATCATGCTTCACTTCTCAACCCACAAGCCATACTACCCTAGGTTTATACACAATAGTTATACTTAATTGGGTACAGAAATACAGATACATTTTAAAACATAAATGGATAAATTTGTATTACATCATACCACATGAGTATATATAGGATACTTCTAAGTTGATTACATTTCTCTATTGATTGATTCTTACGGTCCAAGGTATTGGGCAGTGAGTAACAAAATGAAGATGAGAGTAAACCACCACAGTGGAACCTCCATTATCTGCCATATGGGATCTGTTTAGCAGATATTTGAGACACCCCAAATCATCATCTTGCACATACAATGTAGCAATACCCTAGGCGTGGGAATTAAGTCAAGTAAAATATGAAGAATGTGTTTTATTATCATCAAGATTAGATGAAATGCAAAAAATGTTGTGCACTGAGACAATATCACATGCAATGTTTTGTCCTGTGAGAAATCTGGTGAATAATAGGGAAGGCAGATAATGGGAATCTGGGTAATGAAGATTCAACTTTGTGTGCAGCGATTAGCCTGCCTTAATTTTTGCAAATAAGTTCAACCTTTGTGTTTGGTCACTTGTTCTCATCTTTAATTTGATATCACTGCCATTTCAAACAGAACTCCAGATTGTACGTAAGTATTTTGTTTTTTATGGACTTAGGCGGTGTGGTCTGGAATAATGCCTTCCTTTTATGAAAAGCTTCTTGAAATCAGCAAATGTAGTATTGTGTAATTCAGCAGTGAACTAATGCAAATTTATATCTACAGTAATGATTATTCTTCAAAAATGTCAATTGTGCCGTTTTGATATTGAAGACATTTTAACATTGGCAGAGTTGTGAGTGGGCCTTGGCCACTGACCTATTATGGAAAATAATTTTGCAGCTTTCTATTTAAAATTCTCGTAACCAGACACAGGGATAGACACCGGCAGGCGGAGGGGGGGGAGAGGGGGAGAGACACCACCAGGCAGAGGTGGTGGGGAGAGACACTGGCAGGTTGGGGGGGGGGGGTGGAGAAAGAGAACCAGATGAACAGCCTTGAAAGTATGAACATGTTGAAAGTAAAAACAAAGCTACAATTGCTCGAAATCTGAAATAAAATCAGAAAATGTTGGGAGTACACCGCAGCTCCATCAGCATTTGTGAAGAGAAAAGACTGGTTAATATTTTAAATTGACTGTTTCCAGATATTGCGTTCAATCTTCTATATGTCAAAAAAAACTACAAATGTTACATTCACTCTCATAGGGCTGTAAGAATGCACTAAATGCATGCTTTTCTTGATGAGACCTTCAATAGAGTGTGAGGGGAGTGCTCAACAGAGGAACCTGGGGCCCGATTTTAGCACCCGCTATCGGGTGCGTTCTCGGCAGGGGGGCCTCGAAAATTGTGAAATCCAGGATCCCGCCTCGATCCCGCCCACTTCCGGGTTCCCCACTGACGCGCCGGCGTGCGCGTGCAGCCCCCGCTGGTGGGAATCCCGCAGGCAATTAAAGCCAGCGGGATGCCACTTGAGTATTTACTTAGCTATTTCAGGTCATTGACTGACCTGATTAAGGGAGTGTGTGAGATTTTGGATCAACATGGGACTGTTTCCCACACTGGGGGAAACACTCCCAGATCGAATGGATGTGTTGCAGCTGTCAGCCTGTGGCAGCTGCAAAGGTCCATTTGACAGGTGGGGGGTGGGGAGACTCTCACCCATTGCAGGAGGCCACTCTGTCACTTGGGACAAAGTTTGGCCTCCACCACCCTCCTCCTGACGGTCAAAGTCACCAACCTGCACACTTACCCCGGGGTCCGGAGACATGTACCTACCTTGCGGACCCCCTCAGATGTACATCTTGCGGATGGGGGCCGCCGTAGCTGCAGTCATGACCTCCTCGGAGGGCGAACAGCATCACCAGCCTTGCCATCCACGCCGTCCACCTCTGACACGTGGAGCTCCACAACAGAGTGCTGTGACACATCCACCTGTACAGCAGGAGGGAGGGCTACCACAGAGAGAGATGCGTCGCAGAGGGCACTACCCTCGCCACAGAGTCCACAGACCGAGGCTCAGCCTCCTGGACCTCTCTGAACAGCAGTGCACACGGAGGCTCAGAGTCACTCGACATGTAGCCGTGGACATCTGCAGCCTCTTTCATGCCGAACTGCTCCTGGCTGGCCCGTGCACCATCTTCTTACCTGTCGCTGTCAAAGTCACCACTGCCCTCCCGAACTTCTCCTCCACAGCCTTCCAGGGTGCAACCGGGGACATCGCCAATGTCTCTCAGTCGTCTGTGCAGAAGAGCCCTGCAAATACACCTACACCCACTCTGCAGTGACGCAATGGGTGGCATCAGTGGTGGGTCCTCAGTGATACCCAGGAGCGGGCATTATTGCACAAACCGGACAGGATTGGCGAAGACATGGCAGTAGTGGTGGCAATATAATGTGTGATGTGAGTTGTTCTGAAATTCAATATAAGTAACAACCATGACAAATCCTCAAACACCCTTGTGCATCCCCTTCATGCTCACGACATGTTTGCCTTATGCTGCCTACTGCACATATGTGATGCATGCCCTGTGGCTGCAGCACAGGTGGTGGCAGGTTGAGTGAGGCTGGCCGTGAGAGAGATGCACGAGAGGGTGAGTATGGGATAGAGCCATGAGATTGTATGAGGATTGGGTTGCATGGTAGTGGCGGGGTGAGTACTGGCGAGGTGAGTAGGTGCAGGTAAGATGAGGATGGGGTTTGAGTGGTTATGAGGGGTGATGTGACAGAGTAGTGTTGGCAGTGCCGAAGGAGATGTGGGGTGGGGGCAGTGATGTGGCAGACGGAATGTAGGGGAAAGACTACGTGTACTCACTTTGGCTGACCTACTAAGGTCATTGGACCGCCTCCTGCACTGTGTGCAGGTGGGCGATATGTTGGTGGCGCAGGTGACCCCCTCTGCCACCTCGAGCCAGGCCTTCCTGGTGGCGGAGGCGGGCCGCTTCCTCCCGCCCGCTGGGTGGAAGATCTCTGTCCTCCCCCTCCTCCTCACCCCATGTACTGATACCTGGGGTGAGGCATCATTAAACTGGGAGCAGCCTTCCCCCTGGGCTGCTCCATGCAGTCATCTTTGCTATTGGTTGCAGCATCTGTCAGTGGAGGACTGCCCCTTTAAATAGAGCGCCTCCAGCTGACAGATCTTACTGCGCATGCGCAGCCCGCCCGACGCGCAGATCAGCAGCGGGGAACCCGGAGGAGCGGGTAAGTGAATCCAATTAGTGGTTTGCCTGCTGCGATCGCGTGGGTAACCCACTAATTTCACCGGGCGCGTTACCAACGCGCCCGCTTGCCCATCCGCCGGGAACCCGCACCCCTGGTAAAATCGGGCCCCTGGTCTCTGAGACAGCAGTGCACTGTCGGCAGGACTGCAAAAGTGGAGACCAGGACTGAGACTTTCTCCCACATCATCTGCAGAGTGAGCTTTTTTCTTTTGGGCGATTTCCAGAGTATTTGGAGCCAGGTGATAGCAATGATAGTCCCACCTATTACCATGTGAGCTGAATGTTGTCATGCAACAAAGAAATCAACTGCTCATGCTATATCGATTTAGATACCCTACCATTATCCTAGAAAGTTCAGAACCAAAGGAAGCCAGGTGGTCCGTCATATCCCAGTGCTATCTCCACTGCTGCGTTATTTACTCTAATTCTATTTCCCCATAGTCTTCAAAAAAAATTTCAAGTATTTATCTAATTCCCTGTTAAATATTGTAATTAATTTGATTTTAACTGTCTCTTGTGATATTGAAAAGAGAACTTAGTATTGCTAACCAATAGTATTAGCTAACCAAGCTGGTCTCCCTATGCTTTTTCCTAGGTTTCCCTGCTCTTTCGTGCCCTCGTCCAGCTTGGGTGCGTCTGTATGGTCAATAGACAGTTATCACTCCATCTTGCAGGACGGGAAGCAGACACCTTTGAATTGGAACAGCTGGAAATGCGTTCATTAGCACAATTTAATTACCTGGAACCAGGTAATACTAGTCTTCATCTGGGGCTTTGATCATTCATAGGATATCATACAGAAATGCCAGATAATTTAGTAAGATTTGAGGTGTTTCCACACTGGGAGAGGTGTGTGTGTGTGTGTGTGTGTGTGTGTGTGTGTGTGTCTCATTTGTAACTCTTGCATATCTGCTGTAAACTGGTACACATTACATATCTATTGCAGCACAAGAATTCGAGGGAGTAGGGAACATTGTGCTGATGTAAGAAGGTAACTTACTGTAACATCTTCAACTGTTATGCAGCAACGGTGTCTGTTTTCTTCATAAGATACTGAGTTGCTCTTGTACGATGTGCCGATCAATGTTTTCTTTACTCTGTGGGCTGTAAATTATGCTTTTTACTTGAGGCAGAGTTGAAAGCAGTGACCACCTTCCAACTGTAATGAATAGAATAGGCACTGATTTTTATCTGTGTAATTCTTTCTTCTCCATGCTTCCAGTTTTACCTACGGCATTTCATGCACATATTATAGTGTCTTTTAAACTATTTGGCACATCTTGCCAATTTTTAAAGAAATGAGTGATTGATTATTAATTTGAATTTTGAAGATGGGCAAGAGTGAGTAAACCACAAACCTTCAAATGTGCATTTGGTATGTCAGGAACTTTGTGATGTTAAATCCTCCATTTGGCTCCCATAATTATCCAGTGAATAGGTTCATTAGTCACAATTGGAAAAAGTTGAATTTGGAATAAGTTGAATTTGGACTGTAGTGTTGTTCTATTTCAGAGAGAAGGGGAAATATAAAAGGAGATAAAAGGCCTTTTGGCTCAACAAGTAGACTTTCTAATGGATGCTTATATAGCAACATGCGTGGCAATACGAATGAATCAATGTACTAGATGATTCCCCTCTCCTCCTATTCTGCCCTGTTTCTTCCTGACCTACCCCACATGCTGTGCCATCATCAGAAACAGTCTGCCTTGCCTCAGGCTCTTGACCGGAGTCTCCACGTGGAATCAATGATCTCTGCTGTAGGAGGCTTTATGGGGGTAACTAACTCATGGAAATTTGAGGAAAGCAATGAATTTAATAAGACTTGACATATTGAAATAGATTTTCCACAGCCAGAGAAAAACTCTTCTATATAAATGGTCAATTTCAGCACTGCGCTGAATGTAATTTTATTTTATAAAAATTACTGAGTCTTTTGATGTGAGTTTAATCTAATGCATTACTGAAATGCAGCATTGAAGACATTTACTCTTCAGTTATGCGCTTAAGTGGCATCAGTATCCTGACAAATAGCATTATATAAGTTAAAGAACTACTAAGAGGGAGTAGAAAAAATGCAAAATTAAATTTCTTTGCTCTAAAAGGTGCTTAAATGTCTAGAAATGTGCTCTCCATTTTCAAGTTTAAAAAGCACTAATCTGTTTTGTAACTAAAGGCAGTTGTCAAAAGGAGCCAAGTAAATTTGTAGAACTTTACAGATTAGTTGGTGAGCTGTTTGATTCATGAGCGACATCTTGTACTGTCTGGAAACCAGTTAGCCCTCTGCATTGCCGCCAGATTTTCAGGTTATCTGTAGTCCAATGATTATTTTAAAACTAAACCAAAAGTAGTGTGTTTGCAAGTCTCTTCAGTGTCTGTTTAGCTTCTGGCCGGGCTTATGTCCACAAAGTCAATACTACTTGATGGAACGTTCAGAATTGTCTAGTTTATTTTATCTGTCCTCAGGCTATAGCTTAATGAAACAATACTAGCCCCTTGATTTAGCTCTGCAGACAAAGCTTTGAGGTACACATTTCCCAGTATATGTCAAAAGTTTGCAATGATAAGGCATTAAATCAAGAAAACATACTTAAATAATTTAGGTTTATTCCCCAAGTAAACTGGAAATAACTGCCAGTTTACACACAACACCAGAAGATAAAGCCCATCAGCATGTCCAATTTTTATTTTAATCTCCCCAACACAAACTATCTCTTTAGGAACTTGAAACATTATCAAAAGTTGGGTGATTATCTGGAGGCGAAAGCAATACAGTTACAATTGGCATATTCACACATACATTGACTCATCTTGGTTATACTGATGACCATCTTTAAAATATATTGATACTCTACAATGTTGATGAAAGTGAAAATATATTGTTGTTTTTACTATCTCAGCCAAATATAGAGAAACGATCAGCCAATGCATTCAAAGACAAGACAAAATGCACCTATAGATGCAGTTTAAAACTACTATTACTAACTTTTATAATTTCCTTGAGGCAAGTCACTACCTATTTTTGTATGTATATATTTTTAATTGAAGACTGATTAATATAGCCAAATTAATTAGGTTAGTTAAAAATAGATATATTCCTTTGCTAGCTATAACCTAATCTGGTTTATGGTATCAGCCAAATCTCAGTGGTAACACTCTTGCCTCTGAGTCAGATGGTTGTAGGTTCAAGCCTCACTCCAGAAACTTGAGCACATAATTTAGGTTGACGTTTCAATGCAGTACTAAGGGAGTGCTGCCCTGTCAGAGGTTCTGTCTTTTGGATGAGATGTTAAACTGAGGTCCCATCTATTCTATCTGGTGGATGTAAAAGATCCCTTGGCACTATTCAAGGAAGAGCAGGGGAGGCCCCCCCCAGTGCCCAGGCTAATATTTATCCCTCCCCCACCACCATTAAAAAAGATTGCTCATTTATCTCATGCTGTTTGTGAGACCTTGCAGTGTGTAAATTGACTACTGCATTTGCATACATCACAACAGTGTATGTCACAACAATGAAGTGCTTTTGAAGTGCTGTGGCATATCCTGAGGTTGTGAAAGGTGTTCTATAAATCAGCTTCTTTTCTTTATTAGCCTCATGTGGATTGGCTATGGTTTCTCATCTTTTATTCAAACTACAATATGGTATCTGTATAGCACCATTGAGTTATCAACCCATCGCTCTGCAGCTGTTCCCATTTCAAGTTTGGTTGACTTTTCCTTGCAGAGACTCTTCCTGAGTATGTGGCTCCACCTCAACTTCAAAGACCTACTGCAAACTTGGTGGCCTAAAGTAGCCCAAAGCACTAGTGACGTGGTTCCTAAAAAATTGCCCAACATGTAATTTTCGGACCAGTTCAATTCTGTAGGTAAACCATGATCCCCAGCCACATGTTTTCCTGCCGATTGACCGAGTGAAGTAGCTGGGGTATTGGACATTTACAAGGTAGAATAAGAGCTAAATTGCATAACGGTTGCATGTAAAATAATTCTTCCCCTCTTGTTTTTGCAGGTAGTGTCCGACACATTTACTTCTATCACAATGCTCAAGGGAATAAGGCCCTCTTTGGGCTATTCATCCCCTCTCAAAGGAAGGCTTCTATATTTGTTCTTGACACTGTAAGTAATTCTAAGGAGATCAGCCTTATAGAGAGGGTAACTACAGATGAGTACTTCAAGAGGTAATATTTGCCCCATAAAATAATTGAGGTGTTTTAAGTATATTATAAAGACCAGGTTTGATCCTTTACTGAGCTAGGCAACAGTAAGGGCACTACAGTTGGCCTTGGCACACCTGGGCTCGGGGGAGAAAAATCAACCACAGTTTCACCTAATTGCTTGTAGTGGCTCCCACAGGAAAGCACCTGTGTGTGGTTGTCTGATGAGGACGATCAGACTCTGCTTTGATGTGCACCAGGATTCACAGTTTTGGTTCAAGATACTAGAGGGCTACTGATGCCTGTGGTTCCATAACCCAAGAAGTTTCTGCACTTTCAGGCGAGGGGAAGGGAATTCAGAAAAATTATATTAACAAGATATTAGGAGTAAAGCTACTCTGCTGTCAGGAGAAAACACAATATGCCCTGAATGTTGTTAGTTATAGGCTGCTTTACTGAGTGCAAAAAATATTTCTTTCTTTGCCCGTGGAATGAAGTTAATGAGTTTTGGAGGTGCAAGTAAACGGTATTCCCATGTAATGCATCTGTTTCTCTCCATTTTTATGACCGTAAAACTCTGCTCCCTCTGAGTTTACAGCAGTTGTCGCTGTCTCAGTGAAATAGATATTTTCAAATATGTCACCTCAGGGCAAAGAAGGTTCCCCCTTGCAGTCTGTGCTGAGGGTTGTCTGGCAGGAGCTGCTGGATGGAATGATCCTGGGCAGATCGTGTGCGACACCTGGAAGTTGGTTACCGGGTAATATTGGGAGAGCGCTAAAAGGCAACTGTTTCTGTTCTTCCTCTTGGTCAGAGACTAATATATGGCATGAAAGACCTAAAGAAGTGGACAGTATGTGTGGAACAAAGTGAGGAGCCTTACAAATCTTGGTGCACTTAAAATAAATGGGAGGTGGGAATAATAAAAGCAAACATGGATTCATGCTTATGTTGTAAAACACTTTGCTTCAGGATTCATTTCAGTGAGCTAGTTAGCAATAGTGGTGGTATCCTTAGTTTCTTTTTAGAGATACATTTTGTGAAGGATGGGGTGTTTGTGTAGAGAAGACATGTTGCTTGTTTATTGTAGGAACGACCTTCATGTGGAACGTAGATTTGTGCTTTCATTTTATTTTCCAATCCGAAAAAGTTGACTTTAAATGAAGTTGGACTAACGTTCAGTCTAAAGAAAACTGTGATCATGGCACAAAGAAAGAACATACATTTATATAGCACCTTTCACGACCTCAGGACGTCCCAAAAAGCCTTACAACCAATTAAGTGCTTCGAAGCGTAGTCACTGTATTAATGTAAGAAACGTGGCAGATAATTTGCGCACAGCAAAGTCCCACAAACAGCAATGTGATAATGACCAGATAATCTTTTTTTAGTGGTGTTGGTTAAGGGATAAATATTGGCCAGAACACTGGGAAGAACTCCCCTGCTCTAATTTGAAATAGTGCCATGGGATATTTTACATCTGAGACAAGTTGTTGGGACAGAATAGAGGTGTTTTGTGCTGCACTTGACCAAGGAGTGCCTGTTGCTGTCACTTGGGGGTCAATTTTCGGGTGGCGGGGGGCTCCTAAAATTGGGGATTTCCGGAGCCTGGCTCCAACCCGCCCACTTCCGGGTTCCCCAATGACACGAATCGGTGCGCGCGCAGCCCCCGCATGTGGGACTCCCACCGGCAATCAAAGCCAGCGGGATCCCACTTAAGATCATCATTATCTGGGTCCTTGAGGTCGTTTACAGACCTCATTAGTTGGAGATTTTAGGAGGATTCGGATTTTGGACTACCCAGAGTGTGTTTCCCATGCTGGGGGAAACACTCCCTGTTTAAACAGATGTGTTGCAGCCTTCAGCCAGTGGCAGCTGCAAAGGTCCATTTAACAGGTGCGGGGTAAACCCTCATTCGTTGCAGACAAAGTTTGGCCTGCCACACCGCTGTCTCCACACTCCAAATTGTTAAATCATACCTTAAACTCTGCTGTCCAAACACATTTACCTACTTTGTGGACCCCCTGACACTCACACCATCAGGATTGGGGGGTGTCCATTGCTGCATTCATCACTCCATTGGAGGACGAACAACATCACCAGCCTCACCAGGCATGCCGTCCACCTCCGCCACGTGGAGCTACACAACACAGTGCTGCGCAACAGGCACCTGCGCAAAGTAATCATGCAACTACACATACACCCACTGTAGGGTGACCCAATGGGTGGCATCAAGGGTGTTCATGGAGAACCTCATGAAAGGGCATTATTGCACAAGCCAGTCAAGAATGGCCAAGACGTGGCAGTAGTGGTGACAATATAATATGCAATGTGAGTTGATCAGAAATCAAATATAAGTAAAAACCATGACAAACCCTCAACCACCCTTGTGCATCCCCTTCGTGATCACTACACGTTTGCCTTAGGCTTCCTACTACACATATGTGATGCATGCCCTGTGGTTGCAGCACAGGTAGTGGCAGGTGGGGTGAGGCTGACTGAAAGAGATGCATGAGAGGGTGAGTATGAGACAGAGCCATGAGATTGTATGAGGATTGGGTTGAGTGGTAGTGGTGGGATGAGTACTGGTGAGGTGAGTAAGTGCAGGTAAGATGAGGATGAGTTTTGAGTGGGTGTGCGGAGTGATGTGTTAGAGTAGTGTTGGCAGTGCAGAAGGAGATGTGGGGTGGGGCGGGGACGGTGATGTGGCAGATGGAGTGTAGGGGAATGAGTAAGTGTACTCACTTCGGCTGACCTACTTAGGTCATTGATGCGCCTCCTGCACGGTATGCAGGTGCGTGATATGTTGGTGGTGCTGGTGACCTCCTCTGCCACCTCGAGCCAGGCCTTCGTGGTGGCAGAGGCAGGCCACTTACTCCCGTCCGCTGGGGAGAAGATCTCTGTCCTCCCCCCTCCTCCTCACCCCATCCAGTAGGACCTGGAGTGAGGCATCATTAAGCCTGGGAGCAGCCTTCCCCCTGGGCTGCTCCATGCAGTAATTTTGGCTCCTTTCTGCAGCATCAGTCAGTGGAACAGCTTTTCAGCGCGAAACCTGGAAGCCAAGGTAAGTGGCTTCAATTTACTTAAGATCGCGTGGGGAACCCACTGATTTTACTGGGCGGGTTACCCACGCGCCCAGTCGACCCCCTGCTGGCAACCCGCTTCCCTCCTAATATCGGACCCTTGGGCCCCGATTTTAGCACCCGCTATCGGGTGCGTTCTCGGCGGGAGGGCCTCGAAAATCGTGAAATGCAGCAGCCCGACCGGATCCCGCCCACTTCCGGGTTCCCCGCTGACGCGCCGGCGTGCACGCGCAGTCCCCGCTGGTGGGAATCCCGCAGGCAATTAAAGCCAGCAGGATGCCACTTGAGAGTATTTATTTAGCTATTTCAGGTCATTAACTGACCTGATTAAGGGACTGTGTGTGATTTTGGATCAACATGGGACTGTTTCCCACACTGGGGGAAACGCTCCCAGCTCGAATGGATGTGTTGCAGCTGTCAGCCTGTAGCAGCTGCAAAGGTCCATTTGACAGGTGTGGGGGGGAGACTCTCGCCCATTGCAGGAGGCCACTCTGTCACTTGGGACAAAGTTTGGCCTCCACCACCCTCCTCCTGACGGTCAAAGTCACCAACCTGCACACTTACCCCGGGGTCCGGAGACATGTACCTACCTTGCGGACCCCCTCAGATGTACATCTTGCGGATGGGGGCCGCCGTAGCTGCAGTCATGACCTCCTCGGAGGGCGAACAGCATCACCAGCCTCGCCGTCCACCTCTGACACGTGGAGCTCCACAACAGAGTGCTGTAACACATCCACCTGTACAACAGGAGGGAGGGCTACCGCAGAGAGAGATGCGTCGCAGAGGGCACTACCCTCGCCACAGGTTCCACAGACCGAGGCTCAGCCTCCTGAACCTCTCTGAGCAGCAGTGCACACGGAGGCTCAGAGTCACTCGACATGTAGCCGTGGACATCTGCAGCCTCTTTCATGCCGAGCTTCTCCTGGCTGGCCCGCGCACCATCTTCCTGCCTGTCGCTGTCAAAGTCACCACTGCCCTCCCGAACTTCTCCTCCGCAGCCTTCCAGGGTGCAACCGGGGACATCGCCGATGTCTCTCAGTCGTCTGCGCAGAAGAGCCCTGCAAATACACATACACCCACTCTGCAGTGACACAATGGGTGGCATCAGTGGTGGGTCCTCATAGTGATACCCAGGAGCGGGCATTATTGCACAAACCGGACAGGATTCGCGAAGACATGGCAGTAGTGGTGCCAACATAATGTGTGATGTGAGTTGTTCTGAAATTCAACGTAAGTAACGACCATGACAAACCCTGAAACACCCTTGTGCATCCCCTTCATGCTCACAACACGTTTGCCTTACGCTGCCTACTGCACATATGTGATGCATGCCCTGTGGCTGCAGCACAGGTGGTGGCAAGTTGAGTGAGGCTGGCCGTGAGAGAGATGCACGAGAGGGTGAGTATGGGATAGAGCCATGAGATTGTATGAGGATTGGGTTGTGTGGTAGTGGCGGGGTGAGTACTGGCGAGGTGAGTAGGTGCAGGTAAGATGAGGATGGGGTTTGAGTGGGTATGAGGGGTGATTTGACAGAGTAGTGTTGGCAGTGCCGAAGGAGATGTGGGATGGAGGCAGTGATGTGGCAGACGGAGTGTAGGGGAAAGACTACGTGTACTCACTGTGGCTGACCTACTGAGGTCATTGGAGCGCCTCCTGCACTGTGTGCAGGTGGGCGATATGTTGGTGGCGCAGGTGACCCCCTCTGCCACCTCGAGCCAGGCCTTCCTGGTGGCGGAGGCAGGCCGCTTCCTCCCGCCCGCCGGGTGGAAGATCTCTGTCCTCCCCCTCCTCCTCACCCCATGTATTGATACCTGAGGTGAGGCATCATTAAACTGGGAGCAGCCTTCCCCCTGGGCTGCTCCATGCAGTCATCTTTGCTATTTGTTGCAGCATCTGTCAGTGGAGGACTGCCCATTTAAATAGAGCGCCTCCAGCTGACAGATCTTACTGCGCATGAGCAGCCCGCCCGACGCGCAGATCAGCAGCGGGGAACCCGGAGGAGCAGGTAAGTGAATCCAATTAGTGTGTTGCCTGCTACGATCGCGCGGGAAACCCACTAATCTCACCAACGCGCCCGCTTGCCCATCCGCCAAGAACCCGCATCCCTGCTAAAATCGGGCCCTTGGTGTCTGAAAAAGAAATTGTTCCTATTCCTGGTGCTAGTGCATTTTTCACCTCAATGAACACAAAATTTCCAGTATGTGCTAATATTGGTCGTGCATTGTACCTGAAGCTGGAGAATGACCCAAACATTTATTGATTAAAGGTGGGAATTTAAATTTTGGACCAGATCAAGTCTGTACCATTCTCAAATGGCATGAGGGTATATTGTGGGGAGCATGTTGATGTTTTGAAAGTGAGATGGTCTTGATCGATATATAAAGGTTATACCATATGGGATTGTACCTATTATTCCCCAATTAATAGATTTTGGGTTTTTTAGAAGATAAAGAGAACATCAGATAGTAACTAACTACTGATTTTAAATTTACATCAATCTCCTGCAAATTCTCCTGAAATTTTTGAATATGCCTCAATATTGGTAATCTGGTTCATGTTACTTCTCACTGATTTAACAGAACATTTGTTTCTGAACAACAACTATTGATCGTTTGAAGTGGCATGAGCAATTGGGAAGCAAAACAATTTCTTGTTTGGTGGTTGCTGTTACAAATGTCTTTTGGTTTTATCGCGCTGTAGGTGCGCAGTAATCAGATGCCGAATTTGAGTAACCTCTACGCAGCTGAGCGCACAGCCATGTTGGAGAAATTAGATGAAGAACTGCTGCCACCTGATAAGCACACATTTGAAGTTCGGGCAGAAAAGGACCCAAAACTAGTCTACAGAGCAATTCAGCGGCTTCTGTTGAGCTACAAGGTAATGACTTCTGCATCTATTGGGAAGATGGAGTGTTGGGAGAGTAAGGCATGACCTACAGATATAAGTACATTTTTTTCCCCCCCACTGTTGAAGCTTCCTATTTTACATAGATCACAGCTTCAAATAGAAAAACATACTGTTTATTTGTATGTCTATATATTGACGGAAATGTTCAGGCATTTTAAAGACTTTTTTGTGTAATCTTTAAACTGAGCATCAATTATTAAGCCTCACTAAGTTGCAGTATGAGCTATCAAATGGAGTAATTTCATATTGAGTAAAAGCGTGTAACGTTAGAGTTTAGCAGGTGTGAGTGGCAGTTCACTGACTAGATGTGGATACTGTTTAATAGAAACTACTTTAAATTGTCTTTTTTTTGTAAAAATTATACAAGTGTAGTGATATGTAAACTAGTGGAATTGCACAGTACATACAAGAGTGCCCATTGAAATAGTACGTCTGCCAACACAGTTGTACGCATTCAAAAGCAAAATACTGTGGATGCTGGAAATCTGAAATAAAAACAGAAAACAGAAACGATCAGAAAGGTCTTCGACCTGAAACGTTAACTCTGTTTCTTTCTCCACAGATGCTGCCTGACTTGCTGAGCTTCTCCAGAATTTTCTGTTTTTATTTCAGTTGTACACATTGGTGTTTTACCATTATACCTTTTAGGATTTGGATGGGGAAAGTAAAAGTATCTTTTAGTGTTTAATATATATTTATACTGGTCATAGAATCTTATGGTAATCCATAACTAGCAACTGAATTTATGCAAATAATCACTTCTGTTTTACAAATTGACAAGATATGTGGGAGAAGACTGTTTAGGGGGATAGGTTCCAATTTGGATCAGTTTGATTTTTGCCTTGTAATAGCTCCAAGCTGCATATTATTATCCATATATATTTGTGTATTCTACATATAAATGCAACCTAATGGCTTCCTTTGCTTGGTGTGGTAACTTCACTCACTGGGTGGTGCTGTGATAAAATGAGGACTACCCTATTTCCACCCTCCTGCTCTGGGGGTTGCCCCTCCCACTGTTATATCTGCTCTTGCAGAATTGCTGTCAGCTGTGAATTGAGTATATGACCTGTGCTAATTGCTCAATTACATAATTCTGTCTGCAAGTTCACCTCTTTGCTACAGGTAGATTGCAAAAGTCAGCAGGATACAGTATTAGTCATTTGGCTATTAACACCTTTGCCTATCAGTTGTGATTTTAGTTAAGTCTTACTTTGGTACTACAGGGTTTGCAATGCCCCTAGGTTGTGTGGCATGCAAAATGTGTTGCACAACTGGGTCTGACAGCATTCTGTTGTATCTCTGTACTAGGTCTATTACTAAAAATAAGGATGGGAGGAAATTGAAGATTAATCTTTCATCATTTCTATAAGCAGTGTTTCATTTGATCCCATACTGTGTTCCATTTAAAATGCAGCAGTCTATACGGGAGTGGAAGGAAGCTGGCTGATTGATTTTAATTTTTTTTAAGGATGAAAGAAGGGGTCCAACTCTCATAGCTGTACAATCAAAGTGGGACCTGAAGAGGTTGGCCAACGGAATGCCAGTTCTGGATGAGTTCCCATTGGTGCCTGTTCATGTAATTGATGATATTAGCTATGGTGTGTTGGATTGGCAGCGTCATGGTGTGCGTAGAATGATCAGACACTACCTCAGCCTGGATAGCATTCTGTCTAAGGCATTTGAGATGGCCAGGTAGGAATATTTTTAGCTTACATAAGTCGATAAACATGTCTGAAATTAAACTGGTTCCTGCCAAGCTCTTCTGATGGCTTAGCAGGGAGCTTAGGTGAGTTCACTGCCCAGTAACATGTTGGTAAAGGAGATCTCTGGCCTGTGCTGATTTAGGCAGGGCAGCAGTAAGAGGGACTACAATTGTCCACAGCATCCCTCGGTTAGGGAGAGGAAATAAATCAACCAGGGGGCTCGAATTTAGCAGACCTGCGGGTTCCCAGCGGGTGGTCCTCCGGGAGCGTCGAAAACGCGGACGGCGAAATTAGTGGGTTGCCCACGCGATCGTAGCAGGCAACACCCTAATAGGAATCAATTACCTGCTCCTCCGGGGTCCACGGCGCTGGCCTGCGCGTCGGTCGGGCTGCGCATGCGCAGTACGATCTGTCAGCTGGAGGCTCTCTAGTTAAAGGGGCAGTCCTCCACTGACAGATGCTGCAACCAATGGGACAAATTGCAGCATGGAGCAGCCCAGGGGGAAGGCTGCTCCCAGTTTAATGATGCCTCACCCCAGGTATCATCAGATGGGGTGAGGAGGAGGGGGAGGACACAGATCTTCCCCCCGGCGGGCGGGAGGAAGCGGCCTGCCTCTGCCACCAAGAAGGCCTGGCTCGAGGTGGCAGAGGGGGTCACCTGCGCCACCAACATATGGCCCACCTGCATACAGTGCAGGAGGCGCTGCAATGACCGCAGTAGGTCAGCCGCAGTGAGAACACGAAGTCTTTCCCCTACACTCCGTCTGCCACAACACTGCCCCCACCCCACATCTCCTTCGGCACCGCCAACACTATTCTGTCACATCACCCTTCATACCCACTCACACCCCATCCTCATCTTACCTCCACCTACTCACCTCGCCAGTACTCATCCTGCCACTAACACGCAACCCAATCCTCATACAATCTCATGGCTCCATCCCATACTCACCCTCTCGTGCATCTCCCTCACGGCCAGCCTCACTCAACCTGCCACCACCTGTGCTGCAGCCACAGGGCATGCATCACATATGTGCAGTAGGCAGCGTAAGGCAAACGTCTCGTCAGCATGAAGGGGGTGCACAAGGGTGTCTGAGGGTTTGTCATGGGTGTTACCCATATTGAATTTCAGAGCAACAAACAGCACACATTATATTGACACCACCACTGCCATGTCTCCGCGAATCCTGTCCGTTGTGTCCAATAATGCCCGCTCCTGGGTATCACTATGAGGACCCACCACTGATGCCACCCATCGTGTTACTGCAGAGTAGGTGCAGGTGTATTTGCAGGGCTCGTCCGCGCAGACGACTGAGAGACATCGGCGGTGTAGCTGGCTGCACCCTGGAAGGATGCGGAGGAGAAGGTGTGGTGGGCAGTGATGACTTTGCCAGCGACAGGTAAGCAGTTGGTGCTGGGGCCAGCCAGGAGCAGCTCGGCATGAAAGAGGCTGCAGATCTCCACGACTACATGTCGAGCGAATCTGCGCCTCCCTGTGCACTGCTGCTCGGAGAGGTCCGGGGAGCTGCGCCTCGGTCTGTGGACCCTGTGGCGAGGGTAGTGCCCTCTGCGACGCGTCTCTCTCTGCGGTAGCCCTCCCTCCTGCTGTGCAGGTGGGCGTGCAACAACACCGTGTTGGGGGGATCCACGTCTCTGAGGCGGACGGCATGGACTGCGAGGCTGCTGGTGCTGGTCATGCTCTTCGTCCTCCGAGGGTGTCCACACACCACCCAACTGGCAGGTGTTGGTCTGAGGGGTTGTGCAGGGTAGGTGTGTGGTTCTTCGGACTGGGGCTGCGGTTTCGTGTCGGTCTGTCCTCTGGCTTGGTGGGGGGTGGTGGAGGGCAGGGGTTGCCCTATGTGACGCGGTGGCCTCCTGCGTGGGTGAGGGCTCTCCCCCGTGGAGCGCACCTTGGCACCTGCCACAGGCTGCTGGCTGCAACATGCCTGGTTGGAGGGAGACTGTTTCCCCCAGTGTGGGAAACTCACTGCCTTGAACCTAAAATCCCACACTTCCTCTTTTGACAGCTGCTTCAGCTCATTAACTGACCACAACGAGCAAGGTAAGTACTCTCAAGTGGAACCCCGCTGGCTTTAATTGCCTGCGGGATTCCCACCAGCGGGGCTTGCGCGCGCAGCCCCGCACGTCAGCGCGGTACCCGGAAGTGGCCAGGATTTCGTCGCGATCCGGTCACGTGACCGGAGATCGGGATTTTCGGGGCCATCCCGCTGGGAACCCGCCGGAAACACGCTCCTAAAATCGAGCCCAGGGTTTGTACTCCTGTTTACCTATCCAGTGACCTATGCTCAAATGTGTAGATGCTGGATAAAGATGTGATTGCTCTTAGCTATGGCGCCCCCGCCATGGAATTGCTTGCTGACACTCAGTGTCAAGGCTAGCACATGACAAATGGCCACATGGGTAAGTTACCATACTCCAGCTTGAGTTTGTGCCTTCAGGAGAAAATGGGAGAAGCTTGGAAGTGAGAACCAGCTGGAACCTGCTATGCATTGGTGGAAATTGCGTCCTTGACCTTCTAAGCAAAGATTTGGCTATCTCGTCCGTGTGCTTCTGAAAAATCTAGGAGAAAGTGCAATCCTAGGCTGCTCTTGTGCACCTCCAATTGCCAGTTATGCAGTCACATTGGCAGATGTCTTGGAGCAAGTTCCCCAATGAGCCTCGTGGCTGAGGGAGATGAATGGTGCAGGGACATCCAGCAGGTGGAAAATATTTTTCAAACTGAGAGGCTGAACTTCAGAAAGTTTAAACTGGAGGAAGGAACATTAGAAAGGAAAGAATCAACTCATATTTCTTATGCACACCCCAAGTTGACTGCCTGACACTGGCAGAATCGGAGAATAGATCACATTCTATCCATTTGACTAAAGATGCTTGCGTGGCATATATTCATTACATCAGGAAAATTTCTGAAATGAATAAAGCAAAATAAAATAATAGCACGGAAGACTGATTTAGTAAACTGTCTGGTATTAAACACTGTCCTTTAATACTAACTACATAATTCCCATCCCAGATATTACCACATCCCCATTGGGAATCTTCCAGATGACATCTCTACCTTTGGATCGGACCTCTTCTTCTCCAGGCATCTTCGACGACACAACCATCTGTTGTGGCTTTCCCCAACATCCCGGCCTGATCTGGGAGGGAAAGAGGCAGACGATAATCGTCTGGTGATGGAATTTGACGAGAGGTCAACAGTTGAGATTAATAATCCAGGGTGTTACTCCACAGGTATGTGGGCTGCTGTACAAATACTGCTTCATCAGGATAACAGAAACATTTTTTAGGTCATTCAATGCTGTAGATTGCTCTCCTTCTCTCCCTCCTTCTCTGAAGCAGGGACTAGCAAGTTAACTTGAATGGAAAAAAAGGAAATTAAAACAAAATACATCATAGAGAACAGCAGAAAAAATTCAAACCAGGAAAGGTTTGCATAGGCACAGCCACGTGGCTTGCGGGTGCTTGCAGGCAGGGAATACCATTTACATCCATCTAATTTGTTTTATCCAGTGATGGTTCCTGCACAACAGCCACAGCAGGTACAAGTAAAAATTATTGCACAAAGGATAAGAGCAACACCAGACCATGTCTTTAAGCCTCAGATTCATTCACCCAATGTTCTCAGGATTCCAAGATGGCCTGGGTCTGAGACCAGTGAATGATCTCACTTGATCCCACTCTACCTACGTACAAGGAAAGTTTAATCTTAGTGACCGAGGAAGGAATGACGTTTTAGCTCTGATTCGATAAGGATGCATATGTAGCAGTAGCATTCTAGAGACTGAATATGTTGCACATGTGGCTGTGTAACACAAATTATTCATCACAATTGGAGACCCCATTGCCATTTACTTCATGGAATTATCAAATTCATGTTGGGCCTTGGTTTGCTTCCCAAAAATTGGGCCATGGATGCTTCCACTGATTTCATTATTTCTCCCAGTTTGAAGTGTTGTACTTGATATCTCTAAATATTAGCTGCTCCATTGTGGATTTTTCTTGAAGTCTATGAAATTTTCTGCTTCTCTGCTAGTTCCATTTTTCTCCCTGTATCTGCATCACCAGGCTATGCATTTCCTGGCACTGAGGGCGAATGGCCTCTACATTTGCCACTGTTCAGCTGGCTAATAAGGACGCGACAAGCCTTTCTACAAGCATCTACCTTCTCAAAGCTTTGTTTAGTTAGTTTTAATTCAGTTAATAGGATTCAGTCACTTATAAATTTTGTGAAATTTTAAATAAGAAAATATCCTGGATCTTGACTTTTTTTTTCTAAAAAGTTATTATTCTCTCATCTAGTTTCTGTGGAGCTCGATATTCAGAGTCTGGCTGTTAACACCATCCTTCAGTCCCATCACGTAAATGATATGGAGGGAGCATCCAGTATTGGTGTCAGCTTCGATGTTATCCAGCAAGCTTCGCTCGAAGACATGATGGCTGGTAACCAGGCAGCTAATGCACTAGCCAGTTATGATGAGACAGCATTGTGCTCCAACACGTTCAGGTATTTGTGTGTGGAGAGCAAAGGGGAGAGAGAAGGTTGTCAGCAGCTTTTCTTGGGGCCCTTTGTAAGAGTTTGTGCGCTGATCAATTTGTTGTGTTTTTTGAGTATTTTCTATTGTTCCCAATTTATAGCATTCATTGTTTTTTCTTTTACTGCAGCTAATGTAACGTGTACTAGGAAAAACATTTTCCTGATATCCTTTTGAGTCTAAGAACTAATTTGCATAATTCAGACAGCTTTTTAGTTAAATTAGTGCTTTTGGTATTACAGTTCAACAACAACAACTTGCATTTATATAGTGCCTTTAACCTAGTAAAATGCCCCAAGGCAGGGAGTGTTACCAAGCAAAATTTGATATCAAGCCACATAAGATGCTATTAGGACAGGTGATCAAAAGCTTGGTCAAAGAAGTAGCTCTTAAGGTGCATCTTAAAGGAGGAGAGAGAGGCGGGTAAAATTCCAGAGTTTAGGGCCTAGGCAGCTGCAGGCCTGGCCGCCAGTGCTGGAGCAATTAAAATCGGGGATGGCAAGAGGTTAGAATTGGAGGAGCGCAGAGATCTCGAAGGGTTGTAGAGCTGGAGGAAGTTAGAGATTGGGGGTGGGGTGGTGGTGGGTGGATGTGAGGGCCATGGGGGGATTTGAAAACAAGGATGAGAATTTTAAAATCGAGGCGTTGCTGGACCGGGAGCCAACGTCGGGCAGCTAGCATAGGAGTGGTGGGTGAACAGGACTTGGTGCAAGTTAGGACATGTTCAGCAGAGTTTTTGGATCATTTAAAGGTAAATGCCCAAAGCTGTTCAATAACATACTAATTTATGTGCTGATGTGACATAGGCTGACTATTCCCTATCCAGATTGGCCCACAAGTTAATGGGAGAGAAGGCACTAAGAATTTAAGACAAGTATGTCATGTGGAAGTTTTTTTCTTTCCCAGTGGGTTACTACATAACCGCTAAATATTTTAACAGTTTGTTTCAAAATACTGGGCTCCAGCTCCCAACTTGATACACTTCTTTCTTGTACTTGGTTGTGAAGCATTCGCTCCAACTATGCATTTTGTCACAATAAATTGAGTGCTCTGTCAAGTATTTTATGTGTGTTGGCATTGGCTTATTGCTCACTCAGCCAAACAGCGACTGAAAGTTGGGTGTAGCTGATGCCTGTTGGGAACTTTTTTTGGTCCCTGCAGCTTTTTTTTTTCTCTCTCGGCAACACACACGTTCTGCAGTTGGGTGGGTGGATGCCTTCTCCGAGCCTCTGCCAGTGATGCTCAGAGCAGGTGGTTGGGAAGCTCGCGCCATCACCATCATAACTTTATTTTTCCCTTTCCTTCCCCCTCCACCAGCCAGCTTACCAGTTGGTCACTCCTCTCAGTAACACAACTGATTGGGATTTAAACATGGAGGATGAGACTTGTGATGCTATATATGCTGCTCTGTGGGCACAATGAGTGTCAAAATTGTTTGCAGTCCCTGCTTAAACCATTGTTTCTCTGCTAATGAGTGTATTCCTGTTGTTCCAGAATTTTGAAAAGCATGGTTGTTGGCTGGGTGAAGGAGATCACCCACTATCAGAATATGTATGCTGATAACCAAGTGATGCACTTTTACCGTTGGCTGCGATCTCCCTCATCACTGTTGTATGACCCTGCACTACACCGTACTCTCCACAACATGATGAAGAAGCTGTTTCTGCAGTAAGTTTTTAAAAATACAGGTGTATGGTAATGGGTGCTTTAGAGTGAAGTATAAGCATCTTCTGAAATCAGTCTGTATTTTCCTGAAGGAGGTAGATGGCTGTGTGGTATTTTTAAAGTGTCAACATTTTCTTACCTTAACGTTTCACAAGTTTGCGTTTAAGCTCTTACCAAGCGCACAGTCTGTTTTCTGTCTAGATCTCTTAACAGAACAGGATACATGTTTCAGAAGGTGCCTGTACCCTAATGTCCTAACAAAGATGTGGTTACAATAGAAATAGCAAATATCCTATAGATGTTTGCCTGACTGGCAAATGCTATTAGATTGCCCAGTGTTATACAAATAAGAACAGTACATAAAGCCATAACAGTATGCACTTAATGCTATCCTGTAAAGGGGGCATTCTCCTCCTATAGTTATAAAGGGTGCAAAATTGGTTTGTTTAGCATCTTAGAAACAATAAATCAGAATGATAGCAAATGCTCAAAGTTTAAAGAAATTGAACTGGGGTCAGAGCTCTATTGTAAGGAATGCTCATCATTCTTTTGATTATTAGCAAGTATTTTGATTTTTTTTTTAATAAGTAAAGTGGATATTTCATAGCAAGGAAATGTATACGCCTATAATCGAATCTCTGATTTCTTATACACTGTTAAGTTTTATTTTTGATGCAATTGTGATTGCTGTTTTTTATATTGCAGATTTTTAATGTAAGTAATCCCATGGCAAGATGCAGCTTTTCTAGTGAGAACCATGTTGATCTTTTTAGGGTTTACTCTGATGTATCTTTTGTGCTTAATGCTAAATACCACTCCATAAACAAGCCTTAGCTCCCGATGATCCAGAGTGACATTATGCACACAATGTCTAGTGATGTACTATTGTCTAGGGGTCAAACAGAAGCCCTCATTACTATAATAGTTTTCTGGAATTGACATTTTCTTTTGGGTAGTTAAACAATTAATACTTTATCACACCATACGTACTCAAGAATACAAACTTAACTGAAAATCAAATTAACAGAAAAAGCAGATACTAGTGGAAAATTAATTCAGCAGATTTCACCTGATTACAGAGCTTTTAACTTCTATCTCCTTGGGTGGAAGAATACTTAGACACAACACTTCGCCACTATTTTAGTAATACTAAACTGGGATTAACACATGTAGCATCACTTATACATAAGATTCAGTCTACCAACATACAGTTTCTGGCCTCTATCTTGATGGACGTTGTAGAGAAGAGAGCATGCTGCCTGGGCTATACCTTTCCATAACCATTGATTTCTTGTACTCCAGCTTTGAATTTCAAAACATTTCTTCAATAGTTGAACAAAGGGGATGGAGTTTTTACAGAATGCACAAGACTCCTTTCTGACTCAATAGTTAAGAAGCCTAACAAGGGAAGAATCACCACTAGACCTTGTAATGACCCACAGCAGATAAGAGAAGTGTGGAAGAATATCGAGGGAGTAGTGATCACAATATAATATGGTTTAAGATAATAATTGAGACAGATACAGATAGTATAAAGACCAAAGTAATATTTGGAAAGAGCCAACTGAGGGAATAAAGATGGATCTATTGAAGGTAAACTGGAGAAAAATATTGACCGAAAAAGAAGTCGAACAACCGTGTACGATATTTGAAGGGAAGATCAATAGAGTTCAATGAAAATATATTCTTCCTTTTTAAAAAAAACAAACTAGCCACGAATGGGATGCCATGGATAAATAGAAGTGAGGGTAAAATTGAAACTAAAGAAAAAGGTATTCACAAAGTAAATGAGATGACGACAAGAGGGAATAGGCTGAGCTTAGGGAAGAGGATAAAAAGAAAATTAGGAAGGCAAAGAGTAAATATCTAAGAATATAACTAGAAATAGTATATAGAAGTAGTAAGAAGTATTCTATAGGCACATAAGTAACAAAAGGAGAATTAAGTTAGGCATAAGGCCACTAAGTGATGAGTAAGATAAACTCACAGGAGATAAGTCTGAAATGGTAGGAATACTGAATAGATGCTTTGTACTGAAGAGGCTGCCAAAGAGGAAATGACAACAGTAGAAGCCAAGAGAGATATTGCAACAGTTAAGATAGAAGGAAAGGAGATACTAGACAAACTAGCTAAACTTAAGGTGGACAAGACCCCGGATGGAAATGAGTATCTGCAGGTGCAATCCAAAGAAACTGGGGAGAGATAGCAGAGGCACTAATATACGTATATAAAAATTCAATAGAAAAAGGAATAGTGTCAGAGAACTGGTGAACAGCAAATCCAATTCCTGTATTTAAAAAGGGAGGTAGAACTAACCTAGAGCGCTATAGATCAGTTAGTTTAACGTCTGGTAGAAAAAATACCAGAATCTTTGTTAAAAGATCAGATAACAAAACGCCTAGAGACGGAGAATATAATTTAAAAATATATATATAGTCAGCATGTATTTCTGAAAGGAAGGAACCCCATTACCTACAGGGCTAATTAGGTGGTTGTTAAATGGTTCCTATTTGCTTTGTAATCAAAGACATTTACATCAGAATAATGCTTTGAATTGACATTCTGTGTACCAGAAAGCAGCATGTATCATGTCCAACATGTGAAAAACCATTTGGTAGAGAAACAAAAGCAATAGAGAGATTCTGTCTCAGCTGGCAATAACCAAATTTGAAGTGTCCAACCACATCTCCTAAAAAGAAATTAAAAATGTATAGACTTTATTGTTATTTAAATTTTGACAGAACCGCGATCCGTCACACCTGACTTTCACTGGTGTTCATGTTTTACCTGGTGGCTCATCGCTTTCTAAGTTCTGTGTTGCTGGTATATATGAATTCACACACAAACTAAGCATTACAAAACAACTTGTAGAAGTTGGTGACAAAGCCAATAAAAGCCATGCACTGATGTAAAGCAGATCAAAACCTTGTAAAGTAATCCAACTTCTGAAACTTTTGTATATTTGGATCTGAATCAAATGGTTACTGTGATACTGTTTGTGTGTTGGGGCATCTTTTGAGGCCATCTCCAGTCAGGCTTGAGTGGCCTCACTGAAATTTAAAAAAGACAATCCAGAATGTTATATTTACAAAATGTATTTTTTTTTAAATCTTCATTATAAGTTTCACCTCTTTAACAATGGTAAGTTAATGCCTTTTGAATGAAGATGTCTCTTGTGCACCAAATTTAATTATGTATGTAATATCTGCTGTAGATTTTCATCTTGCACTACCATGCACAGTGTGCTTTTAGTGATTTAGCATCAGATACTACGTTACTATAGCAGTACTGAACTGACTTATAAATTTTATCTCTTGGCCAGAAAGTTATAATGTCCTATGGTTACAAAAAAAATGTTATCAGCAGAGTGACCATCAAAATGGACTAAATATGACTTGGCATTTCTGTTTTTTCACATAGGCTTGTAGCAGAATTTAAAAGGTTGGGTTCATCTGTGATTTATGCCAACTTCAACCGTATAATACTGTGCACCAAGAAGCGGCGGATTGAGGATTCAATAGGATATGTGGAATACATTACAAAGAGGTAATGTCTGCATTTCTACACAAATGGACCTTTTTAAATTGTTATAAGTAGGGCCTTAAAATCAAATATGGGAAAATATTTTTCCTTTTAAATTGAAGACAAGATCATTAATATGGTAGTTCTACTGCTGTGAAGCTGTCAAATAAAAATAATGCTTTTTTTTGGATTAATTTTATTTTATGTAGCATTCTTCCCACCCGAGTGGCATTATTGTTCGGATTTGTGGTTGGTCTAATTAGACTGCACGTCCCTAGCCCCAATTCCCAGGCTCCCAGTGTTTGTGGCTGAGTTGTTAGACTCGCTATTAGATAGACTGTCTGGATTCAGCTCAGCTCAGTTGGTAGTACTCACTTCTGTCAGGTTTTTAGTTCAAACCCCACTATGAATTTGAATACAGAATCTAGGCCTACAGTTCAGTGAAGAAGTGTTGCATTGTCGGAGGTGCCTGATCATTTCAGGTAGCATATTAAGCAGCCCTGTCTACTTGCTCAGGTAAAAGTAAAAGGTTGCTTGGCACTGTTCAAACAAGATCCAATATTCTTCCCTCAACTACTACCACCACCAAAAATCTATTCATCACCTATTCATTCATTTGTGGACCCTTTCTGCACGTGTTTGCCTACATAACAACAGTGACTGCACTTCAAAAGTAATATATTAGTTGTAAACGGCTTTGGAATATCCTGGGGATGTGATAAGTTGTTATATAATTGTAAGTCTGTTCTCTTTGCCTCAGACGGACCCAGATAATGGTTCAATCCCGGTGCTTATGTGGATGTTACATTCTGAGATTAACTATGGGAGTAACTTAGAACAATAGGGGATGACGGATCATTTTCTATGGACCCATTGTACTGCTCCCGCAAAAACAATTGGTTTTAGCAATAAATTGTTCACATTTTTTATTTATAAACACAGCAGTTGTACATTATATGTCGGATTCAGCTGTCGGTACTGATTTCTTATTAGGCTGCAGATTGATGTGATTCAATAGAGCAAAGCAGCTCTGAAACCTGGGCATAAGCTAACAGCTTACCTGAGAAAGGCGTCTGGGAAATTTGAATAACCATCAAGGTTGAGATTTCCAGCCTTTTGGGATTGCAGCCCCAATTCTGCCATGAGTAATGCTAAGATCATTGTTATGTACGTGAAAGAAATAGGCTGCTTGAGTAATTTTATCTTTTTTAAACAAAAAACAGCATTCATTCCCGTGAGATTTTCCACTCCCTCTCCATCTCGTTTTCTCGCTGCTGGGAGTTCCTGCTTTGGATGGACCCAGCCAATTGTGGTGGTATTAAGGGAAAGCTTCCCTCCAGCGTTCTCAGCGAAGAGGTAAGGGGCTCTTCCTTTACTCTAAAGATGTTGGATAGTATTTGTAGATCATGAACAAAAATGAAAACTGAAAAATTCATGTATGTTTTTATTTGAGTTTAAAATTCCTACTAGCTACATTGGTACAAACATAAATGATGTAGAAGTGTGTGGTTTTAGTGACTCAGTTTTCCAGGGATCTCCACTGTGTTAAGGATATTGGTACTGATGCACTATGGGGTAAGTCACACTTAAACCAATGCACTTTAGGACTGTGTGCTACTTGTAATTCATCACCTCAATTTGTTCCGACCATCATTGACAGATCTGTAATCACTATATTTCACCCTTATTATACATGTCATGTTGTTTACCAAAGTCCCAAGACAAAAATCTACAATTGTACTGCTGGATGTCTTGCATAGTTCAGGACCTGAAAATTTTGTGTGCTCACCATTACTGTAGGAATGCACATCTTGAACCCAAACCCCAATTGAATATTCAATCTTTGAGACTCAACGTACATTAAGATAAGGGATGATTAGCTGGAAAATCCTAATGTTCCAATATCCACAACAGATGTAGGGAACATACCAGAATGTCTAAGGTATGATTATATGGTGCTGTATTTAGCTCCTGTCAGTTGATCCCATGTAAAACCAACCTGAATAATGAGAAGAAAATAATCTGCCAGTTGTTGTCTGAATTAAGTGCAGTATTGTTTGGAAAACCATTTAATGTTTGGCATACCAAGATCAAGAAATGAACAGAGATACAAAGTTGTATCTCTAACACTACTTTATCTTCCTTACTATACATATACAAAGATAATATGTTTATCGGAGTGAACATTACAAATGGTACAGTAACTTGATATAGGAAATACAACAGCACTGCAGTAGTTGGGCTCAACTTAGTGTAACGTAATTACAGACGCTTAGACTTAGCTCAATTTCAGAATGATGGTCTTGAAGATTATGCTATATGTAGTCTCTCAGTTATATAAGCAAACAACTGATACCAAAATATTTAGGGAGCATATGATTGGTACCAGTTTTTTAAAAAAAGCCTATGACTTCTTTGTTCCAGAAATGGTTGCATGTCAGGTTAAAGTTGATTCTTCTCCTACATTGACCTGGTTTTGTTCATCCTGGGCTAAATATGGTATCTAGATTGTGACTCTCCTGGATCCCTCACAACTGTCAGTTGTTCCAGGTTCATCTGGCATCTTTTTTTTCTATTCTATCCCATACATGTACTTATCCATTTACATTATGTTTCTCATCTAAAGTACAGTACAGAATTGTCTGGTCAACAAGATCTCAGCTGAATTGAATTCCCTTTATTTTTCTTAGCTTCTTTTCCTTTTATTCTGATTGGAGTGCCTGAGTATTCTTTTGGCTGACTTGGTCTCCATTGTAAATAGACTACAGCAAAAGCTGCCTTTAACGGATGTCTGGATATACAACTTTAAACGAGCAATTTCAAGAGAATAAGGAAAAAGCTTTTAACAGTTGGACTGGTAGCCGGGGCAGGAATTGGTATATTAGAATAAGTCAGTTAAGGATAAATGAAATAGGTTGAGTGACAGCTTGGTTTAGTTGGAAACCACTGGGAAGAATATTGGAACATCCAAAGAGAACTGTTGCTGTTGAAGCCAAATGCAACAGTACTTTAACAGCAAGGGGGCTATTAAAGAAAAACTCAGATCCTTTAAAGGTGTTAAAGCCAAGGTGTTGCATGAAACTAGGGATGAAATCTACAAAGTTCTGACAATCATAATTTTGAATATATGGATGTTCCCACAGATTGGAAGCAAGCTAATGTAGCTGTTTTCAAAAAAGATGACAAAGCATAACCTATCCATTAGTGTTGCATCACTAACTGGCAAATTAATAGAACTGATCAATAGGAACAAGTCTGAAGATTACCTATATGAAAATATCCTAGTAGATAAGTCAGTACAGTTTTAGAAGGGAGGCTTACTATCCTTTTGATTTTTTTTTTTGAAGAAATGGTATCCCAGAGTTGGAAAGCCCATGATGTAGTATACTTGGACTTCATGAAAGTCTTTGATAAAAGTCTTGCATTAACAGCTGCTGCACAACCAATAAGGTATTGGGTATGCTTAGTTAACTTGGCTATTGATAAAGAATTGGTTGAAAGAGAGGTAATAGTATGTATTAGGGAAGTGATATTGGATGCAAAGGTGTACCCCAGGGATCAGTGCTGGGACTCCACTGTTTTTAATTTACATAAATGACCTGGATTTAGAAACTCCACTGCATGTTGCTCAAATTCACAAATGATGCTAAATTTGAGGGGGGAGCAACCCAATCCAATGAAGCAGCCAAAGAACTACAGAAGGACATAGTCAAAATTTGCAAGTGGGAAAAACTGTAGCAACTGTAATTCAGTTCTGAGATGTGCAAGTTGTTAAACATCAGAAGAAAACATGGACATACTCAGTAATTGGTTTAGAAAGGGCCAAAGGAAACACTGGTCATTGCAGAGCAGCAATCAATAAAGCAAACAGAATGCTGAGCAATATTACCAATCCAGTAGATTATAAATGAAGGTATCATGCTAGAGGTGTGTAGTGCTCTGCTTAGGTCCCACATTAATTATGGTCACTAAGGCAACAGGGAAACATCCAAGCTGTGAAAACAGTACAGAGAAGGGTCACTAAGCAAGGTAAATGAGAGGGGACTGTATAAAGGTATGCAAAATATTAGGCAAATCTGGAGCAATATTTCAAAGTAAAATGACTGTAGAGCAAGCAGATGTAAATGAAAACTCGATAAAGCAGGGTTGATGCCGAGAAGTATTTCTCTGCACGTAGTGATTAATACCTTGAATGGTATAGTTATGGAGGCAAAAACTGGAATAATTGAAGAGGCAGTTGGATACTTTGAGGGGCGTGTAGGTTTCAATGGAAGCATGAGCTGGATGGGACGAATGGTTTTCCTCATCTGAACTTAACTTTTGAGATATTAAAGGAAATTGCTGAGCTGCTATAGGTAGGTAAAGATCAGAGGCCAGATGTATCCTTACAAAAGAGAAAGAACTAGGTTGCTATCATGTGTCTGCTTGACAAAGCCTTGGGAGTAGGACAGCTAGTGTGTTGACCATAGATGGTACATAGCTCAAGGAGATCAAAGCAACAAGGGAGAAAATAGAAGGAGCTGAAGCAATCACTAAAATTACAACAAATTGGGGGGAGGGGAATTGCTAGGATGGTTTCAAGGTTGCAATCTAATCTTGAGATTTAGTTGACTGTTCTAAACAGCTGGTGTCAGCCCAGTTCTTAGACTCTTATCTCTTTTCCCACCTGAACTCTCAATACCATTTGCGATTTCTTGAGCAGATGACCAGATTCCAGACTTCTGCTCGTATCGTTTGAGCTATCTACTGGGAGGTAAATGAGCATGCTGTGGAGAACCTCTTGTTCAAGGTCTCTTCCAGGCAGCGGAACTGATCTGCATTTAAGGTGTAAAGAAAATGTCTAATTGTGACAAACGGAAATTGATTGGTTAGACCAGTAAATGCTTTGCTTTGGCAGTTAACTTTTGAGTCTCATCAAAGCAGAAACCGTAACTGTGAACAATGTGTGGTAACATTGTGTTTTGTCAAGGTGGAGAAGGATAAAGAAACAAAGGAACGTGTTGAAGATGAGGACAGCGATGATGAAGATGTTGAAGAGGTTCATAATGAGGATGAGGAAGGTGGTACAGATGTAGAAGACCTTTTGGACAATAACTGGAATATTATGCAGTATCTGCCACAAGCGTCCTCTTGCCAGAGCTACTTCCTCATGATTATCTCAGGTACTGCAAATTACAAACCTATGGGCCAGCAATTTTTATATATTTTATTACTATATATATATATATATATATATATATATATGTATCTCTCTATCTCTATCTTTCTCTAGGCTGGCAAGTGATTTTTTAAAAATGATTTGCGATTGATCTTATTACAAATTTCAATCTGTTAATCTTGGCTTTAATCGCATATTTAAAGAATTACTGCATGCATCTTATTCAAGTTTGTTTTACTGCTGTTATTATAATCCAAAAATTGCAACATAGACTAATAATAGTCAGATCTTTGTTTAAAAGAAAAACAATATAATGGGCACAATTGACATTTTGGTTATGAGCCCAATGCAACTTTATGCATTTTATTTCTGTAATTCACTGTCTACTGATCTGCAGCATACGCATACACATACATACAAGCACTGAACCAATAAGCTTGCTTGCTGTTGAAGAATGTTGTTGCCAATTCTTTTGGCAATCAAAAAGTGCAATAATTCATCGTGACAAGTACTTGCATACTTTTTTTTAAAAAAATTAGTCCTTTCATTCCAGTTTGCCATCATCTAGCTCTGGAATGCACTAGATCACACCTGCCAAAAATCTGGCAGGTTGGCAAGAATCCTCTTTTTTTTGTCTCTGGTGTTTGCAACAACGTGAATAGAGGTGCAAATCGTTCCTGCTTGCCACAGCATCGAGCCAAGTTGTGCAACTAATGAAAGTTAATGAGCCTCGCACGTCCAGGCAAGTCCTGTTTACAGACAGACTCACAGGGTTAACAGGTTACTACAGGAACAGCAGGTTAAACGTGTGTATTTAAAAAGCAAACCCAGACCCCATACACAGTATAAAGATTCAGTGCATTAACTTAGTAATTAACAAAATATTTTAACCCAGATGATTTCCTTTGCAAATAGTGACTCCTAAATTTGGAGCCAAGATTTTAAGGCAGTACAGTCATACAAAATTAATTTTAAAGTTATTTATTAAGCTACATTAGCAGCATTTTAAAAAAATTCTTACTTTTTGTCAGCTCTTATCTTACAGTGCTCTCCCTTCCTTGGCGTAAACCCAGTCTGAATTCAGTATTAACACACAGGTTTGTTAAAGAAACAAAAAGCCCGCAGACAGACCTGTGCTAGGTCCCCAGCAGTCACCGTCGGCCTACAGTGTGTCTCGCTGCTCCTAGCTCTGTTATCACTGTTAATACATGTGTATAGCACCATGGCAATTATAGATTCCATCGCCCAACCTTCTGCGATGTGTTGTTTGGAGCACCAAGAACCTGAAGAACCACATCTCCCAACAATCTTTGCAAAAATCATGCATGCTCTGATCCTGTACAACCCAAAACCAGATTTCACTAAATTGGAACTATAACATTTCTTTCACTACTAAAATAAGCATACCTCCTCATGCCCTCCTAATAACCTGGGTGTGCCCCCCAGTTTGGGAACCTCTGGTATAAATAGGATTTCATACTTAATTTTGTCATTTTT
Source organism: Heptranchias perlo (assembly GCF_035084215.1). NCBI lineage: Eukaryota > Metazoa > Chordata > Chondrichthyes > Hexanchiformes > Hexanchidae > Heptranchias > Heptranchias perlo. The sequence goes on from NC_090349.1 coordinate 33,831,478, forward strand.
TTTCATTGCTGCTTCAGTTACTTTGGTGTTTACTGCACCAATGTTACTAGTGATTTATAATCTGAGGTTATGGAGCTCTAGTTAATCTGGTACTGCAGTGTTTAGTTCTAATCATGAAAGTGAATGTAGTCTGTGAATAGCATCTTTGCCACACCATGCAGTTACTTTAGTGTTGAGCTTTCAGGCTTTTGGACACAAAACCAAAGTTTTTTGTAGTGGGGGAGGTGGTTCTTGAATTGGTTTGGGTATCAAAGTTCAAAATAAGCATCATCGGACTCATCAGTTGAAGAGATGTGGCTTTAACCACAGAATGCAAAAAGGCTAAACTGACAGTAGGTCATGGGGCACAAGCTCAAACTGGTGGTAAGAAAAATATCTGACATCTCTCACAAATAACTCAGATGGGATGGGGCAAATGGCCTTCTCTATACATGTTGATCTTCCGATGTACAGTCAAAGACTTACCCCTAGGTTCACTTCTCAGGAATGCTATCATTAGAGGCTCAGAGTACAAGGAGTATAGGCTTTTCTTGCATATCTTTTATAATAAAGTTCAATTTTATCACTCCTTGCCTGAAAGTGGTGATTCTTGCTGGGATACAGTTCTATGGGCATCAACAGCTCTCTATTGTCTCACCCAAGTGATTTGTTTTTGTAGGCCTATACAGTGAGTATCAGTAGGCACAGGGGACATTATGGGCTCGATTTTCAAATGAAACCTTGGGGGCGGGGGGGGCAGCGAAAATCGGTAAAATCCGGAGCGGGTAAGAAACCCGGCTCCAATCCGCCGACTTCCGCATCTCACACAAACGCATCTGTGTGCACCCAGGGATCCATAAGTCCAGTGGGACGATATTTAAAGAAGCAAATGTATTGAGGTACTTACGGTACTTTATTTCTTACATATTAGGTGGTTAAAACGATTTTCAACTTACCTGGGCGGCTTTCCCTCGGCTTCCGATTCACGCCGAGCGGCCGGATCAGGCAAAAATAAATTAAATAACATTTCACACAGTTTTAAAAAGATAAATAAACCTACCATTTCAAACGATCTCACCTGCACCCCCTACTCCGATGCCTCACCACCCCCCCCGTTGTCTCCTTCTCCAATCTCTCAGCCCATGATGTGTGTGTGTGTCTCACCCTCCCCTCTCCGCCCCCCCCCCCCCCCCCCCCCACCGACTATGTTCAATGTCCCCTCCCACCTTCTTTGTCCCCCTCCTCCGATCTTTGTCTCCTTTCCCCCCCCCCTCCCCCCGGGGCATTGCAGCTCCTGCCAGCAGCAAGCCTGTCAATCAGATTGGCTGCCGGGCACAAAACCCGGAAACAAGATTAATGAGCATCAATTACCTCGCAATTGCGTGGGGAAAGGTAAAATTTTATTGTCCGGGTTTGTTGTGCAGCCATTGACCCCCGCCGCCATTTGAAAATCGTGCTCTATAGTTCAGCCCAAACCTGTCCTCCGCCATCCACATGCACGTTTTCCAGGAGGGGTGATGGATAGTATTCAGCATTAAGAACCCTGTCCCCTCTTACTCCTTGGGTGTTGAGCCCAATTGTAGTTCCCAAACTGGCTCAGTTTGCCCAGGCTGAGATCAAATAACTTAGCACAGAGCAGGAACCTGGCACCTGTTTTTTTTTTTGGCTCGTTAGTTAATGAATTTAGCCAATACACATTTGAGCACTGCTTTTCTTTTATACTTTTAATTCTAATGCAAGTTTATATTGTAGAAATTGAATGCTATTTTATAGAAAAGTGTAACTTAGGCTGTAAACAGTGTAAAATATGCTAGGTGTGCAAAAAATGACAGGATTTTTCATTTAAGCTTCAATTAATAGCAGTAATTTGAAAATCCAAAAGTGTCCAACTTCTTTTCACTTGCTAAACTAGATGATCAGATGTTCTCGTTGATGGAGTTAACTATCACAAGGTGCTTTATTGACATTTAGGGCGTTATAAAATTCTATTAAACTCACGTGGTTTCTTGCCAATGTATCTGCAATCCCTGCCTCATTATTTAATTATTGTAAGTTATTATTAAGGAGTGGCAAGAAAGATGATCCAGTTATAGATTTCAAAATTGCTTCATAACATCATACTTTTCCAGTTGGTAGTGTGTCTGAAGCTAACCAATATTGAGTGGAGGAAATCATATTCTGTACAAGAACGTAGCAGGGGAAGGACAAGGCTTCATTCAGTGTATTGTCATTTTTCTACTTAAAGTCCAGTTAGTAAACATATTTGTTTTTTTTCTTTAGCACAAACTCCTGACAAACTGCCAAGCAATAATTGTAGTAAATACCAGGTGACCATCTGCGGCATTGCTCATGGGTAGTCTGGGGTCTGCAGCACAGTCATGAAGTTTAGCTGCTAACTGTCCAGTTCCTTTTAATGTTGGTGCTTCTCATCCTTGTGTTTAAATTTTGAATTCCTTCATGGCCTTGCCCCTTCCTACGTCTGTACTCTTGTCCAGCCCTGTAACCCAAATTGCAGAACTCTTCATTCCTCTGATTCTGATCTCTTTACTGTCCCCCTTTCCATTACCTCACCATTGATGGCCGTGCCTTCAGTGGCATAAGCCCCATGCTCTGGAATTCTCTCCATGTCTCCACCTCCTTTTCTTCCTTTTAAAATCCACCTCTTCACCAAACCTTTGATCACCACTCCTAATATCTACTACTTTGGTTCGACATCTGTTTTTTTACTTTACACTTCTGTGAACATCATGAAACATTTTTCATGATTAAAGGTGCTTTATAAATGCAACATGCCATGTGGGTGAATGGTTTAAGTAGATCTTGTGGTGAGTTAGAACTTTACTGCTGTTTTGTAAAGGAGGTTTACAGTTCACCAGGTGTTTGTACATTTCTGACTCCAGGTCTGAAAAAAAAGAGCATACCTTTTTTATTCATGGCTCTTTGCTGTGTAGTAGAAGCTCTTAAGTTTTAAAATATCTTTGCACTTCTCTTATCTTTCTCCCCCCCCCCCCCCCACCACCCTCTCCTCAAATCACATCCCTAGGCCATTTGTTTACAGTTGCGGTACTTCGTCTGATACATTTTTAGATCACATCCAAGTGTTGAATGAGGGAAAATGGGGAAGGGGAAAGTTGGCAGTCACTGTTGTCCCGCCTCTTAAAATGAGTTGGAGTGGTATTGGTAGAAAATTGGACATGGGTCTGCTTCTTTCCCTTTTCTAGGGATTAGTGAGTAAGACAGGTGGACCTGTAGAGAAGGAGGGAAGTCATTTCATATCCCAGAAAAAGCAATAAATTACAAATTGGCAGAATAGAGACAGAGAAAATGAATTGGGGGCAAAGTTAGATGTTAACATCATTGTAACTGACTTTTCTTCTCTGCTCCCCCCCCCCCTCTCCTCACTAAAATAAAATTCATATTGTGCAAGCATCCAAGCAAATCATCTACTGTCACTGAATTTATTTATGATGTTTCATGTACTCACCACATTGAAATCTTTCAGCTTATATTGTAGCTGTGTATCACAGCATGAAGGAGGAACTGAGACGTAATGCCCCAGGCTGTACTCCTGTCAAACGACGAGTAGCCAGCCAGATCACTCAGGAGCCAGCAGGAGAAACTGGTGCTTTAGCAGGTGAGAACTTAAAAGTGCAGAAAGTAGTGTTTGCAGCAAAACACTTCATACCATTCATTATATTTCTGCTGTTATTGAAATCATTTTGAAGGATTGACCTATGGAAATTGCAAAAAGAATTTTGTTATGTCAGAAATTTAAAATAAACTGAACCATTTGCAATTTTTTCAATAGATTAATTCTTAAGCCAGAACAACTTTTAACAATTTGGATATTAATTTTTCTACACACTTAGGATGAGATTTTAAATTATCTGAAAAACTATGGGTTGTGTAACTTTAAAAGAAGAAATGGACATTTTCTATGAATTGTACTTACTGCAGTAATATGCTACTTTTGACTGAGTTTCTGTATAGATAAATATTACTTTCAGACAGTAACTGTAATGCTTTTCATATTCTCATGGTTTCCATTCCCACCAGGCTCCAATTGTCAGTGTCAGACATGGCTCAGTGGTAGTTTCTTGCCTCTGAGTCAGAAGGTTGTGGGTTTGAATCCCACTCCAGATACTTGAGCTCAAAATTCAGGCTGACACTGCAATGCAGCACTGAGGGAGGGCTGCAGTGTTGGAAGTGCCATCTTTCGGATGAGATGTTAAACCGATGCCCCGTCTGCCCCCTCAGGAGGACGTAAAAGATCCCATGGCACTATTTTGAAGAAGAGCAGGGGAGTTCACCCCAGTGTCTATGCAAATATTTATCCCTCAGCCAACATCACTTTTAAAAAAAAAAATCAGATTAGCTGGTCATTAGCACATTACTGTTTGTGGGACCTTGCTGTGTGTAATTTTGCTGTTGTGTTTCCTACTTTACAACAGTGACTACACTTTTAAAAAGTACTTCATTGGTAGTAAAGCACTTTAGGATGTCCCAAGGTCGTGAAAGGTGTGATATAAATGCAAGTCTTTTCTTTCTTTAATTTTGCAGGAATGATCACCTTCTCTCAGGAATACGTGTCTAATGAGCTCACACAAAACTTCTTCACCATCACTCAGAAGATTCAGAAGAAGGTGAGCAGCACTAGACACTCCACGGAACCCTCTGAAATGTTCCCAGTTCTGCCAGGTTCCTATCTTCCGTTCAACAACCCAGGACTGGAATTCATCAAATCAGTCTGTAAGGTGAGGCAAATGGAGCGGCACGCTTACCTAGAGCAGCATAATAGCATTGAGGACTTACTGTTTTGGAATGCTTGCAGTGTTCTCATTCAGTGATCCTGGTTGAAATGTTAAAATCCAGTTGTTGTGGGGAGGGGGAAAGTGTAATGTAATAACACTGCACATTCACTTCTGAGACCCAGGTTCAAATTCAGTCAACTGCAAAGGAAGAAGGGTTTTTATTCTCTGGGTGGAGGGGGCAGATTCCCGGTGCAATGTTACAACACTCCTTTCAGAAGCGAAAAGAAGGTAAGCTTTCTTGATTACAACAGTGACAACAACTTGCATTTATAAAGCGCCTTTAATAGCATAAGAAATAGGAGCAGGAGTAGGCCATTGGGCCCCTCGAGCCTGCTCTGCCATTCAATAAGATCATGGCTGATCTTCTACCTCAACTCCACTTTCCCACCCTATACCCATATCCCTTAGTGTCCAAATATCCATCGATCTCAGTCTTGAATATACTCAACGACTGAGCATCCACAGCCCTCTGGGGTAGAGAATTCCAAAAATTCACAGCCCTCTGAGTGAAGAAATTTCTCATCTCAGTCCTAAATGGCCAACCCCTTATCTTGAGACTGTGACCCCTAGTTCTAGACTTTCCAGCCAGGGGAAATATCCTCTCAGCATCTACCCTGTCAAGCCCTCTAAGCATTTTATACGTTTCAACGGGATCACTTCTCGTTCTTCTAAACTCCAGAGAATATAGGCCCATTCTACTCAATCTCTCCCAATAGGACAATCTTCTCATTCCAGGAATCCCAAGTTGCTTCACAGGAACGTTACCAAACAAAATTTGACACCGAACCACATAAGGAGATATTAGGTCAGGTGGAGGTAGGTATTAAGGAGTGCCTTAAAGGATGACCGAGGCGGAGAGATTTTGGGGAGGAAATTCCAGAGCTTAGGGCCTAGGCGGCTGAAGGCACAGCCACCAATGGTAGAGCGAAAGAGGCAAGAATTAGAGGAGTGCAGAAGTCTCGGCGAGTTGTAGGGCTAGAGGAGGTTAGAGATAGGGAGGGATTTGAAAACAAGGATGAGAATTTTAAAATCGAGGCGTTACTGGATTAGTTCTATATTTGATGGGTTTGGTCAATCTCTGTTCCTAGGAGATACCACTGAGGAACACACATTTTTCCATCGATCAAAAGTTGGCACAAATTAATGTTTTAATAGGGTTGTCTTAGTTTGGTTTTTATAATGGTATTATTTTTGTTTGGGAATAACTTAGTAATGTGAAATCCTACTTCAAGCCAGAATTGCCAGTTTGAATATTCTGCTATTTTGTCATAGTTGCTAGATAGGACACATGGGAAGAAGGTGGAAGCTAGGAAAATTAATTTATTTATTTTTTAATTTGAAAGATCTCACTGTTGTCACAGAATGAAAAGCTTCAATACAAGTTTTGAACTTAATCACCCACCCTCGGTCCCACTTATATAAAAAAGGATCAAACTTGCATTTATATCACGCCTTTCACGACCTCAGGACATCCCAAAGGGTTTCAAAGCCAATGAAGTACATTTGAAGTGTAGTCACTGTTGTAACATAGGGAAACGCAGTAGCCAATTTGCACACCCAAGGTCCCACAAACAGCAATGAGATAAATGACCAGATAATCTACTTTATTGGTGTTGGTTGAGAAATAAATGTTGGCCATGACACCTGGAGAACTCCCCTATTCTTCAAATAGTTCTATGGTATCTTGTACATTCATCTGAGAGGACAGACGGGGCCTCAGTTTAACATCTCATCTGAAAGATAGCACCTCTGACAATGTCGCACTCAATCAGTACTGCACTGAGGTGTCAACCTCAGTTATGTGCTCAAGTCTCTGGAGGGGAACTTGAACCCATAACCTGACTCAGCAGTGAGAATGCTACCACTGTGCCACAGCTGATACTTATTGATCAGTGACTGAGATTTCAGTACAAATTTTATTTTTAACATTTTATTAATATAATATTGTTTGGGCTTAACATGCCTTGTTGGAGAAGCTTCACTCTGTGTCTAGCCCTGCTATTCATGACCGAGGGGTGCATGATATCACTGGGCACAAAAAAATAAAAAATATACTATTCCCTTGCATTACCAGGCTTCACTTTTATAGCGCAAAGTTTGCACAAAAATTATTGCTCTTCTGTATATAAAAAAATCCTGTTACTGTTAAATGTACATTATACAAACACCACTCTGGCAATGCATTCTTGTCTTCAAAATAGGTCTTGTCTCTGGATTCGAACATAACTAATCAAGTTAACAAGTTGAAGCGGGATCTTCTACGTCTAATTGACGTAGGTGAATTCTCTGAGGAAGCCCAGTTTAAAGACCCTTGCCAGTCCTACATTCTACCTGAGATTATCTGCAGGAACTGTAACTTCTGTCGAGACCTGGACCTTTGCAAGGACCCTTCCATCTTACAGGTAGATATGGAGGGATTCATCAGTTTTGACACTGTTGTGTTTTAGCAAGCAGGTAGCTGAAAGTCTGATCTTGACCTATCCAGTTGTGAGTGTTGGAGGAAATGGGTTATTCACTTTTCAGACATTTCTGAACTGTCATTGTGTGTAATGTAGTACGCTAACATTGTATTATCAGAAGTAAAGAATCATCTTTATTAGACATATTTTATTGAAAAGCTGTTTTTAGATGGAATATCTGTGCTCATTACTTGTAAAACAAATATATGGAAAAGTCATCCGGTCGCTATCGGTGTTGATGAAATTTATCGAATCATACAGCACAGAAGGAACCCATTCAGCCATCGTGTATCATGGAATCATACAGCACAGAAGGAGGCCATTTGGCCCATTGTGTCTTCGTCTTTGGAAGAGCTATCCAGTTAGTTCTACACCCCTGCTCCTTCCCCCATAGCCCTGCAATTTTTTCCCCTTCATGTATTTATCCAATTCCTTTTTGAAAGTTACTATTGAATCTGCTTCCATCACCCTGTCGGGCAGTGCATTCCAGATCATAACTCGCTGCGTAAAAAAATGTTTCCTCATGTCGCCTCTGGCTCTTTTGCCGATCACCTCAAATCTGTGTCCCCTGGTTACTGAGCCTTCTGCCACTCTAAACAGTTTCTCCTTATTTACTCTATCACAACCCTTCATAATTTTGAACACCTCTTTTAAATCTCCCCTTAACATTCTCTGCTCTAAGAAAAACAATCCTGGCTTTTCCAATCTCTCCATATAACTGAAGTCCCTCATCCCTTGTATCATTCTGGTAAAGCTCCTCTTCACCCTCTCCAACGCCTTGACATCCTTCCTAAACTGTGGTGCCCAGAATTGGGCACAATACTCTAGCAGTCTTCACTTGTGATTTATAACAGTTTTGCATAACTTCCTTGCTTTTGCCTTTGTTTATAAAGCCAAGGATTCTGTGTGATTTTTTTTTTTAACAGCTTTATCAACTTGTCCTGCCACCTGTCAAAGGTGTATTTACTACTCCCATTCTATCAGCATACTTTCAATCATCAGCAAAGTGATGAAAGGAGTCATCAACAGTGCTATCAAATGGCACTTATCAATAACCTGCTCACTGATGCTCAGTTTGGGTTCCATCAGGATCACTCAGCTCCAGACCTCATTACAGCCTTGGTCTAAATATGGATAAAAGAGCTAAATTCCAGAGGTGAAGTGAGCTTGGCAATCAAGGCGTTATTTGATAGAGTATGGCATCAAGGAGCCCTTGTAAAACTTAAGTCAGCGGGGATCAGGGAGAAAACTCTCCGCTGGCTGGAGTCATACCTAACATAAAGGAAGATGGTTGTGGTTGTTGAAGGCCAATGATTGCAGTCCCAGGACATCGCTGCAGGAGTTCCTCAGGGTAGCGTCCTAGGCCCAACCATCTTCAGCTGCTTCATCAATGATCTTCCCTCCATCATAAGATCAGAAATGGGGCTGTTTGCTGATGATTGCACAGTGTTCAGCTCCATTTGCAATTCCTCAGATAATGAAGCAGTCCATGCCCACATGCAGCAAGACCTGGACAACATCCAGGCTTGGGCTGATGTGTGGCACGAGTGTTACTTGCCACTTAAGTACCAGGTAATGACCATCTCCAAAAAGAGAATATCTAACCCACCTGCCCATGACGTTCAGTGGCATTATCACTGTCAAATTCCTCACCATCAACATCCTGGGGTCACCATTGACCAGCCACATAAATGCCATGGCTACTAGAGCAGGTCTGCAACAAGTGGCTCACCATCTGACTCCCCAAAGCCTTTCCACCACCTACAAGGCATAAATCAGGAATGTGATGGGATACTCTTCACTTTCCTGGATGGGTGCAGCTGCAACAACACTTGAAGCTCGGCGCCATACAGGACAAACCAGTTTGCTTGATTGGCAGCCCACCCACCATCTTAAACATCCACCGTGGCTGCAGTGTGTGCTATCTACAGGATGCACTGTCGCAACTTGCCATGGCTTCTTCGACAGCGTATCCCAAACCCACAACCTCTACCACCTGGAAGGACAAGGGCAGCAGGCGCCTGGGTATACCATCACCTCCGCGTTACCCTCCAATTCACACACCATCCTGACTTCAATAAAAATTGCCGTTCCTTCGTCATCAATGGGTCAAAATCCTGTAACTCCCTACCTAACAGCACTGGAAGTACCTTCACCACAAGGACTGCAGCGGTTCAAGGCGGCTCACCATCACCTTCTCGAGGGCAGCTAGTGATGGCCAATAAATACTGGCCATCGCTAGCAACACCCATAATCCCAATAATGAATTTTTTAGAAAAAGAAATTGTTTCGGTAGTAAAGTGTAACAGCTAAAGTTGCTGCACAAGGCAGTATAACATGTTTCTATACCTGCAGCTTTGTTCAAAATATGGGTATGGCTTAAATATAAATAAGTTTTCATGATTGAAACCCTATCTCTGAGTTTACTTGTGCAACTATATAAGCACATACACATTAATAAAAAAAAAATTCTTCAATTTTTGTTTTGTTCCCTCCATTTCCAAGTCTCCCTGTGCGAAACATGCTCCCAGGCCTTTGGCTCTGTGGACAGCAGAATACGGTGAATTATTTTTTTTCTTGTGATGAGCTACCTAGTTTTGATATCAAGAACTTGCCCCAGGAAATCACGAGCACAAACCCACCCTGTGGTGGTGTATCGGAGCACCACCCACATTCAGCGGCCCAGTGCTCTTTAATATTCAACAGAGTTACTCTGCTAGCAACAGACTTTTGACACGGACCTCCTATTCGGGCATCTTGTCACAGACCAATATGCTGGCACTTTTGCACACTTTTTTTTCTCAATTTTTAAATTTAGAAAACTGAAGATACAACTTCTCATTTTAAATACTTTGAAGTTTCCATCTTGCTTCCATGCTTCTGTTTAAAATTGAAATTTCAATTTTCTTTTGGCAATGCTTTGTGAAGTGTAATCACCTGCTATATGGATTTAGCTGCTTAGCTTTTGTTACTTGTCTTTTAGGGGCTAATGCTTGAAGATTACAGATGGCGCTTCTAACTCTCTTTCTTTTTGACAGGACGGCACAGTGTTTCCAAAGTGGTGTTGTACTAATTGCCAGACTGAATATGACTCGGATTCCATAGAAATGGCACTGGTAGAAGCGCTGAAGAAGAAAATGATGGCCTATACACTCCAGGATTTGGTACATTAACACATGCTAATACTTTAAGCAGGACATGACTGAGCCATAGATACATCCCCTTATTTTAGTTGTACCGCATATGGGATTCACACCCACTTTACTAAGGAATGTTTGGTGTAGTGTTGCTAATTTGTGACTAGATATCACTAACATATTTTGTAAATAATTATTCCTTCATTTTGACAGTGCACAATATTCCTGAATAATATACCTGGGAATCTGAATAGAAAAGTAGTGCCAGAATCCTCGATCTAACAGTGATTTTAGCACTATAGAACCAGCTTAGTTTGCAGGGGTTGGGAAACATTTTTAAGCAATTCTGCACAGAAGAGAGATGGAATATTTAAAGCATTCAGAATTAGAAATTGCATCTTCATTTTTTTAACTTTAAAAATGGAGTAAAAAATATGTGCCACAGTGCCAAAATAGAGGTTTGTACCCTGATGCCCAAATAGGAAGAAAGGGACACCAAATTGGGCCAGTCAAATTTCTGTTAAGAGCAAACTTAACTCTTTTTAATATTAAAGAGCAGCGGGTTCTTTGAACTGCTTCCAACACTTGAATGTCTCACTTGTGTCTTGGTGAGCAGAAGTGGACAAAGTACAGAGTGTGATCTGACCTGAGCATTATACAGTTGATCATAACGTCCTCTGATCTTGTATTCTACTAGTTTGGCTATGTAGTTCAACATTCTACTGGCTTTATCAATTGCTGCTCTGCATTGATTAGTCAATTTGACAGTCAGTATATCCAAAGTCTTTTTTAACACCATCCTTCACCGTTTCAACATCATTCCTAGAATATGTTTGTGGCCTTTTTTCTTTGTTCAGTACTTTACATTTGTCTGTATTAAATTTCATCTGCCATTGTCCTGCCCACTGGCAAATTTTGTCCAACTCATTCTGTAATTTAAGCTGATTCCACTGCGCCCCCCCCCCCCCCCCCCCCCCCCCGCCTCCCAAAGTTTGGTATCATTTGAAAATTTGGTCGCTTTACTTGGGTTTCTGAGTCCAGGTCATGGATATAAATTAGAAGCAGCAGTGGTCCCAACACCAATCTTTGGGGTATCCCACTCAGCACTACCCTGCCACTCTCTATCATCCCAGCTGTCTTGTAATTTGGCCCTGTAACCTGTCCACTGGAAGGTACATCACAGAACTTTCAGGTCTGTGTCTTCCAGATTTAGTTGGTACAATTTCTTAGTGTGGGGGGGGGGGGGGGGGGGGAACTGTGTTTATTGTAGGATTCACTTGGAAACCTGTGTGTTTTCATTTCTATTGATCTAGGCACTTAACACTTTTGCATTGAACTTTGTGTGTTATTTTATTGCAGTTGTTAATCTGTGTAAACTAAACGATTACTTACTCTTCTCTTCCCTGTTAGTATGCTAAGTAAGAACAACTGTTGGACAAGATTTAATTTCCTTTTTTGTTTCTCTAGATTTGTTCAAAATGTAAAGGCATCAAAGAAGCCAACATGCCTATCTACTGTAGTTGTGCCCGGAACTTCGATTTGACCATTTCTGTGAAGGTATGTTTCATTCCATACCAACATATTCTAGTGCATTTGGATAAAAACTGTACATCACTAAGGTCAGAAGTTTTACCTGTTTTTTGTTGAAAATAGTAAAGTTTCTTTCCTGTTGTTACTTGTCTGCTACACTTTTTTTTTCTCAAGAATTTTCAGGGAAGTCTGAGAATAACTAGAAATTGTATTGAGAATCTTCAGACTTTTCATTTAGCATCTATGGTCCCTTCTTCCCTATTGCCACCAACCCCACCCCACTGGGCTGGATTTCCAACTGCATCACAGTCCCTCTTTTATGTTGTGTTTATATTTTAAGCAAAATACAAGACTAACCTAATACATGCATTTCTTTTTGTGCATATGTATATAGGGATTTATGGAGCAAATTCAGGTATTCAGGAATATTGCCCGACACTACAGCATGCCCTTCCTGTTGGAGACTGTTGATTGGATGTTTAGGATGAACACACACTTGAGACCATGAAGACAAATGAATAACAAGATGAACGAACATGTATACTACTTGAATGAAATTGTGGACATCGCTGTTTGTAGGTGCATACAGAGTTAACCCTTTCTACATTGAAGGACTGTTTAAATCTGTCTCTCTGATCCCAGCAGTCGCCGCACAATTCCAGCATTCCTCTATTCTAGTGGGTGGCAAGGTCTGGGATGGTACAGTTCAAGCACAGCAAGTTCTTCCTAGTGACAAAGTTACCCTCTCTATGGCACTGTTGGATGGTTAAACAGGTTTCTTGAAAGAATGAGCATCATCAACTCTAAATGCAACCAGCTTTGTTCTATCCTGGATACTAGTAAATTAACTTACTGACTTTGTTCAATAACTTGCAATTCAGATCAGTGCTACTACACATAGGTAGACATCAGGACAGGGAGGGATTACAATATAGTATTGTAATATGTTCAAAAAGTTTAAGTATCATAAATTGTTCAGATTAAGCTCAAGCAATTTAGAAGCTTCACTTGAAGCTTAGAATTAAGTTCTAGTCTTGAACTTTGTCCCTGGCATACATTGTATCTAATTTATACAGTATGTAGAATGTTATGGAGGCCTTTTGTGGAAATACTGAGTTTGTAGCCATTTTGGGGGAATTTCAAAGAGTTTTGAACAACATTCACCGAAGGTATTCCTCCTTTCCAAACTGTTTAATGCAGGTTTATAAAAAGATCATGGAGGAGCTGATGGGGAAATTTCCAAACAGTGTAGGTTATAACTACCCCGTGCGTGCCCTTGTGTTAGTTGTAAATATTATATGTACTGAGTATCATCAGCTGATTTTTATCTCTAAACCTTGACTTGTATGCAAGAAATCAAGAGGAAACTGTTACGGTAAATGCAAACATCAGCTAAACCCCTGAAAAATGTCAGCATCAATGGGATTATGCAGTATTCTAATTAGTAATCTTGTAGATTTAAATTGTACTGTAAAATGACATTCTAGCTCTGGAATTCAACCTGTGAAAGCATATTCACAAATGTATTTTTCACCTCAAAGCCATGAAATCATAGAATTTTTTTTAAATTCAAAAGAATGTATAAATAAAATGGAATCAATTAGTATACAATAGGTTAGGATGTGCTAATGGTTTCATGTAACCAGACTAAATTAGACCATGTATCTACACCAGCTTAGGTTAACAAACAAATTGGTGCTTGGTCAGATTTTGTCAGGTGTGTTTATATTTCACTGCTGTTTGTGCAGCATAATTATTTAATTAATCAATATGGAAGCTGTTGGCTCTGTCTGTATAACTTCAACCTATGTAGTGGTCTTTACTATTTTCTAACATTGTTTCTTTTAAAATTAGATCCAAAATTTTAATGCGTTGAGTAAGCACTAATGGCCCACTCCTCCAATCTTGCATGACATGAGCTGGAGAACCATTTTAAACATGAGGCTAAAGTAAGGAAAAATGATGTGGCAGCAATTTTTTTTAAAAAGTTGGCTGATTACCAATGATGTAGGCTAGCATAGGCCTGTGTATCTACATCTCTAGCCTTTGTCATATTCAACTGAAGATGATGGGAAGAAAGAATAGGTGGGGGAATTGGGTTACAGTTGTACTGGAAAGAAAAATTATTTTATGGCCCACTCCCTAATGTTTGGGCAGAATTTTTTGTTTTTGTCCTAACTTTCAAATGTATAACTGTATGATTACTGGAAGCTTTGTGCAGTCACTAATGAGGAAAGTATGTGATGAGTACCCCACTGGGCAGGAGGAGGATAATTAATCCTTGTTACTGGCAGAATTTGCTGCTTTGACTGGGTTGGCGTTCCAACCTGACTGAGCAGAGTTTGTCTTCACTCATTTGTAAGTCAACCACATCTATCATTATCTTTTTAATTCATGTTCTGGTTTCAAATCAACCAATTTGCAATTTAACCTGATATATTTTACTTGGCTATGAGTGTTTGGGGCAGGATAATCCCTACAGAGGGGCTTGAAGGAAAAGGGTTCCTCTTCTTCACTGAGGCTTATTGAGGGTTTTATTTCTTCTTGATACGTAAGTGTTTTTGAACTGTTCCTATTTTTGTTTTGAATACTTGATGCCAGAATCTCTGCAGAGAGCTAATTGGCTAGAATTATAAATTAAACTAATTTTGCTTTGGTAGTTTTGTTTAAGGTTATTCACTGTAAAAAGTGCTGCCGTTGAACAATCAAGAGCAAAGACAGTTTTTTTTTACCACTGTAATTGAACTTTGTGGAGAAATTGTTTGAATATTTTTCAATGTTTTACAGTGCATTACAAATAAAATATTGACGGTACTTTGGGACTTTCGGGTTGGTTTGTGTTTAACCTGTGTACCAATGAGCAGCGGTACACAGCGGCAAAGCAGCAATTCGATAACATTTGTGACTGCCCATGCTCCTACACATGGTCCTTAAGTCATCGGGGAAAGGATATACAGTCCCAATGGAGCTCTGATGTCAACTGAAATTTCTGAGGGAGCTGCTGACTGGCAGAGAGAGGCAGAGTTACAGGCGAATCCAGTCAGTGCTGTCAGGCATCTCTAACCAGCTAGTTTCATACCATTATAGCAGCTCTTGTATATTTTTTCCTAGTGGGGGACATTGAGTGTGGCAGTCTGAGGAATTACTAGTTTGGGGGACAGAGGTTTTTTTTCCAGTTTTTCACCCATTGACTAGAGAAAGCTGATGCAGGGCAAAACTCCCATAAATTACTCTTGACATTATCTTGAAACTTCAGTGTGGCTTTCTTCTACCAGAGCAAGTCTAACCTTGCCTTTCACAATGAGGTTTCCACATTACATTGTTGTAAGAAATGCTTTGAGTTGTGGATTTGAGTTCTCCGGGAGCTGCATTCAGATAGTCCAGGCTTTCGTACGGGGTACTTTTAAGTCATCAGAGAAAGGGGATGCCAATCACGTTAATTTTAACAGATTTAAAACCAAGGAACCAAAGGATTAGAGGCAGCATTGTGGGTCTGTATTGCCTGGTCCACCAATTTCTTCGAATTCTTCTTCCCTTTGTGGGAGAGACTAGGACTAGGAGTCACAGTTTTAAAAAAAAAAAGGGGGGTCTCCTATTTAAGACGGAGGTGAGGAGTAATTTTTTCTCTGAGGGTCGTGAATCTGTGGAACTCCCTTTCCCAGAGAGCGGTGGAGGCAGGGTCATTGAATATTTTTAAGGCTGAGTTAGATAGATTCCTGATTAACAAGGAAGTTAAACGTTATAGTAGGTAGACTGGAAAGTAGCATTGAGGTCACAATCAGATCAGCCATGATCTTATCAAATGGCAGAGCAGGCTCGAGGGGCCAAGTGGCCTACTCCTCTTAATTTGTATGTTTTTGTTAATTTTATTGAACTCTTACACTAAGATTTTTCAATGACCTTTTTGAGGTATTCTGGATGGTTCAGATTTGTTAAAACGTGTATTTTTTTTTTCTCCTGAGGTAAATGGTTTGAATGTAGTCTAAATAGAGGGGGATTAAAGGTCTCCTAATCACCTCCTTTGCTCCCCATGCTAGATATTCTGGCCCTTTTGATTTACCAACTGCTCCACAATGTTGCCATCTGTGTGACCATTACTGCTTAAAGTAAGCTGAACTGGCAGATGATGTGTTTGTTCAGTGGCGGTGTGCTAGTGTCAACTTCCAGTGACATCATAGCAAACTTGAGAAACTATCACTTCCTAATTTGCTGACCTCAAGCCTATCAGTTACTCACCAGCATCCAGTCCCTAGATTCCAGTTCGCACACTCTCTGAGCATCATGAGAGAATAACTAGTTTTGCATAATAGTTGGCAACTTCACTTGAAAGTAGAGAGGATTTTTGTTGGTCATTTTCTTGTTTCATTGAAAGCACATGAGAAGAAAGATGGAATTTTCTAGCATTTTAGTTAGTGAAAGCCAGTGAGGAAATGTGTTTAACACTAACATTTATTCTCGAGTCCACAAGTTACGTAAAGTATCTGATCAACTATTAAGGAACTAGAGTCTGGAATTGATATTTACAACCCAGTGTGAAATCTTTGTCTGATTATAAATGATGGAAAAAAGTTCTAAACTAGTTTCTATCTTATAGAAAAGATTGGCAAAATGGAAAAGGAATGGTGGGGGGGGGGTAAGCCCTGATAAAGGATGAGATAAAGGTAGTGATTAGAAAGGACCTTAACTCAGAAAATCAGGATGTAGAATCAAATGGATGGAGCTAAGAAATAACAAGGAGCAGAAAACACTGGTGGGTGTAGTTTATAGGCCCCCTAACAGTAGTTATAGTGTTGGACAGAGTATAACTCTGGAAATTAGAGGAGTATATAACAAGGGTAATGCAATAATCGTGGGGGACTTTAATCTTCATTTAGACTGGCAAACCAAATTGACAAAAGTAGTTTGGAGGACAAGTTCATAGAATGCATTTGAGACAGTTTTCTAGAACAATATGTTGAGGAACCAACTAGGGAACAGGCTATTTTATATCTAGTACTGTGCAATGAGACAGGATTAATTAGTAACCTTATGGTTAAAGATCCTCTGGGACAGAGTGATCAAAATATGATAGAATTTCATATTGAGTTTGAGAGTGATGTAGTTAAGTCCGAAACTAGAGTCTTAAATTTAAACAATGCTAATTACGTTGGTGTGAAGGGTGAGTTGGCTAAGGTAGATTGGGAAATTAGATTAAAAGATATAGGACAGTAGATAAGCAATGGCCAACATTTAAAAGAAATGATTCTCAACGAATATACGTTCCATTGGGGAATAAAGACTCCACGGGAAAAATGACTTACCTCCTGACTTCCCAAAGCCTTTCCACCATCAACAAGTCAGGAGTGTGATGGAATACTCTCCACTTGCCTGGATGAGTGCAGCTCCAACAACACTCAAGAAGCTCGACACCATCCAGGACAAAGCAGCCCGCATGATTGGCACCCCACCCACCACCCTAAACGTTCACTCCGTTCACCACCAGCGCACCATGGCTGCAGTGTGTACCATCCACAGGATGCACTGCAGCATCTCACCAAGGCTTCTTCGACAGCACCTCCCAGACCGTGACCTCTACCACCTAGAAGGACAAGGGCAGCAGGCACATGGGAACAACACCACCTGCACATTCCCCTCCAAGTCACACACCATCCCGACTTGGAAATATATCACCATTCCTTCTTTGTCGCTGGGTCAAAATCCTGGAACTCCTTTCCTAACAACACTGTGGGAGAACCTTCACCACACGGACTGCAGCAGTTCAAGAAGGTGTCTCACCACCACCTTCTCAAGGGCAATTAGGGATGGGCAATAAATGCTGGCCTTGCCAGCGACACCCACATTCCATGAACGAATAAAAAAAAAATGCGGCTAACTAGAGAGGTTAAGAATAGTATTAGATTAAAAGAAGATGCTTATAATGTTGCCAAAAAGAGTAGTAAGCCTGAGGATTGGCAGGATTTTAGAAATCAGGAAAGGATGATAGAAGGAGAAAATTGAATGAGAGTAAACTAGCAAGAAATATAAAAACAGAGCATAAGAGCTTCTACAAGGAAGGGATTAGCAAAAGTAAACATGGGTTCCTTCGAAGCAGAGACAGGAGAAATTATAATAGGGAATAAGGAAATGGCAGAGATGTTAAACAAATATTTTGTATCTGCACAGTAGAAGACACAAAAAAGATACCGGAAATAGTGGGGAACCAAGGGTCTAATAAGAGTGAGGAACTTAAAGAAATTAATATTAGTAAAGAAAAAGCACTGGACAAATTAACGGGACTAAAAGCCAACAAATCCCCTGCACCTGATGGCTGACATCCTAGGGATCTAAAAGAGATGGCTGCAGAGATAGTGGATGCATCGGTTTTGATCTTCCAGAATTCCCTAGATTCCATAACAGTCCCCATGGATTGGAAGGTAGCAAATGTAACCCCAATATTCAAGAAAGGAGGGAGAGAGAAAACAAGGAACTATACGCCAGTTAGCCTGACATCGGCAGTAGGGTAAATGCTAGAATCTGTTATTGAGGACGTAGTAACAGGGCACTTAGAAAATCATAATATGATTAGGCAGAGTCACCACTGTTTTATGAAAGGAAAATAGTGTTTGATAAATCTATTGGAATTTTTTGAGGGTGTAACTAGCAGGGTAGATAGGGGGAACCAGTGGATGTAGTATATTTGGATTTTCAAAAAGGCATTCGATAAGGTGCCACACAAGAGGTGGTTACACAAGATTAGGGCCAATGGGATTGGGGATAATATATTAGCATGGATTGAGGGTGGGTTAACTGACAGAAAACAGAGAGTAGGAATAAGCAGGTCATTTTCGGGTTGGCAGATTGTAACTAGTGGGGTACCGTAAGAATCAGTGCTTGGGCCTCAGCTATTTACAATCTATATCAATGACTTAGATGGAGGGACCGAGTGTAATGTATCCAAGTTTGCTGACGATACAGAGCTAGGTGGGAAAGTAAGCTGTGAGGAGGATGCAAAAAGGCTGCAAAGGGATGTAGACAGGTTAAGTGACTGGGCAAGAAGGTGGCAGATGGAGTGTAATGTGAAATTGTCCACTTTGGTAGGAAGAATAGAAAAGCAGAATATTTTAAAAGGTGAGAGAGTGGTAAATGTTGGTATTCAGAGGGATTTCGGTGTACTTGTACACAAATCACAGAAAGCTAACATGCAGGTACAGCAAGCAATTAGGAAGACAAATAGTATGTTAGGCCTTATTTCATTGGGATTGGAGTATAAGAGTAAGGAGGTCTTGCTGCAATTATATAGGGCTCTGGTGAGACCACATCTGAAGTACTGTATATAGTTTTGGTCTCCTTACCTAAGGAAGGATATACTTGCCTCAGAGGGGGTGCAATGAAGGTTCACTAGATTGATTCCTGGGATGAGAGGGTTGTCCTATGAGGAGAGGTTGAGCAAAGTGGGATTATATTCTCTTTGGGTTTAGAAGAATGAGAGGTGATCTCATTGAAATGTATAAAATTCTTAGCGAGCTTGACAGGGTAGATGCTGAGAGGTTGTTTCCCCTGGCTGGAGAGACTAGAACTAGGGGTTATAGCCTCAAGATAAGGGGTTGGCCATTTAGGACCGAGATGAGGACAAATTTCTTCAGAGGGTTGTATATCTTTGGAATTCTCTACCTCAGAGGGCTGTGGATGCTCAGTTGTTGAGTATATTCAAGACTGAGATCAATGGATTTTTGGACACTAAGGGAATCAAGGGATATGGGAATAGGGCAGGAAAGGGGAGTTGAGGTACAAGATCAGCCATGATCTTATTGAATGACAGAGCAGGCTTGAGGGGCCCTATGGCCTACTCCTCCTATTTCTTCTGTTCTTATAAGTGACGCTATTTGCTCTGTGGCTGTATGTGACAATTTACATAAAGCATAAAAGCAGAGCAGTAAATGGAAAATGCATTTTGAATGACTTTTAATTCAAATAGAATTACATAAAGGGCAAAAGGGTAAAAATACATAAAGGGCAAAAGGGTAACAAGGGAGAGAGTAGGGCCTCTTAAGGATCAACAAGGTCATCTATGTGCGGAACCACAAGAGATGGGTGAGATCCTGAATGAATATTTCACATCGGTATTTACGGTTGAGAAAGGCATGGATGTTAGGGAACTTGGGGAAATAAATAGTGATGTCTTGAGGAGTGTACATATTACAGAGAGGGAGGTGCTGGAAGTCTTAACGCGCATCAAGGTAGATAAATCTCCGGGACCTGATGAAATGTATCCCAGGACGTTATGGGAGGTTAGGGAGGAAATTGCGGGTCCCCTAGCAGAGATATTTGAATCATCCACCGCTACAGGTGAGGTGCCTGAAGATTGGAGGGTAGCAAATGTTGTGCCTTTGTTTAAGAAGGGCGGCAGGGAAAAGCCTGGGAACTACAGACCAGTGAGCCTGACATCTGTAGTGGGTAAGTTGTTAGAGGGTATTCTGAGGGACAGAATCTACAGGCATTTGGAGAGGCAGGGACTAATTAGGAACAGTCAGCATGGTTTTGTGAGAGGAAAATCATGTCTCACGAATTTGATTGAGTTTTTTGAAGGGGTAACCAAGAAGATAGATGAGGGCTGTGCAGTAGACGTGGTCTACATGGACTTCAGCAAAGCATTTGACAAGGTACCGCATGGTAGGTTGTTACATAAGGTTAAATCTCATGGGATCCAAGGTGAGGTAGCCAATTGGATACAAAATTGGCTTGACGACAGAAGACAGAGGGTGGTTGTCGAGGGTTGTTTTTCAAACTGGATGCCTGTGTCCAGCGGTGTGCCTCAGGGATCGGTGCTGGGTCCGCTGTTATTTGTTATTTATATTAATGATTTGGATGAGAATTTAGGAGGCATGGTTAGTAAGTTTGCAGATGACACCAAGATTGGTGGCATTGTGGACAGTGAAGAAGGTTATCTAGGATTGCAACGGGATCTTGATAAATTGGGCCAGTGGGCCGATGAATGGCAGATGGAGTTTAATTTAGATAAATGTGAGGTGATGCATTTTGGTAGATCGAATCGGGCCAGGACCTACTCCGTTAATGGTAGGGCGTTGGGGAGAGTTATAGAACAAAGAGATCTAGGAGTACAGATTCATAGCTCCTTGAAAGTGGAGTCACAGGTGGATAGGGTGGTGAAGAAGGCATTCAGCATGCTTGGTTTCATTGGTCAGAACATTGAATGCAGGAGTTGGGATGTCTTGTTGAAGTTGTACAGGGCATTGGTGAGGCCACACTTGGAGTACTGTGTACAGTTCTGGTCACCCTATTATAGAAAGGATATTATTAAACTAGAAAGAGTGCAGAAAAGATTTACTAGCATGCTACCGGGACTTGATGGTTTGACTTACAGGGAGAGGTTAGACAGACTGGGACTTTATTCCCTGGAGAGTAGGAGGTTAAGGGGTGATCTTATAGAAGTCTATAAAATAATGAGGGGCATAGATAAGGTCGATAGTCAAAATCTTTTCCCAAAGGTAGGGGAGTCTATAACGAGGGGGCACAGATTTAAGGTGAGAGGGGAGAGATACAAAAGGATCCAGAGGGGCAATTTTTTCACTCAAAGGGTGGTGAGTGTCTGGAACGAGCTGCCAGAGGCAGTAGTAGAGGCGGGTACAATTTTGTCTTTTAAAAAGCATTTGGACAGTTACATGGGGAAGATGGGTATCGAGGGATATGGGCCAAGTGCAGGCAATTGGGACTAGCTTAGTGGTATAAACTGGGCGACATGGACATGTTGGGCCGAAGGGCCTGTTTCCATGTTGTAACTTCTATGATTCTATGATTCTATGATTCTATATAAAACAATGCTTTAAAACAGGTTAAAAAGACAGCGTACAGGTATTCATGTAAATAAACAAAATAACAATGGAATAGTGTAGTCAAAGCTGAGTGAAGTACAGGTGAATCTTTTGGTCAGCAAAGTGCTGAATGCGACTCTGTTTTCTCTAACTATATGGTATCTCAGTCTGCACATTCTTTTGCTAGGTTAGAAACAAATTTGGATTGACATTGCAATGGTCGTGCTATTCTTGTCTCGGGTCAACAAAACTGCGGCTTAAAGCTGGCTGTGGGTCAAGAATAATCAAATGAAACTGGTGCCTTTGGTCACTTAGTGCTCTTCTTCCGGAAAACTGCAGCACATATATATTAGACTAGTAATCTAACACCTTCCAAGCTCCAACTAAGCAAAGGTGAGCATATGATCGAGAAATAACTTTCAGGCAGGAGCATCCTTGTCACGGTAAATGTAATCCGAGGCATTTAAATTTTGAGGAATTTTGAACCAGTTAATGTTTAGAGCAGTTTCTGTTAACTGGAGGAATTATATAACATAGAATTTACAGCACAGAAATAGGCCATTTGGCCCAATTGGTCTGTGCCAGTGTTTATGCTCTACATGAGCCTCATCCCACCCCTCTTCATCTAACCCTATCAGCATATCCTTCTATTCCTTTCTCCCTCATGTGCTTATCTAGCTTCCCCTTATTCGCCTCAACTACTCCTTGTGGTAGCGAGTTCCACATTCCTACCAATCTGGGTTTAAAAAAAAGTTTCTCCTGAGTTCCCTATTGGATTTATTGGTGACTGTCTGTCTTATATTTGAGCCCTGGTTTTGGTTTCCTCTACAAGTGGAAGTGTAAATACAGGCTTAATGCATTGTTTATAGAACTAGTTCACCTGCTTATTGTGGCTAGTATCTGGCTTTGCAAGTCTTTTGTATCATCATGCTCCTTTCCCCTGTTTTCTTTTGCAACTCATCCCCAGAACTATTCCACTGCTCTGTACTGGCTGCTGGAAAATGTGTGAGCAACTCCATTTTTCTTTCCTGCAAGTGATGTACTGCATTTCTGATCAGGAACTTGGGGCAGGGGAGGGGTTAAGAGGCATGAAATCCATGTCATTATTTTGTAGTGCAGCACGCTGGAACCTAAATATAGATCTACCAGCAAGCCAACCAGGAAAATCCAAAAAAAATCTATACATGGGTAGTCACCTGGTCACACAGCTATGTGAGCGGATTCCTGAAATTCTAGTTCAAAACCTACAAAGCGGTAATACAAGTATAAAACAAGACATTAAGGCTCACCAAAAACGTTCGGGATCCTGAATATAAAATAAAGTTAACATTAATTTTTCAACAATTCCTGTTTTCCATCTCTGCCATAACCTAATCCAGGTTGGAAGTGGCCTCATTTGTCCTGCTCCAGCCAGTCTGGTCTTGTTTAGTGCAGCAATATCAATGTCATTCTTAATTGTATCTGCCCGATTTGCCCTTGTTTTCATGACAGTACTTAGCTTAAAAATCCTCTTACTGGTTTCAGCAGGGAAGGATAAGAAGTTTGGCAGAGCTGCACGTCTTTATGCTTGTCATGCATTGTAGTAAAGGTGGCTTAATTTAGTAGATGTAATAAAATGTGCTGCTGCCTTTCTCATATCCTGCAAGTTCAGGGGACAGTATTGACTCTTTTAGTCTGAAATACAATTTAACCTCCAACTTCAAAGTTTTATTAATGACAAACTGGCACATATTTCCCTGCAATATGTGTGGACAAGCTATTCCAGCGCAGCTATGACACTGGCATCTACCCAACACTGTCGGGCAAAATTGCTCAGATGCATCTTATCGACAAAAACAAGGCAAATCTAACGCGGCCAATTACTGCCTTATCAGCATCTTCCCAATCATCAGTAAAGTGATGGGGCGTCAAGCGACACCTACTTACCAATAGCCTGCTCAACAGTGCTCAGTTCGGCTTGGCTCCTTACCTCATCACAGCCTTCATTCAGAAATGGATGTACAAGCTGAATACCAGAGGAGTGAGGGTATCTGTAGGACCCCTAATAATACTGAGGTCAGGAAGGTGTTTGTGGTTGTCGAAGGCCAATCATATCACAGCCCCAGGATATCGCTGCCAGAATGAGACATAAATTGACCACAGTAAACTGGGCTAAATTGTTAACAGGTAAACCTACAAACAAACTCTGAAGTATTAAAAGAAGTATTTAGCACAATTCAAGACCAATACATACCTCTAAAAGGCAAAAGCTCCACTGTCCAGGCAACCACGGTCAATAAATGAGGTAAGACACAATACAAAGATAAAAGAGGATTACACAAATGCAAGGAAAAGTGGAAATCCAGTGGACTGGGAAATTTATAAAAAGCAACAAAGAAATACATAAAGTATGAAGAGCTGCAAGAAGGGACTTTGAAAAGAAACTTACATGGGCTATCAAAGCTAACAGTAAAAGTTTTTTAAAAATATATTAAGAGGAGAATGGCTAAAAGATATGTGAGCCTATTAAAGACATGCAGATGATACTACAATTGACTATAAGGAAATGGCAGACTTGTTAAATGAGTACTTTGCTTCTATCTTCACAGTCGACGAAGCAAGCAAAATCAGTGGTACAGGGAAACCTAAAAATAAATCAAGGGGAGGAACTTACTGGATTAAGTTTTTAAAACGTGGTAATGAAAAAAATGTGACTTAAGATTTAAAAAAATCTCCAGGACCTGATGGTTTCCACCCAAGGGTATTAAAAGAAGCAGGTGAGGAAATTGCAGATGCATTAGTAATAATCTTGATTTGGTAATTGTGCCGTTAGATTGGAAAATTGGTAATGTTTCTCCATTATTTAAGCAGGGTGGGAGAGAGCAGTCAGGTAACTACAGACCTGTCAATCTAAGTCACTTGTGGGGAAGTTACTAGAATCTGTCATTAGAGACAGAATGACTAAGCACTTGGACAAATTTGAACTGATCAGAGAGAGTCAGCATGGGTTTGTGAAGTGTAAGTTATGTCTGACGAATCTAGTTGATTTTTTTGAGGAAGTCACTAACATGGTAGATATGGGATTGTCTGGATGTTGTCTACATGGACTTCCAGAAGGCATTGGATAAGATTCTACATGAGATTATTGGCAAAAAAGAAAGCACGTGGAATTGGAGGCAACCTTGTGACATGGGTTGTGAGGTAAGAGAGTAGGGATAAAGGGTACATTCTCTGATTGGTGGTATGTGACAAGTGGTGTTCCCCAGGGATCTCTGCTGGGGCTTCAGCTTTTCACTGTATTTATCAATGCCTTGGATGAAGGAGTCGAACACTATATATCCAAGTTTGCAGCTGACATGAAGTTGGATGGCATAGTAAATAGTGCAGATGGGAACAGGCAGTTACATAGGGACATACGGATTAAGCTAGTTCTTTGTGGGTAAGTGTGAAGTCTTCCACTTTGGATCCATGAAAGACACATTGCAGTATTTTCTAAATGCTGAGAAACGAGGATCAGTGGAGGACAAACTGCATAAACTTGGCTTGTACATTGAGTATAAAAGATTGAGGGGTGATCTAATCGAGGTGTTTAAAATGATAAAAGGATTCAGGAGGATAGATAGAGAATCTATTTCCTCTGGTGGTGGAATCCAGTACAAAAGGGCATAATAAAATTAGTGTCAGGCCATTTGGGTAGTAGGCATCTGGAACTCTCTTTCCCCAAAAGATAGATTTTGGTTAGGTAAGGGATATGGGTCAAAGGTGGGTAAATGGGGTTGAGGTATAGATCAGCCATGATCTAATTGAATGGCAGAACCGGCTCAAGCAGCTGCATAGGAGTATAATGGAATACTCACCACTCCCCAAAACTCTCACATGGATCACATGCCCCATTGGAAACTGCTATGTAAACATTTCCTGTGATGATTCCCATGTTAAAATGGCTATGCTTGCCTAATATGTATCCTATGAGGCTAGTAGGTGGTGCTCTAATAGGAGTTTAAATATTAATATAATTTGTCTGTCACAGTTCCCTGTCACCACTATGTGGCATTGTATTTTTACCCCACAAATCACTGTGCATGATTTTTTTTCCAGAAAGCATTGTCATTTTTTTCTCAGTTACTAAAATTTCTGTATAAAGTTTTAAACAAACAAATTTTAAAATGACATATTTCACAATAACATGATTGAGTTGCCTTTTGCATACATTTTAATGCCTTCATTAAATTTTGCACTTAAAAGTCTCTGTGTCTCCCAAAAGCCTGGGCTTTTGCCAAGCTGTGACACTTAGCTGAAATCAGATTGTGCAGTTTGAGCATAAACAATATACTCAATTTCCCACAATGCATTAGTATAATTCAGTAGTTGAACTGGAATGTTTTTCTTTAGCTTCTGCTCCGTTGTTTTTCAAAAGTATATTTGGAAAAGGGGACAGATTTCAAAAGTTTTATTCACCTAATGTTTCTATTGCTTTTTTAAAAAGGCTTTGTGTAGGAGAGGGGAAAAAAATTACATTGTACTTAGCTGTAGCTTTTCTTTTGTGAGGTATAAATCTCAATCTATTAAACTGAGGAAGAGAGACATGATGTTTTTCCTTACTAATTTCAATTCTTTATATTAAAAAAACCACACATTTTGAAGCAAAAAGAAAGCCTTTATTTTTACCTCACCTGTAATTCCTCAGACCTGCGTGACAGAGAGAGGGAGGTGCACACAGTGTGTCTTTCTTCTTAATTTGATTTTTTTTTTAAAGTTGCATTTTGAAAGCAAAGTCTCTTTGAAGGAAAGAGATGGAGAAGGAGAGGAGGGAAAGGGGTAGAAGATGAGGTTGAGCGAGCCTCTAGTCTCTGCAATCTGCCCGTGGGGTAGCAAGGTGGGGAGTCAATGGAATGTTAATAGTGAGATGAGTTACAGCAAAATGAGGTGTGGAGAGGGGAGGGACACAGGTTGAATGGGTTGCTCCCAAGGAGAAAAGGCAAGGGCTGCAACGGGAGAGTATAAAGATAATGAGGGAGTGGTTTTAAGGGGAGAGGGTAATGGGAAGGAAAAGAGATAGGGAACGCAGTGGGGTTGGGGGAAGCACAAGTGATAGGTGAGAGGATGGAAAGGGGGGTGGTGAGGGCTGCAGGCCACATTTTCCCCAGAAATTCCGCTGAAAATTGCAACGTGCAGCCCTTGGTGGCTCCTTTCACTTCGACGCAACCACCTATCTCCCACCTGATAGGAAAGGAGAAAAAGAAAGAGATGGCGGGAGAAGCAAAAAGGTGAGTTCGGGAGGGAGAAGTAGAAGACAAGAAAGAGAGACAAGCAGATAAGGAAAGTCAGAAACAACAACATGGAGACGATAGACAGATAAGGGAGAGACTACATTCTCTGATTACACATTCACTGTTAGGCCTCAGCTGGAGTATTGTGTCCAATTCTAGGCACCACAATTTAGAAAGGATGTCAAGGCTTTGGAGAGGGTGCAGAGGAGATTTACTAAAATGATACCAAGGATGAGGGACTTCAGTTATGTGGAGAGACTGGAGAAACTGGAGTTGTTCTCCTCAGCAGAAAAGGTTAAGGAGAGATTTAATGGAGGCGTTCAAAATCATGAAGGGTTTTGATAGAGTAAATAAGGAGAAACTTTCCACTGGCAGAAAGATCGGTAGCCATAGGCCACAGATTTAAAGTAATTGACAAAAGAGCCAAAGGTGAAATGAGAACTTTTTTTATGCAACGTGTTGTTATGATCTGGAATGCCTGAAAGGGTGGTGGAAGCATATTCAATAATCTCTTTCAAAAGAGAATTGGATAAATACTTGAAAGGGAGAAAATTGCAGGGCCCTGGGGAAAGAGCAGAGGAGTAGGGCTAATTGGATAGCTCTTTCAAAGAGCCAGCACGATGGGCCATATGGTCTCCTTTATGTGCTGTAAGATTCAATGAAGAATGATGTGCAATGCCTCGGGAGATCTGCTAGAATATATAAAGAACACGTTTATTATTGACTACAAATAGCACACTGGAAATCTATTACTCTTCCTTCAGCGTGCCCAATAAGCTGTGTCTTGTTGGATGCCTCGGGTTAACAATAGAATTGGGAGAGTGAAATGATGAATAATATTGGGATCATGATTGGCCCAATGGTTTGGTGATGACATCACATTGTTAATCTATCTTCTACACTACTGTGACCACAGACCTATGCTGCCACAAGTAATCAGGGCAGTTAATGTGTTTAAGCAATTGTAGCCAGAGAATCTCCAGCAATGGCTTCTCTTCCATTTCCTGCACCGTTATCGCTTTAGTCCCCCAGGATCTATCTTTGCCCCCCTCCTATTTCTCATCTATATGCTGCCCCTCAGCAAAATCATCCGAAAACACATCAGATTCCATATGTACGCTGTCGACACCCAGCTCTACCTCACCACCACCTGTCTTGGCCCCTCCACTGTCTGTGATTTGTCACGCTGCTTGTCCGATATCCAGTATTGGACGAGCAGACATTTCCTCCAATTAAATAATGGAAAGACCACAACCGTGGTCTTCGGCCCCAGCCACAAACTCCATTCCAATTCCCCTTCTTTCCAATGTTTTGTTGGAGGAAACTGCGGCTCGTCCAAAATTGGATGTAAGACAAATAATTTTATAGAGCGCTGTTAGGCTCACCGTTATTTTACGAACAATTTCTGGCTTATTGTCATTGTCGACAGCAGGAAGTGAGTAAAGGGGTTTACTCAATATCTGGCATTTGATGACATCTTGCAGTGTTTATTGCATCCTCTGAACTGTGAGATTACATTACACCCATATTGCTCACTGCTGCTCATGCACATTATGAATAATGTTAGGTAGTAGCAGAAATTTATATCTACACTGTATTCATCTTAACTGCACAGCACTTGAGATTGGTGTGAGAACCTTCCAGTTCAGTTCATTATGACAACATTCATGGGTGGGTCATGGATTGAACAACAGAACTGGATGGTACAGTGAGTTAGAATTCAGTCCATCTTTCTCTGAGACTGGATTTGAATCCAGCACAGTCTAATGGGGTGAGAACTACTTTTTCTGAAAGCTATAAAGATTTAAAGAAAAATGAATTTGGGGCAATCTTAACTCAATTCCCTGTATATATGGGTTCACAGCATGAATCTGCCCCTAATTCAGCACAAATCGATACTATATTCTCGGTCTAACCAAGATGCCAGGAGGATGACTGATGTAGGAAAAAGAAAAATGCCACTCTAGTACAACAAGGGGTGGTCTCCTGAAAATGGGGATAAAGGTACATAGTGAGGCTTACTCTGCATCTAACCATACTATACGTGACATGGAAATGGACAGACATCCTATACCTTGATATATCAAAGTGTATTGGAATGAGGGGCAAAGGGTTTGCTTTCAAATTTCAAATTGTTTTTTCCTCAAAAGACATTAAATTAGAATGAGGAAAGACATTCTGATGCTTTCCATATCTGTGTTTCTCTACATCAAATATGGAAGCAATTAGTAATTACTACTTCTAACTGTTAACAAAACACAAGTGAGATAATTAGCTTGAAAATTGAACTTTTTTTTAGAAAATTGAGCAAACATTAACATGAAGAAACTCTTTCCTTCTCTATCATACTCTCTGACGGTCTATTTCTACCCTTTTTTCTCTATCTATCTTTCCCTCCCTCCCTCAAATGCACACAAACATACACAACCTATTTTTTTTAAACAAATGCTCAATATAAACTTAAATAAAATTTTTGAAATTTGTCCTCTTATTTTTCAAAATTATTTAAAAAGCAGCTAGAAACTGTTAGAAAATACTGTTCTTTATTTTCTAAGTACAGTTGACAATGCTACTGATGCATCCTGGAAAATTAGGTGCACTGCAAAGTGCTCAGATTCAACAATCAAAATTCAGCCCATAGTGTTATAGCTCTGGGCAAAAATATTAATTGCATGTCCAGGCTTTTGGAAGAGACTGAGGCCTTCAAGTAAAAACTTTAAGGAAGGTATTAAAATATATAAACATCAATTCAGTTGATAATTTAATCATATTATGAAATATGTAATATTTTATTTAAACCCTTATTCTGGACATAGAAATTTTGCTTAATAAGAAATTAACATTTTGAATCTAATTATCTTACCTGTGTTTCATTGACAGTTGGAAAAAGTTGACTGCTAATTGCTTACACCTGTGGGACACAGATTTTAATTGCTAACACCAATAAAACAGAGAGGGAGACAGATAGTGTCTTTGTTCATTCTAATTCGATTTCTTAAAAAAAACATCAGTTTAATTTTAAAACCAATCCCAGCTTCTTTAAGGGAAATGGAGGGAGGAGGGGCTTCTAGACTCTCACCATCCAACCTTCAGGAGTGAGTGGGAGTGGAATTAATGGAGGTGAAGTAACAGCAGAAGGAGGATAGAAGGAATCAAGGGATTAAATGAATAGTTCAAAGTGGAAGAGAGAGCAATAGTAAGGAAGTGAGGCGTTGGTAGGAATTGTGATAGTAGGAAAATGAAGAGTCAGGGGATGTGATGAAAGTGAGGGGATAGGGAAGCACGAGTGATTGGGGGTGGGAATGGAAAGGGAACCTCTGAGGCCCACACCTTTTCCTGCAAACCCCACCCCATATGTATCTTGCAGCTATTGGTGCTTCCTTCCCTCACCATGCTACCCACCACCACCCACCCAAAAGAAAAGAAGAAAAAGACATACAGAAACAGAAGAGAGAGAAGCAAAAAGAAGAGTTAAGGAAAGAAAAGCAGAAGAGAGGCAGGAGGATACAAGAGGAGAAATACCAACATAAAGACAAAAGATACAGATAAGAGAGACTATATTGTCCAACTTACTATGTGTAGTGCAATGGGACATTTTTTTATATATATATATAATCAATACAAGATATAGATATGAAGACTGCTTTAAGCTCCTACTGTTTGTTACAATAGAATAATAGGAGAAGATTTCTGATCCCACAGTCCCAATGGGGAACCAAAATCAAAGGAGATAAGGCTACAACACTGGGGTGGAGATGCTCCCTTTGGAGACAACTCAATGCTAGGAACACAGATCTATGACTTTACCTGAATATGTCCTTCATTTATTCAATATATAAAGTTAGAATATTTTGAAGCCAGATAAAAGATAAGATGTTTTAAATTCTAGTTGATTTAATTGCATTATTTTGAATACTGTGGAGTTGCTGATCTTAGGCATGTGGCTATGTAAAGGTGGTGACTGGAGGCTGAGTGCTTCCCTCAAGGGATTTGATGTAGTTATGGCGAGGCTGCTGTTGTGATACACATGCAATCGAGAGAAGCCCAGCCATCAACCTGTTTGGTTGCAATGGCGCATGGAGACGATGGTAAAAATGGAAACAGTATACCCTTATTTCTAACAGAAAAAAATCAAAAGTATTACATTGAATTGATTCTTGTTTTTTATTTTTCAAAATAAAAATGAACAATTTGGTTTTATCCCAAATTGTCTCACATACAAACAAAACATGAGATGAAGCATTGCATTCCCTTCTTTTGGATAATCATTGAATCTTATAGCGCAAAAGGAGGCAAATCAGCCCGTTTTGCCTGTACCAGCTCTTTGAAAGAGAAGAATCCAATTAGTTCCACTCCCCCACTCTTTCCCCATGGCCCTGCAAATTTTTCCTTTTCAAGTATGTATCCAGTTCCCTTTTGAAAGTTACTATTGAATCTGCTTCCACCACCCTTTCAGGCAGTGCATTCCAGATCATCATAACTCGCTGCGTTAAAAAAAATACTCCTCATCTCCCCTCTGGTTCTTTTGCCAATTATCTTAAATCTGTGTCCTCTGGTTACCGACCCATTCAGCAGTGGAAACAATTTCTCCCTATTTGCTCTCGCAAAACTCTTCATAATTTTGATCACATATTTAAATCTACCCTTAACCTTCTCTGCTTTAAGATGACCAATCCCAGCTTCTCTAGTCTCGCCACATAACTGAAGTTCCTAATTCCTGGTATCATTCTGGTAAATCTCCTCTTCACCCTCTTCAAGGCCTTGACATCTTTCCTAAACTGTGGTGCCCAGAATTGGACACAATACTCTAGCAGTGGCCTAACCAGTGATTTATAAATGATTAGCATAACTTCCTTCCTTTTGTACTCTATGCTTCTATTTATAAAGCCAAGGATCCCATATGCTTTTTTAACAGCTTTATCACCTTGTTCTGCCACCTTCAAAGATTTTTGTATGTGAACTCCCAGGTCTCTCTGCACCCCCTTTAAAACTGTAACATTTAGTTTCTTCTTCCAAAAATGCATCATAAGAAATAGGAGCAGGAGTAGGCCAATTGGCCCTTCGAGCCTGCTCCGCCATTTAATAAGATCATGGCTGATCTGATCCTAACCTCAAATCTAAATTCATGTCCACTTTCCTGCCTGCTCCCCGTAACCCCTAATTCCCTTCACTTCTAGGAAACTGTCTATTTCTGCTTTGAATTTATTCAATGATGTAGCTTCCACAGCTTCCTAGGGCAGCAAATTCCACAGACCTACCACCCTCTGAGTGAAGAAGTTTCCCCTCATCTCAGTTTTGAAGGAGCAGCCCCTTATTCTAAGATTATGCCCCCTAGTTCTAGTTTCACCCAACCTTGGGAACATCCTCACCGCATCCACCCGATCAAGCCCCTTCACAATCTTATATGTTTCAATAAGATCGCCTCTCATTCTTCTGAACTCCAATGAGTAGAGTCCCAATCTACTCAACCTCTCCTCATATGTCCGCCCCCTCATCCCCGGGATTAACCGAGTGAACCTTCTTTGTACTGCCTCACTTTGTACTGCATCACTTCACACTTCTCTGCATTAAATTTAATCTGCTATGTGTCTGCTCATTTCACCAGTATATGTCCTCCTGAAGTTTTCTACTATCCTCTTCACTGTTTACTACATTTCCAAGTTTTGTGCAATCTGCCAACTTTGAAATTATGCCCCCTATACCCAAGTCCAGGTCATTAGTATATATCAAAAAGAGCAGTCACCCTAATACCAAACCCTTAGCAATCTCTTTCCTTAGTTCATGTTCAGGTCATCATGTTCATTCGGCGTTGATGTGGAACGGGCCAGGATGAAAGGACCTATGCTCAATATTCCCTCGAATAGGGACTCTGGTTCATTTAGTTCTTGGGTAAATCACAACTTGTGTGACCTCAAGGGGATAACTTTCTGGTTGTGTCTGGTATCATGACTGCGTTAATTATGAATGTGGAAAAGTAATAAGCATCCAATAAATGGATCACATAATTCAGGAAGGAGTGTCGAGTTAATGCAAAGAGGAGAAAGTAAGCAGCGAACAAGCAGCTAAGACATTGGAATCACACACACAGGAAATACTGCAACATTCTGCTATCATGATCAGTGCCTTAAAAAATATCTTTTAATATTTTCTCTTCGTTTCTCCTAAAGGCACTGACTCATGTTTGGTTACAGGTTATCTAATACCTTGGTCTTCATGTGTGAGCCTACGTAGTGACTGTTAGGCTACTTCATCATGGGAAGTATCACTAACAAAAACAATAATGTCCTCACCTGACATCCAGATGCCAGTATTTTCCAAAAGGAGTCACTAGATAGTAATCAGGGGTTGGAACCCTTGCTAATGTTCCCCTCCCTATCCCAGGGAACTGAATCTGACTGTAACCCCCAGACTGCTATCCCAGCTGAAATTGACTGACTCAGCATAATCCAGAAAATGGAATCTAGTTTCTTTCTGGCCTATAAGGTTCAGTTCCTCACTGGCCAGTACATTTACCCACTCACCCCAATGTGCTGGAAACTGTTTCTTATTGCAGTTCACGCATCATTAGCTAAACATAAGGAAATAATTTCTATATTACACACAACCTTCTGAGGAGTTTGCAGCTTCTGACAGTTTTTTTACTTTAAAGAGGTGACTTTAGGGTAAAAAAAAAATTTGAGAAAAAAGTCAAAGAATGGGGAAAGTTAAAATGTCACTGGTCATAATCCACAAGGAATTCTAAGTATAAATGCACAAAGAATGCATGCGGCATTATGGGCATATAAGAGGGAAGGAGAGTTAAAACTTCTGTTACATTCATTAAGACCAAGACCTTCTTTAACATAAAATCAAAATCAACAAATTTATTTGTCAATATGTGTATCAAATGCTTGTATTTTTTCCCCCTGTTATTATTTGATGCCTGTTGAATGCTATAAATGTGTTTAGATTCCAGCCACAGTTTTCTGTCTACTGTTCAGGCACTATAAAGCTTTGAACTGAAAAGGTGCAGACATTTTCACATTAGGGAGTCTTTGTGTATTTGCAGGGAACAATACTGAAAGAGGCTGAGAGAGAAAAAGATCTAGGTGATGTGCACAGATCACTGAGGGTTCATAACCAATGTACAGAAGTTGTAGCTAAAGCTAATGGGCTATTGGGTTGTATTAATAGAACAGTTCAGTATAAACTAAAGGGCACCATTTTGTCACTATATAGGTCGCGGTTAGACGGCACCTGGAATACTGTGTCTAGTTTTGGTTCCCCCACATGGTGGGTGATATAGTGGCCTTGGAAAAAGTCCAAAGGAGAACTACGAGAATGATTCCTAGCTTAAAGAACCTCAGCTACTTAGATAAACTTAAGGACCTTGGTCTATTTACTCTAGAGCAGCATAGACGTAGAGGCAACCTGATAGAGGTCTATAAAATAATTAAAGGGCTGGATAATGTGCCTATTGAGAGATTATTCCAGTCTAACTGATTGGGGAGGACCAGGGGACATGAGTTTAAACTATTTAAGAATAGGAATAGACTGGATGTTATGCAGTTGTTCTTTTCCCAGAGTGTGGTGAGCCTCTGGAATACATTGCTGGCTGGTGAGATGGGTGCTAACTCTCTGCATGCCTTCAAGTAGGAGCTGGACCAGTTCTTGACTAGGGCAGAGATCGCATCATATAGAAGTGTCTTTTATAGATAACACTTGGTCTATGTGATCGCCTGGATTAGTTTCAATTGCTCGAGGCGGTCGGAGAGGAATTTTCCAGAGTATTTTTTCACTTTTTGGGTTTTTTCTCCGTTTTTTGCCTCTCCTAGGAGATTACATGGCTGCGGGGGAGGGGGGAAGGAGGAAGTGTCTAGTCATGATGCTCCTGCCATCATGAGCTGTGGGCAGGCTTGATAGACCAGTTGACCTTTTGCTGTCTGTCAATTTTGTTTGTTCATAGACCAAGAGCCCAAAGCAATCCATACTTCAGACACTGCCATTCAGGCCACTGAGACAACAGAAAACATTGCAGCATGGACAGTTTGCACACTTTTTAAAATTATATATTTTACTTTAAAAAAAACCTGTAATGCCATTGCTTTCTCCTCTCTTACAAACCTGATAAAATAGATACTGTCCCAAGCAACAGTGCCCCTAGAAGACTGAAGAGTTATAATTGGGTTGTCATATTTGTTACTGAACCTTGATGGCGGCGTCAGCATAGAATTGGTTAGGGGGCTGCTTTACTTTGATTTCTTTCATGTGTCAGTGAGATAGACAGTGTGGATAGGTTGTAGATACTACAAATGGCTGTGAGCCCTATCTTTTATCTAAAGAGTCTTATAGTGCAAAAGTTGTAACAGTTTTCACCCTGTAAACGAAACTTGGGAAGTTCAGGGATGTCATCTACTTTACTTGATTTCCCAAGACCCATTCCACTTTTGTATACCTTATCTGCATCCCACTTCAAGACTGATAACAACATAATTATCAAAATCAACAATTTTTGCCATTTTGTGGTTGTATTGCTCGCATTTCTTGTTCTGAAGCTCCATGCTCATTGCCTGCCAGCATTTTTCTTTCTTTAATAACCTATGTAGTTAAAAAAAAAGTATTATGAGTATGGCATATGTATGCTTCACTAACCATGTCTTAAGCAGTAAATGCAAAAAGGACCATTGCACAACCTACCAGGAGAAGGCTGTCTTAACCTTTGAGATTTTCATTTCTAAATCTTTGTAAGTAATTTCAAAATTGTTCAAACTTTAAATTATATTCCATTGAATTGCCCATATTCTTGAATATTATAAAGGGAGATGTCTGCACACACATTGGCATCTTTCAGTCACTTATTGTCCCATTTTATGCTTTGGAACTAATGGTTAGTTTGAGAGCAGACATTTTGAGCAGATTTTCCTGTGACATCATGAAGTCCTACTCCAGTGACATGAATGGGGAAAGTGGAATCTTGGTAGAATTTCCCATTAGTCTGGTAATTATAGCTCCATTTAGTCTACTATCTGAAAGTTGAAAATGCTCAAACATTACACATCTATTAATGCTTACCTAAAGACCACAGAGTTCCACAAGGAGCAGTCAGCATGGAGTTAGAAGCAACAGGTCATTCCTCACACATCTACTTAAAATTCTTTGAAAAGGTGACTAAAACTTGGATGATGGAAATCCAGCAAAATAGGCTAGATTTTTCAACACCTTGACTCTAAATGGGTAGACACCTACCTGGATTTTCAGAAGTCATTTGATCAATTATCTAAATGGATTCAAAATTAGTTCGGTGATAAGAATCACAATGTGGTAATAAATAAAAAAGCCTTGTCTGGGAAACAGTGGCTCGCGCTTTCCACAGGAGTCTATTTTGGATCCCTATTGTTCCCAATATTTTCAGATAATATGGAGGAGGGTGTTAGAATTCCAGTATTTTTCAGACACTTTTTCTCATGCCCAGTGCAAAGGACCATTTTCACAGACTATGCACACTTCCTATGCACTGAAATGTAAAGTAATGCATGAAGTAATCTATGAAGTAGCAAGCTCAGGATGAACAATAAAATGCTGTTGATAAATTCACTGAATATAGTAAAAGCCACCTCGTACTCATTGGATCTCTTTGACGGGCAAATAACATTCTAACAGACATCTCAGGCTATAAACTACAAATCAAAGTTGCACCAAAAGAGCTCAGATACAGCCAAATTATACCCACTCTCTGCTTTGAAATTTGAGCCGAGATAAAGGACTTTCAGAAAAGTGTCTTTCACGATTAAAAGAAGTATCAGGCTGGTTTCCTACAATCCTTTTTCCAGCCATTGATTCTCTTTCAGGGAAAACAGCTGTAAAAGCCTTGCTTGTAGGATCTTTTCATGTGACAAACTATCACAACTCTGTTTCCTTTCTGCAGCCAGGTAAACAACATTTGTGTTTGTCATCTATAAACACATATATGCAGATATATCTGTGGTTATAGATGGAATTAACATTTGGCAATTAAGATTTATTAATTCATCTATCTAGACAGAGGTGAGTACTCCATCTTTGAAGCGGCATTAACATGGCAATATTACAGGTATTCAGCCAGCCAGTTTATTTTCAGCCAATAGTAAACAAGTTAAAGTGACCACCAGTTGGCCTGCTACCAAAATTCCATAAAGGAATATTATATAAAAAAAGATTATTTCCTATTTAGAGAAAAGACAGATCTCTGTTCCATCACAAAAGGTACATCTCATAATGTTACCAAACGTGTTGATGACACTGGTCAAATGACAAGCATAAGACAGATTGATGGCATTAAAATGCATCTGGACTGATTAAGTGGATGGGTAAGAAATAACAGATAGATTTTGATGTAGATAAATGTAAGTAGTGCATATTAAAACAGGAAACAACAAAAATATACACAATGAAAGGTTATCATTAGAAAATTTGCAAAGGAAAAGGATCTAGATATTATTATTGACTATTCATTGAAAGTAACCGGCTGGTATGAAGCTGTTGTTGAGCCTAACCTTGTAGTGGGATGCATTTCAAAAATTCATTTTAAAAAACTATCAATCGTTATTACTTTTGTTAAAGTTATTTGTTATTCTTTCCCTATGCCATGCACCTTACCTAGCTAAGAGCAAACAGTCTTGCTATGTAACCAGTTGTAGGACATGCGTTAGGGCAATCTGGAGGGAGCGCACTCATTTTCTGATTTTTCCTTTCCTCCCTGTGGCAAACCATTTGCCCCTTCTTTGCACTTTCCTTGGAACCCTGTCCAAGATCAGAAACCTTTTTGTAGTGAATTCTGAGAGCAGAACTCAATTCTACCTCCATATAGTCTAGACCGACATGAGTGCAGTACTGAGGGAGTGCTGCATTGTTAGAGATGCCATCTTTCAGCTGAAAAGTTAAACTGAAGTCACATTTACCAGCTCAGGAGGACATAAAAGATCCTTGGGAACATCCTGACGACATGATAATTTAATATATATATTTTTTTCCTTCTGTCATGTCTTCAGGACATCCCAAAGTATTTTACAACCAATTGATTACTTTTGAAGTAGAGTTACTGTTGTTATGTAGGTAAATGCGGCAGCCAATTTGATCACAGGAAGCTCCTACAAACAGCAAATGAATGAATAACCAGATAATCTGTTTTTTGGTGCTGTTGGTTGAGGGAAGAATATTGCCCAGCACAGCAGGAGTACTCCCTGTTCTTTGAATGGTGCCATGGAATATTTTATGTTCACCTGAGCTAGTAGATGGGGCTTCAGTTTAACTTTTCAGCTGAAGGATGGCATCCCTGTGGCACAGCTCAAAATGCTGTATCATGAGGCCACCAAAATTTTGTCAGTTCTGAACTGCACTCCTAGATGGAGTAAAATCAGTTCAATCCAGAAGTACATTTCCTGCCAGCTGACTGCAGCAACCATGGAGAAGTCTGCTGCCAAGCCCAAGGATGAAAGGGATACAAACAATATCACAGAATCATAGAAATATATGGCACAGAAAGAGGCCATTCGGCCCATCGTGTCTGTGCCGGCCGAAAAAGAGCTATCCAGCCTAATCCCACTTTCCAGCTCTTGGTCTGTTGCCTTGTAGGTTACAGCACTTCAAGTGCATATCCAAGTATTTTTTAAATGCAATGAGGGTTTCTGCCTCCAGCAGCTTTTCAGGCAGTGATTTCCAGACCCCACCACCCTCTGGGTGAAAAAAATTCTCCTCAACTCCCCTCTAATCCTTCTACCAATTACTTTAAATCTATGCCCCCTAGTTATTGACTTCCCTGCTAAGGGAAATAGGTCCTTCCTACCCATTCTATCCAGGCACCTCATAAATTTTATACACCTCAATTAAATCATCTCTCAGCCTCCTCTGATCCAAAGAAAACAACTTCAGCCTATCCAATCTTTCCTCATAGCTAAAATTCTCCAGTCCTGGCAACATCCTCGTAAATCTCCTCTGTACCCTCTCTAGTGCAATCACATCTTTCCTGTAATGTGGAGACCAGAACTGTACGCAGTACTCTAGATGTGGCCTAACTAGTGTTTTATACGATTCTAAGATAACCTCCCTGCTCTTATATTCTATGCCTCGGCTAATAAAGGAAAGTATCCTGTATGCTTTCTTAACCACCTTATCTACCTGTCCTGCTACCTTCAGGGATCTGTAGACATGCACTCCAAGGTCCCTCTGTTCGTCTATACTTCTTAGCATCCTACCATTTACTGTGTACTCCCTTGCCTTGTTTGCCCTCCCCAAATGCATTACCTCACACTTCTCTGGATTGAATTCCGTTTGCCACCTTTTTGCCCACCTAACCAGTCCATTGATATCTTCCTACAGTCTACATCGTTCCTCCTCACTATCAACCACATGGCCAATTTTTGTATCATCTGCAAACTTCTTAATCATGGCCCCTACATTTAAGTCTAAATCATTGATATATAGCACAAAAAGCAAGGGACCTAGTACTGAGCCCTGCAGAACCCCACTGGAAACAACAGCCTTCCAGTCACAAAAACACCCGTCGACCATTACCCTTTGCTTTCTGCCACTGAGCCAATTTTGGATCCAACTTCCACTTTCCCTTGGATCCCATGGACCTTTACTGTTCTGACCAGTCTGCCATGTTGGACCTTGTCAAAAGCCTTCCTAAAATCCATGTAGACTACCTCAAACATGCTACCCTGATCGACCCTCCTTGTTACCTCCTCAAATAATTCAATCAAGTTAGTCAGTCACGACCTTCCCT
Source organism: Heptranchias perlo (assembly GCF_035084215.1). NCBI lineage: Eukaryota > Metazoa > Chordata > Chondrichthyes > Hexanchiformes > Hexanchidae > Heptranchias > Heptranchias perlo. The sequence continues at coordinate 33,871,194 of NC_090349.1, forward strand.
TAATAAATCCATGCTGACTGTCCTTGATTAATCCATGCCTTTCTAAGTGACGATTAGTACTGTCCCTCAGAATTTTTTCCAATAATTTGCCCACCACTAAGGTCAGGCTGACTGGTCTTTAATTACTCGGTCTATCCCTTTCTCCCTTTTTAAACAACGGTACAACGTTAGCAGTCCTCCTGTAGCCACCACACCTGTAGCCAGGGAGGATATCTTTGAATTCCATCAGAAAATATCACTGAGTTTGATTATTTGAACTTTCACCTCTTCAAACTTCTTTTCACTGTAGACATCATTCTTGTTCATGAAGGTCAGCAAGATCCAGTCACACAGGAATGAGCCCTAAGTTCAGTAAAGACAAATCAATTACTCAAAACATTTATATGCAAATCTGATTATCGGCGAGTTCCTAGCAAATTCTGATAGTTCACAGAGGATAATGAATGGCAACCCTGTTAAATGGCTTTTATTTCCATCATGGTAAGTGAATGTATAGCTCAAGAATAATGATATATTGAGTCAGTTATGGTCAATCTCATGGTGAGTGGAAGTTACATTTATATTACAGTGACACTCATTCAGTGTCTAGTCATAACAATCCTATGTTAACTTTCATTTCAAACAATGGCATTTTCTTCGCACATGTTCTTCCCTCCAGTTTTCTCTTCTCCTAGACCTACATTGGGATTCAGTTCTATGGGGTTGGTTACTCTCTAATACCTTTCCCAAGTGGCTATTCTTCATGTATGAGGCTATAGACAGTGAGTTTCAGTCGACCATCGGGAGCATCACAGTTGGGCCTGATTCTTTCTCACCTGACGCCCTCACATCTGCATCTTCTGGCAGGGACCATTGGATAGGGATGAAAAGCAAAAATCTTAGCTGATTTTCCACCTGTCTGACAGTTCTGAGGCTAACTGTAGTGTTCCTACAGCTGCTCCAGCTGAAATCAATCAACTTCAACATAGACAAGGGATTCAAATTGGAACCTTCCTGGGCTCTATGGCTCAGTTTCATCATCTGGCACTGTACTTACATTAGCTATGTGCAAATATGCTTAACACAATCCCAGGCTGCTTTTTTACTGCAACCAACCACCTCCTTAACCCCTCCCTTACTCCCTCCACCTCACCTCTAACAAATGCGACAAAAATTATTTGTTTGCGTGATAGAATCCATCAGTTCAGCTGCTTCTGCTGCTCCCCTCCTGCTGACTGCAGACAAAACCAAACCTCCCGGCAGTCCCATTCCTGCCCTAACCCTGAACCCTTATCTCTCTCTTGTTTCTCCCCCTTGCCCTCGCCAAGCTCATCTCATCCATGAGACCCATCTCCTGTTCTGCTCCCGCAACCCCATTTCCACTAAACTCCTGATCACCCAGTTTACCTTCCTGACCCTCATTTTAGCCAATAATGGAAATGGTTCCCTCTCCTCAGGCACTGTCCCCCTACCTTTCAAAATCATGGTCATCACCCACCTCTTCTAAAATCTCACCCTTGACCCCTGTGTCCTCACTCACTACCGTCCCATCTCCTAATTCCCTTACCTCTCCAAAGCTTTTGAATGTATTGTCGCCTCCTAGATCTGTATCCATCCATCCTGCAACTCCCTACTTGAATTCATCCAATCAGGTTTCTGCCCCTACCACAGTACTGAAACATTCCTAACCATAGTCATGAACGATATTCTCCATGACTGTGACCCTGGTGCATTATTCCTTATTGATCTCTACAACCTTCAATACAGTCGATCACACGATCCTTCACCAACACCTCTCCTCCACTGTCCGGCTGCATGGGACTGCCTTTGCTTGGTTTCAATCTTACCTATCCAATTGTAGCAAAAGCACCTCTAGCAAAAGTTTCTCTTTCCATCCTCACACTTCTGGAGTCCTCCAAAGATCCATCCTTGGCCCCGTCCTTTTCCTCATCCAATTGATGCCATTTGGCAGTAACATTCACATGCATGTTAATGACACCCAGCTCTACCTCTCACAACCCCTCCACTGCCTCTGTACTATCAGACCACTTGTCCAACATCGAGATTTGGATAAGCCATAACTTCCTGCAGCCAAACATTGGAAATACCGAAGCCATTGCCTTTGACCTCCACCATAAACTCCATACACTTGTCACGGACTCCATCCCTTGCCTCGGCCACTGCCTCTGACTGAACCAGACTGTTTGCAGCCTTGATGTCTTGTTCGACCCTAAGCTGAGCTTCTGATCTCATAGCCTCTCCATCACAAAGACCATCTACTTCCACCTCCGTAACATCGTCTGCCTTCACACCACCTCAGACCACCTGCTGCTGAAAGCTTCATTCATCCCTCAGACTTAATTTCTCCAATGTTCTCTTGGAAGGCCTTCCATCCTCCAATCTCCTTGAACTTCATCCAAAACTCTGCTGTCCCAATCAAGTCACATTTATCCATCATGTGTCTTCACTGACCTACTGTGGCTTCCGTTCCACCATAAATTTAAAATTCTCATTCTTGTATTTAAATCCCTCTATGGCCTCAACCTCAATATCTCTGTAACCTTCTCCAGCCCTACAATTCTCCCCGTACTCTTTGTTCGTCTGATTCTGGCTTCTTGTAACTCCTGCCCCCTACCCTGTGCTTCATTGCTGGCACCATGCCTTCAGCAGCCTAGGTCCCACTCTCTGGAATTCCGTCCCTAAAGTCCTCCGACTCTGCACCTCCCTCTCCTCCTTTAAGACCCTCCTTAAAACCCTCCTCTTTGACAAGCCTTTAGTTCCCCCTCCTAATATCTCCCTCTTTGGCTCGTCGTCTGTTTTCCTTACACCAATGTGCAGCACCTTGGAATGTTTTTCTATGTTAAAGGTGCTGTATAAATACAAGTTATTGGCACGGAATGTTACAGTTATGTTGAAGATTTGTGAATGATTGGAAACAGTGGCGTCTTTATAAGTTACATGATACTGAATTGGAGTCTAATAAAGGCCGACAATGTGAAGAGAATGTACTGCATTCTACATCAGAATAACTGGCAGCACAAATCTGACCAATGCACTGCAGCTTTTCTGTATTACAGTACTCCATCTAAACAGGCTGTGATGTCAAGTTTAGAATCACCAGTGTGACTGCTGATTTCTCTGGAGCTTCCCATTACTCTTATACACTCACCAGCTCGAAAGAAAGAAAGAAAAACTTGCATGTATACAGCGCCTTTCTGAGCCTCAGGACCTCCCGAAGTGCTTTACAGCCAATAAAGTACTTCTGAAGTTAAGTCACTGTAGTAATGTAGGAGACACGGCAGCCAATTTATGCACAGCAAGGTCCCGATAATCTGTTTTTTGACAGTTTCTCCCTCTTTAACGTGCTTGCAGTGGATCGTGCAATGTGAGTAAAATTAGCAGACATTTCTGCTCACAGTGTTGGTGCTGCATTGGTAAATCACTGGTTAAATACAGATTGAAGCTCTCCTTGCTCTGCCGAAACAATGTGCCATTGTTCAAACCTTGGGTGAGCATTTCTACTGCACCAGGGTCACATTTAGCATCACTCATATTTCAGACCTCATATTTCAAACTGTCAAAGTTAGAAAAAGAGAATGAAATGGTCATATAGTGCAGATGTTTTTCTGACCTGGAATCAGAAATTTACAAGCACCTGCCAATTTGCAAACTTCCATTACAGCAATTAAACTTTAATTGGCCTAAGGGTGTGTTTACTTGTAGCAATTAGACTTGCAGCCGTAAAAAGACAGACCGACTTAAGCACAGTTCCACCACAACAGCAGAGTAATACATTGTGCATTATGTGAAATAACACTCCTATCATTGTAAAATGTAGATCATCTGAGTTACCTTGAGCAATGCCACAGAAGATCCACTAGAACAGTATATAAGACATAAAGAAAACCAGTAAGTACTTACAACTCCAATAGATGTCAGGGCTGCAGCAACATTAATAACCGTTGGGACGAAATCAAACTTTCCCGCCTAATAAAATGAAAATTGAAGAATTTTAATTTTCTTTTTACTGTAATTCTGTAATTGATAGTTTCCAATTTTTATTGTATTTGACATATACATTTAAATGGACACAATATATTATATATTGTAGTAGAAACACTTATTTAATTGGTAAGTTTCTGCTTTTGGGAGTGATGCACTGTGGCAGTGTGTTGAAGTATCAAAATGAGGTGCCACAAAGCTCCTCTAATTCGCTCCTCTAATTCGTTGATTTGCAGATCTCGGCTACAATGCTACGAGATATCCGGGCTCTGCTCTGCACCTCCTCCAAGGAGGAGGCAGTGGAATGGAAAGTGGAGCCTTTGCCACATTGCTGTCATATGCCCCTGACACACTGGGGGAGGTCCTGAAGCTGCTCACCATCTTGACCACTGAAGGTTTGTGGTGCGGCCACATCTGTACATGGAGAAAGGTAGAAATATAGGAAATTGATATTCTATCTTCAGGTTAAGATTCACTGCTCTGTTTATGATAATATGGATATGTAAGATACTGTAACAAGCATCGGAGCGTCTGATATACACTGACCACATTGGAAGTTGGTAAATAATCAAGTGTGCATGTGACTGCTTTAGATCATCAATTAATTGATACACTAGCATTAAAACTTTAAAGTGTTCATTATTGTATTTGTTTCTGTAACTCAACAGAGTTTCTGTATATTCATCAGGACAGTTTACTTACTATGTAATTGTACATACTACCAGTTAATTCAGCAGGCTAAGGGTATTCACTGACTAACTGTACAGAATTCCATCTAGCTAGACAAGGGCAGCAGGTGCATGGGAACACGACCACCTCCAAGTTTCCCTCCAAGTTACACACCATCCTGACGAGCATATATCGCCATCACTGTTCCTTCATTGTCACTGGGTCAAAATCCTGGAACTCCCTACCTAACAGCACTGTGAAAGAACCTTCACCATACGGACTGCAGCGGTTAAAGAAGAAGGCCCACCACCACCTTCTCAAGGGCAATTAGGGATGGACAATAAATGCTGGCCTTGCCAGTGATGCCCATATCCTGAGAGTTCCTGTTTATTCAGGGTAAAGGTTATTTTCTGTGTAACTATACAAAGTTCCTGTTTATTCAGCGGAGTGAGGGACGTTCGCTTTATAACTGCAACGAGTGCTGACGATGGGTCATCAACCTGAAACGTTAACTCTGTTTCTATCTCCACAGATGCTGCCTGACTTGCTGAGTATTTCCAGCACTTTCTGTTTTTATTTCAGATTTCCAGCATCCGCAGTATTTTGCTTTTGATTTAGATTTGCTGTTTGCTCACCACGTTAAAGATCGGTTGCTATATAACTGATTGGAGTTTTAGTTTGTTCAGTAGAGTAAAGATTACTTGGTGTAAAACTTTACGGAATTCTCTTCAATCAGTAGAGGACTGGTTATTAGGTGTGCAGTTGTATGGAATTGCTAGTTTTTTGGTAAAAGGTTACTCATTGAGTAATTAATGAGATTACAGGTAAGGTTTATTTGCTGTGTAACAGAGTTCCTGTTTTATCTAGAAAAGTAAGGCTAAATTGCTGTGAAACTGACTAAGATCCCCTTTATTCAGCAGGGTTAGGACGAAGTAAAATCTTGCTTTCAGTGGGAGTTTTAATGAACAGAATAATGCTTGTCAAACCCTGGACCTGAAAACAAACAGCCTCAATTGCTTCAATGGATAATGGTCAGGGCGTCATTTTAGACTTTTTTTAACTTTTCCGCACCCAGAGATAGTTCATCCAAATGAAATGCCCTTCTTTGTGCCTCAAGCTGAAAATAGCTAACTCAGTGCAAACCAGAAATGAAACCTGTGACGTTCTAGTCTGTATGGTTTAATACTACACCATCTCTGTACTAAGCCATCAAGAAGTTACTGTTTTCTTTTGTGTGTACTCTTTTTCTACTTTCCTATTAATTTTTGTATTTTTAGTGACAAAAAGTTAGAGTTCAGCAATTTTACTGCCAGCAAAAGTGAAAAATACATCAACAGTGATCTCACTCCCTAATGAGGTTGATTTTAATGGGGCTTTGTGCCAGTGTAATGCAGGTGTGGCAGAATTAGCATTCATTTGAATCTTCAAACGCTGAAGATAGCTGAACTTCAGGGTTTAGCACCATTTGCATATTGTCGATGAACTGCATGTGTGATTAATGCTTCGGATGGGCAGCTTACTCATGAGGAGCAGTAAATCGTGCTACAGGTCTTCAAGGCCTGCAGAAGCTTAAATGGACATTCAACCTTTTCTGCCCCCAGAAGAGCAATAACTGTATGGAGCTTCAGAAGAATGTCATTGTGTAGTCAAGAGTGGCAGGGCATCATGTCTAGGGACATGGCATGGGACAGGAGGGACATCCTGTTCAGATGATGAACAAGAGGTTGCCAACTATATAAATACCAGCAGCATGTACTGCAGGATCCAGCTGCAGTACTGGAAGAAATTCAATAACCTCACCACATGTGCTAAGGTAGGAAACCCCAACACATCTCTCATTGTTTCAACTGTGCAGGGCATATTGTGTCACTTCTATGGAAACATCCCCTGGTTGGCCATTAGGCAGCAGGGAAGTCTTTGTTGCACCATCCCTGTGCTTTTCCTTACACTCTATAAAACTGCCCCCCCCTGACAACTTCTGCTATCTAGTGTAACAGCAAGATGTGTGTTCATGTCATCGTACATACTATGGGTACCAGACTCATTCATATGGCAGGCTGAACGCCCTCTTGCCCATGTTCATTACTTATCCCTTCTCGTCATGGGGGAGAAGAATATCCATACAAGGGGGAGAAAGTCGCACAGGAGGACCAACGCCACCTCCCCCCCCCCCCCTCCCCATCCCACTCCATCCCACTCCCATACTCTAGATTCCCACCCTAAATCATGGGCCAAGACAATTTAGAAGAAGCAGGAAATCGGGATGTGGGAGGCCTGGTCCAAGCTGACTGTGTGCAGCCAACTTTTCTGCATCCTATTTTCATTCCTTACTCACTGCAACCACATCAGGAACTGAATATCTGTCATTGCACAAAAAACGATCTGACATGTCCTTGGCCATACAAGCTACTTCTTAATCTTTATCCCTCTTCTTTCTCCCTAGGTCTGCCAGATGACCCGAAGGTCCAGGGAGAGAGATGTGGAACGTCTTTGTCACGATGCACCACCGCTCACTCTTACCCTGCAAAGCACCAGCTCAGCAATATCCACCCCTCAGGATTTAAATAGACTTAGAGGGGTAAGTACTGAATGATACACTGGGCACAAGTGAACAGAAATACTGCTGGTGGCAAAGAAGAATCGGATCCATTGTATGAATAGGGGCTTCAGCCAGTTGACTAGGACAAGGGTGATAAGTGAGAGGGACTTATTGTGGGCAAGGGTGCTTGTGACCTAGGTTTAGACAAGTTGGCGTTTATGTAAGGTGAAGCTTAGGAAGCCAGCAAGGAGAGCATTGGAGGTGATAAAGACATAGATGAGGGTTTAGGAGTTGACAGGGATGAGGTAAGGGTGCTCGTAGGTGTTATGAAGGAGGTGGAAATGCTGGATGTCCATCGCCAAGACCAGTATTTCCAGCTCCCTCAGGGTTAAACAGAACAGTGAGATTGCACATCATCAGGTTTAGCCAGAATGACAGCTGGGGAGGGGGATGGAACCTGGGGCTACATTGCAGGGTTTCCAGCAGACGTTAAACAGGATATCTTCATTCTTGTAAATGTTCAGTTGAAGAAATCCATAACTAGATGTTAGACAAGCAGTCGAACAGACTAGTGACACTGGAGTCAAGGGTATTGGCAGGGAGGTGGAACTGGATGTCATCAGTGTACATACTGGGATGATTTGATCGAAGTTTTCAAGATATTAAGGGGAACTGACAAGGTAGATAGAGGAAGGAACTATTTCCACTGGTTAAGGAGTCTAGGACTAGGGGACATAGCTTAAAAATTAGAGCCAGGACTTCCAGGAGTAAAGTTAGGAATCACTTCAACACGCAAAGGGTGGTAGAAGTTTGGAACTCTCTTCCACAAATGGCAGTTAATGTTAGCTCAATTGTTAATTTTAAATCTGAGATTGATAGATTTTTGTTAACCAAAGGTATTAAGGGATGTGGGGCTAAGGCGGGTATATGGAGTTAGATCACAGATCAGCCATGGTCTTATTGAATGGCTGGAACAGGCTCAAGGGGTTAAATGGCCTACTCCTGGTCCTATGTTCCTCCTATTTTCCTATGATGCTGAACCCATGTGTTTAGCCTGGTTGGCATGAACAGAAATCTATCCGAGTGCTTGAGATTCCAAACCCAAACTACTCTTTTTTTTTGTAGGACACTGCCCATTTACCTAATTCAGGGAGCTTAGTCTTAGGCTCAGCTTCTTTATGAGGGGCACATGAGACATTAGGTCAAGCGCCTTCATCAAGGCTTGGCCAAAGGTGCAACCTTGGGACACTCTTGAGGTAGGGTTTCCAATCCTCCCACTTTCGGCAGGAGTCTATCGGAATAGGCGATTGGCCCCCCGAGCGCTCCTTCTCCCTGCGGACTGAGCCTCACCTCCCTGAAGTTGGGCTTCAGCGGTGGGGTGTGGGAGTCAGTGAATTGAATTAGATTTGATTTTGGTTTTATTTATTATTTTCCTAACTTGCTGTGTAAACATCAAACCAGAGTTGGCAACCCTATCTTGAGGTGACTGTACAGACACAGGAGAAGCCATTGCAGGAGATGCGCTGACTGTGTTGGACAAATAGGAGTGGAACCATGTGAGGACAGTGCCACAGAGATGGACCACAGAGGAAAGGCAATGGAGGAGAATCAGTTGTTGACTATGTCGTCAGATGCAGAGTTTGAGGAGGTCAAGGAGCACCAGGGTGGTAGCCACAGAGGATGTCAGTGGTGACTTTGACTCAGCACTGTGGGTGGGTGTAAAGCAGACTGAAGGGATTCGAACATGGAGTAGTGGGAGAGATAAGCGTAGAGCTGGAGGGCAACCATACGTTCCAGGACCTAAGATAGGAAAGGGAGACTAGAGATGGGGTGGTAGTTGGCGAGGCCAGAGGGATAAAGGATGGGCTTATTTGAGGGTGGTGATTATGGAAATTTTGACGGGGAGGGAAGGCATCTGTGGGCTACTCTGAAACGTTAACCTACAACTGGGGCAGCTTGAAACTTACAGGTAAGCAGAACACACTGTATGATGATCAGAATAGGCCACTTTCTGCAGAAGTTTAACAATCGTCACGTTGTTCGATAACATTTCAAAATAAAAATATGATTTTACCTCACCGTGAACAATAATGTCAATTCTTATCCCAAACACTTTTATTAGAGTCCTGTATTGAGTACCATTCTCCATGTAGTACTTCGCATGCCTGTCATTCAGACACAGAAATGAAAGGGAAAAGGAGATTACTGTTTTATTATAATGCCCAGTCTTTGTTTGAATATCTAAATGCTTTTAGCTGCAGCTAACAAAACTCACTGATAATGAGATGATGTATAATTGATAAAGACATGGTTAAACAAATGACAAGAGATGTCTGTATAAATTCAGAGGTAAAAGAAAAACTGAAAATAAATCACCAATTAGGTCTCAGCCAGAGTATTGTGTCCAATTCTAGGCACCAAACTTTAGGAAGGATGTCAAGACCTTGGAGTGGGTGCTGGGGAGATTTATTAGAATCGTACCAGGGATGAGAGACTTCAGTTTTGTGAAGAGACGAGAGAATCAAAGATTTCAGAAGCTGGGATTGTTTTCCTTAGAGCAGAGAAGGTTGAGGAGAGATTTAATAGAGGTGTTCAAAATTATGAAGGGTTTTGAAAGAGTAGATTGGCATAAACTGTTTCCACTGGCAGGAGGGTTGGTAACAAAAGGACACAGATTTAAGACAAAAGAACCAGGGGGAAGAGGACCAAGTTTTTTTTACGCAGTGAGTTATGATCTGGAATGCACTATCTGAAAGGGTGGTGGAAACAGATTCAATAGTAACTTTCAAAAGGAATTCAATGTATACTTGAAAAGGAAAAATTTGCAGGGCCATGGGGAAAGAGCAGGGGAGTGGGACTAATTGGACAGCTCTTTCAAAGAGCTGGCCCAGGCACAATGGATGAATGGCCTCCTTCTGTGCTGTGTGATTCTAGTTAAATAACTACAGAAAATTCTGGCAACACGCAGCACTTATTTTGGATGGGTACCTTTTATCAGAATCATGCTCTGATGTGGTACCACCAATGCAAGGAACAGGTGACTCTTCCCTTCCCTTCTCCTCGACTTCTCTATTTCCATCTCTGGGGATAGACTGTCCATTGATATCTACTACAAGCCCACCGATTCTCACAGCTACCTTGATTATATTCCTTCCCACCCCATTTCCTGCAGGGACTCCATTCCTTTCTCCCAGTTTCTCCATCTCCATTGCATCTTCTTTGACAATGCCACCTTCCACGCCAGAGCTTCCAAAGTGTCCTCCATTTCCTCAGCCAACACATCCCCCCTCCTTGGCAGACAGCGCCCTCAACCGTGTCCATCCCATTTCCCGCACTTCCACCCTCATCCCTTCTCCTCCCTCCCAGAACAATGAGAGGGTCTCCTTTTCCTCACCCTCCACCTCCTCTATCATTTCCGCCACCTCTAAAGCGCTCCCACCACCAAACACATTTCCCCCTCTCCTCACCTTTCAGCATTCCAAAAGGACTGTTCCTGCTGTGACACCCTGGTCCACTTCTCCATCACCCCTGGCATCTCCCCATGAGACACAACACCTGCCCTTTCACATCCTCCCATACCACTGTACAGGGCCCCAACCACTCCTTCCAGGCGATTTACTTGTACTTCCTCCAACCTAGTATACTGGATTCTCTGATCACGATGTGGTCTCCTCTACATCAGGGAGACCAAATTCAGATTGGGTGATCACTTTGCTAAACACCTCTGTTCTGTCCACAAGTGTCACCCTGAGCTTCGGCTGCTTGCCACTTTAATTGTCCGTTCCACTCCCACTCTGACCTCTCTACACCGTTCCAATGAAGCTCAATACAAGCTCAAGAAACAGCACCTCAACTTTCTACTAGGTACTTTGCAGCTTTCTGGCCTTAACATTGAATGTAACAACTTCAGACCTTAGTAACAGCACCTATTTTCTGTCAGACAGCAGGTGTTGATAATGTAGATGAGTGCACCAACGTTACCAGGAATGGGGGAGGTTAAGGATTGGTGCTTCGGATGGGGATGCCCTATCGGTACACAGACAGTGGGCTGGTCTGAACCCCTGGTGTCGACCTTCCTTTTTCTACCATAACATTCCTGTACCACTGGAGCTTTCTTCACTTTGCCAGATTTTCCATGCCTTCCTCCATCTTGGCTATTCTGCTGTAGCCAGTCACACATCCTCTGTGTCTCGGAAACGTCTTTGGTTTCTCTAATTTTTCTCAATATTGCCTTCTTTTTGTCTTGTGTTATCATCACTTCTATTATTTAATCACCTCCTGTCCTCCATCTAATCACAAGTCTCTTTTTTCCCTCTCCACCCCTTTTTCCCTGGTTCTGTTCCTCCTTTTAAGTTGTTCATCCGTAACATCTTCCGGTTGTGATGAAATGTCATCGACCTGAAACATTAACCCTACCTTCCTCTCTCCACAGATGCTGCTTGATCTGCTGAGTGTTTGCACCATTTTATGTTTTTATAACAGGTTGTGCTATTCCTGTCAACCTGAAAAACTGAAACTCTTCCCCACTCTAACCATCAATGCTTATGGCCTTGGAGCCCTGTGTTTGCTGCCTTCTTCAGGATATTGAGTGCTATAGGCGGAATTCATGAAAGTGCAATTGTGTATGGTCAATAGTGGGAATGGGCTTGAAGTGCCAAAAGTTATCAAACTTTTATGGTCTTGTTCCTTTGAGCTTTCTTCCCTCACATTCTTCCTAAGTTCCAAATCTAAATGCTGTTCCTACTGTCTAGATTGGTGTCAACTAACCACTGCTTCTTGATTTACTTTGTCTTTTCCTTCAGTATTTTTCAACCTTAGCAGTGTCTGCCATTATGCACACTGGTCCCTTTACCTATGCTTCTCAATCTTAAAAAAAATCCTTCATTTGATCTATAACTTAATTCTTATGTGGTAAGACTATACACACGTAAGAGCAAGCACCTAAAAACAGAGGATGTACTGACCTGAAATTATATCCTAAGCCGGCGCTGTTGTTATTAGAAATTGAATCGAGTCTTCTAAAGGAATAATGAGGGTTACATTCGGAAGCTGCCTTGTCCAGGTCACAGTTCCAGTTTATAATTACTCCCAGAATGCCTCCCTGTATTTTACAAACAAATAAAGGATAAGAGTGGAATCAATGCATCATTAGAGACAGAGTACAGTTCTCCCATAATTATGATGATCAGATATTCCATGTCACACAACTGTTTTGTGCTGCTGGGCCCAGAGGGCTGGAGTAGGTTTTGCCTGGACGACAGGAGGCCGATGTGAAATATTGCAAATGTAAGGATGGTTGAATATTTTGTACTTTTGCTTGATTACTTTTGGTGATCAGGGAGTATCTATGCAAAACCTTCTTTCAGGAGATTACATGAATGCACTAAAATCCATAACATAGACTGTACTTAGTCTGCAGAAGGAGTGGCACTGATAGTCCAAATGGCCTTTTGATGTTCTATCCTTTCTTGTGTATGTAACATAAATCTCTATCGTGGAAGCATTCATGGGTGTGAGACTGAACAATTGCCAATAGAAATCTGAGCAATTGCAAATCTGTGCATTCAATAAATCAACAATTTCACAAAGCTCAACAATAACTGCAGAACAAGAGCCATGGATTAATATGTGTTTGGTGGTGATTAAAGGCAGAATCAGGAACACTCCATAAGCAGTGTTCTACAACAGTGAGAGGCAATACTCACTTGGAGACCCAAAGACCTGATGCTGGTAAGGTTTCCCAATTCATTGTTTGGTAAAGTCAATTCCATTAAGTAAGATGAAACTGTTGCTAAGGATAGACTGTTTCATCCTCATGGTTTCTCTGAAGTTCTCTTAAAATTCTTCCAAGAAACAACAGTAAGCCTAAATGGAAGTGAGGCATTGTGAGAAGAGCACCCAACCAACTTGTAATGTGTTGAGCCTGCGCATATTTCTGGGGTCAGTATCATTTGCATAATGAAGGCAAGTTTCCGACATGAAAAGCACCTGGCACTGGAAGCTCTCCAATTGGCGGAGGGAAACGGAGGCGCATAAAGAAAAGGAGGAACCCCTAACATTCATTCTTTTAATATATATGAGGAGAAAGCCTTGCAGATCTGGAGAGAGAAGCCACAGAGGGGGCTGGAGATGGTGAAGTAGGAGGATTGGCTCCAGTTGATGATTCACTAACTTTCTCCTGCTCCATCTTATCCTATTCTCTCATTCAATCACTGGCAGAAAAAACATATACCATAGTTCTTTACCATGTTGGTCGTTCTAGTGTAAACTATAAGATTAATTTTCCAAGTCCTCATCATAAAGTCATCATTGTAATCTCTGTTCCTTTTCTAGGTTCAACAGGAATCTGTGCCTGTGCCCAGCACGTCCAGTCAAGCCAGCCCTTCCCATGGCACACTGTTACTCAATCTGTCTCTCACAACCATCAGCTCAGAGGATTTATATGGTGAGTTAGCAGAAAATGCTGAGGACAAATGAACAGGAGCTGTTGGTAGTGGCAGGATTGGAGGAAGAACCTGCTGCCTTATATTCCACCTCAGGTGTTGAGCCTAAGGAGCTGGACTTCATGGGACCTGTGTTTAAAAGAAGGGAACTTTTTGACTATTGAAATTTGGTGCATTTTTTGGGGACCATGCCAAACGGTATGCTGCAGATGATCTTCTGGGTGGAGGAGTCCACTGGCTGCATGTTGGCAGTATTTGCAACAGAGCAGTCCACCCTGGAAGTGTGGCAGTTCCAGGGACATCTGCAGTTGAGCTCCCCTTGCCAGAGATCCTTATGGTAGAGTTCTCCCGTAGATTCTCAAACTGCTGATGTAGAGACCTAGGCAGTGTTGAATAGTCTGACTCTTCCAGTTTCAATAGGCTTGAGGAACAGCTATACAAAACCATGAGATTATTTTTTGCCATTAGGTCAGTAATTGCACCCAGGATCACCCAGGAGCCACCACACCAGTGGCCGCGGAGATGGTGTGCCCACCAAATAGAATATGCCTGCAATGGGCACAAATAATGGGGCTATCAAAATGGCAACACATCGGTACCCACCAAACCCCTCTGATGCCTGCATAAGTGCCAGAAAGCACATAGGGCCAGATCAACCATGCTGCTGAGGAAGTGGCAGAGCCCAAGTTGGTCCATCTCAGGGCATAGCTGTGGATCGGAGATCCAGGGCCATCTCAATCTCAAGAGGCTTTTGTCGTCACACAACAGCCAGCCACCTCACAAACTCCTGCTCCGGAGGTAGCATCTAAAAGAAAGCCCCAGATTAAAAGGACATATAACACATGATGTCACCAAGGGAAGCACCAGAAAATAAAACTGTCGGCACTCGCACGTATCGCACGTAGAGTTGCACTGTAGTGGTACTGTGTTCAGAGAATGCTCATTTTAAGATTTTGCATCGTGGTTCAGCAGCTGGTAGTAGCGGGAGTTTTGGGAGTTCAGTGGGACAGTTAGGACACTGTAGGTGAAGGCTTATTAAGCGAGGATATGTCAAAGAAGTAGAAAGAACTGTTTGTGCAATGGACAGCTTTTAACATTAGGAAAAGGTTTCCAGTATGAGAGATTGCTGATTGACAGCTCGCAGCCAGAAATGGATTCTCTTCTGCAGCCTCTTCAGGTTCCTCCCGTGTGGGGAGTAAGCACTAAGTTGTCTAATCCTTTTTTGATAGTCAAAACACTTACCCCTCAATCAATACCACCAAAAACAATTAACTGGTCATTCATCTTATTACTGTTTGTGGGATCTTGCTGCATGCAAAGTGACAACTGTGTTTGTCTACATAAGTACAGTCACTGGACTTCAAATTAATCTATTATTACATGGTGTTAGCATTTTGTATAGTTTCTAAGAAACTCAATAAGGTTGACATAAATGCAAATCTTTTTTCAAATACACAAATGCCTCACATAAAGAACGGGCTCAGTTCTAACCTGTTGTGATGTGTTTTAGAGTTAATGAGTGTGAGGTCACAGAGAGAAATTACACGCTTGGTAACTAAGTTTATAGAGCAACTAACATAAATTGCTGTACCGTTTTGCTGAGGTCATCGAAAGTCTCTCCTGCTTTCTCAATAATGAAGCTCAATGGGAAAATGGGACAATAGAGGTTGGTGTCCTCATCAAATCTGCAGCTTCTCAAATAATCTGGTTTTCTATGTTCCTGAATGTTTCCTCTGGAAATAAAAATGTCAGAAATAATAAAGAATAAATAATATGACAATCATAAATTCAGCATTACTTACAGTCAATAATCCTGGTAGTATTTAAAAAGTTACAGCCTGCTCAACAAATCAAATCAAAATAAATTGAGCGTTAATACTATCCAAAATTGTTATTCGTGCAAAATATACCTTTCTATCTGTATTTTAATAAAATACCAATAATGGTTTTAAAAGTGAAGCTTTATAAATTATTGAAAAAGAAACAAATTGTTAAATTAAACAAAATCTGATTTATTAACTCCAGTTTACACAGCGATATTCCCTCTATAACATAGGAAATTTGATAAGTTGGACATGCATGCCATTGAAAACTCTTATGTCAACCTGCTCTCACAGGAGATCTCATTATAAAAGTGTTCACCTTTTCCTCCAAAACCTGAAGAATCGGGAACAGAAGGAGAGATTCACTAAAGGATTGGAGACAGAGGGAGAGACTCACTGAAGAATCGGGGACAGGGAGAGAAACTCATTGAAGGATCGGGGACAGGGACACACCACCTCCTCTATCCCTTGACCCCATTCCCACTAAACTGCTGACCATACAACTTTCCTGCTTGGCCGCCATGCTAGTTGATATCGTAAATGGTACTCTCTCCTCACAGATCCCTATCTTTTCAAAACCACCTTCATCACCTATGCTCCTCAAAAAACCCACTGCAATCCCTCTCTCCTTGAAAACTACCAACCTGTCTTCAATCTCCCTTTCTTCTCAAGTCCTTGACTGTACTGTTGCCTTCAATTGCGTGCCCATCTCTCCTGCAACTCCGTTTGAATCTTCCCATTCAGATTTCCATCCCTGCCATAGCACCGAAACAGCCCTAACCAAAGTGTGTGCATGCGTGTGCGTGTATATATATATATATATATATACACACACACAGAGAGGTAAAGACAGATGCAGGCGAGTCTATAATGAACAATAGGGAAATTATAGGCTTGTTAAATGAATACTTTGTGACTCTTCATGGTGGAGCAAGAGGACAAAATGCCAGTGGTACAAGGTAACCTAAAAATAAGTCAAGCAGAGGAATTTTGTGGATTTAATATAAATAACAAATGGTAATGGAGAAAATAATGGGACTTAAGACAGACAACTCTCCAAATGGTTTCTATTAAAAGCAATAGCTGATGAAATTGCAGATGTTTTAGTCATAATTTTCCGTGCTCTCTTCATTCAGGAATTGTACTTTTGGATTGGAAAATCCAAACTGTTGCTCCATTATGTAAGAAGGGAGAGACAAACCAGGTAAATACAGACCTGTCAGTTTAACATCACATGCATAAATCACTAAAAGCTAGAGCACAGTTACAAAAAGCAATTAAAAAGGCTAAAGGAATGTTTACAAGGGGGTTGCACAAAAGGCCAGAAATGGAGGAGCGCAGACATCTTGGAGCATTGTAGGACTGAAGGAAGTTTCAGAGATAGGGAGGTGCGAGGCCATGGAGGGATTGGAAACAAGGATGAGAATTTTTAAATTGAGGCATTGCCAGACCACAGTCAATGTATGTCAGCGAGCACAGGGATGATGGGAGAACAGGACTCAGTGCGAGTTAGGATACGGGCAGCAGAGTTTTGGATGAGCTCAAGTTTATGGAGGGTGGAGGGTGGAAGATGGGAGGCTGACCAGGACAGCATTGGAATAGTCAAGTCTAGAGGTAACAGAGGCATGGATGAGAGTTTCAGCAGCAGATGAGCTGAGGTAGGGGCGGAGACGGGCGATGTTAGAGGTAGAAGAAGGCAGTCTTGGTGATGAAGCAGATATGGGGTTGGAAGCTCATCTCAGGGTCAAATAGGACACCAAGGGATAGGAATGGAGTCGGTAGCTAGAGAAGGGGCTTTGTGGTGGGGACCGAAGACAATGGCTTCGGTCTTCCCAATATTTAGTGGGAGGAAATTTCTGCTCATCCAGTATTGAATGTTGGACAAGCAGCATGACAAATCAAAGGCAGTGGAGGGGTCGAGAGAGGTCAGAGGCTGGGTATTCTGTGAGTGACTCACCTCCTGACTCTCCAAAGACTTTCCACCGTCTACAAGGCACAAGTCAGGAGTGTGATGGAATACTCTCCACTTGCTTGGATGAGTGCAGCTCCAACAACACTCAAGAAGCTCGACACCATCCAGGACAAAGCAGCCCACTTGATTAGCACCCCATCCACCACCCTAAACATTCACTCCCTCACCACCGGCGCACAGTGGCTGTAGTGTGTACCATCCACAGGATGCACTGCAGCAACTCGCCAAGGCTTCTTTGACAGCACCTCCCAAACCCGCAACCACTACCACCTAAAAGGACAAGAGCAGTAGGTACATGGGAACAACACCACCTGCACGTTCCCCTCCAAGTCACACACCATCCTGACTTGGAAATATATCACCGTTCCTTCATCGTCGCTGGGTCAAAATCCTGGAACTCCCTTCCTAACAGCACTGTGGGAGAACCTACACCACACGGATTGCAGCGGTTCAAGAAGGCGGCTCACCACCACCTTCTCAAGGGCAATTAGGGTTGTGCGATAAATGCCGGCCTCGCCAGCGACGCCCACATCCCATGAACGAATTTTTAAAAAGGTGGTTGTGAGGTAGAGCTGGATGTCATCACCATACATGTGGAACCTGATGCTGTGTTTTTGGATGATGTCACTGGGGGGCAGCATGTAGATGAGAAATAGGAGGGGGCTAAGAATAGATCCTTGGGGGGCTCCAGAGGTAACGGTGTGAGATTGGGAAAAGAAGCCATTGCAGGCGATTCTCTGGCTATGACTGGATAGATAGGAATGGAATCAGGTGAGGGCAGTCCCACCCAGCTGGACGACAGAGGAGAGGTGTTGAGGAGGATGGTGTGGTCAACCATGTCAAAGGCTGCAGACAGGTCAAGAAGGATGAGGAGGAATAGTTTACCTGATTGTCATAGGATGTAATTTGTGACTTTGATAAGAGCTGTTTCAGTGCTGTGGCAGGGTCGGAAACCTGATTAAAGGGGTTCAAACATGTAGTTGCGGGAAAGATGGGCAGGGATGGAGGCAACAACACATTCAAGGACTTTAGAGAGGAATGGGAGGTTGGAGAAGTAGTTTGGAGAGGGGTCAAGGATGAATTTTTTGAGGGGTGGGTGATGATGGCAGATTTGAAGGGGTAGGGGACAGTACCTGAGAAGGGGGAGCCATTAACAATATCAACTAACATGGGGGCCAGGAAGGGAAGTTGGGTGGTCAGCAGTTTGGTGGGAATAGGGTCGAGGGAGCAGGAGGTGGGTCACATGGATAAGCTGAGTTCGGAGAGGGCATGAGGGGAGATAGGAGAGGGCCGTACCAGCGGAACGAGCAGGGTGAGAGAGAGTAATGGTTTTAATGGGTACAAGAGCATCTAAGGTGGAGGTGAGGGTGTGATTGAGCAAATTGGTAGCTGCAGAAATGTCGTGGTAAATGTAAGATCAAAGGCTAAACAGTTGGGAATTTGGAAGTGCCATTGTAAGTGACTTGGGGGAGAGTTTTTTCCGGCGGCAGAAACAGAAGGAAGTGGGGTTGGGAGGGGGAACGGAGATATGGGTGGAGAGGGATACAAGAAAGTGATCAGAGATGGCCTTAACTGTGATTGACATGATGGGAATAGAAAGGCCACATGAGATGGCAAAGTCAAGGGGGTGGCCGTGAATATGTTTATATGGAGGGAGAGATTAAGGGAGGATAGGAGGGCAGTGAACTCAGAGGAGAGAGGGCATGATGAATTGAGATGGAGGTTGAAATCACCAAAGTTGAGAAGTTGCTCGGTGCAGAGGCTGAAAGAGGAAAGTAGTGAGGATATCTCAGAGAGAAACTTGGCATGGTACTTGGGTGGGCGGTAGAGAATGAAGATTTTAAAGGAGAGGTGAGAGGGTTGGAACAAGGTGAGATGCTCAAAGGAGGAGAAAGTGCCAGAGGAGTAGGGGTACAGACCAGGGCGTGATTTGGTGATAAGGGCCACACCCACGGCGGTCTGGGTGGGACAAGTGGTGGAAGATATAACCAGGCAAACCCTGGAGGAAATTCCTAATGATAATTCTCAGTGATGACCCATACATGTATCATGCTTTTGGTGATGTCCCTACAGATGTATGGGACACTCAGTGATGTCCCCTAGAGATGTATGTAACCCTCAGTGATGCACCATAAAAATCATATGGTGAACATGGCTTTGCTGCCAACTCTTGTTGAAAAACAGGAAAGCTGTGACTTTCTGAACAAAGCAAATGATCAGTATCTGCTGCTGATCACTAACCACACTCAGAACATACTCAGTCTGTGATACACTTCACTGTAACAACTCACTTCTTACTTTGTGAACCCAAACCTGGGGAAGTGAATACTATTTTTGATGAATACGGTGAAATTCTGGGCCCTTTCCAGTACAGAGTCTCTGCAAAAAGAAGAAGAGAGAGAAAACATACTTTTAGAACATGGAACTGAATTCTCTAATAGAACAGACTACACATTAACATGCTCCTGTAAATAGCTTAGGCAACTTACTGGTGGAAAAAAGCTCAAGGGAATACAAACCAAGTTTTTGCAACCTGATCTCATAATTTAACACATTAAGCCCCGGTAACATTTTGGTGAATCTGCACTGTACCCCATCCAAGACCAAGTAAACCTGGTAATCTAGATGGGTTCTGACCAAGGCTCTGTACAACTGAAACATCACTTCCTCACTTTTGTATTCCAACATCCTTGAGATAAACACCAACATTCCATTAGCCTATTTAATTACTTTTTGTACGTGTGCACTAGCTTTTAGTGATTTGTGTACATGGACACCTAAATCTCTTTGGTCCTGTACAGTTCCTAGTCTCTTCCTCCTTTCTTCTTTAAGAAAATATTCCAAATTGTCCTTCTTGGATCTAAAGTGGATGACCTCACACGTTCCCATAATAAATCTGTCATAGTTTTCCCCACTCACTTAGTCTGTCCATGTCGCTTTGTAACTTTCTGTTTCCATTTCAGGAGTAATCTGTTAAAGGATATGTCCCTTGCACAAAAAGACTAAAGGGTGTTTTGTTCCAAAGTATAAAGGTTTTATTAAGAAGTTGCAATACAAGAGTACAATTATAACATACTAAATAGGACATTGAGATATAACCTGGCAAAGCTGAACACCGACAAGGTTCCGAGGCAATCATTTTCAAAGGTCCTTGTGATAGCACTCAAATGATCCAGTCTCACTCCGAGAAGGTTCTAACAAATACGATTTATGTCTCAACCTATACACGTTATAATCACATCATTTGTCCTGCTGGACCGCGTGCACCCTTGAGACCCCCCCCCCTATCAATTGTTCTCTCTGTCTCTAGGCTAGCAGCAATCTGTTTCTCTCCTGCACATGCTAGATAACATACAGTACCTAAAATAAAGGCCTCCCTTAATCATGAGATAAGAATGGAGATAGGGTATTTCATTACTTGGTTCACATCAAGGATGCATTATCTACACAAGGCCAAGCTAGGTCTGTTGATGCCAACAATATTCAGCAGAAGGACGTGTTCAGCAGAAAAGCCTGTAAAAATGCTTTTCTTACACATTTACACAACTTACTGTGCCTTCTAACTTAGTGCCATCTGCAAGCTTAGATATGCTTATTCCTCCCCCTACAAGTCCTGAGATTTCTAGTGCCTTCAGAAATCTCGGGTCTCTACTTTGGCTGCTGCACTGCCAGATACTTAAGAAAAGACATACTTGCTCTCGAGGCAGTACAAAGAAGGTTCACTCGGCTAATCCCGGGGATGAGGGGGTGGACATATGAGGAGAGATTGAGTAGAACTCATTGGAGTTCAGAAGAATGAGAGGCGATCTTATTGAAACATATAAGATTGTGAAGGGGCTTGATCGGGTGGATGCGGTAAGGATGTTCCCAAGGATGGGTGAAACTAGAACTTGGGGGGCATAATCTTAGAATAAGGGGCTGCTCTTTCAAAACTGAGATGAGGAGAAACTTCTTCACTCAGAGGGTAGTAGGTCTGTGGAATTTGCTGCCCCAGGAAGCTGTGGAAGCTACATCATTAAATAAATTTAAAACAGAAATAGACAGTTTCCTAGAAGTAAAGGGAATTAGGGGTTATGGGGAGCGGGCAGGAAATTGGACATGAAGCTGAGTTCGGATCGGTCAAGGCCCCGTGGGTGGCAGAGCGGGCCCAGGGGCTGAGTGGCCGGGTCCTGTTCCTACTTCTTGTGTTCTTTAGATTTGAGGTTAGGATCAGATCAGCCATGATCGTATTGAATGGCGGAGCAGGCTCGAGGGGCCGATTGGCCTAATCCTGATGCTATTTCTTATGTTCTTATGTCTCACCCTTAAATCAATGAGCTCATTGTTACTGGCAGATTCCCTGCTGGGAGCTCAGCTTGAATGAGTGACGAGGCAAGAAACCCGAAGTTAGCACGTCTTGGACAGGTGCAAAGCTCACTCTTCCTGCTGCCGGAGTAGGACCAATAAAAAATGCACGAGTAGCTGGGAATCTGTCCCATGTATCTACCATTCTGTGGGAAAAAGCTTCTTTTAATCTCTATTCTCAATTTAGGCTAGTATCATTCTGCTCCCTTTTTAGGACTTCCATGCCTTGCACCAAAACTCATTTTGGACACTGTGTTAAGTACACATCAGTGAGAACAAGACTTGATTCCACCTGGGACAGATTTAATCACAGTTTTTACAGCCATTTTATTCTATCTGCCAGATATTTAGTCACAGCAGCCCATTGCTGAGTAAGTTCAGGTTGCGCCTGGAAGCCATTTTGGAATAACTACCACTGAGTTACTGTTGATTCCTCTTTTAAAAATTCTGCCACCTACACCAGTGACTAGTAATAAGCAGCAGCTATCAAGAATTTTGTGCTACCTTATAGAGGGCCCATTCTCCACTGGGCACCAAGCATAGATCTCACATGTCTTTTTCGAGTCATGGTAAGTTACACATCTCCCGGTTTTCATTCCTGTGCAGGGAAAGCCATGTAAACATTATTGATTACTACCCAATCTTTTAAATTAAATTTGTTATGAAAACAATGTTTATTCAAACTCATTTGCTAAGATGGTGTCAGCAGAGGAAGCTCATTGCTTCATATGGGACTTTTCACCTAAAACAATTATAGCATTCCTTTCCTTTGGGTAGCTAACACCATCTTTTGCAAATTAGAACACGGGTCCCCGAGAGTGTATTAATATTTACAGAGCATCTTCAGGAATGTGACAGTACTTGCAGGCAGCCCCCAAAATGAAAACTTTGAAAGTCTAGGTCAATTTTGGTTAAGTACAAATGTTTTGCAGATTAAAATTATGATTCTTAAGGTGGGGCAGTTCCCAAGCCCACAGAAACAGGCAATACCAGTCAGATCATTCTGTGGTAAAATGCCTGAAGCTTGAAACATGTGACAGACTCCTTGCATTACTTCCCCAATCTACATTGAACAGTTAGGAACCTAAAAGAATGTTTTCTGTAGCTCATTCCAACTCCGATTACTCTTCTCTACTTGCACTCCCCCCATCTCCCCTCAGCCTAGTCTGTTCATACTGTACCATTTCCAAACAATTGCATTTCTTCAGCCACACAATCTGAGTCAGAAGTGCATGTGGATCCAGGAACATTGTCATTCTAAGGAAGAATTGAACAGAGAAATAACTACTTCCGTTAAAGAAAAAGTTTTAAACTTTCAAAAAAATAATTAAATTGCGGACACAGTCCTAAAATGTCAACAAACCACAATTAAACTACAATCTTTGGAACAACATTTAGTTCTAGTGGGGGTATTGCTGGTCTGTCATCAAAGGTATGGGAGACTGGCAGACCATCCCTCCCACCTCTGAGGAATTTTGGGGCCAATGAGTCTAGTAAACCATCAGTCGTACCTCAGGGCAGGTGTTCAGTCTCTGGAATGGGGTTGTTATAGTTCGCACAGTGATGCTGAAAATATCTCGACCCTGGAATGAAAAATGGTTACAGAATTAGATTTTACCTATTGAGACCTTTGGTGGAGTAGAGTGAGTCCAGAGCTAAGTCTTGACATTTCCCTCCTGTTTGTTGCCCAACTTCTCTAAAACAAAAAACGGGTTTCATTAGGACACATGAGACACATGAGGATCCCATTGGAGCTGGTAATAAGCACTGTGGCCCATCAGAAAAAGTGATAGACACTGGAGTGCCATCGGGGTGAATAAGAAAAGCTGGGGTTCCATCAGGTCAGGTGAGAGGCACTGGCGTTAGTTCAAGGTAGTTGGGAAGCACTAGGGTTCCATGAGAGCAGTTTGGAAGGCACTGGAATTCCATCAGGGGAGGTGGGAGGCAGTTCTTTGCAGGTGGGCGATAAAGTAATATTCTATATCCACTTTCCTCTTTTAAATCAAGATTTTGAAAACTGAGGTAGCATGAGGTGCTGTGTGTATGGTGTGTGGTGAATGCTCTGTTGTCATGAAGCTTTCCAGTCAGCTCATGCAGTGAAGGAAAGACACAAATCAGCAAAAAACATTCCTGTAAAATTTCAGTGTCGGTGTTAGCCTTGGCTCAATGGTAGCACTTTTATCTCCGAGTCAGAAGGTCGTAGGTTTAAGCCCCACACCAAGGACTTCAGCACATAATCCAGGCTGGCACTTCAATACAGTACTGAAGGAGTGCTGCAGTGTCAGAGGTGCCGTCTTTCAGATGAGACGTTAAACCGAGGCACCGTCTGCCTCCCAGGTGGACGTAAAAGATCCCATGGCACTATTTGAAGAGGAACAGGGGAGTTCTCCCAGTGTCTTGGGCAATGTTTATCCCTCAACTAACACCACCATAAGCAGAAATTGCTATTTATGGAACTTTGTTGTGTGTAAATTGGCTGCCGTGTTTGCCTACATTACAACAGTGACTACACTTCCAAAGTACTTAATTGGCTGTGAAGCAGTTTGGGACAAACTGTTGCACTTGAGGATGTGAAAGAAAGTTCTTTCTTTCTTTAAATATAACTTTTTTTCCCGAATTCTTTCTGTGAAAAAATGGTCAAAGAATCTCAAAACATGACAGCTGATCTCAGCTGGAATTGCAGTTGAGGAGCTACAGTTGGTCAAGTGTCCCTGGGCAAGGGGGGGAAATATCATCCCAGATTCCTGCTCCTGATCACTATGAGGTAACTCATGCTGGAAGATTCACAAAAGCAGACAGCTGTATTGTGCTTGGCCTTAATTTCCAACATGTTTGAAATGCCTTCCATCACTGAGGATCTAGGCTCACACATAAAGAAGGGACACTTGAAAACATGCAGGAGCTGCTAACACCCATAGGAACGTCCCCTGCAAGAATCAGTTTCTTCAGCACAAAGAACACCTTCCAGCCCTCACCTCTGGTGGATTGACATACTCAGCCACATCCCATATTTTTCTTTCTATGGAAGAATTTGAGATTGCAATTCCTTTCATCTTGGTGATGACAGAACTCTCAGGCGCATTCTCCCTTTCTTGGTATGACTTCTGGATGATGAAAACATACCTGCAGCAATCAGAAACATGAATTATTAATTCAAGAGCTAATCCAGCACATTATGCAGCTTATGTGCAGGTTATTTCTTCTTTCTTTCATGATGGTGGCTAACATGCATCAGTTGAATTAATCCAGTATAAACATTCCCAGTACCAGCTACTCTTGATGCAAGTGTGAAAACCTTCAAAAGGGGCCTTCGCTTGTTCTTGTTTTACACTGAACTGACTGTCCTGTCAATGTCTCTCAATCAGTAGAAAACTTGCTAGCAATAGGGGGAGGGTACTATCAGTCTATCCCTGCCTTTCCTTGCACACATGCAAAGTTCTGTCATCCCGCACATCCACAGTGCGACAAGTGAGTACCTTAATCACCTAGTCCCTGCTTGCATCAGTTTTAATTACCTTGACTCTTATTCTATTTCAGTTTAGATGTAGATGAGACCCAAGGCCCAATTTGGAGCAAGCCTTGGGCCAATGTCTTTGGGTGCGCATTCCAGCATGCCATCCACTTCACACAGGTTTCCAGCGCAAAGTCAATTTCTTGGCCATACTGTTTTCAATTTGATATTACTGCTCCTCCCCCTTCACAAAAAAAGACTCACACTGAAGTCGATTGGTTGATTATACCATGAAATTGCTACTGGAGCGGAAATTAACACAACATGCTTTGGATGAGGACAGCTCTGCAACTGAGCTCTGAGGAGTAGAGCCAAAAACACCTTAACTAAAAGACCCACTGAAATTATTATATCTTACAATAACACTGCTGACAGTATTTTCTGAAAATAGTTTCCTTTTGTGAGAGGCCTCCAGCGGCCCCTTTAAGCATTGTAAATTAGACTTTTCAAACACCTGGAGAAACTGGGACTATTATTTGCCATTTCTCCTTGAATATTGCAATTGGGGTCCTATGACGGCATAGCAGCCTTTAAACAATTTTCCGCCTATTTTGGATGGGAGTGCTGGGTGCCCATTTAAAGGCCTGCTAGAAAGTTGATTCAGGTGGGCAAATGGATGCACAAGTTCCCCACCAGAGTTTTAACTGCCACTCGCCCGTTTTTCAGGTGAGAAATGGGAGGCCAGCTGTTGGAGGTCTCCCCCAATATTTTTAAAACAGAGAGTTATGAAATTATACTAATCAATCTCTTGTCGCAGCCTGGAAGGAGCCAAAGGCAAAGAAGTTAAGGGATGCAGTAACTTTGACTGCAACAAGCATTACTATACTAGCTGAGGCAGTTGATTGCAGGTCTTGTTGCAGGAGGCAGCACGATTCTGTGTCAGCCTCTCTGGAGAAGCACAGCCTCTTTATGCACTGTTCCTCAGAGAACTGCCGGGCCCATAAACTCTGTTGGAAGGTTAAGGATTCCCGTGAGCTCGCCTCCTTCCTACTTGCTTTCCCTGCAGCTGCAGCTCTGTTTGTGCCATCCTTCTGCTGCTGCTATTTTTCCTCTTCTTCCTCTTGCCAAAGTGGAATTGCTAGAAGGACCGCCATGAAGAAAAAAGTGCATTGCTAGATGTCCCTAAAGAGTTCAGAACATTCCACTGCGACTATAAGCACTTTGAAATTGCCTTAATAGCAAGAAAATCACTATGTAATACAAGCAAAATGTCTCCCAAAACCTCTAACGTTTCACTTGAGAGCAACTGACGATCCCTGTAAATATCGCTGGAAATAGCCGCCTTCGGACTTGGGCATGGTTTGTGGGCGGGATCAGGAATGAGTGGTAGCAACGCGTGCAGAATCAAAAATGGAGTTGGGGGTCAAAACTACGTTATTTGACCCCGATTTGCATTTATACATTAGGCCCTCGTTTGTTTCTGGTGGGAGATCTGACCACTTAAATCAAGGTCCCTCCAAAAATTAGTATGGGCGGATAACTAGTGGTAAGTCAGTGTTCCCTTTCGCATGCAATTTTCGTCCCCCTTATCACCCTGTTTTTAGGCGCAAACAGGGCGGCAGCGATGCGAAAATCAACCTCTTAGTGATTGAAGCAGAGACTATGTCAACATTTAAAAATAGGTTAGGTAGGTGGTTGAAAAAAAGAGGAATAAAGGAATAGGGGAGCAGAGTGAGAACATGGGATTAGAACTGTTGCTCGTGTGAATGATAAACACCAACATGGACTAAATGGGCCGAGCGGACCATTTCCATATTATAATTTCTATGTAATTCTATGTGTATTAGTGTATGTATGACTGCTTAACAACAACAACAATTTGCATTTATATAACACCTTTAACTTAGAAAAATGCATCAAGACACTTCACAGAGCCATGAGGAAAACAGATGCCGAGCCAAAAAAGGAAAGATTAGAAGAGGGTGACCAAAAGCTTGGTCAAATAGGTGTGTTAACGTGCGTAAGAAATTTCTTTCTCTGCTATTTTAGAGGAGGCACAAACCCATTTATTTAAATGAGCTAATGGCACTGTGCTAAATTTAGCAGACAAATTAATTTCATACAAAACATTTGTATACTATTATTGTTCAGCACAATTTTAACACCACAACTTCAGATCCCTGAAGCTTCTGGGGATATTGCCCTTTGTGCAGATATTAAGGCTCTCTGGTAGCAATTAGATATGACAAAATGGCAGCTTCTCCACTGATCGTCAATAAGTGTTCCCTTTATCAAGAACTGAAATTGCAAATTAGTTTAATTAGAATTCTTTACAACAGTTTGGTTTTAAAATGGGTGGAGAGGACCCAATATTCTAAGTTGGTTAATGCACTGCTCAATGTGGTACTGCGCGACACAGAACAGGAAGGTGCCAGGTTCAAACAATGTTTGCACCATTGCTTCAGGGTTTCCATGGATCTTATACCAAATTTACAGTGGACGATTGGGAGAAACCGCATAAAATTCAACCCCTTAGTATATACGTTTTCTGTCTTTTAACTGTAACCTCCTCCAGCCCTACAACCCTCCAAGATCTCTGCGCTCTTCCAATTCTTGCCCTTTGCGCATCCCTGATTTTAATCGTTCCACCATTGGCGGCCGTGCCTTCAGCTGCCTAGGCCCTAAGCTCTGGAATTCCCTCCCTAAACCTCTCCGTCTCTCTAACTCTCTCTCCTCCTTTAAGATACTCCTTAAAATCTACCTCTTTGACCAAGCTTTTGGTCACCTGTCCTAATATCTCCTCATGTGGCTCGGTGTCAAATTTTGTTTGATAATCGCTCCTGTGAAGCGCCTTAGGACGTTTTACTACGTTAAAGGCACTAAGTAAATGCAAGTTGCTGTTGTTGTATGAATGAACATAACCCCATCACATAGTTTCTTTAACAAAACTGAAGTTAAATAGAGTTAATGAATGAATGAACTTACATAAAAATGTAACTTAATGTAAACACTCAGTTTTAGCAATTACGTTATGAGAATACATTTTGTTATTCCCGCCAATGGCTCATTGAGTATGTGACACATGGACCACTTAGCTGGTGTACCAGAGAGTTGCCAACACCCATGGCACCATACCCCATAATGAGTCAGTCCTTCAGGAAAAGAGGGGAGAAAATTTGTAAAATTAAAAGTAAATCCATGTGGATTCTCCCATTGAATCCACATAAAGTGCATTTTGTTTCCTGGGAAGCTTCCTTTCTCACATAGGATCAGAGATAGCATTGATGGCATCCATGGAGACAATTGGAGGCTGGATCCTCCCATTCCTCCAAAGAATTAGTGTTGGAGCTTGGGAAAGGGAAAGAAAGAACAGGGGGATACAGAGAAGTGATATTATTGGTGAAGTTAGACAGTTTCCCAGAACAGTTGGATACAGGTAAAACAAGCATGTAATCTTGTTCACTATAATAGGGTGGCACTGAGCAGAGGCAGAGAAAAGGATGACTCCACAAATGAATTACTCCCACAATCCATTCAGACATTTGTTTGTGTCTGGCACATAAACTCCATTCACATCTTCACATTCAAGGAATGGTAGAGTGAGAACTCAAGGCAGCAAGAGAAAAATAGTAATGTACAATTAAAAACTAGCCATACTTCACAAAGCAATGCACTGCTACATTAGACATGCCTAGTCTGGGTTACTCTGTGTTAAACAGGGCTAGAAGAGGTTAGTTTGTGTTTGCCGAGGTTAGCCATTTTAACCAAGGCTAATCCGTATTGGAAATAAAAATGCACCTGAGTATGTGTGAACTCAGTTATAGCAACAACCCTATGAAAATATTAGCAGACGGGGCTAACTGGGATTAAATAGGCTCCGTCCCTCTCTCCTGGTGGAAAACAGACAGAAAGCCTTAGTAATGTGACATATCAGCAGGAGTGTTGTCTCCTCCAGGACCCTGTTCTTCTCCAGATCTTTGGGACTATTTCACAGGATGAGTTTGTTCACAGGAGCGGACACGATGAATTATAACCAGGATCAGACTGCGGCTTCATTAAATTTAAGAAAATTTCCTAAGAAACCCAGGTATTTATTCTAAACTCCGATGTCTACAATAAACCCTGAAACTTGCTATAGCTTCCTAAATTTACAGATCAAAGAGCCGACTCTCGGCTCTCTGGAGTTGAAGTCCCATCAGGATTATTAAACTGTAACAAAATTCAGTATTAATAAAAAAAACTGTTAACGTTAAAAATCAGACTTTACTGTCCAGGGGTGAGGATTGGAAATGATTCAGTAACAAGTTTCAAACAGTTCAAGTTTGAGCAAAGTTATATTAAAAGCACAAGTTTATAAATTAATTTACTCCACAGAAACTCAATACTAACGAATCAAAAATCAACCCCATGGATGCAAAATAAACATTCTGTGTTATATTTAAATTAATTTATTCGATTCAAACTTGATGAGAGCAACCTAACCTCGAGGGTGTACTTACACAACGAAGTAAGCTATGATGATAAGTTGGATAATTCTGAAGATAATTCCTAAAGTTCGGTTTTTAACCACCACAACTTTGGGAGTTTCATAATCCCAGAATTCTGCCCAGTGCAGAGCACACGTTTCCCGGTAGCCCATGTTTTTAATCCTTCTGAAACCTGGATTTAATCCTGTTGGGCTCCGGCGAAATGTACCTTCTCAGCCTGTAGAGTGTATCTATCTATCTCACCCCCCAGCGCTGTGCTTTTTCCTCTTTAGTTTGATGGATAGCTGAGAATCCTGACTTTAAACAACATCAGCTCCCTTCTCCTCCTCCTATCTCCTCCCCGCCAGGCTCACGGAAGAAACAGCGACACTCTCTGGATTCAAGCTGTTTGCTTCAAAAAGTTTCATACGATCACAAGACAAATACGGATAAGGAAGGTGATTGAGCCTGTGATTAGCTTTTCAGATGTGGAGATGCCGGTGATGGACTGGGGTTAACAATTGTAAACAATTTTACAACACCAAGTTAGAGTCCAACGATTTTATTTTTAATCCCACAAGCTTTCGGGGGCTTTCCCCTTCCTCAGGCGGTGGGGAATGTCACTTCCACACCGCCTGAGGAAGGGGAAAGCCCCTGAAAGCTTGTGGGATTAAAAATAAAATCGTTGGACTATAACTTGGTGTTGTAAAATTGTTTACAATAGCTTTTCAGAAATATTCTGAAGTCTCCCCACCGTGACATCTAATTGTTTCTTAAGTGATTCAAGAATTTTTCACTCTATTAGTCCATTGTAGGTGTTACATAAGAACATAAGAAATAGGTGCAGGAGTAGGCCATCAGGCCCCTAGAGCCTGCTCCATCATTCAATAAGATCATGGCTGATCTATCTCAACGCTATTTTCCTGCACCATCCCCATATCCCTTGATGCCTTTAATATCTAGAAATCTATCAATCTCTGTTTTGAATGTACTCAATGTCAGCATGGCTTTATGAAGGGGAAGTCATGTCTGACAAATTTGCTTGAGTTCTTTGAGGACATAACGTATAGGGTGGATAAAGGGGAACCAGTGGATGTAGTGTGTTTAGACTTCCAGAAAGCATTCAACAAGGTGCCACATAAAAGATTATTGCTCAAGATAAAGAATCACTGGATTGGGGGTAATATTCTGGCATGGGTGGAGGATTGGTTATCTAACAGGAAGCAGAGAGTTGGGATAAATGGTTCATTCTCGGACTGGCAACCAGTAGCCAGTGGTGTTCCGCAGGGGTCGGTGCTGGGTCCCCAACTCTTTACAATCTATATTAACGATTTGGAGGAGGGGACCGAGTGTAACATATCAAAATTTGCAGATGATACAAAGATGGGAAGGAAAGTAGAGAGTGAGGAGGACATAAAAAACCTACAAGGGGATATAGACAGGCTGGGTGAGTGGGCGGAGATTTGGCAGATGCAATACAATATTGGAAAATGTGAGGTTATGCACTTTGGCAGGAAAAATCAGAGAGCAAGTTATTATCTTAATGGCGAGAAACTGGAAAGTACTGCAGTACAAAGGGATCTGGGGGTCCTAGTGCAAGAAAATCAAAAAGTTAGTATGCAGGTGCAGCAGGTGATCAAGAAGGCCAACGGAATGTTGGCTTTTATTGCTAGGGGGATAGAATATAAAAACAGGGAGGTATTGCTGCAGTTATATAAGGTATTGGTGAGACCGCACCTGGAATACTAGCTACAGTTTTGGTGTCCATACTTAAGAAAAGACATACTTGCTCTCGAGGCAGTACAAAGAAGGTTCACTCGGTTAATCCTGGGGATGAGGGGGTGGACATATGAGGAGAGGTTAAGTAGATTGGGACTCTACTCATTGGAGTTCAGAAGAATGAGAGGCGATCTTATTGAAACATATAAGATTGTGAAGGGGCTTGATCGGGTGGATGCGGTAAGGATGTTCCCAAGGATGGGTGAAACTAGAACTAGGGGGCATAATCTTAGAATAAGGGGCTGCTCTTTCAAAACTGAGATGAGGAGAAACTTCTTCACTCAGAGGGTAGTAGGTCTGTGGAATTTGCTGCCCCAGGAAGCTGTGGAAGCTACATCATTAAATAAATTTAAAACAGAAATCGACAGTTTCCTAGAAGTAAAGGGAATTAGGGGTTACGGGGAACGGGCAGGAAGTTAGACATGAATTTAGATTTGAGGTTAGGATCAGATCAGCCATGATCTTATTGAATGGCGGAGCAGGCTCGAGGGGCCGATTGGCCTACTCCTGCTCCTATTTCTTATGTTCTTATGTTCTTATGAGCTCCACAGCCCTCTAGGGTAGAGAATTCCAAAGATTCACCGCCCTCTGAGTGAAGAAATTTCTCCTCATCTCAGTCCTAAATGGCCTACTCCTTATTCTGAGACTGTGACCCCTAGTTCTAGACTCCACAGCCAGGGGAAACATCCTCCTTGCATCTACCCTGTCGAGCCTTGTGAGAATTTTGTATGTTTGTGTTGATCACTTTTTAGACAAAGACATTTCTGACATCAGCCTTAATTTGCCATTTACTAGTTTGAACTTGCCTCCATTTCCTCCTCCAGCAATTTAGATTGAAATAATTATCTGAAACTATTTTCTCTATACTATTTACAGTCTTGAATACCTCCATGAGGTCACTTCTCATTTGCATAGAATTACATAGAATCAACAGCACAGAAACAGGCCAGTGGCCCCAACGGGTCTATGCCGATGTATGTGCTTCACATGAGCTTCCTCCCACCCTACTTCATCTAACCCTGTCTGCATATCCTTCTATTTCTTTCTCCCTCAATGTACTTATTTAGCTTCCATTTAGAGGCATCTATGCTATTCACCACAACTATTCCACATGGTAGCAAATTCCATATTCTAACCACTCTCTGGGTAAAGAAGTTTCTCCTGAATTCTTATTGGATTTATTAATGACTATCTTATATTTATGGTCCCTGGTTTTGGACTCCCCCATCAGTGGAAACATCTCTACGTCTACCCTATCAAACCCCTTCATCATTTAAAGACCTCTATTAGCTCTATTTGCTTCCTTTCAAAACCGAAAAATTCTGAGAGTTTGTATATAGGTATCATCCTAGTAAATCTTTTTTGCACCTTCTCCAGTGCCTCTATATCCTTTATATAATATGGAGACCAGAACTGTTCACAGTACTCCAAATGCAGTTTAACCAAGATTCTATACAAGTTTAACATTACTTCCCTGCTTTTCAATTCTATCCCTCTAGAAATGAACCCCAGTGCTTTGTTAGCTTTTTTTATGTCCTTATTAATCTGCGTCGCTACTTTTAGTGATTTGTGTATCTGTACCCCCAGATCCCTCTGTTCCTCTACCCCATTTAGACTCTTATTTTCCGAGGAATATGTGACATTCTTATTCTTCCTACCAAAATGTACCACCTCACACTTACCTATATTGAAATTCAATTGCCAATTACATGCCCATTCTGCAAGTTTATTAATGTCTTCCTGTATTTTGTTGCAGTCCACCTTGGTATTAACTATACCCCATAATTTGGTGTCATCCGCAAAGTTTGAAATTGTGCTTCCGATTCCTGACTCCAAATTGTTTATGTAAATGATCATGGTGAACAACAGTGGTCCCAGCTCCGATCCTGTAGAACACCACTTCCCACTTTTTGGCAGTCTGAGTAACTACCTTTAACATCTACTCTCTGTTTTCTGTTTTGTAGTCAGCTTGTTACCCATTCTGCTACTTGTCCCCTGCTCTACAAGCTCTGACCTTAATCATGAGTGTACCATGTGGTACCTAATCGAAGGCCCTTTGAAAATTCAAATATATTACATCTACTACATTACCCTTGTCCACCCTTTCTGTTACTTCTTCAAAGAATTCAATAGGGTTGGTCAAGCATGACCTTCCCTTTTGAAATCCGTGCTGATTATTCTTTATTATATTTTTGGTTTCTAAATGTTTTTCTATTACATCTTTGTGTAAAGATTCCATTATCTTTCCTACCACCAATGTTAAGCTAATTGGTCTATTTGTTCTATCTCCCTTTTTAAACATAGTAATCACATTAGTTGTCTGCCTGTCCTCTGGCACTTTTCTCTTTTCTAAATAATTTATATATATATGTATTAGTACCTCTGCTAACTTTCCCCTAACTTCTTTTAATATGCACGGATGCAATTAATCCAGACCAGGGCTTTTATCCTCTCTAAGTTTAATTAGTTTACCAGTTATCTCCCCCCTTTCTATCTTAAATGTCTTTATATCTTTTTTGATTTCTTCTTCTAATGCCATGCCCACCATGTTAGTCTCCCTGGTAAGTACTGAGGCAAAGTAATTATTTAATATTTCTACCATTTCACTGTCATTACCTTTGAGTTTATCGTGTGTATCCCTTAGTGGCCCTATTCCTATCCTGATTTTTCTTTTATTATTTATGTGTCTGTAGAATACTTTACTATTTCTTTTTATATTCCTTGATAATTTAATTTTGGAGTTTATCTTTGCCTTCCTAATTGTTTTTTTGACTTCTTTCCTAACCTTTTCATATGCTCTTTTGTCATCCTTGCCTTTGTTGTATATGTACTTAGTGTATGCCTTTTTCTTTAGTTTCAATTTTGCCCTTATTTCTTATTCACACTTTGTTGTTTTTTAAAATTGGCCTGTTTCCAAATCTACTGGGCATTCCCAGTGTTCATCAACTCACTCTTAACGACAGTCAGTGCCTCAAAAATATGTTCCCTTGTCACTCTGAGAATTCTGGGAAAAATACCATGTATCCCTGGGAATTTATTTGTTTTAAGCCCTTTAAAACTATCTAGAATTTTAATCACATTTATATCAATGTTACTCTTTTGAAAACCAAACGAAGCTAAAAGCGATATTGATAAGTTGGGGGAATGGACTAAAATGTGGCAGATGGAATTCATTGTCAGTAATTGTGATACAATTTGATTAAAAAAACAGCATTAATTATGCTCTGAATGGAAGTAGGCTCAGTGCTGTGGAAGAGCAGAGGGATTTTAGGGGTACAGGTTCACAGGACATTAAAGGCAGCACCTAAGGATGATAAGGCCGTAAAAAAGCTAATGGAATTCAAGGCCTTAACACAAGAGCTATAGAAATAAAAGCCTAGAGTTAATGAAACCTTAATAAGACATCATTTAGAGTACCATGTACAGCATTGGACTCCAAACTATAGGAAGGATATTTAAGCTTTAGAGAGGGTTCAGTGCAGATTCACTAGGATGCTGCCTGTTACGAGGAAATACAAATACAAAGTCGGCACTATTTTCATTAGAACAATGCAGATTACGGGGCGACATGATAGAAGTGTTTAAAATTATAAAAGGATGGGATAGGGTAGATAGAAGCAGACTGCTTTCGGTAGTTGTAGGCTCTAGAACGAGTGGCCATAGATACAAGATTAAATATAATAGACTTAGACAAGAGGGCAGGAGAAGAGTCTTCATACGGAGAGTTATGAGGCTGTGGAATTCACTTCCAGGGTTAGTGGTTGAGGCAGAAACAATGTCAATGTTCAAGATTAGATTGGATAGGTGGATGAAGGAAAATGAGATAAAAGGATTTGGGAACAGGGCAGATAAATGCAATTAGGACTCTTTAATCATGTGAAGGGTAAATGGTGGCAAAGACTGGTTGGATCGAATGGCCTGTTTTCATGTTCTATGTACTAATTCTACTTGAGTTATCACAATTTCGGGAGGGCATGTCTTCCCCAGTGTATACTTGGCAAGAAGATCGGTTCCATCCAGCCTGCCCTAACCATTTAATGGTACAATCTTGCACACCATCCACCCACCCACAGCAACGCTATCTGCCGAGGGAGGCAAAACATTTTTTTAAAATTGTGGCCGATTCAAAAAAAACTTTCGGAAATTCCTCTTCAATTCCCTAAGGCAATCAAGCAAGCTCCAGTTGGTCAGAGTTGCCAATGATTCATCACAATTACAACTAACTAGTAACTTACTCCCAATAGTGGAGATGTTCTCCTCTCTCAGGAGCTTGTCAAGTTCCCTTTTAAATTACAGTACTGTATGACATTCTTAAGGTTCATTAAAGTCAGTTTTTATTGTTGATTTAAAAAAACATAGTTTACTGGGTGTTTTTCAGGTTCTATTTGTAGCATCAAAAACCTGGAGAAAATTAGGGAGAAACAGTGACCCTGTAAAATCTGGCTAATTTTGAAGAAATTCAGTAAAAATCATGTGAAGCAATTTAGGTCATCCTAAGGATGTGAAAAAAAAAAGAACTTGCATTTACATAGCGCCTTTCACGACCTCAGGATGTCACAAAGCAATTTATAGCCAATGAAGTACTTTTGAAGTACTGTTGTGATGCAGGAAACATGGCAGCCAATTTGCACACCGCAAGGTCCCACAAATAGCAATGAGATAATCTGTTTTAGTGATGTTGGTTGAGGGATATATATTGGCCAGGGCACTGGGGAAAACTCCTCTGCTTTTCTTCAAATAGTGTCATAGGATCTTTGACATCCACCCAAGAGGGCCGACTTAGTTTAATGCCTCATCCAAAAGACGGCATCTCTGACAGTGCTGCCCTCCAGCAGTACCACGCTAAAGTGTCAGCTAAATTTTGTGCTAAAGTCTGTGGAGTGGGACTTGAACCTAAAACCCTCTGATTCAGACAAGAGTGCTGCCACTGAGCCAGAGCTGACACCTATAGGTACGCAAAGGAACTGTATCAAAAATAAAAGACTGCGGATGCTGGAAATCTGAAATGAAAACAGTAAATGCTGGAAATACTGAGCAGCTCAGGCAGCATCCGTGGAGAGAGAAACAACGTTAACTTTTCAGGTCGATGACCTTTCGTCAGAACTGGAAGAAGTAAAGACTTAACAGTTTTTAAGCAAGTGCAGAGCCAGGAATGCAGGTGGTGGTGGGAGGAGGAGAAGAAGGGGAGAGGAGGAAAGAACAAAAGGGAAGGTCTGAGATAGGGTGGAGGGCAGGAGTGATTAAATGACAAAAGGGATGATGGTGCAAGGCAAAAGAGGAACAAGTAAAGATCAATGTAAGTTCTTTATACAAAGCACGAAATCTGGAGTGGAATGGATGCTCTTAAACCTTTATTTAAATAGATCATAGAATGTTACAGCAAACAAACAGTTCATTCTGTCCATCAGGCCTGCGTCAGTGTTTTACTCCACATGAAGCATTTAGTCCAATCCGACTCTCCTGTTTCCTCCTCTTCCTTCTTTCAAAGCAATTCCCTTTTGAAAGAGTTCACAGCCCTGCTTCAAACATGGTTTTTGGCAGGTAGCAGAGAATTCCACATTCTAATTACCCTCTGTCTGAAGATTATTTTCTAATCTTCCTCTTAATTATTTTTGTGATTATCTTATATTTGTGCCCCATCATTATCATCTCACCAACCAATGAAGCAATCTATCACTATTTACTTCATCACAACTCTTCCTAATCCTGAAGACCTCTATAAGGTCACCCCTTCTAAACTCCAGTGAAAAAGGTCCCAACAACTTAAATCTCTCTTCGTAGCTGTAACCCCTCATCCCTGGTAACATCCTAATGAATCTACACTATACCTTTTCCATTACTTTTATATCCTTCCTACAATGAGCTACCCAAAACTCCATCTGTGGCCTACCTACAATCTTGTGCAAGTTCAACACCACTTTCTTGCTTTTGTGTACTATGCCTTTAGACACAAAACCAAGGATTCCATTTGCTTTTTTATAGTCTTATCTACTTGTACTGCTATCTTTATTGACCTATGTATCTGCACACCAAGGTCCCACTGTTGCTCTACTTCATTTAAAATCTTATCATTTAGGGTGTATTTCCTTTCCCTGTTTCTACTTCCAAAATATATTTCTTTACATTTTTCTATATTGAACTGCATCTTCTACCTATGTGCCCAACTGTTACCTAATCTATGATCTCCTGTAGTCTTTCAAAATATTCATCCCAATTTTCCATACCACCCACATTTGATGTCATCAGAAAATTTCAATATTGCTCCCTCCGTTCCTAAATCTGAATTATGTATGAATACAGATGGGTCAAAATAGTCCACAAGAGACTTCACATTTATTACGTAACAGACTAGAGTGAATTAGTCCTCAGCTAAACTATAATTAATCTTCATTTAGCCTCAACCCAGCATAATTAACCAGAGCAAACTTCATGCTGTGCTGTCTGGTAAGACTTGAGAATTAATAAGATGCTGCACAAATTAAATCCCCAAAAGATTGTTGATGTTTTATTTTCAGTGTGTTTATCTATATGCAAAATAATTACATCATTCACGTCACTAAAAGTATCTCCAAAAAACATTTAGCCTTTATTAAAAATGCTAACTCTAATGGGTAAATACACCAACTGTTTGGAACCCTACAGATTATGAAGGTCCCAGGTTCAATGCTTGCTTGGTGCTTAGTTAGCTGATGGAGAGGTAGTAGGGGTCTTTTAATTGACCTCGGGGTCCTTAGAATTAGGCAGGGGGCAACAGCAAGGGCTAGTGACCCCTATTGGAAAATGCAAACATAGGAACTATGAAGACCAGCGAAAACCACAGAAGAGATTTCTGTGGGTCTGCGCCTGAGCGCTATGAATATCAGAATATTTGTTAAGTTCCTTTGCAGGCATGTTCTCTGATCCATCTGATTATCTAATATGCAATGTGCCCAGGTAATCCAGTGAGCTTAGGTGCAGACCCAGGAAAATCTCCTTCATGGGCCCATCTAATCCACCCTCCTGCTTTCCTAGATGTTGTAACCAATTATGTATTTTTCTTCAGGAACATGTCCAATTTGATCTTGAAGTGATGTAAGTTATTTCCTTCTACAATCTCCTTTGATAAACTGACCACCCTCTCAGTGAAATAATGCTTTCTTACATCCTGCCTGAATCTACCCCTTTTCAGTTTATAATCATGTCCACCTATGCTGTACCAAATCAAATGTCCCTGACTAATCCTCAACAACATTGAGTCTTATTAATTTGAATAACTAACACCATATAACTCCTCAATCTTCTCCTCTCCAGTGTGAAGGTGCATATGTGTAGGTACGATCTTGCTCAGCTGTTGATGCTCTTCATGTAAAAATATCCTGCTGACACTCATAGGAACATAGGCACAGGAGTAGGCCATTCAGCTCCTTGAGACTGTTCCGCCATTCAATTAGGTCATGGCTGATTTGTGCCTTAACTCTATTTACCTGCCTTTGATCCATATCCGTTACGTAATAAAAATCTGTCAATCTGTTGAAATTTTCAATGGACCCTGCATCCACATCCCTTTGGGGGAAGAGAATTCCACATTTCCACTACCCTTTATGTGAAAAACTGTTTCCTGATTTCACTCCTGAATGGTCTAGCTCTAATTTTAAGATTGGACCCCCTTGTTCTGGATGCTCCATCAGAGAAAATAGCTTCTCTAAATCGAATCTATCGAATCCTTTTAGCATTTTAAACCCCTTAATTAGATCACCCCTCAACTTTCTAAATGCAGCCCAAGTTTATGCAACCTGTCCTCATAATTTAACCCTTTAAATCCCGGAATCATTCTGGTGAATCTGCAATGTACCCCATCCAAAGCCAATATATCCTTCCTGAGATGCGGTGCCCAAAATTGAACACAATACTCCAGATGGGGTGTAACCAAGTCTCTGTACAACTGAAGCATAACTTCCTCCCCTTTGTATTCCAACCCCCCTTGAGATAAAGGCCAATATTCCACTAGCCTTTTTGATTACTTTTTGTTACCTGTGCTCTAGCTTTTAGTGATTTATGTACCTGGACACCCAAATCCTTTGGTGGCTAGTCTCTCGCCATCAAAAATATATTCCGATTTGTCTTTCTCAGATCCAAAGATCTAGACACACATTTAAAGAATTGCCAATTAGACAAGCTGACAGCCTCAGAACAGAATCCCTTCATGAGTCAGTGCTTTCAGGAGAGGAGAGGCGAGGAGGGGAAAAATTGAAGAAATATTGAGTAAAAACTGCGTAATTAAGTTTTTAGAGGAACAGATATCATTCCTACTGCAATGCAGACTTTCCTGGTGGCCAATGAAGCATCTACAAAATAGAGTTTTCAGAGTATCCCCAGCTCCTGGCTCATGACCCACTCCCCTCCTGAACCATTATCAATGCCAATGGGATCAACCTTGTCGCATGCATTGCAAAATTGAGGTAACAGCATATCAGATGTTTTCTCATTCTAACATTCAGACATAAATATCACGCTTGGCAGAATCTTCCCAGCGACAGCACCGATTCTAGGAAATTGCACAGATATGATCTCAGTTCCTTTTCACTCAGTGGTGCAGGAACTTCATGGGAATGGAAAGCACTTAGCTTGGTAATGCAGTAATTAAACTCAGCAACATTCCATAATTGGATTTCATCAAAATCCTTGTGCAGAGCAATTTCTTACTACACAGCAACTTTAACCCATCCACTGCTGATTGATCTGCTTGTGATCTCCCTTCCTGTGTTTGCCGGAGGTTTTGTTGATGAGACATTGCTAATATGAGTTATCCTGAGTATAACCAGAAGCATACATAGTTTGTACAAGTCCTCATAAACCTCACAAAAGAGTCACTTTAGAATTAATGTTATGATAGAATGGGGCAGGGAGGACACTTATTTGAGCAGGGAGGCACCAATTAGCAATTGCCATGTCTCCCTGAAAAACTCCAGAGTAGTAATCCATTCTTACATCTCCACTAACTCAAGTCTGCTAACCTCCACAGACAACATTCCTTTCACTTGCACACACCTGCCGCAGAATCATGCTCCTGTTCTACTTGAATCATTATATTTGTTATCATGTGAACGTGCAAATATAAAAGGTAATTTTAGTTTAGGCTCTGGATACACTAAGACTCATAGCCGTATTAAGGACTGTAAGAGAACTACATGCGGAATATGTCGATTTGTGATGATATAGCTCCCTCTACTGATTAAATATTGAACTATAGTAAATGAAATAATGCTGCTGAAATTAGGTATTATTTAAGAAAGAAAGAATTTGCATTTATATAGTGCCTTTCACGACCTCATTACATCCCAAAGCGTTTTACAAGCCAATTAAATACTTTTGAAGTGTAGTCACTGTTGTAATTTGGGAAACATTCCTACATTACATTTACTACTTTAAATAAAAAGCTGCCTCTGATGGGCTTTAGAGTGATTACCACATCATACATGCAGCCTTGTTTGTGCTTTCAAAGATTGATCCATGTAGGAACAGCAATAAATTATATTTAATCAAATTATTGAGCCCTACAAAAAACAATGAGGCTGGCCAGGACTGGTGAAATGTCATAAACTTTAATAATTGATCTTTGGGCTCCCAATGGCCTCAGTGAGTTCTACACCACCTGAAAAGAAAAAAGAAATACTTGCATTTATATAGCACCTTTCATGACCCCAGGTCAGACCAAAGCACTTTATAGTCAATATTTTTGCAGTGTAGTCACTGTTGTAATGTAAGAAATGCAGCAGCCAATTTGTGCTGTTCCCACAAACTGCAATATGATAATGACCAGATAATCTGTTTTTAGTGGTGTTGGTTGAGGGATAAATGTTAGCCAGGGCACCAGGGAGAAACCCCCTGCTCTTCTTCAAAATAGTGCCATGGGATCTTTTATATCTACCTGAGAGGGCGACCAGGCCTTGGATTTAATATCTCATCTGCAAATCCTTTTATGCTGGACTGTACGACGCAAAGCCCACAGACAGCGCAGCCTCCCAGTCCTTCTTGTCGTCTATCACGGAGGTTCCAGACGACAGCAAGCGGAAGAGTCTGGATCACCCACTAACTCTGGACGAACTGACAAAGGCCGTCCGTTCCTTCAAGAGGAGTAAGACTCCCGGAAACGACGGCTTACCAGTGAAGTTGTACTCAGCTCTGTGGGACTGCATAGGCCCAGACCTGCTGGAAGTGTACGGGGGTATGCTCCTGGCAGGCAGCATGAGGAAAGGCATCATCACCCTCATCTACAAGCAGAAGGGGGAAGG
Organism: Heptranchias perlo; assembly: GCF_035084215.1. NCBI lineage: Eukaryota > Metazoa > Chordata > Chondrichthyes > Hexanchiformes > Hexanchidae > Heptranchias > Heptranchias perlo. The sequence continues at coordinate 33,912,932 of NC_090349.1, forward strand.
AGGAAGAAATCAAAAATTGGCGACCCATCTCACTACTCAATGTGGACTACAAAATTCTGTCTAAGGTCATCGCCAATTGGGTCAAGTCAGCCCTGGAGGTGGTGATCCACCCCGATCAGACCTGTGCTGTACCCGGCAGGAAGATCTCCGATAGCCTGGCGCTACTCAGGGATACGATCGACTACGTACAGGACAGGGGAAGGCCTTTGACGGAATATCCCACACGTACATGATGGACGTGGTCTCCAAAATGGGATTTGGGGAGGGAATCCGCAATTGGATCCAACTGCTCTATACAGACATCAGTAGCGCAGTTTCAATCAACGGGTGGGAATCAGAAAGCTTTCCGATCAAATCTGGAGTCAGGCAGGGCTGTCCTCTCTCCTCCGTCTTGTTCGTGTGTTGCATCGAACCCTTTGCCAAGTCCATCAGGAGGGATGCGGGCATTAGAGGGGTGACGATCCCAGGCAGCGGAGGCACTCAGGCCAAGGCCTCCCTGTACATGGATGTCGCCACCTTTTGCTCGGATCAGCTGTTGGTCCGCAGATTGATGAGCATCTGCGACCAGTTCAAACTGGCCTCGGGCGCCAGGGTAAATCGTAGCAAGACCGAGGCCATGTTCTTTGGGAAATGGACCGCCCGATCCTTTGTCCCCTTCACCGTCAGGTCGGATTACCTGAAGGTGCTGGGGATCTGGTTCGAGGGGGTCGGGACGTGCACCAAGAACTGGGAGGAGCGTATTGCCAAGGCCAAGCAGAAACTGGGACTGTGGGATTGGCGATCCCTCTCGATCGTGGGCACGAACCTGGTCATCAGGTGCGAGGTGCTCTCGGTGTTGCTGTACGTGGCGCAGGTCTGGCCCATACCTCGCTCCTGTGCCGAGACAGTCACCCGAGCCATCATCCAATTTATCTGGAGATCAAAAATGGACCGTGTCCGCAGGGACACGATGTACAAATCTCCAGAGAAAGGGGGAAAGGCGTGCCCAACGTGGCCCTCATCCTAATGCGGCTGCATCAAGCTGTGCATAGACCCTCAGTACGCAAACACAAAGTGTCACTACGTGCTGAGGTTCTATCTGTCCCCGGTGTTGAGAAGGATGGGCCTGGCCATTCTGCCACGGAACTCTCCATCCAGTTGGACCGTTCCGCCCCACCTGTCCTTTGTGGAAAAGTTTGTGCAGAGAAACACCTTTGACCACAAGGCGATCAGCAAGTGGTCCGCACACAACGTCCTCGAGACCCTGCAGGAAAAGGAGATGGTGGATTCTGTCGGTTGGTTCCCCGAGCAGACTGTCAAAGTCATTTGGTAGAACATCTCATCGCCGGAGCTTTCAAACAAGCACCAAGACCTAGCTTGGCTGGTGGTGAGAAGGGCCCTTCCTGTCAGATCCTTCATGCACTCCCGGAGTCTCAGCGCCACCGTGCGCTGTCCCCAAGGAGGCTGCGGTGGAGACGAGACAGTCACCCATCTCCTTCTGGAATGTGCCTTTGCAAAGAAGGTCTGGAGAGAGATGCAGTGGTGTCTGTCCAGGTTCGTCCCGAGCAGTTCCGTAACACAGGACTCTGTGCTCTACGGGCTGTTCCCAGGGACACACACTGAGACAGACATCAACTGCTGCTGGAAGACCATCAACTCGGTGAAAGACGCCCTTTGGTCTGCCCGAAACTTGCTGGTCTTCCAGTGCAAGGAGCTGTCCTCGACCGAGTGTTGCAGACTGGCACATTCCAAGGTCCAGGACTACGTGCTCAGGGACGCACTGAGGCTGGGTGCGGCCACTGCAAAGGCTCTGTGGGGAAAGCCAACCGTTTAGCGGCTTCCCACCATTGTATACCGAGGGGCTGCAATCAGGGAAAAACCCCCTCGGGCAGAATGTAAAATTCAAATTGATGTAATGAAATGTAATGTACCTGTAATGAATCTCTAATCAATCATCTGTATTGAGTGTAATGCAATGAGGCACCCTAGAGTGTCATGAACTGTAATTATGTACAATGTGCAACTGTATTGTTGGAATCATATTTGAACTGTACTTGATGTAACCTGCAAATTGTATAATCTGTATTGTGTATGTTTGGAATGTGATATGACAACTGTATTGTATGTATTGTTGCAAATTTTATGAATAAAGTATATTTTTTGAAAAAGAAAAGTAGCATGCTACAATTGGCCTCGGTGCTAAAGCTGAATCAATGTAATACACACATAAAAGAGAGTACAGTTCTCTCAATGTATTGTATGTATAAAGAAGAATAGAGATACAGCCTCTCAATAAAATACAAATTATCGGTTCGGCTGCAGTGGGAAAGTTGTGTCCAGCTGTGGGTGTCCTTCTTTAGGAAGAATGTCAAGGCCATGAAGAGGATGCAGAAGTGATTTGCTGAGATTACCCCAGGAATGAGAGGCTTTAGTTATGAGCAGAGAACAAGAAACCTTAATGGGTTTAAAGAAGAAACTAGACAGGTTCTTGTCAACAAATGGGATTCAGGGTTATTAGAAATACATCAAGGGAATACGATGGATAGGTGGGCTAGAGGGACTGAATGTCTTTTTCTACCTGAGGCTGTTACTATGTTACTACGTTATGTAGACTAGAGAACCTGAGGCTCTTTTTATTAGAATGGAGATGGTCAAGAGGAGATCTGATAGATGTGTTCAAAATTACAAATGGTTTTGATAAGGTAAATAGGGAAAAACTATTTGCACTGTGGTTAGCTAGTTGGCAACTGGAGGACATAAATTAATGATCATCACCAAAAGAATGAAGAGAGAAGTTAGGAGATTTTTTTTTATGCAAAGTGTTGTTGGGGCATGGTATGGCCTACCAGAAATAGTATGGAAGCAAAATCCATAATAGCTTTTAAAAGGGAAGTGGATAAATATTCGAAAAAGAATAATTTTAAAAAGGTAAAGGGAAAGGTCAAGGAAATGGAAATAAATGGATAGGCCTTTCAGAGAGCCAGCACAGGCACAATGGGCCAAATGACCCCCTTTGCCCTGTAAAATTGCAAGATTTTATATATAAAAGAGAGTAGCACAGTTGAGCTCACCAGCTCCTCACAGTGGGACAAATGACCTGGGAATTCATTGTATGGTGATGGCAAGAGCAAACCTTCTAACCAAAACGTGGTCTGTCAGAGGCTATTTCATTTTTGACAACTCAGGATGTGTGTTCAAAGACAATTTTCTTTATGTTATGAGAGGGTGTGGAGAACAGGGGGTGAATAATCGATTCATGTTAAACTGCTGGAAGGCCAATTGCATGGGAAACAGTGACTGCTGGACCAGAAATTGAAAGGACAGTGACTCATGGACAAGATGCACGGGAATCAGTGGTCCACCTCCTAGTCTAAGAATAGTCTAACTACCCTAGAATTTTGTTTGCGCCTATTGGCGCTAAACGTGTCCCAGGGAACAATTCCTGTGCCAGAAAGGGTAGGCCCAAGGCCCGCCCGATATTGCACCTCGGGGCCTCATTAACATCACACCGGTGAGCTGCAGACACCTGATGGGCATCCCCAGTCATTTCACTGATGAAAACTTCTTCTGTGGCCAGCAGATAAGGCTTAAGGGAAGGGGGGCAACCTTGAGTGGGGGGGGGGGGGGTGGGGGGGGGGGGAGGTCGATCGGGATGGGAGGCGATCGTGTGACAAGGAAGGGGCCTGATAGGGAGGGGTCGAACATTGTCCGGCAGCAGCCCGTGGTTTTAATTGGTCAGGAGGAGCATGTCTGTACCTCCCGGCGACATATTGAGGTAAACATATTTTAGCAAACTTACCTTTTTGACAGCGGCCTGTGGCAATCCCTTTAAAGACCGCTGGTAAGGCCGCATGTAGACCTGGTTTTCCTGAATGCAGCTGGCCTGGCGCTGGCTGCATTCAGTGCATCCCAATTTTGCACAGTGGGCCTCAAACAGGCGTTAGGCCCCTTATTTGGATGTGCAAAGATGCTAACGCCTGTATCAGGCGTGGGCCCTGGATGCCTTTTTTTTGCCTGTACCAATATGATGGGCGACGGTCTCCTGGCTCGTAATGAGTGCACACTGCCTGCCATATTGGAAGCTTAGGTGACCGTTTAGCCCCTGATAAACAGGTGCGGCACCATCAGATTTCTAGTCTCAGCAAGCATCTTCTCCATTTTATATTTGTGTTTTGAATCAATTTGAATAATATGTACAGATTTATATATAGAATAGTGGATATATACACATATCTATACACATACCTGGCAAGCACCCATCACACCTCAGATATTACAGTTCAAAGTGTCACTTTTATTTTAAAAAAGAAAGCAAGTCATTTCCTGCCATTTTTTTCTGACCATGATAACTTGGTCTCGACCAAGAGCAGGAGCTGGAGATTTATAAGCAGCTGCTAATCTACAGAATCTTCCCTTAGCAATTAGCCTCTAACTGACCTGAGTATGTATTATTTAGAGCAGTTCCTGAAAGCGGCAAGGCAGTTTGAATACAGCTCCATCTTAGCAGCTAAACATAATCAGTGTGCTGCAGATTCCAGGCTAGCTAAAAGCAATTCCATAGAGCTCAGCTGATAGAATAACAAGATATCCAGGAGTGAGTTGCAGGCTAGAACCTAATCAAGGGATTTGGATGGTTTATATAAAGAATAACAGATACCTGTTACAGGCTGGAGTCTGACCGAGAGGTTAAGATACATTATATACATAGAGTAATGGTTATCCAGAAGTGATTTACAGGCTGGAATCTAATTGAGGGGTTTGAATGGTTTATAAGTAGAATAATGGATACCTGGGAGTGACTTACAGTCCAATAGAAAGGGTTAGATATTGATTTCTCATGGTCAGCTGGCCCCTGAGGTGATTCTAATATTCAGCGTTTCTTTGGAACAGCTTCTACTGTGACCCAATCATTGTTTAGATTGACAATGTTGTAATTTTTTTTAATAAATACATCGTACAAAATTGGCTTGGTCGCTATACTGAACTCAAACCAGCCTCTGCCTCCTTCATGTTCACAACAGAAGTCCATCAGCTCCTTAGCGATCTCGGCTTCAATGTGCTCAGCTAAAGCATTCAGCTTGATAAAGGCACCTCGTTTCTTCTTCAGTAATTGTAGTTTCAGGACATTCTTGTAGATAAGCTTACGTGGATTTCCGACTTGAATCTTCGCTCGTCGAAGCTGAGGGCAAATCGTGTGGCCAATTTTGTAAAAGGGTGACTTTGCCTCCCCGATGACATACATGTAAATTGTCGCTCCATTCATCTCCAGGAATTCATCCCTATCTAAGTCAGCTGCGGTTGCTGCAGCCTCATGGAGCAAGTTACCTTCATTGGAGCCAAAGTCAAATTCGTCAAAGTCGCTGAAGTTATCACTTGCGTTGTTGCCCATTGTCTGCTCAACTTGGCTCTGATTTTCTTTGCTCCTGAGTGCCTGTCAGCACTCGGCTCCTGAATCTGGTGAAAAAATGATAGTTACCATTTAAATCGAGTGTTCCCAGATTTTTATAGAATTGTTTGGTACACAAGGAGGCCATTCAGCCCATTATCCCTGTGCCGGTTGTTGCTCCACATTAGTTACATAGGGGCCGATATTCGGATGGTCGAGCGGGTGCGTTGTGGGGGGGGCTCCGAAAATGGCGGAATCCCGGAGCGGGTTCGGAGCCCGGCTCCGACCCACTCACTTCCAGGTTCCCCAATGATGCGTTCAGGTGTATTCGCAGCTCCCGCATGCGGGACTCCCACCGGCAATTAAAGCCAGTGGGATGGTAATTTAGATAGTTATTTAGATAGTTGAGGTACTTGACAGACCTCATTGACTGGAGATTTTGGCAGGGGTGCAATGTTCATGGATCCTCAGCATGTTTCCCGTGCTGTGGGAAACACTCCCTGTTGAAGCAGGCGTGTTTGTCAGCAGCCAGTGGGAGATGCAAAAGATTTTTTGACAGTTGGGGGGAAAACCTCATTTATTGCAGCAGGGCACTCTGTCACTTCAGACTAAGTTTCGGCTGCATCACCTTTGTCTTTCCACTCAAAATTATTAATTTATACTCTAAACTCTGCTGTGCAAACACATTTACCTACTTTGAGGACCCCCTCAAACTCACACTGTCAGGATGGGGGGGCACCATGGCTGCATTCATCACTTCATCCAAGGACGAGCAACATCACCAGTCTCGCCAGGCACGCCGTCCACCTCCGCCACGTGGAGCTCCACAACACGGTGCTGCGCCACAGGCATCTGCACAGAATAGTCGTGCAACTACACATACACCCATTGTAGGGTGACCCAATTGGTGGCATCAAGTGTGGGTGTTCATGGAGAACCTCATGAAAGGGAATTATTACACAAGCCAGTCAAGAATGGTCAAGACGTGGCAGTATTTTAATATAATAATATTTAATGTGCCATTAACAAAAATCAAATATAAATAAAAAACATGACAAACTGTCAAACACCCTTGTGCATCTCCTTTGTGCTCACAAAACCTTTGCCTTACGCTTACGAGTACTCCGACGTGGTGCTTCCCCTGTGGCTGCAGCAGAGGTAGTCGCAGGTTGCTTTTGCTCATGCCCTGACCGATTAGATGCTTTGGGCCTACGCCCTCTGGGTTTTGGTGCCCGTGAGGGCCACTTCAAAGACTGCTCCACCTGCACCTGTGCAGAGGCAGACTCAACCACCTGGAGAGGAGGCAGCATTGCGGGTACTGGTTGAGAGGGGGGCAACGGGTGGGAGCGCTTTGAGTGGCACCCCCACTTCCATGTCCCCTTTCATCATCAACCCTCTCCTGGGCCAGGCCCACATCACTCTACCACCCTGCTGGACGACAGTTTGGAGGACTTGTGTGAAGCCTTGTAAGGCCAGTGCTAGTGTATCTGCCTGCCTGTTTAAGGCGGCAGAAAGTTGCTCACCCTGAGTCCGAAGGGCCGTTGTCTGGGCCTCAATGGACTTATTGGTGAGCCGTGCTTGAAGCTTGATGGAGGCTAGCCTTCCCTCCATCGCAGACATTCCCGCACTTACCCGCGACACTATCTCAGAGATGCCCTCACGTCCCGGTGACAATATCTCAGAGATTCCCTCCTGTACCTGTGCCACCATTCCACTCATGCAGGAGTTGGACTCCTCCATCCTCTGCGTGATTGTGGAGAGTGGGCGTGGCACCTGTTCCAGCACCTCGCAAATGTGCTGCTGCCTCTCAATCATTCTCCTTTTTAAGGATGGCCCCAGGGTTCAGCATCTGTGTCCAGCTGAGCAGAGCCTGAAGAAGAGTGCTCCCACCAAGGCGGACTCTCCGCAGCTGCCCCTACTATCAGTGTCTGCTCGTGCTCACGTGTGAGGTGACTCACCATGTGCGACCCCGACTAACTGAGGAGGGGGACCCACCAAGGTGTGTTTATCTGCACTGGTGGATGGCTCGCTCAGATGTGACAGTGCCCCCTCAGAGGCCGGCCGGTCCTCTGAGGAATCCCCCTCCACCTTCATGGCAGTCGCTGAAGGCCCTATAAGAGAACATAAGGCAATATTAAGCATGATGACAGATGTTGAGGAGCTGAAGGTGGCAAGGCATGTTAACATCATTTGCTATTGTGAGTGCTGAATGTTAAAGTTCTGTCACCAGCCATTTGTCGGGTGGCAGTCTCGGCGTCCCCAACGGACAGGCACTCGAGGGTGTGGCTCACTTCAAGAGCCTCCTGCTCCCCATCCATGAGGACGACCTGATGTTGCGGCCCCCCTCCGGTCTTTGCCCTCTCCCGTGCATTCTGGGCTCTCTTCTCCTATAGGGGAGAAAGTAGAGAGGTGTGAGTGAGGGATGGTGACGTGGCCAACCGCTGAATGCATTGGTTTGGGTGAGGCTGACCGTGAAAGAAACGCATCAGAAGGTGAGTATGAGACAGAGCCATGAGATTGTATGAGGATTGGGTTGAGTGGTAGTGGTGGGATGAGTACTGGGGAGATGAGTAAGTGCAGGTAAGATGAGGATGGGCTTTGAGTGAGTGTGAGGAGTGATGTGATAGAGTAGTGTTGACAGTGCAGAAGGATTTGTGGGTGGGGGCGGTGATGTGGAAGATGGAGTGTAGGAGAATGAGTGAGTGTACTCACTTTGGCTGACTTAGTTAGGTCATTGAAGCGCTTCCTGCACTGTATCCAGGTGCGGGAGACGTTGCTGCTGCTGCTGACCTCCTCTGCCACCTCGAGCCAGGCCTTCTTGGTGGCAGAGGCAGGCCACTTCCTCCCGTCTGCTGGGTAGAAGATCTCTCTCTTCCTTCTCATCCCATCCAGTAAAACCCGGAGTGAGGCATCATTAAACCTGGGGGCAACCTTTCCACTGGCCTGCTCCATAGTTCTGTTTCGTTGTTTGCTGCAGGATCAGTCATTGGAGGACTGCCCCCTTAAATAGGGCTCCTCCAGCTGACAGCGTGTGATGCGGATCCGCAATCCGCCCACTGCACAGGTTTCCGACGGGTAACCCGGAAGCCACATTAAGTGGATTCAATTTACCTGCGATTGCGTGGGGAACGGATGGATTTTACTGGGCGGGTTACTCACGCACCCAGTTGCCCCCCCCCCCCCGCTGCCAACCCACCTCCCTGGTAATATATAGAACATGCAGCACAGAAACAGATCATTCAGCACAACAGGTCCATGCCGGTGTTTATGCTCCACACGAACCTCGTCTCTCCCTACTTCATCTCACCCTATCAGCAAATCCTTCTATTCCTTTCTCCCTCATGTGTTTATCTAGCTTCCCCTTAAATGCATCTATGCTAATCACCTCAACTACTCCTTGTCGTAGCGAGTTCCACATTCTAACCACTCTCTGGGTAAAGAAGTTTTTCCTGAATTCCCTATTGGACTTATTAGTGACTATCTTATATTTATGGCCCCTAGTTCTGGTCTCCCCTGCAAATGGAAACATCTTCTCTACGTCTACTCTATCAAACCCTTTCATAATCTTGAAGACGTTTATCAGGTCACCCCACAGTCTTCTCTCTTCTAGAGAAAAAGAGTCCCAGCCTGCTCAATCTTTCCTGATAGGTTTGACCTCTCAGTTCTGGTATTATCCTAGTAAATCTTTTTTGCACCCTCTCCAGTGCTTCTATATCCTTTTTATAATATGGAGACCAGAACTGTACACAATACTCCAAGTGTGGTCTAACCAAGGTTCCATACAAGTTTAACATAACTTCTCTGCTTTTTAATTCTATCGATCTAGAAATGAACTCCAGTGCTTGGTTACTTTTTTATGGCCTTATTAACCGGTGTCACTATTTTTAGTGATTTGTGTATCTGTACCCTCCGATCCCCCTGCTCCTCTACCCCATTTAGACTCTTATTATCCAAGCAGTATGTGGCCCTCTGATTCTTCCAACCAAAATGCAATACCTCACAATTACCTATATTGAAATTCATTTGCCAATTACATGTCCATCCTTTGTTCAGCCATGGGCTTTCTTAATGAATACTATGACTGGGGGCTCAGGAAAAGTTAGGCACCTATCTATCCATTCTGCTACTTGTCCCCTGACTCCACATGCTCTGACCTCAGTAAAGAAGGAGGTAGTAGTGATATTCAATTGGATAAAAAAAGATAAAGAGGAGGTACTTAAGAGGAGGTTGGTAGTACACAATGTAGAAAATTCACCCAGTCCAGATGGGTTGCATCCTAGGTTACTGAGGGAAGTAAGGGTAGAAATTGCAGAGGTTCTGGCCACAATCTTCCAATCCTCTTTCGATATGGGGGAGCTGCCAGAGGACTGGACGATTGCAAATGTTACACTCCTGTTCAAAAAAGGGGAGAGGGGTAAACCCGACAATGACATGCCAGTCAGCCTAATGTTGGTGGTGTGGAAACTTTTAGAGTCAATAATTAATTGGGACTTGGAAAAGTATAGGCTAATAAATGAAAGTCAGCACAGATTTGTTAAAGGAAAATCGTGTTTGACTAACTTGATTGAGTTCTTTGATGAAGTAACAGAGAGGGTTGTTGAGGGTAGTGTCGTTGATGTTGTGTATATGGACTTTCAAAAGGCATTTGATAAGGTGCCACATAATAGACTTGTTAGTAAAATTAAAGGCCATGACAGCGTGGATACAAAATTGGCTAGGGGACAGAAAGCAGAAAGTAGTGGTGAACGGTTGTTTCTCAGACTGGAGAGGAGTATACAGTGGTGTTCCCCAGGGGTCAGTATTAGGATCATTGCCCATTTTGATATGTATTAATGACCTGGACTTGGGTATATAGGGTATAATTTCAAAGTTTGCAGATGACACAAAACTCGGGAATGTAGTAAACAATGTGGAAGGTAGTAACAGACTTCAGGAGGACATAGACAGACTGATGTAATAGGCAGACACATGGCAGATGCAATTTAAAGCAGAGAAGTGTGAAGTGATACCTTTTGGTAGGAAGAATGAGGAGAGGCAATATAAACTAAATGGTACAGTTTTAAAGGGGTACAGGAACAAAGAGACCTGGGGGTGTTTGTACATAAATCTTTGAAGGTGGCAGGACAAGTTGAGAAGGCTGTTATAAATATGGGATCTTGGGCTTTATTAATAGAGGCATAGAGTACAAAAGCAAGGAAGTTATACTAAACCTTTATAAAACACTGATTAGGCCTCAGCTGGAGTATTGTGTTCAATTCTGGGCACCACACTTTAGAAAGGATGTCAAGGCCTGAGAGAGGGTGCAGAAGAGATTTACTAGAATGATAACAGGGATGAGGGACTTCAGTTATGTGGAGAGACTGGAGAAGCTGGTGTTTTTCTCCTTAGAACAGAGAAGGATAAGAGGAGATTTGCTAGAGGTGTTCAAAATCATGAATGGTTTTGATAGAGTAAATAAGGAGAAACTGTTTCCAGTGGCAGAAGGGTCGGTAACTACAGGTCGCAGATTTAAAGTAATATTCAAAAGAACCAGAGGCAACATGAGGAATTTTTTTTTACGCAGCAAGTTGTAATGATCTGGGATGCACTGACTGAAAGGATAGTGGATGCAGATTCAATAATAACTTTCAAAAGAGAATTGGATAAATACTTGAAGGGAAAAAATTTACAGGGCCATGGGGAAAGAGCAGTAGAGTGGGACTAATTGGATAGCACTTTCAAAGAGCCAGCACAGGCACAATGGGCCGAATGGCCTCCTTCTGTGCTGTAACATACTATTATACTATGAATTGCCACAAAAGCTTCTGATAACCTAAGTGACAACAAATAAAATGACATCTCCATCATCCTTGCAAAATCAGACATGAAGAAAAAGCCAGAGATTTGTTGTGTCATGGAACTCTTTTCACCACCCCCACCCCAATTTCTTGGTTGGTAATACCCAGTTAATGCCCAATAATCAGACATTACTGATTGAAATCTACCTTCAATTCTCAGCCACTGACACATCTATTCAAGCCCCTGATCACCGAGTCTCCAACTAACACTTGTCTCTTCTCATGCTCACTAGACCCCCACATAGTACCATGACCCATGGGACCATCATTCACAACATCTCTACCATGCACCTTCTTCAGAAACAGCATCTAGATCTTCACATAACTCTTCTCAGAGAAGGAATTGGCTTGTTTCAACCCTATTTGTTTCCTAACATGGCCGGCTGCCCCCGGCTCACTTTCTGTATCACTGTTTTTTCCTCTTCCCTTACAGCCATGCTGTGGAAAAGAGCAGCTTCTGTTTTTGGTCCAGTGAAATCTGCAGAAACTCCTTGGGGTCTGCTCCCTCGTTTTTGTTTATCACTGCAAGAGAGCTGGCAGATAAATGCCATCTCCTGGGGAGATTCTCCAGGGATTCAAAGGAGTTTGGGCTCTCATGCTCTATGTTTTTTATCTCTCTGCCTACATTGGGTCTTATACCAATGGGGAGAGCAGGCTAGCTTTTCAAAACAAATATCACATGAACTGTGACTGTGTTATCTCTCTCTGCGTTCGGTTAATTTCCAAATAGATCATAAACATTATTGATGAATACATTTTTTTATGGCAGCAATTAGTGTGCAACAATTGGTCTCAGCACCCCGGTTTAGTGAGAGAAAAGAGTCCCAGCCTGCTCAATCTTTCCTGACGGGAATAACCTCTCAGTTCTGGTATCATCCTAGTAAATCTTTTTTGCATTTTCTCCAGGAAGAAATTGGAACAAAAAAATTGAAGGGATGGTGTGCCAGAAACAGGAAGACAGCAGACAGGCAGGCTGGAGATGACTACGCTAATTTACAAAACAGCTTGTGGAGTCCACTGGCATCTGTACTGGCAAGGGCGACATATTTCGGAAATTATTAGATAATTGGGAATAAATAAAAACCATCAAGAAGGATTCTTTTGTGCTTTAGTTCACATTTGCCAGTATAACAAGATAGGCAATCATCCTTGTGAAAGTGTGAACTGTTACTGAAATTCAGAACATTTGCACTCTAGAATATTGAGATTCTACAAAAACACAAAATAAACTCACAGTCCTTGCTGGAAGCGCAGGTGCAGATGAATCTAGCGAAAAGCCGATCTGCGGAATCTTTGCTTTGATTCACTTTTCTGAGCAGTTTGTATCTGTTTCTTTTCACACACAGCCTCTCAGATTTGGATGAAATAAGTGAGTAAAATTCCCTCTGCTTCAGCTCCTCCGCGTCTTGTTCCTTCTCTTGTGATTTTCTCCCTGTTTAACAGTCCTCTCTCTGACTGTAATTTCCTCTCTCTTTGGCCCTCTACACTAATATCGTTATCTCACTGTGTTTTTGGCAGCCCCTCTCCTCTCCTCTCCTGTTATTTCTGAACATCACATCCCTGACACTCTCTGATTGGCTGTCCCAATCTGCTCTGTTGTCATGATAATCCAATGAAATCAAAGCAAAATATTAATTTCTATAAAAATCCTCTGTGTATGAGACATTACATCAGAGAGAATCGTCCATTACTAATTACAATTTGCTTCTAGTTAACTATTTTTATCTTTTCCATTGCCCATGTACACTTAAAGATTGCTGTAGCACCCACAAATAGACACCTTATTGAATCATGTTGCTGTGCATTCTATGTGGCACTGTTTGACAGGTGGATGAGGGGTTAGTGTACATTTCCCAACTTGTGGTATATTTACTGTATTTGCAATGTGGCAAAGGGTTTCAAAAAGGACCTTTACCCCCATGGCAGGGAGTTTGAAATGAATAAGGATGTTCTGCTATGGGTTGTATTGTTTTTCTGCTGTCCTTTCTGTGTAATCCCTGGGGCTTCCTTTCTGATCAGAAAAACAGGGCATCACCTGAGCAGCACCTCAACCCAGGAGATCACAACCGCTCCCAGCTCTGCTTCTGCAGTCAAGCGTGAAACAGATACATTCCTGTATTTATGTTTTAGATTACTCTACATGTATGTCTTTTCTTGTCTTTCATTTTTATATGTTCGTAGGTTTTATTTTCCTCTTCTAATTTTCCCTCCGTGTTTGTTCCTTTACTTCTCCAGAATTTTTTTTTACACGTGGCTACAGTTCCACATTGCCCAGCAGTGTTCTACTACCACCCAAGTGACCATTAGGTATGCTTGACTGCTGGAAGAGCGGGGTAGTCAATTCCTGCTGTTACCAGACACCCTTACACATACAGTCTCCACCAGGCATCGCTGGATAGCAGGAACCCTAATGGATTTTTACCTTTCCTAACCCAAGGGGTGCTGAGGCCCAATGTAGAGCACTGCCACCACCATGGCTGAGATCAGTTAGTTCAGCACAGTCCAGGAATCAAACCAATGCCCATCCTGGTCTACATGGCTGAGTTCCACACTGCGTAATGTATTTCCAACTGAGCCATCGAGGCAAACCCCGCTATTGCTGAATGTGTTAAATTGTGAAGCTGTTTCACATAAATTCAATAGACCCATTAATACATCGCTGCAATATTCTACTTGTGATATACACCCGAGTGTGAGCATTTGGAAAAAATTGCTCAGAACAATTTTTCACAGTTGTTAAATTATAAAACAATTTATTCAGTGATTTTTGCATAGTTAGTAAGACAAACAATAGTAATGTTGCTATGATGGTGAGGCATCGGGTTCTGCTCTATGAATGGTCCCCCTTCATTCTCCTGATATCAGTGCTCAGAGGGTCATATTTCTTTATGGGGTCAGTTAGTAATGTGAGCACGTAGAGAGATCAATGAGCAAGACACGTGTGTACTGATTTGGTTTTCGCTACTTTTAGGCAATAGAGCGCAGCACAAAAGGATCATTAGAGGAGAGCATTTGATGAAATGGACCTTCTTCCCAGCTCCTCTACTATTCAAACTCTGTCTTTTGTATCATTCTTACATATTTGATGTCCCCTCTCCCGGTTACCCCAAAATACAACCACAGAGTCAAACCTCCTCTGTCCAACAAACATGGAATTCCCCAAACTACAGTCCCTCCACTCCACTCCTCTGGCGCACACGTAATTTTCAGGAAAGTTGAAATCCCTGGAAAAAGGTGAGGGATATCACTGCTGGGTCCATTTCAGCTTCAAGCACTCCCAAGTCAGGTATCGATTGGGTTAGATGGAGAGTAAACACCCCCTATTCCACCTCATCATGTGCCTCAAAACATCCAATATTGCACTAGTGTAACATTTCACATTTTCCACATCAGCTATCTTTTGGACTCTCTGAGCGACAATGCCAATTTAGGGCTAACTTCATGCTGAATTAGTCTTGGATAACTGGACCCAAACTATTTTGCAGAGGTGACCTGTGCAGGGTCACTAGGGTCTGTGGCCTAAAGAGCACAAGTTCATAAGCCTTGTTGTTACTTTATAACATTTCTGGATTGTGCCCCTCACCCCCCCCCAATCCGCTCCCCCAACACATACACCAGCATCAGACACAAAGTTGAAATAGGACCTGCAAAGGTCAGCAACTTTGTAGTTTGGAAAATAATGATAATAGTTAGGATAAAAGTAAGACTCCATCAAAAATCTGAACGCTGTGAGTTATTATTGGTTAACCATCAATGACAGTATTAAACAACGACTCCAATAATCAATCAGCTCTCCAAATCGAGCAACTGTGACTATGTGCATCCATAGGAAATGAAATACATTTAGGAGAATGCATTCCCTTTTTATTGTTCAATATTATTTAATAGTCATCCTCATTAATTAAGTGGGATTATATGCATAAGTAAATGGCCTCGCAGGTGTAATGCATAATAGTGGCAGGTGTAACATGAGATAGGTGGTGTTCCCAGGCTGAATATTGTAGTCGGAGAGCCTGTGGCCATCTTCTAGCTGTTTCCCCTCATAAGTCAGGCACTGCTGATCAGATGGAACACACTCCTGCCAGTGAACTCATACTCTAAAAGCCTGAACACAGTGTCGGACAGCGGAATGTCTTAGGTAGACATGTTCAGTTTGGAATAAATTGGATAGCCAGGTGGTGAAGGATAGAATACTAGAGCCTGATCTTCAGTTGCTTCCAAGCCTTTATTCACAGAGCTTCACATTACCCACTCCACACCCTAGATAAACTCTCTTATAAATGGATACAAGAGAGTTTCCAATTGATATGCACCACCTGAATAAAATTAACACTAATTGATATGCATAATATGGATACAATTAACACAGCTTCTTGTTCTTCAAGTATATCAGCATGCGCTCCTCATTCCTGAATATCAGCATTGTAAGTGCTGCTGGGAGAGACATAAAGATCGAAATTGGACCTTGTTATGTCCATTATAGGCGTAAAAGCCACTATTATGAGTTACAGATCTCTGGGCACTGGCCTTCTCTGGTACCTCACCAACTATGTTCTTTTGTTCAGTGCATGTCAGCTGTTTAGTCATAGGGTGCATCACAGCTGAAGCCAATCCTGTCCTCAGCCAATCTCCACAGGAGCATGTCATAGAGTTATACGGCACGGATAGAGGCCCTTCGGCCCATCGTGTCAATTTTTCCCTGCTCTTAAACCAGAGGCGCTGAGGAAAATTGTAGTCACTTTCGCACCACCTCAACTGAGATGAGTGAGCTCAGCACCTACTGTGGAACCCACTTGGTTAGTATGGCTCACCAGGTGGAACTTTTACTCACTGAGGGGTACTTTAACTTTTGGCAATAGTGTAAACTGCACCAAATCGGCTGGGCATCCCATTAAATACCTCTCCTAATTTTCATTTCCATTGACTTCAACCTGTGTTGTAGTTCATTAGGCTTGTGCCTTATTCTAAGGTATGCCTGGTGCTACTACTCACACACTTTTTTTACACTTCCCATTGAATAAATTACTAACTCTGTCTCCATTTACATTCCAATGTGTTTCTGTGATGAATGAGGCAGAGTTGGGTGTGGAAAACCTATGTGGAACTGCTGCCTTGACCTGATATTGTTAAAATATTCAGATCTTCGGGAAGCTGCTGAGTACTGGTGTCAGCCTTAGCTCAGTGATAACAATCTTGCCGCTAAGTTAGCAATTTGGGTTCAAACCCCACTCCAGATACTTAAGCACATAATCTGGGCTGACACTTCAATGCAGTATTGAGGGAGTGCTGCACTTTCGGAGGTGCCGTCTTTCAGAAGAGGCATTAAACTAAAGCTCCATCCACCCACTTAGGTGGATGTATAGGGTGGAGACAAGAATTAGACTCATGTGACAGCTTTGCTCAGTTGGTGGTGTTTTTTTCTTTAAATTAGAAGATTTGTTCAAATTTCAGATCACCCGTGATCAATGCCATGGAAGATCCATTAGTATAAAAGAATAAGTAAACCGTACAGGCTATAGAGTGAATATTTGGGCTGGTGTAATTTTGTCTCTTTGTGCTTGCATTTCTCTTGATTAGATTCCTGGACACTGTTAATAGGTGCCTCAGTGCATCAGTCATTGCTGTTTACTTAGTAAACACTTTGTTAGAATAAATCATCTGAAACTGGTTTTAAATAAGGATCCATAATGTAACGTACATGGATTCACAGACAATTCACATTTACACATGTTCAAGAGACAGAAACAACAATACAACATTTAGATTTGCATCCAAACTAACAGCTTTATTTGCAGGTGACATTGGATATTTTGATACAAAGTCCAGGCTTATATATTCTGTCGTAAAAGCACTCTGACTAAAGCATTTCTATATTGAATACATAAACGCCTCCAGTCACAAAGTGAGGCCAAAACAATCACTTATTAACTGAAGGAGGATGACAGTCTTTGTTATACATTCTTGCCATCCACTCTTTATAGTTATTTTGGTTACATTTCTGTGCTCAACAATGTGAAGTGCCCCCTGCTGCACCAATATGACATTTCTCCATTTCTCACACCAACCATCTTGTGACTCCCTGAGTGGCATTGCCAATTAGTGCTGAATTCAGACTCACTTTCATGCTGTGAACCCATGCCCACTAGGTCTCCACTAAGACCCACCCAACACATTTCAGGTGGGATCCTTATAGTCAGCAGTCTGAAGGACATTCACTTCATCAAGTTGGACCTCATTTGAATTCAGGCCCCAAAGAAAAGTGTCTAATAGTATGTCCCAACCAGGCCGTCTGTTCCCTCATTTTAAAAAATAATTACTTATCTGGTCCTCATTTTAAGTTCCCTTCCCCGCCTTGTATGGTGCATCTCTCCTAGCTACAAGTACAAGTAACCTGCTCACAGGCCTCAGTCAGCACTGCTCAGTAGCCAGACACTAATACGTGCATGGACTTCCAACCATTATAAAGTAAACTAGACAAGACGAGAGTGACAGTCAAAGTACCATTGACAGGTTACTGACTGTGTGACCCTTGGCTTCGTATAGAATGGGCACATGGTTGTTCTTCGAGCCGGCGTGGACACGATGGGCTGAATGGCCCCCCTTCTGTGCTGTATCTTTTCTATGGTTCTATGGTATAGAAATTGCAACATTAGGAAAAAAACAATGGATTTTTCTAATAGTTATTTTTATAACATCAAACACGCATTCCATATCCATACTGTCACACAGTTAACCACCTCGCAGACGTAGCAGGAGGAAGATGGTGCTCTGAGACTGAATGTTGTAGTCAGAGAGCAATCGGCCATCTTCCAACTGTTTCCCCTCATATGTCAGGCGCTGCTGGTCGGGTGAGACACCCTCCTGCCGGTGAACTCGTGCTTTAAAATCCCGAACAGAATCAGAGGGCAGAACATCGTATGTAGATGTTTTTCCCTTGTCGTTCCTCAGGAATATCTGCATACGCTCCTCGTACGTGACAATCAGCATGACAGCGTCACTGGGAGAGACACTGTAGTCAGACAGCCTCTTGTCATCCTTCAGCTCCACGCTGCTCCCGTTTTGCACCACCAGACGCTGTTGGAAATTGGGCACTCTGGTCTTTTCGTATATTTTCTTCTTGAGAGTCGACACTCGGATGGAAGGATCGATCTCAAGTTCGATAACCTCACCGGTCATAAACTTCACCTGGAGCCTCATCTTGTCAAATTGCTGTTGAGAAATGAACAGGACATCAGTGAAAGGGTGCAGTATATTGTGTATCAGTCACATAATACAACTTCAAAGATGCAACACATAGTACGAGACATTGGTAGAATCTAGGGGACTAGTGTATTGTGTAATCTGTAGCTACGGTAATCCAACTGAATCAAACTCTCCAGCAATGTCTTATTCCCAATCACAGCAATACGCATCACAAAGCCACAAACTGCTGAAAACACTCAGCAAGTCAGTCAACATCTGTGGAGAGACCATATAATCATAGAAAAGTTACAGCATGGAAGGAGGCCATTCGGCCCATCAAGTCCCTGCCAGCTCTATGCAACAGCAATCCAGCTATTCCCACTCCCCCGTCCTATCCCCATAGCCCTGCAAGATTTTTCCTTTTAAGTACTTATCCAGTTCCCTTTTGAAAGCCACGATTGAATCTGCCTCCACCATCCCCACCCTGGCAGTGCATTCCAGATTCTAACCACTCGCTATGTAAAAAGGTTTTTCCTCATGTCACTTTTGCTTCTTTTGCCAATCACCTTAAATCTTTGTCCTCTGGTTCTTGACCCTTCCGCCAATGGGACCAGTTTTTCTCTCTATTCTGTCTAGACCCTTCATGATTTTAAATGCCTCTATCAAATCTCCTCTCAACCTTCTCTGTTCCAAGGAGAACAACCACAGCTTCTCTAGTCTAGGCACGTAACTAAAGTCCCTCATCCCCGGAATCATTCTCGTAAATCTTTTCTGCATCCTCTCTAAGGCTTTCACATCTTTCTTAAAGTGCAGCACCCAGAACTGGACACAATATTCCAGCTGTGGTCGAACCAGTGATTTATAAAGGTTCATCATGACTTCCTTGCTTTTGTACTCTATGCCTCTATTTATGAAGCCCAATATCCCGCATGCTTTTTTAACCACTTTCTCAACCTACCCTGCCACTTTCATTGATTTGTGCACATATACCCCCAGATCTCTCTGTCCCTGTACCCCTTTTAGAATTGTGCCCTCTAGTTTATATTGCCTCTCCTCCTTCTTCCTACCAAAATGTATCACTTCGTATTTTTCTGCGTTAAATTTCATCTGCCACATGTCCGCCCATTCCACCAGCCTGTTTATATCCTCTTGAAGTCAATCACTATCCTCCTCACTGTTCACTACACTTCCAAGTTTTGTGTCATCTGCAAATTTGAAAATTGTGTCCTGTACACCCAAGTCCAAGTCATTAATATATATCAAGAAAAGCAATGATCTGAGTACCAACCCCTGGGAAACACCACTGTACACCTCCCTCCAATCTGAAAAACAACCGTTCACCACTACTCTCTGCTTCCTGTTACTTAGCCAATTTTGTATCCATGCTGCTACAGCCCCCTTTATTCCATGGGCTTCAATCTTGATGACAAGCCTATTATGCGGCACTTTATCAAACGCCTTTTGAAAGTCCATAAACACCACATCAACCCTCATCGGCCCTCTCTGTTACCTCATCGAAAAACTCTATCAAGTTAGATGAGTCCAGATGATTTAACGTCTCAAGTGCAAATACATCATCAGAACTGGAAGTCACAACCATCCTATTCCTTACAAACCCCTAATCCCCAACCTTCCCACATTCCCAAATCTTCCTCCATTTTCATTTAGGTGTAGCTCTACTTTCCTGTTTGAATGAGGCAGAGTTTGAGGCAGAAATACTTGTGGAACTGCTGCTCTGGCCTGATGTTGTTAGGTCCTCAGGGGTCTGCTGGGTACTGAGCTGCAATACTGGGCTTCTGCCACAAGAGTGACTCAAGTGAGCCATGTAACATTACAAAATGTGAATGAAGGGCTAATAGGGAATGCAGAATATATTAAATAAACCAACAGCAGTGCTCTCTAAAGCAGGAACAATAAGCATTGCTTTTCACTGTGTAGAATTCCCTCATAATAGCTCAGTTTGTTTCAGATACTGTTCTATGATTGAAAGTAGATTTGTCAGACTGTCCAAAACCAAGATCTGCCCTGGACAGAAAAGATTCATCTCAGACTCTGATCTCTCGTACAACAGATCCACCATTTAAATTTGCAATTATACTTTTCTTGCATTCTCACCCCATTGAAAGGATAATAATGCATTTTAAATTACGAGTGTCACCGAGATTCAGAACAACCAATTCAGAACTTCCCACATAAATTCACCCTCAGACCCCTCTTACAGGAGCCATTCTATTTAAAAACAAGACATTACCGTGGTAATATTAGTTAAATAACACCTTACGCATAGTCTGAGGATAAGGGGTCAGCCATTTAGGACTGAGATGAGGAAAAATTTCTTCACTCAGAGGGTTGTGAATCTTTGGAATTCTCTACCCCAGAGGGCTGTGGATGCTCAGTCATTGAGTATATTCAAGACTGAGATCGACAGATTTTTGGACTCCTAAGGGAATCAAGGGATATGGGGATCAGGCAGGAATGTGGAGTTGAGGTTGAAAATCAGCCAATATCTTATTGAATGGCGGAGGAGGCTTGAGGGGCTGTATGGCCTACTCCTATTTCTTATATTCTTTATTTTAAAAAGTTGAATGCCCCAGTTAAAATAGCAGACAGACAGATGTCACGGATGTTAAGTTTTTGTATCCTAATATTGCAAACAATAATTCACAGACTTCAGTTTTTAAATGATTGTTTTTATATGTTTTCTCTTCCAGTTCAAAGAACATTAATAATTTATCTTAAAGTGTCACTGAGATTCAGAACAAACCATTTTACAGACTAGCATTAGAATATTCAGATTCGACAAAAAGACAGAATAAACTCACAGTCCTTGCTGGAAGCACAGGTCCAGGAAAGTTGATCTGCAAAATTTTTTCTGATTCACTTTTCTGAGCTGTTTGTCTTCTGTGTTTTTCTCTCTCTCAGATCTGGATTGGAATAAGTGAATGAAACTCTCTCTGCTTCAACTCCTCTGTGTCTTGTTCCTTCTCTTCTGTGTTTCTCTCTGTGTCTCTGGCTCCTTCCTCTCCTTTTATTCTCAACCTACTTTCTGAACGTCACAGCCCTGCTGCCCTCTGATTGCTTAACTCCCTCCGGCTTTGTCATCATAACAAACCAGTGAGATCTGAGCTGAAGTTTCATTTCCCTAAAAATTCCCCTCAGTGTCTGAGAAATGACCTCACGGTCAGCAGCACAGAGAAAACCTTGCTGCACCTAATAGATTCTGGGCTCTGATCTGTTTCACCTTCAGTTTCCTTTCTGGTGCCACAATCTGAAACAACAACAGAGCACTGACTGGGGTGAGGGGGGGGGGGTGGAATCTGCACCCTGTTTGAGGCTGTCTTCCTGTAGTCAGTTTGAACAGTTATTAATCTTATAAATTTCTTTGACCCAATATTTTCTTTTTAAAACAATCTTTACTTTTAAAAAGGAACAGAACTAGATGAAGTGCATTGTATTTATAAAAACAAAACAAATGCAATTGAATTGCAATCATTTAACCATGTTCCTGCACACCTTGCAAACATTAAACTTACTGGGATGAAAGTTAGCAAGCGTTTACCATGAAATGTCCCAGAGTCATCCAGCAATTCTGACTCAGACCCTATTTTATACTTTCTGTGGCAACCTAACTATATTTAAACATGGAAGAGGTGACAGTGACATGGCTGGTGACACAATGACATCTCCACACTGCCAACAGTGATGTAAATTATTTAATTTTATTTTCGTGTTTTTTACAAACCAAGGAGAGGGCATAAAAACTGGACTTGACCACACAATGTACTGTGTCCTGAGCAATGCAAAGTTTCCCAGGTGGCCAAGTTGCAGGCACCTGAATTGAGTGTTTGGACTTGGATCATATTATTTGTAAGTTCACCAACAATGTAAAAATCTCCTTAAATGAAAGACTGTTCCTATTCTGAATTGATTGTGGAGACGATTGCAGAGCTCAATAAAAAATGCAGACCGAACCCAAGCGGGCAGTGAAATTAGTCTCTGCTCTTAAAAATTAAATTAGACAATTTGGCCTGGATTTTCCTTGAAAAAAATACTTGTCTTTCGGTGGTCTTGCAAGTAACTGAGGTGGAGAGGCTCTCCACCGAAACCAAGCCACTAAAAATGGCTGGTGTGTTTTCCTTCCCAAGACCTCACTGCGAACCTGATCGGCCTTTTGGAAGACCATCCTGTCGCAGTTAAATGAAACAGGGGAGCAGGCTCCCAAGATTTTACTGTGTTTCTGCCTAGTTA
Source organism: Heptranchias perlo (assembly GCF_035084215.1). Lineage (NCBI taxonomy): Eukaryota > Metazoa > Chordata > Chondrichthyes > Hexanchiformes > Hexanchidae > Heptranchias > Heptranchias perlo. The sequence goes on from NC_090349.1 coordinate 33,935,564, forward strand.
CTGTCCCTGAAAATCACCACCCCTGTAAACACGGCAGTGCTAAATTAGTAAAGTGGCAAACAGGCCGGAGATTGAAAAGGTGAAAGGTCACAAAGGCAGGTGAAAGGTGATTCTGCAACACTGTTTTGACAAGGAATCACGTCCACTACTTTGCAGTTGCAGTTTCTAAGCTGTTAAAAGTAGGTTGTGAAATTTGCTGAGAATTTAAAAGGTCCGCCATATTGTGAAATAATGGATTTGTTCCATTGATCCTGCTCTTTAAGGAACAATTATGCAAGCCAATGCACCTGGGGAGTGGCTATGATTTGTTTACTCTGAAGTAATCGAGGATACCTACACTGGTCCTCTACAGCAATATGACAGGGTGGCTGATAGGAGAGCAGGGATACCTGCTTCAGTCTTGGCTGAAGACATCTTTTCAGAATCTAAGGACCAAGGCCAAAAACAGGTTGAATGAGGCCTTGGGTATTACCAGGACCATTGCGGAACAGACCATCAGAATTCTCAAGTCCCATTTCCGTGGCTGGACAGGTCAGGGGGAGTCCTGCTATATAGGCCAGGAAGAGTTTGCAGAATTGTAGTGTCTTTGTGCATTTTCCATAATTTGGCCATTACAAAGGAGTTGAGCCTTCCAACTGAAGGTGAAGAGGAGAAAGGTGCTGGAGACCAATCCCCTGCTCAGGATGAAGATATCCCAGAAGGGAGAGGAGGTGGGCCCAAACACCTCACTGCCAGCAGCATATACCATCAGGCAGGAGATTATCACCAACATCTTCCAATCAAGCCCTTCAAGAACCCTTGCCTTGCTCTCATACAGCCATTCAGCGATCCTGTAATGTCTCTAATATCCTCTCTGGGAGATGTTAGTTACAAACATTAGTCACCATATAAGAGGGATAACAGGAGGCCTGATAGAATCATAGAAATTCACGGCACAGAAGGAGGCCATTTGACCCATTGTGTCTGTGCCGGCCGAAAAAGAGCCATCCAGCCAAATCCCACTTTCCAGCTCTTGGTCCGTAGTCTTGTAGGTTACGGCACTTCAAGTGCATATCCAAGTACTTTTTAAATGCGATGAGGGTTTCTGTCTCTACCACCCTTTCAGGCAGTGAGTTCCAGACCCCCATCTCCCTCTGGGTGAAAAAAATTCTCTTCAGCTCCCGTCTAATCCTTCTACCAATTACTTTAAATCTATGCCCCCTGGTTATTGACCTCTCTTCTAAGGGAAATAGGTCCTTCCTGTCCACTTTTTCTAGGCGCCTCATAATTTTATACACCTCAATTAAATCTCCCTTCAGCTCCCTCTGTTCCAAAGAAAACAACGCCAGCCTATCCAATCTTTCCTCATGCCTAAAATTCTCCAGTCCTGGCAACATCCTCGTAAATCTCCTCTGTACCCTCTCTAGTGCAATCATATCTTTCCTGTAATGTGGTGACCAGAACTGTACGCAGTACTCTAGCTGTGGCCTAACTAGTGTTTTATACAGTTCTAGCATAACCTCCCTGCTCTTATATTCTATGCTTTGGCTAATAAAGGAAAGTATCCTGTATGCCTTCTTAACCACCTTGTCCACCTGTCCTGTTACCTTCAGGGATCTGTGGATATGCACTCCAAAGTCCCTCTGTTCCTCTACACCTCTCAGTATCCTCCCATTTATTGTGTATTTCCTTGGTTTGTTTGCCCTCCCCAAATGCATTACCTCACACTTCTCCGGATTGAATTTCATTTGCCACTTTTCTGCCCATCTGACCAATCCATTGATATCTTCCTGCAGTCTACAGCTTTCCTCCTCACTATCAACCACACGGCCGATTTTTGTATCATCTGCAAATTTCTTAATCATGCCCCCTACATTGAAGTCTAAATCATTAATATATACCACAAAAAGCAAGGGACCCAGTATTGAGCCCTGCGGAACCCCACTGGAAACAGCCTTCCAATCACAAAAACACCGGTCGACCATTAGCCTTTGCTTCCTGCCACTGAGCCAATTTTGGGTCATACTTGCCACTTTCCTTGGATCCCATGGGCTTTTACTTTCCTGACCAGTCTGCCTTGTGGGACCTTGTCAAAAGCCTTGCTAATATCTATTTAGGCTATATCAAACACGCTACCCTCATCAACCCTCCTTGTTACCTCCTCAAAAAATTCAGTCCAGTTTATCAGACACGACCTTCCCTTAACAAATTCATGCTGACTGTCCTTGATTAATCCGTGCCTCTCTAAATAATAATTAAAACTGTCCTTCAGAATTTTTTCCAATAATTTGCCCACCACCAAGGTTAGGCTGACTGGCCTGTAATTACTCAGTCTATCCCTTTGTCCCTTTTTAAACAGTGGTACAAGGTTAGCAGTCCTCCAATCCTCCGGCATCACACCTGTAGCCAGGGAGGATTAGAAAATGATGGTCAGAGCCTCTGCTATTTCCTCCCTTGCTTCTCTTAACAGCCTGGGATACATTTCATATGGGCCTGGTGATTTATCTATTTTCAAAGATGCTAATTCCCTTAATACTTCCTCTCTCACTATGTTTATCCCATCCAATATTTCACACTCCTCCTCCTTAACTACAATGTCTGCATTGTCCCCCTCTTTTGTGAAGACAGATGCAAAGTATTCATGAAGAACCATACCCACATCTTCTGCCTCCACACATAGGTTACCTTTTTGGTCTCTAATAGGCCCTACTCTTTCCTTCGTTATCCCCTTGCTTTTTATGTATTTATAAAACATTTTTGGGTTTTCCTTAATTTTACTTGCCAGTATTTTCTCATGCCCTCTCTTTGCTTTCCTAATTTCCTTTTTAATTTCACCCCTGCACTTTCTATACTCCTCTAGGTTTTCTGTAGTATTGAGCTCTTGCTGTCTGACATAAGCTTCCCTTTTTTGCCTCATCTTACCCTGCATGCTCTTTGTCATCCAGGGGGCTCTAGATTTGGCAGCCCCACCCTTTTTCTTTGTGGGAATATGTTTACTATGAACCCCTTGAATCTCCCCCTTGAATGTCTTCTATTGCTCTGACACTGATTTACCTTCAGATAGCTGTTTCCAGTCCACTTTTGCTAAATCACTTCTCAGCTTAGTAAAATTGGCCTTTCCCCAATTTAGAACTTTTACTCCTGTTCTATCTTTGTCCTTTTCCATAACTTAGACCTGATTATAACAATGTGAAATTTCCATAACCAACACTTGCCATTCTGTAGCCTCTCTGAAAGTTTGTCAACCTAATACCAACCCACACCAAATTAGGGGCAGAGAGAAGAAAGTAGCAGAATTACAGAGCAGGAAACATAAGAGACACTAAGTCAAGGCCATACATTTTAGAAAGGAAGAAGTCGCTGGGAAGGAGAAGCCCAAAAGTGAGGCAAAGGCCTGGATTTCCCTCCTGTTGGCAGGTTAGCGGTGAAGCTTTCTGGGTATCTGGCATTGACATGCAGGGTAAGGCGATTGGCATCACACACTATCTAGACAATAGAATGAAAGTCTTTCCTATTCAGAAAATTTAGATGGCTCTCCTATGGAGCTTGGAATGCTACACAAATGAAATGAGAGAGGTAAAGAAAGTAAATGGAAAAAAATGAAGCTGGGCAGAAACTACCAGAAATTTGAATTATTCTATAATTCACACAAGATTTTAGTAGATGTTGCAAATATACAAAGTGTAGGTAAGAAAATATTTTACTGTAACTGAAAAATCTTACTTCTCTGATTAGTGACAATTTATTTGGTGAAAGCAACTAAAACTCTCTTGCTGGATAGAATAATAGGCTGTACTGCCTGGGGATTTCTGTTCCATTATTTGAATCCGTTCTGCCTCTCCCCTTTGCACCAAAACATTGTTTGAAAGAGTTCTAGCTCATTTGATCTTTTGCCAGACTCTCAATGGGTGTGTCTGCTTGGAAATTCCAGTCAGCCTGTGTCCCTCACCCCCTGATACATAAGGGGATTTTCAGATTCCAAACACAGCAGCTCAGGCCTTGTTTTACTTTTGCCTTCCTTTCTGATGAAATGATTCACAGGCACAGGGTAGGGCATAACTTGAGCAGCACCTCAGCCCATCAGGTCATAGCTGTTCCCAGCTCAAAGCTCTGCTTCCAACAACTCCCCCTCCCCAAGGACTTGCTGTGGGGGTGGGAAGAAGGGAGCGGGGGTAAATGCACCACAGCACCTCTAGGATTGAGAGGGGGGTAAAAAGCCTGATTTACCGTGTCAGCTTTGATCCAGTGGTAGCACTCTTGCTTCTGTCAGAAGGTCATGGGTTCAAGCCCCACAGTTCTATTGTATTATCATATTAAAGTGAAGCTCCTTGTTTCGGTAGTAGCTTCCTGAGCCATTCATTTAACTGCTGAAAATTGGTGTCATTCACAACATGGGCGGAGTTCCAGCATAACTGATCTCCGCCTACATTTTTGCTCCACAAAACCCCAACTGTTCACATTTATAGGGCGCAAAAGGAGACAAGAATTGGGCCCATGTGACAGCCTTGCTCAGTTGGTGGTGTTTATCCCTTCAAATTAGAAGATTTGTTCAAATTTCAGATCACCCGTGAACAATGCCATGGGAGATCCATTAGTATAAAAGAATAAGTAAATCGTACAGACTATAAGTGAATATTTGGGCTGGAGTAGTTTTGTCTCTGTGTTTGTGTTTCTCTTGATTAGATTCCAGGACACTGTTAATAGGTGCCTCAGTCACTGCCGTTTACTTAATAAATACATCATCAGAAACTGGTTATAAATATGGATACCTGACATAATGTACATGGCTTCATAGACAATTCACATTTACGCATGTTCAAGAGACAGAAAAAACGATGCAAAATTTAGATTTGTATCAAAATTAACAGCTTTATTTTCAGGTGACATTGTTATTTTGACAGATACAAAGTCCAGGCCTGATATATCCTGTGTCATAAAACACTAAGCACTCTAACTAAAGCCTTCTACTACTGAATACATACATGTCTCCTGTCACAAAGTAAGGCTAAAACAATGACTTGCAAAATATCCTACATCATGGTTAACTGAAGGAGGACGACAATCTTTGTTAATCATTTTTGCCATCCATTTTTTAATTATTTTGGGTAAATTTCTGTGCTCAACAATGTGAAGTGCCCCCTGCTGCACCAATGTGACATTTCTCCATTTCTCACACCAACCATCTTGTGGATCCCTGAATGGCATTGCCAATTTGTGCTGAATTCAGAGTCACTTTCATGCTGTGAGCCCATGCCCACTAGGTCAGCACTGAGATCCACCCAACACATTTCATGTGGGATCCTTACAGCCAGCAGACTGTGAGACTTTCACTCCATCAAGTTGGGCCTAATTTGAATTCAGGCCTCAAAGAAGGGTGTCTAATAATATGTCCCAACCAGGCCATCTGCTCCTTCATTTTTAAATAAAATTATTTTTCTGTTCTTTATTTTAAGTTCCCTTCCCCTGCCTTGCATGGTGCATCTCTCGCTAGCAACAAATGCAGGCAGTGGCCTGCTCACAGGACTCAGTCAGCACTGCTCAGTAGCCAGGCACTAATACGTGCATGAACTTCCAACCATTATAAAGTAAACTAGACAAGAGTGACGGTCAAAATACCATTGACAGGTTACTGATTGTGTGACCCTTGGCTTCATATAGAAATTGCAACATTAGGAAAAAAGCAATGGATTTTTATACCAGTTATTTCTATAACATCAAACACACATTCCATATCCATACTGTCACACAGTTAACCACCTCGCAGACGTAGCAGGAGGAAGATGGTGCTCTGAGACTGAATGTTGTAGTCAGAGAGCAATCGGCCATCTTCCAACTGTTTCCCCTCATATGTCAGGCGCTGCTGGTCGGGTGAGACACCCTCCTGCTGGTGAACTCGTGCTTTAAAATCCTGAACAGAATCAGAGGGCAGAACATCGTATGTAGATGTTTTTCCCTTGTCGTTCTTCAGGAATATCTGCATTCGCTCCTCGTTCTTGACAATCAGCATGACAGCGTCGCTGAGAGAGACACTGTAGTCGGACAGCCTCTTGTCATCCTTCAGCTCCACGCTGCTCCCGTTTTGCACCACCAGACGCTGTTGGAAATAGGCCACTCCGGTCTTTTCGTATATTTTCTTCTTGAGAGTCGACACTCGGATGGAAGGATCGATCTCAAGTTCGATAACCTCACCGGTGATGAACTTCACCTGGAGTCTCATCTTGTCAAATTGCTGTTGAGAAATGAACAGGACGTCAGTGAAAGGGTGCAGTATATTGTGTATCAGTCACATAATACAACTTCAAAGATGCAACACATAGTACGAGACATTGGTAGAATCCAGGGGACTAGTGTATTGTGTAATCTGTAGCTACGGTAATCCAACTGAATCAAACTCTCCAGCAATGTCTTATTCCCAATCACAGCAATATGCATCACAAAGCCACAAACTGCTGAAAACACTCAGCAAGTCAGTCAACATCTGTGGAGAGACCATAGAATCATAGAAAAGTTACAGCATGGAAGGAGGCCATTCGGCCCATCAAGTCCCTGCCAGCTCTATGCAACAGCAATACAGCTATTCCCACTCCCCCGCCCTATCCCCATAGCCCTGCAAGATTTTTCCTTTTAAGTACTTATCCAGTTCCCTTTTGAAAGCCACGATTGAATCTGCCTCCACCATCCCCACCCTGGCAGTGCATTCCAGATTCTCACCACTCACTGTGTAAAAAGGTTTTTCCTCATGTCACTTTTGCTTCTTTTGCCAATCACCTTAAATCTTTGTCCTCTGGTTCTTGACCCTTCCACCAATGGGACCAGTTTTTCTCTCTATTCTGTCTAGACCCTTCATGATTTTAAATGCCTCTATCAAATCTCCTCTCAACCTTCTCTTTTCCAAGGAGAACAACCACAGCTTCTCCAGTCTAGGCACGTAACTAAAGTCCCTCATCCCCGGAATCATTCTCGTAAATCTTTTCTGCATCCTCTCTAAGGCTTTCACATCTTTCTTAAAGTGCAGCGCCCAGAACTGGACACAATATTCCAGCTGTGGTCGAACCAGTGATTTATAAAGGTTCATCATGACTTCCTTGCTTTTGTACTCTATGCCTCTATTTATGAAGCCCAATATCCCGCATGCTTTTTTAAACACTTTCTCAACCTACCCTGCCACTTTCATTGATTTGTGCACATATACCCCCAGATCTCTCTGTCCCTGTACCCCTTTTAGAATTGTGCCCTCTAGTTTATATTGCCTCTCCTCCTTCTTCCTACCAAAATGTATCACTTCGTATTTTTCTGCGTTAAATTTCATCTGCCACATGTCCGCCCATTCCACCAGCCTGTTTATATCCTCTTGAAGTCTATCACTATCCTCCTCACTGTTCACTACACTTCCAAGTTTTGTGTCATCTGCAAATTTGAAAATTGTGTCCTGTACACCCAAGTCCAAGTCATTAATATATATCAAGAAAAGCAATGATCTGAGTACCAACCCCTGGGAAACACCACTGTACACCTCCCTCCAATCTGAAAAACAACCGTTCACCACTACTCTCTGCTTTCTGTTACTTAGCCAATTTTGTATCCATGCTGCTACAGCCCCCTTTATTCCATGGGCTTCAATCTTGATGACAAGCCTATTATGCGGCACTTTATCAAACGCCTTTTGAAAGTCCATAAACACCACATCAACCCTCATCGGCCCTCTCTGTTACCTCATCGAAAAACTCTATCAAGTTAGATGAGTCCAGATGATTTAACGTCTCAAGTGCAAATACATCGTCAGAACTGGAAGTCACAACCATCCTATTCCTTACAAACCCCTAATCCCCAACCTTCCCACATTCCCAAATCTTCCTCCATTTTCATTTAGGTGTAGCTCTACTTTCCTGTTTGAATGAGGCAGAGTTTGAGGCAGAAATACTTGTGGAACTGCTGCTCTGGCCTGATGTTGTTTGGTCCTCAGGGGTCTGCTGGGTACTGAGCTGCAATACTGGGCTTCTGCCACAAGAGTGACTCAAGTGAGCCATGTAACATTATAAAATGTGAATGAAGGGCTAATAGGGAATGCAGAACATATTAAATAAACCAACAGCAGTGCTCTCTAAAGCAAGAACAATAAGCATTGCTTTTCACTGTGTAGAATTCCCTCATAATAGCTCAGTTTGTTTCAGATACTGTTCTATGATTGAAAGTAGATTTGTCAGACTGTCCAAAACCAAGATCTGCCCTGTACAGAAAAGATTCATCTCAGACTCTGATCTCTCGTACAACAGATCCACCATTTAAATTTGCAATTATACTTTTCTTGCATTCTCACCCCATTGAAAGGATAATAATGCATTTTAAATTACGAGTGTCACCGAGATTCAGTTCAACCAATTCAGAACTTCCCACATAAATTCACCCTCAGACCCCTCTTACAGGAGCCATTCGATTTAAAAACAAGACATTACCGTGGTAATATTAGTTAAATAACACCTTACGCATAGTCTGAGGATAAGGGGTCAGCCATTTAGGACTGAGATGAGGAAAAATTTCTTCACTCAGAGGGTTGTGAATCTTTGGAATTCTCTACCCCAGAGGGCTGTGGATGCTCAGTCATTGAGTATATTCAAGACTGAGATCGACAGATTTTTGGACTCCTAAGGGAATCAAGGGATATGGGGATCAAGCAGGAATGTGGAGTTGAGGTTGAAAATCAGCCAATATCTTATTGAATGGCGGAGGAGGCTTGAGGGGCTGTATGGCCTACTCCTATTTCTTATATTCTTTATTTTAAAAAGTTGAATGCCCCAGTTAAAATAGCAGACAGACAGATGTCACGGATGTTAAGTTTTTGTATCCTAATATTGCAAACAATAATTCACAGACTTCAGTTTTTAAATGATTGTTTTTATATGTTTTCTCTTCCAGTTCAAAGAACATTAATAATTTATCTTAAAGTGTCACTGAGATTCAGAACAAACCATTTTACAGACTAGCATTAGAATATTCAGATTCGACAAAAAGACAGAATAAACTCACAGTCCTTGCTGGAAGCACAGGTCCAGGAAAGTTGATCTGCAAAATTTTTTCTGATTCACTTTTCTGAGCTGTTTGTCTTCTGTGTTTTTCTCTCTCTCAGATCTGGATTGGAATAAGTGAATGAAACTCTCTCTGCTTCAACTCCTCTGTGTCTTGTTCCTTCTCTTCTGTGTTTCTCTCTGTGTCTCTGGCTCCTTCCTCTCCTTTTATTCTCAACCTACTTTCTGAACGTCACAGCCCTGCTGCCCTCTGATTGCTTAACTCCCTCCGGCTTTGTCATCATAACAAACCAGTGAGATCTGAGCTGAAGTTTCATTTCCCTAAAAATTCCCCTCAGTGTCTGAGAAATGACCTCACGGTCAGCAGCACAGAGAAAACCTTGCTGCACCTAATAGATTCTGGGCTCTGATCTGTTTCACCTTCAGTTTCCTTTCTGGTGCCACAATCTGAAACAACAACAGAGCACTGACTGGGGTGAGGGGGGGGGGGGGTGGAATCTGCACCCTGTTTGAGGCTGTCTTCCTGTAGTCAGTTTGAACAGTTATTAATCTTATAAATTTCTTTGACCCAATATTTTCTTTTTAAAACAATCTTTACTTTTAAAAAGGAACAGAACTAGATGAAGTGCATTGTATTTATAAAAACAAAACAAATGCAATTGAATTGCAATCATTTAACCATGTTCCTGCACACCTTGCAAACATTAAACTTACTGGGATGAAAGTTAGCAAGCGTTTACCATGAAATGTCCCAGAGTCATCCAGCAATTCTGACTCAGACCCTATTTTATACTTTCTGTGGCAACCTAACTATATTTAAACATGGAAGAGGTGACAGTGACATGGCTGGTGACACAATGACATCTCCACACTGCCAACAGTGATGTAAATTATTTAATTTTATTTTCGTGTTTTTTACAAACCAAGGAGAGGGCATAAAAACTGGACTTGACCACACAATGTACTGTGTCCTGAGCAATGCAAAGTTTCCCAGGTGGCCAAGTTGCAGGCACCTGAATTGAGTGTTTGGACTTGGATCATATTATTTGTAAGTTCACCAACAATGTAAAAATCTCCTTAAATGAAAGACTGTTCCTATTCTGAATTGATTGTGGAGACGATTGCAGAGCTCAATAAAAAATGCAGACCGAACCCAAGCGGGCAGTGAAATTAGTCTCTGCTCTTAAAAATTAAATTAGACAATTTGGCCTGGATTTTCCTTGAAAAAAATACTTGTCTTTCGGTGGTCTTGCAAGTAACTGAGGTGGAGAGGCTCTCCACCGAAACCAAGCCACTAAAAATGGCTGGTGTGTTTTCCTTCCCAAGACCTCACTGCGAACCTGATCGGCCTTTTGGAAGACCATCCTGTCGCAGTTAAATGAAACAGGGGAGCAGGCTCCCAAGATTTTACTGTGTTTCTGCCTAGTTACTGTCCCTGAAAATCACCACCCCTGTAAACACGGCAGTGCTAAATTAGTAAAGTGGCAAACAGGCCGGAGATTGAAAAGGTGAAAGGTCACAAAGGCAGGTGAAAGGTGATTCTGCAACACTGTTTTGACAAGGAATCACGTCCACTACTTTGCAGTTGCAGTTTCTAAGCTGTTAAAAGTAGGTTGTGAAATTTGCTGAGAATTTAAAAGGTCCGCCATATTGTGAAATAATGGATTTGTTCCATTGATCCTGCTCTTTAAGGAACAATTATGCAAGCCAATGCACCTGGGGAGTGGCTATGATTTGTTTACTCTGAAGTAATCGAGGATACCTACACTGGTCCTCTACAGCAATATGACAGGGTGGCTGATAGGAGAGCAGGGATACCTGCTTCAGTCTTGGCTGAAGACATCTTTTCAGAATCTAAGGACCAAGGCCAAAAACAGGTTGAATGAGGCCTTGGGTATTACCAGGACCATTGCGGAACAGACCATCAGAATTCTCAAGTCCCATTTCCGTGGCTGGACAGGTCAGGGGGAGTCCTGCTGTATAGGCCAGGAAGAGTTTGCAGAATTGTAGTGTCTTGGTGCATTTTCCATAATTTGGCCATTACAAAGGAGTTGAGCCTTCCAACTGAAGGTGAAGAGGAGAAAGGTGCTGGAGACCAATCCCCTGCTCAGGATGAAGATATCCCAGAAGGGAGAGGAGGTGGGCCCAAACACCTCACTGCCAGCAGCATATACCATCAGGCAGGAGATTATCACCAACATCTTCCAATAAAGCCCTTCAAGAACCCTTGCCTTGCTCTCATACAGCCATTCAGCGATCCTGTAATGTCTCTAATATCCTCTCTGGGAGATGTTAGTTACAAACATTAGTCACCATATAAGAGGGATAACAGGAGGCCTGATAGAATCATAGAAATTCACGGCACAGAAGGAGGCCATTTGACCCATTGTGTCTGTGCCGGCCGAAAAAGAGCCATCCAGCCAAATCCCACTTTCCAGCTCTTGGTCCGTAGTCTTGTAGGTTACGGCACTTCAAGTGCATATCCAAGTACTTTTTAAATGCGATGAGGGTTTCTGTCTCTACCACCCTTTCAGGCAGTGAGTTCCAGACCCCCATCTCCCTCTGGGTGAAAAAAATTCTCTTCAGCTCCCGTCTAATCCTTCTACCAATTACTTTAAATCTATGCCCCCTGGTTATTGACCTCTCTTCTAAGGGAAATAGGTCCTTCCTGTCCACTTTTTCTAGGCGCCTCATAATTTTATACACCTCAATTAAATCTCCCTTCAGCTCCCTCTGTTCCAAAGAAAACAATGCCAGCCTATCCAATCATTCCTCATGCCTAAAATTCTCCAGTCCTGGCAACATCCTCGTAAATCTCCTCTGTACCCTCTCTAGTGCAATCATATCTTTCCTGTAATGTGGTGACCAGAACTGTACGCAGTACTCTAGCTGTGGCCTAACTAGTGTTTTATACAGTTCTAGCATAACCTCCCTGCTCTTATATTCTATGCTTTGGCTAATAAAGGAAAGTATCCTGTATGCCTTCTTAACCACCTTGTCCACCTGTCCTGTTACCTTCAGGGATCTGTGGATATGCACTCCAAAGTCCCTCTGTTCCTCTACACCTCTCAGTATCCTCCCATTTATTGTGTATTTCCTTGGTTTGTTTGCCCTCCCCAAATGCATTACCTCACACTTCTCCGGATTGAATTTCATTTGCCACTTTTCTGCCCATCTGACCAATCCATTGATATCTTCCTGCAGTCTACAGCTTTCCTCCTCACTATCAACCACACGGCCGATTTTTGTATCATCTGCAAACTTCTTAATCATGCCCCCTACATTGAAGTCTAAATCATTAATATATACCACAAAAAGCAAGGGACCCAGTATTGAGCCCTGCGGAACCCCACTGGAAACAGCCTTCCAATCACAAAAACACCGGTCGACCATTAGCCTTTGCTTCCTGCCACTGAGCCAATTTTGGGTCATACTTGCCACTTTCCTTGGATCCCATGGGCTTTTACTTTCCTGACCAGTCTGCCTTGTGGGACCTTGTCAAAAGCCTTGCTAATATCTATTTAGGCTATATCAAACACGCTACCCTCATCAACCCTCCTTGTTACCTCCTCAAAAAATTCAGTCCAGTTTATCAGACACGACCTTCCCTTAACAAATTCATGCTGACTGTCCTTGATTAATCCGTGCCTCTCTAAATAATAATTAAAACTGTCCTTCAGAATTTTTTCCAATAATTTGCCCACCACCAAGGTTAGGCTGACTGGCCTGTAATTACTCAGTCTATCCCTTTGTCCCTTTTTAAACAGTGGTACAAGGTTAGCAGTCCTCCAATCCTCCGGCATCACACCTGTAGCCAGGGAGGATTAGAAAATGATGGTCAGAGCCTCTGCTATTTCCTCCCTTGCTTCTCTTAACAGCCTGGGATACATTTCATATGGGCCTGGTGATTTATCTATTTTCAAAGATGCTAATTCCCTTAATACTTCCTCTCTCACTATGTTTATCCCATCCAATATTTCACACTCCTCCTCCTTAACTACAATGTCTGCATTGTCCCCCTCTTTTGTGAAGACAGATGCAAAGTATTCATGAAGAACCATACCCACATCTTCTGCCTCCACACATAGGTTACCTTTTTGGTCTCTAATAGGCCCTACTCTTTCCTTCGTTATCCCCTTGCTTTTTATGTATTTATAAAACATTTTTGGGTTTTCCTTAATTTTACTTGCCAGTATTTTCTCATGCCCTCTCTTTGCTTTCCTAATTTCCTTTTTAATTTCACCCCTGCACTTTCTATACTCCTCTAGGTTTTCTGTAGTATTGAGCTCTTGCTGTCTGACATAAGCTTCCCTTTTTTGCCTCATCTTACCCTGCATGCTCTTTGTCATCCAGGGGGCTCTAGATTTGGCAGCCCCACCCTTTTTCTTTGTGGGAATATGTTTACTATGAACCCCTTGAATCTCCCCCTTGAATGTCTTCTATTGCTCTGACACTGATTTACCTTCAGATAGCTGTTTCCAGTCCACTTTTGCTAAATCACTTCTCAGCTTAGTAAAATTGGCCTTTCCCCAATTTAGAACTTTTACTCCTGTTCTATCTTTGTCCTTTTCCATAACTTCGACCTGATTATAACAATGTGAAATTTCCATAACCAACACTTGCCATTCTGTAGCCTCTCTGAAAGTTTGTCAACCTAATACCAACCCACACCAAATTAGGGGCAGAGAGAAGAAAGTAGCAGAATTACAGAGCAGGAAACATAAGAGGCACTAAGTCAAGGCCATACATTTTAGAAAGGAAGAAGTCGCTGGGAAGGAGAAGCCCAAAAGTGAGGCAAAGGCCTGGATTTCCCTCCTGTTGGCAGGTTAGCGGTGAAGCTTTCTGGGTATCTGGCATTGACATGCAGGGTAAGGCGATTGGCATCACACACTATCTAGACAATAGAATGAAAGTCTTTCCTATTCAGAAAATTTAGATGGCTCTCCTATGGAGCTTGGAATGCTACACAAATGAAATGAGAGAGGTAAAGAAAGTAAATGGAAAAAAATGAAGCTGGGCAGAAACTACCAGAAATTTGAATTATTCTATAATTCACACAAGATTTTAGTAGATGTTGCAAATATACAAAGTGTAGGTAAGAAAATATTTTACTGTAACTGAAAAATCTTACTTCTCTGATTAGTGACAATTTATTTGGTGAAAGCAACTAAAACTCTCTTGCTGGATAGAATAATAGGCTGTACTGCCTGGGGATTTCTGTTCCATTATTTGAATCCGTTCTGCCTCTCCCCTTTGCACCAAAACATTGTTTGAAAGAGTTCTAGCTCATTTGATCTTTTGCCAGACTCTCAATGGGTGTGTCTGCTTGGAAATTCCAGTCAGCCTGTGTCCCTCACCCCCTGATACATAAGGGGATTTTCAGATTCCAAACACAGCAGCTCAGGCCTTGTTTTACTTTTGCCTTCCTTTCTGATGAAATGATTCACAGGCACAGGGTAGGGCATAACTTGAGCAGCACCTCAGCCCATCAGGTCATAGCTGTTCCCAGCTCAAAGCTCTGCTTCCAACAACTCCCCCTCCCCAAGGACTTGCTGTGGGGGTGGGAAGAAGGGAGCGGGGGTAAATGCACCACAGCACCTCTAGGATTGAGAGGGGGGTAAAAAGCCTGATTTACCGTGTCAGCTTTGATCCAGTGGTAGCACTCTTGCTTCTGTCAGAAGGTCATGGGTTCAAGCCCCACAGTTCTATTGTATTATCATATTAAAGTGAAGCTCCTTGTTTCGGTAGTAGCTTCCTGAGCCATTCATTTAACTGCTGAAAATTGGTGTCATTCACAACATGGGCGGAGTTCCAGCATAACTGATCTCCGCCTACATTTTTGCTCCACAAAACCCCAACTGTTCACATTTATAGGGCGCAAAAGGAGACAAGAATTGGGCCCATGTGACAGCCTTGCTCAGTTGGTGGTGTTTATCCCTTCAAATTAGAAGATTTGTTCAAATTTCAGATCACCCGTGAACAATGCCATGGGAGATCCATTAGTATAAAAGAATAAGTAAATCGTACAGACTATAAGTGAATATTTGGGCTGGAGTAGTTTTGTCTCTGTGTTTGTGTTTCTCTTGATTAGATTCCAGGACACTGTTAATAGGTGCCTCAGTCACTGCCGTTTACTTAATAAATACATCATCAGAAACTGGTTATAAATATGGATACCTGACATAATGTACATGGCTTCATAGACAATTCACATTTACGCATGTTCAAGAGACAGAAAAAACGATGCAAAATTTAGATTTGTATCAAAATTAACAGCTTTATTTTCAGGTGACATTGTTATTTTGACAGATACAAAGTCCAGGCCTGATATATCCTGTGTCATAAAACACTAAGCACTCTAACTAAAGCCTTCTACTACTGAATACATACATGTCTCCTGTCACAAAGTAAGGCTAAAACAATGACTTGCAAAATATCCTACATCATGGTTAACTGAAGGAGGACGACAATCTTTGTTAATCATTTTTGCCATCCATTTTTTAATTATTTTGGGTAAATTTCTGTGCTCAACAATGTGAAGTGCCCCCTGCTGCACCAATGTGACATTTCTCCATTTCTCACACCAACCATCTTGTGGATCCCTGAATGGCATTGCCAATTTGTGCTGAATTCAGAGTCACTTTCATGCTGTGAGCCCATGCCCACTAGGTCAGCACTGAGATCCACCCAACACATTTCATGTGGGATCCTTACAGCCAGCAGACTGTGAGACTTTCACTCCATCAAGTTGGGCCTAATTTGAATTCAGGCCTCAAAGAAGGGTGTCTAATAATATGTCCCAACCAGGCCATCTGCTCCTTCATTTTTAAATAAAATTATTTTTCTGTTCTTTATTTTAAGTTCCCTTCCCCTGCCTTGCATGGTGCATCTCTCGCTAGCAACAAATGCAGGCAGTGGCCTGCTCACAGGACTCAGTCAGCACTGCTCAGTAGCCAGGCACTAATACGTGCATGAACTTCCAACCATTATAAAGTAAACTAGACAAGAGTGACGGTCAAAATACCATTGACAGGTTACTGATTGTGTGACCCTTGGCTTCATATAGAAATTGCAACATTAGGAAAAAAGCAATGGATTTTTATACCAGTTATTTCTATAACATCAAACACACATTCCATATCCATACTGTCACACAGTTAACCACCTCGCAGACGTAGCAGGAGGAAGATGGTGCTCTGAGACTGAATGTTGTAGTCAGAGAGCAATCGGCCATCTTCCAACTGTTTCCCCTCATATGTCAGGCGCTGCTGGTCGGGTGAGACACCCTCCTGCTGGTGAACTCGTGCTTTAAAATCCTGAACAGAATCAGAGGGCAGAACATCGTATGTAGATGTTTTTCCCTTGTCGTTCTTCAGGAATATCTGCATTCGCTCCTCGTTCTTGACAATCAGCATGACAGCGTCGCTGAGAGAGACACTGTAGTCGGACAGCCTCTTGTCATCCTTCAGCTCCACGCTGCTCCCGTTTTGCACCACCAGACGCTGTTGGAAATAGGCCACTCCGGTCTTTTCGTATATTTTCTTCTTGAGAGTCGACACTCGGATGGAAGGATCGATCTCAAGTTCGATAACCTCACCGGTGATGAACTTCACCTGGAGTCTCATCTTGTCAAATTGCTGTTGAGAAATGAACAGGACGTCAGTGAAAGGGTGCAGTATATTGTGTATCAGTCACATAATACAACTTCAAAGATGCAACACATAGTACGAGACATTGGTAGAATCCAGGGGACTAGTGTATTGTGTAATCTGTAGCTACGGTAATCCAACTGAATCAAACTCTCCAGCAATGTCTTATTCCCAATCACAGCAATATGCATCACAAAGCCACAAACTGCTGAAAACACTCAGCAAGTCAGTCAACATCTGTGGAGAGACCATAGAATCATAGAAAAGTTACAGCATGGAAGGAGGCCATTCGGCCCATCAAGTCCCTGCCAGCTCTATGCAACAGCAATACAGCTATTCCCACTCCCCCGCCCTATCCCCATAGCCCTGCAAGATTTTTCCTTTTAAGTACTTATCCAGTTCCCTTTTGAAAGCCACGATTGAATCTGCCTCCACCATCCCCACCCTGGCAGTGCATTCCAGATTCTCACCACTCACTGTGTAAAAAGGTTTTTCCTCATGTCACTTTTGCTTCTTTTGCCAATCACCTTAAATCTTTGTCCTCTGGTTCTTGACCCTTCCACCAATGGGACCAGTTTTTCTCTCTATTCTGTCTAGACCCTTCATGATTTTAAATGCCTCTATCAAATCTCCTCTCAACCTTCTCTTTTCCAAGGAGAACAACCACAGCTTCTCCAGTCTAGGCACGTAACTAAAGTCCCTCATCCCCGGAATCATTCTCGTAAATCTTTTCTGCATCCTCTCTAAGGCTTTCACATCTTTCTTAAAGTGCAGCGCCCAGAACTGGACACAATATTCCAGCTGTGGTCGAACCAGTGATTTATAAAGGTTCATCATGACTTCCTTGCTTTTGTACTCTATGCCTCTATTTATGAAGCCCAATATCCCGCATGCTTTTTTAAACACTTTCTCAACCTACCCTGCCACTTTCATTGATTTGTGCACATATACCCCCAGATCTCTCTGTCCCTGTACCCCTTTTAGAATTGTGCCCTCTAGTTTATATTGCCTCTCCTCCTTCTTCCTACCAAAATGTATCACTTCGTATTTTTCTGCGTTAAATTTCATCTGCCACATGTCCGCCCATTCCACCAGCCTGTTTATATCCTCTTGAAGTCTATCACTATCCTCCTCACTGTTCACTACACTTCCAAGTTTTGTGTCATCTGCAAATTTGAAAATTGTGTCCTGTACACCCAAGTCCAAGTCATTAATATATATCAAGAAAAGCAATGATCTGAGTACCAACCCCTGGGAAACACCACTGTACACCTCCCTCCAATCTGAAAAACAACCGTTCACCACTACTCTCTGCTTTCTGTTACTTAGCCAATTTTGTATCCATGCTGCTACAGCCCCCTTTATTCCATGGGCTTCAATCTTGATGACAAGCCTATTATGCGGCACTTTATCAAACGCCTTTTGAAAGTCCATAAACACCACATCAACCCTCATCGGCCCTCTCTGTTACCTCATCGAAAAACTCTATCAAGTTAGATGAGTCCAGATGATTTAACGTCTCAAGTGCAAATACATCGTCAGAACTGGAAGTCACAACCATCCTATTCCTTACAAACCCCTAATCCCCAACCTTCCCACATTCCCAAATCTTCCTCCATTTTCATTTAGGTGTAGCTCTACTTTCCTGTTTGAATGAGGCAGAGTTTGAGGCAGAAATACTTGTGGAACTGCTGCTCTGGCCTGATGTTGTTTGGTCCTCAGGGGTCTGCTGGGTACTGAGCTGCAATACTGGGCTTCTGCCACAAGAGTGACTCAAGTGAGCCATGTAACATTACAAAATGTGAATGAAGGGCTAATAGGGAATGCAGAACATATTAAATAAACCAACAGCAGTGCTCTCTAAAGCAAGAACAATAAGCATTGCTTTTCACTGTGTAGAATTCCCTCATAATAGCTCAGTTTGTTTCAGATACTGTTCTATGATTGAAAGTAGATTTGTCAGACTGTCCAAAACCAAGATCTGCCCTGTACAGAAAAGATTCATCTCAGACTCTGATCTCTCGTACAACAGATCCACCATTTAAATTTGCAATTATACTTTTCTTGCATTCTCACCCCATTGAAAGGATAATAATGCATTTTAAATTACGAGTGTCACCGAGATTCAGTTCAACCAATTCAGAACTTCCCACATAAATTCACCCTCAGACCCCTCTTACAGGAGCCATTCGATTTAAAAACAAGACATTACCGTGGTAATATTAGTTAAATAACACCTTACGCATAGTCTGAGGATAAGGGGTCAGCCATTTAGGACTGAGATGAGGAAAAATTTCTTCACTCAGAGGGTTGTGAATCTTTGGAATTCTCTACCCCAGAGGGCTGTGGATGCTCAGTCATTGAGTATATTCAAGACTGAGATCGACAGATTTTTGGACTCCTAAGGGAATCAAGGGATATGGGGATCAAGCAGGAATGTGGAGTTGAGGTTGAAAATCAGCCAATATCTTATTGAATGGCGGAGGAGGCTTGAGGGGCTGTATGGCCTACTCCTATTTCTTATATTCTTTATTTTAAAAAGTTGAATGCCCCAGTTAAAATAGCAGACAGACAGATGTCACGGATGTTAAGTTTTTGTATCCTAATATTGCAAACAATAATTCACAGACTTCAGTTTTTAAATGATTGTTTTTATATGTTTTCTCTTCCAGTTCAAAGAACATTAATAATTTATCTTAAAGTGTCACTGAGATTCAGAACAAACCATTTTACAGACTAGCATTAGAATATTCAGATTCGACAAAAAGACAGAATAAACTCACAGTCCTTGCTGGAAGCACAGGTCCAGGAAAGTTGATCTGCAAAATTTTTTCTGATTCACTTTTCTGAGCTGTTTGTCTTCTGTGTTTTTCTCTCTCTCAGATCTGGATTGGAATAAGTGAATGAAACTCTCTCTGCTTCAACTCCTCTGTGTCTTGTTCCTTCTCTTCTGTGTTTCTCTCTGTGTCTCTGGCTCCTTCCTCTCCTTTTATTCTCAACCTACTTTCTGAACGTCACAGCCCTGCTGCCCTCTGATTGCTTAACTCCCTCCGGCTTTGTCATCATAACAAACCAGTGAGATCTGAGCTGAAGTTTCATTTCCCTAAAAATTCCCCTCAGTGTCTGAGAAATGACCTCACGGTCAGCAGCACAGAGAGAACCTTGCTGCACCTAATAGATTCTGGGCTCTGATCTGTTTCACCTTCAGTTTCCTTTCTGGTGCCACAATCTGAAACAACAACAGAGCACTGACTGGGGTGAGGGGGGGGGTGGGTGGAATCTGCACCCTGTTTGAGGCTGTCTTCCTGTAGTCAGTTTGAACAGTTATTAATCTTATAAATTTCTTTGACCCAATATTTTCTTTTTAAAACAATCTTTACTTTTAAAAAGGAACAGAACTAGATGAAGTGCATTGTATTTATAAAAACAAAACAAATGCAATTGAATTGCAATCATTTAACCATGTTCCTGCACACCTTGCAAACATTAAACTTACTGGGATGAAAGTTAGCAAGCGTTTACCATGAAATGTCCCAGAGTCATCCAGCAATTCTGACTCAGACCCTATTTTATACTTTCTGTGGCAACCTAACTATATTTAAACATGGAAGAGGTGACAGTGACATGGCTGGTGACACAATGACATCTCCACACTGCCAACAGTGATGTAAATTATTTAATTTTATTTTCGTGTTTTTTACAAACCAAGGAGAGGGCATAAAAACTGGACTTGACCACACAATGTACTGTGTCCTGAGCAATGCAAAGTTTCCCAGGTGGCCAAGTTGCAGGCACCTGAATTGAGTGTTTGGACTTGGATCATATTATTTGTAAGTTCACCAACAATGTAAAAATCTCCTTAAATGAAAGACTGTTCCTATTCTGAATTGATTGTGGAGACGATTGCAGAGCTCAATAAAAAATGCAGACCGAACCCAAGCGGGCAGTGAAATTAGTCTCTGCTCTTAAAAATTAAATTAGACAATTTGGCCTGGATTTTCCTTGAAAAAAATACTTGTCTTTCAGTGGTCTTGCAAGTAACTGAGGTGGAGAGGCTCTCCACCGAAACCAAGCCACTAAAAATGGCTGGTGTGTTTTCCTTCCCAAGACCTCACTGCGAACCTGATCGGCCTTTTGGAAGACCATCCTGTCGCAGTTAAATGAAACAGGGGAGCAGGCTCCCAAGATTTTACTGTGTTTCTGCCTAGTTACTGTCCCTGAAAATCACCACCCCTGTAAACACGGCAGTGCTAAATTAGTAAAGTGGCAAACAGGCCGGAGATTGAAAAGGTGAAAGGTCACAAAGGCAGGTGAAAGGTGATTCTGCAACACTGTTTTGACAAGGAATCACGTCCACTACTTTGCAGTTGCAGTTTCTAAGCTGTTAAAAGTAGGTTGTGAAATTTGCTGAGAATTTAAAAGGTCCGCCATATTGTGAAATAATGGATTTGTTCCATTGATCCTGCTCTTTAAGGAACAATTATGCAAGCCAATGCACCTGGGGAGTGGCTATGATTTGTTTACTCTGAAGTAATCGAGGATACCTACACTGGTCCTCTACAGCAATATGACAGGGTGGCTGATAGGAGAGCAGGGATACCTGCTTCAGTCTTGGCTGAAGACATCTTTTCAGAATCTAAGGACCAAGGCCAAAAACAGGTTGAATGAGGCCTTGGGTATTACCAGGACCATTGCGGAACAGACCATCAGAATTCTCAAGTCCCATTTCCGTGGCTGGACAGGTCAGGGGGAGTCCTGCTGTATAGGCCAGGAAGAGTTTGCAGAATTGTAGTGTCTTGGTGCATTTTCCATAATTTGGCCATTACAAAGGAGTTGAGCCTTCCAACTGAAGGTGAAGAGGAGAAAGGTGCTGGAGACCAATCCCCTGCTCAGGATGAAGATATCCCAGAAGGGAGAGGAGGTGGGCCCAAACACCTCACTGCCAGCAGCATATACCATCAGGCAGGAGATTATCACCAACATCTTCCAATAAAGCCCTTCAAGAACCCTTGCCTTGCTCTCATACAGCCATTCAGCGATCCTGTAATGTCTCTAATATCCTCTCTGGGAGATGTTAGTTACAAACATTAGTCACCATATAAGAGGGATAACAGGAGGCCTGATAGAATCATAGAAATTCACGGCACAGAAGGAGGCCATTTGACCCATTGTGTCTGTGCCGGCCGAAAAAGAGCCATCCAGCCAAATCCCACTTTCCAGCTCTTGGTCCGTAGTCTTGTAGGTTACGGCACTTCAAGTGCATATCCAAGTACTTTTTAAATGCGATGAGGGTTTCTGTCTCTACCACCCTTTCAGGCAGTGAGTTCCAGACCCCCATCTCCCTCTGGGTGAAAAAAATTCTCTTCAGCTCCCGTCTAATCCTTCTACCAATTACTTTAAATCTATGCCCCCTGGTTATTGACCTCTCTTCTAAGGGAAATAGGTCCTTCCTGTCCACTTTTTCTAGGCGCCTCATAATTTTATACACCTCAATTAAATCTCCCTTCAGCTCCCTCTGTTCCAAAGAAAACAATGCCAGCCTATCCAATCATTCCTCATGCCTAAAATTCTCCAGTCCTGGCAACATCCTCGTAAATCTCCTCTGTACCCTCTCTAGTGCAATCATATCTTTCCTGTAATGTGGTGACCAGAACTGTACGCAGTACTCTAGCTGTGGCCTAACTAGTGTTTTATACAGTTCTAGCATAACCTCCCTGCTCTTATATTCTATGCTTTGGCTAATAAAGGAAAGTATCCTGTATGCCTTCTTAACCACCTTGTCCACCTGTCCTGTTACCTTCAGGGATCTGTGGATATGCACTCCAAAGTCCCTCTGTTCCTCTACACCTCTCAGTATCCTCCCATTTATTGTGTATTTCCTTGGTTTGTTTGCCCTCCCCAAATGCATTACCTCACACTTCTCCGGATTGAATTTCATTTGCCACTTTTCTGCCCATCTGACCAATCCATTGATATCTTCCTGCAGTCTACAGCTTTCCTCCTCACTATCAACCACACGGCCGATTTTTGTATCATCTGCAAACTTCTTAATCATGCCCCCTACATTGAAGTCTAAATCATTAATATATACCACAAAAAGCAAGGGACCCAGTATTGAGCCCTGCGGAACCCCACTGGAAACAGCCTTCCAATCACAAAAACACCGGTCGACCATTAGCCTTTGCTTCCTGCCACTGAGCCAATTTTGGGTCATACTTGCCACTTTCCTTGGATCCCATGGGCTTTTACTTTCCTGACCAGTCTGCCTTGTGGGACCTTGTCAAAAGCCTTGCTAATATCTATTTAGGCTATATCAAACACGCTACCCTCATCAACCCTCCTTGTTACCTCCTCAAAAAATTCAGTCCAGTTTATCAGACACGACCTTCCCTTAACAAATTCATGCTGACTGTCCTTGATTAATCCGTGCCTCTCTAAATAATAATTAAAACTGTCCTTCAGAATTTTTTCCAATAATTTGCCCACCATCAAGGTTAGGCTGACTGGCCTGTGATTACTCAGTCTATCCCTTTGTCCCTTTTTAAACAGTGGTACAAGGTTAGCAGTCCTCCAATCCTCCGGCATCACACCTGTAGCCAGGGAGGATTAGAAAATGATGGTCAGAGCCTCTGCTATTTCCTCCCTTGCTTCTCTTAACAGCCTGGGATACATTTCATATGGGCCTGGTGATTTATCTATTTTCAAAGATGCTAATTCCCTTAATACTTCCTCTCTCACTATGTTTATCCCATCCAATATTTCACACTCCTCCTCCTTAACTACAATGTCTGCATTGTCCCCCTCTTTTGTGAAGACAGATGCAAAGTATTCATGAAGAACCATACCCACATCTTCTGCCTCCACACATAGGTTACCTTTTTGGTCTCTAATAGGCCCTACTCTTTCCTTCGTTATCCCCTTGCTTTTTATGTATTTATAAAACATTTTTGGGTTTTCCTTAATTTTACTTGCCAGTATTTTCTCATGCCCTCTCTTTGCTTTCCTAATTTCCTTTTTAATTTCACCCCTGCACTTTCTATACTCCTCTAGGTTTTCTGTAGTATTGAGCTCTTGCTGTCTGACATAAGCTTCCCTTTTTTGCCTCATCTTACCCTGCATGCTCTTTGTCATCCAGGGGGCTCTAGATTTGGCAGCCCCACCCTTTTTCTTTGTGGGAATATGTTTACTATGAACCCCTTGAATCTCCCCCTTGAATGTCTTCTATTGCTCTGACACTGATTTACCTTCAGATAGCTGTTTCCAGTCCACTTTTGCTAAATCACTTCTCAGCTTAGTAAAATTGGCCTTTCCCCAATTTAGAACTTTTACTCCTGTTCTATCTTTGTCCTTTTCCATAACTTAGACCTGATTATAACAATGTGAAATTTCCATAACCAACACTTGCCATTCTGTAGCCTCTCTGAAAGTTTGTCAACCTAATACCAACCCACACCAAATTAGGGGCAGAGAGAAGAAAGTAGCAGAATTACAGAGCAGGAAACATAAGAGGCATTAAGTCAAGGCCATACATTTTAGAAAGGAAGACGTCGCTGGGAAGGAGAAGCCCAAAAGTGAGGCAAAGGCCTGGATTTCCCTCCTGTTGGCAGGTTAGCGGTGAAGCTTTCTGGGTATCTGGCATTGACATGCAGGGTAAGGCGATTGGCATCACACACTATCTAGACAATAGAATGAAAGTCTTTCCTATTCAGAAAATTTAGATGGCTCTCCTATGGAGCTTGGAATGCTACACAAATGAAATGAGAGAGGTAAAGAAAGTAAATGGAAAAAAATGAAGCTGGGCAGAAACTACCAGAAATTTGAATTATTCTATAATTCACACAAGATTTTAGTAGATGTTGCAAATATACAAAGTGTAGGTAAGAAAATATTTTACTGTAACTGAAAAATCTTACTTCTCTGATTAGTGACAATTTATTTGGTGAAAGCAACTAAAACTCTCTTGCTGGATAGAATAATAGGCTGTACTGCCTGGGGATTTCTGTTCCATTATTTGAATCCGTTCTGCCTCTCCCCTTTGCACCAAAACATTGTTTGAAAGAGTTCTAGCTCATTTGATCTTTTGCCAGACTCTCAATGGGTGTGTCTGCTTGGAAATTCCAGTCAGCCTGTGTCCCTCACCCCCTGATACATAAGGGGATTTTCAGATTCCAAACACAGCAGCTCAGGCCTTGTTTTACTTTTGCCTTCCTTTCTGATGAAATGATTCACAGGCACAGGGTAGGGCATAACTTGAGCAGCACCTCAGCCCATCAGGTCATAGCTGTTCCCAGCTCAAAGCTCTGCTTCCAACAACTCCCCCTCCCCAAGGACTTGCTGTGGGGGTGGGAAGAAGGGAGCGGGGGTAAATGCACCACAGTACCTCTAGGATTGAGAGGGGGTAAAAAGCCTGATTTGCCGTGTCAGCTTTGATCCAGTGGTAGCACTCTTGCTTCTGTCAGAAGGTCATGGGTTCAAGCCCCACAGTTCTAGTGTATTATCATATTAAAGTGAAGCTCCTTGTTTCGGTAGTAGCTTCCTGAGCCATTCATTTAACTGCTGAAAATTGGTGTCATTCACAACATGGGCGGAGTTCCAGCATAAGTGATCTCCACCTACATTTTTGCTCCACAAAACCCCAACTGTTCACATTTATAGGGCGCAAAAGGAGACAAGAATTGGGCCCATGTGACAGCCTTGCTCAGTTGGTGGTGTTTATCCCTTCAAATTAGAAGATTTGTTCAAATTTCAGATCACCCGTGAACAATGCCATGGGAGATCCATTAGTATAAAAGAATAAGTAAATCGTACAGACTATAAGTGAATATTTGGGCTGGAGTAGTTTTGTCTCTGTGTTTGTGTTTCTCTTGATTAGATTCCAGGACACTGTTAATAGGTGCCTCAGTCACTGCCGTTTACTTAATAAATACATCATCAGAAACTGGTTATAAATATGGATACCTGACATAATGTACATGGCTTCATAGACAATTCACATTTACGCATGTTCAAGAGACAGAAAAAACGATGCAAAATTTAGATTTGTATCAAAATTAACAGCTTTATTTTCAGGTGACATTGTTATTTTGACAGATACAAAGTCCAGGCCTGATATATCCTGTGTCATAAAACACTAAGCACTCTAACTAAAGCCTTCTACTACTGAATACATACATGTCTCCTGTCACAAAGTAAGGCTAAAACAATGACTTGCAAAATATCCTACATCATGGTTAACTGAAGGAGGACGACAATCTTTGTTAATCATTTTTGCCATCCATTTTTTAATTATTTTGGGTAAATTTCTGTGCTCAACAATGTGAAGTGCCCCCTGCTGCACCAATGTGACATTTCTCCATTTCTCACACCAACCATCTTGTGGATCCCTGAATGGCATTGCCAATTTGTGCTGAATTCAGAGTCACTTTCATGCTGTGAGCCCATGCCCACTAGGTCAGCACTGAGATCCACCCAACACATTTCATGTGGGATCCTTACAGCCAGCAGACTGTGAGACTTTCACTCCATCAAGTTGGGCCTAATTTGAATTCAGGCCTCAAAGAAGGGTGTCTAATAATATGTCCCAACCAGGCCATCTGCTCCTTCATTTTTAAATAAAATTATTTTTCTGTTCTTTATTTTAAGTTCCCTTCCCCTGCCTTGCATGATGCATCTCTCGCTAGCAACAAATGCAGGCAGTGGCCTGCTCACAGGACTCAGTCAGCACTGCTCAGTAGCCAGGCACTAATACGTGCATGAACTTCCAACCATTATAAAGTAAACTAGACAAGAGTGACGGTCAAAATACCATTGACAGGTTACTGATTGTGTGACCCTTGGCTTCATATAGAAATTGCAACATTAGGAAAAAAGCAATGGATTTTTATACCAGTTATTTCTATAACATCAAACACACATTCCATATCCATACTGTCACACAGTTAACCACCTCGCAGACGTAGCAGGAGGAAGATGGTGCTCTGAGACTGAATGTTGTAGTCAGAGAGCAATCGGCCATCTTCCAACTGTTTCCCCTCATATGTCAGGCGCTGCTGGTCGGGTGAGACACCCTCCTGCCGGTGAACTCGTGCTTTAAAATCCTGAACAGAATCAGAGGGCAGAACATCGTATGTAGATGTTTTTCCCTTGTCGTTCCTCAGGAATATCTGCATTCGCTCCTCGTTCTTGACAATCAGCATGACAGCGTCGCTGGGAGAGACACTGTAGTCGGACAGCCTCTTGTCATCCTTCAGCTCCAAGCTGCTCCCGTTTTGCACCACCAGACGCTGTTGGAAATAGGCCACTCCGGTCTTTTCGTATATTTTCTTCTTGAGAGTCGACACTCGGATGGAAGGATCGATCTCAAGTTCGATAACCTCACCGGTGATGAACTTCACCTGGAGTCTCATCTTGTCAAATTGCTGTTGAAAAAATGAACAGGACGTCATTGATAGGGGTGCTGTGTATTATGTATCAGTCACATAATACAATTGTAAAAATGCAACGCATAGTACGAGACAGTGGCAGAATCTAGGGAACTGGTGTATTATGCAACCTGCACCTATGGTAATCACAACTGAATCAAACTCCCACCAATGTCTTATTCCCAATCAGAGCAATATTCCTCACAAAGCCACAGACTGCTGAAAACACCCCAGCAGGTCGGTTAACATCTGTGGAAAGACCAGATGAGTTAACGTTTCAAGTGTAAATACTTTGTCAGAACTGGAAGTCCCAACCCCATTTCATTCTTCACAAACCTCTTACTCCCAACCTTCCCACAATCCCAAATCTTCCTCCATTTACATTTAGATGTAGCTGTAGTTTCCTATTTGAATGAGGCAGAGTTTGAGGTAAAATCTTCGGGGAACTGCTGCTCTGGCCTGATGTCGTTAAAATATTCAGGTCCTCAGGGACCTGCTGGGTACTGAGCTGCAATACTGGGCTTCTGCCACAAGAGCGACTCAAGTGAGCCGTGTAACATTACAAAATGTGAATAAAGGGCTAATAGGGAATGCAGAACAGATTAAATAAACCAACAGTGCTCTCTAAAGCAGGAAAAATAAGCGGTGCATTTCACTGTGTAGAAATCCCTCATAATAGCTCAGTTTGTTTCAGATACTGTTCTATGATTGAAATTAGATTTGTCAGACTGCCGAAAACCAAGATCTGCCCTGTACAGAAAAGATTCATCTCAGACTCTGATCTCTCGTACAACAGATCCACCATTTAAATTTGCAATTATACTTTTCTTGCATTCTCACCCCATCGAAAGGATAATAATGCATTTTAAATTACGAGTGTCACCGAGATTCAGAACAACCAATTCAGAACTTCCCACATAAATTCACCCTCAGACCCCTCTTACAGGAGCCATTCTATTTAAAAACAAGACATTACCGTGGTAATATTAGTTAATAAACGCCTATTGCATTATTTTAAACAGCTAAATGCCTCCGTTAAAATAGCAGACAGACAGATGTCACATGACAAAGACAACGGATGTTTTTGTCTCCTAATATTGCGAACAATAACTTACAGACTTCAGTTTTTAAATGATTCTTTTAACATGTTTTCTCAACCAGATCAAAGAATATTAATAATTTATCTTAAATTGTGTCACTGTGATTCAGAACAAACCACTTTACAGAGCACCATTAGAATATTCAGATTCGACAAAAAGACAGAATAAACTCACAGTCCTTGCTGGAAGCACAGGTCCAGGAAAGTTGATCTGCAAATTTTTTTCTGATTCACTTTTCTGAGCTGTTTGTCTTCTGTGTTTTTTTTCTCTCTCTCAGATCTGGATTGGAATAAGTGAATGAAACTCTCTCTGCTTCAACTCCTCTGTGTCTTGTTCCTTCTCTTCTGTGTTTCTCTCTGTATCTCTGGCTCCTTCCTCTCCTTTTATTCTCAACCTACTTTCTGAACGTCACAGCCCTGCTGCCCCCTGATTGCTTAACTCCCTCCGGCTCTGTCATCATAACAAACCAGTGAGATCTGAGCTGAAGTTTCATTTCCCCAAAAATTCCCCTCAGTGTCTGAGAAATGACCTCACGGTCAGCAGCACGTAGAGAACCTTGCTGCAGGTAACAAATTCACTTTCAGATTCCTTTCTGGTGCCACAATCTGAAACAACAACAGAGCACTGACTGGGGGTGGGGGGAATCTGCACCCAGTTTGATGCTGTGTTCCTGTAGTCAGTTTGAAAATGAACTAATCCTATAAATTTCTTCTTGACCCAATATTTTCTTTTTAAAACAATATTTGCTCTTAAAAAGAAACAGAACTAGATGCAGTGCATTGTATTTATTAAAAAAAACAAATCCAATTGAATTGCAATCATTTAACCATGTTGCCACACACCTTGCAAATGTTAAATTTACTGGGATGAAAGTTAGCAAGCGTTTACCATGAAATGTCCCAGATTCATCCAGCAATTCTGACTCAGACCCTATGAGCTGATAAGTGGCAAGTAACATTCGCACCAGACAAGTGCCAGGTAATCACCATCTCCAACAAGAGAGAGTCTAACCACCTCCCCTTGACATTAAACAGCATTACCATGGCCGAATCCCCCACCATCAACATCCTGGGGATTACCATTGACCAGAAACTTAACTGGACCAGCCATATAAATACTGTGGCTACAAGAGCAGGTCAGAGGCTGAGTATTCTGCGGCGAGTGACTCACCTCCTGACTCCCCAAAGCCTTTCCACCATCTACAAGGCACAAGTCAGGAGTGTGATGGAATACTCTCCGCTTGCCTGGATGAGTGCAGCTCTGACAACACTCAAGAAGCTCGACACCATCCAGGACAAAGCAGTCCCCTTGATTGGCACCCCATCCACCACCCTAAACATTCACTCCCTTCACCACCGGCGTACCGTGGCTGCAGTGTGTACCATCCACAGGATGCACTGCAGCAACTTGCCAAGGCTTTTTCAACAGCACCTCCCAAACCCGCGACCTCTACCATCTAGAAGAACAAGGGCAGCAGGCACATGGGAACAACACCACCTGAACGTTCCCCTCCAAGTCACACACCATCCCGACTTGGAAATATATCACCGTTCCTTCATCGTGGCTGGATCAAAATCCTGGAACTCCCTACCTAACAGCACTGTGGGAGAACCTTCACCACGTAGACTGCAGCGGTTCAAGAAGGCGGCTCACCACCACCTTCTCGAGGGCAATTAGGGATGGGCAATAAATGCTGGCCTTGCCAGCAACACCCACATCCCATGAACGAATAAAACAAAATTTAAACATGGCTGGTGACACAATGACATCTTCACATTGCCAAAAGTGACAGAAATTATTTAATTTAATTTTATTTTTTGTACATACTGAGGAGAGGTCATGCAAACTGGACTTGGCCGCACAATATACTGTGTCCTGAGCAATGCAAAGTTTCCCGGGTGGCCACGGTGCAAGCGCCTGAGTTGTGTGTTTGGACTTGTCTCATGTTATTTGTAAGTTCACCAATTTGTAAAACCCTCCTCAAATGAAAGACAGTTCCTATTCTGAATTGATTGTGGAGACGATTGCGGAGCTCAATAGTAAATCCAGACCTAACTCAGACAGGCAGTGAAATCAGTCTCTGCTCTTAAAAATTAAATAAAATATTTTGGACCAGATTTTCCTTTTAAAAAAATACTCATCTTTCGGTGGTCTGGCAATAACTCAGGTGGAGAGGTTCTCCACCCAAACTAGGCCACTAAAAAGGGTTGCTGCATTTTGCTTCCCGTGACCCTGATCGGCCTTCTGGAAGCACATCCTGTTGCAATTAAATGAAGCAGGGGAGCGGGCTTCCAAGATTTTCCTATGTTTCTGCCCAGTTACCATCCCAGAAAATCACCACCACTGTAAATGTGGCAGTGCTAAACCGGCAAACAGGCCAGAGATCAAGAAGGTGAAAGGTCACACAGGCAGGTGAAAGGTCACACAGGTAGGTGAAAGGTGATTCTGCAACACTGTTTTGGCTAGGAATCACTTCCACTACTTTGAAGTTGCAGTTTCTGAGCTCTTAAAAGTACTTAGTGAAATCTGCTGAGAATTTATAAAGACCTCCATATTGTGAAATAATGGGTTGGTTCCATTGTCCTGCGCTCCAGGCTGAACATAGAAAGTACAGAGAAGAAGTGAAAAAGGAAATAAGAGGGGCAAAGAGCGAGTATGAGAATAGACTGGCGGCTAGCATAAAAGGGAATCCAAAAGTCTTCTATAGGCATATAACTAGCAAACGGGGAGTAAGAGGAAGGCTGGGGCCAATTAGGAACCAAAAAGGAGATCTATGCATGGAGGCAGAGGGCATGGCTGAAGTACTAAATGAATACTTTGCATCTGTCTTTACCAAAGAAGAAGATGCTGCCAAAGTCACAGTAAAAGGGAAGGCAGTTGAGATATTGGATGGGATGATAATTGATAAAGAGGAGGTACTAGAAAGGCTGTTTATGCTTAAAGTAGATAAGTCATCGGTCTGGATGGGATGCATCCTATGTTGCTGAAGGAAGTAAGAGTGGAAATTGCAGAGGTGCAGGCCATAATCTTCCAATCCTCCTTAGATATGGGGGTGGTGCCAGAGGACTGGAGAATTGCACATGTTACATCCTTGTTCAAAAAAGATTGTAAGGATAAACCCGGCAACTACAGGCCAGTCAGTTTAACCTCGGTGGTGGGGAAGCTTTTAGAAACGATAATCCGGAACAAAATTAATAGTCACTTGGACGAGTGTGGATTAATAAAGCAAAGCCAGCACAGATTTTTTAAGGGCAAATCGTGTTTAACTAACTTGATAGAGTTTTTTGATGAAGTAACAGAGAGGGTTGATGAGGGCAATGTGGTTGATGTTTTGTATATGGACTTTCAAAAGGCATTTGATAAAGTACCACACAATAGGCTTGTCAGCAAAATTGAAGCCCATGGAATAAAAGGGGCAGCGGCAGCATGTATATAAAATTGGCTCAGTGACAGGAAACAGAGAGTAGTGGTGAACGGTTGTTTTTTGGACTGGAGGAAGGGGTCCCCCAGGGGTCGGTACTAGGACCACTGCTTTTTTTGATATATATTAATGACTTGGACATTGGTGTACAGGGCACAATTTCAAAATTTGCAGATGACACAAAACTTGAAAGTGTAATAAAGTGAGGAGGATAGTAATAGACTTCAAGAGAACATAGACAGGCTGGTGGAATGGGCGGACACATGGCAGATGAAATTTAATGCAGAGAGGTGCGAAGTGATACATTTTGGCAGGAAGAACAAGGAGAGGCAATATAAATTAAATGGTACAATTCTAAAGGGGGTGCAGGAACAAAAAGACCTGGGGGTATATGTGCACAAATCTTTGAAGATGGCAGGACACGTTGAGAAAGCGGTTAAAAAAGCATACGGGATCCTGGGCTTTATAAATAGAGACATAGAGTACAAAAGCAAGGAAGTTATGTTGAACCTTTATAAAGCACTGGTTCTGCCACAACTGGAGTATTGTGTCCAATTCTGGGCACCGCACGTTAGGACAGATGTGACGGCCGTAGAAAGGGTGCAGAAAAGATTTACTAGAATGGTTCCAGGGATGAGGGACTTCAGTTACGTGGGTAGACTGGAGAATCTGGGTTGTTCTCCTTAGAGCAGAGAAGGTTGAGAGGAGATTTGATAGAGGTGTTCAAAATCATAACAGGATTAGATAAAGTAAATAAAGAGAAACTGTTCCCATTGGCGGAAGGGTCAAGAACCAAAGGACACAGATTTAAGGTGATTGGCAAAAAAAACAAAGGTGACATGAGGAAAAAATTTTTATGCAGCGAGTCGTTATGATCTGGAATGCACTGCCTGAAAGGGTAATGGATGCAGAATCAATCGTGGCTTTCAAAAAGGAATTAGATAAATATTTGAAGAGAAAAAATTTGCAGGGCTACGGGGAAAAAGTGGGGGAATGGGACTAACTGGATTGCTCTTACAATGAGCCGGCATGGGTTTGATGGGCCGAATGGCCTCCTTCTGTGCTGTAACAATTCTATGATTTTATATTTCTAATTTTGCAAGTCAATGCACCTGGGGAGTGGCTATGATTTGTTTATTCTGAGGTAATCGAGGATACTTACACTGGTCCTCTACAGCAATATGACAGGGTGGCTGATAGGAGAGCAGGGATACCTGCTTCAGTCTTAGCTGAAGACATCTTTTCAGAATCTAAGGACCAAGGCCAAAAACAGGTTGAATGAGGCCTTGGGTATTACCAGGACCATTGCGGAACAGACCATCAGAATTCTCAAGTCCCATTTCCGTGGCTGAACAGGTCAGGGGGAGTCCTGCTGTATGGTCCAGGAAGAGTTTGCAGAATTGTAGTGTCTTGGTGCATCATCCATAATTTGGCCATTACAAAGGAGTTGAGCCTTCCAAGCACTGAAGGTGAAGAGGAGAAAGGTGCTGGAGACCAATCCCCTGCTCAGGATGAAGATGTCCAGAAGGGAGAGGAGGTGGGCCCAAACACCTCACTGCCAGCAGCATATGCCATCAGGCAGGAGATTATCACCAACATCTTCCAATCAAGAGGATGCCCTCCATCTGCATGACGCAATAAAACCCTTCAAGAACCCTTGCCTTGCTCTCATGCAGCCATTCAACCATCCTGTAATGCCTCTAATAACCTCTCTGGGAAAGGTTAGCCACAAACATTAATCACCATATAAGGGGGATAACTGGAAGCCTCCCTGAAAAAAATACACAAACACACCGAATAGTCTGAAATGTGAATGTTTACTACATATTGTCCCTTCATGGTGCCCTACTTCTATTACCACCTCTCATCACTGTGACTGCCCCTTGTGTCTAAAACTCTTTTCATGCGTGATTCTAACACTCTTATGTGGTCTACCCTAGTGTCACAAGGTTGTGAGGTTCGTGGCTGGGACTGTACTGATGGAGCTCTTGAGGACTGAGGTGACACCCATTTCAGTGTGCTTGGAAGGATCTGCTTCTGGTATTTTGTCCTAATCTTACCAGGCCCAGACCAGAAGCTCCATTCTGTGCTGGCTTTGGAGGGGGATCCATTGATCTGAGCCCATTGTCACAGCCGTAAGAAGGAGCAACATCTGTGACCACTCCTTACAGCCCACTAATTCCGGGCATGGGTTCATTTGGACTAATGAGCAGGTTGACTAGTCCCAATTAAGTCCTGAAAGCCCTGAGCTTACCGGTTCTTCCGGCCATCTATGGAAGCAGTCATTGCTGCCACTGCAGAAGTGACAACTGCTCTTAGAGCATCTTTCTGATGTTTTGAGGTTGCATCGATTTCCTGGACTGCCACAGTCATCAGGGCGTTCCTGAAGTCATGCCGTACCTCCTACATTGTATTGCAATGTCGGTGTGGACTTTGACCTTTTCACCATTCACACCACATGAGAGGAGACTGTCTCCACTGCCTGCAAATGAGATCTATGCTCCCAAATCATAGATCTTTTAAAGACTGGGCCCCTGAGCTCTTTGTCTTTGGGCTCATTAGCAGAAGGAAGCAGTTTCTGGCCATTTCAGGGAGAGACAGCTGCTTCTTCATTATTTCCTCCCAGCTCTGTCTGCTCACTGGTGCTCTGTGATTCACCTAGTGATATCACCTCTGCCTCAGTTGGTGAATCTGGTCAGGTGTTTGAATAAACAAGAAGCCATGTCAAAATTTCTAGGGGTAGTAATTGATCTTATGCGTTGGCACAAAACAAGCAGTATGGCATTAGCTGCCTGTTATACCCCCCATCTGTTATACCCTCTCCCATTACACCCCCCGCCCATTATACCCCCCGTTATACGCCCCACCTGTTATACCCCTAGCCCGTTATACCCCCCATCTGTTATATCCTCTCCCATTACACCCCCGGCCCATTATACCCCCCGCCCATTATATCCCCCGTTATACGCCCCACCTGTTATATCCCACCCCGTTATATGCGCCGCTCATTATACCCCCCGCCCATTACATGCCTGCCTGACGTTCAGTTCTATTGACATTCTAACTTGATTCCTTTTTAAAAAAACACTAGTTGAATTTTAAGAGCAAACAAAGTCTCGCTGAGGGAAACTGATAAGTTGGGAGGGGTGGAGAGAGGAGGGGAGGAAGGAAACAAGTTGAAGGCGGAGGGGGGTTGCTCTGGTCTCCCAACAAACGCTCTTGGAAGAAGCGAATGGCAATTGCGGCAGAGTGGATGGAGGGCTAAGGGTGCGGTGATTGACAGCAGAGAAAGAGGTAGGGAAGATACAGGGTTGAGTGGGTATTTGAAAGGGGAAGAGGTAGGGATAGTGATGGGAGTGAGCAGATGATATGGAGAAGCGGTAATAGGAAGGCGAAGGGTTAGTGAACATATGGGAGTGAGGGTGTGAGGAGAAGCACATGTGATTGGAAGAGGGAATTGGGAAGGGAGCTACTGAGAGCCACATTTCCACCATAACCTCATGTCTAATGCACAGATACAGAAATAGAAAAGGAAGACAGAGAGAAAACAGCAACAGGAAGAGAGCAGCGACTGGTAACAGAGACCATATTCTCTAACATATCATGTGAAAGACCACAGGAG
The DNA here is from genome assembly GCF_035084215.1 of Heptranchias perlo. Lineage (NCBI taxonomy): Eukaryota > Metazoa > Chordata > Chondrichthyes > Hexanchiformes > Hexanchidae > Heptranchias > Heptranchias perlo. Next base: position 33,970,779 of record NC_090349.1, read on the forward strand.
ATTAACTAGTATAATAATTCAACTGTGCAAAATATGGAATGGCAATTTGGACTGGTGTGATTTCTGGACACTGTTAATAGGTGCCTCAGTGCATCAGTCACTGCCATTTCTTTAATCAACACTTGGTTAGGGTAATTCATCTAAAACTGTGTTTAAATATGGATCCTGGATGTAACGCACGCAGACCCATAGACAATTTATAGCATCACGCATTTAAGAGTCAGAAATAAGCACTCATTTAGATTTTTTATTAAAATGAACAGCTTTAGTTTCAATTCACATTGGATATTTTGGCAGATACAAAGTTCAGGCTTGATATACTCTGCTATAGTAAAACACTAATCACTCAGACTAAAGCATTCTTATGTTGAACACATACATTTCTTCCAGCACACACTAAGGCTAAAGCAATTACTTGCAGACTACCTACAATCGTTTTAAAGTGAAGAAGGAAGACCATCTTTGTTGATCATTTTCCGTCCCTTTTTATGATCTTTGTAAGGGGGAAAATTTTGGCTTCAACAAAGTGACAAGCCCCCTCCTGCACAGTGTCACATTTTTGTAATTGCCACATCAGCTATCTTATGGCCTCTCTGAGTGAGAAGGCCAATTAACACTGAATGAGAGGCCAGTTTGGTGTTGTGGACTCATAGATTGAGACTAGCCTACTCTTCAGTAGAACCCTTAAGGGTAACAGAACATACTTTTGACCCATGGGTCTGGGCTTGATTTGGATGAAAATATCAGATATCAATGATCAGTATCTAACCCACTGCATCACCTGTCCCCCTGATCTTCTATGTTTTGAATTACATTGCTCTTGTAAAACTCAAATCCAGTGGCTTGTACCAACATCTTTTCCTAGCTGAGAGTGCAAGAAGGTGACCTGTTCCCAAGCCTTGGTCAGCGTCATACTGTGGTCAGACATTAACAGGTGACCAAACTTCCCAATGTTATAAAGTGAACCAGAGGTGACCCAAAGTGTAATGGACAGGTTAGTGACTGTGCAATCTCGGCCTCTTACAAGCTGCACATCAGAAAACAGAAATGTTATGAAAGAAGTGATGGATTGTTACAGTGTATAAAATTTAGTTCTGTAATTTCTATAGTTCGTCTTGTAAACCACTGCAAGCGCAGGTTAACCACCCCGAAGACGTAGCAGGAGGAAGATGGTGCCCTGAGATTGAATGTTGTAGTCGGAGAGCAATCGGCCATCTTCCAGCTGTTTCCCCTCATACGTCAGGCGCTGCTGGTCGGGTGGGACACCCTCCAGCCGGTGAACCCGTGCTCTAAAATCCCGAACAGAATCAGAGGGCATAACATCGTATGTAGATATTTTCCCCTTCTCGTTCTTCAGGAATATCTGCATTCGTTCCTCGTTCTTGACAATCAGCATCACAGTGTTGCTGGGAGAGACACTGTAGTCAGACAGCCTCTTGTCATCCTTCAGCTCCACGCTGCTCCCGTTTTGCACCACCAGACGCTGTTGGAAATAGGCCACTCCGGTCTTTTCGTATATTTTCTTCTTGAGAGTCGACACTTGGATGGAAGGATCGATCTCAAGTTCGATAACCTCACCGGTGATGAACTTCACCTGGAGTCTCATCTCGTCAAATTGCTGTTGAGAAATGAACAGGACGTCAGTGACTGTGTATCACATATCAATTGCACAGAATGAATAATGGAATTTTAAACGTGTTACACATTATCCCAGGCATTGGCTGTACAGGAGGAAGCTGGGGATCAACTCTTGTGTAAATTGCATCTACAGTAATCCCAACTCATTCTGGCTTCCTACTGATATCTGCATCCCAAACAAACCAATATTCTTCACAAACTCCTTATTTCCAGCCAGGCAAAAAATGGCAGATTCCCAATCTGATCTCCTTTTGCATTCGGATGTGCCTTTTCTGCACTATCCTGACATTGTTAAAATATTCAGATCCTCGGGAATCTGCTGGGTACTGAGCTGCAATACTGGGCATCTGCCACAAGGACCCCTCAGTGAGCTGTCTGAGACGAGGGTAAATGGGGGGGATAAAAACACTGGCCCTGAAATTCTGTGGCTGTTCTCTTGATGTTCCACCATAACTTCAGCAGGAGATCGGCGGATCCTTAAGAGAAAATGAATAAATGGTCGAAAATGGCAGTAGAATTTCAGTATCGAATTAAATAAATCATCTGTATAATTCTCTAAACCCAGAAGCCAGGACACTTCAAGTCTAATAGACAAGAAAAATAATCAGCACGCTTGTTGAGGTAGAATTTTCTCTTATACCAGTGGTCTATGAACAGAATCTGTACAGTTGTGGAAACCAAGCAGCAGAGAGCTGTCCTGAACAGAAATTGTTTCTCTCAGACTCAGATTCCAGAAGCCATTCCATTTAAAAGCAAGAAATTACCTTGGTAATATTAGTTAATGAATGCCTAAAGCATTATTTTACAGGTGAATGAATGCCTCTGTTAAAATAGCAGACAAATGGATGTCACATAAACTTGTTAAATCTTTGTCTCCTTATATTGTCAACAGTAACTTACAGACTTCAGTTTTTAAAAGATTCTTTTGATTTGTTTTCTCACCTGGTTCAGAGAATATTACTAATTTATCTTAAATGAAATTCAGAACAAGCCATTTTATAGACAGAATTAGGACATCGAGGTTCTTAAATATAAGACAGGATACCTCACAATCCTTGCTGGAAGCACAAGTCCAGGGGAATCTGAAGAAAAGTTGATTTGCAGAATCTTTTCTGATTCACTTTTCTGAGCAGTTTGTCTTCTCTGTTTTTCTCTGCACCGACTCTCAGATGTGGATGGAATAAATGAATAAAACTCTCTGTACTTCGACTGCTCTGCGGCCTCTTCCTTGTCTTCTGTGTTTCTCTCTGTTAAACAATCCTCTCTCACTGTGTCTCCGGCTCCCTCCTCTCCTTTTATTCTTAAACCCACTTTCTCAACGTCACAGCCCCGCTGTCACCCTCTGGTTGCTTAACACCCTCTGGCTTTGTCATCATAACAAACCAGTGAGATCTGAGCTGAACTTTCATTTCCCTAAAACTCCCCTCAATGTCTAAGAAATGACCTCACAATCAGCAGCACAGAGAGAACCTTGCTCCATCTAACAGGCTCTGGACTCATCTGTCTCACTTTCAGATTCCTTTCTGGGGCCACAATTTAGAGCAACATCAGCTGAGCAGTGACTCAGGAGGATCAGCCTCCTGTTCAAAGCTGTAGTCAGGTGTTGAACGGTTATAATCTTAAAAACATCATCCCTACATTTATTTTGTAACAATTTAACTGATAAAAAGGAAGTAATTAGTTAAATAATACAGGATATTCCTGGAGTGTGTACGAGGTGGCTTTTTAGACCAGTACGTTGAGGAGCCAACCAGGGAACAGGCTACACTAGATTGGGTATTGTGCAATGAGAAGGGGTTAATAATCTTGTTATGCGGGGTCCTTTAGGGAAGAGTGACCATAACATGATAGAATTCTTCATTAAGATGGAAAGTGAAGTAGTCCAATCCGAAACTAGGGCCCTAAGTCTAAACAAAGGAAACTACGACGGTATGAGGAGTGAGTTGGCTATGATAGATTGGGAAGCTTCATTAAAAGGCATGACGGTGGATAGGCAATGGCTAACATTTAAGGAACGAGTGCATGAATTGCAACAATTATACATTCCTTTCTGGCGCACAAACATAAAAGGAAAAACGGCCGAACCATTGCTAACAAAATAAATTAAGGATAGTATTAGATCGCAAGAGGAGTCATATAAAGTTGCCAGAAAAAGTAGCAAGCCTGAGGATTGGGTGCAGTTTAGAATTCAGCAAAAAAGGACCAAGAGATTGATTAAGAGGGGAAAAATAGAGTATGAGAGTAAACTTGCAAGGAACTTGCAAGTGGACTGTAAAAGCTTCTACAAGTATGTAAAAAGAAAAAGATTAGTGAAGACAAATGTAGGTCCCTTACAGTCAGAAACAGGAGAATTTGTAATGGGGAACAGGGAAATGGCAGAGCAATTAAACAAATACTTTGGTTCTGTCTTCACAGAAGAGGACACAAGTAACTTCCCAGAAATGCAAGGAAACCAAGGGACTAGTGAGAAGGAGGAATTAAAGGAAATTAGTATTACTAAAACAATAATGCTGGAGAAATTAATGGGACTGAAAGCCGATAAATCCCCAGGGCCTGATAATCTGCATCCCAGAGTACTAAAAGAGGTAGCCATGGAAATAGTGGATGCATTAGTTGTCATCTTCCAAAATTCTATAGATTATGGAACAGTTCCTGCAGATTGGAGGGTGGCAAATGTAACCCCACTATTTAAAAAAGGAGAGAGAAAACAGGGAACTACAGATTGGTTCGCCTAACATCAGGAGTAGGGAAAATGCTAGCGTCTATTATAAAGGATGTGATAACAGGATATTTAGAAAATATCAACAGGATTAGACAAAGTCAACATGGATTTATGAAAGGGAAATCATGTTTGACAAACCTACTGGAGTGTTTTGAGGATGTAACTGGTAGAATAGATAAGGGAGAACCAGTGATTGTGGTTTATTTGGATTTTCAGAAGGCCTTTGATAAAGTCCCACATCAGAGGTTAGTGTGCAAAATTAAAGCACATGGGATTGGTGGTAATATACTGGCACGGATTGAAATTGTTCAACAGACAGGAAACAGAGAGTAGGAATAAATGGTTCTTTTTCCAGGTGGCAGGCGGTGACAAGTGGGGTACCGCAGGGATCAGTGCTTGGGCCCCAGCTATTCACAATATATATCAATGATTTGGATGAGGGAACCAAATGTAATATTTCCAAGTTTGCTGATGGCACAAAACAAGGTGGGATCGTGAGCTGTGAGGGGGATGCAAAGAGGCTTCAAGGCGATTTAGACAAGTTGAGTGAGTGGGCAAATACATGGCAGATGCAGTATAATGTGGATAAATGTGAAGTTATCCACTTCGGAAGGAAAAACAGAAAGGCAGAGTATTATTTAAATGGTGATAGATTGGGGAATGTTGATGTATAAAGGGACCTGGGTGTCCTTGTACACCAGTCACTGAAGGCAACTATGCAGGTGCAGCAATCAGTTAGGAAGACAAATGGTATGTTGGCCTTCATTGCAAGAGGATTTGAATATAGGACCAAGGATGTCTTACTGCAGTTATACAGTGCCTTGGTGAGACCACACCTGGAGTATTGTGTGCAGTTTTGGTCTCCTTACCTAAGAAAGGATATACTTGCCATAGAGGGAGTGCAGCGAAGGTTCACCAGACTGATTCCTGGGATGGCAGGACTGTCGTAATAGGAGAGATTGGGTCGACTCGGCCTGTATTCACTCGAGTTTAGAAGAATGAGAGGGGATCTCATTGAAACATACAAAATTCTGACAGGGCTAGACAGACTGGATGCAGAGAGGATGTTTCCCCTGGCTGGGGGGTCCAGAACGAGGGGTCACAGTCTCAGGATACGGGGTAGGACATTTAGGACTGAGATGAGGAGAAATTTCTTCACTCAGTGGGTGGTGAACCTGTGGAATTCTCTACCACAGAAGGCTATGAAGGCCAAGTCACTGAATATATTTAAGATGGAGCCAGATAGATTTCTAGACACAAAAGGCATCAAGGGGTATGGGAAGAGAGCGGGAATATGGTATTGAGATAGAGGATCAGCCATGATTATATTGAATGGCGGAGCAGGCTCGAAGGGCCGCATAGCCTACTCCTGCTCCTATTTTCTATGTTTCTATATAAAGATAGAATGCACTACATCTATAAATTTGTCGATTTAATGAAAAGCTGTGGTCCTGAAATTCCAGGGGTCCCACTCCACCAGTACAAGTGAGGTGGAACGAAACCCCTCTCCCCGCCTAAACACAAGGCCACTGATCCCATCCCAAATTGCAGGGACAGGGTCATTTCCAAGGTCATGGCGGGCAGTCGGAACCTGCAACAATGCTTCAGTAGACAATCTTTGTCATGCCTATGTAACCTGAATTTCCTTATATTCAATCACATGCGCACTTGGCTACCACTCCGGTCCTAAGCTTCTATGTTTACAATGCTTCTTTGCTGCCCCAGGTTGGGTGCAGAAAGTTTGTGGCATGCAAGCAATGTCCACAAACTTAATTAGAGTTAGAAATAAGGCCAGCTATGCCTTAGCACTGTTCCTCAGGCCGCAGATCACCCACCATTAGTGTTCCGACGGGGGTCCTCGCCCTAAGTACCAACCCGCTCTTTGCCCCCCCCCCATCCCCAGAAACGCCAGCACACCCATTTCATTGTCAGCACCTACTGCCAGAGAGAAAATGGGAGCTGTAGTTAAGGTCTCAACTTAGTGTTAAGGCTAGAGGAGTGCAAAGTGCCTAGATGAAGTGCTGTTCCTTAAGCTTACATTTAGCTTCATTGGAACATTGTAGAAGGCAAAAGACACAGAGGTCAGAGTGGGAATGGGACGGAATGATACGTGACTGGGAGTTTGGGGTCGCAGTTGCCGACGGAGCAAAGGTGTCCTGATCTGCAAAGCGATCACCTAATCTGCTTTTGGTTTCCCCAATGTAGAGGAGACTGCACTGTGAGCAGCGAGTACAGTATACTAGATTGGAGGAACTACATGTAAAGGAAGGAAGCAATAATAATATTTTCCATTAACTTCTACTTCTGCTCCCCCTTCCCCCACTTCTGCTTCCCGCGCTATATCTGCCCCCCACAGCCCCCTGCTTCTGCTCCCTCCCGCTTCTGCTCACAGCACTATTTCTGCTCTCCATCCCCCACTTCTCCCCTTCCTCTGCTCCCCTTCCCCTCCTGCTTCTCCCCCACCCTCTTTCCCCTCCTGCTTCTGCCCATCTCTTTCCCCTGCTATTCCTCCCCACCCCCTTTCTGCTCCTGCTGCTCCCCACCCCCTTTCCCCTCCTATTTCTCCCTACCCCCTTTCCGCTCCTGCTGCTCCCCACCCCCCTTTCCCCTCCTATTTCTCCCTACCCCCTTTCCCCTCCTGCTGCTCCCCACCCCCCTTTCCGCTCCTGCTGCTCCCCACCCCCTTTCCCCTCCTGTTTCTCCCCACCCCCCTTTCCCCTCCTATTTCTCCCTACCCCCTTTCCCCTCCTGCTGCTCCCCACCCCCCTTTCCGCTCCTGCTGCTCCCCACCCCCCTTTCCCCTCCTATTTCTCCCCACCCCCCTTTCCCCTCCTGCTGCTCCCCACCCCCCTTTCCCCGACTACTTCTCCCCTTCCCCTCTGCTTCGGCTTCCCGCGCTGTTTCTGTTCCCCCCTCTCCCCTTCCCCCGGGCTTTGCTCTCCTGGTCTCTCCCCCTGGATCGGCCACATTTTCGGGGCTCGCTAATGACGACGACGACCACGCTCGGCTAAAAGTTAACGAATGCACATGCACGGTCCATCAGGGCAGCTCTAATAATATTTTCTATTAACTCGGGGTCATGTTGAATTTTACAGACTGGGCTGACAGCTGGAGAAATGAAACCGAAACCGAAGAGAGCCGAGAGTCAAATTTCCGAGGAAATCGAAATAGATCTGTTATTGTCGTGAAACCAGCTGCAGTGATCAAATGAACAAAAATAAACTTTGGGTTGGGTGTAGATCCAAATTGCATATTGCAATTATTCGAATATTTAGGGAGGAGTTAGCAACTGGTTTATAAGGAGGCTGCAGTCACACCAGCCTCACTGGTGTAAAAGATGGAGCTTTACAGCACTGAGCACAGGAGGTTGGACGATTTCATTAAAAATAACCTGGAGCCGAATAAATTTAACATCGATGTGAGGAACGCCGTGCACAGGATCTGTGAATTTTTAAAGACTCGGTGTTTTATCGAACAACCTGAGATCAAAGTAATCAAAGCCGTTAAAGTAAGCTATTTTATTTTTACTGGAGAATAATTAATAGTGTTTACAATAAATTACTAATTAAAATATCAGATACCATACTTTGCATATTATGAGTGGAGGTGTTTTCTGATGTGATTACTAATTTTTAATTATTTTAAACATTTAAGTTTCCCGTTTTCTGCGCTTAGCTTCCCTTCTCTCCTGAAGGTGTAGACTCACTCTGGGATACAGTTCCACGGGTGCCGGTTGCCTCCGGTACCTCACCCAAGTTAACGGGGTTGGGCGGGATGGCCATAATGTCCTGGGAATTCTGTGCCGTAAACGATATAGATGTGCCATTACAATGGTGCAAGTTTCCAGGAAAATCTGGGCCAATTAATTGGGGATGTTTTGCCTTTGTTAAAGGGACAGAATGTTCTTGACCTGCTTGTTTTAAAGCTTCAGCATGCTTTAGCTCTACTTCTGTTAAAAGCTTTTAAAATAAATTTTAAATTTAAAGCAGTACAGTACTTTGTGTTTAAATACAAATTTCAGGTTATTTATTCATAAAATTAACAATTTGGGAAAGAATGTGAGTATTGCTCCCTCAATATTCACCCCCCCCCCAATGCTGACTCTATTCATCTTATCTCCAGGTCAGCTGCAATGAAGAAACAATATAGTGAGTCACATTTACTCTCTTGTACAAGGGAAGGGGGACAGTAGACCACAGCTAGGTGGTAGTTGGTGGCTTCACCCTTATTTGAGACTGTTCACTTTGAAAAACATCACTATGACAGGTATCAAGAGCCCTAGTTTGCATCTTATGATTTTATTCTCATGCTTAAAGAATATGTTATTTACCAGATTCTGACTTGGCACTAGCTCGGTAAGTGGCCAATGTGGGAAATGCAAGTAATTAAGCCCACCCAAAAAAATCCCTAAATGAGGCAACACCACCCTTTTGATAGGATTGGGCTGTGATGCTCCACACTGTTTAATAGTCTGCTGACACCTGCGGTCTAAGATCACACATGTAGAATGGCTACATAGGGGAAATGATGAAGAGTGTTTGTGGAACTATGCCCCATCAAGAGTCAGCATCTTCAGGAAAAGAGGGCGAGGAAAAAATCAGAATGAAAATGGCAGCAAAAATTGTATCAATGCTAATGTTGAGCCCAAAGCAAGATACAGATTGTCTGCATTGCCTCTAGGGCTGTTTGAGACTGAAGAGATTCAATGCGGTCATTTTTTATGCAATATTGCTGGAGTGAGTAAGTTCACCAGTAGCTGAAATAGTCATCAATAATTGTCCATTCTTCTTCCTCTCCTCAGGGTGGGTCATCAGGGAAAGGAACAGCTTTAAGAAATGGTTCAGATGCGGATCTGGTCATCTTCCTCAGTTGTTTCAAGAGTTTCCAGGACCAGAGAGACACCAGGCATGAAATTCTTCAGGAAATTCACCAAGTACTGGAAAAGTGCTCATCAAGCATTGCATATGAGATCAGTGATATCAGTATCACCACAATACGGAACAGCGGCATCCCACCAAGATCGATGAGCTTCACACTGAAATCGAAGAAGAATTCAGAGAGCGTGGAGTTTGATGTTTTGCCAGCATTTGATCCATTCAGTAAGAATTGATTGTTTTAAGACACCTGCACCTATCATTAAAGCTCAAATTTAATTTTAATTCTTCCATGAGCCTCTGCTACTCATCAAGAAAGATGGGAAGAGAGTGGACCTTATCCCCTTTGCTCCATCACATGTCCCGTTCCTTGTTAAGATGATGCAACAGTTGAGTTTCCTTATTTAGTTATTAGACCTGTTGCTAAGGAAGAATATGTTACAATGCACTTTCTGAGTGTATCAGATGCAATAGCCTGTCACAGACACATAGGGACCCTTCACAGAGACATAATGAGGGATATTAGCCTAGGTTTTTGATTGGCATTATTTTAACACTGGGGTTAACCCAGTTTGGTATTAAAATGATGGCTGATGGGAAGTCTAGGATACTAAGGATACTCCTAAAGCAAATCTAGCCGGTAATGTTTCTTAATTTAATGTCTGAATTTTGTTTCCTTTTCCCTCCTTTTCTAGAGAAAGTGATTCAGTTCCTTGGCCACCAAGAGTGCTCTGGTACTTTTCCCAGCTAATCATTCTTCATACCAAGACAGCAGTGTCAACAGACTATTTTACCACGGGGGAGTGGGGGAACTACAGTCTGTTTACATCAGATGACCACACACAGTCCAGTTTCCAGAAACAGCCTCTGGGTTGTGAGAAGTCAAAAACCTTCTACATTTTATTTCTCTTCCCAACCCAGGGACACTGAGGTCATCTGTAGTAACCCAATGCTGCCCTGACTAAGATGAGCACTGAAACCTGGGACCTTCTTGCTCTGCTTGGCTCAAGTACCACAGCACTCTTAATCAGTGGCTTTAACATTAACTGTCATATTAGATTAGCCTAATGCTCACTATATGTCATTGATATCTAACATAATTAAGGACTGTCAGGAAGCAAATACATTTCAACAGGGAAGAAGGAAAGATTAGAGAATGAGTTGCTCCACTTGCTTGTTAGCAGCCAGATCTAAAGCAGCATTACTTTGGACCAGGTCAACTGCCATTATGCTTGCTGAGGGCAATCTGATGGACCAATAAGGGTGATACTGGATTGCTCCAGGGTGACCAAACAAAAATCATCACAATATTGATGATCCAAATCTACTAATATTGGATGATCCAACCAAACTAAAAGGATGCCAACACTAGCATCAAATGCCACCAAAAACCTTCCCACCTAAATCAGGATTTTATTGTTGATGTCTACAAGACAGTCTATATCCTGTGGTGCCCACTGGTCGTGGAAGGCATCAAGCGTACCAGTGGACGCCGCATGCTCCCTCTCCAGAGCCACCTGGGCCTGGACAAGACCATGGAAGAGAGGCAGGCAGCCAGATCAACTACCCCACCATGGGCCTGTCAGTCCTGGACCTACAAGTTGCTGTTATAGCCAGGAGCAGGTCCACGAGAAGATCTTCCGACTTACTCAACCCCACCGCACCGGGCGGCCAAAGATTAACGGTGGGGCTAAAATGTAGCCAAAAATTGAGGAGCAGCCCCTTCATTAAAAAGTACTTGGATATGCATTTGAAGTGCCATAACCTACAAGGCTATGGACCAAGTGCTGGAAAGTGAGATTAGGCTGGATAGCTCTTTTTTGGAAGGCACAGATAAGATGGGCCGAATGGCCGCCTGTGCCATAAATTTCTATGATTCAGGAAACTATACAGGGGCTGCAACCTTTCACACTCCACATAGACATAGGCCATGATCTCCTGTAGGCTGCAAAAATCCTCTTGCTGTGGGAATGGTATAAAATCTATAGATACCTAATTGTGGGCACCTGTGAGAATGTGAAAAACCTTCATGAGATTAAATGAATTGGGGAGCATCCACTAAAATGCAGGTATACATGGTCTATTCGATTGATGGGCTAAATGGCCTGATCTCGTTAAGTACTTGTCCTCTGAACCACTTGGTGCCACAGGAAGCTGTTGCTCATTAATCATTTTTATTTCTTGCAGTGGGACAGGACGATAAAAATGAAGCCCATCTCAAACTAATCAATTTTGTAAGCGAAAATGAAGATCCAAATGGGGAATTTTCTGCTTGCTTTACTGAGCTTCAGAGAAAATTTGTGAAGCGGCATACTTCAAAAGTTAAAGACTTGATTCGCCTGCTAAAACATTGGTACAAACAGGTGAGTAACTGGGGAACAGAGCAATTGTTAATCTTGGAGGACGATGGGAACATTGTTACATCAAAAATAAAAAGATAGCTAGTTTCTGTATCTCCTCGTGCACCCAGTAACTACTCCATTGACAAGTTACAGATGAATCTGGGAGTGTCCCTTCTTGAAAACCAGGAAATAGTTGCCTGGAATGTTTGAATGGTGGGAAATTGACAGAACTCTCAGAGAAATGTCCGTTTGTGCCGTTTCTCCGGGAGCTGTGCCATTCTCCCGCCGAATTTATGACAGGAGATCAGCAGAATCCCACAGAAATTCAGGGTCAATATTTGGCATAATTGAAGATTTTTGCTTCTCCTCTGCTGGAATCTAGATTTGCTGTTGGAAGGAATTTTGAGGAAGGGGAGAGCTCCTGTACATCTTCTGGCTTAGTTTGAACATTTGTTAAACCAGATCCTGATTCTCAAAGGGATTAAAGAGCAAATTCCCTGATCCTGTGCTCTGTGGGAGCTGCATTCGAAGTGAGTACAGGTCAGAGAAGGAGCCACAATCCTTCGACCTGCACCTCCTTCAAGCATAGCTTCCCAATGGGAGCAAGGATCAGGGATTTTACCTGTAAATATTTTACAGTTCACCCAGTCCCTCAATATTGTGTTTTGGAGTGACCTTCTCGGTTTCTTTGGACGCGTATATGGCAAATTTGATCAGCCTCCTCTTATTCACAGCCAAAAGCTGTGTCCAATCTTCCAGTTCCAGGGAACTCCAGCATTCAAAACAAAAGAAAAATCGAACAAAAGTTAATTAATTACGGATGGATCAATTGAAAAATGATGGAATAGAAATTGGCCCTCGTTGTGCCTGTTTTCTGGGTGGGAAATAGGGGCAAAAATGACCAATTTCACAGAGCCATGCCCTGCGTCCCAAGGTCATCTGAATTATATCCAATGCCAAAGTGGCCTCGGACAATTTTCAGGTGACCTTAGCAGCTGCCGTAAACAGGCGTTAGGCCCCTTGAATATGTTAATGAGGTTGCTAAGGGCTGTTTAAGGACCTTTAGTGCAATTGGTCGATGCTGAGCGGATCAGGTGAGGGACTGCTCCCTTTAGTTATTTGGATCTACGTGCGGCCTCAAGGTAAGTATATTTGTCGACACTTATCTTTATGTGGAGCCGGCATGGGGGGGAGCAGGCGTGCTCCTCCGAGCTCCACAGCATTCCTGAGGACTCCTGCCGGCCCATTGCCTCCCCCCCCCGCCACCAATCTGTTCTCCTGCCCCTCCTCCAGGACCTACCTAATGGTCATTACCGGAGAGGCAGCTGGCCCAACTTTGTCCTTGTGGAACCCGCGAGTTGCCACTGAATACCCGATTGGCATCCGGAACTTGCCTGCAATATGCTAATGATGCCTGAGGCTCAATTTCGGGTGAGTCTCCGGCTTCTGGCGTGCTCCCAGCATGCTGTCTATTTCAGGACAAAAAATTGACTGAAGCGAATTTCCACCCCGATGTCTTTCAGATGAGAGGTTAAACAAAGGCCCTGTCTGTCCTCTCAGGTGGACCCATAAGAGCCCCTGGCACTATTTGAAGACGAGCAGGGAGTTCTCCTGGAGTCCTGGCCAACATTTAACCCTCAACCAACACTATCAGAAACAGATTATCGAGTCATTTATCTCATTGCTGTTTGTGGGATCTTACTGTACTGCAGCATTGCAATAGTGACTACAATTCAAAATACTTAAGTAACTGGGAAGTGCTTTGGAATACCTTGAGGTGGTGAAAGGTGCTCTTGATATCCAAGTTCTTTTGTTCTTTCTTTTGAATTCTGTCACACCAACACAGTGTTCTATAGGTTTATATCTGCAATTCCCAACATGGAGCGCTTCTGTTCTCAGCCTTATCTTTGTGGAGGGATGCTGAGCAGAGATTAGGCATTTCCTCTGATGGAAGGAGAAAAAATTGGAATGAGGGCCACTCTGGGCTGATCATGTGGACTTCTTAGGGGATGCTTATGTGGCAGCATTGGTCTGGGTATAGCACCGGCCTGTCCTCTCAGGGAGGTTGTGTGGTCTCGGAAGAATAATAAAGGATAAAAATAATGAAAGAAAAATACAGGATGGGGAGGAGGGGTGAATATTTTTAATATCACATTTGTGTATTTGTATTTGTCAACAATTTATTCTAGTATGTGAAGCCACGGAAATCTGAGTTGGGAAATGGAGTGCGCCTGCCTGCTAAGTATGCAGTGGAGCTGCTGACTATTTACGCCTGGGAGCAAGGCAATCAGCAGGAGAGGTTTGCCACGGCTGAAGGGTTCCGGACAGTCCTTGAACTCATCTGTAGATATCGGGAGCTGTGCATCTACTGGCCCGAGTGCTACAATGTCAATAATAAAGTCATTGCAGACTTTCTACTAAAGAAACTCCGTGCCAACAGGTAAAATCTTCAACCACATTTAAAACTATAACAATTATAGCTGCTCCAGTATTTTTAGTTTATATTAACCTTCTTCTGACCTACTGTACAGACGGGCACCACAAAAAGAACTTGCATTAATATTGAGCTTCATCACATCCTCAAGATGCCCCAAAGCACTTCACAGCCTATTGGTTACTTCTGAAGTATAGTCACTGTTGTTACGTAAGCAAGCATAGCAGCCAATGCAGATTGGTCCCACAAAGAGCAGATGAAATGAATGACCAGTTAATCTGTTTTTAGTGGTGATGGTTGAGGGAGGAATTTTGCCAAGGACACCAGGAGCACATCATGCTCTTCTTCAAATAGTACCCCAGGGCTTCAATTTAACATCTCATTCGAAATATGACACCTCCAACAATGCAGCACCCTCTCATTCTAAGTCATGTACTCAAGTTCTGGATTGGGTATTGAACATTCAACCTTCTGACTCATAAACAACTGAGGAAAATTAGAGCATAATACAAAGCATATTTTCGGTAACAGTTCTACTAGAGAAAGACAACCCATGATGATGAAATAAATGCCCACTCTCCTAAGGTTTGAAAACCTCTTAAAATCAAGTAAAAAGTTGCTGTTATGTTTTGAGTTACCCATAACTGCATCAGTGTGGGTCATAAATAGTTTAGAGAAAGTCCTCATCTCCTCAGTGACAACGATCTCCTCTGACCCCAAACTGGGCCACTGTTGTTGAGGGGGGTGGGACTGAGGGAAAGTACTCCCTCTGCTGGGAGTTCCTGTAACCGTGGCCTCATAGGGACCCAGCATAAGGTTGAAGACCAATATGCCGAGTGAGAAATGTACCAGATTCCTGATGGGCGGAAGAGGATTTAAGGCGGAATGTTTAAACATGTTTTAGAGTGATCCCCGTGGTGACAATCTGGCATCTCTGGGGTGAGTGGGGGCAACGTTCCCCGGCCTTCCCAGCCACCGGAACCATATTTTGTGGCCTCTGGAGGCAGGCAGGTGCCTGAGATTCAACCCTAGTGGCCTAGATGCCCGGCAGCCCCATGTAAATTAGGTGACCTCCCATTAACCCCGCATCCTGCAGCAAGGTCGCTGGCAGAGGACTTGGGTGGCTGTTGAAATAATGTCCTCATGGGCCTCATTTCAGCCCCATTTTGTAATTTCTGAATTACCTCCTCCGATTCCACTGCCCCTCCATGTTTGGTATTTTCTCCAAATTTGACCAATTTACATTAAGTTTCAGAATCCAAGTCATTGTTGTGAATTAGAAACAGGAGTGGTCCCAACACCAAACCTAGGGGCACCCCATTTAGTACTTCCGCTCCCCCCTCCCCCTGCAATCCCAACATAACTTCACTAACCTGTTGTTTTCTATCTTTCAGCCAACTTCTTATCCATTCCCAACATTTGTTCAGAATCTCCATTGTATAACTAATAGTCTTTCTTGTGGCACATATTAAAGTTCCTCATCAAATGTTCAGTCCAGTTTATGACTCATACATGGTTAATAATTGTTGTTGGTATGGTTTTATTTTTCAGGCCAATACTTCTTGACCCAGCTGATCCGACTGGAAATGTGGCTTCATCCGCTGGTTGGCAGGTGATGGTAAATGAGGCCAGGAAATGCCTGAGCATGCCATGTGTCTCTGGAGTCCAAGGGTGGGCTGTCGAGGTAAAATGGTATTAATAAATGATGCAGTTCTGATACAAGGGAATGTAGATTGTAGAAAATCTGTAGATTGAGATAATAGATGCAGGAGTTCCTTCTGTCCAGAATAGACTTGAAGAGGTCACACAGGTGAATGGACATTGTTCTCATTATTTACCTCAATCCTCAATTGGAAACCTTCATTCTTTTCATCGGGTCTGGTACTGATAGATCTTTAATATTTGACAGCTGGGCTATGTAAAGTCACACAAATCAGAAACTTCCCAGGTTCAATCCTCAGTCCGTAGTGAGTTAACTGATCTCAGCTGGGTGACTGTGGGAGTGCTATAGTTGGTCTCAGCACCCCTGCACGGGAGGTGGGGAAGGAATCAGCTAAGATTCCCACTGACCAGCATATTGTATGTGTGTGGAGATCAGATAGGGACAGGATCAGACTTGGTTGTGATGCCCTCCATGGTTGAATGGTCAAACAACACTTACTGTCCAAGCTCACACATAAAAAGTGGCCACTCGGGTGAGTGGTGAGTGAAGCCCATGGAATCGAGGGAAAAGCACGGACTTGGTTAGGAAGTTGGCTGAGTGAAAGGCGACAGAGAGTAGGGATAATGGGTAGGTATTCACATTGGCAGGATGTGACTAGTGGAGTCCCGCAGGGATCTGTCTTGGAGCCTCAATTATACACAATATTTATTATCGACTTAGATGAAGGCATAGAAAGTCTCATATCTAAGTTTGCCGATGACACAAAGATTGGTGGCATTGTAAGCAGTGTAGATGAAAACATAAAATTACAAAGCGATGTTGATAGATTAGGGAATGGGCAAAACTGTGGCAAATGGAATTCAATGTAGACAATGTGAGGTCATCCACTTTGGATCAAAAAAGGATAGAACAGGGTACTTTCTAAATGGTAAAAAGTTAAAAACAGTGGATGTCCAAAGGGACTTAGGGGTTCAGGTACGTAGATCATTGAAGTGTCATGAACAAGTGCAGAAAATAATCAATAAGGCTAATGGAATGCTGGCCTTTATATCTCGAGGACTAGAGTACAAGGGGGTAGAAGTTATGCTGCAGCTATACAAAACCCTGGTTAGACCACACCTGGAGTACCGTGACCGGTTCTGGGCACCGCACCTTCGGAAGGACATATTGCAGCATAGGTTTACTAGAATGATACCCGGACTTCAAGGGTTAAGTTACGAGGAGAGATTACACAAATTGGGGTTGTATTCTCTAGAGTTTCGAAGGTTAAGAGGTGATCTGATTGAAGTTTATAAGATATTAAGGGGAACAGATAGGGTGGATAGAGAGAAACTATTTCCGCTGGTTGGGGATTTTAGGAGTAGGGGGCACAGTCTAAAAATTAGAGCCAAATCTTTCAGGAGCGAGATTAGAAAATACTTCTACACACAAAGGGTGGTAGAAGTTTGGAACTCTCTTCCGCAAATGGCAATTGATACTAGCTCAATTGCTAAATTTAAATCTGAGATAGATAGCTTTTTGGCAACCAAAGGTATTAAGGGATATGGGCCAAAGGCAGGTATATGGAGCTAGATCACAGATCAGCCATGATCTTAACAAATAGCGGAGCAGGCTCGAGGGGCTGAATGTCCTACTCCTGTTCCTATGTTCCTATGTACTGGAGTGTAGCTATCACCCCAGCAAGAATCAATCAGGAGAGGACAGGAAGAAAATTAGGGAAATATAATTATCGTAATACTTACAAAAAATACTGAACTGAGTCTGTGTCTTTTTCAGTCCCCAAAATAAAAAAGCAGAAAACATTTTATTTCTTGTGCTTTTTTTTCTTGTCTTAGCCAGTGAAGGAGTTTGGAATCACAGTGATTGGCCTGGACGGTTCCTCATTACAACAGAATGCGAACCTTTATAGCAAAATCTCAATGATCAAACAACAAATCGAGCAACACACGAGGATTCCAGTTCAGCAGCAACGCCTGATATTTAATAAAACCATTCTGATTGACAACAAAACCTTGTTGGATTCCGGAATATTCTTTGATGCAACTCTTCACCTACTCATGACAAACGAAATGGAAATATTTGTCAAGAAAACAAATGGGCAGAACCTGACACTAAATGTACAGAGAACTGACACTGTTTTGAGTCTGAAAAATAAAATTGAATCTTTGGAGCGCCTTCGTTCAGACCAGTATTACCTGACCTTTGAATCGAGGCAACTAGAAGATGGACGCACACTGGAATACTATGGCATTAAGCCACATTCTGACATTTTCATCAACCTGCGTCTGCGTGGTGGCAGGGAGGTTCAGCTCCTTAATGCGGAGCATCATAATTAAACAGTTTGAAAATCAATAGCAATACTAATGACTTTAAATTGAATTTTGAGATTGAATTAGAATTAGTTAAAACTGTTTTGTGACAGGTTAATGCATATTAATCGTTTCCACTGATCTGCCTGAATCTGACCAAAATGCCTATAATTTAAACAGAATTCACGTTGTAAGATTAAGCCTTTTACATGATATTTTTCTAGTTTTTAAAACTTATGTTTAGTGTGGGTGTTTTTAACACATTAAACATATAAACCACTCACTTTTGCATCAGGCATTCTAATACATTCAACGAGCTCACGCTTATAGAAATTAGATTAAGCATTAACACACAAACAGCTAAAAGGACAGAAATGATCAAATTAAACTACCCATAAGGTGGAGGGTTGCTTCCATCTACCCAAGGAGAGAAAACTGGTTTTACAGCACATCTGATCAAGGATGAGAACAGAGACACTGAGAAAGTCCAAACCTTTAATAAGACAAGATAGAGCGGCCCTCCACATTCCAGTGTCTTGGGTAAATAAGAGAAGAAATTAGGAGCTGTAAACAACCCACTCATGTATAAGTGACCAGGCTATTTAATACAGGAAGCTTTAAGTCTTGATTTCTTGTAGAAGCCCCAGATGTGAATCCATGAGGTTGCTTCCATCTACCCAAGGAGAGAAAGGGTCAAATCGTTTCTTTCTTTGTTATAGTGTTGTTCACATTGTGTAAACTATATCTATATTAAGATGTGTCACAAAATAAACTAACAAGTTTCAACCATATTTGCACACTCGTAACAGGGTAAGGCTTAAGTGTGGCTGATTCTGTGCATTTTGAAACATGTATCTTAAAGTTTTAGTCATTGAAGGAATGGTACTTAGAGTAGAATATATTTACCCTCATCCCTCCAGAGATCATTGCACTTTTTTGGGCTTTTATTTGTTTTTTGTTAGAATGTGGTCCCACCACTCGCTCCTCCAGGTCAGTTGGTGTGACAGATATCTGCCTTGGGGAATTAGAGTCATTCTGTGGTTTGGACAATAACTTGTCTGCTCTGTCAACGGGCATTAAGATGAAGGCCAGTTGGCAGGAGCACTACTCTGCTCAAAATTAACTGAATAACAATCGTTTACATTTATTTTATGTTTTGTATTGGCAGCAATTCTTACTGCAGTAGTGAACAAATAAACTGCTTTAAAGTTCAATAGACTGTTAGACTGGTTTTGCTCATTCGTAGATTACGTATTCATTTGCTGTAATTATCTGTTATGAATGCATTATAAGTTTGTTTATATATAAAGGTGCAGTGAGTAGATTATTTGTCAAGTAAACTGCATATATTATAATAATCCTAGAAAAATACAGCACAAAGGAGGCCATTCGGCCCATCGTGTCTGTGCCGGCTTTTTGAAAGAACTATTCAATTATTCCTATTCGCCTGCTCATTCCCCATGGCCCTGCAAACCTTTTCATTTCAAGTATATATCTAATTCCCTTTTGAAAATTACTATTGAATCTGCTTCCACGATACCACAATAAGTTAACTATCAAATGCTGCACAAAAAAGATCCTTCGTAATAGTGAGCCTATCAATCTATGTCCTAACTTACAAGGCAGGACTTGCTTTTGGATCTCCAGATACTAATTAGTAAATCGCTAACCTTTAATACTGTTATACTGTTCCCATATCTGGGAAGGCTCTGTCACACCTCTCATTCAGGCCTGGATGAACTGCAAGTTAAGGATTTCACCTGCCAGCCAATCATTCTCTCACCTCTAAACTTCAATGTAAACAAAAAGCATAATACTGCGGATGCTGGAAATCTGAATAAATCAGAAAATGCTGGAAATGCACAGCGGGTCAGGTAGCATTGGTGGAGAGAACAGACAAGTGTTTGTTTTGGTTTCAGACCTTTTGTGAAAATTGGAAGATATGACCAATGAACAGCATTTAAAAAGGAACAGAGCATGTGAAGAGGGAGGGAAAACACACACACACACACACAGGAAAAGAAATAGAATGATCTGTAAATGGTGAAGTGAAAAACAGGATATAGCTAAATGGCAGAAGTGATACGAGGATGAGACAATAGGAGGTATAATGAGAGAAATCAAAGAAATAAAAGACATAGAGATGGAGAGAGCGTCGGAGGAGTGCGGCATGCCAAGGGAGTGACCACAAGTACTTAAACCAGAGTGCAGCAGAGCAGTAGCAGAGCATCAGGTGAGTGCAGAAAACAAACACAGAAAATTTGCTAAAGTGCCGTCAGTCGATGTAGTGGAGGAGACTGTGAGAGCTAAGGCAAGTCAATTTAGTATACACTCCATAATATTAATTGTAGTTAGTTATCATTGATTAGGAAATAACTATCTTTAAAAGGGTAAGTAAATAAAGAAATAAATATCTAAGGGGATAAAATAAACTAAGTAGGGGATACTAACAGTGAAGGGCTCCAAAATTGTTTTAAACAAGAATCTGGTATACATTAATATTAAATAAGGAAATAATAAATAGGAGTTAAAGGGGTACTAAGATGAAACATAATAGGCATATATATATACAATATAGGTAGACTCTAAATAGAATGGTGGGACAGCTAAAACCCATTGCCTGCAATCCTGTGCCATGTGGGAACTCCAGGACACTTCAGATGTCCTGGGTAACCACGTGTGCAGGAAGTGCCTCCGGATGTTTGAGCTCGAGCTCAAGGTTTCTCGGCTTGAGGAGTGGCTGGAGTCACTGCAGGGCATGTGGGATGCTGAGAATTTCCTGGATCGTACATTCCAGTAGGTGGTCATCCCACAGCCACAGAGGGCTCAGGACAGTAAGTGGGTGGCCATCTGACGGGGTGGAAGAGGCAAGCAGGAATGCGCCTCTCACTAACCATTTTTCAGTATTGAATACCAGCGAGGGTGATGGCACTTCGAAGGAGTGCAGTCCGGAGCATGGCACCGTGAGGCAAAGGACTGCACAGGGGGGCACAGTGAAGTGTAGGAATGCAGTGGTTATAGGGGAATCCAGGGTAAAAGACATCACTGAGAGGATGCAGAACATTTTGAGGGG
This sequence comes from Heptranchias perlo, assembly GCF_035084215.1. Taxonomy (NCBI): domain Eukaryota; kingdom Metazoa; phylum Chordata; class Chondrichthyes; order Hexanchiformes; family Hexanchidae; genus Heptranchias; species Heptranchias perlo. The sequence continues at coordinate 33,991,834 of NC_090349.1, forward strand.
GGAAGGGGAACAGCCAGAAGTCGTGGTCTATGCAGGAACCAACGACATGGGAAGGAAAAGGGTTGAGGTCCCGCAGTCAGTGTTTCAGGAGTTAGGGAGGAAGTTAAAAAGCAGGACCTCAAAGGTAGTAATCTCTGGATTACTCCCAGTGCCACGCATTAGTGAGTATAGGAATAGTATAGAAATAGGGCAAGACAGGTTAATGTAGATTGTGGTTGGGATCAGATCAGCCATGATCTTATTGAATGGCGGAGCAGGCTCGAGGGGCCGATTGGCCTACTCCTGCTCCAATTTCTTATGTTCTTATGTTCTTATGTGTGGCTGGAGAAATGGTGCAGGAGGGAGGGCTTCAGATTCGTGGGGCATTGGGACCAGTTGAGGGGCAGGAGGGATCTGTTCAAGATGGACGGGTTGCACCTCAACAGAGCTGGGACCAATGTCCTCGCAGGGAGTTTAACTACTGCTGTGGGGAGGGTTTAAATTAATTTGGCTGGGGGATGGGCACTCGGATGAAACATTCGAGAGGAGAAACAGGGTGCACAGAGGACTGGGAGAGACAAGTAGCACTAGAGTAAAGAATAGTTCACAAATAAGAGATCAGATGGGGGCAAATACGAGGCAGTCTAAGGTGAGTTTGGAGTGCATGTATGTAAATGCACGTAGCGTGGTAAATAAGGTTGGTGAACTGCAGGCACAAGTCGTCACATGGGACTATGATATAGTGGCAATAACAGAGACCTGGCTCAAAGGAGAGGAGGATTGGGTATTTAATATTCCTGGCTACAAGGTATTCAGGAAAGACAGGCAAGGAAAGAAAGCAAGGTTGGGGGTGGGGGTGACAGGTGGCAATATTCATCAAAGAAACTATTATAGCATTGAAAAGGGATGATGTAGTTGAGGGGTCAAAGACAGAATCTATTTGGTTAGTATTAAAGAGGAGGTACTTTAAAGGTTGACAGTACTCAAAGTAGAAAAGTCACCCGGTCAGATGGATTGCATCCTAGGTTGCTGTGGGAAGTAAGGGTAGAAATTGCAGAGGCTCTGGCCACAATCTTCCAATCCTACTTAGATATAGGGGCACTGTTAGAGGACTGGAGGATGGCAAATGTTACACCCATGTTCAAAAAAGGGGAGAGGGATAAACCCAGCAATGACAGGCCAGTCAGCCTAACGTCGGTGGTAAGGAAACTTTTAGAGACAATAATCTAGGACAAAATTAATTGGCACTTGGAAATATTGGACTGATAAATGATAGTCAGCACAGATTTGTTAAAGGAAAATCGTGTTTGACTAACTTGATTGAGTTTTTTGATGAAGTAATGGAAAGGGTTGATATGGGTAGTGCAGGTGGTATTGTGTATATGGACGTTCAAAAGGCATTTGATAAAATACCACATAATGGACTTCTTAGCAAAATTAAAGCCCATGGAATTAAAGGGACAGTGGCAGCGTGGATACAAAATTGGCTAAAGGACAAAAAGCACAGAGTAGTGGTGAATGGTTGTTTTTCAGACCGGAAGGAAGTATGCAGTAGTGTTCCCCAGGGGTCGGTATAGGACCACTGCTTTTTTTGATATATATTAATGACCTGGACTGCGGTATAATTTCAAAGTTTGCAGATGACAAGAAACTTGGAAATGTAGTAAACAATGTGGAGGATTGTAGCAGACTTCAGGAGGACACAGACAGACTGGTGAAATGGGAAGATTCAAGGCTAATGAAATTTAACACAGAGGAGTGTGAAGTGATACATTTTGGTAGGAAGAATGAGGAGAGGCAATATAAACTAAAAGGTATTTTATATATTTTATGAATTTATTTTATAAATTTTATAGGGGGTGCAGGAACAGAGAGCCCTGGGGGTGTATGTACACAAATCTTTGAACATGGCAGGCCAAGTTGAGAAGGCTGTTAAAAAAAGCATATGGGATCTTGGGCTTTATTAATAGATGTAAGGAATCTTACAACACCAGGTTATAGTCCAACAAATTTATTTTAAAATCACAAGCTTTCGGAGATTATCTCCTTCGTCAGATAAATGAATGAAAATGTTCTCAAATCGCATATCTTATACGATGTTGGGACAGCATCACACCAATCAAAAGGTGTCGTTGTTATTCAAACAGGCCAGTCACGGAGAACAGCACGTCCCAGTACACTCGATATACATTGTGTCTTTTACACAGGCAGGCAGAAAGAAACTCAAAATGGCAGAGAGAGAGAGAGAGAGAGAGAGAGAATTTTAAAAAACATATAAATTTTTTCCCCCTTTTTGCTGGTGGGGTTACGTGTAGCGTGACATGAACCCAAGATCCCGGTTGAGGCCGTCCTCATGGGTGCGGAACTTGGCTATCAACTTCTGCTCGACGATTTTGCGTTGTCGTGTGTCTCGAAGGCCGCCTTGGAGAACGCTTACCCGAAGATCGGTGGCTGAATGTCCTTGACTGCTAAAGTGTTCCCCGACTGGGAGGGAACCCTCCTGTTTGGCGATTGTTGCGCGGTGTCCGTTCATCCGTTGTCGCAGCGTCTGCATGGTCTCGCCAATGTACCATGCTCCGGGGCATCCTTTCCTGCAACATATGAGGTAAACAACGTTGGCCGAGTCACAGGAGTATGAACCATGTACCTGGTGGGTGGTGTCCTCTCGTGTGATGGTGGTATCCGTGTCGATGATCTGGCAAGTCTTGCAGAGGTTGCCGTGGCAAGGTTGTGTGGTGTCGTGGACGCTGTTCTCCTGAAAACTGGGTAACTTGCTGCGAACGATGGTCTGTTTGAGGTTGGGTGGCTGTTTAAAGGCGAGCAGTGGAGGCGTGGGGATGGCCTTAGCGAGGTGTTCGTCGTCATCGATGACATGTTGAAGGCTGCGGAGAACATGGTGTAGTTTCTCCGCTCCAGGGAAGTACTGGACGACGAAGGGTACTCTGTTGGTTGCGTCCCGTGTTTGTCTTCTGAGGAGGTCTATGCGATTCTTCGCTGTGGCCCGTCGGAACTGTCGATCGACAAGTCGAGCGTCATATCCCGTTCTTACGAGGGCGTCTTTCAGCGTCTGTAGGTGTCCATCGCGTTCCTCCTCGTCTGAGCAGATCCTGTGTATTCATAGGGCCTATTTATTAATAGAGGCATAGAGTAAAAAAGCAAGGAAGTTATGCTAAACCTTTATAAATCACTAGTTAGGCCTCAGCTGGAACATTGTGTTCAATTCTGGGCACCAAACTTTAGGAAGAATGTCAAGGAAGAGTTGTTATGATCTGGAATGCACTGCCTGAAAGGGTGGTGCAAGCAGATTTAATAATAATTTTCAAAAGGGAATGGATAAATACTTAGGCTATGGTGAAAGAGCAGGGGAGTGGGACTAATTAGATTGCTCTTTCAAAGAGCTGGCACAGGCACGATGGGCCAAATGACCTTCTTCTGTGCTGTATCATGCTATGAAACTACAATGAAACTAAGAATGTGTAAATAGTTTAAAAAGGTGGGAAAATGAAGCAGGTAGAAAGAAAAGCATGAGGAACTGGCAAAGGAACAAAAGACCAAGGTGCAGACCACCTCACCAGCATAGTGTTCTGATGGTCCTCGCCCCAAGCACCAACATGTTCCTTCCTCCTGTCCGCAGAAATACTATCGCATCCCATCCCACGTTGTCAGCACTTCTTGCCAAAGAGAAAGTGGGAGATGTAGTTAAGGTCCAAAGTTATTAAAGTCCATATTAAGGCCAGAGGGCCACAAATGCCTTACAGGGGGTGCTATTCCTCGAAATTGCTATGAACTTCATTGGAACAGTGTAGGAGGCTGAAAACAGGGAGCTGTTGAACCCCTCAATCTTAAAAACATCATCCCTTCATTTATTTTGTTAAATGTTTTATTTGTGACAAGTTAACTGATAAAATGGAACTAATCATCTAAACAATACAAGATATAAAAATACAGTGCATCACAGCTGTCAATTTATCAAATTAATGAAATGCTTTGGTCCTGAAATTCAGGGGTCCCACTCCACCAGTATAAGTGAGGTGGAGTGAAACCCCTCTCTCTGCCTAAACACAAGGCCACAGGTCCCATCCCAAATTACAGGTGTTATAAATTGGATAGGCAGGTGGTGAAGGATGGAAATTAGAGCCTGGTCTTCAGTTGCTTCCAAGTCTTTATTCACAGAGATCCATATTACCAGCTCCACACCCGAGATAAGCTCTCATTTAAATGGATACCAGAGAGTCCAATTGATACCCACCACCTGAATGCAATTAACACTAATTGATATAAATCATACAATTAACAGCAGGGACAAAGTCATTTCCAAGGTCATGATGGGCAGTCGGAACCTGCAAGAGTGCTTCAGTGAACAAATCTATCCTAATTTTTGCTATGCCAAGTAACCTGAATTTCCTCCGTGTCCATTCACTTGCACATATTGGCTGCTGTTCCGGACCTAAGCTTCTAAGTTTACAATGCTCCTTTGCTGCCCAGGTTAGGTGTAGAAAGTTTGTGGCATGCAAGCAATGTCCATAAACTTAATCAGAGTTGGAAATTTCTGGCCAGTTATCCTTTCGCTCTGTTTCTCAGACGGCAGATCACCCACCATTAGTGTTCCAACGGGGGCCCCACCCCGAGTACTAACCCGCTCCATGCGCCCCCCCCCCCCATCCCCAAAAACGCCAGCACACCCATCCCACATTGCCAGCACCTACTGCCAGGGAGAAAATGGGAGCAGTTGTCAAGGTCTCAAGTTATTTAAAATCAATGTTAAGGCCACAGGGCTGCAAAGTGCCTAGATGAAGTGTTGTTCCTTAAGCTTACGTTTAGCTTCATTGGAACACTGTAGAAAGCAAAAGACACAGAGGTCAGAGTGGGAATGGGATGGAATGACAAGTGATAGGGAATTTGGGGTCACACTTGCCAACAGAACAGAGGTGTTCAGCAAAGCCATTGCATATATGCTTTTGATTTCCCCCATGTAGAGGAGACTGCACCTTGAGCAGCGAGTACAGTATACTAGGTTGGATGAAGTACATGTAAATTGCAGCCTCACACAGAAGGAGCGTTTGGGGCTCTGGACAGTGGTGTGGGAGGAGTTGAAAGAGCAAGTGTTACATCTCCTGCACTTGCGTGGGAAGGTGCAAGGGAAAGCCGAACAGGTGATAAAGGTGATGGAAGAGTGAATCAGAGTGTAATGGAGGGAACAGTCCCTTTGGAATGCTGAGAGGGAGGGGAAGGGAAGATGGTGGTGGGAATGTTTTGAAGGTGGCAGAAATGGCGGAAGATGATCTGTCGGCTGAGGACAGGCAGGGCTCAGCTTTGATCCCTACTGACATTCAGCATCAAACCTCAGTCAGTGCGGCACTGGTGGACTGCTAATATCATAACACGAGTCAACACCTTGAAGAAAGAAAGGAAGGATAAGGCAGATAACTGTAAAATAAAGGGGCTATAGGTGGAAATATAGGATCAGATAATCCAATACTGTAAGGAGCCGTTTTGCTGCAGTCTTCCTCTGAAGGGAATGTCATCAGTGCAGTGGGAAGGACTCAAACTTTATAATTAGATTTTTTCCAACAAATTCCCTTTGAATTAGGGAGGAACTCTGTCTTCTTCGTAGTTTCCCCTGCAGGACCGTTGTAATGTCAGTTCAGATTACAAACTCAAGACCCTAGAGGAGAAGGGGAAGCAAACTTGAGGTGTGGGAAAGAAGGAAGCTATAATAATATTTTCCATTAACTCGTGACCAGTGCCAGTGTCATGTTGAATTTTACAGACTGGTCTGGCAACTGGAGAAATGAAACTGAAACCAAAGAGAGCCGAGAGTTAAGTTTCCGAGGAAATCGAAACGAATTTGGTGTTGATCTAGAATCAACTGCATAGCGATGAACTGAAAAATATGAACATTGGATTGGGTGTAGATCCAAATCAGTGATGTGGATAACATTTGATATAAGGAGGCTGCAGTCACACCAGCCTCACTGGTGTGAAAGCTGGAAAGATGGAAAAGATGGAGCTTTACAGCACTGAGCACAGGAGGTTGGACAATTTCATTAAAAATAACCTGGAGCCGAATAAATTTAACATCGATGTGAGGAACGCCGTGCACAGGATCTGTGAATTTTTAAAGACTCGGTGTTTTATCGAACAACCTGAGATCAAAGTAATCAAAGCCGTTAAAGTAAGCTATTTTATTTTTACTGGAGAATATTTAATTAAAAGTGTTTACAATAATTTACTATTTAATATATCAGCTACTTTACCTTGCTTATGAATGGAGGTGTTTTCTGATGTGATTACTAATTTTTAATTATTTTAAACATTTAAGTTTCCTGTTTTCTGCGCTTAACTTCCCTTCTCCAGAAGGTGTAGGCTCGCTCTGGGATACAGTTCCACGGGTGCCGGTTGCCACCGGTACCTCACCCAAGTTAACGGGGTTGGGCAGGATGGCCATAATTTCCCGGGGAATTCTGCGCCATGAAATGATATAGATGTGCCATTACAATGGTGCAAGTCTCCAGCAAAATCTGGGCCAATTAATTGAGGAAGTGTTGCCTCCGTTAAGGGGACTAAATGTTTTTGACCTGCTTGTTTTAAAGCTTCAGCATGCTTTAGATGTACTTCTGTTAAAGAGAAAATTTACTTTAAATCTGCTCCTCTTAAAGAACTTGCACGATTTAGATGTATTTCTCTCAAAGGTATCGTGTGCTTTAAATCTGCTCCTCTCAAAATCAGCATGCTTTCGATTTCTTAAAGGAACAGCATACTTTTAAAAGAAATTTTAAATGTAAAGCAATACAGTACTTTGTGTTATTTAAAATACAAATTTCAGGTTATTTATACATAAAATATACCTAATAATTTGGGAAAGAATGTGTGAGTATTGCTTCCTCAATACTCCCCCTCCCTTTCTCAATGCTGCCTCCATTCATCCTATCTGCAGGTCAGCTGCAATGAAGAAACGCCATAGTGAGTCTGTCACATTTGCTCTTGTACAAGGGAAGGAAGAGAGACAGCAGACCACAGCTAGGTGGTAGTTAGGGGCTTCACTCTTATTTGAGCCTGTTCAGTTTGGAAAAGGTCACCATGACAGGTATTATGAGTCCTAGTTTGCATCTTATGGTTTTATTCTCATGCTTAAACAATATGTTGTTTGGCAGATTCTGACTCGGCACTAACTCTGCCAGTGGCTAATATGGGAAATGCAAAGAATTAAGCCCACTCAAAAAAATCCCTAAATAGGGCTAAACCACTCTTTTGATAACAAATTGCAAAATACACCCAAAAATGTAAATGGTAAATCGATGGCTCAGTAGGTAAATGCACTACACAGTGTGGTACTGAGTTATACAGACCAGGAAGATCTTAGCTTTCATTGCTGTTCAGTGCTGAGTTAGCCAGTCTCAGCAGGGGCAGTAATGCAGGTGCTAAAATTGACCACAACTCTCCAGACAAAAAGGGAACCAGCAGGCCAGGGTTGTCAACCAATCACTTTTCCAACCTTCCTGGAAAGCCTGCATGTGTGTACCTCTAGTGAGGACAAGATTGGACTGTGAGGCTCCACACAGTTGAATAGCCTGCTGACACCTGCGGTCTAAGATCACACATGAAGAATGGCTGTTTAGGGGAAATGCTGAAGGGTGATCATGGACCTGTGTCCCATCAAAAGTCAGCATCTTCAAGAAAAGGGGGCAAGAGGAAAAAATCAGAAGGAAAATGACAGCAAAAATTGTATCAGTGCTAATTCCGAGCCTAAGGCAACGATACAGATTGTCTGTATTGCCTCCAGGGCTGTTCAAGACTGAAGAGATTCAATGCGGTCATTTTATATACAACATTGTTGAAATGAGTAAGTTCACCAGTAGCTGAAATAGTCATCAATAATTGTCCATTCTTCTTCCTTTTCTTAGGCTGGGTCAACAGGGAAAGGAACAGCTTTAAGAAATGGCTCAGATGCGGATCTGGTCGTCTTCCTCAGTTGTTTCCAGAGTTTCCAGGACCAGAGAGACACCAGGCATGAAATTCTTCAGGAAATTCACCAAGTACTGGAAGAGTGCTTATCAAGCATTGCATGTGAGATCAGTGATATCAGTATCAACAGAATATGGAACAGTGGCATCCCACCAAGATCGATGAGCTTCACAGTGAAATCGAAGAAGAATTCAGAATGTGTGGAGTTTGATGTTTTGCCAGCATTTGATCCATTCAGTAAGAATTGATTGTTTTAAGACACTTGCACCTATCATTAAAGCTCAAATTTAATTTTAATTCTTCCATGAGCCTCTGCTACTCATCAAGAAAGATGGGAAGAGAGTGGACCTTATCCCCTTTGCTCCATCACATGTCCCGTTCCTTGTTAAGATGATGCAACAGTTGAGTTTCCTTATTTAGTTATTAGACCTGTTGCTAAGGAAGAATATGTTACAATGCACTTTCTGAGTGTATCAGATGCAATAGCCTGTCACAGACACATAGGGACCCTTCACAGAGACATAATGAGGGATATTAGCCTAGGTTTTTGATTGGCATTATTTTAACACTGGGGTTAACCCAGTTTGGTATTAAAATGATGGCTGATGGGAAGTCTAGGATACTAAGGATACTCCTAAAGCAAATCTAGCCGGTAATGTTTCTTAATTTAATGTCTGAATTTTGTTTCCTTTTCCCTCCTTTTCTAGAGAAAGTGATTCAGTTCCTTGGCCACCAAGAGTGCTCTGGTACTTTTCCCAGCTAATCATTCTTCATACCAAGACAGGAGTGTCAACAGACCATTTTACCACGGGGAGTGGGGGAACCACTGTCTGTTTACATCTGATGACCACACACGGTCCAGTTTCCAGAAACAGCCTCTGGGTTGTGAGAAGTCAAAAACCTTCGACATTTTATTTCTCTTCCCAACCCAGGGACACTGAGGTCATTTGTACTAACCCAATGCTGCCCTGATTAAGATGAGCACTGAAACCTGGGACCTTCTTGCTCTGCTTGGCTCAAGAACCACAGCACTCTTAATTAGTGGCTTTGACATTAACTGTCTTATTAGATTACCCTAATGCTCACTATATGTCATTAATATCTAACATAATTAAGGACTATCAGGAAGCAAATACATTTCAACAGGGAAGAAGGAAAGATTAGAGAATGAGTTGCTCCACTTGCTGACACACTTGTTAGCAGCCAGATCTAAAGCAGCATTAGCAGATGCTTTGGACCAGGTCTTTAAGATAATGATCGGGTCTGATAGGGTAGACATGGAGAAGATATTTCCACTTGCAGGGGAGACCAGAACTAGGGGCCATAAATATAAGATAGTCACCAATAAATCCAACAGGGTATTCAGTTGAAATTAATTCACCCAAAGAGTCATAAGAATGTGGAACTTGCTACCACAAGGAGTAGTTGAGGCAAATAGTATGGATGCATTTAAGGGGAAGCTAGAAAAGCACATGAGGGAGAAACGAATAGAAGTGGACCTTGATAGGGTTAGATGAAGTAGGGTGGGAGGTGGCTCATGTGGAGCATAAACGCCGGCATAGACCAGTTGGGCCAAATGACCTGTTTCTGTACTGTACTTTCAATGTAACTATCCTCTTGCTTTAGGAATGGTTCGAGATCTATAGACACCTAATTGTAGACACCTTTGGGAATGTGAGGAACTTTCACAGTAGAATTTTCTCTACTTAAGATATTCCCCTGTGGCTATTCACCTTATTCACAAGATTAAATAAATTGGGGAGCATCCACTAAAATGCAGGTATACATGGTCTATTCGATTGATGGGCTAAATGGCCTGTTCTCATTAAGTACTTGTCCAATGAACCACTTGGTGCCACAAGAAGCCATTGCTCATTAATCATTTTATTTCTTGCAGTGGGACAGGATGATAAAAATGAAGCCCATCTCAAACTAATCAATTTTGTAAGCGAAAATGAAGTTTCAAGTGGGGAATTTTCTGCCTGCTTTACTGAGCTTCAGAAAGAATTTGTGAAGCAGCGTACTTCAAAACTTAAAGACTTGATTCGCCTGCTAAAGTATTGGTACAAAAAGGTGAGTAACTGGGGAACAGAGCAATTGTTAATCCTTGGTGGACCATGGGAACATCGTTACATCAAAAATAAAAAGGTAGCTAGTTTCTGTGTCTCGTCGTGCATCAGTACGACACAAGATACAGATGATTCTGGGAATGTCCCTCATTGAAAACCAGGAAATAGTTGCCTGGAATGTTTGAATGGTGGGAGCTCGATGAACTCTTGGAGAAACGTCCATTTGTGCCGTTTCTCCGGGAGCTGTGCCAGTCTCCTGCCGAAGTTATGACAGAAGATCGGCAGAACCCCACAGAAATTCAGGGTCAATATTTGGAATAATTGAAGATCTTTTATTGCCTCAAGCCAGCACATCTCCTCTACTGGAATCTGCCTTTGATCAAAGCTGTTGGAAGGAATTTGGAGGAAGGGGAGAGCTCCTGTGCATCTTCTGATTTAGGTTGAAAACATGTTATACCAGATCCTGATTCTCAAAGGTATTAAAGAGCAAATTCCCTGATGCTGTGCTCTGTGGAGGAGCTGCTTTCAATAAGGGAGTACAGAGTTGGAGCCTCATTCCTCCGACCTGCACCTCCTTTAAGCATAGCTTCCCATTGGGAGCAGGATCAGGGATTTTGCCTTTAAACCTTTTACACTGCACCCATTCCCTCAACATTATGTTTTAGAGTGACTTTCTCAGTTACTTTGGACCTGCAAATGGCAAGTTTGATCAGCCTACTCCTTTTCACAGCCAAAAGCTGCATCCAATTTTGTGGTGCCACTGGACTCCAGCGTTCACAACAAAAGACAATCAAACAAAAGTTAATTTATCACTGAAGGATCAATTGAAAAATTATGTGGTAGAAATTGGATCTCCTTGTGCCAGTTTTCAGGGCAGAAAATGGAGGTAAAAATGAATAATTTCTCAAGGCAATGCCCTGCATCCCAAGGACACCAGAAATACGTCTGATGCCATATTGGCCTTGGACAATTTTCAGGTATCCTGGGCAGTTGTTGTAAACAGGTGTTAGGCTCCTTGAATGTGTTAATGAGGGGTATAATGCCTGTTTAAGGAACTTGAATGAAATTGGTCAGTGCTGAAGCTTCGGGGCTGCTCCCCTCATTTTTTTGGCGGAGTGTCTATTGACATCACTGTGTCAGCCAATGAGGCAGGGCGGGACTTACAGCCACAGAACTCATGTGTGTTAAATCAATCCTAATCACTTAGAGTAGTGCGGTCTCTGGGCGTGATTGACGGGGGAATTACCCAATCATCTCCATTCTGGCTAAGACTAGTGATGTTACTATATGCAGCCATTATTTGGTTCTACATGCGGCCTCAACGTAAGTACATTTTTTGACACATATCTTTATGTGGAGCCGGGGGAGCAGGAGTACCCCTCCCAGCTCCAAGGCACTCCTGAGGACAGCTGCTGGGCAACCATTGTCTCCCCCCATCCCGCTCTCCTACCCCTCCCCGTAGGACCTACCTAACGGCCATTGCCGGAAAGGCAGCTGGCCCAACTTCGTCCTCATGGAACCTCCGATCTGCCTCTGGACACCCAATTGGCACCTGGAGCTTGCCTGCAATATGCTAATGATGCCTGAGACTCAATTTTGGGTGAGTTTCCGGCTTCTGGTGCACGCCTCCAGCATCCTGCCTATTTCAGTCCAAAGAATGGACCGAAGTGAATTTCTACCCCAATGTCTTTCAGATGAGATGCTAAACCCTCTCACGTGGACCCAAAATATCCCATGTCATTAATGAAAAAGGACAGGGAGTACTGCTGGAGTCCCGAGCAATATTTAGCCCTCAACTAACACCACTAAAGCACATTATCTGGCTTATTTGGGGGGTATAGTTAATACTGAGGAGGACTGCGACAAAATACAGGAAGACATTAATAAACTTGCAGAATCGGCGTGTAATTGGCAAATGAGTTTCAATATAGATAAGAATGAGGTGGTACATTTTGGTAGCAATAATAAGGAGGCCACATATTCCATGAAAAATAAGAGTCTAAACGGGGTAGAGGAGCGGAGGGATTTAGGGATCCAGATACATAGATGACTAAAAGTAGTGATGCAGATTAATAAGACCATAAAAAAAACAAACCAAGCACTGGGGTTCATTTCTAGAGGGATAGATTTGAAAGGCAGAGAAGTTATGTTAAACTTATACAGAACTTGATTAGACCACACTTGGAGTACTGCGAACAGTTCTGGTCTCCACACTATGAAAGGGATATAGAGTCACTGGAGGAGGTGCAAAAAGGATTTACTGGGACGATACCAGAAATGAGAGGTTATACCTATCAGGAAAGATTCAATAGGCTGGGGCTCTTTTCTCAAGAAAAGAGAAGACTGAGGGGTCTTTAAGATTATGAAAGGGTTTGATAGGGTAGACATAGAGATGTTGCCACTTGCGGGGGACACCAGAACTAGGGGCCATAAATATAAGATAGTCACTAACAAATCCAATAGGGAATTCAGGAGAAACATCTTCACACAGAGAGTGGTAAGAATGTGTAACTTGCTACCACAAGGAGTAGTTGAGGCGACTAGCATAGATGCATTTAAGGGGAAGCTAGATAAACACGTGAGGGAGAAAGGAATAGAACGATATGTTGATCGGGTTAGATGAAGAAGGGTGGGAGGAGGCTCACATGGAACATAAACACCAGCATGTACCTGTTGGGCCGAATGGCCTGTTTCTATGCTGTACATTCTTTGTAATTTATCTCATTGCTGTTTGTGGGATCTTGCTGTGTGCTAATTGGTTGCTGCGTTTCAATAGTGACTACAATTCAAAATACTTAAGTAACTGGGAAGTGCTTTGGAATACCTTGAGGTGGTGAAAGGTGCTCTCAATATCCAAGTTCTTTTGTTCTTTCTTTTGAATTCTGTCACATCAACACAGTGTTCTATAGGTTCATGTCTGCAATTCCCAACATGGAGCGCTTCTGTTCCCAGCCTTATCTTTGTGGAGGGATGCTGAGCAGAGATTAGGCATTTCCTCTGATGGAAGGAGAAAAAATTGGAATGAGGGCCACTCTGGGCTGATCATGTGGACTTCTTAGGGGATGCTTATGTGGCAGCATTGGTCTGGGTATAGCACCGGCCTGTCCTCTCAGGGAGGTTGTGTGGTCTCGGAAGAATAATAAAGGATAAAAATATAGAAACAAAAATACAGGATGGGGAGGAGGGGTGAATATTTTTAATATCACATTTGTGTATTTGTATTTGTCAACAATTTATTCTAGTATGTGAAGCCACGGAAATCTGAGTTGGGAAATAGAGTGCGCCTGCCTGCTAAGTATGCAGTGGAGCTGCTGACTATTTACGCCTGGGAGCAAGGCAATCACCAGGAGAGGTTTGTCACGGCTGAAGGGTTCCGGACAGTCCTTGAACTCATCTGTAGATATCGGGAGCTGTGCATCTACTGGCCCAAGTGCTACAATGTCAATAATAAAGTCATTGCAGACTTTCTACTAGAGAAACTCCGTGCCAACAGGTAAAATCTTCAACCACATTTAAAACTATAACAATTATAGCTGCTCCAGTATTTTTAGTTTATATTAACCTTCTTCTGACCTACTGTACAGACGGGCACCACAAAAAGAACTTGCATTAATATTGAGCTTCATCACATCCTCAAGATGCCCCAAAGCACTTCACAGCCTATTGGTTACTTCTGAAGTATAGTCACTGTTGTTACGTAAGCAAGCATAGCAGCCAATGCAGATTGGTCCCACAAAGAGCAGATGAAATGAATGACCAGTTAATCTGTTTTTAGTGGTGATGGTTGAGGGAGGAATTTTGCCAAGGACACCAGGAGCACATCATGCTCTTCTTCAAATAGTACCCCAGGGCTTCAATTTAACATCTCATTCGAAATATGACACCTCCAACAATGCAGCACCCTCTCATTCTAAGTCATGTACTCAAGTTCTGGATTGGGTATTGAACATTCAACCTTCTGACTCATAAACAACTGAGGAAAATTAGAGCATAATACAAAGCATATTTTCGGTAACAGTTCTACTAGAGAAAGACAACCCATGATGATGAAATAAATGCCCACTCTCCTAAGGTTTGAAAACCTCTTAAAATCAAGTAAAAAGTTGCTGTTATGTTTTGAGTTACCCATAACTGCATCAGTGTGGGTCATAAATAGTTTAGAGAAAGCCCTCATCTCCTCAGTGACAACGATCTCCTCTGACCCCAAACTGGACCACTGTTGTTGAGAGGGGTGGGACTGAGGGAAAGTACTCCCTCTGCTGGGAGTTCCTGTAACCGTGGCCTCATAGGGACCCAGCATAAGGTTGAAGACCAATATGCCGAGTGAGAAATGTACCAGATTCCTGATGGGCGGAAGAGGATTTAAGGCGGAATGTTTAAACATGTTTTAGAGTGATCCCCGTGGTGACAATCTGGCATCTCTGGGGTGAGTGGGGGCAACGTTCCCCGGCCTTCCCAGCCACCGGAACCATATTTTGTGGCCTCTGGAGGCAGGCAGGTGCCTGAGATTCAACCCTAGTGGCCTAGATGCCCGGCAGCCCCATGTAAATTAGGTGACCTCCCATTAACCCCGCATCCTGCAGCAAGGTCGCTGGCAGAGGACTTGGGTGGCTGTTGAAATAATGTCCCCATGGGCCTCATTTCAGCCCCATTTTGTAATTTCTGAATTACCTCCTCCGATTCCACTGCCCCTCCATGTTTGGTATTTTCTCCAAATTTGACCAATTTACATTAAGTTTCAGAATCCAAGTCATTGTTGTGAATTAGAAACAGGAGTGGTCCCAACACCAAACCTAGGGGCACCCCATTTAGTACTTCCGCTCCCCCCTCCCCCTGCAATCCCAACATAACTTCACTAACCTATTGTTTTCTATCTTTCAGCCAACTTCTTATCCATTCCCAACATTTGTTCAGAATCTCCATTGTATAACTAATAGTCTTTCTTGTGGCACATATTAAAGTTCCTCATCAAATGTTCAGTCCAGTTTATGACTCATACATGGTTAATAATTGTTGTTGGTATGGTTTTATTTTTCAGGCCAATACTTCTTGACCCAGCTGATCCGACTGGAAATGTGGCTTCATCCGCTGGTTGGCAGGTGATGGTAAATGAGGCCAGGAAATGCCTGAGCATGCCATGTGTCTCTGGAGTCCAAGGGTGGGCTGTCGAGGTAAAATGGTATTAATAAATGATGCAGTTCTGATACAAGGGAATGTAGATTGTAGAAAATCTGTAGATTGAGATAATAGATGCAGGAGTTCCTTCTGTCCAGAATAGACTTGAAGAGGTCACACAGGTGAATGGACATTGTTCTCATTATTTACCTCAATCCTCAATTGGAAACCTTCATTCTTTTCATCGGGTCTGGTACTGATAGATCTTTAATATTTGACAGCTGGGCTATGTAAAGTCACACAAATCAGAAACTTCCCAGGTTCAATCCTCAGTCCGTAGTGAGTTAACTGATCTCAGCTGGGTGACTGTGGGAGTGCTATAGTTGGTCTCAGCACCCCTGCACGGGAGGTGGGGAAGGAATCAGCTAAGATTCCCACTGACCAGCATATTGTATGTGTGTGGAGATCAGATAGGGACAGGATCAGACTTGGTTGTGATGCCCTCCATGGTTGAATGGTCAAACAACACTTACTGTCCAAGCTCACACATAAAAAGTGGCCACTCGGGTGAGTGGTGAGTGAAGCCCATGGAATCGAGGGAAAAGCACGGACTTGGTTAGGAAGTTGGCTGAGTGAAAGGCGACAGAGAGTAGGGATAATGGGTAGGTATTCACATTGGCAGGATGTGACTAGTGGAGTCCCGCAGGGATCTGTCTTGGAGCCTCAATTATACACAATATTTATTATCGACTTAGATGAAGGCATAGA
Source organism: Heptranchias perlo (assembly GCF_035084215.1). Lineage (NCBI taxonomy): Eukaryota > Metazoa > Chordata > Chondrichthyes > Hexanchiformes > Hexanchidae > Heptranchias > Heptranchias perlo. The sequence goes on from NC_090349.1 coordinate 34,007,730, forward strand.
AAGTCTCATATCTAAGTTTGCCGATGACACAAAGATTGGTGGCATTGTAAGCAGTGTAGATGAAAACATAAAATTACAAAGCGATGTTGATAGATTAGGGAATGGGCAAAACTGTGGCAAATGGAATTCAATGTAGACAATGTGAGGTCATCCACTTTGGATCAAAAAAGGATAGAACAGGGTACTTTCTAAATGGTAAAAAGTTAAAAACAGTGGATGTCCAAAGGGACTTAGGGGTTCAGGTACGTAGATCATTGAAGTGTCATGAACAAGTGCAGAAAATAATCAATAAGGCTAATGGAATGCTGGCCTTTATATCTCGAGGACTAGAGTACAAGGGGGTAGAAGTTATGCTGCAGCTATACAAAACCCTGGTTAGACCACACCTGGAGTACCGTGACCGGTTCTGGGCACCGCACCTTCGGAAGGACATATTGCAGCATAGGTTTACTAGAATGATACCCGGACTTCAAGGGTTAAGTTACGAGGAGAGATTACACAAATTGGGGTTGTATTCTCTAGAGTTTCGAAGGTTAAGAGGTGATCTGATCGAAGTTTATAAGATATTAAGGGGAACAGATAGGGTGGATAGAGAGAAACTATTTCCGCTGGTTGGGGATTTTAGGAGTAGGGGGCACAGTCTAAAAATTAGAGCCAAATCTTTCAGGAGCGAGATTAGAAAATACTTCTACACACAAAGGGTGGTAGAAGTTTGGAACTCTCTTCCGCAAATGGCAATTGATACTAGTTCAATTGCTAAATTTAAATCTGAGATAGATAGCTTTTTGGCAACCAAAGGTATTAAGGGATATGGGCCAAAGGCAGGTATATGGAGCTAGATCACAGATCAGCCATGATCTTAACAAATGGCGGAGCAGGCTCGAGGGGCTGAATGTCCTACTCCTGTTCCTATGTTCCTATGTACTGGAGTGTAGCTATCACCCCAGCAAGAATCAATCAGGAGAGGACAGGAAGAAAATTAGGGAAATATAATTATCGTAATACTTACAAAAAATACTGAACTGAGTCTGTGTCTTTTTCAGTCCCCAAAATAAAAAAGCAGAAAACATTTTATTTCTTGTGCTTTTTTTTCTTGTCTTAGCCAGTGAAGGAGTTTGGAATCACAGTGATTGGCCTGGACGGTTCCTCATTACAACAGAATGCGAACCTTTATAGCAAAATCTCAATGATCAAACAACAAATCGAGCAACACACGAGGATTCCAGTTCAGCAGCAACGCCTGATATTTAATAAAACCATTCTGATTGACAACAAAACCTTGTTGGATTCCGGAATATTCTTTGATGCAACTCTTCACCTACTCATGACAAACGAAATGGAAATATTTGTCAAGAAAACAAATGGGCAGAACCTGACACTAAATGTACAGAGAACTGACACTGTTTTGAGTCTGAAAAATAAAATTGAATCTTTGGAGCGCCTTCGTTCAGACCAGTATTACCTGACCTTTGAATCGAGGCAACTAGAAGATGGACGCACACTGGAATACTATGGCATTAAGCCATTTTCTACCATTTTCATCAACCTGCGTCTGCGTGGTGGCAGGGAGGTTCAGCTCCTTAATGCGGAGCATCATAATTAAACAGTTTGAAAATCAATAGCAATACTAATGACTTTAAATTGAATTTTGAGATTGAATTAGAATTAGTTAAAACTGTTTTGTGACAGGTTAATGCATATTAATCGTTTCCACTGATCTGCCTGAATCTGACCAAAATGCCTATAATTTAAACAGAATTCACGTTGTAAGATTAAGCCTTTTACATGATATTTTTCTAGTTTTTAAAACTTATGTTTAGTGTGGGTGTTTTTAACACATTAAACATATAAACCACTCACTTTTGCATCAGGCATTCTAATACATTCAACGAGCTCACGCTTATAGAAATTAGATTAAGCATTAACACACAAACAGCTAAAAGGACAGAAATGATCAAATTAAACTACCCATAAGGTGGAGGGTTGCTTCCATCTACCCAAGGAGAGAAAACTGGTTTTACAGCACATCTGATCAAGGATGAGAACAGAGACACTGAGAAAGTCCAAACCTTTAATAAGACAAGATAGAGCGGCCCTCCACATTCCAGTGTCTTGGGTAAATAAGAGAAGAAATTAGGAGCTGTAAACAACCCACTCATGTATAAGTGACCAGGCTATTTAATACAGGAAGCTTTAAGTCTTGATTTCTTGTAGAAGCCCCAGATGTGAATCCATGAGGTTGCTTCCATCTACCCAAGGAGAGAAAGGGTCAAATCGTTTCTTTCTTTGTTATAGTGTTGTTCACATTGTGTAAACTATATCTATATTAAGATGTGTCACAAAATAAACTAACAAGTTTCAACCATATTTGCACACTCGTAACAGGGTAAGGCTTAAGTGTGGCTGATTCTGTGCATTTTGAAACATGTATCTTAAAGTTTTAGTCATTGAAGGAATGGTACTTAGAGTAGAATATATTTACCCTCATCCCTCCAGAGATCATTGCACTTTTTTGGGCTTTTATTTGTTTTTTGTTAGAATGTGGTCCCACCACTCGCTCCTCCAGGTCAATTGGTGTGACAGATATCTGCCTTGGGGAATTAGAGTCATTCTGTGGTTTGGACAATAACTTGTCTGCTCTGTCAACGGGCATTAAGATGAAGGCCAGTTGGCAGGAGCACTACTCTGCTCAAAATTAACTGAATAACAATCGTTTACATTTATTTTATGTTTTGTATTGGCAGCAATTCTTACTGCAGTAGTGAACAAATAAACTGCTTTAAAGTTCAATAGACTGTTAGACTGGTTTTGCTCATTCGTAGATTACGTATTCATTTGCTGTAATTATCTGTTATGAATGCATTATAAGTTTGTTTATATATAAAGGTGCAGTGAGTAGATTATTTGTCAAGTAAACTGCATATATTATAATAATCCTAGAAAAATACAGCACAAAGGAGGCCATTCGGCCCATCGTGTCTGTGCCGGCTTTTTGAAAGAACTATTCAATTATTCCTATTCGCCTGCTCATTCCCCATGGCCCTGCAAACCTTTTCATTTCAAGTATATATCTAATTCCCTTTTGAAAATTACTATTGAATCTGCTTCCACGATACCACAATAAGTTAACTATCAAATGCTGCACAAAAAAGATCCTTCGTAATAGTGAGCCTATCAATCTATGTCCTAACTTACAAGGCAGGACTTGCTTTTGGATCTCCAGATACTAATTAGTAAATCGCTAACCTTTAATACTGTTATACTGTTCCCATATCTGGGAAGGCTCTGTCACACCTCTCATTCAGGCCTGGATGAACTGCAAGTTAAGGATTTCACCTGCCAGCCAATCATTCTCTCACCTCTAAACTTCAATGTAAACAAAAAGCATAATACTGCGGATGCTGGAAATCTGAATAAATCAGAAAATGCTGGAAATGCACAGCGGGTCAGGTAGCATTGGTGGAGAGAACAGACAAGTGTTTGTTTTGGTTTCAGACCTTTTGTGAAAATTGGAAGATATGACCAATGAACAGCATTTAAAAAGGAACAGAGCATGTGAAGAGGGAGGGAAAACACACACACACACACACAGGAAAAGAAATAGAATGATCTGTAAATGGTGAAGTGAAAAACAGGATATAGCTAAATGGCAGAAGTGATACGAGGATGAGACAATAGGAGGTATAATGAGAGAAATCAAAGAAATAAAAGACATAGAGATGGAGAGAGCGTCGGAGGAGTGCGGCATGCCAAGGGAGTGACCACAAGTACTTAAACCAGAGTGCAGCAGAGCAGTAGCAGAGCATCAGGTGAGTGCAGAAAACAAACACAGAAAATTTGCTAAAGTGCCGTCAGTCGATGTAGTGGAGGAGACTGTGAGAGCTAAGGCAAGTCAATTTAGTATACACTCCATAATATTAATTGTAGTTAGTTATCATTGATTAGGAAATAACTATCTTTAAAAGGGTAAGTAAATAAAGAAATAAATATCTAAGGGGATAAAATAAACTAAGTAGGGGATACTAACAGTGAAGGGCTCCAAAATTGTTTTAAACAAGAATCTGGTATACATTAATATTAAATAAGGAAATAATAAATAGGAGTTAAAGGGGTACTAAGATGAAACATAATAGGCATATATATATACAATATAGGTAGACTCTAAATAGAATGGTGGGACAGCTAAAACCCATTGCCTGCAATCCTGTGCCATGTGGGAACTCCAGGACACTTCAGATGTCCTGGGTAACCACGTGTGCAGGAAGTGCCTCCGGATGTTTGAGCTCGAGCTCAAGGTTTCTCGGCTTGAGGAGTGGCTGGAGTCACTGCAGGGCATGTGGGATGCTGAGAATTTCCTGGATCGTACATTCCAGTAGGTGGTCATCCCACAGCCACAGAGGGCTCAGGACAGTAAGTGGGTGGCCATCTGACGGGGTGGAAGAGGCAAGCAGGAATGCGCCTCTCACTAACCATTTTTCAGTATTGAATACCAGCGAGGGTGATGGCACTTCGAAGGAGTGCAGTCCGGAGCATGGCACCGTGAGGCAAAGGACTGCACAGGGGGGCACAGTGAAGTGTAGGAATGCAGTGGTTATAGGGGATTCCCGGGTAAAAGACATCACTGAGAGGATGCAGAACATTTTGAGGGGGGAAGGGGAACAGCCAGAAGTCGTGGTCTATGCAGGAACCAACGACATGGGAAGGAAAAGGGTTGAGGTCCCGCAGTCAGTGTTTCAGGAGTTAGGGAGGAAGTTAAAAAGCAGGACCTCAAAGGTAGTAATCTCTGGATTACTCCCAGTGCCACGCATTAGTGAGTATAGGAATAGTATAGAAATAGGGCAAGACAGGTTAATGTAGATTGTGGTTGGGATCAGATCAGCCATGATCTTATTGAATGGCGGAGCAGGCTCGAGGGGCCGATTGGCCTACTCCTGCTCCAATTTCTTATGTTCTTATGTTCTTATGTGTGGCTGGAGAAATGGTGCAGGAGGGAGGGCTTCAGATTCGTGGGGCATTGGGACCAGTTGAGGGGCAGGAGGGATCTGTTCAAGATGGACGGGTTGCACCTCAACAGAGCTGGGACCAATGTCCTCGCAGGGAGTTTAACTACTGCTGTGGGGAGGGTTTAAATTAATTTGGCTGGGGGATGGGCACTCGGATGAAACATTCGAGAGGAGAAACAGGGTGCACAGAGGACTGGGAGAGACAAGTAGCACTAGAGTAAAGAATAGTTCACAAATAAGAGATCAGATGGGGGCAAATACGAGGCAGTCTAAGGTGAGTTTGGAGTGCATGTATGTAAATGCACGTAGCGTGGTAAATAAGGTTGGTGAACTGCAGGCACAAGTCGTCACATGGGACTATGATATAGTGGCAATAACAGAGACCTGGCTCAAAGGAGAGGAGGATTGGGTATTTAATATTCCTGGCTACAAGGTATTCAGGAAAGACAGGCAAGGAAAGAAAGCAAGGTTGGGGGTGGGGGTGACAGGTGGCAATATTCATCAAAGAAACTATTATAGCATTGAAAAGGGATGATGTAGTTGAGGGGTCAAAGACAGAATCTATTTGGTTAGTATTAAAGAGGAGGTACTTTAAAGGTTGACAGTACTCAAAGTAGAAAAGTCACCCGGTCAGATGGATTGCATCCTAGGTTGCTGTGGGAAGTAAGGGTAGAAATTGCAGAGGCTCTGGCCACAATCTTCCAATCCTACTTAGATATAGGGGCACTGTTAGAGGACTGGAGGATGGCAAATGTTACACCCATGTTCAAAAAAGGGGAGAGGGATAAACCCAGCAATGACAGGCCAGTCAGCCTAACGTCGGTGGTAAGGAAACTTTTAGAGACAATAATCTAGGACAAAATTAATTGGCACTTGGAAATATTGGACTGATAAATGATAGTCAGCACAGATTTGTTAAAGGAAAATCGTGTTTGACTAACTTGATTGAGTTTTTTGATGAAGTAATGGAAAGGGTTGATATGGGTAGTGCAGGTGGTATTGTGTATATGGACGTTCAAAAGGCATTTGATAAAATACCACATAATGGACTTCTTAGCAAAATTAAAGCCCATGGAATTAAAGGGACAGTGGCAGCGTGGATACAAAATTGGCTAAAGGACAAAAAGCACAGAGTAGTGGTGAATGGTTGTTTTTCAGACCGGAAGGAAGTATGCAGTAGTGTTCCCCAGGGGTCGGTATAGGACCACTGCTTTTTTTGATATATATTAATGACCTGGACTGCGGTATAATTTCAAAGTTTGCAGATGACAAGAAACTTGGAAATGTAGTAAACAATGTGGAGGATTGTAGCAGACTTCAGGAGGACACAGACAGACTGGTGAAATGGGAAGATTCAAGGCTAATGAAATTTAACACAGAGGAGTGTGAAGTGATACATTTTGGTAGGAAGAATGAGGAGAGGCAATATAAACTAAATGGTATTTTATATATTTTATGAATTTATTTTATAAATTTTATAGGGGGTGCAGGAACAGAGAGCCCTGGGGGTGTATGTACACAAATCTTTGAACATGGCAGGCCAAGTTGAGAAGGCTGTTAAAAAAAGCATATGGGATCTTGGGCTTTATTAATAGATGTAAGGAATCTTACAACACCAGGTTATAGTCCAACAAATTTATTTTAAAATCACAAGCTTTCGGAGATTATCTCCTTCGTCAGATGAATGAATGAAAAGGTTCTCAAATCGCATATCTTATACGATGTTGGGACAGCATCACACCAATCAAAAGGTGTCGTTGTTATTCAAACAGGCCAGTCACGGAGAACAGCACGTCCCAGTACACTCGATATACATTGTGTCTTTTACACAGGCAGGCAGAAAGAAACTCAAAATGGCAGAGAGAGAGAGAGAGAGAGAGAGAGAGAATTTTAAAAAACATATAAATTTTTTCCCCCTTTTTGCTGGTGGGGTTACGTGTAGCGTGACATGAACCCAAGATCCCGGTTGAGGCCGTCCTCATGGGTGCGGAACTTGGCTATCAACTTCTGCTCGACGATTTTGCGTTGTCGTGTGTCTCGAAGGCCGCCTTGGAGAACGCTTACCCGAAGATCGGTGGCTGAATGTCCTTGACTGCTAAAGTGTTCCCCGACTGGGAGGGAACCCTCCTGTTTGGCGATTGTTGCGCGGTGTCCGTTCATCCGTTGTCGCAGCGTCTGCATGGTCTCGCCAATGTACCATGCTCCGGGGCATCCTTTCCTGCAACATATGAGGTAAACAACGTTGGCCGAGTCACAGGAGTATGAACCATGTACCTGGTGGGTGGTGTCCTCTCGTGTGATGGTGGTATCCGTGTCGATGATCTGGCAAGTCTTGCAGAGGTTGCCGTGGCAGGGTTGTGTGGTGTCGTGGACGCTGTTCTCCTGAAAACTGGGTAACTTGCTGCGAACGATGGTCTGTTTGAGGTTGGGTGGCTGTTTAAAGGCGAGCAGTGGAGGCGTGGGGATGGCCTTAGCGAGGTGTTCGTCGTCATCGATGACATGTTGAAGGCTGCGGAGAACATGGTGTAGTTTCTCCGCTCCAGGGAAGTACTGGACGACGAAGGGTACTCTGTTGGTTGCGTCCCGTGTTTGTCTTCTGAGGAGGTCTATGCGATTCTTCGCTGTGGCCCGTCGGAACTGTCGATCGACAAGTCGAGCGTCATATCCCGTTCTTACGAGGGCGTCTTTCAGCGTCAGTAGGTGTCCATCGCGTTCCTCCTCGTCTGAGCAGATCCTGTGTATTCATAGGGCCTATTTATTAATAGAGGCATAGAGTAAAAAAGCAAGGAAGTTATGCTAAACCTTTATAAATCACTAGTTAGGCCTCAGCTGGAACATTGTGTTCAATTCTGGGCACCACACTTTAGGAAGAATGTCAAGGAAGAGTTGTTATGATCTGGAATGCACTGCCTGAAAGGGTGGTGCAAGCAGATTTAATAATAATTTTCAAAAGGGAATGGATAAATACTTAGGCTATGGTGAAAGAGCAGGGGAGTGGGACTAATTAGATTGCTCTTTCAAAGAGCTGGCACAGGCACGATGGGCCAAATGACCTTCTTCTGTGCTGTATCATGCTATGAAACTACAATGAAACTAAGAATGTGTAAATAGTTTAAAAAGGTGGGAAAATGAAGCAGGTAGAAAGAAAAGCATGAGGAACTGGCAAAGGAACAAAAGACCAAGGTGCAGACCACCTCACCAGCATAGTGTTCTGATGGTCCTCGCCCCAAGCACCAACATGTTCCTTCCTCCTGTCCGCAGAAATACTATCGCATCCCATCCCACGTTGTCAGCACTTCTTGCCAAAGAGAAAGTGGGAGATGTAGTTAAGGTCCAAAGTTATTAAAGTCCATATTAAGGCCAGAGGGCCACAAATGCCTTACAGGGGGTGCTATTCCTCGAAATTGCTATGAACTTCATTGGAACAGTGTAGGAGGCTGAAAACAGGGAGCTGTTGAACCCCTCAATCTTAAAAACATCATCCCTTCATTTATTTTGTTAAATGTTTTATTTGTGACAAGTTAACTGATAAAATGGAACTAATCATCTAAACAATACAAGATATAAAAATACAATGCATCACAGCTGTCAATTTATCAAATTAATGAAATGCTTTGGTCCTGAAATTCAGGGGTCCCACTCCACCAGTATAAGTGAGGTGGAGTGAAACCCCTCTCTCTGCCTAAACACAAGGCCACAGGTCCCATCCCAAATTACAGGTGTTATAAATTGGATAGGCAGGTGGTGAAGGATGGAAATTAGAGCCTGGTCTTCAGTTGCTTCCAAGTCTTTATTCACAGAGATCCATATTACCAGCTCCACACCCGAGATAAGCTCTCATTTAAATGGATACCAGAGAGTCCAATTGATACCCACCACCTGAATGCAATTAACACTAATTGATATAAATCATACAATTAACAGCAGGGACAAAGTCATTTCCAAGGTCATGATGGGCAGTCGGAACCTGCAAGAGTGCTTCAGTGAACAAATCTATCCTAATTTTTGCTATGCCAAGTAACCTGAATTTCCTCCGTGTCCATTCACTTGCACATATTGGCTGCTGTTCCGGACCTAAGCTTCTAAGTTTACAATGCTCCTTTGCTGCCCAGGTTAGGTGTAGAAAGTTTGTGGCATGCAAGCAATGTCCATAAACTTAATCAGAGTTGGAAATTTCTGGCCAGTTATCCTTTCGCTCTGTTTCTCAGACGGCAGATCACCCACCATTAGTGTTCCAACGGGGGCCCCACCCCGAGTACTAACCCGCTCCATGCGCCCCCCCCCCCCATCCCCAAAAACGCCAGCACACCCATCCCACATTGCCAGCACCTACTGCCAGGGAGAAAATGGGAGCAGTTGTCAAGGTCTCAAGTTATTTAAAATCAATGTTAAGGCCACAGGGCTGCAAAGTGCCTAGATGAAGTGTTGTTCCTTAAGCTTACGTTTAGCTTCATTGGAACACTGTAGAAAGCAAAAGACACAGAGGTCAGAGTGGGAATGGGATGGAATGACAAGTGATAGGGAATTTGGGGTCACACTTGCCAACAGAACAGAGGTGTTCAGCAAAGCCATTGCATATATGCTTTTGATTTCCCCCATGTAGAGGAGACTGCACCTTGAGCAGCGAGTACAGTATACTAGGTTGGATGAAGTACATGTAAATTGCAGCCTCACACAGAAGGAGCGTTTGGGGCTCTGGACAGTGGTGTGGGAGGAGTTGAAAGAGCAAGTGTTACATCTCCTGCACTTGCGTGGGAAGGTGCAAGGGAAAGCCGAACAGGTGATAAAGGTGATGGAAGAGTGAATCAGAGTGTAATGGAGGGAACAGTCCCTTTGGAATGCTGAGAGGGAGGGGAAGGGAAGATGGTGGTGGGAATGTTTTGAAGGTGGCAGAAATGGCGGAAGATGATCTGTCGGCTGAGGACAGGCAGGGCTCAGCTTTGATCCCTACTGACATTCAGCATCAAACCTCAGTCAGTGCGGCACTGGTGGACTGCTAATATCATAACACGAGTCAACACCTTGAAGAAAGAAAGGAAGGATAAGGCAGATAACTGTAAAATAAAGGGGCTATAGGTGGAAATATAGGATCAGATAATCCAATACTGTAAGGAGCCGTTTTGCTGCAGTCTTCCTCTGAAGGGAATGTCATCAGTGCAGTGGGAAGGACTCAAACTTTATAATTAGATTTTTTCCAACAAATTCCCTTTGAATTAGGGAGGAACTCTGTCTTCTTCGTAGTTTCCCCTGCAGGACCGTTGTAATGTCAGTTCAGATTACAAACTCAAGACCCTAGAGGAGAAGGGGAAGCAAACTTGAGGTGTGGGAAAGAAGGAAGCTATAATAATATTTTCCATTAACTCGTGACCAGTGCCAGTGTCATGTTGAATTTTACAGACTGGTCTGGCAACTGGAGAAATGAAACTGAAACCAAAGAGAGCCGAGAGTTAAGTTTCCGAGGAAATCGAAACGAATTTGGTGTTGATCTAGAATCAACTGCATAGCGATGAACTGAAAAATATGAACATTGGATTGGGTGTAGATCCAAATCAGTGATGTGGATAACATTTGATATAAGGAGGCTGCAGTCACACCAGCCTCACTGGTGTGAAAGCTGGAAAGATGGAAAAGATGGAGCTTTACAGCACTGAGCACAGGAGGTTGGACAATTTCATTAAAAATAACCTGGAGCCGAATAAATTTAACATCGATGTGAGGAACGCCGTGCACAGGATCTGTGAATTTTTAAAGACTCGGTGTTTTATCGAACAACCTGAGATCAAAGTAATCAAAGCCGTTAAAGTAAGCTATTTTATTTTTACTGGAGAATATTTAATTAAAAGTGTTTACAATAATTTACTATTTAATATATCAGCTACTTTACCTTGCTTATGAATGGAGGTGTTTTCTGATGTGATTACTAATTTTTAATTATTTTAAACATTTAAGTTTCCTGTTTTCTGCGCTTAACTTCCCTTCTCCAGAAGGTGTAGGCTCGCTCTGGGATACAGTTCCACGGGTGCCGGTTGCCACCGGTACCTCACCCAAGTTAACGGGGTTGGGCAGGATGGCCATAATTTCCCGGGGAATTCTGCGCCATGAAATGATATAGATGTGCCATTACAATGGTGCAAGTCTCCAGCAAAATCTGGGCCAATTAATTGAGGAAGTGTTGCCTCCGTTAAGGGGACTAAATGTTTTTGACCTGCTTGTTTTAAAGCTTCAGCATGCTTTAGATGTACTTCTGTTAAAGAGAAAATTTACTTTAAATCTGCTCCTCTTAAAGAACTTGCACGATTTAGATGTATTTCTCTCAAAGGTATCGTGTGCTTTAAATCTGCTCCTCTCAAAATCAGCATGCTTTCGATTTCTTAAAGGAACAGCATACTTTTAAAAGAAATTTTAAATGTAAAGCAATACAGTACTTTGTGTTATTTAAAATACAAATTTCAGGTTATTTATACATAAAATATACCTAATAATTTGGGAAAGAATGTGTGAGTATTGCTTCCTCAATACTCCCCCTCCCTTTCTCAATGCTGCCTCCATTCATCCTATCTGCAGGTCAGCTGCAATGAAGAAACGCCATAGTGAGTCTGTCACATTTGCTCTTGTACAAGGGAAGGAAGAGAGACAGCAGACCACAGCTAGGTGGTAGTTAGGGGCTTCACTCTTATTTGAGCCTGTTCAGTTTGGAAAAGGTCACCATGACAGGTATTATGAGTCCTAGTTTGCATCTTATGGTTTTATTCTCATGCTTAAACAATATGTTGTTTGGCAGATTCTGACTCGGCACTAACTCTGCCAGTGGCTAATATGGGAAATGCAAAGAATTAAGCCCACTCAAAAAAATCCCTAAATAGGGCTAAACCACTCTTTTGATAACAAATTGCAAAATACACCCAAAAATGTAAATGGTAAATCGATGGCTCAGTAGGTAAATGCACTACACAGTGTGGTACTGAGTTATACAGACCAGGAAGATCTTAGCTTTCATTGCTGTTCAGTGCTGAGTTAGCCAGTCTCAGCAGGGGCAGTAATGCAGGTGCTAAAATTGACCACAACTCTCCAGACAAAAAGGGAACCAGCAGGCCAGGGTTGTCAACCAATCACTTTTCCAACCTTCCTGGAAAGCCTGCATGTGTGTACCTCTAGTGAGGACAAGATTGGACTGTGAGGCTCCACACAGTTGAATAGCCTGCTGACACCTGCGGTCTAAGATCACACATGAAGAATGGCTGTTTAGGGGAAATGCTGAAGGGTGATCATGGACCTGTGTCCCATCAAAAGTCAGCATCTTCAAGAAAAGGGGGCAAGAGGAAAAAATCAGAAGGAAAATGACAGCAAAAATTGTATCAGTGCTAATTCCGAGCCTAAGGCAACGATACAGATTGTCTGTATTGCCTCCAGGGCTGTTCAAGACTGAAGAGATTCAATGCGGTCATTTTATATACAACATTGTTGAAATGAGTAAGTTCACCAGTAGCTGAAATAGTCATCAATAATTGTCCATTCTTCTTCCTTTTCTTAGGCTGGGTCAACAGGGAAAGGAACAGCTTTAAGAAATGGCTCAGATGCGGATCTGGTCGTCTTCCTCAGTTGTTTCCAGAGTTTCCAGGACCAGAGAGACACCAGGCATGAAATTCTTCAGGAAATTCACCAAGTACTGGAAGAGTGCTTATCAAGCATTGCATGTGAGATCAGTGATATCAGTATCAACAGAATATGGAACAGTGGCATCCCACCAAGATCGATGAGCTTCACAGTGAAATCGAAGAAGAATTCAGAATGTGTGGAGTTTGATGTTTTGCCAGCATTTGATCCATTCAGTAAGAATTGATTGTTTTAAGACACTTGCACCTATCATTAAAGCTCAAATTTAATTTTAATTCTTCCATGAGCCTCTGCTACTCATCAAGAAAGATGGGAAGAGAGTGGACCTTATCCCCTTTGCTCCATCACATGTCCCGTTCCTTGTTAAGATGATGCAACAGTTGAGTTTCCTTATTTAGTTATTAGACCTGTTGCTAAGGAAGAATATGTTACAATGCACTTTCTGAGTGTATCAGATGCAATAGCCTGTCACAGACACATAGGGACCCTTCACAGAGACATAATGAGGGATATTAGCCTAGGTTTTTGATTGGCATTATTTTAACACTGGGGTTAACCCAGTTTGGTATTAAAATGATGGCTGATGGGAAGTCTAGGATACTAAGGATACTCCTAAAGCAAATCTAGCCGGTAATGTTTCTTAATTTAATGTCTGAATTTTGTTTCCTTTTCCCTCCTTTTCTAGAGAAAGTGATTCAGTTCCTTGGCCACCAAGAGTGCTCTGGTACTTTTCCCAGCTAATCATTCTTCATACCAAGACAGGAGTGTCAACAGACCATTTTACCACGGGGAGTGGGGGAACCACTGTCTGTTTACATCTGATGACCACACACGGTCCAGTTTCCAGAAACAGCCTCTGGGTTGTGAGAAGTCAAAAACCTTCGACATTTTATTTCTCTTCCCAACCCAGGGACACTGAGGTCATTTGTACTAACCCAATGCTGCCCTGATTAAGATGAGCACTGAAACCTGGGACCTTCTTGCTCTGCTTGGCTCAAGAACCACAGCACTCTTAATTAGTGGCTTTGACATTAACTGTCTTATTAGATTACCCTAATGCTCACTATATGTCATTAATATCTAACATAATTAAGGACTATCAGGAAGCAAATACATTTCAACAGGGAAGAAGGAAAGATTAGAGAATGAGTTGCTCCACTTGCTGACACACTTGTTAGCAGCCAGATCTAAAGCAGCATTAGCAGATGCTTTGGACCAGGTCTTTAAGATAATGATCGGGTCTGATAGGGTAGACATGGAGAAGATATTTCCACTTGCAGGGGAGACCAGAACTAGGGGCCATAAATATAAGATAGTCACCAATAAATCCAACAGGGTATTCAGTTGAAATTAATTCACCCAAAGAGTCATAAGAATGTGGAACTTGCTACCACAAGGAGTAGTTGAGGCAAATAGTATGGATGCATTTAAGGGGAAGCTAGAAAAGCACATGAGGGAGAAACGAATAGAAGTGGACCTTGATAGGGTTAGATGAAGTAGGGTGGGAGGTGGCTCATGTGGAGCATAAACGCCGGCATAGACCAGTTGGGCCAAATGACCTGTTTCTGTACTGTACTTTCAATGTAACTATCCTCTTGCTTTAGGAATGGTTCGAGATCTATAGACACCTAATTGTAGACACCTTTGGGAATGTGAGGAACTTTCACAGTAGAATTTTCTCTACTTAAGATATTCCCCTGTGGCTATTCACCTTATTCACAAGATTAAATAAATTGGGGAGCATCCACTAAAATGCAGGTATACATGGTCTATTCGATTGATGGGCTAAATGGCCTGTTCTCATTAAGTACTTGTCCAATGAACCACTTGGTGCCACAAGAAGCCATTGCTCATTAATCATTTTATTTCTTGCAGTGGGACAGGATGATAAAAATGAAGCCCATCTCAAACTAATCAATTTTGTAAGCGAAAATGAAGTTTCAAGTGGGGAATTTTCTGCCTGCTTTACTGAGCTTCAGAAAGAATTTGTGAAGCAGCGTACTTCAAAACTTAAAGACTTGATTCGCCTGCTAAAGTATTGGTACAAAAAGGTGAGTAACTGGGGAACAGAGCAATTGTTAATCCTTGGTGGACCATGGGAACATCGTTACATCAAAAATAAAAAGGTAGCTAGTTTCTGTGTCTCGTCGTGCATCAGTACGACACAAGATACAGATGATTCTGGGAATGTCCCTCATTGAAAACCAGGAAATAGTTGCCTGGAATGTTTGAATGGTGGGAGCTCGATGAACTCTTGGAGAAACGTCCATTTGTGCCGTTTCTCCGGGAGCTGTGCCAGTCTCCTGCCGAAGTTATGACAGAAGATCGGCAGAACCCCACAGAAATTCAGGGTCAATATTTGGAATAATTGAAGATCTTTTATTGCCTCAAGCCAGCACATCTCCTCTACTGGAATCTGCCTTTGATCAAAGCTGTTGGAAGGAATTTGGAGGAAGGGGAGAGCTCCTGTGCATCTTCTGATTTAGGTTGAAAACATGTTATACCAGATCCTGATTCTCAAAGGTATTAAAGAGCAAATTCCCTGATGCTGTGCTCTGTGGAGGAGCTGCTTTCAATAAGGGAGTACAGAGTTGGAGCCTCATTCCTCCGACCTGCACCTCCTTTAAGCATAGCTTCCCATTGGGAGCAGGATCAGGGATTTTGCCTTTAAACCTTTTACACTGCACCCATTCCCTCAACATTATGTTTTAGAGTGACTTTCTCAGTTACTTTGGACCTGCAAATGGCAAGTTTGATCAGCCTACTCCTTTTCACAGCCAAAAGCTGCATCCAATTTTGTGGTGCCACTGGACTCCAGCGTTCACAACAAAAGACAATCAAACAAAAGTTAATTTATCACTGAAGGATCAATTGAAAAATTATGTGGTAGAAATTGGATCTCCTTGTGCCAGTTTTCAGGGCAGAAAATGGAGGTAAAAATGAATAATTTCTCAAGGCAATGCCCTGCATCCCAAGGACACCAGAAATACGTCTGATGCCATATTGGCCTTGGACAATTTTCAGGTATCCTGGGCAGTTGTTGTAAACAGGTGTTAGGCTCCTTGAATGTGTTAATGAGGGGTATAATGCCTGTTTAAGGAACTTGAATGAAATTGGTCAGTGCTGAAGCTTCGGGGCTGCTCCCCTCATTTTTTTGGCGGAGTGTCTATTGACATCACTGTGTCAGCCAATGAGGCAGGGCGGGACTTACAGCCACAGAACTCATGTGTGTTAAATCAATCCTAATCACTTAGAGTAGTGCGGTCTCTGGGCGTGATTGACGGGGGAATTACCCAATCATCTCCATTCTGGCTAAGACTAGTGATGTTACTATATGCAGCCATTATTTGGTTCTACATGCGGCCTCAACGTAAGTACATTTTTTGACACATATCTTTATGTGGAGCCGGGGGAGCAGGAGTACCCCTCCCAGCTCCAAGGCACTCCTGAGGACAGCTGCTGGGCAACCATTGTCTCCCCCCATCCCGCTCTCCTACCCCTCCCCGTAGGACCTACCTAACGGCCATTGCCGGAAAGGCAGCTGGCCCAACTTCGTCCTCATGGAACCTCCAATCTGCCTCTGGACACCCAATTGGCACCTGGAGCTTGCCTGCAATATGCTAATGATGCCTGAGACTCAATTTTGGGTGAGTTTCCGGCTTCTGGTGCACGCCTCCAGCATCCTGCCTATTTCAGTCCAAAGAATGGACCGAAGTGAATTTCTACCCAAATGTCTTTCAGATGAGATGCTAAACCCTCTCACGTGGACCCAAAATATCCCATGTCATTAATGAAAAAGGACAGGGAGTACTGCTGGAGTCCCGGGCAATATTTAGCCCTCAACTAACACCACTAAAGCACATTATCTGGCTTATTTGGGGGGTATAGTTAATACTGAGGAGGACTGCGACAAAATACAGGAAGACATTAATAAACTTGCAGAATCGGCGTGTAATTGGCAAATGAGTTTCAATATAGATAAGAATGAGGTGGTACATTTTGGTAGCAATAATAAGGAGGCCACATATTCCATGAAAAATAAGAGTCTAAACGGGGTAGAGGAGCGGAGGGATTTAGGGATCCAGATACATAGATGACTAAAAGTAGTGATGCAGATTAATAAGACCATAAAAAAAACAAACCAAGCACTGGGGTTCATTTCTAGAGGGATAGATTTGAAAGGCAGAGAAGTTATGTTAAACTTATACAGAACTTGATTAGACCACACTTGGAGTACTGCGAACAGTTCTGGTCTCCACACTATGAAAGGGATATAGAGTCACTGGAGGAGGTGCAAAAAGGATTTACTGGGACGATACCAGAAATGAGAGGTTATACCTATCAGGAAAGATTCAATAGGCTGGGGCTCTTTTCTCAAGAAAAGAGAAGACTGAGGGGTCTTTAAGATTATGAAAGGGTTTGATAGGGTAGACATAGAGATGTTGCCACTTGCGGGGGACACCAGAACTAGGGGCCATAAATATAAGATAGTCACTAACAAATCCAATAGGGAATTCAGGAGAAACATCTTCACACAGAGAGTGGTAAGAATGTGTAACTTGCTACCACAAGGAGTAGTTGAGGCGACTAGCATAGATGCATTTAAGGGGAAGCTAGATAAACACGTGAGGGAGAAAGGAATAGAACGATATGTTGATCGGGTTAGATGAAGAAGGGTGGGAGGAGGCTCACATGGAACATAAACACCAGCATGTACCTGTTGGGCCGAATGGCCTGTTTCTATGCTGTACATTCTTTGTAATTTATCTCATTGCTGTTTGTGGGATCTTGCTGTGTGCTAATTGGTTGCTGCGTTTCAATAGTGACTACAATTCAAAATACTTAAGTAACTGGGAAGTGCTTTGGAATACCTTGAGGTGGTGAAAGGTGCTCTCAATATCCAAGTTCTTTTGTTCTTTCTTTTGAATTCTGTCACACCAACACAGTGTTCTATAGGTTCATGTCTGCAATTCCCAACATGGAGCGCTTCTGTTCCAAGCCTTATCTTTGTGGAGGGATGCTGAGCAGAGATTAGGCATTTCCTCTGATGGAAGGAGAAAAAATTGGAATGAGGGCCACTCTGGGCTGATCATGTGGACTTCTTAGGGGATGCTTATGTGGCAGCATTGGTCTGGGTATAGCACCGGCCTGTCCTCTCAGGGAGGTTGTGTGGTCTCGGAAGAATAATAAAGGATAAAAATATAGAAACAAAAATACAGGATGGGGAGGAGGGGTGAATATTTTTAATATCACATTTGTGTATTTGTATTTGTCAACAATTTATTCTAGTATGTGAAGCCACGGAAATCTGAGTTGGGAAATGGAGTGCGCCTGCCTGCTAAGTATGCAGTGGAGCTGCTGACTATTTACGCCTGGGAGCAAGGCAATCACCAGGAGAGGTTTGTCACGGCTGAAGGGTTCCGGACAGTCCTTGAACTCATCTGTAGATATCGGGAGCTGTGCATCTACTGGCCCAAGTGCTACAATGTCAATAATAAAGTCATTGCAGACTTTCTACTAGAGAAACTCCGTGCCAACAGGTAAAATCTTCAACCACATTTAAAACTATAACAATTATAGCTGCTCCAGTATTTTTAGTTTATATTAACCTTCTTCTGACCTACTGTACAGACGGGCACCACAAAAAGAACTTGCATTAATATTGAGCTTCATCACATCCTCAAGATGCCCCAAAGCACTTCACAGCCTATTGGTTACTTCTGAAGTATAGTCACTGTTGTTACGTAAGCAAGCATAGCAGCCAATGCAGATTGGTCCCACAAAGAGCAGATGAAATGAATGACCAGTTAATCTGTTTTTAGTGGTGATGGTTGAGGGAGGAATTTTGCCAAGGACACCAGGAGCACATCATGCTCTTCTTCAAATAGTACCCCAGGGCTTCAATTTAACATCTCATTCGAAATATGACACCTCCAACAATGCAGCACCCTCTCATTCTAAGTCATGTACTCAAGTTCTGGATTGGGTATTGAACATTCAACCTTCTGACTCATAAACAACTGAGGAAAATTAGAGCATAATACAAAGCATATTTTCGGTAACAGTTCTACTAGAGAAAGACAACCCATGATGATGAAATAAATGCCCACTCTCCTAAGGTTTGAAAACCTCTTAAAATCAAGTAAAAAGTTGCTGTTATGTTTTGAGTTACCCATAACTGCATCAGTGTGGGTCATAAATAGTTTAGAGAAAGCCCTCATCTCCTCAGTGACAACGATCTCCTCTGACCCCAAACTGGACCACTGTTGTTGAGAGGGGTGGGACTGAGGGAAAGTACTCCCTCTGCTGGGAGTTCCTGTAACCGTGGCCTCATAGGGACCCAGCATAAGGTTGAAGACCAATATGCCGAGTGAGAAATGTACCAGATTCCTGATGGGCGGAAGAGGATTTAAGGCGGAATGTTTAAACATGTTTTAGAGTGATCCCCGTGGTGACAATCTGGCATCTCTGGGGTGAGTGGGGGCAACGTTCCCCGGCCTTCCCAGCCACCGGAACCATATTTTGTGGCCTCTGGAGGCAGGCAGGTGCCTGAGATTCAACCCTAGTGGCCTAGATGCCCGGCAGCCCCATGTAAATTAGGTGACCTCCCATTAACCCCGCATCCTGCAGCAAGGTCGCTGGCAGAGGACTTGGGTGGCTGTTGAAATAATGTCCCCATGGGCCTCATTTCAGCCCCATTTTGTAATTTCTGAATTACCTCCTCCGATTCCACAGCCCCTCCATGTTTGGTATTTTCTCCAAATTTGACCAATTTACATTAAGTTTCAGAATCCAAGTCATTGTTGTGAATTAGAAACAGGAGTGGTCCCAACACCAAACCTAGGGGCACCCCATTTAGTACTTCCGCTCCCCCCTCCCCCTGCAATCCCAACATAACTTCACTAACCTGTTGTTTTCTATCTTTCAGCCAACTTCTTATCCATTCCCAACATTTGTTCAGAATCTCCATTGTATAACTAATAGTCTTTCTTGTGGCACATATTAAAGTTCCTCATCAAATGTTCAGTCCAGTTTATGACTCATACATGGTTAATAATTGTTGTTGGTATGGTTTTATTTTTCAGGCCAATACTTCTTGACCCAGCTGATCCGACTGGAAATGTGGCTTCATCCGCTGGTTGGCAGGTGATGGTAAATGAGGCCAGGAAATGCCTGAGCATGCCATGTGTCTCTGGAGTCCAAGGGTGGGCTGTCGAGGTAAAATGGTATTAATAAATGATGCAGTTCTGATACAAGGGAATGTAGATTGTAGAAAATCTGTAGATTGAGATAATAGATGCAGGAGTTCCTTCTGTCCAGAATAGACTTGAAGAGGTCACACAGGTGAATGGACATTGTTCTCATTATTTACCTCAATCCTCAATTGGAAACCTTCATTCTTTTCATCGGGTCTGGTACTGATAGATCTTTAATATTTGACAGCTGGGCTATGTAAAGTCACACAAATCAGAAACTTCCCAGGTTCAATCCTCAGTCCATAGTGAGTTAACTGATCTCAGCTGGGTGACTGTGGGAGTGCTATAGTTGGTCTCAGCACCCCTGCACGGGAGATGGGGAAGGAATCAGCTAAGATTCCCACTGACCAGCATATTGTATGTGTGTGGAGATCAGATAGGGACAGGATCAGACTTGGTTGTGATGCCCTCCATGGTTGAATGGTCAAACAACACTTACTGTCCAAGCTCACACATAAAAAGTGGCCACTCGGGTGAGTGGTGAGTGAAGCCCATGGAATCGAGGGAAAAGCACGGACTTG
The DNA here is from genome assembly GCF_035084215.1 of Heptranchias perlo. Lineage (NCBI taxonomy): Eukaryota > Metazoa > Chordata > Chondrichthyes > Hexanchiformes > Hexanchidae > Heptranchias > Heptranchias perlo. Next base: position 34,028,124 of record NC_090349.1, read on the forward strand.
GTTAGGAAGTTGGCTGAGTGAAAGGCGACAGAGAGTAGGGATAATGGGTAGGTATTCACATTGGCAGGATGTGACTAGTGGAGTCCCGCAGGGATCTGTCTTGGAGCCTCAATTATACACAATATTTATTATCGACTTAGATGAAGGCATAGAAAGTCTCATATCTAAGTTTGCCGATGACACAAAGATTGGTGGCATTGTAAGCAGTGTAGATGAAAACATAAAATTACAAAGCGATGTTGATAGATTAGGGAATGGGCAAAACTGTGGCAAATGGAATTCAATGTAGACAATGTGAGGTCATCCACTTTGGATCAAAAAAGGATAGAACAGGGTACTTTCTAAATGGTAAAAAGTTAAAAACAGTGGATGTCCAAAGGGACTTAGGGGTTCAGGTACGTAGATCATTGAAGTGTCATGAACAAGTGCAGAAAATAATCAATAAGGCTAATGGAATGCTGGCCTTTATATCTCGAGGACTAGAGTACAAGGGGGTAGAAGTTATGCTGCAGCTATACAAAACCCTGGTTAGACCACACCTGGAGTACCGTGACCGGTTCTGGGCACCGCACCTTCGGAAGGACATATTGCAGCATAGGTTTACTAGAATGATACCCGGACTTCAAGGGTTAAGTTACGAGGAGAGATTACACAAATTGGGGTTGTATTCTCTAGAGTTTCGAAGGTTAAGAGGTGATCTGATCGAAGTTTATAAGATATTAAGGGGAACAGATAGGGTGGATAGAGAGAAACTATTTCCGCTGGTTGGGGATTTTAGGAGTAGGGGGCACAGTCTAAAAATTAGAGCCAAATCTTTCAGGAGCGAGATTAGAAAATACTTCTACACACAAAGGGTGGTAGAAGTTTGGAACTCTCTTCCGCAAATGGCAATTGATACTAGCTCAATTGCTAAATTTAAATCTGAGATAGATAGCTTTTTGGCAACCAAAGGTATTAAGGGATATGGGCCAAAGGCAGGTATATGGAGCTAGATCACAGATCAGCCATGATCTTAACAAATGGCGGAGCAGGCTCGAGGGGCTGAATGTCCTACTCCTGTTCCTATGTTCCTATGTACTGGAGTGTAGCTATCACCCCAGCAAGAATCAATCAGGAGAGGACAGGAAGAAAATTAGGGAAATATAATTATCGTAATACTTACAAAAAATACTGAACTGAGTCTGTGTCTTTTTCAGTCCCCAAAATAAAAAAGCAGAAAACATTTTATTTCTTGTGCTTTTTTTTCTTGTCTTAGCCAGTGAAGGAGTTTGGAATCACAGTGATTGGCCTGGACGGTTCCTCGTTACAACAGAATGCGAACCTTTATAGCAAAATCTCAATGATCAAACAACAAATCGAGCAACACACGAGGATTCCAGTTCAGCAGCAACGCCTGATATTTAATAAAACCATTCTGATTGACAACAAAACCTTGTTGGATTCCGGAATATTCTTTGATGCAACTCTTCACCTACTCATGACAAACGAAATGGAAATATGTGTCAAGAAAACAGATGGGCAGAACCTGACACTAAATGTACAGAGAACTGACACTGTTTTGAGTCTGAAAAATAAAATTGAATCTTTGGAGCGCCTTCGTTCAGACCAGTATTACCTGACCTTTGAATCGAGGCAACTAGAAGATGGACGCACACTGGAATACTATGGCATTAAGCCACATTCTGACATTTTCATCAACCTGCGTCTGCGTGGTGGCAGGGAGGTTCAGCTCCTTAATGCGGAGCATCATAATTAAACAGTTTGAAAATCAATAGCAATACTAATGACTTTAAATTGAATTTTGAGATTGAATTAGAATTAGTTAAAACTGTTTTGTGACAGGTTAATGCATATTAATCGTTTCCACTGATCTGCCTGAATCTGACCAAAATGCCTATAATTTAAACAGAATTCACGTTGTAAGATTAAGCCTTTTACATGATATTTTTCTAGTTTTTAAAACTTATGTTTAGTGTGGGTGTTTTTAACACATTAAACATATAAACCACTCACTTTTGCATCAGGCATTCTAATACATTCAACGAGCTCACGCTTATAGAAATTAGATTAAGCATTAACACACAAACAGCTAAAAGGACAGAAATGATCAAATTAAACTACCCATAAGGTGGAGGGTTGCTTCCATCTACCCAAGGAGAGAAAACTGGTTTTACAGCACATCTGATCAAGGATGAGAACAGAGACACTGAGAAAGTCCAAACCTTTAATAAGACAAGATAGAGCGGCCCTCCACATTCCAGTGTCTTGGGTAAATAAGAGAAGAAATTAGGAGCTGTAAACAACCCACTCATGTATAAGTGACCAGGCTATTTAATACAGGAAGCTTTAAGTCTTGATTTCTTGTAGAAGCCCCAGATGTGAATCCATGAGGTTGCTTCCATCTACCCAAGGAGAGAAAGGGTCAAATCGTTTCTTTCTTTGTTATAGTGTTGTTCACATTGTGTAAACTATATCTATATTAAGATGTGTCACAAAATAAACTAACAAGTTTCAACCATATTTGCACACTCGTAACAGGGTAAGGCTTAAGTGTGGCTGATTCTGTGCATTTTGAAACATGTATCTTAAAGTTTTAGTCATTGAAGGAATGGTACTTAGAGTAGAATATATTTACCCTCATCCCTCCAGAGATCATTGCACTTTTTTGGGCTTTTATTTGTTTTTTGTTAGAATGTGGTCCCACCACTCGCTCCTCCAGGTCAGTTGGTGTGACAGATATCTGCCTTGGGGAATTAGAGTCATTCTGTGGTTTGGACAATAACTTGTCTGCTCTGTCAACGGGCATTAAGATGAAGGCCAGTTGGCAGGAGCACTACTCTGCTCAAAATTAACTGAATAACAATCGTTTACATTTATTTTATGTTTTGTATTGGCAGCAATTCTTACTGCAGTAGTGAACAAATAAACTGCTTTAAAGTTCAATAGACTGTTAGACTGGTTTTGCTCATTCGTAGATTACGTATTCATTTGCTGTAATTATCTGTTATGAATGCATTATAAGTTTGTTTATATATAAAGGTGCAGTGAGTAGATTATTTGTCAAGTAAACTGCATATATTATAATAATCCTAGAAAAATACAGCACAAAGGAGGCCATTCGGCCCATCGTGTCTGTGCCGGCTTTTTGAAAGAACTATTCAATTATTCCTATTCGCCTGCTCATTCCCCATGGCCCTGCAAACCTTTTCATTTCAAGTATATATCTAATTCCCTTTTGAAAATTACTATTGAATCTGCTTCCACGATACCACAATAAGTTAACTATCAAATGCTGCACAAAAAAGATCCTTCGTAATAGTGAGCCTATCAATCTATGTCCTAACTTACAAGGCAGGACTTGCTTTTGGATCTCCAGATACTAATTAGTAAATCGCTAACCTTTAATACTGTTATACTGTTCCCATATCTGGGAAGGCTCTGTCACACCTCTCATTCAGGCCTGGATGAACTGCAAGTTAAGGATTTCACCTGCCAGCCAATCATTCTCTCACCTCTAAACTTCAATGTAAACAAAAAGCATAATACTGCGGATGCTGGAAATCTGAATAAATCAGAAAATGCTGGAAATGCACAGCGGGTCAGGTAGCATTGGTGGAGAGAACAGACAAGTGTTTGTTTTGGTTTCAGACCTTTTGTGAAAATTGGAAGATATGACCAATGAACAGCATTTAAAAAGGAACAGAGCATGTGAAGAGGGAGGGAAAACACACACACACACACACAGGAAAAGAAATAGAATGATCTGTAAATGGTGAAGTGAAAAACAGGATATAGCTAAATGGCAGAAGTGATACGAGGATGAGACAATAGGAGGTATAATGAGAGAAATCAAAGAAATAAAAGACATAGAGATGGAGAGAGCGTCGGAGGAGTGCGGCATGCCAAGGGAGTGACCACAAGTACTTAAACCAGAGTGCAGCAGAGCAGTAGCAGAGCATCAGGTGAGTGCAGAAAACAAACACAGAAAATTTGCTAAAGTGCCGTCAGTCGATGTAGTGGAGGAGACTGTGAGAGCTAAGGCAAGTCAATTTAGTATACACTCCATAATATTAATTGTAGTTAGTTATCATTGATTAGGAAATAACTATCTTTAAAAGGGTAAGTAAATAAAGAAATAAATATCTAAGGGGATAAAATAAACTAAGTAGGGGATACTAACAGTGAAGGGCTCCAAAATTGTTTTAAACAAGAATCTGGTATACATTAATATTAAATAAGGAAATAATAAATAGGAGTTAAAGGGGTACTAAGATGAAACATAATAGGCATATATATATACAATATAGGTAGACTCTAAATAGAATGGTGGGACAGCTAAAACCCATTGCCTGCAATCCTGTGCCATGTGGGAACTCCAGGACACTTCAGATGTCCTGGGTAACCACGTGTGCAGGAAGTGCCTCCGGATGTTTGAGCTCGAGCTCAAGGTTTCTCGGCTTGAGGAGTGGCTGGAGTCACTGCAGGGCATGTGGGATGCTGAGAATTTCCTGGATCGTACATTCCAGTAGGTGGTCATCCCACAGCCACAGAGGGCTCAGGACAGTAAGTGGGTGGCCATCTGACGGGGTGGAAGAGGCAAGCAGGAATGCGCCTCTCACTAACCATTTTTCAGTATTGAATACCAGCGAGGGTGATGGCACTTCGAAGGAGTGCAGTCCGGAGCATGGCACCGTGAGGCAAAGGACTGCACAGGGGGGCACAGTGAAGTGTAGGAATGCAGTGGTTATAGGGGAATCCAGGGTAAAAGACATCACTGAGAGGATGCAGAACATTTTGAGGGGGGAAGGGGAACAGCCAGAAGTCGTGGTCTATGCAGGAACCAACGACATGGGAAGGAAAAGGGTTGAGGTCCCGCAGTCAGTGTTTCAGGAGTTAGGGAGGAAGTTAAAAAGCAGGACCTCAAAGGTAGTAATCTCTGGATTACTCCCAGTGCCACGCATTAGTGAGTATAGGAATAGTATAGAAATAGGGCAAGACAGGTTAATGTAGATTGTGGTTGGGATCAGATCAGCCATGATCTTATTGAATGGCGGAGCAGGCTCGAGGGGCCGATTGGCCTACTCCTGCTCCAATTTCTTATGTTCTTATGTTCTTATGTGTGGCTGGAGAAATGGTGCAGGAGGGAGGGCTTCAGATTCGTGGGGCATTGGGACCAGTTGAGGGGCAGGAGGGATCTGTTCAAGATGGACGGGTTGCACCTCAACAGAGCTGGGACCAATGTCCTCGCAGGGAGTTTAACTACTGCTGTGGGGAGGGTTTAAATTAATTTGGCTGGGGGATGGGCACTCGGATGAAACATTCGAGAGGAGAAACAGGGTGCACAGAGGACTGGGAGAGACAAGTAGCACTAGAGTAAAGAATAGTTCACAAATAAGAGATCAGATGGGGGCAAATACGAGGCAGTCTAAGGTGAGTTTGGAGTGCATGTATGTAAATGCACGTAGCGTGGTAAATAAGGTTGGTGAACTGCAGGCACAAGTCGTCACATGGGACTATGATATAGTGGCAATAACAGAGACCTGGCTCAAAGGAGAGGAGGATTGGGTATTTAATATTCCTGGCTACAAGGTATTCAGGAAAGACAGGCAAGGAAAGAAAGCAAGGTTGGGGGTGGGGGTGACAGGTGGCAATATTCATCAAAGAAACTATTATAGCATTGAAAAGGGATGATGTAGTTGAGGGGTCAAAGACAGAATCTATTTGGTTAGTATTAAAGAGGAGGTACTTTAAAGGTTGACAGTACTCAAAGTAGAAAAGTCACCCGGTCAGATGGATTGCATCCTAGGTTGCTGTGGGAAGTAAGGGTAGAAATTGCAGAGGCTCTGGCCACAATCTTCCAATCCTACTTAGATATAGGGGCACTGTTAGAGGACTGGAGGATGGCAAATGTTACACCCATGTTCAAAAAAGGGGAGAGGGATAAACCCAGCAATGACAGGCCAGTCAGCCTAACGTCGGTGGTAAGGAAACTTTTAGAGACAATAATCTAGGACAAAATTAATTGGCACTTGGAAATATTGGACTGATAAATGATAGTCAGCACAGATTTGTTAAAGGAAAATCGTGTTTGACTAACTTGATTGAGTTTTTTGATGAAGTAATGGAAAGGGTTGATATGGGTAGTGCAGGTGGTATTGTGTATATGGACGTTCAAAAGGCATTTGATAAAATACCACATAATGGACTTCTTAGCAAAATTAAAGCCCATGGAATTAAAGGGACAGTGGCAGCGTGGATACAAAATTGGCTAAAGGACAAAAAGCACAGAGTAGTGGTGAATGGTTGTTTTTCAGACCGGAAGGAAGTATGCAGTAGTGTTCCCCAGGGGTCGGTATAGGACCACTGCTTTTTTTGATATATATTAATGACCTGGACTGCGGTATAATTTCAAAGTTTGCAGATGACAAGAAACTTGGAAATGTAGTAAACAATGTGGAGGATTGTAGCAGACTTCAGGAGGACACAGACAGACTGGTGAAATGGGAAGATTCAAGGCTAATGAAATTTAACACAGAGGAGTGTGAAGTGATACATTTTGGTAGGAAGAATGAGGAGAGGCAATATAAACTAAAAGGTATTTTATATATTTTATGAATTTATTTTATAAATTTTATAGGGGGTGCAGGAACAGAGAGCCCTGGGGGTGTATGTACACAAATCTTTGAACATGGCAGGCCAAGTTGAGAAGGCTGTTAAAAAAAGCATATGGGATCTTGGGCTTTATTAATAGATGTAAGGAATCTTACAACACCAGGTTATAGTCCAACAAATTTATTTTAAAATCACAAGCTTTCGGAGATTATCTCCTTCGTCAGATAAATGAATGAAAATGTTCTCAAATCGCATATCTTATACGATGTTGGGACAGCATCACACCAATCAAAAGGTGTCGTTGTTATTCAAACAGGCCAGTCACGGAGAACAGCACGTCCCAGTACACTCGATATACATTGTGTCTTTTACACAGGCAGGCAGAAAGAAACTCAAAATGGCAGAGAGAGAGAGAGAGAGAGAGAGAGAGAATTTTAAAAAACATATAAATTTTTTCCCCCTTTTTGCTGGTGGGGTTACGTGTAGCGTGACATGAACCCAAGATCCCGGTTGAGGCCGTCCTCATGGGTGCGGAACTTGGCTATCAACTTCTGCTCGACGATTTTGCGTTGTCGTGTGTCTCGAAGGCCGCCTTGGAGAACGCTTACCCGAAGATCGGTGGCTGAATGTCCTTGACTGCTAAAGTGTTCCCCGACTGGGAGGGAACCCTCCTGTTTGGCGATTGTTGCGCGGTGTCCGTTCATCCGTTGTCGCAGCGTCTGCATGGTCTCGCCAATGTACCATGCTCCGGGGCATCCTTTCCTGCAACATATGAGGTAAACAACGTTGGCCGAGTCACAGGAGTATGAACCATGTACCTGGTGGGTGGTGTCCTCTCGTGTGATGGTGGTATCCGTGTCGATGATCTGGCAAGTCTTGCAGAGGTTGCCGTGGCAAGGTTGTGTGGTGTCGTGGACGCTGTTCTCCTGAAAACTGGGTAACTTGCTGCGAACGATGGTCTGTTTGAGGTTGGGTGGCTGTTTAAAGGCGAGCAGTGGAGGCGTGGGGATGGCCTTAGCGAGGTGTTCGTCGTCATCGATGACATGTTGAAGGCTGCGGAGAACATGGTGTAGTTTCTCCGCTCCAGGGAAGTACTGGACGACGAAGGGTACTCTGTTGGTTGCGTCCCGTGTTTGTCTTCTGAGGAGGTCTATGCGATTCTTCGCTGTGGCCCGTCGGAACTGTCGATCGACAAGTCGAGCGTCATATCCCGTTCTTACGAGGGCGTCTTTCAGCGTCTGTAGGTGTCCATCGCGTTCCTCCTCGTCTGAGCAGATCCTGTGTATTCATAGGGCCTATTTATTAATAGAGGCATAGAGTAAAAAAGCAAGGAAGTTATGCTAAACCTTTATAAATCACTAGTTAGGCCTCAGCTGGAACATTGTGTTCAATTCTGGGCACCAAACTTTAGGAAGAATGTCAAGGAAGAGTTGTTATGATCTGGAATGCACTGCCTGAAAGGGTGGTGCAAGCAGATTTAATAATAATTTTCAAAAGGGAATGGATAAATACTTAGGCTATGGTGAAAGAGCAGGGGAGTGGGACTAATTAGATTGCTCTTTCAAAGAGCTGGCACAGGCACGATGGGCCAAATGACCTTCTTCTGTGCTGTATCATGCTATGAAACTACAATGAAACTAAGAATGTGTAAATAGTTTAAAAAGGTGGGAAAATGAAGCAGGTAGAAAGAAAAGCATGAGGAACTGGCAAAGGAACAAAAGACCAAGGTGCAGACCACCTCACCAGCATAGTGTTCTGATGGTCCTCGCCCCAAGCACCAACATGTTCCTTCCTCCTGTCCGCAGAAATACTATCGCATCCCATCCCACGTTGTCAGCACTTCTTGCCAAAGAGAAAGTGGGAGATGTAGTTAAGGTCCAAAGTTATTAAAGTCCATATTAAGGCCAGAGGGCCACAAATGCCTTACAGGGGGTGCTATTCCTCGAAATTGCTATGAACTTCATTGGAACAGTGTAGGAGGCTGAAAACAGGGAGCTGTTGAACCCCTCAATCTTAAAAACATCATCCCTTCATTTATTTTGTTAAATGTTTTATTTGTGACAAGTTAACTGATAAAATGGAACTAATCATCTAAACAATACAAGATATAAAAATACAGTGCATCACAGCTGTCAATTTATCAAATTAATGAAATGCTTTGGTCCTGAAATTCAGGGGTCCCACTCCACCAGTATAAGTGAGGTGGAGTGAAACCCCTCTCTCTGCCTAAACACAAGGCCACAGGTCCCATCCCAAATTACAGGTGTTATAAATTGGATAGGCAGGTGGTGAAGGATGGAAATTAGAGCCTGGTCTTCAGTTGCTTCCAAGTCTTTATTCACAGAGATCCATATTACCAGCTCCACACCCGAGATAAGCTCTCATTTAAATGGATACCAGAGAGTCCAATTGATACCCACCACCTGAATGCAATTAACACTAATTGATATAAATCATACAATTAACAGCAGGGACAAAGTCATTTCCAAGGTCATGATGGGCAGTCGGAACCTGCAAGAGTGCTTCAGTGAACAAATCTATCCTAATTTTTGCTATGCCAAGTAACCTGAATTTCCTCCGTGTCCATTCACTTGCACATATTGGCTGCTGTTCCGGACCTAAGCTTCTAAGTTTACAATGCTCCTTTGCTGCCCAGGTTAGGTGTAGAAAGTTTGTGGCATGCAAGCAATGTCCATAAACTTAATCAGAGTTGGAAATTTCTGGCCAGTTATCCTTTCGCTCTGTTTCTCAGACGGCAGATCACCCACCATTAGTGTTCCAACGGGGGCCCCACCCCGAGTACTAACCCGCTCCATGCGCCCCCCCCCCCCATCCCCAAAAACGCCAGCACACCCATCCCACATTGCCAGCACCTACTGCCAGGGAGAAAATGGGAGCAGTTGTCAAGGTCTCAAGTTATTTAAAATCAATGTTAAGGCCACAGGGCTGCAAAGTGCCTAGATGAAGTGTTGTTCCTTAAGCTTACGTTTAGCTTCATTGGAACACTGTAGAAAGCAAAAGACACAGAGGTCAGAGTGGGAATGGGATGGAATGACAAGTGATAGGGAATTTGGGGTCACACTTGCCAACAGAACAGAGGTGTTCAGCAAAGCCATTGCATATATGCTTTTGATTTCCCCCATGTAGAGGAGACTGCACCTTGAGCAGCGAGTACAGTATACTAGGTTGGATGAAGTACATGTAAATTGCAGCCTCACACAGAAGGAGCGTTTGGGGCTCTGGACAGTGGTGTGGGAGGAGTTGAAAGAGCAAGTGTTACATCTCCTGCACTTGCGTGGGAAGGTGCAAGGGAAAGCCGAACAGGTGATAAAGGTGATGGAAGAGTGAATCAGAGTGTAATGGAGGGAACAGTCCCTTTGGAATGCTGAGTGGGAGGGGAAGGGAAGATGGTGGTGGGAATGTTTTGAAGGTGGCAGAAATGGCGGAAGATGATCTGTCGGCTGAGGACAGGCAGGGCTCAGCTTTGATCCCTACTGACATTCAGCATCAAACCTCAGTCAGTGCGGCACTGGTGGACTGCTAATATCATAACACGAGTCAACACCTTGAAGAAAGAAAGGAAGGATAAGGCAGATAACTGTAAAATAAAGGGGCTATAGGTGGAAATATAGGATCAGATAATCCAATACTGTAAGGAGCCGTTTTGCTGCAGTCTTCCTCTGAAGGGAATGTCATCAGTGCAGTGGGAAGGACTCAAACTTTATAATTAGATTTTTTCCAACAAATTCCCTTTGAATTAGGGAGGAACTCTGTCTTCTTCGTTGTTTCCCCTGCAGGACCGTTGTAATGTCAGTTCAGATTACAAACTCAAGACCCTAGAGGAGAAGGGGAAGCAAACTTGAGGTGTGGGAAAGAAGGAAGCTATAATAATATTTTCCATTAACTCGTGACCAGTGCCAGTGTCATGTTGAATTTTACAGACTGGTCTGGCAACTGGAGAAATGAAACTGAAACCAAAGAGAGCCGAGAGTTAAGTTTCCGAGGAAATCGAAACGAATTTGGTGTTGATCTAGAATCAACTGCATAGCGATGAACTGAAAAATATGAACATTGGATTGGGTGTAGATCCAAATCAGTGATGTGGATAACATTTGATATAAGGAGGCTGCAGTCACACCAGCCTCACTGGTGTGAAAGCTGGAAAGATGGAAAAGATGGAGCTTTACAGCACTGAGCACAGGAGGTTGGACAATTTCATTAAAAATAACCTGGAGCCGAATAAATTTAACATCGATGTGAGGAACGCCGTGCACAGGATCTGTGAATTTTTAAAGACTCGGTGTTTTATCGAACAACCTGAGATCAAAGTAATCAAAGCCGTTAAAGTAAGCTATTTTATTTTTACTGGAGAATATTTAATTAAAAGTGTTTACAATAATTTACTATTTAATATATCAGCTACTTTACCTTGCTTATGAATGGAGGTGTTTTCTGATGTGATTACTAATTTTTAATTATTTTAAACATTTAAGTTTCCTGTTTTCTGCGCTTAACTTCCCTTCTCCAGAAGGTGTAGGCTCGCTCTGGGATACAGTTCCACGGGTGCCGGTTGCCACCGGTACCTCACCCAAGTTAACGGGGTTGGGCAGGATGGCCATAATTTCCCGGGGAATTCTGCGCCATGAAATGATATAGATGTGCCATTACAATGGTGCAAGTCTCCAGCAAAATCTGGGCCAATTAATTGAGGAAGTGTTGCCTCCGTTAAGGGGACTAAATGTTTTTGACCTGCTTGTTTTAAAGCTTCAGCATGCTTTAGATGTACTTCTGTTAAAGAGAAAATTTACTTTAAATCTGCTCCTCTTAAAGAACTTGCACGATTTAGATGTATTTCTCTCAAAGGTATCGTGTGCTTTAAATCTGCTCCTCTCAAAATCAGCATGCTTTCGATTTCTTAAAGGAACAGCATACTTTTAAAAGAAATTTTAAATGTAAAGCAATACAGTACTTTGTGTTATTTAAAATACAAATTTCAGGTTATTTATACATAAAATATACCTAATAATTTGGGAAAGAATGTGTGAGTATTGCTTCCTCAATACTCCCCCTCCCTTTCTCAATGCTGCCTCCATTCATCCTATCTGCAGGTCAGCTGCAATGAAGAAACGCCATAGTGAGTCTGTCACATTTGCTCTTGTACAAGGGAAGGAAGAGAGACAGCAGACCACAGCTAGGTGGTAGTTAGGGGCTTCACTCTTATTTGAGCCTGTTCAGTTTGGAAAAGGTCACCATGACAGGTATTATGAGTCCTAGTTTGCATCTTATGGTTTTATTCTCATGCTTAAACAATATGTTGTTTGGCAGATTCTGACTCGGCACTAACTCTGCCAGTGGCTAATATGGGAAATGCAAAGAATTAAGCCCACTCAAAAAAATCCCTAAATAGGGCTAAACCACTCTTTTGATAACAAATTGCAAAATACACCCAAAAATGTAAATGGTAAATCGATGGCTCAGTAGGTAAATGCACTACACAGTGTGGTACTGAGTTATACAGACCAGGAAGATCTTAGCTTTCATTGCTGTTCAGTGCTGAGTTAGCCAGTCTCAGCAGGGGCAGTAATGCAGGTGCTAAAATTGACCACAACTCTCCAGACAAAAAGGGAACCAGCAGGCCAGGGTTGTCAACCAATCACTTTTCCAACCTTCCTGGAAAGCCTGCATGTGTGTACCTCTAGTGAGGACAAGATTGGACTGTGAGGCTCCACACAGTTGAATAGCCTGCTGACACCTGCGGTCTAAGATCACACATGAAGAATGGCTGTTTAGGGGAAATGCTGAAGGGTGATCATGGACCTGTGTCCCATCAAAAGTCAGCATCTTCAAGAAAAGGGGGCAAGAGGAAAAAATCAGAAGGAAAATGACAGCAAAAATTGTATCAGTGCTAATTCCGAGCCTAAGGCAACGATACAGATTGTCTGCATTGCCTCCAGGGCTGTTCAAGACTGAAGAGATTCAATGCGGTCATTTTATATACAACATTGTTGAAATGAGTAAGTTCACCAGTAGCTGAAATAGTCATCAATAATTGTCCATTCTTCTTCCTTTTCTTAGGCTGGGTCAACAGGGAAAGGAACAGCTTTAAGAAATGGCTCAGATGCGGATCTGGTCGTCTTCCTCAGTTGTTTCCAGAGTTTCCAGGACCAGAGAGACACCAGGCATGAAATTCTTCAGGAAATTCACCAAGTACTGGAAGAGTGCTTATCAAGCATTGCATATGAGATCAGTGATATCAGTATCAACAGAATATGGAACAGTGGCATCCCACCAAGATCGATGAGCTTCGCAGTGAAATCGAAGAAGAATTCAGAATGTGTGGAGTTTGATGTTTTGCCAGCATTTGATCCATTCAGTAAGAATTGATTGTTTTAAGACACTTGCACCTATCATTAAAGCTCAAATTTAATTTTAATTCTTCCATGAGCCTCTGCTACTCATCAAGAAAGATGGGAAGAGAGTGGACCTTATCCCCTTTGCTCCATCACATGTCCCGTTCCTTGTTAAGATGATGCAACAGTTGAGTTTCCTTATTTAGTTATTAGACCTGTTGCTAAGGAAGAATATGTTACAATGCACTTTCTGAGTGTATCAGATGCAATAGCCTGTCACAGACACATAGGGACCCTTCACAGAGACATAATGAGGGATATTAGCCTAGGTTTTTGATTGGCATTATTTTAACACTGGGGTTAACCCAGTTTGGTATTAAAATGATGGCTGATGGGAAGTCTAGGATACTAAGGATACTCCTAAAGCAAATCTAGCCGGTAATGTTTCTTAATTTAATGTCTGAATTTTGTTTCCTTTTCCCTCCTTTTCTAGAGAAAGTGATTCAGTTCCTTGGCCACCAAGAGTGCTCTGGTACTTTTCCCAGCTGATCATTCTTCATACCAAGACAGGAGTGTCAACAGACTATTTTACCACGGGGAGTGGGGGAACCACTGTCTGTTTACATCTGATGACCACACACGGTCCAGTTTCCAGAAACAGCCTCTGGGTTGTGAGAAGTCAAAAACCTTCTACATTTTATTTCTCTTCCCAACCCAGGGACACTGAGGTCATTTGTAGTAACCCAATGCTGCCCTGATTAAGATGAGCACTGAAACCTGGGACCTTCTTGCTCTGCTTGGCTCAAGTACCACAGCACTCTTAATTAGTGGCTTTAACATTAACTGTCATATTAGATTATCCTAATGCTCACTATATGTCATTAATATCTAACATAATTAAGGACTATCAGGAAGCAAATACATTTCAACAGGGAAGAAGGAAAGATTAGAGAATGAGTTGCTCCACTTGCTGACACACTTGTTAGCAGCCAGATCTAAAGCAGCATTAGCAGATGCTTTGGACCAGGTCTTTAAGTTAATGATCGGGTCTGATAGGGTAGACATGGAGAAGATATTTCCACTTGCAGGGGAGACCAGAACTAGGGGCCATAAATATAAGATAGTCACCAATAAATCCAATAGGGAATTCAGTTGAAATTAATTCACCCAAAGAGTCATAAGAATGTGGAACTTGCTACCACAAGGAGTAGTTGAGGCAAATAGTATGGATGCATTTAAGGGGAAGCTAGAAAAGCACATGAGGGAGAAACGAATAGAAGTGGACCTTGATAGGGTTAGATGAAGTAGGGTGGGAGGTGGCTCATGTGGAGCATAAACGCCGGCATAGACCAGTTGGGCCAAATGACCTGTTTCTGTACTGTACTTTCAATGTAACTATCCTCTTGCTTTAGGAATGGTTCGAGATCTATAGATACCTAATTGTAGACACCTTTAGGAATGTGAGGAACTTTCACAGTAGAATTTTCTCTACTTAGGATATTCCCCTGTGGCTATTCACCTTATTCACAAGATTAAATAAATTGGGGAGCATCCACTAAAATGCAGGTATACATGGTCTATTCGATTGATGGGCTAAATGGCCTGTTCTCATTAAGTACTTGTCCAATGAACCACTTGGTGCCACAAGAAGCCATTGCTCATTAATCATTTTATTTCTTGCAGTGGGACAGGACGATAAAAATGAAGCCCATCTCAAACTAATCAATTTTGTAAGCGAAAATGAAGTTTCAAGTGGGGAATTTTCTGCCTGCTTTACTGAGCTTCAGAAAGAATTTGTGAAGCAGCGTACTTCAAAACTTAAAGACTTGATTCGCCTGCTAAAACATTGGTACAAAAAGGTGAGTAACTGGGGAACAGAGCAATTGTTAATCCTTGGCGGACCATGGGAACATCGTTACATCAAAAATAAAAAGGTAGCTAGTTTCTGTGTCTCGTCGTGCATCAGTACGACACAAGATACAGATGATTCTGGGAATGTCCCTCATTGAAAACCAGGAAATAGTTGCCTGGAATGTTTGAATGGTGGGAGCTCGATGAACTCTTGGAGAAACGTCCATTTGTGCCGTTTCTCCGGGAGCTGTGCCAGTCTCCTGCCGAAGTTACGACAGGAGATCGGCAGAACCCCACAGAAATTCAGGGTCAATATTTGGAATAATTGAAGATCTTTTATTGCCTCAAGCCAGCACATCTCCTCTACTGGAATCTGCCTTTGATCAAAGCTGTTGGAAGGAATTTGGAGGAAGGGGAGAGCTCCTGTGCATCTTCTGATTTAGGTTGAAAACATGTTATACCAGATCCTGATTCTCAAAGGTATTAAAGAGCAAATTCCCTGATGCTGTGCTCTGTGGAGGAGCTGCTTTCAATAAGGGAGTACAGAGTTGGAGCCTCATTCCTCCGACCTGCACCTCCTTTAAGCATAGCTTCCCATTGGGAGCAGGATCAGGGATTTTGCCTTTAAACCTTTTACACTGCACCCATTCCCTCAACATTATGTTTTAGAGTGACTTTCTCAGTTACTTTGGACCTGCAAATGGCAAGTTTGATCAGCCTACTCCTTTTCACAGCCAAAAGCTGCATCCAATTTTGTGGTGCCACTGGACTCCAGCGTTCACAACAAAAGACAATCAAACAAAAGTTAATTTATCACTGAAGGATCAATTGAAAAATTATGTGGTAGAAATTGGATCTCCTTGTGCCAGTTTTCCGGGCAGAAAATGGAGGTAAAAATGAACAATTTCTCAAGGCAATGCCCTGCATCCCAAGGACACCAGAAATACGTCTGATGCCATATTGGCCTTGGACAATTTTCAGGTATCCTGGGCAGTTGCTGTAAACAGGTGTTAGGCTCCTTGAATGTGTTAATGAGGGGTATAATGCCTGTTTAAGGAACTTTAATGAAATTGGTCAGTGCTGAAGCTTCGGGGCTGCTCCCCTCATTTTTTTGGCGGAGTATCTATTGACATCACTGTGTCAGCCAATGAGGCAGGGCGGGACTTACAGCCACAGAACTCGTGTGTAAAATCAATCCTAATTTCTTAGAGCAGTGCGGTCTCTGGGCGTGATTGACGGGGGAATTACCCAATCATCTCCATTCTGGCTAAGACTAGTGATGTTACTATATGCAGCCATTATTTGGTTCTACATGCGGCCTCAACGTAAGTACATTTTTTGACACATATCTTTATGTGGAGCCGGGGGAGCAGGAGTACCCCTCCCAGCTCCAAGGCACTCCTGAGGACAGCTGCTGGGCAACCATTGTCTCCCCCCATCCCGCTCTCCTACCCCTCCCCGTAGGACCTACCTAACGGCCATTGCCGGAAAGGCAGCTGGCCCAACTTCGTCCTCATGGAACCTCCGATCTGCCTCTGGACACCCAATTGGCACCTGGAGCTTGCCTGCAATATGCTAATGATGCCGGAGACTCAATTTTGGGTGAGTTTCCGGCTTCTGGTGCACGCCTCCAGCATCCTGCCTATTTCAGTCCAAAGAATGGACCGAAGTGAATTTCTACCCCAATGTCTTTCAGATGAGATGCTAAACCCTCTCACGTGGACCCAAAATATCCCATGTCATTAATGAAAAAGGACAGGGAGTACTGCTGGAGTCCCGGGCAATATTTAGCCCTCAACTAACACCACTAAAGCAGATTATCTGGCTTATTTGGGGGGTATAGTTAATACTGAGGAGGACTGCGACAAAATACAGGAAGACATTAATAAACTTGCAGAATCGGCGTGTAATTGGCAAATGAGTTTCAATATAGATAAGAATGAGGTGGTACATTTTGGTAGCAATAATAAGGAGGCCACATATTCCATGAAAAATAAGAGTCTAAACGGGGTAGAGGAGCGGAGGGATTTAGGGATCCAGATACATAGATGACTAAAAGTAGTGATGCAGATTAATAAGACCATAAAAAAAAAACCAAGCACTGGGGTTCATTTCTAGAGGGATAGATTTGAAAGGCAGAGAAGTTATGTTAAACTTATACAGAACTTGATTAGACCACACTTGGAGTACTGCGAACAGTTCTGGTCTCCACACTATGAAAGGGATATAGAGTCACTGGAGGAGGTGCAAAAAGGATTTACTGGGACGATACCAGAAATGAGAGGTTATACCTATCAGGAAAGATTCAATAGGCTGGGGCTCTTTTCTCAAGAAAAGAGAAGACTGAGGGGTCTTTAAGATTATGAAAGGGTTTGATAGGGTAGACATAGAGATGTTGCCACTTGCGGGGGACACCAGAACTAGGGGCCATAAATATAAGATAGTCACTAACAAATCCAATAGGGAATTCAGGAGAAACATCTTCACACAGAGAGTGGTAAGAATGTGTAACTTGCTACCACAAGGAGTAGTTGAGGCGACTAGCATAGATGCATTTAAGGGGAAGCTAGATAAACACGTGAGGGAGAAAGGAATAGAACGATATGTTGATCGGGTTAGATGAAGAAGGGTGGGAGGAGGCTCACATGGAACATAAACACCAGCATGTACCTGTTGGGCCGAATGGCCTGTTTCTATGCTGTACATTCTTTGTAATTTATCTCATTGCTGTTTGTGGGATCTTGCTGTGTGCTAATTGGTTGCTGCGTTGCAATAGTGACTACAATTCAAAATACTTAAGTAACTGGGAAGTGCTTTGGAATACCTTGAGGTGGTGAAAGGTGCTCTCAATATCCAAGTTCTTTTGTTCTTTCTTTTGAATTCTGTCACACCAACACAGTGTTCTATAGGTTCATGTCTGCAATTCCCAATATGGAGAGCTTCTGTTCCCAGCCTTATCTTTGTGGAGGGATGCTGAGCAGAGATTAGGCATTTCCTCTGATGGAAGGAGAAAAAATTGGAATGAGGGCCACTCTGGGCTGATCATGTGGACTTCTTAGGGGATGCTTATGTGGCAGCATTGGTCTGGGTATAGCACCGGCCTGTCCTCTCAGGGAGGTTGTGTGGTCTCGGAAGAATAATAAAGGATAAAAATATAGAAACAAAAATACAGGATGGGGAGGAGGGGTGAATATTTTTAATATCACATTTGTGTATTTGTATTTGTCAACAATTTATTCTAGTATGTGAAGCCACGGAAATCTGAGTTGGGAAATGGAGTGCGCCTGCCTGCTAAGTATGCAGTGGAGCTGCTGACTATTTACACCTGGGAGCAAGGCAATCAGCAGGAGAGGTTTGTCACGGCTGAAGGGTTCCGGACAGTCCTTGAACTCATCTGTAGATATCGGGAGCATTTAAGGGGAAGCTAGATAAACACGTGAGGGAGAAAGGAATAGAACGATATATCTACTGGCCCAAGTGCTACAATGTCAATAATAAAGTCATTGCAGACTTTCTACTAGAGAAACTCCGTGCCAACAGGTAAAATCTTCAACCACATTTAAAACTATAACAATTATAGCTGCTCCAGTATTTTTAGTTTATATTAACCTTCTTCTGACCTACTGTACAGACGGGCACCACAAAAAGAACTTGCATTAATATTGAGCTTCATCACATCCTCAAGATGCCCCAAAGCACTTCACAGCCTATTGGTTACTTCTGAAGTATAGTCACTGTTGTTACATAAGCAAGCATAGCAGCCAATGCAGATTGGTCCCACAAAGAGCAGATGAAATGAATGACCAGTTAATCTGTTTTTAGTGGTGATGGTTGAGGGAGGAATTTTGCCAAGGACACCAGGAGAGATTTGTCACGGCTGAAGGGTTCCGGACAGTCCTTGAACTCATCTGTAGATATCGGGAGCTGTGCATCTACTGGCCCGAGTGCTACAATGTCAATAATAAAGTCATTGCAGACTTTCTACTAGAGAAACTCCGTGCCAACAGGTAAAATCTTCAACCACATTTAAAACTATAACAATTAGAGCTGCTGCAGTATTTTTAGTTAATATTGACCTTCTTCTGACCTACTGTACAGACGGGCACCACAAAAAGAACTTGCATTAATATTGAGCTTCATCACATCCTCAAGATGCCCCAAAGCACTTCACAGCCTATTGGTTACTTCTGAAGTATAGTCACTGTTGTTATGTAAGTAAGCATAGCAGCCAATGCAGATTGGTCCCACAAAGAGCAGATGAAATGAATGTGGTGATGGTTGAGGGAGGAATTTTGCCAAGGACACCAGGAGCACATCATGCTCTTCTTCAAATAGTACCTCAGGGCTTCAATTTAACATCTCATTCGAAATGTGGCACCTCCAACAATGCAGCACTCTCTCACTCCTTTAGTGCAGGAGTGAGAGAATGTTCTGGATTGGGTATTGAACACTCAACCTTCTGACTCAAACAAGATTGTTGCCAACCGTGCCTTGGTCACACCTTAACAACTGAGGAAAATTAGAGCATAATACAAAGCATATTTTCGGTAATAGTTCTACGAGAGAAAGACAAACCATGATGATGAAATAAATGCCCACTCTCCTAAGGTTTGAAAACCTCTTAAAATCCAGTAAAAAGTTGCTGATGAGTTTTGAGCTACCCATAACTGTATCAGTGTTGGTCATAAATAGTTTAGAGGAAGTCCTCAACTCCTCAGTGACAACGATCATCTCTGAGCCCAAACAAGGCCACTGTTGTTGAGGGGGGTGGGACTGAGGGAAAGGACTCCCTCTGCTGGGAGTTCCTGTAACCGTGGCCTCAAAGGGACCCAGCATAAGGTTGAAGACCAATATGCCGAGTGAGAAGCGTACCAGATTCCTGATGGCGGAAGAGAATTTAAGGCGGAATGTTTAAACATGTTTTAGAGTGATTCCCGTGGTGACAATCTGGCATTTCTGGGGGGGAGTGGGGGCAATGTTCCCCGGCCTTCCCAGTTTCCAGCACCGTTTTGTAGCCTCTGGAGGCAGGCAGGTGCCTGAGATTCGACCGTAGTGGCCTAGATGCCTGCCGGCCCCATGTAAATTAGGTGACGTCCCATTAACCCCGCATCCTGCAGCAAGGTCGCTGGCAGAGGACATGGGTGGCTGTTGAGATAATGTCCCCATGGGCCACATTTCAGCCCCATTTTGTAATTTCTGAGTTACCTCCTCTAATTCCACTGTCCCTCCATGTTTGGAATTTTCTGCAAATTTGACCAATTTACATTAAGTTTCAGAATCCAAGTCATTGTTGTGAATTAGGAACAGGAGTGGTCCCAACACCAAACATAGGGGCACCCCATTTAGTACTTCCGCTCCCCCCTCCCCTGCAATCCCAACATAACTTCACTAACCTGTTGTTTTCTATCTTTCAGCCAACTTCATATCCATTCCCAACATTTGTTCAGAATCTCCATTGTATAACTAATAGTCTTTCGTGTGGAACTTATTAAAGTTGCTCATCAAATGTTCAGTCCAGTTTATGACTCATACATGGTTAATAATTGTTGTTGGTATGGTTTTATTTTTCAGGCCAATACTTCTTGACCCAGCTGATCCGACTGGAAATGTGGCTTCATCCGCTGGTTGGCAGGTGATGGTAAATGAGGCCAGGAAATGCCTGAGCATGCCATGTGTCTCTGGAGTCCAAGGGTGGGCTGTCAAGGTAAAATGGTATTAATAAATGATGCAGTTCTGATACAAGGGAATGTAGATTGTAGAAAATTTGTAGATTGAGATAATAGATCCAGGAGTTCCTTCTGTCCAGAATAGATTTGAAGAGGTCACACAGGTGAATGGACATTGTTCTCATTATTTACCTCAATCCTCAATTGGAAACCTTCATTCTTTTCATCGGGGCTGGTAATGATAGCCCAGCTGTCAAATATCAAAGATCTATGTAAAGTCACACAAATCAGAAACTTCCCAGGTTCAATCCTCAGTCCGTAGTGAGTTAACTGATCTCAGCTGGGTGACTGTGGGAGTGCTATAGTTGGTCTCAGCACCCCTGCACGGGAGGTGGGGAAGGAATCAGCTAAGATTCCCATTGGCCAGCATATTGTATGTGTGTGGAGATCGGATAGGGACAGGATCAGACTTGGTTGTGATGCCCTC
Organism: Heptranchias perlo; assembly: GCF_035084215.1. Taxonomy (NCBI): domain Eukaryota; kingdom Metazoa; phylum Chordata; class Chondrichthyes; order Hexanchiformes; family Hexanchidae; genus Heptranchias; species Heptranchias perlo. Next base: position 34,049,090 of record NC_090349.1, read on the forward strand.
CATGGTTGAATGGTCAACAACACTTACTGTCCAAGCTCACACATGAAAAGTGGCCACTCGGGTGAGGTACTGGAGTGTAGCTATCACCCCAGCAAGAATCAATCAGGAGAGGACAGGAAGAAAATTAGGGAAATATAATTATCGCAATACTTACAAAAAATACTGAACTGACTTTTTCAGCCCCCAAAATAAAAAAGCAGTAAACATTTTATTTCTTGTGCTTTTTTTTCTTGTCTTAGCCAGTGAAGGGTTTTGTAATCACAGTGATTGGCCTGGACGGTTCCTCATTACAACTGAATACCAACCTTGATAGCGAAATCTCAACGATCAAACGACAAATCGAGCAACACATGAAGATTCCAGTTCACCAGCAATGCCTGAAGTTTAATGAAACCATTCTGATTGACAACAAAACCTTGTTGGATTCCGGAATATTCTTTGATGCAACCCTTCACCTACTCATGATAAACGAAATGAAAATATGTGTCAAGAAAACAGATGGGCGGAACCGGACACTAAATGTACAGAGAACTGACACTGTTTTGAGTCTGAAAAATAAAATTGAATCTTTGGAGCCCCTTCGTTCAGACCAGTATTACCTGACCTTTGAATCGAGGCAACTAGAAGATGGACGCACACTGGAATACTATGGCATTAAGCCACATTCTGACATTTTGATCAACCTGCGTCTGCGTGGTGGCAGGGAGGTTCAGCTCCTTAATGCGGAGCATCATAATTAAACAGTTTGAAAATCAATAGCAATACTAATGACTTTAAATTGAATTTTGAGATTACATAATATCAACTCGATTGAATTAGAATTAGTTAAAACTGTTTTGTGACAGGTTAATGCATATTTATCGTTTCCACTGATCTGCCTGAATCTGACCAAAAAGCCTATAATTTAAACAGAATTCACATTGTAAGATGATTTTACATGATTTTTTCTAGTATATAAAACTTATGTTTAGTGTGGGTGTTTTTAACACATAAAACATATAAACCCTCACTTTTGCATTAAGCATACTAGTACATTCAACGAGCTCACGCTTATAGAAATTAGATCAACCATTAACACACAAACAGCTGAAAGGACAGAAATGATCAAATTAAACTACCCATAAGGTAAAGGGATATAGTTAACAAAGGATGCTTTAAGCTTTAAGTCTTGATTTCTTGTAGAAGCCCCAGATGTGAATCCATGAGTTTGCTTCCATCTACCCAAGGAGAGAAAGGGTCAAATCGTTTCTTTCTTTGTTATAGTGTTGTTCAAATTGTGTAAACTATATCTATGTTAGGACTTGTCACACAATAAACGGACAAGTTTCAACCATATTTGCCATCAGATTTGAATTCTCTTACAATGTGCAGAATTTGAAAACACACTCGTAACAGGGTAAGGCTTAAGCGTGGGTGATTCTGTGCATTCTGAAACATGTATATTAAAGTATTAGTCATTGAAGGAATGGTACTTGGAATAGAATATACTTACCCTCATGCCTCCAGAGATCATTGCACTTTTTGCCCTTTTATCTGTTTTGGTTAGAATGTGGTCCCACCACTCGCTCCTCCAGGCCTGACAGATATCTGCCTTGGGGAATTGGGGTAATTCTCTGGTTTGGATAATAACTTGCAGCTCTTGTCTGCTCTGTCAATGGGCATTGAAGATGACGGCCACTGGCTAGTTGGCAGGAGCGTTACTCTGTTCAAAATTAACTGAATAACAATTGTTGTCATTTATTTTACGTTTTGCATTGGCAGCAATTCTTGCTAACTGCAGCAGTGAACAAATAAAGCTGCTTTAAAGTTTGATAGACTGTTAGACTGGTTTTGCTTATTCGTAGATTATGTCTTCATTTGCTGTAATTATCTGTTATGAATGCATTATAAGTTTGTTTATATATAAGGATACAGCGAGTAGATTATTTTCCAAGTAAACTGTATATATTACAATAATCATAGAATCATACAACACGGAAGGAGGCCATTTGGCCCATCGTGTCTGTGCCGCCTCTTTGAAAGAGCTATTCAGTTATTCCCACTCCCCTGCTCTTTCCCCATAGCCCTGCAAATTTCTCCTTTTCAAGTATATATCTAATTCCCTTTTCAAAGTTACTATTGAATTACACCAAGCTACGTCGAGACTACAACACAGAAACAGGCCAATAGGCCCAATTGGTATTTATGCTCCACATGAGGCTCCTCCCTCCCTACTTCATCTAACCCTATCAGGACACCCTTCTATTCCTTTCTCCCTCGTGCTTATCGAGCATCCCCTTAAATACATCTACGTTATTTGCCTCAACTACTCCTTGTGGTAGCGTGTTCCACATTCTTATCACTCTTTGGGTAAAGAAGTTTCTCCTGAATTCCCTATTGGATTTATTAGTGACTATTTTATATTTATGACCTCTAGTTTTGGACTCCCCCACAAGTGGAAACATTTTCTTCAACTACCCTTTCAAACCCTTTCATTCTCTGAAAGACCTCTAGCAGGTCACCCCTCAACCTTCTCTTTTCTAGAGAAAAGAGTCCCAGCCTGTTCAGCCTTTCCTGGTAAGGATGTCCTCTCAGTCCTGGTACCATCCTTGTGAATCTTTTTGCACCCTCTCCAATGCCTCCAAACACTTTTTATAATATGGAAACCAGAACTGTGCACAATATGACAATACCAGAATCTGCTTCCACAATATCGCAATAGATTAACTATCTAATGCTGCACAAAAAGGATCCTTCATAATATTGTGCCTGTCAATATATGCCTAACTCATTCAAGGGCAGGGTTTGCCTTTGGATCGCCAGATACTATTTAGTGAATAGCTAATCTTTACTACTGTTATACCATTCCCATATCTGGGAAGGCCCTACAGCCTTCCCAGCCTGGATGGACTGCAAGTAAAGGGTAAAGTAAAGTAAAACCTGCCAGCCAATCCTTTTCTCACCTCTAACCTTCAATAAAAACAAAAAACAAAAAACAAAATACTGTGGATGCTGAAAATCTGAAAAAGCATAGAAGATGCTGGAAACACTCAGCAGGTCAGGTAGCATTTGAGGAGAGAACGGACACGTGCTCGTTTTGGTTTCAGACCTTTTGTGAAAATTGGAAGACCAATGAACTGCATTTAAAAAGGAACAGAGCATGTGAAGGGGGAGGGAAAACACACACACACACACACACAGGAAAAGAAATAGAATAATCTGTAAACTACGTGGAAAAGACATAGAGACATGGAGAACATGTAAATAGTTTTAAAAAGTGGGAGGATGAGGCAGGTAGAAAGAAAAGCATGAAAAACTGGCAAAGCAATAAAAGAAGCAGGTTGTCACTGAGGTGCGGACTTCCTCGTCAGCATAGTGTTCTGATGATCCCCCCTCCAAGCACCAACTTGCTCCCTCCTGTCCACAGAAATGCTACCACATCCATCCCACATTGTCAGCACTTCCTGCCAAAGAGAAAGTGGGAGATGTAATTAAGGTCCAAAGTTATTAAAGTCCACATTAAGGCCAGTGGGCTACAAAGTGCCTAGCAGAAAGATAAGATGCTATTCCTCGAGCTTGCTATGAGCTTCACTGGAACACTGTAGAAGGCCGAAAATAGAGAGCTGTTGAACCCCTCAATTGGACTGCGCACATTGCACTGATCTGATAATCACCCAGTGTCCCCTGTGTCTGATCCCCAAATCTATATTCAGTGACTATTACTTCCCATTTACAAGGGTGGAATTTGTACCCAGCTGTGATTTGGTTGGTGTGTATATATCTCATGCTAATGTACACGTTCATTCTTTTGTCACTAGCTCCATTGTCAATATGTTTTTGTAGAAATTAATCTTTTTCATTGAACTTTCAATAAAATCTGTGATTCTGCACAGTGTCTTCACATCCTTTACATTTTCACAGTAGAACCGTGTTTTGGTTTGGCTCTCACTCCTAACACTAAGCTGCACATCCATCACACACAATTAACACAGCCAAAGTGGCACTTTTTGGAACCCCCATGATGTCAAAATTAAGGATGGATATCGAAGGTCAAGTGGCCTGGACCCCAAAATCTTCCTGAATTGGCCACTTACTTGGGAGCCGATCAAAGCAGCGGCAAGATCGGGGGTGGGGGGGGGTGGTGAAACAGGACAACCCCTCACCCCCACAGGCTGGTGGCTGTCCAAGTTTTCAGGTGCCTGGGCAGACTGACACCAACGATGCACCCAATGTGGCAAATGATGTGGCCTCTCGCAGACCTCACAAACTCCAGTGGGGGTGGGTGTCAGGGGGCATTAGCAGGCACGATCCTGGTGCAAGTCCCAGTATTGTAGCTCATGGCCTTTCAAGGACACTGTTTTGCACTGAATACTGTTCTTTGTTAAATAAAGTGTCTGTAGTTTATGGCCGCGACTCAACCTGATAGACTGTAGGAGACACAGTCCATAAGCTGGTGTACGGTAACAAGGGTTATTTATTTGATCCCTGGATCTCTCTATCGTTTACCTAGATATTGGGCAGATTAAGACACTCTACGGATCCTAGGAGACGGGAGGTCCGCTTACAGAAATGGCCACTGGACTGTGATGGATTGGATTTTGCCTGGGTTGCCTGAGCAGGAAGTTTTTAATTTATAATATTTCTGTTGTGCTAGGATCAGCTTGTAAAGAATCACCCAAGATTTCTCAGATGGGAGTTAGAAGGCTCCCATGGTAGATGGGTCAGCAATGATACTACTTATGCAAGTTTCTGTGGCTTCAAACCCCCTACGAGGGCAGTTAGCTGGAATGGCTGCAGTCATCGACAAGTATCTCAGGCTATCAATAAAGATTATTTTCATTCAATATTGATGGATTGCCATTGTGGGTTAATTAAATAATAAGAGGTATGTTTTTTGCCACAGTTCTGAAGACAGGAGAAGTCTGTAGCCTCGGTGATTGACAGCTCAGTGGGCCTGAACTGACTGTCTTAAGATAGCAGTTCTCTGAGGGCCAGTCTCTCCCTTCCAGGAGCAGAGTGAGCTCGGAGGCTATATACTGTTCATTCATGTTATTAATGTAAAATAAATCAGTTGTTGGTTTGAAGCTGTGCCTGTCTCTATAGAGCGTTTTTCGGTCCGCTTTCCATAAAGAGAGAAGTAATGTGTGATATTTTAGTAGCTGGTATACAGAGCAAGGGTTCATTGTTACAATCCCTGGGTCATGTTGTCGTTTAACTAGATAGTGGGCAGAAAAAAAAGGATGTAGGGACATGAAGTCCACTTATGGAACAGACTGGTGACATTGAACCCAAGAGAAAACCTAATGTAAAAAGCCAAAAATTGCGATAGCCGTGCCAAACCCAAATAGAGTATCTGGCATAAAGCCCAAATATGTAACAGAAGTAATAACATTTTCTTGTTTCTAAACTTCCCATTTCTTAAAACAGTTTCCCTTCAGTACTGTGTAATCCGATCTTGGCTGACTCATCCAGCAGGTACACCAACCTGTCATTAACTTGGCAGACAAAATGATAGAAAATTCTTGTCATAACCAGCAGGCCTATATGCTGACATCAATCCCAAGACACTGTGTAATCATGACAACATAGAAATACGTATTTTTTACAGCACAGAAATAGGCCATTCAGCCCAACAGGTCCATGCCAGTATTTATCCTTCACACGAACCTCCTCCCGCCTTACTTCATCTCACCCTATCAACATATCCTTCTATTACTTTCACCCTCATGCACTTATCTAGCTTCCCCTTAAATGCATCTATGATATTCGCCTCAATTACTCCATGTGGTAGCATGTTCCACATTCTCACCACCACAGAAAGTCATTTGTGACCAACGGTATTGAGTCAATTTTAGAAATTGCCTTCAATGGAGAGTAAAACCAGCGTTGCACCTGATCCCGTCAGTTTCCCAGTGGGCGGGTTATGTTAAAACTGTCCACTTGATGTGAATATGCATTCCCACACTGAGAAACATAGCTATCAGGACAGTTCACACTCAGCATTGCCATTAGGTCAAAAACTGCTTCTCTCTCCTCTCCTAAACTTGTTGACTCTTGTTAAAGTGTAGTTCCACGAGCAATAGGTGCCTTCTATGTTTAAGTTTATCTATGTATAAACTACCAAACTCCTTGATTAGCTTCCAGTCATAAAAGACTGCAGGGTATACTCAATTGGATTTTAGCCTATAACTGACTCCACAATATCTGTTATTTTATATAAAAGCCATCTGAACCACTTCCCATTAAATTCCAAATGTTAATTCACTCCCCAATATCCATTATTCTACTTATAAAATTTCTAAACCCCCTCAGTTAAATTCCTGCCTATAATTCATTTCCAGGTATCTGTTATTCTATATATAAACTATCTGAACACACTAATTACACTCCATTCTGTTGATGGGGCTCAATCTCAGAACTTTCCTGGAATTGGAATTTGAAGCCTGTCTGTTGTAATCTTACGTACTATCAAAACAACCAGGAAACACACACAACAAGTTTAGATTGGGAAATTGAAAGTTAAAAGAAACTGCGGCAAGATGGAAACCAGAGTTCTACCATATGGATCCTGATGGTCTTGATATTTTCATTCCTGATCACCTCGCCCCAAATGACTTCCAAAAGGAAGCAAAATCCGCAGTTTTTTAGATCTGTGAGTTTTTAAGAAAACCCTGCTTCATGAATGACGCCAATGGCATCACGGTTGTTAATGCAGTGAAGATAGGTGATAGGGAGTGATGTCGAACAAGATCATACAAATGTAGGAGTTATGTTTCTTTATTAAATCTAACCTATCAGTGTGGACAGCAATCTGAACAACATAGCTCTGGAATTCCCTCCCTAAACCTCTCCACCTCTCTCTCCTCCTTTAAGTCAGTCCTTTAAACCTACATCTTTGACCAAGTGTTTGGTCACCTGTCCTAATATCTCTTTATGTGGCTTGGTGTCAAATTTTGTCTGATAATGCTCCTGGGAATCCCCTTGGGAACTTCTTACTAGGTTAAAGGCGCTATATAAATGCAAGTTGTTGTTGTTATCATATCTCTCAGGTTTATCTCAAAGCACTTCACTATCAATAAATCATTTTGAAGTAATATGGACAAATGCAGCAGCCATTTTGCACAAAATGATCAATTAAACTCTTTTTGGTGGTGTTGGTTGATGGAGCAATGTGGCCAGGACAACTAGAAAACTTCCTGCTCTTCTTCAAATAGTGCCGTGGGATCTTTAACATCCACTTAAGTTGGTAGACAGAACCTTGGTTTAATGCTTCATGTGAAGTTCAGTAGTTACAGCTGTAAACTTATTTGATGGGCTTGCATTTTTCATGTACAAAATAACAGATATCAGGAAATGAACCAAAAGCTGAGGTCTAATCAGGGGCTTCAGATGGTTTATATGCAGGACGATGAATACTCAAGAGATTTATAGGTTGGTATCTGATTGAGCACTTTAAATGATCATTATTAGAATAACAGATACCTGTTGCTTGCTGTTTTTGTATCTTTACACTCTTGCCTTGGAGAATGGTGTGATGTACTGGAAGGATTCGCAGGCTGATCAACAGTCAGACAGGCCACGATGTGAACACTCCTAACATGGCTGGAACCAGCTGATAGGGTGGTTAATCCTATAAGGTGGGAGGGTTTTATGGGCTACCACAACCCATACGATGAGGGGGGCCTCCCACATTCACCAGATGCGAGTATCCCGCTGGACGTCAACCCAAATTTCAGAGCCAGAGATACGGTCTCCACTTGCCAGAACTGTCCAGGGCCGGGTTGGAACACTGCACCTTCTGGGTCAGAGGCGGGAATGCTACCAGTAAGGCAAAGGCTTGCTCCAGCAATGAGATAAATGACCAGGTAATTTGTTTTTGGTGATGTTGGTTGAGGGATAAATATTTGCTAGCACACTGCTGGGGGATCTTCCTCTTTATCATTGAATAGTGCTGTGGGGTCTTTTAAGTCGACATGAGAGGACAATTGAGGCCTCGGTTTAACGTCTCATCGAGATGGCACCTCCAACTGTGTGGCACTCCCTCCATACTAGACTGTAGTGTCAGCCTAGAATATGTGCTGAAGTTGGGCTTGAGCCCACAACCTTCTGGCTCGGAGGCAAGAGTGGTACCACTGAACCAATCCGAATATGTCCATAGTGCATCTGTTACTGAAATCCAGCCTGGACAAATCAATCTCAGGTTAGCCTGAACATCCCTAATACTGTTCATATAAAACTGCATTTTTCCAGATAAGACTCTGTTACAACCAACTTTAGAACTTCTCTTTATTAACACAAGATTCCCTCTACACCAACAAATTAAGTTTGTAGCAGGGGCCGAAGACAATGACTTTGGTCTTCCCAATGTTTAATTGGAGGAAATTTCTGCTCATCCAGTACTGGATGTCGGACAAGCAGTCTGTCAACACAGAGGCAGTGGAGGGGTCGAGAGATGTGGTGGTGAGGTAGAGCTGGGTGTCATCAGCGTACACATGGAACCTGACGTTGTGCTTTTGGATGATGTCGCCAAGGGGCAGCATGTGGATGAGAAATAGGAAGGGGCTAAGGATAGATCCTTGGGGGAGTCCAGAGGTAACAGTGCGTAAACGGGAAGAGAAGTCCTTCCAGGAGATTCCCTGGCTATGACTGGCTAGATAAGATTGGAACCAGACGAGGGCAGTCCCATTCAGCTGGATAATGGAGGAAAGGTGTTGGAGGAGTATTGTATGGTCAACAGTGACAAAGGCTGCAGACAGGCTGAGAAGGATAAGGAGGGATAGTGCACCACAGTCAGTCACATAGGATGTAATTTGTGACTTTGATTAGGGTGACGTCACGTTCAAGGACTTGAGAGGTTGGAGATGGGGCAGTAGTTTGCCAGGACAAAGGGGTCAAGGGTACGTTTTTTGAGGGAGGAGGTGATGACGGCAGATTTAAAAGTGGGACAGTACCAGAAGAGTGGGAACCATTTAAAATATCAGCTAACAATTTCAGTCTCCTCTTCTCAACCTCTCGCTGCTCAGAATCCTTTTTCTGCTTTGGGCAATTTTCTATTTTAAAGTACCATATAAAATGCAGACAATTGTTTTCAGCCAGAATGTACAGTCATTCTTTTCTCTGTCGGTAATATAACCAAAAACAGAGGCGGGGGAAATTGAATCAGCTGTTCGCCGGATCAATGTGTCCCCTTTCAAGTTTGCAAAAATAAATCAACAATGTTAACAGCAGCACACTGTACACTGGCGTCTTCTGCTGTTCATATTGGGCTCTGCAGTTCCAGATGCGGAAAAGCCTGGCGAGAGAACCGAAATCGAAACTGATCGAAGCGATTATGGAGAAATAGAAACTCACTGCAGCTTGGAAATGAACAAAATTGTTCACACCCGAAGTCTTAGTTTCTGTTCCATCACTGTACCTTGAATCTGAGCAGAAAGGTGAGTTACTCGCTGTTTGTGATTTCAGTTTCCATAAATCTATGCAAGCTTTACAGATAAATGCACGATAACATAGTACTTTAAATATATAAAATAACGCCATTGGCAGCGTGACTCGGGATTGACGCAATCAAATCGATTGGAAGATTGTTTACTTAGATTTTTTTTTTAAAAACTTATTTTCATTGCAGCGAGTTTTTATTCTCAACTCGTCTGCGAAAGAATTTTAGAGATTAATTCAAAATTAGTCCTGGGCTTGAATTCGTTCCAGTGAATTATAAAATGCTGTTTTTGTTTATTGGTGGAATTGGGTGAAAGGTGTTGTCTGAATTCCACAGGGGTACCCAGTTACATGTTTCTCTGTTGTTCCTGGGAATTTCCTCAGTGCCTGCCTTTATAAAGAACGGGCGACAACTCCTGCCAAGTTTCCGCTCCTGTGCCTTCTGCCAGACCTGGCGTTTGGTGCACCGACTGAGTGGCGATGTACCCGGGCTCCAGCCCAAGTGACCTAGATTCCCACAGAACGAAAAAGATTTTTTTAACCATATCAGCTCTTACTCAGGAGCCTGATGAGAACATTGGCAGGGCCGGCCCCCAGCTAAAGGCGGACGATCATCGTCACCTCTGTGGACATGGTGCAGATAGGGTTGCCAACCCTCCAGGATTGTCCTGTTGTCTCCAGGAATTAAACATTAATCTCCCGGACACTGTTACAAGCAACACGGGAGAAACATCATAGGGGCATTTTAAACAATTGTATGTTTCTTTTTCATTTTCTTTGAACACTTTTGTTTGTTAGTTATAAAAATATTGGAGATGGGGAGGGGGGAAGGGGATGGTTGACTGACAGTCAAGAAAGATCCAATCGGGTAACAAAGAGTCTGTTCACTTTCCGATTGGTGTGGGCAGGTGGTGTGCTCTGGGGATGGGCATGTCAGGTGACCAAAGGCAGGAATGGAGGGGGGGGCAGGGCGGTTGGAGGTAGGAAGTCATGTGATGAAACCTCCAGGAAAACGTCCAACCAGAGTTGGCAACCCTAGGCGTGGGTAGGTGACAACTTGTGCCCACCTCCCCCCATTCAAATGAGGTGCTCTCCTGCTGACCTCAGACTCCAGCAGGATCAGCCCTGGGGGGGCACCATCGGGCACGATCATAGTATAACCGCTCGGGTTAATGTTTTCAATGTCATTCATCCTTTTTTATATATATGTGTGTATATGTATATATAAATATATATAGGAACCAGAAGATATTCTATGGTTTTTGTCTCTTAGTGATCTTCCGATAATACTTCCTGAAGCGCCTGCCCTAAAAGGGATGGGCACAACCAAATAAGGCACTAATGACAGAGTGGTGTCATATGTCACATTTTGTGTAATTGCTGCTACAGCAACACTGGAATGTAGTAATGCCAGCATGTTACTGCCGTCCAGCATTGCTAGTGCTAGCTGAATCCTTTTAAAAAAGTAAAGTTCACTCTCCTACTGGCACTTTGTACCAGATCTAGCAGACGTCAAAACTGATCTTGAGAAGAACCTAAAGGAGTAAGATTTTCAATATATCTTACAAACTTTTAATGAATCTTGCAATTGCTTAGCAAGTGTAGTCCCTGTTGTGAGGATTTAGATTCAGTCAGTGCAGCAAATGGAGGACACTTGCTGGTTGTTGACACAACACCTCCAAACCTGTCCAATACCCTCCGCAGATTCTCAGCCAAATAGGGTGGGGGTCATCACATATGGTGAGAGCTCCTTCAGCATGGCTCCTTCAGCATGGCATCCCGATCACCTGCCCTGGTTCACTCTCAGCAGATTTGTACGGTGAGTACAGTAATGAAGACATTAGCAAGAACTTAAGCTCCCCAAACAGCACCCCTGCCTCCTGGCCACCTCCCTCCCTGGGCTAGGTCTTCTCACAGTAGTTTGGATCATCTTTTCTGATGTGACTCTAGCTGGTGACCTGCGATGTACCATGTGCATCGTATTATTGTGCCACCCAGCTTCTTTTGAATGAAGGGTGTATTGCAAAAAGGGGTAAGTGCTCTGTTCAGCTTTGCTGAGGGTGGGCAGATCAACTTTTACCTTGGAGTCCGTGCTCTGTCTGAAGGACGAGTATACATTTACTCAAAGTCACCTGAGTTTCCCTACTGAAATTTAGACACATTTGCTCCCAAGTATGCCTGGGAGACTGCATCCACCTACTCTGTGACATCCATCCATCCATGCACCTAGGATTTGGCTGCCCTTCAGCACCAAACAGGACCACCTTGCTTTGTTCCATTTCTGCAACAAAGCCTCCAAAGTCATTACTCAAGTCTCAAAAACTTTGTTGCCTTCCTCACTGCACATGTGATCAGTCTGTTACCGTATTGCAGCCAACTCCCCTTTAAGAGCAAGCAGCAGCTCTTTAACAGCTGCCGGCTCACCCCATTTTAACAACTTGCAGCCGACCAAATTGTTGATCTGATTCCCCTCGTACATTTTCTATACACAGGGAGTCCATTCAAATGAAGGGAAGGGACTTTTTAGTCAAAAAATTGGACAGGGCATTTCTCTACGTTGTTGGTTTGAGCAAGCATGCATCACAGATATGGATAACCTGGATTTTTCTGGCCTCAAAAAATTGGGGACAATGCATTTGTGCCTTTGCCAGCCATGTGTTATCTAATGAGGCCTTATGTAAACCTGCTGATTGTTAAGACCAACCTGATCACTTAGGCCAAAATGTATAGCCCTGTTTGTCAAAGGATCTTAGAGTCTGGTGTGAGTAGGACAGGCTAGTGTGTCCCATCTCCTTGTTCCTTTACAACTCATTAACACCAATGTTCATTGGATATGGTGATGCGTTGTTACTAATTAGCTCCTCTCAATGGCTCGGTTGGTAAATGCATTACCCATGTAGTATTGAAACCAGGAAGGACCCAGGTTCAATTCCCTATGTTGGTGCTGAGATAGAGAGGGGAAAATATCTGCCAGGGTATCACTGATCACTGCAGGAAAATACTTGTGTATGTGGATCAGGCTCAGATACTGGAGAGTGACCAGCACCTGTGGAAAATAATAATCACAGGACCATTGTAGCTCAATGATCTGTCCTGATCCAGAGTTCAAATAACAGTTATTAAATTCCATTTTATTTATTTTGTATTCCAGAAAGATCCGTGAAGCAGAAGATGGATTTGTATTGGACATCTCCACGTCAACTGGATGCATTTATTTTTAATTATCTCCAACCCGACCATACATTTCACGAACAGGTGGGCGAGACCATCGACAAGATCTGCGGTTTCTTAAAGGAACAATGTTTCTCTGGTAACCGTTGCATTAACGTCATTAAAACAGTGAAGGTGAGTCCAGCAGAATGCAATACTGGACAGAAATAGACCAGCAAAAGAGTATAATCACTGGAAAACACTATAGTGCCTTTGGTGGCTCATTGAATAAAAGTACCAATATGGTACTGAGCCATGCAGACCAGAAAGGTTTCAGGATCAATACCAGGTCTTTGCTGAGTTATGTAATCTCAACTAGGGCAGCAAGGCGACTACAATTGGTCTCAGTGCCTCTTGGCTAGGGAAAGGGAGAAGCATGCAAGCTCCCGATCACTTTTCAGTGAACCCTGCTGTTGACCCCTGCTGAAAAGTGTATGTGTTGATGTCACAGTGATCAATCTCAGTTATGATACTCCTTCATGATCAAATTACCTTTCACCCATCTGTCCTCAAACTACCACCCCAACTCCAACCTCCCTTTCCTCTCCAAGGTCCTTGAACGTGTTATCACCATTTACATCCAAGCCCATCCCTCCGACAACTCCCTGTTTGAATCTCTCCAATCAGGTTTCCACCCCTCTCATAGCACTGAAACAGTCTTAACCAAAGTCATGAATGACAATCTTTGTGATTGTAACCATGGTGCATTGACTTTCTTGAGCTTACTACAGCCTTCGACAAGTTCAATCATACCATCTTCCTTCAATGCGATCCTCCATTGTCCAGCTTGGTAAGACTACCCTCTCTTGGTTCCATGCTTACCTAACTGATCTTAGTTCGAGCATCTCCAGCAATGGCTTCTTTTCCCATACCTGCAGCATCACCTCAAGAGTCCCCCAGGGGTCCATCTTTGGCCCCTCCTCTTCCTCATCTACATGTTGCCCCGAAGTGAATCATTGTACACTGATGACACCAATCTCTACCTCTTCACCACATGTCCATCACCAAGAGTGGCTCGGTAGCACCACTACTGACCGAGCTGGCCGAGTCCTGAAGGACATAGCTCCCAGACTGGGCCTGCGGCAGGTGGTGAGCGAACCAACACGAGGGAAAAACCCACTTGACCTCTTCCTCACCAATCTACCTTTCGCAGATGCATCTGTCCATGACATTATTGGTAGGAGTGACCACCGCACAGTCCTCGCGGAGATGAAATCCCGTCTTCGCACTGAGGACACCATCCAAAGTGATGTGTGGCACTATCACCATGCTAAATGTGATAGATTCAGAACAGATCTAGCAGCACAAAACTGGGCATCCATGAGGTGCTGTGGGCCATCAGCTGCAGCAGAATTGTATTCCAGCACAATCTGTAACCTCATGGCCTGGCACATTCCTCACTACCATTACCAACAAACCAGGGGATCAACTCTGGTTCAATGAGGAGTGTAGAAGAGCATGCCAGGAGCAGCACCAGGTGTACCTAAAAATGAGGTGCCAACCTGGTGAAGCTACAACTTAGGACTACATGCATGCTAAACAGCGGAAGCAACATGCTATAGACAGAGCTAAGCGATTCCACAACCAACGAATCAGATCAAAGCTCTGCAGTCCTGCCACATCCAGTCGTGAATGGTGGTGGACAATTAAACAACTAACGGGAGGAGGAGGCTCTGTAAACATCCCCATCCTCAATGATGGCAGAGTCCAGCACCTGAGTGCAAAAGACAAGGCTGAAGCGTTTGCAACCATCTTCAGCCAGAAGTGCCGAGTGACTGATCCATCTCGGCCTCCTCCCGATATCCCCACCATCACTGAAGCCAGTCTTCAGCCAATTCGATTCACTCCATGTGATATCAAGAAACGGCTGAGTGCAATGGATACAGCAAAGTCTATGGGCCCCGATAGCATCCTGGCTGTTGTGCTGAAAACTTGTGCTCCAGAACTAGCCGCGCCTCTAGCCAAACTGTTCCAGTACAGCTACAACACTGGCATCTACCCGACAATGTGGAAAATTGCCCAGGTATGTCCTGTCCACAAAAAGCAGGACAAATCCAATCCGGCCAATTACCGCCCCATCAGCCTACTCTCAATCAGCAGCAAAGTGATGGAAGGTGTCGTCGACAGTGCTATCAAGCGGCACTTACTCACCAATAACCTGCTGACTGATGCCCAGTTTGGGTTCCGCCAGGACCACTCGGCTCCAGATCTCATTACAGCCTTGGTCCAAACATGGACAAAAGAGCTGCATTCCAGAGGTGAGGCAAGAGTGACTGCCCTTGACATCAAGGCAGCATTTGACCGAGTGTGGCACCAAGGAGCCCTAGTAAAATTGAAGTCAATGGGTATCAGGGGGAAAACTCTCTGGTGGCTGGAGTCCTACCTAGCACAAAGGAAGATGGTAGTGGTTGTTGGAGGCCAATCATCTCAGCCCCAGGACATTGCTGCAGGAGTTCCTCAGGGTAGCGGTCTTGGCCCAACCATCTTCAGCTGCATCATCAATGACCTTCCCTCCATCATAAGGTCAGAAATGGGGATGTTCGCTGATGATTGCACAGTGTTCAGTTCCATTCGCAACCCCTCAGATAATGAAGCAGTCCGTGCCCGCATGCAGCAAAACGTGGACAACATCCAGGCTTGGGCTGATAAGTGGCAAGTAACATTCGCGCCAGACAAGTGCCAGGCAATGACCATCTCCGACAAGAGAGAGTCTAACCTCCTCCCCTTGACATTCAACGGCATTACCATCGCCGAATCCCCCACCATCAACATCCTGGGGGTCACCATTGACCAGAAACTTAACTGGACCAGCCATATAAATACTGTGGCTATGAAAGCAGGTCAGAGGCTGGGTATTCTGCGGCGAGTGACTCACCTCCTGACTCCCCAGAGCCTTTCCATCATCTACAAGGCACAAGTCAGGAGTGTGATGGAATACTCTCCACTTGCCTGGATGAGTGCAGCTCCAACAACACTCAAGAAGCTCGACACCATCCAGGACAAAGCAGCCCGCTTGATTGGCACCCCATCCACCACCCTAGACATTCACTCCCTTCACCACCGGCGCACAGTGGCTGCAGTGTGCACCATCCACAGGATGCACTGCAGCAACTCGTCAAGGCTTCTTCGACAGCACCTCCCAAACCCGCGACCTCTACCACCTAGAAGGACAAGGGCAGCAGGCACATGGGAACAACACCACCTGCACGCTCGCCTCCAAGTCACACACCATCCCGACTTGGAAATATATCGCTGTTCCTTCATCGTCGCTGGGTCAAAATCCTGGAACTCACTACCTAACAGCACTGTGGGAGAACCTTCACCACACGGACTGCAGCGGTTCAAGAAGGCGGCTCACCACCACCTTCTCAAGGGCAATTAGTGATGGGCAAGAAATGCTGGCCTCACCAGCGACATCCACATCCCATGAATGAATTTTAAAAATTCTTGTCCGACACGCAGTTTTGGATAAACTGTAATGTCCTCCAGTTCAACATAGGAAAGAATAAAGCCACAAGACTAGAAAATGCAGGGAGCGCAGGCATCCATCTCTGCGCCTGCGTGGTGAGGTTCAAGGCGCACCCAATATTGGGCCTTGGAAAACCAATACCATTGAGCCGGCGAGCTGCAAATAGTAACAGGCAGCTCGCCAACAAAGCAGGATTGAAGATCGGGCCACTGTGACGCCAGCAGCAGCCCTCAGGTAACTGCATCGACCGGGGTGGGGGTAGGAGTGGTGGCGATCGGGAGGGGAGGTGGCAGCGGCAGTGATCGAAGCAGGGAAGGTGGCCGGCAGTGGCCCGCGGTGTTTGAATGTGGGGTTGGGAAGAGCCATCCTGCTCCTCCCGGCTCCACATTCAGGTAAATATATTTTAAGATCTTACCTTGTTGGTTGCTGCCTGGTCTGCCTGTTAGGCCATATGTAGACCAGTTTTCCTGAATGCAGCTTGTGCCGACACTGGCTGCCTCAGGGCAAACCAATCTTGCAGTGGGGGCCTCAAGCAGGCATTCGGCCCCTTATTTGCATTTGCAAAGGGCTTACCGTCTGTTTCAGGTGTGGCCACTGCACGCCGATTTTTTTTAGCCGTTACCAATATGGCGGGCGGCGCGCTTATGGCTCGTAATGAGCGTGCGATTCTTGCCCACTATATTGGAGGCCTTGGAGGCAGTTTAGGGCCTGAAAAACGGGCGCTGCACAGCCATTGTCTTTGGCTGCCACCACAAATTCAGTGCCCTTGCAGCCAACTTCATCCTTCTTCCTGGCAACTCTCTTAGGCTGAACCAGACTGTTTCAAAACCTGTTCGATCCCAAGCTGAGTTTCTGACCCCATATTCTCTCATAGGAACATGAGTAGGTCATTCAGCCCCTCAAGCCTGTTCTGCCATTCAATTAAATCATGGCTGATCTGTATCTCAACTCCTTTGCTTCATATCCCGTGATACTTTTACCAAACAAAAAATCTATCAATCTCAGTCTTGAAAATTACAATTGACTCAGCATCTACAGCCTTTTGGAGGAGAGAATTCCAGATTTTACTACTCTTTGTGTGAAAAAGTGCTTCCTGGTTTCACTCCTAAATGACCTAGCTCTAATTTTAAGATTTTCTCCTCTTGTTTTGGATTCCCCCACCAGTGGATATAGTTTTTCTCTATCTACCCTATCGAATCCCTTTATCATTTGAAACACCTTTGAATGGAGCACTCCCCAACTGCCTGAACTCAAAGGAATACAAAGTGAGCCTCAGAATTCAAGTCATGAAGTCACCCTTCCATATTGCTCCTATCTGGTATTAAATTTGCATAAGGTGGCAACCCTGCGCCTAAATGATGTTTTGAAGCCTACAAAATTCAAATTGAATTTAGGTCCTCGGTGCTGATTTGAGATTCAGTGCTGATTTGAGTGGCAATGCATTTTCCTAATCATTTATTTAAAAGGTTGTCCTGCTGTTTCATTTTCTCCTTTTTTTCAGGGTGGCTCCTCTGGGAAAGGAACAGCTTTAAAAAATGGCTCAGATGCAGATCTAGTCGTCTTCCTCAGCCACTTCAAAAGTTTTGGAGACCAGAAGGAAAACCGGGGTGAAATTTTGGTCATAATTCATCAGATGCTACTGGAATTCCAGAAGAACAGAGCATTCAAGATCATCATGTCAAAGCCCAAAATAAATACTGGCTTACAATTTTCTCCTCGTTCCCTGAGCTTCCAGTTTCAATCCACAGTGCAGTCTGATTCTATTGAGGTTGATGTTCTACCAGCTTTTGATGCTTTAGGTATGAGGCTTTGAATGCGAATGGTTGGGTGGAAAATGTGTTAAATTAAATATATTTAAAGGAGTTATAATTGTGTGTGGGCCAACAACACAAAATCATCCATTCAGCTGCTTCTGCTGCTTCCCCCCCCAAAACTCCTTGCCCACCAAGCCAACCCCCCTCCCGGCCAGGCCTGTCCCATCATAGCTCTTGATCTCAACCACACCATCCCCTTCCAACACCTCTCCTCCGTTGTCCAGGTTGGTGAGACTGCCTTCACCAGGTTTCACTCTTACCGATCCGGGTGTAGCCAGGGCATCTGTAGAAATGGGATCCATCGTTGGCCCTTCCTTTTCCTCACCTACTCTCTGCCACTTAGTGAAATCATCTGAAGATATTGGGGTTGATTTTAACTCCCCCCGCCAGGTTGGAGGGGTGGGGGGTCAGTTATAATGGAACGGGACTTAGGCACTCCTATCGTGCCCCTCATCTGGTCGACTGCAATTTTCAATTGCACGAGGCAAGAACAACAGTCCCAAGCCAGTGGGGTCCTCTTTAAATATGCAGATCGGCCCGATCTGCTATTTTAACCTGAGGCCTGAATGGAGGAGCAGTGGTGGCTTCCCTGCCAGGCCAAACCTGCTGGGAACAGCGGCCAGGGCCAGAAGATACCCAGCAAAGTAAGTGCTTTTTAATTTTTTTAATTAAAAAAAACATTAAAAGTAACTCTTATTTTCAAATCCTTCCTGTGGAAGAATGGTCAAAAAGTCCTGAAATGTAACAGGAGTTAAGGCGCATTGTTAACAGTAGTAGAAGAAGTTGATCTGTGTTATATCTGACTAGATACAAGTAGAGGAAAGTTGCTCCTTCCCCCATCATTGATGTTCTGCACCCTGATCGGGACCCTGCCCAAAAAATATGAACAAACAATATTGTTTAAACGGGGGAAGCAGAATGCAAATGGTAACTTGAATATTTAAAACTGAGGAGATATGTTGCAAAAGTATAAACCTGGAACACCCAGATAACTTTAATACCTCAACAATGTCAGTACAGGTAGCCCTTCGGAAACAGAAGATGCTGGAATTACACTGCAGGTCCATCAGCATCTGAAAAGAGAAAAGATAGGTTAAAGTTGTGGATAGGGACCTATCACTGGAACTTGAATGGGAAAGTAGGCGAGTCTCTGAATAAAACTGGCCAAAACAAAGGGGAGATGAGATCTACAGGTAAAAATCGACAATTAAATATTATAAATAGGAGTATAAAAGGAGATGCTATTGAGTTTAATAGCCTGGCAATGGATTTTAAGAGAAACTGATAAGTGCTGAGTTAAATAAAATGGTCATCTCAGGCCCTGAAAAGGCATTAGAAAGACAATAGGTAAGTAAAGCCATTCAAAAAAGGATGGAAACAAAGTAGAATGTGAATGGGGAAAAAAGCTGGCGGGAAATTGGAGGAGATGTTGAAGATCTGAATTTGTTAAAGTCAATACACCTTCTCTTGCCAGCTCTGACAAAGAAGCCCTGAAATTCCATGGGCCGCAATCCCAGCATTTACGTCAGGATCACACCTCAGTGCTGACCCCAGAGTCAGGGAAAGGGTACCCCATACTTAGCATGGGGCCAGAGTGCCATTAGAGGTGCATCTTAGGCAAGCACCTGCCCCAGGCTGCCAGGAAATCTGGCTTCAGGTTTCCAGATAAGGGAAGGGGGTGTCTAGCCCTCCCTGGAAACATTCAAAAGCAACTCCCTTTGTAAGGGGGCCGCATTAACCAAAGAAAAATATGCCCACTGGAAGTCTTTTCAAGGATAGAAGTGGAGACCAAAATCTGGGTCCAGACCAGGAAAGCTGCCTAGGTCCCCATGGTCGTCTCCATTTCCGCCCTTCAAGAGGTCAGTATACCGATTCTCATTCGGTGTACAGGCCTGCAGAGATACACTGGGTCCAAAGAAGGCTGGGGTGCAGGAACTCTCAATTTAGGCAATCCGTGTCCATTTCCTGCCTGCCCCCCCCTCCGCCACAACCTTACGTCGATGGGCTTGTAGGGCCAATACCCAGCATACCCTGGTCCTGTTGGATGCTGATAGACATATTAGGGTATAATTTCTGTAGGGTTGTCCTGATCTCCCACCATAATTTTGGCGGAAACCCCGAAGAAATACCATAAACGGCTGTTCCGTCCATTTCTCCGATTCTTCCGCCAAAGCTACAGTGGGAGATCAGGAGAGCCCCGTGGAAATTCCAGGCGATTGTGTATTTCCAGCTTTTTCTGTTTTTATTTCAGATTTTCAGCATTTTATAGGGTTTTTTTTCTTTTTACTTCTAGCCCTTAGAAAATAGTGTTCCATCAATCACTAGCAATTTGTGGTATGTTAAACTGTCCAGTACCTGAACAATAAGATTACACTTTTTCAATGTCCTAAAGGTCAGAGAAGCCCGAATGCCCAGGTGTATGTGAACCTGATTCAAACCAAAGGTATTGGAGGAGAATTCTCAACGTGCTTCACCGAACTTCAGAGGGACTTTGTAAAGAGGCGCCCGGCTAAACTTAAAGGCGTCATCCGCCTTGTGAAGCACTGGTATAGAGAAGTAAGTTTAGGGACTACTGTTGAAATTGTTTTATGCGATTTATGAACAACAAACTTGTTAATGTGTTTTTCTGTTATTTTAACAAAGGCACCAACCATTTAAAAGAAACAGCTGGACACCTTTGTTAAGATAGCAAAGGACTCGTTTCTTCCTAATATTCTACAATATGATTTCAACCTATATGATTCTTGAAGCCAGTTGATCTTGCCCTGACACAGTGCTGTAGAAATTCTGCTTCGATGGTTTCCAGCCCACTGGCAAATTTCTACTCCAGTGTCTCCAAGTTCTTCTCTCGTTGACCAGTAAGCGCTATTTCAGCTTGACCTTACCATAGGGGTTCCTAAAACAGTCGAAGGTGCTACCATGTTAAAGTAGCTATATAATTGTAAGCTCATTAGGTTGCTCAGTCAGTCATAAACCTGTTCTTCTAGGTTTGATGGCTAGGTCTAATCCAGCCCAGTCTTAATGGAGTAAGAAATAAGAGGATTTGGAAATGAGGGCTAAAAATTGGTATGCGTTGAGCCCATTTTTTGGATGTAAAACACAACAATGTCAAATTTAGCAGTGGGTAGCCTGTGCCCATTATGCGTAGGCATTCAGGCCAGCGTTAATTTCATTGGTCCCATCTTCTACCCACCCAGGGCGGCAATCTAAAACAGGCATTAGGCCCCTTGCTTATGTTAATGAGGGGCCTAACGCCTGTTTAAGGACCCCTCTGGGAAATTGGTTCCGAATGAACAGAGCAGGAGGCGGGCCCGCACTGCTCAGGATTCTTCAGCGCAGCAGCCGCCGCCAACAGGTAAGATATTTAAACATTTTTTTGAAACGATGTTGAAGAGCCAGGAGGAGCAGGAGCGCTTTCGGGCCGGACTCGAGGCTCCTGATTTGTGCACGTGTTGCAATTTTTATGTATGGCACTCACAGTTTCTGCATGGACGTGTATCCAGCCCCGAGCTCCAAAAGTTTGGACATCCCTGTAGCTGGGGATGTTTTACGGTTGTGGCAGAGTGGAGGAAGCTTTGCCCTTCATCCAACCTATATTATACCTGATCTGGATGTGCTTGATCAGATAGTTTAGATGGAGTGTCATTCTGCATGTAACCCATGCTGCAGCTGCCCTGTGGAGTGGATGGTGTTAACACTTTGATGCCAAAAGTGGAAAAGGTTCTATTCCCATCCTCATGATAAGTACAAACACTTGTGCAAAGAAGTGTTGACACTAATGGCTAAATTTTGTAAAGCGAGGCTGCAGGTGCAGGGTCTCGCTCAACAGAAGTGCAGATCAAAGAATCAGCCTCAAATAAATAACATTTTTTCAGCCATAAGCCTAAAAAATATAATTCCTACATTTAGGCCTTAGGACAAGCAGCAGGAAACCCTGATACTGCATCAAAAAATGTGGCTAGTTCGTGATTTTTCAACCATGGTCTCTGCGCTCAGTTCTTTGATTTGCACTCCCATCGACCGAGATTCTGCACTGGGAGCCTTGCCCTGCAAAGTTTACTTTTAAGTGCTTCGAATGACAATGTAACAGTGCAAGGATCACAAGCCTATGCGTTGACTTATTTTTGCCCAACAGCATGTCCGCCCACACAAAAGATTACTGCTAAGTGGAGAGTTCCTCCCACCAAAGTACGCCTTGGAGCTGCTGATCATCTACGCATGGGAGAGCATTAACGGGGGAGAGAATTTCAGTACCGCCGAAGGATTCCGCACAGTCATGGAACTGATTGTCAGATACAGCGAGCTGTGGCTGTTCTGGACCGAGAACTACAACTTCGACCATCCCCAAGTTGGCAGTTTCCTGAAAAATA
Source organism: Heptranchias perlo (assembly GCF_035084215.1). Taxonomy (NCBI): domain Eukaryota; kingdom Metazoa; phylum Chordata; class Chondrichthyes; order Hexanchiformes; family Hexanchidae; genus Heptranchias; species Heptranchias perlo. The sequence continues at coordinate 34,071,367 of NC_090349.1, forward strand.
AACTCCGAGAACCAAGGTAAGTTGTATTTATTTAAGGTATTTTTCCTGATGGGGAATCATAGACTGATACAGCACAGAAGGTGCCATTCAGCCCATCATGCCTGTGCCGGCTCTTTGAAAGAGCTATCCAATTAGTCCCACTCCCCTGCCCTTTCCCCATAGCCCTGTACATTTTTCCCCTTCAAGTATTTATCCAATTTCCTCTTGAAAGTTATTATTGAATCTGCTTCCACCACCCTTTCAGGCCGTGCATTCCTGATCATAACAGCTCGCTGCGTAAAAAAAATTCTTCTCATCTCCACTCTGGTTCTTTTGCCCTAAGTTATGGACATAAGTAATATAAATTAACTAATAGAGGGAGTGGTATTTATAAGCTTCCATGATGGTTCAGTAGGTAATGCATCAGCTCGTGTGGTATTGGAAGGTTCCTTGCTCAATTGCTAATCTGTGCTAAATTAGTCGACCTTAGGCGAGGCTGTGACAGGGATGCTAACTTTGAGCAACAAGTACTGTTTAAAATTCATACAAAAGAGCTGACTTACAGTGATTCTATTGATCGGTGCAGACTTTTATGAACATACAGCATTCTTTGCTTAAATACTAGCTCAATGATTGTGAAAGCAACAGAGCCAGAGTCATACAAGCCTAGTATGACCCCGCTCTTCCCTGCTCACCAACTTTGACCCTTGCTCAGTCACGTTCGGTTTCACCCTCTGATCCCTTCTCAAATTCACTGTCCGCTTTAGAGTTGGCAACAGACCATCACCAACGTGAGAGCCAAATTGCTGCTCCCATGTTATACCACATAGGCCATTCAGATAGAGCACGGATTGTTGCACAGCCATGAGGTCTCTGTCAAAGTTGTCTGGGTTCTGTCTCCAAGTGGATTTTTGGGCTGGTGCTTGCTTCAGATGTAAACATTGTCCAAAGTGCTCTAATGCCACTTCTGCCTGTAAGAGCCTTATCTTTTCTTCTAAAGGCATGGCCTGTGGCTGTGTAGGCAGTGCCTCTTCCTGCGAGGATGTGAGCTGCTGCTTTGAGGGAGCCACCACTTTGTTTGAAGGTGCCACCTGTGAGTGTGAAGAAGCCTTTTTGTGTTCGGCTGCAGCCTCTTCCATGGCTTGATGCCTTTCAAGAGAACGTCTGACAAATTGTGAATAAGTTATGTAAAATGATGCAGCACTGTCACAAAACTGTGCATAGCTGCTCTACACTGTATGTCCCAAATGATAATCTATGGTAACAAAAAGGTATAAACCAGAATCTTGGCAAAATCCTACAACTTTGTCTTACAATAGGCCTTCTATAGCTTCCTTGCTAATTTTGTCCAGCATTGCCCCCTTATTGAACGTAAAAGCACAGAATTCGGGGAGGAGCACCACAGCCAGTATGCATCTTCTCCTGATTATTATTTCCACCTTCTCCTGTAAGGATAATAAAAGTATATATTAATTGTGCGTGCATTGTCAGTCACAGTGCATTTTATCTCTGACATAATAAATATGCAATGACATTTCCATAAACTTGCCAGCTGAACTAGAAAGGTTGAGAGGTGATATGATTGCAGTTTTTGGGATTCTAAAGGGACTAGATAATCGAGACGGTCACAATCTGTTCCACCTTGTTCCGAACAGTAGAACCAGAGGACTCGGCCTGCGCTTGAAGGGGAGTAAATTCAAAACCAATCTGCGGGTCAGCTGGGAAATAATTATGTCAATGAATGTGCCCTGAATAAATGAAATCTGGCTTCAGGGGCAAAATGGGCAATGCAAAAATTTTGGGGGGGGGAAAGCTATCACTGGCCACTCTGTGCACCTCTCAGCAGCTACCTCAAGAATGGCACCGGTAGAGGCCTGCTGGCTAGAAAGGGAAGGGGAGGGGAAAAAAAGGCATTTACTTAAGTGGGAGAGTTTGGCTCAAATGCTGCATTTACAGTAAAACGTCAGGACAACTTCTCAGAGCTGGTTATATAATGTCTCTTCTACTGTGTCTACCTCACTGAATCACAAAATGTTTGTTGTGGAGTCCAAAAATATGCCTGAAAGATAAAACCCAGAGTTTTGTATGGTCCAAAGAGCGAGCATGTGAAAATACATCTTTTGACTAGTGATTCTTATGTTGTTTGAACATTTAGGCCAATGATCCTCGACCCTGCTGATCCAACGGGAAACGTTGCCGGAAATGCTAGATGGGACCTCGTTGCAAATGAGGCCGAATGTTGTTTGCAGCAGATCTGTGTGCGGGACATCACCCCCTGGGATGTTGAGGTAAAGTATCACAGGAAGTGCATGGTGCAGTGCCAAAATACTGGAATTTTCTAAAAAGCAACACCTAGAGGGACAGGCAGGATTTATATCAGTCAGCAATTATACTCAGTGGACGCTTGACGAGGGAGGGGTAGTTTACGAGATAGCAATCCTATCCAGAGGTTCATCAACCACAAAGGCATTTGATCACCTGAGCTCCAAATTTTGAATTACCTTCTGTAAACCTCATTTAGTTTCTGATTTACTCATGTTTCCCAGGGGTACGGACATGTCCTATGGTTCGGTTCCATGGACCTTGGCAGCCCTCTGGTACCTCAAACAAGTGGCCAATCTTCACGTGTGAGCCTTTGACAATGAGTGTCAGCAGCCTATTCAGTTGGGAGGAGGGTGGGTTTACAGCTGAGCCCAAACATGTCCTTCTCTGATGACCACATGTGTGCACTTCTAGCAGGGGGGGTCACAGATTGGGAGTGGTAATCCTGACTGAATTATTTGCTCCCCTGCATAGCCTATGGACACTGAGGCAAATTGTAGCATCCTTAGTGCTATTCTAGCTGTGATCAGCTCACAGAGCATGGACCAAAGAATGAATCTAATTGTCTCACTACCGTAGCACAAACAATATTTAATCAATGAGCCATTAGAGGCCCTTTGGTGGTCCTTTTCGTGTTCTATGATTTCTTATTTTCCCATAATCCAGGAGGTTCTCTTCCTGGGTTCAGTGGTGTCAGTCGCACCCTAAAGTGGCCTGCATGCCTACTTTTTTTTAATATAGAAGTTGACTCCCACTGCCCTATATCTACTTGTACAGAAGTGAGACCCAAGAGCATAACGAAGAAACTCCCTTGTGGTCCGGGCCAGATTTCCATGTCTTACCTGCATGTACTCCCTCAATCATTCTGGAGACAGACCAAGTTAACACAGGGTGAGGTGAAGTTTAGTTTGAATCACATGCTACTTTATTGCACTGTAGGTAAAACACACAGATCAGTGAGATTTATGGGAATCACTTGATACAATTGGTACAACTTCTGTTTGTATACTGTTACAACAATAAAGACTTGAGCAAGAGCCCACTCCGGTGGGTTGTTTAATTTAACTTAATAGCACAATCTCTCTCTACTCTGTCCTACCACCCAGGACAGCAGATCACTTCCTTCGCAGCCTTCTCTTACTCAACAACTTCTTGGTGTCTGTGTTCTGACTTTTAAGAGCCTCTCTCACAGCCCTGCGAAAGAGAAAAAAAGATGTGAGTGTCCTTCTGAATAGCCAGACAAATTGTCCATTTTAATTTAAAATGTACTTACTCCTGATGCGACCTTTCAGATTCACTAGGGAAGCACTGAATTTACCATAGAGTACAGTAAGATTAGTGATGTATCTTGTACAGAACCTGCATCCCTTTATTTATTTTACAACATTTTGTGTTTGTTCTTTTTAGCCTGTGAAGGGTGTTCTGGTTTCAGTGATCCCCGTGAACATTAACTGCTGCACAAATAATTTAACCATCAACCCTTTCTTACCTATTCAACGAATTAAGCAAAAAGTCGAGCACCTGACCAGAATCCCAATGTCCAATTATTACCTGGAGTGGAATGGCGAGGAGCTGGAGGAAAATAGAACACTGTCTTCTTATGGAATTTTCTTTCAGGTTAAAATCCTTCTGAAAGAGCGACCTGGCTGGTGCATCTTAATGTAACAAAAATAGGTCCTGAGGAATCTACCTGAATATTGGAGAATTGTGTCAAACTGCCAACTGGAGACAGCAAACCCATGCGTCAAGCCAGTGTTACAAACATTTTGGCAAGAAACACAATCCCAATCAATGTCTTGCTCAAGTGGGTTGTCTGGGATTCCTGACAAACTGAGCTTCTGATTTCAAGCTGTCAAGTGGATTAGTGATATTATGTGGAGAGATTAGAGAAACTGGGATTATTCTCCTTAGAGCAGAGAAGGTTAAGGGGAGATTTAATAGAGGTGTTCAAAATTATGAAGGGTTTTGATAAGAGTACATAGAGAAACTGTTTGCCTGGCGGGAGGATCGGTAACCAGAGAATGGAGATTTAAGATAATTAAATTATTTAATGAAAGATAAAAGATTCAGGGCTATGGGGAAAGAGCAGGGGAGTGGGACTAATTGGATAGCTCTTTCAAAGAGCCGGCACAGGCACGATGGGCCGAGTGGCCTCCTTCTGTGCTGTATGATTCTTTGGTTGTAAACACTGACTTCAACTCCAATCAAAAAATTTAATGTTTATTAATTTGTTAGTGCTGATTTAAACTATATTTACTGCTGGTGCGATCTTTCAGATTCATATTAATAAAATCACAATTTTGATACAACTATATTTTGGGGATTTGTGTGTTTTTGTTTTTAATATTTGAACTGGGTGCTGAACAACACAACAGTTTGTAGTGGTCACTAATGGTGTGTAATCTGTTATCATCTGATGTGGCTATTGTTACAACATCTTGTCCTTCTACTTGATAATATGTGGAGCACAGATACACCTTTTACCCATTGCTCAGCTATGTTCTCAGTTTGCAAGCCAATGCTGCCATGATTACACAGGCATTCCAACCTTACACTGCCATTAGTAAACAAAGAACTTGCATTTATGTAACACCTTTCACATCTCAAAGCAAATTACTTTCAAAGTGTTACGTCTGCCCCATCCAGAGATTTGAGCACATAATCTAGGCTGACACTTCAGTGCAGTACTGAGGGAATGCTCCACTTTCAGACGTGCCTTATTTCAAATGAGATATTAAAAAGATCCCATGGTACTATTTAAATAAGAACGGTGGGGTTCTCCCGGTGTCCTGGCCAAAAATGATCTCTCAGCCAATGACAGTAAAACAGATTATCTAGTCATTTATCTCATTGCTGTTTATGGGACTTTGCTGTGCACAAATTGACTACTGCATTTCTCCACATTGCAACAGTAACTACACTTCAAAAGTACTTCATTCATTGTGAAGCTCTTTGGGATGTCCTAAGGTTATGAAAGGTGCTAAATAAATGACGTTTTTCCTTGGCTTTGAATGCAGAGCTACTGGTGTCAATCTAATGAGTAGTGTCGCTGATAGCTGGCTGAACAAAAGTTGATTTTTACCAATCACAAATCATTCAACATCCTGGAGGTCTTCCATGGGGCAGTAGATTTGATTGACAGCTGTATCTGGGTTGTAGATGTGGGTTGGATCTGTGAAAGGGGCAGGACCAAAGGTTCGTCGCACTGTCTTTTAACAGACAACTGTTTGACCAGCAGCTTCCCGTTATGGACTTCTATTTGGCCACCTGTGCTCATCTCATCTGTCATTCTGAGGCTGTCAGGGGTATAAGGCATTCAGAGGCTCCATGGTAGAATTTTGCCACATAAAGTAGCGACTATGTTGCAAAGATCCATTTTGTGTTGAGGGTTAGCGCAGGAGAAGCGTCTTTGTTGTTTTGGCATTTCGAGGAGAAGTGAGGTTTGGAATGTCTGTAAATATACTGCTTGTTTTCTGTTCATTTACCTGTTTAATGTTCATTTTAAAATGTATTAATGGGATGTGAGTGACGCTGGCACGGCTACATTTACTGCCCATTGCTAGTTGTCCTGAGAAGGTGGCAATGGGCCTTCCTCTTGAGTTGCTGCACTCCTTGTGATGATGGTGCGCTCATAAATTTAGCTTGTTGGCTTATAGTCTGAGCCACAGTCTGATAAGAGTACGTTCTACTGCGTACCAAAGATGAGGAGATTACATGGCAGCATGTATATTCCGGTCATCCTGACTAGAGTGCCAAGGGTTTTCTGTTTGACACCTGGGTTTGTTACACGTACCTAAATATTGGGCAGGTAAAGGCACACTCTGGGTTGTAAGGGATGCAGGGTCTACTTACGGGAGTAGTTAGTGACATTGAACCCAAGGAGAATACCTCATCAAAACCCCCAAAACATCATATCTGTGACCTCTGTTTAATTGGGCTTATGCACAAAGCATTGTTTGAAAACTTGGAGCAATCTTCTAAGCTAAAAAGGAGTTTGTATGGGATATTGTTTATGTTGATCTTGGAAGGAGAGCAGCTACAATTTCTTTGAGCGCCAGCTCTGACACCAGTGGAGTGAAAAGAGGAGCTTTGAGACGACAGAGAAGTTCTTCCTAAGGGAGTCCCCACCGCTTATAACGGGCGGGTTGGTGCTAACGCTATACGCTTTGAACGGTTTAAAGAGATAGCGCTATTACTACTGAACAAGACTGCAGCAAATCACTATCAAATAGACTAAACAAGACTCTGCAGCGGAGAAGTGTCTACTCAATTTCCCCATCCTTACCTTTGCATTTTGTTTTTTCTGTTAGCATTGGAATTCTGATGTCATTCATTGCACAGCTTTTCACACAGTTTCAGCAATCCGAACAGTAGACTTTGGAAGACCCAAGTGCAGTGCTAGGTCGTGCTGGCTCATCCTGGGTAGTTCATCCATTTCATTCAGGAGATCGATTTTTTTTAGTGCTGAGACTCATGGCTTTCCTCTTTCCAGTCATGTTTGCTGCTGCAATCAATGCTGAGTACTGCAAGCTGTAAACTTACACAACTTGGAGGCGATTAAGTACACAAGGTAATTGGTTGTCTCTCGGCAAATTCCCCCCATGCCATTTCACTCTGCATGGAGGGATTTCCTGTACGGGCTGTTCCTGCACACTCTCCACTTCCTCGCCCTCGTCTTTCATCCGGACGTGCCTTGACGTCCCACCTTGCATCCAGCGGAGGCGGGGGACCCCAATGGAGGGCTTTCTATGCAGGAATCCCTTGGCGTCCCACCTTGCATCCAGCAGAGGCGGGGGACCCCAGTGGAGGGCTTTCTATGCAGGAATCCCTTGGCGTCCCACCTTGCATCCAGCAGAGGCGGGGGACCCCAGTGGAGGGCTTTCTATGCAGGAATCCTCCCCTGTACCATTGAGGATCTGGGGTGGAGAATGTTGCACGGAGCAGCACCGACCAGTAGGTTTTTAAGTCACCTCACGGACTCCTAGGCCGTCTGTGACTTTTGCGGCCTGGATGAGCCTGTGTTTCATATCTACATGAAGTGTGAGGTTGCAGCCTCTCATCTACCATTTGAAGGGGCTGTTCCTCAACATCTGGTGGCTGCACTTCAGTCCCATGCTCCAGATCTTTGGTCGCCTGGTGCCACCGCGTGGGTCTGCATCTGGGCCTGGCCAAGTTGGCCGTCCACAGGTCCAGGTTGGACGCAGCCCATGAGAATTGGCTGCCTTCCTTTCTTCCATGGCCTTGTCCGTGCCCGAGTGGCCCTGGAGAAGGAGCACGCAGTGTCCGCCGGTACACTTGAGGCCTGTGTGACCAGTGGGCACCACAGGGGCTGGAGGGCATAGTGGATAATAGTAATAACATTCTGATATAATTTGATAAATTTCCTTTGTCCTTTTTTATAATAAAAAATAAGGTGCCGTTTATTTATTGAACATGTTTGTTATTGCAGTCAGTGTTGAGTAGTGTAAGGTGTATCCCGACACCAGTTATCGGTGACAAGGTTAATGAGGTGCGAACTACTGAGTAAACACCTTTTTTTAAATTCGTCCATGCGATGTGGGGGTCGCTGGCAAGGCCAGCATTTATTGCCCATCCCTTACTGCCCTTGAGAAGGTGGTGGTAAGCCGCCTTCTTGAACCGCTGCAGTCCATGTGGTGAAGGTTCTCCTGTTTCTGCCTGAAATATACGGGGTATTTAACACACTGTAAGCGGCAACTTTGTAATTGACGATATTGGGAATGGCTAACACTTTTTGGCCGATTTAAATGGGGGCGATTTAAGTGCTGGGGATTGTATATGTCAACATTTCAGGAGAGTAATCCCTCTGCTGTTTTCCCTCCCTTTGGTGGGAAAATGACTGTCCTCCTCAGAGCGTTCCTCCATTGACAAAATGTGGGCTCTAGAGGTGAAATGGGCTTTAACCATGTCCCAATACTATATCTTTCCCCTCTCAAATGTGCAAAATGATTCATGATTAACAGCGGCGGATTATGCATTGCAGAGCGCCCTCTGCTGTTTGCAGCGGCATCTGCAGCACCGCATCTGAAACAATCTGAAGATGACAAAGGCCATTTGTACTTGGGTGTTAAAAGTTAGTGACCATGGGATAATGCGTTGAAACCAGATCACCTTCAAGACATGAGGTAACACCGCTAAACTTGCACATCAACAAAACTTGCATTTATATAGCGCCTTTAACGTAGTAAAATGGGGTTCACTGTTAACACTGTCTCTCCAGGTAGCTCTACTGCATGATAACAAATGTACCGAGACTACTTTTATCACCCTCACTTTTAGAATTTTGCTGAAGCACAGATTCTTTAGGAAGTAATAGATCCTGTGCATTTTTCACATCTCGCTGAAACTCATCTGGCTGAATATTATTACAAATGAAAGCGTCCTGATGTTTTGGTTCAATTCAGTACAACTCTGTAGTCACCCCATTATAGTTCTCTTAGCTGCCTTCTAACTCACACCTCTGTGACCGCCTCCTCAGGGTATCTGACTGACCATGCCATCTTACACTGTGCCAGGAGGATTTCCAAAATGAAGGTGATCACAGAAACTTGTCTATATTCGGTCGGGCTACAAGTATGAAAGTGCCGATTTGCACTCCATCTCCCCTTTGAGAACCAGAATCTGCGCACTCTGACTTTAACATAATACGGGTAATTTTAACTCTCGGCGATGGCATAAGACAAGCGATATCGGACTGACAACATTTTACACCGCGCCCAATATTCCTTTCCTGACGCAAAAATGTTCAGTGTTGCAGTTGACCTTACTGCAACAGACAGTGCTGTACCTGCCCTAGAGGTTGTCTGCAGATCTTTTTGTACCATGCAACAAATAGGCGCAGGACCATTCTTTGCATATTTAAATTAATGCCATGCTGCGGCCGCCAGAAACAGTGAGGACCAACATGTCACCGGCGCAGATTAGTTGCCGGACCTCGTCCCCAGAAATTGGTATACATTGCGTCCGTTTTATTCCCAAAAAAACAGGCAAAAGGCATACCAATTTCTCCCCCAGTATGTCCAAATAACATTCGCTGAATGTGGCCCATGCTAAGTGTCAGGATGTGGAATCAGGCCTACCATGTACATTACAGTTTAATCCAGGAGTGGCAAACTCAATGAGGAAAACTATCACAAAAGGACAAGCGTTTGCTGTAACCAGCAGGTGGTGGAAAAGGCCGAGGAGCTGTACTAGTGTAAATAAACTGAAATCATTCAATGTGCTGTGCCATGCTATAGAACTATATTTTAGACTTAAATACCCAAAGCCTCTTCCTCCTCCCCTACAAATATTTTAAAAAATAATCCCAGCTGTGTGCATAAGAATTAAACATCAACTCCTCTTTCATCAAATGAGTCCCTAACGTGTCTCGTTTCATTGTGGTTTATTTATTTTGTAAATCCACAATGTCTAAACTAAACCGACCGGAGGTGGGGAAACAATTGCAAGGTGCTACAGCCATGTAATCAGGCAGCCACTTTGAATGCACTCGCCCATGTTTGTTTTGTGATAAGCTTTGACTTTTATACTACTAGGGCCGGAAAATTCCTCAGAGCTGTTCCCGCTCCGCTGGATTTATTTCACCACAAACAGGAACAGCTCCGAGGAATTTCCCAGCCTGACTCTTTTAAACTAAGTAGTAAATCTCCCAAGGCATTGCTCACGGTGAATTGGGAGCTCTGCTGTTGCATGTGTAAATATATCGGATCTTCAACTGCATCGGTCACAGAAAGAAAAAAAATTGAGCACATTAAAGTGGTGTTTTCCCTATTCATTGCAGGCAGTTCCCTTCTCAGACCACAGGTACATAAATAAATCAATCTGTGAATGGATCATGCCCTTAAATATAATTTTTTTCTGTCAAAATTATTCACATAACATTCATGTTTTCCTTTGTTTTGTTCTTTTTGCATTAAAAAAAAACAAAATTCAGTTACCCTCACAGCCCTAATATTGGCTTCCTGGCTTTTAGCGCTTTTCAATTGTTTACTGACAACCTTGACTGGTCATTTTCATTCTCACTTGCTGCCCCGCTGATTGGTAATTCCACACCCGTTCAGTTATGATTTCTCAGTGTTTTATGAGAATGATATTTGAACCGATAAGGTGGAAGCTTGACGTACACTTTCAAGTGTGATGATTTCTCCAAGTGTTGAGGTATGACAGACACCTGCTGCATCGACATGTGTAGCTGGTGCTTTAACATCGCAGGACCCTTGTCCTTGAAGTGATTCTGTAATATAACCCAAGGCTGCCAGTGCTTTGGAATCCATCCAGCAATGTAAACAAGACACACCAATGGAAAAACAAACAAGCTAGGCAGGCACAGGTTTGCTGGGGGAGTTGTCTCAAAGTTGTGGGTTGCGATTTTACTTTCTGTATGTCAGACTTTGAGACTGGTGGCAGGAGAAAGTACACGCAGGCCTGTAAAGGCTCATCGCCGCCTTCTCAAGGGATGGGCAGTAAATCCTGGCCTTGCCAGCGACGCCCACATCCCATGAACAAATAAAAAAAATTGTATCACTGGCCTGTAACAAGAAGCCTGAGTTGCTCAGCCCACCTGTGAACAGAAAAGCCGAAGGCTTCTCCCTCTGATGACTGCATTTATTTTTTTTGTGGGAGTGCTGCTGACTCTACTGGTTGCCGGTGAAACCATTTCTTTAGGTGATGTGATAATCATTGAAGGATTCTGGCCACCACCCTATCCATAATAGAGTACTACACTGCATTGTGATTTGGATGAAAAAAATTGGGGCTAGTTCCTTCTGTAGAAAAAAAAAGACAGAGAAAATTGATGCAAATCCTTAAAAGGCTGAGACTAGTTGTGGAGAACTGATACTGTTCAACATAGGTTACTCAGGACTAGAGGACACAAGTATAAAACTGACAACAAAGACTACAGTCTGGAAGAAATGTTCCCACAGAGCTGTGGGTTTGTGGGGCATGGGCCGATGCCCATCACAATTACTGTCATTACTGTTGTGTTAATTAAACACTTTTAAAAAGGAGCTGCTTAGGTTTTTGGAGTAAAATCTGACCCATGGACATTATTCAGTAAAGACACTGGGCTCGATTTTAGCGTCGGGTTTCCTGCGGGTTTCCAGCGGGGGGGCCCCGAAAATCCCGATATCCGGTCACGTGACCGGATCGCGCTGCGATCCCGACCACTTCCGGGTTCCCCGATGACGTGCGGGGCTGCGTGCGTGGCCCCCGCTGGTGCGAATCCCGCAGGCAATTAAAGCCAGCGGGGTTCCACTTGAGAGTACTTACCTTGCTTGTTGAGGTCATTTACTGAGCTGAATCAGCTGTCAAAAGAGGAAGTGTGGGATTTTACCTTCATCGCAGAGTGTTTCACACACTGGGGGAAACAGTCTCCCTCCAACCAGGCGTGTTGCAGCCAGCAGCCTGTGGCAGGTGCCAAGGTGCACTCCACGGGGGAGAGCCCTCACCCACGCAGGAGGCCACCGCGTCACATAGGGCAACCCCTGCCCCCCACCACCCCCCGCCAAGCCAGAGGACAGACCGACACGAAACCGCAGCCCCAGTCCGAGGAACCACCCACCTACCCTGCACAACCCCTCAGACCAACACCTGCCAGATGGGTGGTGCGTGGACACCCTCGGAGGACGAACAGCATGACCAGCCCCAGCAGCCTCGCAGTCCACGCCGTCCGCCGCAGAGACGTGGAGCCCCCCAACACGGTGTTGTTGCATGCCCACCTGCACAGCAGGAGGGAGGGCTACCGCAGAGAGAGACGCATCGCAGAGGGCACTACCCTCGGCACAGGGTCCACAGACCGAGGCGCAGCTCCCCGGACCTCTCCGAGCAGCAGTGCACACGGAGGCGCAGATTCGCTCGACATGTAGTCGTGGAGATCTGTAGGCTCTTTCATGCCGAGCTGCTCCTGGCTGACCCCAGCACCAACTGCTTACCTGTCGCTGTCAAAGTCACCACTGCCCTCCACAACTTCTCCTCCGCATCCTTCCAGGGTGCAGCCGGGTACACCGCCGATGTCTCTCAGTCGTCTGCGCGGAAGAGCCCTGCAAATACACCTGCACCTACTCTGCAGTAACACGGTGGGTGGCATCAGTGGTGGGTCCTCATAGTGATACCCAGGAGCGGGCATTATTGGACACAACAGACAGGATTCGTGGAGACATGGCAGTGGTGGTGCCAATATAATGTGTGATGTTTGTTGCTCTGAAATTCAATATAGGTAACACCCATGGCAAACCCTCCGACACCCTTGTGCACCCCCTTCATGCTCACGACACGTTTGCCTTACGCTGCCTACTGCACATATGTGATGCATGCCCTGTGGCTGCAGCACAGGTGGTGGCAGGTTGAGTGAGGCTGGCCGTGAGGGAGATGCACGAGAGGGTGAGTATGGGATAGAGCCATGAGATTGTATGAGGATTGGGTTGCGTGTTAGTGGCAGGATGAGTACTGGCGAGGTGAGTAGGTGGAGGTAAGATGAGGATGGGGTTTGAGTGGGTATGAAGGGTGATGTGACAGAGTAGTGTTGGCGGTGCCGAAGGAGATGTGGGGTGGGGGCGGTGTTGTGGCAGACGGAGTGTAGGGGAAAGACTTCGTGTTCTCACTGTGGCTGACCTACTGCGGTCATTGCAGCGCCTCCTGCACTGTATGCAGGTGGGCCATATGTTGGTGGCGCAGGTGACCCCCTCTGCAACCTCGAGCCAGGCCTTCTTGGTGGCAGAGGCAGGCCGCTTCCTCCCGCCCGCCGGGTGGAAGATCTCTGTCCTGCCCCTCCTCCGCACCCCATCTGATGATACCTGTGATGAGGCATCATTAAACTGGGAGCAGCCTTCCCCCTGGGCTGCTCCATGCTGTAATTTGTTCCATTGGTTGCAGCATCTGTCAGTGGAGGACTGCCCCTTTAACTAGAGAGCCTCCAGCTGACAGATCGTACTGCGCATGCGCAGCCCGCCCGACGCGCAGACCAGCAGCGCGGAGCCCGGAGGAGCAGGTTATTGATTTCTATTAGTGTGTTGCCTGCTACGATCGCGCGGGCAACCCACTAATTTCAACGGGCGCGGAGGCCACGCACCCGAAACCCAACCCTCAGAAAACCTGCAGGCCTGCTAAAATCAGGCCCACTGAAATGGTAAGCTCTGACCTGAGTTATCAGATTTTGCATTCTGGGCACAGCCATACGCAGATGTATTTTGTCCCAGCCCAACCTACTCCTTTCTTCATGTGCACTTGATATTTATGAATCTTGCTCATTTCAGGATTATTTTGTGTGTTTCTATCAGATTTTCCATCCGTGCTCTATTGCCAAGATTGGATTTTTCTAGCTGCAGTTACAGTTATCACCATTACCATTTGGGAATAGTATTTTTCACATTATTGTTTGCAAGGCCTGAATTTTATTTTGACTGTTTTGAAAATCTTAAAAGAAATTGAATAAATATCTGGTTAGAAATGGGATTGAAGATTATGGAGATAATTACATACACAATCAAAATACTCCATGGAACACAATGGTTCGTGTCCTGGTGGGAAAATCATCTGCAGGGATTAAGGAGAAATTTCATCACAGTCTTGTTTTTCTTGGCAGTTATCCTGTGATTAGTAACCTCCCTCAAGAGATTAAATGATTTGGGAGCTTTCACCACAGTGAAATTTGAGCATAGTCTGTTAGAAAGAGTGGGGTCATTTTGTAACACTTACCCTCAGGTGGAGTGGTGATGTCACAAGGAAGTGATGTTATCACTCAGTGATTGTACCAACGCCTGGTTCCAGGCAGAGACAGGCCTCTCAGATCCCCATAACAAGATTATTATTAAAAATGAATGTTCACACTATGAGAGAAACATTACTCGCCACTCCTGTTTCCCTTAGTCAGCAAATCCCTAGCTCACCAGTTCCATCTCTTCCTTCCTGACCTTGCAGGTGATAAGCCAGGAAACAAAACGTATCACCATGCAGCATAAAGGTCAGGTCAGGGAGTGTATCCATGACAACTGCCCTACCAGTCTGGTTGAAAATTTCGACACTGCTTTCTGCATGTCTTGTTCAGCATTCCTGGGGTTAAGTAGATGGAGCTGTGTGCAGTTATATACTTTATATTTTAACACCATCCCATTGATTCCAGGCTACCAAAATGTGATTTAAGGCTATGATATTTCAAATTTTGACTGCCTGCTTTTAATTATTTTTTTCAATTGTAGGGGCATCACAGTCAAGCTTAGCCTTGACCTCATACATTTCAGGTGGGGTTCTTGTGATCAGAAACAAAAGCCCTAGTTAATTTCCCCTCCCTATCCCAGGAGCACTAAGGCCAGTTGCAGCATTCCAGCACCGTCTGAGCTGAGGTCAGCTAACTCTGCATGGGCCCAGGTCAAGCTTGGGACTTCCTGGTCTGTATTAGCTCAGTCCTACACTGGCTGACGCATTCATTGGGGGAATTCTGATGGCCAATCTTTCACCACAAAGAAATCCCTGCTGTAATGGAAAATGTTTGTCCCAACCGGCACTGTGACAATGGGTTAAAACTGTTTGAGCTTCTTAAGGGACAAAGAACAACAACAGCTAAACTTGTATTTATATAGCGCCTTTCATGCAGTAAAAACATTCCAAGACGCTTCACAGGAGCGTTATCAGACAAAATTTGACACCGAGCCATATAAAGAGATATTAGGACAAGTGACCAAAAGCTTGGTCAAAGAGGTAGGTTTTAAGGAGCGACTTAATGTGGAAGGGACAGAATTCCCTCAGATTGGACATCTATTGGTCTTCAACTGGCTACTGACGACGAGATTGAATAACCAGTTGTATTTGATTGTTTTTTTAGGGTGAGGTCTTCAACTTACATTCCATATACCAGTCTCCGTACTGCCCTTTGGGCATACGTATAATCCAGCACGACACTCTCTGCTGGAACGCCTCTATTTCAGGAATGCTGAGAGCCACGGCTGGTAGCCACAAAAATAGCTTATCAGCAGATCTGCTGGAGTTTTGCAATGGTAGATTTCAGTGTCAAAGGCTGCCTGCCTCCTTGGCAAAGTGCCGGTACAGGCAATAAAGATTGGAGTGATGCTGTTGAGGTTATGAAGTTATGTTTTGGTTGTAAAACTAATGAGCGTGACGGTAATCTTCTTACAAATGACTTTTGATTAATTGGGATGATATTACTATCCTGGAGCAGTATGGATCCCTAGCAAGGCCCACTGCGAAAACTCACCGAAAATCCAGGCAGTTACAGTGTATCACATGCTACATGTACTGCAAGGTCAGCTGTTACACAGCATCTCTAAAATTAGATGTTAAGGTCGCCTAATGACACAGCGAATAAAGACATCACCTGGTGTTACACAAAGCCACATAGACTAGTAAGGTCCCGCTGACTCGATCCCTGGTCTGTGCTGAGCTAACCAATCCCAGGTGGAGCAACAATTGGGATACATTTGATCTTGGTGTTAGTGGATTGAGGAGGGGTAAATAAGCCAGGCTCCAGCTCCTGACCACTCTCCAGTGACCCCTGCTGGAATTGCACGTGTGTGGACATCGCATGAGGACTTTGCAGTACTGCCCTCCATGAGGGGTTGACACATGGACGCAGAAAATTCTGCGTCCCTGTACAACTGAGGGGCCCATGCACACATGCAGCAGACCACTTATCGCAATATAGTTGGTATCATGCCTACAATTTCCAACCATTAATGTGAATGGACAGACAACTGAAGGCAGTACACTCAGCACTCTCCCCCTTTCAATGCTGGGCACTGTTGTATGTGTGTCTCACAGCTGTGTCAGCAGTGGCGCAGTTGGCATCACTCTTGCTTCTGAGTCAGAAGGTTGTGAGTTCCCTACTCAAGGTTCCCAGCCCCAATCGGGAGACCTTCCCGTAACCTCTTCCTCATGACTTAGCCGAGTGGGGGGGTGATCCTTCTGCCCCCTGACATTGCGCTCCCACCAGTTTCGAGTCGGAAACTGACCAGGTTGTGGAATTCTGGAACGCTCTTCCCCCAAAAAGCAGTTGAGGCTAGGGATCAATTGAAAGTTTCAAAACTGGGATCAATAGAATCATAGAAAGGTTACAGCACAGAAGGAGGCCATTCAGCCCATTGAGTCCCTGCTGGCTCTATGCAAGAGCAATCCAGCTAGTCCCACTCCCCCGCCCTATCCGCGTAGCCCTACAAATGTTTTCCTTTCAAGTACTTATCCAGTTCCCTTTTGAAAGCCACGATTGAATTTGCCTCCACCACCCCCTCAAGCAGTGCATTCCAGATCCTAACCACTCGCTGTGTAAAAAAGTTTTTCCTCATGTCACCTTTGGTTCTTTTGCCAATCACCTTAAATCTATGTCCTCTGGTTCTTGACCCTTCCGCCAATGGAAACAGTTTCTCTCCAGCTACTCTGTCCAGACAGTCTAGTTTTCTTTTTAGGTCTCCTGCCAAGTGAAATTTGAACCTTTGCCAGTTGTGGAATTGGTACCATAGTGGTTATGTTACTGGACTAGTAATCCAGAGGCCTGGACTAAAATCCAGACTCAATGAGTTCAAATCCCGCCACGGCAGCTGGCAAATTTAAATTCAATTAATTAAATTTAAAAAATCTGGAGTTAAAATACTAGTATCAGTAATGGTGTCCATGAAACTACTGGATTGTCATAAAAAACCATCTGGTTCACTAATGCCACTCTAGGGAAGGAAACCTGCTGTCCTGGGCTGGCCTATATGTGACTCCAGACCCACAGCAATGTGGTTGATTCTGAAATGGCCTAGCAAGCGACTCAGTTGTAAAATCTTGCGACGAAAAGTCATACTAAGAATAAAACTGGACGGACCACTAGGCACCGGACACGACAACGGCAAACCAAGCCCAGTCGACCCGGCAAGGTCCTCCTTACTAACATCGGGGGACTTGTGCCAAAATTGGGAGAGCTGTCAAGCAACAGCCTGACATAGCCATACTTACAGAATCATACCTTTCAGCCAACGTCCCGCCAGACTCTTCCATCACCATCCCTGGGTATGTCCTGTCCCACCGGCAAGACAGACCCACCATAGGTGGCGGTACAGTGATATACAGTCAGGAGGGAGTGGCCCTGGGAGTCCTCAACATTGACCCTGGACCCCATGAAATCTCATGGCATCAGGTCAAACATGGGCAAGGAAACCTCCTGCTGATTACCACCTACCGTCCTCCCTCAGCTGATGAATCAGTCCTCCTCCATGTTGAGCACCACTTTGAGGAAGCACTGAGGGTAGCAAGGGCACAAAACGTACTCTGAGTGGGGGACTTCAATGTCCATCATCCAAGAGTGGCTCGGTAGCACCACTGCTGGCCGAGTCCTGAAGGACATAGCTGCCAGACTGGGCCTGCGGCACGTGGTGAGCAAACCAACACGAGGGAAAAACTTACTTGACCTCGTCCTCACCAATCTACCTGTCACAGATGCATCTGTCCATGACAGTATTGGTAGGAGTGACCACCACACAGTCCTCGTGGAGATGAAGTCCCGGCTTCGCACTGGGGACACCATCCAACGTGTTGTGAGGCACTAACACTGTGCTAAATGGGATAGATTCAGAACAGATCTAGCAGCTCAAAACTGGGCCTCCATGAGGCATTGTGGGCCAGCAGCAGCAGAATTGTATTCTAGCACATTCTGTAACCTCATGGCCTGGCATATTCCTCACTCTATCATTACCAACAAGCCAGGAGATCAACCCTGGTTCAATGAGGAGTGTAGAAGAGCATGCCAGGAGCAGCACCAGGTGTACCTAAAAATGAGGTGCCAACCTGGTGAAGCTACAACTCAGGACTACATGCATGCTAAACAGCAGAAGCAACATGCTATAGATAGAGCTAAGCGATTCTACAACCAACGGATCAGATCAAAGCTCTGCAGTCCTGCCAAATCCAGTCGTGAATGGTGGTGGACAATTAAACAACTAACAGGAGGAGGAGGAGGCTCTGCAAACATCCCCATCCTCAATGATGGCGGAGTCCAGCACATAAGTGCAAAAGACAAGGCTGAAGAGTTTGCAACCATCTTCAGCCAGAAGTGCCGAGTGGATGATCCATCTCGGCCTCCTCCTGATATCCCCACCATCACAGAAGCCAGTCTTCAGCCAATTCAATTCATTCCACATGATATCAAGAAACGGCTGAGTGCACTGGATACAGCAAAGGCTATGGGCCCGACAACATCCCAACTGTAGTGCTGAAGACTTGTGCTCCAGAACTAGCTGCGCCTCTAGCCAAGCTGTTCCAGTACAGCTACAACACTGGCATCTACCTGACAATGTGGAAAATTGCCCAGGTATGTCCTGTCCACAAAAAGCAGGACAAATCCAATCCAGCCAATTACCGCCCCATCAGTCTACTCTCAATCATCAGCAAAGTGATGGAAGGTGTCGTCGACAGTGCTATCAAGCGGCACTTACTCACTGAAGCTCAGATTGGGTTCCACCAGGACTACTCGGCTCCAGACCTCATTACAGCCTTGGTCCAAACATGGACAAAAGAGCTGAATTCCAGAGGTGAGGTGAGAGTGACTGCCCTTGACATCAAGGCAGCATTTGACCGAGTGTGGCACCAAGGAGCCCTAGTAAAATTGAAGTCAATGGGAATCAGGGGGAAAACTCTCCAGTGGCTGGAGTCATACCTAGCGCAAAGGAAGATGGTAGTGGTTGTTGGAGGCCAATCATCTCAGCCCCAGGACATTGCTGCAGGAGTTCCTCAAGGCAGTGTCCTAGGCCCAAGCATCTTCAGCTGCTTCATCAATGAACTTCCCTCCATCATAATGTCAGAAATGGGGATGTTCGCTGATGATTGCACAGTGTTCAGTTCCATTCGCAACCCCTCAAATAATGAAGCAGTCCGAGCCCGCATGCAGCAAGACCTGGACAACATCCAGGCTTGGGCTCATAAGTGGCAAGTAACATTTGCGCCAGATAATTGCCAGGCAATGACTATCTCCAACAAGAGAGAGTCTAACCACCTCCCCTTGACATTCAACGGCATTACAATCGCCGAATCCCCCACCATCAACATCCTGGGGGTCACCATTGACCAGAAACTTAACTGGACCAGCCATATAAATACTGTGGCTACAAGAGCAGGTCAGAGGCTGGGTATTCTGCTGCGAGTGACTCACCTCCTGACTCCCCAAAGCCTTTCCACCATCTACAAGGCACAAGTCAGGAGTGTGATGGAATACTCTCCACTTGCTTGGATGAGTGCAGCTCCAACAACACTCAAGAAGCTCGACACCATCCAAGATAAAGCAGCCCGCTTGATTGGCACCCCATCCACCACCCTAAACATTCACTCCCTTCACCACCGGCGCACTGTGGCTGCAGTGTGTACCATCCACAGGATGCACTGCAGCAACTCGCCAAGGCTTCTTCGACAGCACCTCCCAAACCCACGACCTCTACCACCTAGAAGGACAAGAGCAGCAGGCACGAGAACAACACCACCTGCACGTTCCCCTCCAAGTCACACACCATCCCGACTTGGAAATATATCGCCGTTCCTTCATCGTCGCTGGGTCAAAATCCTGGAATTCCCTTCCTAACAGCACTGTGGGAGAACCGTCACCACACGGACTGCTGCGGTTCAAGAAGGTGGCTCACCACCACCTTCTCAAGGGCAATTAGGGATGGACAATAAATGCCGGCCTCGCCAGCGACGCCCATGAATGAATAAAAAAAAAAATTGGACTCCAAAGGTCAATACAACCTGGAATATAGGAGCAAGGGAGTCCCTTTGGCATTAACTGTACAAATTATTTTATTGTCTGCCTTTGGAGGCTGTGGAGGGAGGTGCAATGATATTAATTTGACTTTTTTTATATATACAGACCAAAGCATATTGTTTGGTGATCAAGTGGAA
Source organism: Heptranchias perlo (assembly GCF_035084215.1). Taxonomy (NCBI): domain Eukaryota; kingdom Metazoa; phylum Chordata; class Chondrichthyes; order Hexanchiformes; family Hexanchidae; genus Heptranchias; species Heptranchias perlo. The sequence continues at coordinate 34,091,557 of NC_090349.1, forward strand.
GTTTTTGCCAGTGATATTTTCTAATTGCCAAGATTAACCATGCTGGGTTCAAGGGCATGTGTATCAATACAACCTGGGTCATCCCATTCAGTCATTGTCAGTAAACCTCTAGGGTAAATAAATAGACTACTTCATAATTATTGCAGAATTTGGCAAAGCATAGAATTGATTCTGCTGGTAGAGCATTCCCTGTCCTAACCACACTCTGCTTAAAAGAATTTCTCCTGGACTCTCTCTTTGTTCTTTTGGTCATGATCTGGCTGAATGATGTAAACAGTTGTTCCCTATTTACCTTATCAAGCCCCTCATAATTTTAAACACCTTTATCAAATCTCTTCTTATTGCTCCTTAGTTGGCTCAGCACCTGTTTTCCTCATGCCTTTTCTCTACATTAAAAAAGTGCAAAATAAATACTGGAATTTGTTGTTAACCTGCTTTAGGAAGGATGTCAAGGCCTTGGAGAGGGTGCAGAGGAGATTTATTAGAATGGTACCAGGGATGAAATATTTCTAGGTGAGGATTAATTTTATCATGTATTATGGCATCTAAAAGCAGATCCACTAACTATGTTAGTCTGACTGGTCGAGAGTTGCCAAGTTACTTTTTTTTTTGAATAGAAGTATTACACTGGCAATCCACTGGTCCCTTTGCACATCTTTTCATACTTTCTCATCAGCTAGGATCAGCGTCAGCTGTGGTCAAATAGCCTGTCAACCTCACTGTCTAGGTTCACTCATGAAGGGTGGCACAGATCAAAAGGTACCAGCCCTTGATTCTGTCCCTTTCCCCAGCTGCTCAGTCAGCCTATGGTGGATAACATTGTTTTACCTTGAGCTGTGCTTCAAACCCCACACCCTTTTATCATTAAGGCTGCCACCTCCACATATCTACACTACCACAGAAAAATCTTCATCACCTCCAGGCTCAACTTCTCCAACACTCTCCTCAGTAGCTTCCTAAGTTCCATCCTACATAACTACAACTCTTCCAAAACTCCATAGTTCACATCTTATCCCTTTGTGAGCCCTGCTCACTTACCAACCCCAGTTCATGCCAATCCCCATTGGCTTGTTAGCCCCAACACATTGAATTCAAAATCCTCATTTACAAGTCCCTCTCTAGCCAACCTGCAACCCAGCACACAGCCTCCACATTGCACTAATGTGACCTCTCTAGTTCCCAGCCATTATTTTTATGGCCTGAGTGTGACTGCCAATTTGGTGCCAATTAGTGTCTAATTAGGTGTTGTGGATTCACACTCACTAAAATCTAGATTGATGCTGTTCACCATCCATATCCTTTTAACCCTGCAGTTGCCATTTCTTTTTAGTAATATATAGTTACCGGGTTCAAATATACTGATAAATCTAAGGCAGTGAAAGTTTCAGTTCCTCTTTGTTATACTGCTTTGTGCCTGATAATTACAGAGTTTTATCCAATTTCCACACCAACCACCCTACAGCCTCTCTGAGTAAGACTTTACTTGTCACAGCCTGCACTCCAGCACAGCCCATTAATCTGGATTTCATCCAATTAGAGGTGAGTTTTGTGCTATGTGCCCACACCCACGAACAACTGGATTAAGACAGTCAACTGAAGAGACTCATCCCCTCAGTCTGGTCTACAAATAAACAGAAGTCACGGAGGTGAAAGGCCAATGTCTAGCACCTGTATATTTGACCTCCTTTAAATAAACAATCTTGCTTAGGAGTCACCTTTAAGGAATGCTCCTCCTTTAAAGATGGAATCTTCAAAGCGGGGGCGGAATTGTGAAATTTATTTTCAGAGTTTTGCTGGATAAGATGGCTTCCAATATTTCCAGTCAGTATGCAAATGGCACTTGGGAAACAACTGGCAACCACTGCAACAGACTGTGCGCAAAAAGTAGCTCAAACTCTACCTGTCACAGCTTGCACTGCAGCTCCGCCCATCAATCTCGATTTCATCCACCTGGGTTTCTTTCTGTTATCCTGGGTCAACTGCAAATTACCTGAGGTCAGACACTGCCAGCCAATCATTCAGAGGGCGATTTATATATCACTGTGTATTTGTGTTCATTACATTGAGGGATCCACAGCTCAACGGTGACAAATGATTATTACGTTCATTTTTCAGCCGGTGGTCATTATTCTACCGTCAGATGTGAAATTACCTGTATGCCATAGCAATTTAGCATCAACAATAAGATTGGGTCTGTGCCTTATTTGTTGGTCCTATTTATTGAACACACATCCCTGACTGCAGATGCCAAATATTTTCTGGAAGATTATAGTTTACCTCCTGCTTGACAGGCCATCATTATGAGCTTAATACCAACTCTGGTCCCAGGGCTTCATTTTTTTTTCCTTTAAGGGAAAGATGCTGTCAACAAGCACTTCTAAAAGGCCCCAACCCCCTGAGTTTCTTTATTCATTTTTTTCCACCAGGTTGCAATGACTTCAGACCCCAGTGATGCAAAACTCTGTAATGTTCAGGTGTAAAACTGTATAACTGAAAGGATCTAAAACTTTTATCAGTACACGCAAGATTGGTAACTATAGAGTGCTATTAAAAGGGTAAAAACCTTAAATGGTAAACAGCATCAACCTAGTTATTAGTGAGTGTGAATCCACAGCATATATTTAGAGACTAATTGGCACCGAATTGGCAGTCACACTCAGACAGACCATAAGGGATGCTGCTATGGGAACTGGAACTGGAACTGTTACATTGGTATAGGTTGGGAGGAAAGGCTATTTTTTTCTGAAATTAAGGCATTGATGGAAGAGTTTATAGAGAGACCTATTATTTTGCATCTAACCCGTGGGGGTGATTGATAGGACAGTGTAGAAATATAGATACATAATTTCAGGCTGATGAAACCATGGGGCCAATTTTTCTCATCAGAATCCCCGTTAATATTTGGTTCCTGGGCATTCCCATGCTGTTTTTGATAGCAGTCAGAATATCCAAAGCGAGTGGGAATTTGTGCCGGCACATCTCTTTCAGGCCTGCAACATTGCACAACTTCTCTCTCCAACTGGGGTGCCCATTCATTCATAGATGAAGACCAGCCCGTGAAAATGAGCTGAACCTAGAAATTCACCTGGATTTTAACACTCAGTTGGGTGACTATGCAAGGAGCACTGCCTGACTTCCATTCGGGCAAACAACAAGGAAAATTGGCCCCTGTAGGTCCACCTAAGTCTGCGTTCCTATGCTGTGTGAGAAATTGTACCAATGTGTTTTTCTTTACCTCGAACAGATTCAAGCTACTTGCCCCACAACATCCCTTAGTAAACTATTTCAAAAAACTGACCACCCTCCCAGTAAAGTAATATTTATTTACATCCCACTTGAATCTACCTTTTCTCAGTTTATATCCATCCCCTCATTCTGCTGTCTTGTACCAATTCAAATATCCCTGAAAGATCCTCTACACCTTGAACGTTATTCATTTGCAAACCTCAGTCATAATCCCCCTCATTCTTCTCCTCTCCAATGAGAAGGACCCAGGTTCTTTAAGCCTCTCCTCATATGTTTTATTCTATATCCCCTTCTCATCTTAGTAGCTCTTATCTGTATCTCTTCCAGATTAGCTACATCTTTTCTGTAGTGTGGGTTCCTGACGGCTCACAATACACCAGATGTGGCCTGACCAATGGTAGGATTACCTCCTTTGATTTCCACTTTTTTTACATCTCCTTTTATGCAGCCTAATGTCTCATTAGCTTTTTGATAGCAGCCAGACATTGGATTGATGTCCTGAGGGACCTATCTACTATAACTCCCAGATCAACTTCCTGATCCATCTTGGCCAGTATTTTCCTATTAATCCTGTAAGTGCTCTCCCTGTTCTCTATCCTTTAGTACTGACTGTACACTTATCTACATTAAATTACATCTGTCAATTGTCCACCATCTCCGCAAACAGTCTAAATCCCCTTGTAGCTGGTCTCCATCTTCCATCATGTTAACTAATCCTATACTTTTGATATCATTCCCAGGCTTTGAGATGAAGCTACTGGTACCCTTTTCCAGATCATTTATGAAAACATTGAAGTGTAACAGTCCCAACACCAAGGACTGGGGATTCCACTTGTCACATCCCTCCATCCAAAGTGCTTCCCATTTATCCAGACCCTCTGTCTCCTATTGTCTAGCCACAATCCATCTAAAATACTATTTTAGTATACTGCCACCAATACCATAGCCGGTATGGAAATAGAAATGTCACACAAGTGACAATATGGGAGGATGACCTCACTGCATGCAATTTTAAGAATCTTGGCTCATAAACATGAAATGATTGTGTTTTCCAATCAAAACACAACACAGGGTTGGTCAGCAATGCTCTTCGGAGTTAGACTGAATATCCATTACAGACAAGAGCAGGGGGCAAGGTGACACTCCGAGCTCCTTTCTTCATTTTTCGTGTCCCATGTGAACAGATAAAGACTCAATTCTGGAAAAATCATTACTTAATTGAAATCTACAACATTTCATACATTCTAACCCTCCCTCCAACACTCAGTGCTTCCTTTAAATCTGTGCTCGGGGGAATTCCAGGTTTCTTCCTCAGCTATAAAGTCAAGTTATAGAGATGTTCAAATCTCAGATTCTGGCTGATGAGGTTCGAAATACAAATATAGAGAATAAACCAATGGCAAATATAGAGGTAGCTTTACCCCAAATCTAACATGTGCTGTACCTTACCTGGGAATGCCTGATGCTGACTCCCTAATGGTTAAGACTGGTTTAAAGGAATCTTATGACACTATTGTTTTCTCTGACGTCCAACAGTGAAGGTGGAACAAAACTATCAGTATTACACAATGCAAAGCACTACAGGGCCCATTCAAAAAAAATTACCTAAACCCTATAAAAGAGCAAAACTATGTCAGCAAAAATAACTTGTTTAAACTTTGTACTTTTTCCTTCCACTCTGACTTTTTAAGAAAGCATCATCAGGCAAAGTACTGCTGATATTTGATGTAGGTTAATTATTGGGTTCTGTCCTTCACGGTTGGTTGAGCATGGCTCACCTCATTTGACCAATCTCTCGTTTGAAGGTTACTGCACTGTTTCACACAGCACTGACTAATCTTGTGATTTATTCTTAGCTTGCATAAAATTCCATTGGCCATGAAAACACTTTTGAGCTGGCGACCATGCTTAAATTTTCTTTAATAATTAAAAAAATCTTTTTGTGTGCATATGACCATGAGACAGACACATACAAAAAGATAAAAGATTATTAAGGAAAATTTACGTCTGGTCATCAACTTAGTGGGGATAATTTTCAACTTATCGGTGGAGCGTAAAACCGGCGTCGCAGGGCAAGCGCCTGTTATAGAAACAGCCCGGTTTTCCTTTAGGCAGACTCCAATCCTATCCTCACTTCTCATCCACATGTGTGTATGGTCCAGCAGAGGTCTCTTAGTTCCATCACAGCTGAGATCAGGACATAACTCAGGAACAGGACAAGAATCACACGAGAGGCTTTTCTAGTTTGAGATTTTAAATTGCACGGTTGTAGACCAGAGTCAGGCAAAGGCTGTGCTTTCCCATTTTAAAACTTGGGCTTAAGTCCAATCTTGATTGGGGTGACTAGGCGATCACTTTTGTCTTTTAAAGGTCAATTGTGAGATCTGATTTGGGCACCAGTGGCTCAAAGTCCATGATGTTAGAAGGAAGCCCAAACTTACTTTTTAAAAAATAACTCATACTTACTCATGAAAGGAAATACAGAATAATGAGTGTTTCATGTACTGTATCCTGGGTTAGATGACCTCACTGCCAGCAATTTTAAGAATTGAGTTACATCGAGTTACATCAAAACTACAACACAGAAATAGGCCATTCGGCCCAATTGGTCTATGCTGGTGTTTATGCTCCACATGAACCTTCTCCCTCCCTACTTCATCTAACTCTATCAGGACACCCTTCTATTCCTTTGTCCCCTATGTGCTTATCTAGCTTCCCTTTAAATGCATCTGTGCTATTTGCCTCAACTACTCCTTGTGGTAGCGTGTTCCACATTCGTTCCACTCTTTAGGTAAAAAGCTTTCTCCTGAATTCCCTAATGGATTTATTAGGGACTATTTTATATTTATGACCTCTAGTTTTGGACACCCCCACAAGTGTCTTGGTTCATACATGAAATGATTGTGTTTTTCCAATCTAGACACAGCACAGAGTTGGTCTTCTAAGTTAGAGACTGACTATCCATGGCAAACAAGAACAGGGATCAAGATGACAATCCAAGTGCCTTTCTTCATTTCCGTGTCCCATGTGAACAGATAAAGACTCAGTTCTGGGAAAATCATTACTTAATTGAAATCTACAACATTCCGTACATTCTAGCCCTCCCTCCAACACTCAGTGCTTCCTATAGGTCTGAGCTCAGGGGGAATTCCAGGTGTAAGCTCAAGTTATAAAGATGTTCAAAGTCTCAGATTCTGGCTGATGAGGTTAGAAACACAAATATAGAGAATGAACAAATGGCAAATATAGAAACTGAACCAACAGTTTTAACAGGTCACATGAGGACAAGCTACTTGAAAAGCTCTGCAGCCTTTTATTTAAAGGGACATTGTCTTCTGGAAAAACTATTTGGCAATTTTTTGTTTTTGTTCTTTAAGAAGGGTGAAGAGCCATGCATCATTTTTAGTGACATCAAGGTGATATGATAATGCTTTTAAATGCTATTTACATTGCATTATGTGGAGTTAAATTTCTGCGGGGTTCTCCTGATCGTCTGTTGCACATTCAGTGAAAAATCTGTGGAAACCTCATGAGAAACGATATAAACACCATTTATGCCATTTCTTTGGGGTTTCCACAGATCTGCTGAAGTTATGATGGATATTCAGGAGAACCCATGTAGAAATTAAAAACCCATGTTTGCAAACAAGTGAAAAAAAGTTTGTTAAACACTTTTTCATGAGGCTGCTGCCCCTTTAAGAACCAATCTTATTGTCGGTCACAGTTGCTATTGTTGTGTCTTTTTTGTCTCTGTTCTTGAAGGATACTGTTCCATGGGTACCAGCCACAATCCAGTACGTCACTCATTCATGAACCAAGACAGTGAGTGTCAGCCAGCTATTTGACTGGGATCATGGCAGAAACCCAGTTCTGTCCTTACACAACATCCACACATTTTCCAGCAGGGGCCACTAGATAGTAACCAGGAACAATAACACTGGCTGACTACCACCCCCACCCCCACCCCCACCCGCCCCTGATGTTCAGTACCAAACAGTGCATTTAACTGCTGAACCTTGCCATGTTACTTTATCATGATGGAAATTTTCTATCTTATAATTTGTTATAAAATTGTCTATTCCACATTTTTTCTTTCCTTAACATTTTAATCTTGCTCCTGTATTGTGTTCCCCATGCTATTACTCCCTGATTCTATGCCCTGAGCCCTGATCTAAGGGAGCTGAGGTAGACATTACCACCCCTCTCCTCACTCTGGTCTGTGACCACTAGGGGATGTATAAGGGCAACTTGGAATGATCTTTCTCTGGGTCTATACTTTCAATCGCTCTCTCTGTCTGTTAGTCTTTCATTCTTTCTCCTGTTCTGTCATTATTTTCATTTCTCCATGGCTTTGCCACTCTTTCAATCTCTTTCCTGGCCTGCGACTGTTTCCATTTTTCTCTCTTTCTGAGTTTGTCACTGTTTCAATCTCTCTCTGTTAATCTCTTTCTCTCTTGGTCTTCCATTCTTTTAATCTCTTTTTCTCTCCTATCTTGTGACTCATTCTATCTCTCTTTCTTCCTGAGTCTGTCATTCTGTAAATCTCTCTTATCTCCAGATCTGTTATTGTTGCAATTTCCTTCTCTATCCTGACATGTCAATATTTCCATGTTTCTCTCTCTTTCTTTCTAGGTCCATCATTTTTTCAATCTCGCAATCATTTTTTTTCTCTGATTCTACACTCCATGTCCACCTTCACCTTCACGTTCATGTCAAAGACAAAGTACAGGCCCATCAGGTGAGCACTTCCCTCTCTCTAGACTTCAGCCTTACTCTATTTTATCCATTACACAGTGCCTCTTTGAACTATCCCCTCTTGTTGCTCCTAATTTGTAAATAAGATAATTGAATGCATCTTCTTCTGCCCGAATAATTTATTGGACTGTTGCCATTAAATCAACAACAGAAGTCCTTCAAAAACCATTTTGAGTACTGATAAAAGTGACATTCTCTCCTTGTATATAATCTAATACTCACAACACAGAATACACATGCAATTTATTAAATCCAACTAGCCATTTCAGAAACACTTGCATGTGTTACATTGTGACTGGTGTTTGGATGGGTGGGAACACACATGTCACCTAATTTTCAAAGCAAAACCTAGTCTCTTGTGACAGATAATTGAATGGAATGGGGAGACTGAGGACTAGGGAGAATGGGAAGTGTAAGGAGTTCCACAGCTTTGAAGTCCTGGCAAGGAATGAGTATTGGAATATAGTACAATGAGTCTTGATTTCAACACATTGAGGATGTTAGGGAGAAAGAAGTGCCTTTAGCCACTTTATTCGCAAATTAGGAGGAACAAGAGGGGAATGTTCTAGAGGATTGCTGGCCACAATAGTATGGATTAAATACAGCAAGGCTGGAGTCTAGAGGTGAGAGATCACAATTTTTTTTTGTATCCTGTCCAGAAGTACAAGGCACATGTTAGGAGGCATTCCCCAGAAAAAGCCAATGGTTCTTAAACAGATCCCAACACGTTAAGATTGCAAATATTGCCACCTCTCCACTGCCCTAGTGTGCTGGTATGTCACACTTTGTAAAGTGTATTCAAATCTGTTAGAGAGCCCAAAGGCAGGAATTAAGGCTGGGTTGCTGATATGTCACAGCTATACATGCCCTACAGCCCTCAAGTGAGAGAGCATCTGTCTGCTGTGAGCATCTTAACATCAGTCCCAACAGTAGATTAAAGACACAAACTCCAGCCTGTGCTCTGTTTTGGGACTACAAAATTCCCCTTAAATCAACAACAATGAATGATTGACTTAATTACATGTTTCAGAGTACAGAGAGTAGTCAGTTAACTTCTGAATTAAATTTCAGCTTCCTGAGGATATGTTACACCCTGGATAGGAACCATTATTTCTTGTTCTTTTGCTGTTTAATTCTTACCCTTGTGGATATGAGATGGCAAAGTGCATAACTATTAAAAGAAATGAATGTGTGGAATTTCTACTATTTAATTTTCCCCTCCCATTTTTTTTCACTTCTCCTAAAATTGTTGAATCTTGCTAGGGGTATGGTTCCATGAGCATTGGCAGTTCTCCCAAATCTTATTTAAGTGTCATCATGCTGTTTATCCATTGCTGCATCGCAGCAGAGTCTGATCTTGTCCTCACTTGATATCCACACACACACTTTCCAGGAGGAGTCACTGGACAATGAACAGGAATTTTCCCTCCATGGTCCAGGGCATTTATACTTACTTTATCACCCCCACTATCACCCCAGCTAATACTGGCTATCTCTGGTTTGTACTGAGATCAAACCTTGAGCCGTCTAATCAGTACATGTTAGTACTTGTCATAAAATGCATATATTTGTACATTGTGTGAGGGCAGGATTCAAATTGGCTGTGATACCTGCCATGCTTAAATAGTCTGCTGACACTGTCAAAGCTCACACACAAAGAATGGAGGGTGGACATCCCCTGTAAAACTGTAACCTAACAAAAGTTAGTGCTTTTAATAGAGGAGACAAAAAAAATGAAAAAAACACAGTATATTAATGGAACCCAAGGCCCATAAAGCCGTTGAATTGGTTTTATTGTTAAATAAATAGCAAATGTTGTAGGTCTAATATCAATATGTTTATAAATATGAAAATATTTCAGTGTCAGATTGTTATCTCACAAACAGGGCTGTGTTTATTACTGTGAGCTCAGTCTCCTAATGATACCACTTTATCAGGAGTTGGGAACAGTGTGTATCCCAACTATTCTAGGTTGAGTCTACTCTGCAGACAGTAGAACTGTAAGAGATAGCTCAGGGTGAACCGCTCCCACATAAAGGAACATTAGGGTTAGACTGAATGTAGCCACACACAATACTGCTGACCACTGTAAAGCACCCCACACTAATGCTGAGACAGTCCCATTTTAGTATCTTTCATGCTGCTACTTTCATCTCTATCTGTCCCCACAGCCTGGCGTACAGTGATAGCAGACAGTGAGAATATTCTCATAGTCAGACCATTGGCAACAATTTGAAAAATAATCTGGGGGGGGGGGGGAGGAGGGTTAACAAAAGTTTTGTTCACCCAACTGTGGAGTGCACAAAACGTTGTTGTTATGCTTCAGTGTCCAATTTACTGAGCAAGACATGACATTGTTGGTACATAGTACAATAAAGGAACTGTCTTTTTGGCACTGCAACTATCATACAATAGAAAGTGTTGCCATAAATAGATGAACTCAGAGTCCAATTTTATGCGGACCTAGAACAAGGTCTGGATGATGTTTAATGACATGAAAATGACCGTCAAGGTAAGGCTGCAATATTACTGTAAGGTACCAACAAAACACAGATACAGGCACAAAGGACATGTATGAAATATTAGTTTAAAGTGCTACTTGTTACTGACACTGAGACCTGAACAAACTTTAGTGTTCCAAGTGATCCAATTTCAGTATGGAAATGAAGGACCTGCAATGGTCAATATTCCTCAGGATATGATCCGGGTTAATATTCCGGGATTAAACCCACTGTTACACTCTAGAGCTGACTTTGCTGGAGATTGTGGGCCAGTGGAAGAGCACATAATTTGCATGGGGCAAGTAAGTGCCTGCCTGTCCCATGTGGCTGGAAAATCTGGTCCCTGCCTGAAATGGGGAGGGTGAAAGTTGCCCAGGACCCTCATGACCTCGACCATGTCCTTCCTAGCCCCATATAAGGGACCAATCAGTAGAAATCTGCCCTCTTTGTTCGTGGCCCAGGTCACTTCTCTGGCCTGGTCTCCACTCCATTTCTATCCATCTGGCGGTCGGTACGCCTCAATTCATTCGACCCAAACTAGAGATATCCTGGGTCCTGATGATGCCTGGCTAGCCGGAACTCCTGGTATAGGGAGTGCCCACCCTGGGTCCAGTCGTCAACAATACTTGCCTTGGAAGGGGCAGGCAGAGCTTCTATCCCTTGCAAGGCAAGTTGAAAACTCCCAGAAATGGCAAATATATGTTGCAACCAGGTGTCTGCTGTCTTCCGGGGACTTCCATTGGGGACTGGTGGAACGCCCACAGAATTTTGGCCCACATAGTTTAAATGTTTAACGGCTGAATTATTACCCACAAAGTGAAAGAATTTCTCACTGCATATCTATTGTTCCAATTTTCCAGTAAATAAAACATCAGTTGTCCTAAAGTACAGCAAGCTGAACATATCCATTTCTCTGCAAACATACTGTTTGTTCTGTAAATGGTGCATGCCCTATGCCCCCATGCTCCTATTCTCCTCTCTTCTCCTGCTGCTGCTGACGATAGGTGCTGCACCAATTCTGTGGGGATGGAAAATATTCTCTACTGTTCACTTCTAAAAAAAAGACTTGCATTTATATAGCGCCTTTCATGACCACAGGACGTTCCAAAGCGCTTTAAAACAAATTAAGTACTTTTGAAAAGCGAAATACTGCAGATGCTGGAAATCTGAAATAAAAACAGGAAATGCTAGAAAAGCTCAGCACGTCAGGCAGCATCTGTGGAGAAAGAAACAGAGTTAACGTTTCAGGTCGAAAACCTTTCGTCACTCTTCTACCTGAAACGTTATCTCTGTTTTTTTCTCCACAGATGCTGCCTGACTTGCTGAACTTTTCCTGCATTTTCTGCTTTTATTTAAGTACTTTTGAAGTGTAGTCACTATTGTAACATAGGAAACACGGCAGCCAATTTGGGCACAGCAAGGTCCCGCAAATAGCAATGAAATAACGGCCAGATAATCTGTTTTTTTAGTGATGTTGGTTCGGGGATTAATATTGGCCATGCTCTTATTCGAATAGTGCCATAGGATCTTTCATGTCTACCTGAGAAGGCAGACAAGGGCTCGGTTTAACTTCTCATTCAAAAGCACTCCCTCAGTACTGCACTGAAGTGTCAGCCTAGATTATGTGCTCAAGTCTCAGTCAGAGCTATGATCATAGATCTAATTCCTCATAGAATTACATAGAATTTACAGCACAGAAACAGACCATTCAGCCCAAAGCTCCACATGAGCCTCCTCCCACTCGATTTACTTCATCTCACCCTATCGACATATCATAAGAACATAAGAAATAGGAGCAGGAGTAGGCCATACGGCCCCTCGAACCTGCTCCGCCATTCAATAAGATCATGACTGATCTTCTACCTCAACTCCACTTTCCCGCCCTACCCCCGTATCCCTTGATTCCCTTAGTGTCCAAAAATCTATCGATCTCAGTCTTAAATATACTCAACGGCTGAGCATCCACAGCCCTCTGGGTCAGAGAATTCCAAAGATTCACAACCCTCTGAGTGAAGAAATCTTTCCTCATCTCGGTCTTAAATGGCCGACCTCTTATCCTGAGACTATGACTGCTAGTTCTAGACTCTCCAGCCAGGGGAAACAGCCTCTCAGCATCTACCCTGTCGAGCCCTCTAAGAATTTTATACGTTTCAATGAGATCACCTCTTACTTCTAAACTTCAGAGAATATAGGCCCATTCTACTCAATCTCTCCTCATAGGACAACCCTCTCATACCAGGAATCAATCTAGTGAACCTTCATTGCACCTCCTGCAAGGCCTTCCTTAGGTAAGAAAACCAAAACTGTACACAGTACTCCAGGTGTGGTCTCACCAGACCCCTATATCCTTTTATTACTTTCTGCCTCATGTACTTATCTCACTTCCCCTTTAAATGCATCTATGCTATTCGCCTCAACCACTTCATGTGGTAACCCTCAATCACCACTTGCCTCATTATCATTAATACTATAATGGGAGAGTTATAGTACTACACAAATGACTGGATCAATGGGCTGGATGGCTTTTTAATCATCCTTGATCCTATGTTCTTATATCAAGGTGTTGGAATCCTGGTTAATTTTTAGCTCTCTAACTCTAACCGTAGCACTAGTACTGCTGCCCAGGCTGGCTTCAACATAGACTAATCTCTGTGGCTCAGTACCACTATAGTACTTTCACCAAATGAGCCATGGGTTTGCTTCCGTTTTTAAACGAACACTGACTTCATCACGAGTCACTTTAACACAAGATACAGAGAGACCCAAGTGTTTTGATACAGGACGTGAATTTCAATGGGGGATCTCCAGATCGTCCGTCATAATTTAGGCGGAAGATCTGCGGAAATGATGCTGTCGGTGGTGCAACTTACGCCATTGAATTGGTACCCAAAAAATAACGAAGACTTGTTTCAAGAATACCTCTTTAAATATATAATCAAAATTCAGCACAATTACGTTCAGTTTTAGATTTTATATCAATATGAAAAGCTGATTCTCTCCGCATGCCCCTGTTAATCCGGAATTTGTTGTCTGATCTCGGAGAGGCTCCCGACCCCAGGATCAGGACATATAGAGGCTTTTGGAAGCGGGAAAGGAAAAGTAAGTGGGAGGAGAAGATCTAAACCTGAAGCAGAGGCAGGACTAGAGCCAAGGGCACGGCCTCCGCCGCTCTCCGAAAAAAAAATCATCACGCCCCTTCCATCACCAATAAAACACACAAGCCACATCAATCAAAACGTCTAATGCAAACATGTAACCATTTTTTTTCCTCATTTATTTTTTGAATTAATTTATTTTGCATTGTGTGTGTTTGTGTGTAAAGAAAAAAAAAAGTTAGAATGTTTCTCGGTGGTTGTTTCCTCTGCCTGTTGTATTTTCCTCAAATGCAAGTGCATGCGGCGTGGTCCAGGGACAGGCTGGCGGGGTTGTCCCAGGCTTACAAGTCTTTGTGCCATTTGGTCGCCAGTGATCCCTCAGCGCGGTCTTTGAGCTTCCTAGCCCGGGTGGGCGGACTCCACGGAGGACTCGTCCTCTTCCAAACCACTTGGAGCCGGCAGGGTCACCTGGAGCAATGCATCGTCCGGGAGGAGCAGACCATCACCAGCACTTACCTGGCCTTCTGCCTGGAGAAGCGGGACAGTCCGCCGACCGCCGGCCGTTTCCTGAGTGCGCCCGACTCCCGGCTGGAGATGGACTTGCGGTGCCTGGAGGAGCGGGGGGTTAACTGCTCCAGCCCACTGACCTCAATCGCCGACGACGGGGTCCGGGAGACCCCCGTGTCTCCGGGGTGGTTCCTCCGGGGGAGGAGGAGCGCATCGTCCGCCCCCGCGGGTAGTCTCCGCACCCCGAGGGGAGCCTGGTTCCTCCAGGATGCCGCCGCCGCTGCTGCTGCTGCTGTTGATCGGCGCAAAGGAGCCAGGCGGAGCCGGCGAGGCTGGACTGTTCCCGGTACCATATGGTGCGGGGCGGGAGACTCTGCAGAAAACTTCACCGATTTAGGTAAGAAATTCACAGAATTTTCAAACTTTTTAAACTAACTCCCGGTATCACAGAATTTACAGAAGATCCACACATCAATTAACAAAAAATATTTACATTTGATATGAATGTGTGTACGATGGTGACAACATTTAAAGGAAAAAAAGTTCAATTATTTTGTGTACAGATACAACATAATGGCATTAAAACACAAGCTTGCATTTATATAGCGCCTTTAACTTAAGGAAAAACGTCCCAAGGGACTTCCAAATAGAAGTTGACCGGGAAAGGGATGTGAACCATAGAGGGAGCGATTAGCAGACGTGACCAAATCCTGGCCAAAAAGATGAGCTTTGAGAAGACTTTTAAAGGAGTTGAGACTGGTGGACATGCAGACGGGGTTAGTGAGAGAGTGGAGCCACTGCTGGGGTAAAGGGAGAGAGTTGTATAAAAAAAAACAGAACCAGGCGACTGAAGGGGATTTATAGAGATAGGGTGCAGCAAGGCCATGAAGGAATTTGATAAGAATGAATAATTTAAATTTAATATGTTATGGGACAGGGGCTAGTGTATGCCAATGAGGACAAAGGTGATGGGCGAATGGGACTTAGTGCAGAACAGAATGTAAGAGATAGAAAGGAGGGCATTGGAATAATCAAGTCTAGAGGTGACAAAGTAGGGATAAGGGTTTCAGTGGCAGAGGGGCTGAATTAGGGGCGTAAGTGGGAAATGTTGCACAGGTGGAAATAGGTGGTGCTGATGATGGTTAGGATATGGGGTTTAAAACTCAGCTCGGTATCAAACAGAATGCCAAGGATTCACACTGTTGTTAGGACCAGGGAGAAGGAAAGCGCAGTCTGAGTTAAGTCTCTATGACAGACAGATCCACCCGGACTGATATTTCACTAAATTCATCACAAAAGAAATTCTATTTTTGTTCTTAAAAACTATTGAAAGATGAATTTTTTAAATGTAGAATAACTAACATTCATCTTATGTGCCGCACTGTATGTTGTGGTTGATATTTCATGTGTACCTATAATGTGATTTGTGGTGGTGTCAGTATGCAGGACGTTGAAACTAACACTCTTGTGCATTGGTGAGTTTACCTCTGTGATGTTAATGGAACTGGACTGAAAACATCTGGACGTAGTTGTTGGTTACTCCTGCCTAACTTAAAAGACTAAAGTACTTTGTCCAATGATGCCCTCTCTGGGGTAGCTGGCCCACAAGGCCATTCTTCATGTGTGAGGCCAGACACTGTGTCAGCAGGGTTGTCACAGCCAAGCTGAATCCTACCTTCATCCATCATCCACACACACGTACGTGCTAGAAGGGGCACTGGATCGTGATCACAAGTGGGAATCGTAGAATTTTACAGCACAGAAGAAAGCCATTCAGCTCACTGTGCCTTAAAATACATTATGGATTCTGAATTCTTTATTCTAATAATCCTGTGTGTAAAAAAAAAACTCTCCTAACCTCTCCCTTTGTTCTTTTGATGATCTTAAATTTATGCCCTCTAATTACTGACTGACTGACCAGTGAAAATAGTTTTTCCCAATTTACTTTATCAAAATCTCATAATTTTGAACACCTCTATTATATCTTCTTTTAACCGTTCTTCTTCTAATGAAAAAAGGCCAGTTTCTTTAGTCTGTCCTCATAACTAAAGCCTCTTTTCCCTGGTATCATCTTAGTGAATCTTTTCTGCACCCTCTTCATGTACTTGACATTCTTCCTAAAGTCAGGTGCCCAAAACTGGATACAATATTCTAATTGCAGCCTAACCAATGATTTGTATAGGTTTAGAATTACCTCTTACCTTTTGTACCCTGTACCCCTATTTATAAAACCTAGGAACCCACATGCTTTTGTTTTACAGCTTTATCAACTAGTCCTCTCACTTTTAAAGATTTGTGCATCTGAATCCTGAAGTCTCTCTGCTGCTCTACTCCTTTTAAAGTTTTACTATTTAGTGTATATGTTCTCTCCTTATTCTTCCTCCAAAATACATCAGCTCACATTTCTCCGCATTAAATTTCATCTGACGTCTATCTGACCAATCTATTACCGTATCTATATCCTCCTGAAGTCGCTTGCAATCCTCTTCACGATTAACTACGGCTTGCTTTTTGTGTCATCTGCAAATGCTGATATTGTGCCCCCTATAAACAAGTCCAGATTACATATATATATGTATGTGTGTGTGTATATATATATATATATATATATGGAGAAAAGTAGTAATCTCAACACGGGAGACACCACTGTTTACACCCCTCAAGATAAACATCAGTTAACTCCTATTCTCTGATCTCTGTCCTCTGTTCCTATCAATGCTGCCACACCTTTAATTTTATCAACAAGCTTTCTTTGTGGCAACTTATCAAACCCTTTTGAAAATCCATATACACAAAATGCACTGAAATACCTTGATCGATACACTCTGTTATTTCCTCAAAGACAAATTTGTCACACATGACCTGCCTTTTACAAATCCATGCTGGCTGTCCTTAATTAACCTATGTCTTCACGGTGACATAATTTTATCTTATATCATAGCCTGTAGAAGCTTGCCACTACCAATGTTAGGCAGATTTTTCAATGAGACAGGGAGAACTTCACCTACCAATCTTACACAATACATAGCTGCTGGCTCTGGTCATTTGAGGGGAACTCTGGTCAGCCATGGACATCAATTTATGAATGAAAAGTGTCAGCAGTCTTGTCTCACAGGTTAAAAAATGTTCAACTTATAAAGAATACAAGAAAATGCTTGCCATCTAATATGTAATTCTTCTCACCTCTAAACACTAGCCTCCAAATTCTCTCCCTCCATTGCAACCTTTCCCTCCTCTTTCTTTTATAGATATTAGTATGATCAGTGCTCCACTGAACTTTCCTCTTAAGCTGCAAATACACCATCCTACACACCCTGGATCCTCACTGTGTTGAAATGAAAAGTCATCACAGTCTCCTACTCTCAACTCACTGTTTCTCAGTCACTAAAACAATTTGTAGAACTCCTTACCTCCCTCCGTCTTCTCCTCCTCCTACAGTCTGCAGGATTTAAAAACTCAAGCTTCGCATCACTTAATCAACACAAAATTTCACTAAGCAATGAGAATGGCAGAACTTCAGCATGGCTATCTTGGCATTAGCCAACCCACATCCCACTCCTTGCCTACCATGGTCCATTTGCCCAACCAGATATTGATCCCCCTTTAAACAACTCAGGGTCTCCAATGGGGTTTGTGCTTCTGATCACTTTCTACTGACCACTACTAGAAAGTGCGAATGTGTGGAAGTTGAATAAGCACAAGAACAGACTCGGCTGTGATGACCCCTATGTCAAGCAGCCTGTCAACAATCACCGCCTAGGCTCAACCATGAATAATGTCTACTTAGTGGATTACTGCAGGGTGCTTGGCATCTGTGGAACTATATCCCAGCAATGACTCAATGTCCTCAGGACAGGAGGGGAAAATTTGCATAAAAGAATCCGTGGCATCCTCTGTATAGTTTGTTTAATCATTATATTATTCACATCAGGCAAGATTGCTGTATTCAGTGAGAAGATGACTGAGCTTATATTGTTTGTACAGTTAGTGAGATCAGGGTATCTGCTCACGTTGCATTTTAAAGGGGACAGTATTGCCACAGTAATATCTTGTTGACTTTCTTTATCATGCTTTTGTGGCAGGCTCAATGTCACAATGATTCCTCAGGGGGAAACTGATGGGATCGGATTGGGCAGCATTTTCACACCCCGCCTGATTTTACTTTCTGTTGACTTCATATAACATATACTTTATAAATTAGTGCTGCGGATACTGAGTTCCACCCTCCAGGATCACATTTAGGAAATTCAGGCACAGAGGTCAGTGGCAGGATTTTTTGTTACAGTCGAAGCTCCACACAAGGGGCACAGTTTCGTAGAATGTACCTTTTATGACCATTCAGTTTTGCTGCATTAAGGCTAAAACCCTTCACCCCACAGATTGTCTTCAGCTGCTGGCATTTGACACCTGACATGCCTATATTGTGAAATCACATAATTACTGGAAAAGGGCTACTTCTTCTTTACAGTATATAGCACTTACTGGCCCGAAAATTGCGCTGAGCGGCAAACGAACATCACCTGCCGCTCGTAAGTAACTAACTCACCCACAAACTGTTAGCGGGCTCTGGGCACCAACTTGCTTCAGTGAAAACCTGCAAGAAGTGCAGCAGTGTTTCCTGGACTTCCCTGAGATGTGAGAGTGGGGAAAAGATCGCTCTCTCCCCTCAACCAATCAGCTTAAAGCATCATTGACACGCCGCATAGTCAGAACCAGGAAGTGTCGGATAGATTAGTAAATTCACTATAAAATCATTTAGACAAAGCGAAGAGAGGGTGAGATGAAAAGAAAGAGATAAAAGAGACAAAGAATAAGTAAAAACATAACAATTTTAAACTAAACATTTTTTTTAAATGTCCCCAACAACAATTAATATTGGGAGGAATGAGACTCCACATATTTAGAAGCTAATTGTCAGTGTCAGAGAGGTTGTTTGGCAGTCTTTAATACTTACCATGCCGTTAAAAGTTAGTTTAGATCTAAAAGACCCAGCATATCTTTTTTATGGAGAGATTAGTTTGTTTCTAGCTGGGCAGTGCAGCAAGTTTGCGGTGGTCCATTCATTCAGCCAGTGAGATCTTTTTAACGCAAAGCTTTCAAACGAGCAGGGCAAATGGTAGAGCGATTTCCGCGTTTGACTGCGCATGTGCGCTCTCCAGAATTTGCTCTTCCATTTGCCCTGAAGTAACGGTGAGCCATGTCAGCATCACCCTTATTTCATGAGCAATTTTCCGGGCCATTGTTTGCTGGAGGAAGAACCTTGCTGTGGATCTCGTTGCAGCAAACCATTCATGATAACGTTGATCGCAACGCACTCAATAATTACACGAATACTGGAAATGTGAAATATAAATAGAAAATGCTGAAAATAATTGCACAGCGGGTCAATCAGAATACATTTCCAGCACTTTTGGTTTTACATTTTAAAAATATACAGTCATGGTGTTTCCCTTCTATAACTGATCCAGTCCATCTAAGATGCTTTGATTTCTATTACACTCTTTTGCAGATATTGCCTACTGCATGTTGAGTGCCTTCTATTCAACTGTGACCAGATTGCAGTCTGACACTTAGATGCATGGACCGTGCCTGACACTTCCATTGGAATGAAGCACTTGATCTGCAAATATTTTTAAACGTTCGAACCGTACAGAGAATTTTTGGGACATAGAAACATTTACAACTTAAAATATCTTAAAAGAAGCTGGCAAATTGAGGTAGATTTTGACTTTGTGCGATACTGCAAATCGGGTGATAGCGATTCGGATGCCTGTTCTACATCTCTCCTGATTTTGAAGTCAATGGAAATGCAAATCGGGAGAGATGTAAAGCAGGGCTGCCGACTCGCTATCACCAGTTTTACACTATTGTGCAAAGTCAAAATCTACCCCATTGGATCAATGTATCACCTGGTGTGATACTGAACCATGCAGATCAGGAATGCGCCAGGCATGATCCCTGGTCTGAGTTGCGTTAGCTAATCTCACCTGGCGTAGCAATTGGCGGCACAAAATTGGCCTCGGCACTCCTGAGAACAGAAACACCCCTGGCTGGAGAGTCTAGAACTAAGAGGCACAGTCACAGGATAAGGGGTCGGCCACTTAAGACTGAGATGAGGGTTATGAATCTTTGTAATTCTCTACCCCAGAGGGCTGTGGATGCTGAGTCATTGAATATATTGAAGGCTGAGATAGATAGATTTTTGGACTCTAAGGGAATCAAGGGATTTGGGGATCAGGCAGGAAAGTGAAGTAGAGGTCGAAGATCAGCCCTGATCTTATTGAATGTTGGAGCAGGCCTCTGGCCTACTCCTGCTCCTATTTCTTATGTTCTTATGAAAGGGAAAATTAGCCAGGTTTTCCACTTCTGGTTACCATCCGTGACCCTCTGCTAGAAAAGTGTGTCTGGATGTCGGCTAGTGATGGGATCAGGTTCAGCTGTGATGCTCCACATTTGAATAGCCTGCTAACGCTCACTGGCTAGGCTCTTGCACAAAAAATGTTCATAAAACGGGATACTTTTTAAATGTAAAACCAGAAAGTTCTGGAATTGCACAGTAGGTCAATGTGCATTCTGTTTGACCTTGTGTAATTACTTGCAGCATTTTCTGTTTATATTTCACATTTC
Source organism: Heptranchias perlo (assembly GCF_035084215.1). Lineage (NCBI taxonomy): Eukaryota > Metazoa > Chordata > Chondrichthyes > Hexanchiformes > Hexanchidae > Heptranchias > Heptranchias perlo. The sequence goes on from NC_090349.1 coordinate 34,112,288, forward strand.
CAGCATTCAGGTTTCTTTTTGTAATTTTTGAGTGTGCTGCAATCGACATTGTCATGCTCAGTAGATGGAAGCAGAATGTGGGGTCAGAGTCGGCCAGTGCTATTTGTTTTTGATGAATTTGTTTATGTCCCTGTTATTAGCTTAGGTTCAGGGACAGGGTATAAATGCAAATTTGCAGCATTCTCCCAGAAAGATGTTTGATTCCCAGCACGCTCTTAAAGGGGAACTACCTCTTATTAAAAAGTGTTTTCAAGCCTTCTCCCACTTTCATATTTGTCGACCACAATGATATAAGTCATGTTGAAATGTGTCAGGTCATGAAAATATCATTGCGTGTGTGACTGCTCCCTGCTGTTCTCCCTAACCATAATAATGGTCCCTCTTTAAAGAGGAATTACTTTGTGATCTGTAGTGTCACTAAGTCTGTGCACCTGTATCATTCTTGTCTTGGAGTTATACTTTAGAACTGTTGGTCAGAGACAGTTTTGGAGCAAGTATAATTACATAGAATTGCATAGAATGTACAGCACAGAAACATTGTGTAGACCCTCCCAGTCCCGTAGTGACATCATGCAAGTGGAGATGGCTGGCAATATATCATGGGGAATTCAACCCAAAATGACTGCTACTGTGCAGCACTGAAAGCATAAAACATGGGAGCCAGGACAGTGAGAGACATCAGAGCAGGGTGGCCTGAGAGGCACCTGTGGGCATACAGATATCTCCCGTTAATATTTAGCGTTATGTGATAATTCACGTGTGCCACGTACTTTATTAAGGGGGGGAGCTGTTCCCATTTTTGCACGGGGAGGACATCAGCCATGACAAGTAAGATGTATGATCACAAGGAAGTGAAGTGAAGCAAATGTCTTTCTTACAAATCTCTCCTTGAGTTTTCTCTCTGATTTTAATTTCTTTTTTTTCCTTCCTCTGACAAAGGTGCTGATTCCTTCCTGGGGTACAGTTCCATAGGTATCAGCAGTCCTCTGATAGTTCGTCCAAGTGCGAGCCTTGACAGTGAGTGTCAGCAATGTAACATTACTGCCGAGCCCAATCCTGTCCTCACCCAATGTCGACACATGCACTGTTTACAGCGGTCGTCACTATATAGTGATCAGGAATGGGAATCCTGACGAAGTCACCCCCCCCCCCCCAGCCCAGAGACACCAAGGTTAACTGTACCTCAACTGAGGTCAGCTAATTCAGAATAGCTCAGGAATCGAATTTGGGAGTTTCTTAATCTGCATGGTTGAGTACCACAACTAAACCAGTGTGGTGGCATTTTTCTTCACAGATTGTGCCAACTAAATTTTACACCTTTACGGTGGCAGTGTCCCTTTAACTATTTACTCCAGTAATGAACTGCACATTCCATGAGTCATTTTCTTTATTAATAATCACTGTTCCCATGTTTAGGAATATTTGATCGGACAGACTTCTGCTGCAGAGAACATGACCATTGCGAGCATAAATTATCTGCTTTCGAATACAACTATGGAATGCGAAACTTCAGGCTGCATACCATATCCCACTGTGACTGTGATTATAGGTAAGCCAGAAGCCAAGGTCCATAGTGGTAGACCACCACCAAGGCAGGAGAAGATGGGATAAATCAAGAAGTAATGATTAGGTCATGCCAAGCTGCAGTTTAAAAACCTGTAGATAATAGGGGAGCGGGATAGGGAGGAGGTTGGTGCGGTTAGTCCCCAATGGGTGTGCTGGGTGGGAAGTTCGGTAGGAGCGGATGGTTGCTGCTCATAAGCAAGCAGTGATGGGTTCCTCGATGGGCCTTTGGGAGAATACCAAGAGAGGCAAAGAAGGTCTCTCTGGGATTATTCAAGTGGGATTTAAGCCTCAAATGGTAGCAGGAGAGTAGAAAGGCAGAGGAATAGTGATGGGTTGGGGTAGGAATTGGGGTCCAAAGTACCTAAAAGGGCAGAAACGAAAGCTGGCATGACTGGAAGATGGGAAGGGGAGAAGACCGGAAAGAAGGGTTTGGGAGAGGCTAAGGGAAAGAAAAGTACTGGCTCAGGCTGCCCTGTTAACATCAGATGACCTTCCTCATTGGCAAACTTTCAGCAGAATGAAAATGAACTCTTTTAACTTTACTTTATTCCCCCCCCCCCCCCCCCCCACCCAGGTTCAAGAGATGTCTCCTGAATGTAAACAATACTATCTCCACGCTGGTTGGAATAACATTCTTCAGCATTCTCCAGATCCCCTGTTTCGTTCTGGAGCCAGTTGAGCATTGTGTTAAGAGGACTTGGTGGAGCGGGTGAGTCTTAACATGAATTTTCTCCCTCTCCCGTTCCCCCCTGAAGGTGGTATCTCTTGCTGGGATGTATCTGTGGGTACTGATCGTGCTCCAATACCTTGCCCAAAGGGCCATTCTTCATGGGGTAAACTTTAAGAATTTGCACGCCCGGCACAGAGCTTCGCCAATCGGGAGCACGTATTGGGAATCTGGCCAACGAGGGGAGTAGACCCCTACAGAAATCCCCATCCATTAACATGAACGCGGGGCCTGCTGACTGTGGCACCAAATTCCCAATATTTGCACCCAGCAGATGAAACTCTGAAATGGGTGTGCAAACTCAGAAAATTATCCCTTATGCAAATCCTAGGAAGTGAGTTTCAGCAGCTGACCAACTTCAGAGGGAATCACAGCCAAGCTCAATCCTGTACACACCCAATGGCACGCTCACTTTCTAGGAAGGATGACTGGATGGTAATCAGGAGTGGGATCCCTTGAAGATTCTTTCCCCCCCTCCCTTTGTCATAGGGGTATTGAGACCAAGTGTGGTACCCCATGGAAATATGAGCCAGGGCACCTGATCTCATTGAAGTATCTGAGGTCAGGGCAGGATCAACCAATTTAAATACTGCCAGTGGGCGCTCACGCCAGTTTAGACACTCGCTAGAGGGGGCAGTAGATATGGCACTGGCAAGCCACTTGGGGGTAGAATGGGTTGTGCCAGCTAAAAAGTTTTTTAGCATGTTGGTACACAGTCTCCTTTATAAAAGGCCTGATTTGCCTGATCCGGCCAGCATTCTTATTCGATGCATGGGTCTGGACACCCTGGTGGGTTCCACTCGTGCCTCTCGTGGACTTGGCATCTGTATGGTTTTGGTATCCAGAATGCTGAGCGTTCAGGAGGCAGGAGCCACACTGGGGCAGCCATGCTGCTGGCCCTGCCACCTTCTCATGTCATAGGCCTTCAATGGGGTGGAAAGAACAGCCACCTGTCCCCATCCCCAGCAGGAACTCACCTGTGTGACTCTTTGGGGCTGAGACCCAAGAGTTCTGCCTGATTTTCTGCCCCTGTCTGACTTCTTCTGGCCTCTTTTACCCTTGCATTATGCTCCAGGCCTCAAGGAAATGTATCTTATTTCGAAATTCAGGAAAAAAAAAACCCTGCTACATCAGAGTGATATTTTCATCTTGTAGACATGTTTGTGGCTGCCCAGAATGAGATGTGCATTTCAGTGCCAATTTGTATTGAATTAAGCATAGATTTGTATGGAGACTAGAATTCAGGAGGAACTGGATTGAGATCCCCTCTGGGGCAAATCTAAGAAACACACTGTCGAAGGTGCAAGCTTCTCCTCAACCGCAGTTTAACTGACTCTGTGTGTGAATCGCTCTCTTTCTCAAACAGCTGTGATGTCACTGAGCGAGTGCCCCAGGCCGCTTTACGTACTCAATCCAAATACAACTACACGCATTCCTTTTTGGATGAATTTCAAATGGAATTGTGGACTAAACCCACAGGTAGTCCTGCAGCAACTAGCAGAGAGAACCAAACAGCCAGCAACATCTCAGTTGGCTCCACCTCTCTACACTCATTGCCAGACACAACCCAAAAGATTAAAGGGAGAAGCAAAAAGAAATGTCGAAAGTGCAACGGTCGCCGGAGGCAAAAAACCAAAGTTCCTTCCCAAAATATCTTGGAGATGAGGCCAGATATGATGTCCACAGTGATACCTAGCAGAACAGATTTTAACCCTGGCATTGAGCAGAATTCGATGGAAAACTCATTCCCTGTTGTCCCGGAGGAAAAAGATGTTTCTAGAAACCTTTTGCAGAGAAATGTTTCCAATTCCTTAATGAACCAAGTGAGTGACACCATGGCTATTGGATTGGATGAGAATGCAGGCCATCGATATAATGGCAGTGAAGAACCTGGTTTCACCATCCTGGAAGAATCGAGCATGGTAACCAGCTTATCCGAGAGCGTGGACCCCACCTTGTCATTGAGCAAAAATATAACCATGCCATTGATAGGGTTGGACAAGAACACATACATGGTAAAAAACAGGGTGGAAAGCTCCTTTTCTATCCCCCAAGGAAAAAAAATTATCTTAAGCCGCTTTTCCAAGAACAGAGGTTCGGAATCCTTACCAAATCACAGGGATAAAAAAGGTCTTTCGCCTGTTGATCCAGCACGTGTGAGTGGAAACTGGAGCCGTCCTGGAATAATTGGCAGCTGCTCCTTTGTTCCTCAGTCTCCGGATCCAATCAGACATCATCGGACAAGAGATAAAGGTCTAGCACAAGCTTTACTTAAACTTTTTACTTTTATAAATTTTCGAATTATAGAATAACTGCTACAGGTCAACATCATGCCACATACTGCAGGCCGGTAGGACTGCAACAAGAAACATAGACAAAGTGTGGCAGGGACCAGAATAGCAAGTCCTAGACAGGGGTAGCATTTGGACCATGCAATTGCGGATCCAGTGTGCTTATTTAGAAATATAAAGTGCACAAACCTCAATACTTCTATTAACATTTTGGAAATACATATGAAAATATGAATTATTTTATTTTCATTCAGTAATATACTTCCTGAGGGGTTTGCAATTTAAGATGGGTTTGAAATCAGCAGAATTTGCACAAAACAATTGCCTTTTTCCCTTACTCTCCTCGATTTCAAACTTGAACCTATTATTGAAAATCAAAACAAGAATTTTTCATGTCTCAATACAATAACGTTTAGAAAAATAAAAAGTATGTCAGTCATTGACATCTGCTCATCTGGTAATAAAATAGGTTTGTGCCTAATTATTTCCCTAACTCAGTAAATTTTGTCTGAGTGAACCAATGTCCTTCAATGTATATCATAATGAAGGAATCACTGACTGCTCCTGACAATACCTATCCTCTCTCAATCATCTGCAAGGCTGTGCAAGGGTTTCACAATTCTGTGTCCATCTCCCACACCCTCTGCATTCCAACCTCACTCTCAATCGTAGACAATACAAGCTCTGACCGCACATATCTGATCTTAATATTCTTATATTTAAATCTGTTGTGCAGCTCGTTTTTTGGATAATGTCCTTTCTCTGATACCACTCCTCTCCCAAAAGCGACTCTCAAGAGCATATACGTCTCCCAGTTATATCTTCTTATTTTTTTAAATCTAATTTCTTGCCCTAAGAGTAATTGGTTGCTCCATTTCTAGCCACCCGATTTGAGGACTTGGCCTATCCGTGCTCTCGTTATTTTTTGAGGCCTGTCTGTTTTTGGACATTTATCACAGTCAACCAGCTCCCGCTTGGTTTCCTGTCCTGCACCACCCCCCCCCACAACCTTGCACACCCTTGACCTCTGATTTCCTCTCAACCACATCCACACCCACCCCCCCACCCCACCCCTCCTTGACCATTGGATATCTGGGCCAATGTGGGTTGGTTTTCAATGTGCCTGCTGGTTTTCAGGCACTAAGCTGATTACAACCACTTAAGATGATACCACCACACAAGCATTTGTGAGGGGGGGGTAAATTGGTCCGTGAACGTTTTTGGACATGAACTGGGTGGCTGCACACACCAGAAGAAGCCAGACCAATGACCACCCGAAATTGGTCCTTGGACCTCATCTTAATAATTCAGGCAAGCGCCTGCCGCTCCTCCAGAGGCAGATTGCTGCTGAGGTCCTCTCCAATTTTGGGCCACCTGCCCTGCCAGCAGTAGCTATAAGGTAAGTGCTGGGGGTTCATGTGCCATTTTTTTTTAAATATACAAAATTTCCAAAGTACAATCTTGTGTAATTTTTCAGTCACATTCATTTCAATTTTTCTATCATTTCTCTTTACCTTTTAATCTACTTTCTTTTCTTTGTTTTTAAACAACACTCCCTTTATTCCCAGCACCTAAAAATGTACCACAACACAGGAAGTGTGGGGGGGAATGGGGTAGCATGTCTAAAACCTGGAAAGCCTGGGGACATGGAGGACATGGATTTTAAATCTCTCCCACCTGTCGGGGGGATTAATATCAAGGCCCTGATTTCCATAAGTGGGAGAGTTGAACTAGCTGATAGTGAAAGAGTCTCTCCTTCAGGATAAGTCTCCGGGACAGCATTTTAATAATATTTATTCATTTTTGCAGATAATTCCAGAAGTTGCAACTGTTACAAACCCCTGGACCAGTGTGAGCACAAGATCTCTCCACAAGAATTCAAATTCTCTTATTACAATCAGGAGCCCAAGACTCTCTATCACTGTGACTGCACAAAGAGGTGAACTCATTCCTCCACAGGCCATCGGAGTTATCACAGCCAGGCCTGATCCTGTCCTCATCCACTGTTCACGTGTGAACTCTCCAGCAGCTGACACTATACAGTGACCAGGGACAGAAAGCCTGGCTGATTTACCCACCTTAGCGCAGGAGTTCTGAGGCCAATTGCACTGCTCCAGGGCGTGTGATGGCTAAGATCAGTTAATTGAGAATAGACTGGGGAACCATGTTTCTCTACCGCCAGTAATATCAGAGATCTAAGTTGGAGGCAAGCCTTGCAACTGTCCACTAGTTGCGAATTAGCCTCAATTGAAATTACTGTGAGCCACATGCCTGGAAGCTGCAGCTAATGGAGAGAGGATGACTGGGGCTAGGGTCTTAATTACATCCAGCACCAGTGCTGCTGCTGTGCCCAGCCAGAGAGAAATGCCAGGGTCCAGTACACAGCATATACCTCACTGCAGAGCTTCTAGCATCTGTAGCAGAGGCGTAAAGTTGCTATTAAGCCACTGCCTCCCTGAGGCTTCAATAGTTTCAATAACTTATCTCTCGGTAAAGAATCCTTATTCACACTTTTCTTTTTTGTCCTGTGATTCTCCGTCATTTACGATCCATATTGCGCCTTAACGTGCTCAATATCTAGGTAAATGTAGCAAGGCCTAAGGGTCAAAAAGAGAGCCCTTGCCACTTTATTGGAATATATCATGTTCTGCCTTATGATTTTGACTTCAAAAAGCATTAGAATATACACTCAATCAGATTATCAAGCTGTCAACTACTAGATACATTTATTTAACATTAAACAGGTAAAAGAACAGTATTCAGTACAAAGCGTATGTACACAGTAATTACAAACTTTACTATTCCTCGAAATGTCAAAACAACAAAGACATCTGCTAAAATTCAACATAAAAATGACCACTGAAATACGAACACTAGTTCTGACACGGCAATGTACTTCCACAAACCCCTCTGATTAGCCTTGCATGCTCTATTGCCTAAGATTTACTGCTCTCTGGCTGCAATTCATCCAAGATATTCAGCTCAAATTTCCTTGACGATAAATCAGAACAAAGGGCAATAAAACTATTTCTCAAATCTACATTTAGGTAGTCAGACATTTGCAGGATTTAAAATGGGATGGCTTGACCCATTGATCAGTTCTAAATACTTTGAATGATCTGTGAGATGGGTCTCCATTCAACGACAATAACAGCAATTGTCCATGCATATCAGTGCCTTGCCCTGGGGTGTGTATTTAGATTCTAATGTATATTCTTTGCAGCTTGAAAAATCGCCAAACAGTAGCCCTGTGTACTGTGACCAGAAGAATCCAATAATGATTCTCTCATAACAAAAATGCTTCACGACGGAGCGGGGCATCTCGGACAGCAACTTCTGGATTTTCATATTTAACTGCGCATCTGCCCCTCGCCTGAAGTTGCTGTGCAATTTGCGCATAAATAATGGTGAGCACCCTTAGCCTCACCTTAGCCTTGAGAGCAAATTCTGGGCCGTTATTAAAATCATTGCTCACTTCATCAGCATGTCCAATAAAATCGGGGGGGTGGGAGGGAATGTAAATATTAGCAAATGGAACATCTTTCTGATTTTGTCACTTTTCTCTGATCCTCTTTTCTTTAGGTTAGCCAAGCGGATGAAGAGAAGAGTGAGTGTGAACACGGTGGAGAAGCTGTTTTCTGAATTTGTGTCACTGAGCTGTTTCCGGCTGAAATCAGTGAAGAGGAGTTGCAGCAAAGAGGGGCGCAGACTGTGAGTGCTGCTCCTGTTTGTAGTATCCGTGCTTTGTGGTGGTGTGGAAGGGGTCAGGGAGGTAAACCCTGTCACATGGGGTCCTTGGTGCAGTGTGGGGCATTTAGGTTGGTATTAAGGCACATTGTTGAAGCAGTGCTTGTGCCTGTGCTTAACTTTACTCAGCATTCAACCCATGTTATACCTGACCTGGGAGTGCTTGATGAGACTGTGTAGCATCTAACCATGGTATACTCGCCATCGGAATGTTCCAAGCTCATGTAAGTGGAACAAAGTGTTCCATTGCCATTTGACATCCCTCATACCTTAATCATCCCACCGTTTGGGGGAAGGGGTCCCATAAAAAGAGCACATCTTCAACAAATGGACAAAACTGCAGGGATTAGTTTATCTGAAAATTTATGATCCTGTGTGATATTAAGCCATACAGAATAGGAAGGTCCCAGATGCAATACCAGGTCTGTGCTGAATTAACTGATCTCGGGAGGAGTGTTGCGAGTGAGCACCATCATGAGATGCATGTAGAAAATTGAGGAGTGAAACACAGAACATTGCGTCATTCGTTCGTCAAACGTTCTTTGATAAAACTACAGAAAGGGTGGCAAAGTTTGCTTAGTTGTGTCTATGTTAATGTAAATGTGGCCCCATCGTGGGCAGTGTACGGTGGGTTAGTTGCTCAGCCCTGTCGGTGTCCTGGATCTTGGTCTCTACAGCAAGTGATTTCCTTTTAGCCATTTCCTTTCCAGGTGTGAAAAACATTCAAGTTCCACTGTGGCTATCCTTTCCAAACCCAAACATCTCCGGAAGATTCTGAAAATCCGGAGGACCGTAGATGAATCCCTGTATCCATTACCAGATGAGCAAGAAAGAAACAAGAATGGAACATTTCTTGGCACAAACTCTGTTAAACTGTACGACAAGTGTTTACAAATGATTCGGGCTTCAACTGTAAAGGCTTAAACACTTATTTGTGGGCTACTCTAGCATGGGTCATGCGTTTCATTCTGATTGACTTTTACGTGACCTCATAAGTCTAGGTAGTAGAACAAGACTACCTCAGATCAGCGTGACGTCTACACTATGTACCCTTTGTGTCCCTATGTACTATGTATCCTGCACCCTTTGCCACCCATAGACCTCACGTACCTTTTCGAAAAAAAAAGTTATTTTAGATCTTTTCTATTCTGCCTGGTAAACTTGAGCAGTCACTTGAACCCAAAGCCCCTGAAAGAATCCTTAATAATCATTCTCTCTTTGACAATACAACAAAGAAATGCTATTTAAGTTTGCAACAATGCCACCTACAGTGTACCAGCAGCACTCTCTGCTTGACTTCCCAAACTCTCAAAAAGAGCACTGCCCTACCAGGCAGCGTTCCATCAAAATAGCTCCCATTTTTCGGTCTTTAAGTCCTGTGGCCATTTAGACCGAAAGGGACATGACACGAACAAAAATTCTATTTAAAAAAAAAATGATTACTCTGTCTCAAAGAGATTTGGACAGTCTGTGCTTCTCTGTAAGAGCACAAATATTTTTTTTAAGTTAAGGGCTAAGCTCTATAAATGCAAGACACTGCCAAGGTTAAAAAGACTATGATGGAAGGTATATTGGGTAGTAGTGGTTAGGTTATGCCAGATTGGGTTTTCAAGAGAATGTTAAGTAGGACAGAGAGAGGGGGGGGGGGAATAGATGGAAGAAAGGGAGCAAATAAGAAAAAGGGTCTGGCAACCATCTAGGACTCTGAAACTCTGAACTGCAGATCTGAGGACTGTCTAGGACAAATGGCAGAGGTCCACATGACGAGGAATGGTAGCTCCTCAAACTTGACCTGGTGCTTGGAACGAAGGAATGAAAGGAAAGGAAAGTAATTGGAACAAGATATTAAAAAATAAGCTGACAGATTTATTGATTTCCAGGTGTTCAAAACCCGTCTGAGCTGTGACAGCTTCTCATGAAGCAATCCTATGTTGACTGTCCTATCAAATCGCCTCATGCAACTACGTGCGATCCAGCAGATCTCCTTGTTCACTACTCCATGTGACTAACCAATGCTGCAAAAGTGTAATAATAAATTCTATTCGATTTTGAAGAGAATGGTGAAGAACCTTACATATATAAATAAAGTGTGCACTCCATCGCCCTCCCTCTGACTCCTCCGGCCCGCACGTGTCTTGATAACATTATTATCATCGAGTGATCTGACGACATATGGCAGCAGTACAATTGGCGTAGGTGGCTCTCAGCCAGGTCAGTGCTGGAAGCACATCAGGTAAGGACAGGTTTAGGGTCAACTGTGAAGATTTTCACACCGAATAACCTACCGACATTCACTGTTGCATTTACACTTGAAGAATGGCATGTTAGGTAATATATTGGAAGGCTGTCATACCCATAAACTACCCCAATCAGTAATTTCAGGAGACAAGAGAAGAAAAGTACTATGCAACTTGTCCTGTGATGGAGTTTGAAGTGACGGAATCCTGTCTCCCTTATTTCCTAATGTTGAGTCCTAGCATTGCATCTCATGACACACACTGCAGTGATGTGCAATTTTATTTTGTTGAGTATCCTTTTAGTTATATAACACATGGACTGGGGAGTATTACAAAGCCCAAATCACTCAGGGGGTTAAGCATCAGGATATGCAAGAGCAAAGTTACATTATTGAAACACGCTCCAGGCCATCTCATTCTTTATAACATACAGGGCAATATCTCTTCTCTCCTGAATGCGCAAACACTTGCTGGGGCACATGGCCCTCTAGTACGTCACTCTTGGTATTCTGAATGTATGAGCCTAGAAGAGTGATTGTCTGCAAGATAATCGGCTATGGAGGGCATCACAGCCAAGCCTGATGCTGTCCTCAGCTGACGTCCGTGCAGTAACGATTTTTCAGTAGCGTCACTTCACCATAATCAGGACTGGGAACTCTGGCTGATTATTTTCCCTTCCTTAGCACTTGTGGGGTGGGGGGCACTGAAGACAAATGCAGTGCCTCTACTACTGCCCAGAACTCAGCTAACCTTGCACAGATCACAAACTGAACCCAAGGCTTCCCATCTGAATAGGAGGTGTAGTTTTCATTCAGTTTTTAGCATGGTGGATAGTTAAAACCTGTGATCATCCTATATGAAGTTAACTTTAGTGAAATCAAGCATTTTTTCATGGAATGTTATGGTAGACTAGCAGATCCTGTATGTAGTCTGATTTAATCACTAAAAAAAATCTCTCAATGCCCACTTAGTCTGTTTTCCAAATACTGTATAGACCAGGAATCCATGTTTCATGCTGGCCCCTACAGCTTAGGACATCACTGGTCAGTTCAAATGAGCACTTAGAATCTATGGTGTGAACATGTCTCCACCTTGTGGAAGCAGTGAGTGAAATACAGTGAGTTTATAGCAAACCTTGTTAGTGGAATAGTAGACCCTATGTATATTTATTATGAAATATGAACACTTACCACACTGATGCACCCCTGACCTAAGCCCATTTTCTACCTGTGGGTCATTTACATCATTTTAGTAGGTTCTGCAACCTTCACTGGGAAATGGACAGACATTGACTGCAGCAACATAGGGTTGCTGTTGGCATCAGTGTTGCTGGTATAATAAAATTATATTTTAAAAAAATTGGCACCTAAGCCTATGAAATTGATTGCGTGGGCTTTTAGGGCATTTAGGTTTTAAATGGCCTCTGCACTACTCAGAAAGCTGGCATAACTTGAGCAGGGCTCAAGTCTGAATGGTTTGTAACCAGTCAGATGTATACTGCGCCCACATTGAAAACACATCTCGGCGACCCTTTCTGTAAAACAAACCCAAGCTCAAGATTACACTCAATAAACTTTATTGTTCACACAGCAATGTCATGTTTTACAACTCATTTCAATCAATGGAAGACAGGAGTCTCTCACACACACAGCAATTACAGCCAGCCACTGTCTCCAACTGTAGCTGTACTCAGAATCCTGCAACAAAAATGAATCCAGTGAATGTAAGAGACCGCTTCATAATCAACATACAGAATATTTCAGTGAAATATGAAGGTTTTACATTTGGAAAGTGATGAAGCCTTTTGCAGTGATGTTATGGTGCCCCAGGTCATGGTGAAAGGAAATTCCATCCTAATTTGAAATCCCATCTGAACATTTCTGGTTGTAACACCAAACTAGATAGAAATCAGTTGACAATTTCCACAAAATTACTTCTGGAATACTCCACACAGCAGGAGGAGAGACCAGTAACTGCGCAGTTTTGACAACATGGAACAATTGAGGGAGTTACCAGTGGGGAAAATGCCACTTTATCTCACCTCTGATCCCTCAGTGTTTTTCTTTCCCTGCTTTCTCATTGCACTCCAAAACTCATCTATACGGAAGAGACTTCATCTATACTGACGAGGAGTCCAAGTCTATACTGAAGAGTCAAAGTCTACACTAAAGAGTCAAAGTCTACACTAAAGAGTCCACGTCTACACTGAAGAGTCCACGTCTACACTGAAGAGTCCACGTCTACACTGAAGAGTCAAAGTCTACACTAAAGAGTCCACGTCTATACTGAAGAGTCCACGTCTACACTAAAGAGTCCAAGTCTACACTAAAGAGTCCACGTCTATACTGAAGAGTCAAAGTCTACACTAAAGAGTCCACGTCTATACTGAAGAGTCCACGTCTACACTGAAGAGTCAAAGTCTACACTAAAGAGTCCACGTCTATACTGAAGAGTCCACGTCTACACTAAAGAGTCCAAGTCTATACTGAAGAGTCCATGTCTACACTGAAGGGTCCTCGACTATGCTGAAGTCCACATCTATACTGAAAAGTCCTTGTCTATACTGAAGCATCCACATCTATACTGAAGAGTCCTCGTCTATACTGAAAAGTCCATGTCTATACTGAAGAGTCCACATCCAAACTGAAGACTCCACTTCAATACTGAAGAGTCCACGTTTATACATAAGAGTCCTCGTCAATACTGAAGAGACCACGTCTTTACCGAGTCCACATCTATACTGAAGAGTCCTTGTCTATATTGAAGTCTCCATGTTTATACTGAAGAGCCCACATGTTTACTAAGTCCACATGTATACTGAAGAGTCCTCGTTTATACTGAAGACTCCAAGTTTATCCTGAAGAGTCCTCATCTATACTGAAGAGCCCACATGTTTACCGAGTCCACATTTAAACTGAAGAGTTCTTGTCTATACTGAAGTCAAAGTCTATACTGAAGCGTCCTCGTCTATATGGAAGAGTCCACGTCTATACTGAAGAGTTCACATCTGTACTGAAGAGTCCTTGTCTATACTGAAGAGTCCTTGTCTATATGGAAGAGTCCACGTCTATACTGAAGAGTTCACATCTGTACTGAAGAGTCCTTGTCTATACGGAAGAGTCCACGTCCATACTGAAGGGTCCACCATATTCTTCTTTCATTTTCTCTCATCAGAGAACAAGGAATAATGTTTTGGAAAATGAGAATTTAATTGAAATTTTTTCAATTTGCTTCTCCGAAGAGCTCAGTTGATAAATATACTGCCTGGTGTGGTTCTGACACAGACCAGAAATATCCCAGGTGTGAGCTCTGTGCTGAATTAGCTGATCTCTGTCTGTGTGCGGGTAGGGATGCTACAGTTGACTGCCCTGAGCAGAAAGGTGAAAGTCAGCCACTCCTGCTCACTATCTGGTGACGCCTGCTGGCAGTGCATGTATGTGAATGTTACCCCTCCCTCCGTGGATAGACAGCTCACCAATACTGACTAACCCCGTAGATGAAGAATGGCTGGTTGGGTTGGGTACTGGAAGGCATCCAGCGCCTGTAGAATTGTACACCAGCTAAAGCCAACACATTCAGGAGGGGAGAGGAGACAAGTGATCAGAGTAGAGGGAAATAAATTAAAATATTTTATACAAGAAATAAATGTGGCAGGCTGTAAAACGTTTATGTAATTATATACATTCTATCAATAGCATAATTCGTTTTTAAAATATTTTTTTCACATTTAGTCAAGCCTGATGTTCGCACACATGCACTGTTACTGTACTTTTACATCTGCACTGGATGAATTTCCAATGTCAACTATCAGGGGAGACTAAAACAGGGGCCTGGTATCTCCATGTCCCTGACAGTGTGTGAGTGAATCAGCGGGTGAGTCACCCCAGATCCCACACCCCTCCCTAGCTGCCAGCTACAGACCAGTTGCAGAGCAATCCATCAATGCAAGGTGGGTAGCACAGTGAGGCCATGGGGAATTGAGAAGAAAGCTTAGCAAACAGGTCACCTATCAGTGCAGCCCAGCAGTCTGCAGCTCTGCGCCAGCATCAGTTTGAAATAAGGGCTGGGGACAAAGTGGGAGCCTTAGAAAATGGTGCAAGTTCTACTTAAACATCAATTAATTTGGCAATAATGAGCCCAACAAGGCTACCACATGGATTCAACATTACAGACCTGACAAGCCATTTTTACCCTACCCGCCTGGCAGAAACCGGGCAGGTGGACAGTTAAAATGCCCTAGGTTACTTACCCGCCAGAAAGCTGCCAAGATCTTTTGCCCGCAATTTCACTCAGGTTTCTGGATGGGCAGCTAAGTTGCCCACCCAAAGCTGGTGGGGTCCTTCTGTAAATATGCAGATTGAGGTCCAATGATGTCATTGGACCCTGATTGCAATTTTAACTCCAGCCTGAGTGGGGAAACTTTCATGCCAGGCGAGGGCCAGTCAGTACCTGTCAGGAAGAAAACGAGGCCACAAAATAGGAGTAGCTTGAGGGCTCCTCCTGGCCTCATGAGGAAAGTTCGGGCCTTTCACTGCCCCAGACTCCCCTCCTCACCCCTTCCCAACCGCGAGACCCCCCCCAGAACCCCCTGCCCCACACTTACCTGAGTGCTGGTGGGCAGCCAAGGGCCACCCGATTTTCCAGAAGCCGTCAGCCACTTCCTTCCCATTCTGGGCGGGAAGTGAACTGGCAGCAAGTCCGGGAGTTAAAATACCTGGGTCTGTTCTCTGCAGCAGCGGATGTGTTTCTAACTCACCCTGACACCCACCCGCCCAAAACCCGCCTGGAGTTAAAATCAGGGCCTGTAACTTAGCAGAATCAGAGTACAAGAGGTTAAATGATGCATTGTTCCACACTCCCTAAGTTCCTGGTGCCCACATGAATAGCTTAGGCATTCATTGTAACAGCAACAGTAAATTTCAGGCTATGGAGAGAGATGGACGCTGACAGATATAAAGACAAATTTGAAAGATGGAGGTATAAGGTGATTCTATGATTCCAAGCTCCCATCAGTGAGCCACACTTGCAGGGAATGGAGGTCAATGGTCAGGGATATATTGTTGTACCCATGTTTTCGACCCATATACCCTGAGAGTGTGGCTTTCCCGATGATAGCAGAATCACCCTATTATAGAGAGAAACAGAGAAAGGCAAATATGGAGAAATAGATAAGACAATTAAAAAGAGACATAGACAGCAAAAGATAGCAAGTAAAACAGGTGCAGACACAAATAGGGACACAAAGATAGTAAAAGAAAGAGCACAAAGGAGAAACACAGAAAGAGGGAAAGTCAGAAAGAAAGGCAACAGAAGAGAGAGATGAAGACAAGGAGCAAGTGTGCTGGAGTGTGTGCACGCTGAGTTCCCATCACACAAAGTCATGGTATATACAGTGTAGGTTAGGTAAGTAATTAATTAACTACATAATGACAGCATCCACACGACAGCCTCATGGAGGGGCTCACCATCACATTAAAAATCAGGAGAAACCTTTGCAGTTTGATTGTCCCACAAATCCTTCAACGATGAGTAACAATTACAGTCTGTCCAGTCTCACTGTGCTTTGCTGACCCGTCAAGTCGATAAGAGACCTTTGATTTCTAGTTACTTTGATGTTGCTTTTGTCGGCAAGGGTTGGACAGGTTTCAGCTCTAGCCTCAGACTTTCATTGCCGTCTCCAGCGGCCATGGTACTCTTCATGCCAGTGTTTCTTTCTGAACTCGTTGCTCTGCCCTGGCCTCCTCTTGCCTGAGGCCTAGTATCGGCAGCGGTGACCCGGACACTGGGGCTTGGAGACCTGGAGTGATGTGTCTTGCTAATGGAGAGTTGACTTGCTTCATCTAGTTTCAAGCCGGCGGCTCCATCTCGACGAGGTGATTTGGAGAGTTTCGAAGACAAACGTGGATGCTGAACACTGTCACTTTGCTGCTTGTCACGCGGCTGTACCACGAGCTCCTGAGCCTGGCTACTAGGCCTCCCTGTAATGGCAGTGGCTGCGTCAGGAATAGTCTGACCATTCCCCTGAGTTGCTCGGTTTTTGAAAGCAGCTGGAACTGAAGATGAAAGTGTGTTCCTCGGGTTGCTTGCGGAGTTCTGGCCGTTTCCTGCAGTGGATCTGGCTCCTGGCACATTGAGTTGTCTGGATTTTGCCACCTGACCTCTCCTCGGTGATGGGCTGCGGCTTTTGCTTTTGTGCTTTGAGCCTACCCTGAGGTTGAGACCCTGCAGGGATTTCGCTATTGGCAGGACAGGGCTCTTACTCCGACTCCTGCTTCTCCTCTTCTTTATTTTGCCCGGACTGGGGCTGCGGGATTTGGGGCGGATCAGCTTCAAGGTGCTCATCTCCTCTCCGTCAGAGCTGGAATCTGAGCTGTCAGACTTGCTGGAGTTGGAACTTGAGGAGGGCAGAATTATCTGGAGGACAAAAAATAGGAAATTTACTCTGAATTCGTTTGCACATAATCCTTGCACACCCTTTTCCTACTCATGGCTTCTGATGTTTGAATAAAGCAGGTGACACCCGTTTCCATGGCTGACTGTCTATTGCCACCTCGTAGCCAGATAGTTGGGGATGATACGTAACAAGATCAAAGGGACACACACCCAACTGGAGACTGGTCTTCACCCAGGAACCTTCTGTCTGCAATGCAGAGCAGCCCGTCCAAATTACTGTGTCAATCCGTAATATTTTTGGGGAGGGCAGACATCCAGGGTCAGTGTGTCCATATGGTACCTTTCAACTTTCTTTAATGCTCCTTATTTAAAATATTAAAATACAATTTTAATATTGGAGCTTGTCTTGGTGTAGCACAGGGTGGTCAGATGTAATGCTGTTTTCCTGTTACCTACAAGCTGCATCGTGTCAGCCATGGATCAGTCGGTAGCACTTTCGCCTCTCAGTCAGAAGGGTGAGGGTTCACAGTCCTACTCCAAGGACTTGAGCACAAAATCTAGGCTGACACTCCAGTGCAGTACTGAGGGTGTCCCGCACTGTTGGAGGTTCTGTCTTTTGGATGATACATTAAACTGAGACCCCGTCTACCTTCTCAGGTGGATGTTATAGATCCCATGGCACTATTTCATAGAATGATACAGGCCCATCGTGCCTGTGCCAGCTGTTTGAAAGAGCTATCCAATTAGTCCCATTCTCCTGCTCTTTCGCCATAGCCCTGCAAATTTTTCTAATTCAAGCATTTATCCAATTCCCTTTTGAAAGTTATTATTGAACCTGCTTCCATCACCCTTTCAGGCAATGCATTCCAGATCACAACAACTTACCGCATAAAAAAATGTTGCCTCATGTCGCCTCATTCTACTGCTAATTACTTTAAATCTGTGTCTTCTGGTTATCGCCCCTTCTGCCACTGGAAACAGTTTCTCCTTATTTGCTCTATCAAAACCCTTCATGATTTTGAACACCTCTATCAAATCTTCCCTTAATCTTCTCTGCTCTAAGGAGAACAATCCCAGATTCTCTAGGCTCTCCACGTAACTGAAGTATTTCATCCATTATAGTAAATCTCTTCTGCACCCTCTCTAAGGTCTCGACAAACTTCCTAAAGTGTGGTGCCCAGAATTGGATACAATACTCCAGCTCAGGCCTAACCAGTGTTTATAAGGGTTTAGCATAAGTTCCTTGCTTTTGTACTCTACGCCTCTATTTATAAAGCCAAAGATTCCGTATGCTTTTTTAACAGCCTTCTCAACTTGTCCTGCCACCTTCAAAGACTTGTGTACATACACCCCCAAGTCTCTCTGTTCCTGCACCCCCTTTAAAATTCTACCATTTCGTTTATATTGCCTCCCCTCATTCTTCTACCAAAATGAATCACTTCACATTTCTTTGCAAACTTTGAAATTATGCCCTGAATACCCAAGTCCAGGTCATTAATATATATCAAAAAGAGCAGTGGTCCCAACACCAAACCTTGGGAGACACCTCTGCACATTTCCCTCCAGTCTGAAAAACAACCATTCACCACTACTCGCTGCTTTCTGTCCCTTAGCCAATTTCGTATCCACCCAGCCACTGCCACTTTAATCCTGCAACATCAACCGCAGTACCCTCATCAACCTTCTCCATTACTTCATTAAAGAACTCAGTCAAGTTAGTCAAACATGATTTGCCTTTAACAAATCCATGCTGGCTTTCATTTATTAACCCATATTTTTCTAAGTGCCAATTCATTTTGTCCCAGATTAATTTCTTTAAACATTTTCCCACTACTGACATTAGGCTGACTGGCCTGTACTTGCTGGGTTTATCCCTCTCCCCTTTTTTGAACAGGGGTGTAACATTTGCAATCCTCCAGGCCTCTGGCACCACTCCCGTATCTAAGGAGGATTGGAAGATTGTGGCCAGAGCCACCGCAATTTCAACCCTTACTTCCCTTAGCAACCTAGGATGTACGATATACAGGTTAAATGAAATGAACCATATTCAGTTTCTGAAGTGTCTTTTTACAGTGGATAAGTACTGATATTTGGAGGATAGAAAGTGGATACTGGACACATTGGGACAAATTTTATAATCATTGGCCAGTGGTGTACATCATGGTGATCAGCATGGTTCTAATGGACTGGGTGATTTTTCTACTTTGAGCGCTGCCAATCTTTTTAGTACCTCCTCTTTATCTATTTTTATCCTATCCTATTTCTCTACTACCTCCTCCTTTACTGTTACATTGGCAGCATCCTCTTCTTTAGTGAAGACAGATGCAAAGTATTCATTTAGTACCTCAGCCATGCCCTTTGCCTCCACAAAATGATTTCCTTTTTGGTCGCTAATTTGCCCCACTCTTCCTTTGATTACCCTTTTACTATTTATATGTTTATAAAAGACTTTTGGGTTGCCTTTTATGTTACCCGCTAATCTATTCTCATACACTCACTTTGCCCCTCTTATTTCCTTTTTCAGTTCTTCTGTTTGTATTTAGCTTGGTTCTCTACTTCTCTGTTTCATTTTAATCTCCATATCTTTAGTCACCCGGCTACTTGTGACTTCCTCTCCCCCTCGTGGGAATGTGTCTAGTCTGTACCCGAACTATCTCCTCTATGAAGGCCTCCCAGTCCTCATTTACTGTTTTACCTGCTAATCTTTGATTCTAATCAACCTCGGCCAGATCTCCTGTCAACTCACTGAAATTAGCCCTCCTCTAGTTGAGTATTTTCACATTTGATTTTTCCTTGTCCTTTTCCATACTCTAAATCTAATGATATTGTGATCACTGTTCCCCAAATGCTCTCCCACTGAAACATGCTCCACTTGCCCCACTTCATTCCCCAGAACTATATGCAGCATTGCTTCCTTCCTCGTTGGGCTGGAAAAATATTGATCAAGAAAGTTCTCTTGTACACATTTTAGGAATTCCTCCTCCTCTTTACACTATTATTTTCCCAGTCTATATCAGGATAATTAAAGTCCCCCATTATCACTACTCTAAAGTTCTTGCATCTTTCTGCAATTTCCCTGCAAATTTGCTCCTCTATCTTCTTCCCACTATTTGGTGGCCTATAGTATACACCCAGCAGCTCCTCTATTGTTCCTTAATTCTAACCAAATAGATTTCGTCTTTGGACCCTCAAATAAATCATCCCTTTCTAGTGCTGTAACAGTATATTTGATCAATACTGCCACACATCCCCCCCTTCTTTTTTTCCTTCCCTATCTTTCCTGAATACATTGTAGCCAGGAATATTAAGTGCCCAATCCTCCCTTTATTTGAGCCAGGTCTCCGTTATTGCCACTATCTCATAATCCCATGCAGCTACTTGTGCCTGCAGCTCACCAACTTTATTTACTAAGCTCCATGCATTTACGCACATCCACCCTAAACCCATCTTAGTCTGTCTTGCATTTTCCCCTGTCTGATCCCTCCTATTTCTGAACTACTCTTTGTCTCTCATTTAAATTTTCGAAGAAGAGCAAAGGAGTTCTCCCCATTGCCCTGGCCAATATTTATCCCTCAACCAACACCTAAAAACAGATTATCTGGTCCTTATCACATTGCTGTTTGTGGGACCTTGCTGTGTGCAAATTGGCTGCTGCGTTTCCTACATTACAATAGTGACTACACTTCAAAAATACTACATTGGCTATAAAGCACTTCGGGATGCCCTGAGGTCATGAAAGGCGCTATATAAATGCAAGTCTTTCTTTCTTTGTGACATTGGGAGAAGGACATGCCTCCGGGTGACTTTTGGACTCCTTCATATGGCTGTATGACAAGTGTTGGCAGAAGATGAAAGCTGGCCATGCAGCTCCCCCTCCCCACAATGACCTGCCGTTGTTTTGCATCATTCAAAACGAGTTCCGGTGTATTTTTTTTAAGTTGGCTAAGCCTGCATGCCACCGAGGCCTTTTCAAAGGATATGGATGAATTAAGGAAATTCCATTTGACAAATGCCTTTGGACCTTTCTGGTCTGTTTGGCTCAGTGACTCTTTGGATAAAGTCATGGAGCCGTCGTGGGAGCCTTGAGAGTCATTGACAAGGCTTGCAAATTAGGATTGGCCCATTGATTGAGGTGTCAAGGATTTCTGGCGCCCAAGGAGAAAGGAAGAGTCAGGACCTTCAGGAGAGGATGGGAGAAAATTCAATTTAAGAAAGAAAAGTTTTCTTTGTAGTTGCCCAGCCTGTGCCCAGGATTCTGGTGATGATGCGAGTTATTTGCCAGCACCCATTACTGACAAAGAGAGAACCAAGAAAACCTTTACACAGCAGAGCAGGTATGAAATCACCAAGCACATGCCCACCTCCGGTCCCTCTATGGTACAGCAAGCTGCCAGCTTAATTACTGTTAGACTGGCACCAGGCATGGCATCCCATAGACCATCACACCTGGGCACTATTGCATTCACCTACATGCATTGTGATACTCATTCATGAAATACGTCCTTGTATACAGAAACACAAGCACATGCAGCATGGACAGGTGTTACACATCGAGGGCAGTTCTTGGGCTGCGTGTTCTGACCTGGAATGGCTCAGTCACTCCCACAATGGTGTTGGAATTGTTGCTGTAGTAGCACAGGATGTACTCCCCGGTGCCCTTTGGCACGGATTCCTCACTGAACATGACCTGCAGAGAGATGGAAAAATTCCACAACAAATAATAGCATGGAACTAATACAGTGCAGCTTGATGGTTTTGCTTGTGGTCTTTGCTGAATTTTCTCTCCATTCTCTCTTTCCCTGAAGAAGTTGACTCTGGCTGGGTGCCAGTCACCTTCCAGCACATCGCCCATCATAATTTTTATGCACGAGCCCAAACAGCGAGTGTCATCAGGCTATTCACTGTGGAGGGCATCACAGCCGAGCCTGGTCCTACCTCAACTCGATGTCCACATCTACTGGGGTCATTGGATAGTGTGGCTGAGTTTTCACCTCTTGGAGCCCAGGGTAAACTGTAACTGGTGCAGCTGCAGCCTGGGTTATCTTAGTCGACCAAAATGGCCACATGTACCCACCCTGTTCCCATGTCCCTTTATCCCTTTTTCCATCTTCCACCTATCCAATATAATCTTGAATGTTGACATGGTTTCTGCCTCAACCGCTAACCCTTGGAAGTAAATCCACAGCCTCACAACTCTCTTGTGTCAAAAAGTTTCTCCTGCCTAAACAATCTGGGCTGGATTTGAACCCATATGACAGAAGTAATAGATCTACATCTAACCCACCACACCACCCAGTCCCCCAGGAGTACAATGAGATTGCTTCCAGTATCATCAGGGAATGATTGCGTGGCAGTAATTACCTGATAACATTGCTTCATGAGGTCGGCTTCATCATGCTTTGCCCAGACATATGTTACGTAGTCCTTGTGATGTTTAAAACCAACCTATGGGTACGGACAGGAAAGAAAAGCAAAAGAGGACTGTCAGGTCTTTTTGTTTGAAGTCTTTCTATTTTCTCTTCACAGCCGAGTTCTTGGCCCCATTCTTAATCTGATCAAGTGCATGGTGGGGTGAGCTGCAGGCCTGCACTACTGCTCTAAGCCTAGCCCTAGGACTAGCCTTGCCTAGATGGCAGCTGTGCAACAGCGTTTTAAGAACCCAGTACTGTTGAAACTGAATTTCTTTGAAGGATCCCCAATGAAGTGACACATCTTTTACCACTACACATTCACCCTTCCCCCAGGCAAGGTACCAGAGTGTGCCAGTTGCATTTGGAATTGTAACCGGCATGAGTCGCCGCCTTCAGCATAGGAAAGTGTAGGTGGAAAATTCAGAGAGGAAATTGAAGGAGAAAAAAGAATTGATATCACACCTACAAGGTACATTAACCCTTTAAGGGCAGCCCCTGGAATTCCTGGGTCCTTTCTCCCGGCCGGAAATGCAGCAGAGCAGGATGCATGGCCAACTGCAGCTTGAGCTGTAGACGCAGCACACTTTTGCAAGGATAAGGGCCATTTCCAAAATGTGGGGCAGGAGGTCTGTACCTCTACGGATGTTTCCTATTGCCCTGTCAAAACTTGGAATAGCATTCAACCACTCCAGTAGGAGCACTGCACGACCTGGGAAGACAAAGAGCTGCAATTTTTCCATTGCTCCTAAGGAGCAATTTCCGTGGCTCAGTGGTAGCACTCTCGCCTCTGCGTCAGCTAGTCATGGGTTCATGACACACTCCAGAAACTTGAGCACATAATCTAGGCTGATACTCCAGTCCAGTACTGAAGGAGTGCTGCACTGTCAGAAGTGTCAACTTTGGGGATGAGACGTTAAACCGAGGCCCCTGTCTGCCCTCTCATGGATGTAAAAGATCCCATGGCACTATTTTGAAGAAGAGCAGGGGAGCTCTCCCTGGTGTCCTGGCCAACCTAGCCCTCAACCAACATCACTAAAATAGATTATCTGGTCATTATCTCATTGCTGTTTGTGGGATCTTGCTGTGCATAAATTGGCTGCCCCTTTTCCCTACATTACAATAATGACTACACTTCAAAAAGTAGATAATTGGCTGTAAAGTGCTTTGTGGATGTTCTGAGATTGTGAAAGGTGCCATGTAAATGCAAGTTCTTTCTTTTTTCTTTAAAGGTAATTGATCCTCTCTGGGGTTGATTACGTTGCATTGTTGGAGTCTTCACTAGGTTCACAACTCAAACCAGCTCTCCAGTAGTGTGAGTTAAGTTGGGCCTAGACAGAGTGTAATGTGCTGAATTTTTGAGGTAGCCCAGGAACTCCCAGTCACACCCTAGTCTTAGGACGTAGAGGGGTGGACAGAACTTGCTGACTCCATGTATGCCAGCCCACAAAAGCTACTTATAGCTTCAAAATATGGTGACTCAGCCACAAAAAACTGACAGCTTGAAAAGCACAATGTACAACTAAATATCACCCCTGAATAAGCCTGTTACCAAGGCCACCACTTCAGGCAACTGAACAAATAAAAATTCCCTTTTATTGTATTGGATTTCAGAATTTTTATTAATGTTTTGGGATTACCTTGCACAATTCAGTATTTTTTTTAATATAAAAAGCTCCTGAAACAGCACGTCTGGCCCTGACTGATTCTTCCCCTGGCTAATTCTTGCTCCATAAAGTATAGCATCCAGCCTCTTATTCGCATGTGCGATGTCAGAGCATGAGCAGAAGAGGCTAGATGCTATACTTACGGGGCGAGAGTCAGCCAAACCTTCAAACACTATTTGAGGAGTCACTATGTGAGCAGAGCAAATGGGGGCCGAAAATGCAAGCTGCCCACTCAAAATGAGGATGGTTGGTAACTATGCTGCTTCCTCTGACCGGAATTTGGGCCAGATTTTACACGGAGCGGAAACCCTGCCGATCTGGGTTCTGCCTCCCCATGTGGGAGGTCTGCTCACTCTGTGCCCTCCCCATGTGGGCGGTCTGCTCACTCTGTGCCCTCCCCATGTGGGAGGTCTGCTCATTCTGTGCCCTCCCCATGTGGGAGGTCTGCTCACTCTGTGCCCTCCCCATGTGGGAGGTCTGCTCACTCTGTGCCCTCCCCATGTGGGAGGTCTGCTCATTCTGTGCCCTCCCCATGTGGGAGGTCTGCTCATTCTGTGCCCTCCCCATGTGGGCGGTCTGCTCACTCTGTGCCCTCCCCATGTGGGAGGTCTGCTCACTCTGTGCCCTCCCCATGTGGGCGGTCTGCTCACTCTGTGCCCTCCCCATGTGGGAGGTCTGCTCACTCTGTGCCCTCCCCATGTGGGCGGCCTGCTCACTCTGTGCCCTCCCCATGTGGGAGGTCTGCTCACTCTGTGCCCTCCCCATGTGGGCGGCCTGCTCACTCTGTGCCCTCCCCATGTGGGAGGTCTGCTCATTCTGTGCCCTCCCCATGTGGGAGGTCTGCTCATTCTGTGCCCTCCCCATGTGGGAGGTCTGCTCATTCTGTGCCCTCCCCATGTGAGCGGTCTGCTCATTCTGTGCCCTCCCCATGTGGGCGGTCTGCTCACTCTGTGCCCTCCCCATGTGGGAGGTCTGCTCATTCTGTGCCCTCCCCATGTGGGAGGTCTGCTCATTCTGTGCCCTCCCCATGTGGGCGGTCTGCTCACTCTGTGCCCTCCCCATGTGGGAGGTCTGCTCATTCTGTGCCCTCCCCATGTGGGCGGTCTGCTCACTCTGTGCCCTCCCCATGTGGGAGGTCTGCTCATTCTGTGCCCTCCCCATGTGAGCGGTCTGCTCATTCTGTGCCCTCCCCATGTGAGCGGTCTGCTCATTCTGTGCCCTCCCCATGTGAGCGGTCTGCTCATTCTGTGCCCTCCCCATGTGGGAGGTCTGCTCACTCTGTGCCCTCCCCATGTGGGCGGCCTGCTCATTCTGTGCCCTCCCCATGTGGGAGGTCTGCTCATTCTGTGCCCTCCCCATGTGGGAGGTCTGCTCATTCTGTGCCCTCCCCATGTGGGCGGTCTGCTCACTCTGTGCCCTCCCCATGTGGGCGGCCTGCTCATTCTGTGCCCTCCCCATGTGGGAGGTCTGCTCACTCTGTGCCCTCCCCATGTGGGCGGTCTGCTCACTCTGTGCCCTCCCCATGTGGGAGGTCTGCTCATTCTGTGCCCTCCCCATGTGGGAGGTCTGCTCATTCTGTGCCCTCCCCATGTGGGAGGTCTGCTCACTCTGTGCCCTCCCCATGTGGGAGGTCTGCCCACTCTGTGCCCTCCCCAGTCCCCGGAATTTTGGCCCCACGGTATTAAGTTTCCTGCAGGGTGAGAAACTAAATTTTATGGGTTGGGTCAGAAATAACCTTGGACTTCAAAAAGGTTATAATGTTTTTACAGTTTAACTGGCTTTCAAATTACAGCCGCTGGCATTGTATTGGAAGAGGCCACTTGAAAGCTGAAGCTGTTTGTTTCCAATCCCTGGGCGACATTCCTACTTTCCATTCCTGTTTTCACACCAAGTGAGTAGAGGAAAAAAACTCTTCAGCAAGTCTAACATATTTAGAATAAAGAACCTCTTCTCATTCTAACATTAAATTTATGGCTCTGTTACAAGCTGCTTGTACCTTACCAGCACCCCAGGGAGCTCTGTGTAGATCGGTGAGCGAGAAAGCTCATGGTAATCTATGTCAGGTGATCCTACAAGATGGCAGTTTCAGTAACATCTGCCTTCCGAGGATTTGTCCAGAGCTGCCGATAGAACTCACCCCTCGGTGGGCATTGGGAGCCATAGCAACGAGCCATTGCCCCATTTTTAGCTCTGCTACCAAAGCCGGAGCCTCTGTGGGAGCAGTGTAAGATAAATGTAGCTTTTGACATGTCATCAGACCACAGAGAAAATCATAGAATCATAGAAAATAGGAGCAAGAGCAGGCCATTCGGCCCTTCGGGTCTGCTCTGCCATTCAAAATGATCATGGCTGATTATCTAACTCAGTACCCTGTACCCACTTTTTCCCCATATCCCTTGATCCCCTTAGCATTAAGAAATATATCTATCTCCTTCTTGAATATATTTAATGACTTGGCCTCCACTGCCTTCTGTGGTAGAGAATTCCACAGGTGAAGAAATTTCTCCTCATCTCAGTTCAAAATGGCATACCCCGTATCCTGAGACTGTGACCCCTGGTTATGGATTCCCCATCCATTGTGAACATCCTCCCTGCATCTAGTCTGTCTAGTCCTGTTAGAATTTTATATGTTTCGATGAGATCACCTCTCATTCTTCTAAACTCTAGTGAATATAGGCCTAGTCGACCCAATCTCTCCTCATACATCAGTCCTGCCATCCCAGGAATCAGTCTGGTAAACCTTCGTTGCACTCCCTCCATGGCAAGGACATCCTTTCTCAGATAAGGAGACCAAAACTGCGCATAATACTCCAGATGTGGTCTCACCAAGGCCCTGTACAACTGCAGTAAGACATCCCTGTTCCTGTACTCAAATCCTCTTGCAATGAATGCCAACATACCATTCGCCTTCCTAACTGCTTGCTGCACCTGAATGCTCGCTTTCAGCGACTGGTGTACAAGGACACTCAGGTCTCGTTGCAACTCCCCTTTTCCCAATCTATCACCATTCAGATAATAATCTGTCTTTCTGTTTTTACAACCAAAGTGGATAACCTCACATTTATCCACGTTATACTGCATCTACCATGTCCTTGCCCACTCACCCAACTTGTCTAAATCACATTGGAGCCTCTTTGCATCCTCCTCACAGCTCACATTCCACCCCAGCTTTGTGTCGTCTGCAAACTTGGAAATGTTACATTTAGTTCCCTCATCCAAATCATTGATATATAATGTGAATAGCTGGGGCCCAAGCACTGATCCCTGCGGTACCCCACTAGTCACTGCCTGCCACCCAGAAAAAGACCCTTTTATTCCTACTCTCTGATGCCTGTCTGTCAACCAATTCTCAATCCATGCCAGTGTATTCCCCCCAATCCCATGTGCTTTAATTTTGCACACTAACCTCTTGAGTGGGACCTTATTAAAAGCCTTCTGAAAATCCAAGTACACCACATCCACTGGTTCTCCCCTATCTATTCTACTAGTTACCTCCTCAAAAAACTCCAGTAGATTTGTTAAGCTTGATTTCCCTTTCATAAACCCATGCTGACTTTGTCCAATCCCGTTGATGCCTTCCAAGTGTTCTGTTATCATATCCTTTATAATAGACTCTAGCATTTTCCCCACTACTGATGTTAGGCTAACTGGTCTGTAATTCCCTGTTTTTTCTCTCCCTCCTTTTTTAAATAGTGGGGTTACATTTGCCACCCTCCAATCTGAGGGAACTGTTCCAGAGTCTATAGAATTTTGGAAGATGATCACCAATGCATCCACTATTTCCAGGGCCACTTCCTTTAGTACTCTGGGATGTAGATTATCAGGCCCTGGGGATTTGTCAGCCTTTAGACCCATTAATTTCCCTAGCACTATTTTTTTTACTAATACTGGTTTCCTTCAGTTCCTCCCTCTCACTAGACCCTTGGTTCCCTAACATTTCCGGGAGGTTATTTGTATCCTCCTTTGTGAAGACAGAACCAAAGTATGTGTTTAATTGTTCTGCCATTTCTTTGTTCCCCATTATAATTTCCCCCATTTCTGACTGTAAGGGACCTACAAATGAAACACTCTCTCCTCCACCCAGGATGATCTGGGCTCTAAATAAAATGTACAATAGTGTAGGCATCTATCCTGTCATAACGTATACAAAGACAGATGTGTTTTTGTATTCATTCTCAGGATGTGGACGTTGCTGGCAAGACCACCATTTATTGCCCATCCCTAATTGCCCTGAGCAGATAGAGGTGGGCTTTCTTCTTGAACCGCTGCAGTGTAGCAGTTTGATACAGCTGAGTGATTTGCTCGGCCACTTCAGAGGGCAGTTAAGAGTCAACCACATTGGTGTGGGACTGGAGTCACACATAGGCCAGACCGGGTAAGCACGGCAAGTTTCCTTCCCTAAAGGACATTAGTGAACCCGTTGGTTATTTTTAACAACAATCCAACAGCTTCCTGGTCACTTTTACTGATACCAGCTTTTTAGTTCCAGATTTTTTTTAAACTGAATTCAAATTCTCAAACTGCTATGGTTTGAGAATTTGAATATTCCCAATATTTCAATGCTTGATCTGCTGCTCCTGTATAAGATTTTGAATTTTAGAAACATGAGGCATGACATTTTTGGAAAAGGACAGAAATGCAAAATGTCATTGATTCTGTGTTATTATCTTCCCTCCCACTCCATGAAAATATGAGAACCTTGGAAAGATACAAACGTGTATGTGATATAGCATTCATGCCTGTCGCTGACCTTTCATTTCTGACCATGTTAGCCTTTCTCAACCAGCCCAGAATTGTGCAGTCAATTGCTTACCCTGTACAAACCAAGCCAGTCCCACGAGCTCTTGGCATAGGAGGCAGCCATCCTGTA
The DNA here is from genome assembly GCF_035084215.1 of Heptranchias perlo. Classification (NCBI taxonomy): domain Eukaryota; kingdom Metazoa; phylum Chordata; class Chondrichthyes; order Hexanchiformes; family Hexanchidae; genus Heptranchias; species Heptranchias perlo. The sequence goes on from NC_090349.1 coordinate 34,141,194, forward strand.
TCTGACAACAGCATCTGAGGGCTTATTCCATTCATCCTCCACCTGTAGATGAATCAACGGGGTCTGCAGTTTATGGGAAAACTACAAAAAAAACAAAAAATCAGAAAAAAGAAAGAAAAAACACAGAGCCCTAAGTGAAATGAGTTTGGACAAATAGCAACCCACTCCAGGTAACCACGGCCCACAGTGAAAAGCTACATCTAAGTCAACACTAATTAACATTAAAGTGATAATCTCACTCAGAAAGGCCATAGAATGGCAAGCACAAGGCAGAACAATGTTACACGGGTGTAAAGGGCCACTCTTCTGAGGTTGGGGCAGAGAGCTTTATCTACATCTACTCATACTATGACCTGGGAGTGCTTGATGCTCGCACAATATTGCACTCAAGGTCCCCACAAAGCCCCATACTTGTGGGGGTAAAGTTTGATCTACCCTCCAAGCTTTCAATCTAAAATTAAGACTCAGGCTGGTTCCACACTCTTAGTAATTGCTGTGGCCCAGACCCAACCCCAAGACCCTTCCCCCACAGTCTGAGAACCAAGACCACTCCCCCGGCCACGGCTTCACCCCCAAGACTTCCTGCCATCCACAGCCTCTCCCCCAAGACAACTCAAGCCTGAATTCCCGCTGGGCCTGAGGTGTAATGTGGCGGGGGGTGAGGCGAATGGGGTGCAACAGGCCTGGGAGGGGTGGAAAATTGGACAAAACCAGGAAGCACAAAATCTCTAGCCAAAGGAGCATCCGGCATGATTTTCAATGGAGCCTGGGGTGGGTGGAATTTTCATCCATGCCAAACATGATCGACATCACAGGAGGCGTTGGGAAGGCTTCCCTCACCGGAATTCTCATGGTTCCCGCCTCCTTTCCGCCCAGCCAGCAGGAACCCAGCGTTCAAGTCATTATAGGAGTGGAAGTGGGGCCCATTGGGGTCTTCAAGCTGGTGTCATGGCCTGGAAGCTTCCAGAATTGACTGTGCAAAATTATTTGATTGGCCCTCTTACACGGGGGGAGTGATCACAAGCAGCCCCCCCATGCAGACATCTAGCATCGTGTCTTCTCTCCCTCCTCTAGCGGGCGCCCAAGACGTGTCAATGTTGGGACGGGTACCCACCAACAATCTTTAAATGGTGTGACCAGGTTAGGAGTGGAGGTCAGTGGTGTCTTCTCCACTGCAGGTACTACAAGAGGGTACAACTATCAGGAATGACTGAACAGGCTGGGGCTCTTATCTCCAGAAAAGAGAAGACTGAGAGGTGACCCGATAGAGGTCTTTAAAATTAGGAAGGGTTTCGATAGGGTAGATGTAGAGAAGATGTTTCCACTTGTGGGGGGTCCAAAACTAGGGGCCATAAATATAAGATAGTCACTAATAAATCCAATAAGGAATTCAGGAGAACTTCTTTACCCAAAGAGTGGTGAGAATGTGGAATCTGTTACCAGATGGAGTAATAGAGGCGAATAGCATAGATATATTTAAGGGGAAGTTACATAAGTACATGAGGGAAAAAGGATTAGAAGGATATGTTGCTAGGGATGGATGAAGTAGATAGAGTGGGAGGAGGCTCGTGTGGAGCCTAAACACCAGCATAGACCGGTTGGGCCGAATGGCCTGTTTCTGTGCTGTAAATCTACATAATTTTATGTAATTCTATGTGTCATCTATTTAACCCATTTGATGTAGTCAGAAGTGTCTTTTTGCAAATGTACATGGTCATCGCTGACTCCAACTCTGTATCTTTGCTAATCTTAACCCCAGGGGATAAATAGCAACACCCTAGTCACACACTCACAATGAGAACATTGCCACAAATCCACTGATTCAGTTCCCAGAGCTCCAGGGCTCTGCCTTAACAGGCACCATGGTTCACCAGAATGTGTGAAATCCAAATCAGCTGACTTCGCTGTATGAAAGGATTAATGGCCCCTCAATGGCAAGTTCCAGCAATAAATTCACCCAGCTCATTGCATGGGAGACCTCAAAAATGATAGATATAGGAATTTGATCATTGTAAATCATGTGACTGAGAAAAGGCTGGGGAGAGTATCAGGCAGAACGTCAGAAATCAGGCAAAGAATCAGGAATCAGGAGGAGAGAGAGAGGTGGAGAATCGGGAATCAGGAGGAGACAGGCCGAGAATCAGGAATCAGGAGGAGAGAGACAGGCCGAGAATCAGGAATCAGGAGGAGAGAGACAGGCCGAGAATCAGGAATCAGGAGGAGGGAGACAGGCATTGAACCAGGAATCAGGAGGAGAGAGACAGAAGGAGAATCAGGAATCGGGAGGACAGAAATAGGTGGAGAATTGGGAATCGGGAGGAGGGAGGCAGGCAAAAGTCGGGATTCAGGAGGAGAGCTGCTGCCAAAGCAGTGAGAGTTGGCAGGAAGAAATGGGCACTGCATTCCCAATATTTCACCCAACTCAACAGGCAACCATGGGAATCTTGGGTAAACAACTGTTCCCAGAACTAACACCACTTCCATTAAACAGCATAAAAAAGACACAGAGAGAGAGAGACAGTATTCTACACAGTCTGTGTATTGCAATCCTCTACTTCCGCACTGTTCAGAAACTGTTTTTTCTCATTTTCTGCTATTCAGAGCTGTTTTGACCCACCTTCAGGGAGAAGATAGCGGTAACAGGTTTGTGGTCACTGATGAGATACTCCATGTGACTACGGTAAACACGCTGAAACACTTGAATGTGGCTGTTTTTGCCGTCTGGGGATTTGGTCCTCGCCAATACTGTGGAATTCTTCGATAAGTCGTAGCAGTCGGATATTTTCACCCTCCAAAGAATCCGGTCTGTCCAGGCAGGTTTGCGTTTCTTAGAACTAGGAAACATTGGATAATTGGAACAGTTCATGCTTTCAAATTTTAAAAAAACGTATTACTCTCTCTTTATTGTGAGATGCGAACCTGAAAGAAAGACTTGCATTTATATAGCGCCTTTCATGACCTCAGGACGTCCCAAAGCACTTTACAGCCAATTAAGTACTTTTTTGCATTGTAGTCACTGTTGTAATGTAGGAAATGTGGCAGCCAATTTGCGCACAGCAAGGTCCCACAAACAGCAATATGATCATGACCAGATAATCTGTTATGGTGGTATTGGTTGAGGGATAAATATTTACCAGGACACCAGGGAGAGCTCCCCTACTCCTCTTCGACATAGTGCCGTGGGATCTTGAACCTCTCTGCCAAAAGGCAGAGTGAGTGCAAAAACGCTGGAGTGAGACTTAAACTCACAACCTTCTAACATCAGAGGCAAGCATGCTACCACTGAGCAACTGTGCTGACACCTTAAATAAGCTGACACCTTATTTTCACTGCTCTGCGGTTTTGCCAAGCCACACACACACTCTGAACAAGCGGTCGGGGATCTGACAGACTCCAGACCTCCATCAATATTACTCAGAATTGGCCATGTCCATAAGGAGGTGGGGAAAGCACTTCCTCTGATTTACTCTTTGCCTTGTGGAGAGGCATCCAGGCAGTGATAATGGGAGCTTACGGAATGAGGGAATCAAAGTTACATCCCTATAACGGTGTACTGGTACTCCCACACGCCACGCCAATGTGTTATCAGGGTGGTACTGGGGGGCCTATCTGAAATCCATTCAGTGTTTGGGCCCTCTCCAGGCTGCCAGCTATATGGACCCTCCCCGGCAAAGCCACAGGAGCAGGATTCCAGCCCAGCTCACAGCAAAGCAAAGTGCACAATGTTGGGAGGCAGGAGGTAAAAAGTGGAGCAAGAAAAAGCGCACTTTCATTGAAAGATCTTAGCCTGGCACATCTTCACGACCCTGGTCCTATCAATCTCTACACATCTAGGTTACTGAGCTGGGACCCCTCGATCAGTACAATGCACTACAAGGAAAAGGAGAGGAGGCAGAAAATGGGAATGCAGACACTTCCTACACTGGATCAGTTCCCAGGTGGCAGGTCTAGCACGATGGTAAGGGACATTTGAAAGATTTGTTACCCCCCCCCGCCCTCAATTTTCTCTGTTTGATTCATGCTGTGGTTGATCTCACACGTGCCTTTTGGCCCTCTTTAAGGTTCCCACTCAAACACTAACCAGTGAGTTTTTGCTGAAAAGTATATGGACATCAGGTGGGGTCAGCATTATGATTGGCTGTAATGGCCACAGTAAAAGAAAGTCTGCTGACACTCACTGTCTAGACTGACACATGAAGAAAGGCTCACTTGGGCAAAGTACTGGAGGGCAACCAGTGACCATAGAATTATACCCCAGCAAGAGCCAATGCTTTCAGGAGAAAAGGAGAGAGAACACTAAAGGCTAAGAGAGAACAAAAATCTTTCAACTATAAATTCCACACACTTCCCAACTCAATTTCCAACTGAGAATTCCCACTGAAATATACCAGGCATATCAGATTAAATTCAATTTCCATTGGGTGTACAGAATGTTGTATTGGTGTATTTTTGTATCCATAGTCAAGTACCGGAAATTTTCCGACTGTTCCCTCTGACCTAGAAGTGTTTTGCATGATGGGTGACTATATGGAGATAGTTAAGATGGCTGAGCAATAGTGTGCATGTTTTAAACTCTGGAGATTTTTCTAGCTTGTTACAGATTGACCTTAATAACCCAGAGGCCTCAACTATCATACCTGGTGTCAAATGTGTTTGTGCCCACATCATATTTGTACGTTGGCCTGAAGTTGAGGGGACCTTCCTGGAATCCATTCAGTGCTGGCTCAATCACCTTTGCAATGTTCAGCTGTCAAGAGACAAGCAACATCGTTAATAAGCAGCGTAGAAACTAGGACACAAAAATTATTTTAGCAGCAACTGGTAGGTGTCAGTCTTGGCTCAGTGACAGCATTCTCACCCCTGAGTCAGAACTCTGTGGGTTCAAAACTTGAGCAGATAATCTAGGCTGATACTTCAGTGCAGTATTGAGTGAGTGCTGCACTGTTAGAGATGCCGCCTTTCAGACGAGACATCAAACTAAGGCCCTGTCCGCCTCTCAGGATCCCGTGGCACTTTTTGAAGAAGAGCAGGGGAATTCTCCTGGTGTTCTGGCCACCATTAATCCCTCAAGTAACATTACCAAAGACGGATTATCTGGTCATTTATTTAATTGCTGTTTGGGGGACCTTGCTGTGTATAAATTGGTTGTCACATTTCCCTACTCTACAACAGTGAGTAAAATTTAAAAGTAATTCATTAGCTGTGGAGTGTTTTGGCACACCCTGAGGTTGTGAAATGTACTCTATAAATACAAGTTCTTTCTTCGTTACTTATCATTTTATAAAGGCTGTGATGAGAGGGGCTGTACTGAGTTATACAGTCCTTCTCTGTAACAGCTATTCACATCCAGCCCAGATGAATAGGATGAAAGTCTTCTCTGTCTGCTGTTTGTAAGGATCCTGAGCGAAATGAATTTGGGGCAATCGCAACCCAATTCCTTTTGGGCCAGGTCCACAGCACAAGACTGCCACTAATCCAGCACCGAATTGACAATCTCACTCAGGGTGGCTGGTGTCGGGAATGGGAAAATATCACACTGATGCACTCCTGAGAATGGGCCTGAGGCTCATTGTTGAGGAAATGTAGAGGGAGCTTTACTCTTCCTCTGACAGGGAGTGCTCGATCCTGGCACTGCATGAAAATCATGGAAGAAGATTCAATTCCCAGCACTTGGATCCCTAAATTTGATAAACATCAAATCATTAATGAATTTTCATTATGATTGAATATAAAGTGGTGCTGATGTCAACGGCCCCTCAGTTAAAGAGCTTGTTCATATTTATAGTAATACAAATACCTGTCATTGATGTCTGTATCTAAAGCATTGCGAAGTGTGCGACAGCATTGGTTAATCTGAAATACTCAGCTATGTGGGGTGAATGATTTGTTCACCTGTTACTTTACGACACTTAGGATGAGGGGATTTCACTGGGTTTATAGTTTGTTCAAATCAGATGTGTTTAAAATAGGGCTAAAGATATTGTGATAAGAAATACCAATAGTTCTGGTTGAATAAATGAGAAACTCAGGCTCTTATGATCTAGCCATTCTTAGTTTCATCAATGTCAATCATTGGATTAGGTCAGCAGAAACACACAGTACCAATAGAGGGCGCTCAGACCTCACAGAACTGGCAGAGGCTGCCCAGAGCTCCCAGTACCAGCAGATGGTACTCAGACTTAACACTGCCAACATTAGCCATGCAAACCTCACAGATTTGAGAGAGAGCCGCCAGGCCTCACAGTACAAATAGAGGGTGCCCAGACCTCACTGTGCCCACCCTTCATAGAACTAACCAAGAGTGCCCAGAGCCCATGTACTGACAGCTCTTGCACTACTGACATCCAGTCTTCACAGTACTGGACACAGGATAACCAGCTGTCGCAATACTGACCAAGGGGGCACAGCCCTCACAGTACTGACACTGGATGCCCAACCCTCACAGCACTGATTGAGGGGGCACAGCCCTCACTGCACTGACCGAGGGGGCACAGCCCTCACTGTACCGACACTGGATGCCCAACCCTCACAGCACTGATCGAGGGGGCACAGCCCTCACTGTACTGATCGAGGGGGCACAGCCCTCACTGTACTGATCGAGGGGGCACAGCCCTCACTGTACTGATCGAGGGGGCACAGCCCTCACTGTACTGACCGAGGGGGCACAGCCCTCACTGTACCGACACTGGATGCCCAACCCTCACAGCACTGACCGAAGGGGCACAGCCCTCACAGCACTGACCAAGGGGGCAAAGCCCTCACAGTACTGACCAAGGGGGCACAGCCCTCACTGTACCGACACTGGATGCCCAACCCTCACAGTACTGACCGTAGCACCAAAGGAATCATCGGGACTCTGAGAATCATGAGAGTTGGCAACACTAAATAAAAGGAAATACTGGAAAGTTCCTGTGTGGACGTCAGGTAAGGACAAGATTTTATTCAGCGGTGTTGCCCTCTATCATAGAACAGCTCACTGACACTCACTGTCCCGGCTCACACATGATGAAAGGCCGCTTTGGGTGAGGGCAACGATCTCCTGGAGAACAGTACCCACCCCGGCATGAGTCAGTGACATCAGATGAGGGGGAAAAAGGGAGGAAACTGGAGGCAAAGATATTTTTAAAAGAAAGAAATCTCAGCCACTCTCGGAACAAATCAGCAAACATACCCGGGCTCTAATGAAGAATCTACACCTGAAACATTAACCTGTCTTATCTCTTTTCAGACTGCTGTGTTTTTGCAGCGATTCTCTTTTTAGTTCAGTCTGTTTATTCCGTTCAGGCAGAAAGATGACGAACTTTAGGTTCAGCCAGAAGGCTCATGAATTTGCTATTTTTACATTTCCCAAAACGGATCCGTTGTCATTGACAACGTGCCTACTGTTCAGGCCCTATTTCCTTGGGCTATGACAAAATGGGCAGCTGTGTGCCCATGATGGATTCTATTGAGGTATAGGTAGGCCAAGAACACAGAGAGGACAGATTGTGCAGCGCTAGTGTTAACTCTGTGTGAGACGCAGTGGCTGCTATCATACCCCATTATGGGAGACTCCAGGCACCACTGCAGCCACTGTTATAAGCGGTTGCTGACCTGCTGCATTCTATTTATGCACCTTAGAAACAATACACAAAGATGTTTCATCGCTTGTACGGGCCAGAAAAGTTGGTTGTCTAAGTCTCTAGTGAGGTTTTACTATGTTAAAGACACTATATAAATGCAAGTAGTCATTGCTATTGTAGTGATAACCGTTACCACAACATGTATTTAGCCATTGAGCCATCGGGTAGATCCCAGGCATAAAGTTTTAAAAATTTTAAAATTCTTGTGCCAGATTTTGTGAGGCTGTTTGTTTAGATGAGTTATGCCTTGGTGTTGGGTTTGAGGTGCCCTGGAAAGGAGTTTCTCTCATCGATCCTACCTGGTCCTTCTCCCACAGCAGCCCCAACTTGTTCTTTTCGATGGCACTTTTCACAAAACGAATATCGTACTGTTCGATTCGAAAGTTCAGGTCACCAAACCAGAAGACAACACTGTAAAAAACACAACACATAAAAGGACAGCTATTACCACTCATCAGAGCTCCTCCTTAACTCCTCCCCCTTCTTCAATCTCCCTTTCCTCCTACAACCTTCAGAATTTCAGAATCCTTGTCCTTGTTTTTAAATCCCACCACAGCCTTACCCCACCTTACCTCTGCGACTTCCTCCAGCGTTACATCTCAGCTCACAACCTCGGCACTTCCCAGTCTGCGCTACTGTATGCCCCCCTCCCTCTTCCTGCACTCCATCAATGGCAGAACTTACTCCCCCCAGCCTAGAATTCTCACTCTAACCCTTCACCTTGCTACATCTCTCCTCGTCTTCAGAAGCCTCCTTAAAACCTAGCTCTTCTATCAAGGTGGTCTTCAGCCACCTTCCCCTCGTTCTCCTCCCAAAAGGGGTGGTGGATTCTGGAAGGAAGAGGATTAAGTAGCGTGAGGGTGAAGTTGGCACTTACTCGTGGTCGAGGACTCCATTGGCGACAGGTCCGTTGAACTGCTGCAACTGGAGGATGCTCTCAAAGTTGTCCATCCGCTGCTCAGAGTTCTCCATGTGAGCGGGCAAATGGCAGTTGAGGAAACAAATCATGTGACCACACAGAGAGAGTCTGGCGCTGACCCCTCCCTTGTTCCCCTGTTACAATATATTAAAAAAACAGAGTGATTCACGTGGCCCCATTGTGGTAGGACATTACAGCCAGGAACCAGTGCACGGGCTGGGATCCTGCTTTGCCACTGGAAGTGTGGCAGGATGGAACATCCAACCCGTTGGCCCCATCCCAAATCACGGGGTCATGTTAAAATTCAGGGCAGGCGGCCTGCACCTGTAGAGGTGAAACAGAGGGGCCCGGCCTGAAGAAAATCAAAGCAGCCCCCTGCCACTCCAAGAGGGAGGAGTGAAGGGAGCAGTCAGAGGCCCCTTAACAGGCTGAATATTAAAAGTAATAAAAATATTACTTTCCTGTAGCATTTTAAGGTAATTGACCCTCCTCCCTCTTTGATCGAATATCGTTGCCCTCAACAATGTTTGTGGCTTTCAGGAGGCCCAGTACAGAACCAATGCCCGCTCTCAGCAAGCCTGGATCCACTGGACCTATCAGCTGTTGCGCTGCAGTGAAATTTCTGGGATAGCCTGGGAATGTCCCTCAGACTCACCCCCAAAGCTGGATGCGAAAGGTGTGGGTAGAAGGCTTGCCAATGCTCCTTCCCCAATTGGGATTTCCAATGGTGTGTAAATGGGGTGGAAACCCAGCGAATTTAGGTTCCATCCCAAATGCTGCTCCCTACAAGTGATCCACCCACACAGAGTGAGTCACAGAGTGACGGACAGTGAGTCAAACGGTGAGGAACAGTGAGTCACGGGGTGAGGGACAGTGAGTCACGGGGTGAAGGACAGTGAGTCAAACGATGAGGGACAGTGAGTCACGGGGTGAGGGATAGAGAGTCACGGGGTGAGGGATAGAGAGTCACGGGGTGAGGGATAGAGAGTCACGGGGTGAGGGATAGAGAGTCACGGGGTGAGGGACAGTGAGTCACGGGGTGAGGGACAGTGAGTCACGGGGTGAGGGACAGTGAGTCACGGGGTGAGGGACAGTGAGTCACGGGGTGAGGGACAGTGAGTCAAAGGACGAGGGACAGTGAGTCACGGGGTGAGGGACAGTGTGTCACGGGGTGAGGGACAGTGAGTCACGGGGTGAGGGACAGTGAGTCACGGGATGAGGGACAGTGAGTCACAGGGTGAGGGATAGTGAGTCAAAGGGTGAAAGACAGTGAGTCACGGGGTGAGGGACAGTGAGTCAAAGGACGAGGGACAGTGAGTCACGGGGTGAGGGACAGTGAGTCACAGGGTGAGGGACAGTGAGTCACGGGGTGAGGGACAGTGAGTCAAAGGATGAGGGACAGTGAGTCACGGGGTGAGGGACAGTGAGTCACGGGGTGAGGGATAGAGAGTCACGGGGTGAGGGACAGTGAGTCACAGGGTGAGGGATAGTGAGTAACGGGGTGAGGGACAGTGAGTCACAGGGTGAGGGACAGTGTGTTATGGGGTGAGGGACAGTGAGTCACAGGGTGAGGGACAGTGAGTCACGGGGTGAGGAACAGTGAGTCACGGGGTGAGGGACAGTGTGTCATGGGGTGAGGGACAGTGAGTCACGGGGTGAGGGACAGTGAGTCACGGGGTGACGGATAGAGAGTCATGGACTGAGGGACAGTGAGTCACGGGGTGAGGGACAGTGAGTCACGGGGTGACGGATAGAGAGTCACGGGGTGAGGGATAGAGAGTCACGGGGTGAGGGATAGGGAGTCACGGGGTGTCAGACTGTGTGTCACGGGGTGAGGGACAGTGAGTCACAGGGTGAGGGATAGTGAGTCATGGACTGAGGGACAGTGAGTCACGGGGTGAGGGACAGTGAGTCACGGGGTGAGGGATAGAGAGTCACAGGGTGAGGGACAGTGAGTCACGGGGTGAGGAACAGTGAGTCACGGGGTGAGGGACAGTGTGTTATGGGGTGAGGGACAGTGAGTCACAGGGTGAGGGACAGTGAGTCACGGGGTGAGGAACAGTGAGTCACGGGGTGAGGGACAGTGTGTCATGGGGTGAGGGACAGTGAGTCACGGGGTGAGGGACAGTGATTCACAGGGTGAGGGACAGTGTGTCATGGGGTGAGGGACAGTGAGTCACGGGGTGTCAGACTGTGTGTCACGGGGTGAGGGACAGTGAGTCACAGGGTGAGGGACAGTGAGCCACAGGGTGAGGGACAGTGAGCCACGGGGTGAGGGACAGTGATTCACGGGGTGAGGGACAGTGAGTCACGGGGTGAGGGACAGTGTGTCACGGGGTGAGGGACAGTGAGTCACGGGGTGAGGGACAGTGTGTCACGGTGTGAGGGACAGTGGGTCACGGGGTGAGGGACAGTGAGCCATCCCAAATGCTGCCCCCTACAAATGATCCACCCACACAGAGTGAGTCACAGAGTGACGGACAGTGAGTCAAACGGTGAGGAACAGTGAGTCACGGGGTGAGGGATAGAGAGTCACGGGGTGAGGGACAGTGAGTCACGGGGTGAGGGACAGTGTGTCACGGGGTGAGGGACAGTGAGTCACGGGGTGAGGGACAGTGAGTCACGGGGTGAGGGACAGTGAGTCAAAGGATGAGGGACAGTGAGTCACGGGGTGAGGGACAGTGAGTCACGGGGTGAGGGATAGAGAGTCACGGGGTGAGGGACAGTGAGTCACAGGGTGAGGGATAGTGAGTCAAAGGGTGAAGGACAGTGAGTCAAAGGACGAGGGACAGTGAGTCACAGGGTGAGGGACAGTGAGTCACAGGGTGAGGGACAGTGAGTCACGGGGTGAGGGACAGTGAGTCACGGGGTGAGGGACAGTGAGTCAAAGGATGAGGGACAGTGAGTCACGGGGTGAGGGACAGTGAGTCAAAGGACGAGGGACAGTGAGTCACGGGGTGAGGGACAGTGAGTCACAGGGTGAGGGACAGTGAGTCACGGGGTGAGGGACAGTGAGTCAAAGGATGAGGGACAGTGAGTCACGGGGTGAGGGACAGTGAGTCAAAGGGTGAAGGACAGTGAGTCAAAGGACGAGGGACAGTGAGTCACGGGGTGAGGGACAGTGAGTCACAGGGTGAGGGACAGTGAGTCACGGGGTGAGGGACAGTGAGTCAAAGGATGAGGGACAGTGAGTCACGGGGTGAGGGACAGTGAGTCACGGGGTGAGGGACAGTGAGTCACAGGGTGAGGGATAGTGAGTCACGGGGTGAGGGACGGTGAGTCACAGGGTGAGGGATAGTGAGTCATGGACTGAGGGACAGTGAGTCACGGGGTGAGGGATAGAGAGTCACGGGGTGAGGGACAGTGAGTCACAGGGTGAGGGATAGTGAGTCACGGGGTGAGGGACAGTGAGTCACAGGGTGAGGGATAGAGAGTCACGGGGTGAGGGATAGGGAGTCACGGGGTGTCAGACTGTGTGTCACGGGGTGAGGGACAGTGATTCACAGGGTGAGGGACAGTGTGTCATGGACTGAGGGACAGTGAGTCACGGGGTGAGGGACAGTGAGTCACGGGGTGAGGGACAGTGATTCACAGGGTGAGGGACAGTGTGTCATGGGGTGAGGGACAGTGATTCACAGGGTGAGGGACAGTGTGTCATGGGGTGAGGGACAGTGGGTCACGGGGTGTCAGACTGTGTGTCACGGGGTGAGGGACAGTGAGTCACGGGGTGAGGGACAGTGAGCCACGGGGTGAGGGACAGTGAGTCACGGGGTGAGGGACAGTGAGTCACGGGGTGTCAGACTGTGTGTCACGGGGTGAGGGACAGTGAGTCACGGGGTGAGGGACAGTGAGCCACGGGGTGAGGGACAGTGAGTCACGGGGTGTCAGACTGTGTGTCACGGGGTGAGGGACAGTGAGTCACGGGGTGAGGGACAGTGAGCCACGGAGTGAGAGACAGTGAGCCACGGGGTGAGGGACAGTGAGCCACGGGGTGAGGGACAGTGAGCCACGGGGTGAGGGACAGTGAGCCACGGGGTGAGGGACGGTGTGTCACGGGGTGAGGGACAGTGAGTCATGGACAGAGGGACAGTGAGTCACGGGGTGAGGGACGGTGTGTCACGGGGTGAGGGACAGTGAGTCACGGGGTGAGGGACAGTGATTCACAGGGCGAGGGACAGTGAGTCACGGGTGAGGGACAGTGATTCACAGGGTGAGGGACAGTGATTCACAGGGCGAGGGACAGTGAGTCACGGGGTGAGGGATAGTGAGTCAAAGGGTGAAGGACAGTGAGTCAAAGGACGAGGGACAGTGAGTCACAGGGTGAGGGACAGTGAGTCACAGGGTGAGGGACAGTGAGTCACAGGGCGAGGGACAGTGAGTCACAGGGTGAGGGACAGTGAGTCACAGGGTGAGGGACAGTGAGTCACGGGGTGAGGGACAGTGAGTCACGGGGTGAGGGACAGTGAGTCAAAGGATGAGGGACAGTGAGTCACGGGGTGAGGGACAGTGAGTCAAAGGACGAGGGACAGTGAGTCACGGGGTGAGGGACAGTGAGTCACAGGGTGAGGGACAGTGAGTCAAAGGATGAGGGACAGTGAGTCACGGGGTGAGGGACAGTGAGTCAAAGGGTGAAGGACAGTGAGTCAAAGGACGAGGGACAGTGAGTCACGGGGTGAGGGACAGTGAGTCACAGGGTGAGGGACAGTGAGTCACGGGGTGAGGGACAGTGAGTCAAAGGATGAGGGACAGTGAGTCACGGGGTGAGGGACAGTGAGTCACGGGGTGAGGGACAGTGAGTCACAGGGTGAGGGATAGTGAGTCACGGGGTGAGGGACGGTGAGTCACAGGGTGAGGGATAGTGAGTCATGGACTGAGGGACAGTGAGTCACGGGGTGAGGGATAGAGAGTCACGGGGTGAGGGACAGTGAGTCACAGGGTGAGGGATAGTGAGTCACGGGGTGAGGGACAGTGAGTCACAGGGTGAGGGATAGAGAGTAACGGGGTGAGGGATAGGGAGTCACGGGGTGTCAGACTGTGTGTCACGGGGTGAGGGACAGTGATTCACAGGGTGAGGGACAGTGTGTCATGGACTGAGGGACAGTGAGTCACGGGGTGAGGGACAGTGAGTCACGGGGTGAGGGACAGTGATTCACAGGGTGAGGGACAGTGTGTCATGGGGTGAGGGACAGTGATTCACAGGGTGAGGGACAGTGTGTCATGGGGTGAGGGACAGTGGGTCACGGGGTGTCAGACTGTGTGTCACGGGGTGAGGGACAGTGAGTCACGGGGTGAGGGACAGTGAGCCACGGGGTGAGGGACAGTGAGTCACGGGGTGAGGGACAGTGAGTCACGGGGTGTCAGACTGTGTGTCACGGGGTGAGGGACAGTGAGTCACGGGGTGAGGGACAGTGAGCCACGGGGTGAGGGACAGTGAGTCACGGGGTGTCAGACTGTGTGTCACGGGGTGAGGGACAGTGAGTCACGGGGTGAGGGACAGTGAGCCACGGGGTGAGGGACAGTGAGCCACGGGGTGAGGGACAGTGAGCCACGGGGTGAGGGACAGTGAGCCACGGGGTGAGGGACGGTGTGTCACGGGGTGAGGGACAGTGAGTCATGGACAGAGGGACAGTGAGTCACGGGGTGAGGGACGGTGTGTCACGGGGTGAGGGACAGTGAGTCACGGGGTGAGGGACAGTGATTCACAGGGCGAGGGACAGTGAGTCACGGGTGAGGGACAGTGATTCACAGGGTGAGGGACAGTGATTCACAGGGCGAGGGACAGTGAGTCACGGGTGAGGGACAGTGATTCACAGGGTGAGGGACAGTGATTCACAGGGTGAGGGACAGTGTGTCATGGGGTGAGGGACAGTGGGTCACGGGTGAGGGACACTGAGTCACCGGGTGAGGGACAGTGAGTCATGGGGTGAGGGACAGTGAGTCACGGGGTGTCAGACTGTGTGTCACGGGGTGAGGGACAGTGAGTCACGGGGTGAGGGACAGTGAGCCACGGGGTGAGGGACAGTGAGCCACGGGGTGAGGGACAGTGAGCCACGGGGTGAGGGACGGTGTGTCATGGGGTGAGGGACGGTGTGTCACGGGGTGAGGGACAGTGAGTCACGGGGTGAGGGACAGTGTGTCACGGGGTGAGGGGCAGTGTGTCAAGGGGTGAGGGACAGTGAGTCACGGGGTGAGGGACAGTGAGCCACGGGGTGAGGGACAGTGAGCCACGGTGTGAGGGACAGTGGGTCACGGGGTGAGGGACAGTGAGCCACGGTGTGAGGGACAGTGGGTCACGGGGTGAGGGACAGTGAGCCACGGGGTGAGGGATAGTGAGTCACGGGGTGAGGGACAGTGAGCCACGGGGTGAGGGACAGTGAGCCACGGGGTGAGGGACAGTGGGTCACGGGGTGAGGGACAGTGAGCCACGGTGTGAGGGACAGTGGGTCACGGGGTGAGGGACAGTGAGCCACGGGTTGAGGGACAGTGTGTCACGGGGTGAGGGACAGTGTGTCACGGGGTGAGGGACAGTGAGCCACGGGGTGAGGGACAGTGTGTCACGGGGTGAGGGACAGTGAGTCACGGGGTGACAGATAATATCTTCCCCCTGCACCAACTCATCCTCAGATTAAATTGAACTCTAGAAATACTCACACATCCATTGAGACAGACATAGACACACAGACATATACATTGTCAAACACATGCAGACGCACATGCTGTCTCCTTATCACTTCCCTCTGTGCGAGGGCTGTGTAAACAACCCAATATTCTCAAGTCTGCGTCACAGAATAGATTAACTGTCTACAGACAGTAATTAGTGGACGGGATATGTGCACACCTCAGGGATAATGAGCTGATTCTGATATCAAACAACAATAGAACAATGTGGGCGGGATGTGAAGGAGCAGCACAGTGGGTTGCTTCTGACTTAATACTCTAAAAAAACATGAATGGTTATAACTGAGCTGGGGTGATTACAGAGCGGTAATCTCAATGAGATGTTCTGAAGCAACATAATCCTTTGAGTTGCTGCAGTGCTTTCTAATCTCCTCTGCACTGATTGCAGAATAAATGTTTTTCTGATATTTATCGTGGGAGTCATGGAGTTCGTTTTATTCTTTATTGGGGGTGCAGATTTTTTTTCTGGGAGCAGGTGCCATGGTGGTGATTGGGGTCAGTTTTGTTGTCAGTCAAACTGAATGACAAATGATTGTGATTTAATCAAAGCAGGTTTACCAGCTGATAACCAGTAGTTGGTTACTGGTTAATAGTAGATTCAGTATTAGTAGTAAGCTTTCTAGAGCTTACCTCACAGTTCGGTTGGTAAATGCACACCTAGTACTGTATGTTACTGAGTCATACAGACTAGGAAGGTCCCAGGTTCGATCACTTGGCTGTACTGACGTAATTGATCGCATCTGGGATGGTGGTAGAGTTGGCCTCAGGATCCATGGGTTTGGGAGAGGGTAACAAAAGCCAGGGGTCCTGTTCCCGATTGCTGTCCTGAGACCTCTTCCGTATATCAACTGAGGACAAGAACAGACTTGGCTGCGATAGTCTCAGGGGTCAATAGCTGCTCACCCTCATAGTCCAGGCTCACACATGAAGGATGGTCACTTAAGCAAGGTATTGAAGGGGTGTTGTCACTGGTGAAACTGCATTCCAACACAAGTCAGCACCTTCAGAGATGGGGGATAAATATGGGGGGCAGTGGGGGGGAGGGCACTGTACATAGTGGTCACCACAACACCATCATTGACCTGACTGATCATTATTAGATGATGAGGATTCTTGTTTGCTGTGGGAAGGATCAGACAATACTTCCAAATCTAAGATTTCTACCCGTCAGGATTTTGAAGCTTACCCAGTATCCACCAAGCCCAGTTCTGGTGCAGTCGGTCTGAATGTCCTGCAGGTTAGGCAGGAGGTAGTACTTGGCAAAGACTAAGAGCAGCTGCCCCTGCATCCTCTCAGAGCTAACCTAGACCAGGGCGAAAGGGTGTCACAACCTTTAGAACACATCTATCTCTAGTCAATATTACATTACAAAAACAACAACATTTTGCATTTATATTGCACCTTTAGTGTAGAAAAATCGCCAAAGATGCTTCACAGAGGTGTAATCCAGATAAAAATGGACACCGAGCCAAAGCAGGAGATATTAGGAGGGATGACCAAAGGTTTGGTCAAAGAGGTGATTTTCAAGCAGGGTCTTAAAGGAGGAGAGGGAGGTGGGGAAGCGGAGGGGTTTAGGGAAGGAATTCCAGAGTGTGGGGCCTAGGCAGCTGAAGGCACAGTTGTCAAATGTGGGGGAAGACAGGGAGGAGATGCACAAGAGGCCAGAGTCAGAGGAGCTGAGGGTTCGGAAGGTGGAGGTTACAGAGATAGGGAATACAGTTTTGGATGAGCTGAAGTTTACAAAGTGTGAAGGATGGCAGGCCAGTCAGGCAAGGATTGGAATAGTCGAGTCTGGAGATGATAAAGGTATGGATGAGGAATGAGGGTTTCAGCGACAGATGACCTGAGGCAGGGGCGGAGATGGGTGGTGTTACAGAGGTGGAAGTAGGCGATCTTTGTGATGGAGAGAATATGGGGTCGGAAACTCAGCTTAGCATCGAATAGGATGCTGAGGTTGCGAACAGTCTGGTTCAGCTTGAGACAGTGGCCAGGGAGAAGAATGGAATCAGTGGCAGGGGTAAGGAGTTTATGGCAGGGGCCCAAGACAATGGCTTTCAGTCTTACCAATTTTTTGCTGGAGGATACGACAACTCATCCAACACTAGATGTCGGACAACTATTCTGAGAAGACAGAGGCAGTGGTGGGGTCAAGAGAGGTGGTGGAGAGGTGTACGGTAGTGTAATGTTTAAATTACTGAACTAGTAACCCAGAGAACATGAGTTTAAATCCCACCATGGTAGTTTGAGAATTTGAATTTAGATTAAAAGAAATCTAGAAATAAAAAGCTGGTATCAGTAAAAGTGACCATGAATCTATCGGATTATCATAAAAACCCAACTGGTTCACTAATGTCCTTTAGGGAAGGAAACCTGCCATCCTTACCTGGCCTGGCCTATTTGTGAGTCTACTCCCACACCAATTTGGTTGATTCTTAACTTCCTTTTGGTAGCCTTAGTGATGAGCAATAAATGTTGGCCTTGCCAGAGGTGCCCACATTCAATGAATTTAAAAAAAAATTACAACATGTGGAAACTGACCCCTTGTCTTGAATGATGTTACCAAGGGAGAGTGTGTAGGTGAGGAAGAGAAAGGACCCAAGGATGGATACTTGGAGGAATCCAGAGGTAACGGTGGGGGAAGGGCAGGAAGAGACACCATGGGTGGAGATACTCTGGCTATAATCGGATAGGCAAAGGTGGAACGTCACACTGAGGACGCCCTCCATCGCGTCATCTGGCACTACTGTTATGCTAAGCGGGCTACATTAAGAACAGATCTAGCAAATTAAAACTGAGCATCCATGATGCCCTGTGGGGTATCAGCAGCAGCAGAATTGTATTCCACTACAATCTGTAACCTCATGGCCCGGCATATCCCTCACTCCTCCATCACCATCAAACCAACCCTGATTCAACGAGGACTGCAGAAGTACATTCCATTGAAGTCAATAGAAATAAAAATCAGGAGAGATGTAAAACGGGCTGTCGAGTTGCTATCACCCGTTTTACACTATCGCACAAAATCCCGATCTGTGCTAAGTTATCTGATCTCAGTCAGGACGGTAGTTGACCAGCTCCAAATGGGAGTTAAGGAAGAGGGGGAGGGGGAAGCCACGGTGCCTGTTCTGATCATTGTCCAATGTTTCCGGCTGGAAATGTGTATATGGGCATTGAGCGAGGACAAGATTTAACTCAGCTGTGATGCCCACTATTGAGTAGCCTACTGACCCTCACAGTTCAAGCTCACACAAGAAGGTTGGCCACTTGGGTGAAGTACCAGATGGTGCTGGTGTCCATGGAACTTATCCCAGCAAGAGTCATTCAGCAGTGCAGGAGGAAGGAGAAGAATATCAAAGAAGGAAAAACCAACAAGGTCCGCCTGCTATGAATATTATTATGGGTACCTGGTTACCAAAGGGACTCACCAGGGTTTAATCCTTGCAACAGTTTTTAATATTTTATTTAAACTTACCAACACATAACCAAAGGGACTAAGTGTGTCCATAAAGAGCTCGCTCCATTGGTCAGTGAAGATGGCATCCTTCAATCTTTTATTTATCATTGAGTTCACTTCCTGCAAACTTCAAACGTAAAAAAATTGTTAGAATTTTTTTCAAGGAATTTGTTTCCCAATTCTCTCCCTTCCTCTCCTAAAAGTGGTGCCTCTGCTGCAGTATGGATCTATAGGTGCTGCCAGCCGCCTGCTACCCCTCACAGGTGGCTTTTCTGGATGTGTGCGTTATTTGACTGCGGAAGGACATTATGCCCCAAGTGCTGCTTGGTTAGGAAAGGAAAGTAAAATCAGCCAGCGTTCCCTCTCTTGGGGGGTGATTTTAAACCCCAAGAACGGGTGGGCTGGGGGCGGGTGGGAGTTGAAAATAGTTGTTTTTTTTGGAATCACAACCGCAAAATTTTCGGACTTTGCATTCCCAATGCAAAGCTTGTACTTTTCCGTGCCTACGTTAAACTCGGAAATAAAGCCAGGTTGCGGTCGTGACCCAAAAAACAACTATTCTCAACTCCCAGCCGCTCCCAACCCACCTGATTCTTAAAATCACCCTCTTGATCACTATCCAGTGACTCCTGCTCAAAAGTGCAGGTGTTGGCGGAGACAGAATTGGGCTCAGCTGCGATTCCATCCCCCGCCACCATGGTGGCTGGCACTGTCTCCCCTGTCTAAGAATGGCCACTGGGGTAAGGTACCAGAGTCCTGAAGTTCCACATGGCTATTTGCCCCAATATTGCACTGCTGAGCCAGGACTCCTGCCTGCTGAACCACACCAGTGCTGACCCAACCGTAAATCATGGGGTCAGCTCATTGGCATATTCGTGGGAGTATTGCGCTGGGGGGAGGTGGGGTGGAGAATTTAAAGTGCAGCCTTTAAAAATCCTAGAATGGCTGAAGTTTTCAGCAGAAGGCTGGAGGAGCAGCAAGTAAAAGGTAAATCTTTTGCAAGACTGAGTTGACTGTTAGGCACCTGTGTGAGATTTTGCGGCACTTTTAAAGACTATCTTCAAGAGAAGGAACAGGCAAAGGCACACAGGAGAAGACAGCGGGACATTGGAAGGAGGTAGGAAAAAAGAGCCCAAAATTTTAATGAGGCCGACCTTCCGAGACTCCTGGATGAACTGCAGCAAAGGAGAGTAAGACTCTTAGTGAGAAAAGTGTCTCACGTGCTATGTGCAGGGAAGTGGCAGTGGTACTGAGTGCCAGCTCTCTCACCCTCAGAACAGCAGACCAGTGCCAGAAAAAGTTCAAATGACCTGACGAAGGCAGGCAAGGTAACAGACAGGCGACTGTCACTATTCTTTCTTGGGCACCGTAGACACCAGCCAACAGTTCACCTTCCAAAATGAATAGCTACACAAATAACCTTTCACACTGAACTATGCTTCAGGGGATCACTAACTCTGTCTCTTACAACATCTGTTGTCAACTCCCCCAACAGGAATTACTTGCATGCAGAACCTTAAACCCCCTTCCTCCACTGTAACAGGGTGCTACCAGGAGAACTATTACATCCGCCATCTGAAATCACCTGGGAGAGATCCCTCAAATGCCAGGCTTCAGCTAATTGTCTGGATCTTGTTTCAGGAGACACTTACACATAATGCCCATGAAAGGCAAGGGTCCAGAGGAGGTAAGCTGGACATTAGTGAGCTGACCCCCTACAAGGAGCAAGTTCTCAGGTTGGTGGAGAGGCACTCTGCTCTAGTTGTGGGAGATGATTAGATTGGTGGAACAGAGCAGAACCAGACAATTGCCATGGCATCCTTGTGAAGCAGCAGAGAATCAGAAGCTTCCTCACTCTTCATTGTCTCCCTAATCTCAGGGGGTTATCCTCAAACATTCTTGGCTTATGCCATTTTTTTTCCTGCAGATCCATCGCAGCAATAAGGGAGCAAAGGACGATGAAGAGGAGCAGAATAATGAAGACAAGGCTACACAAGAATCCCTGGAGCAAGACACAGCCCCATGTTTCTCCGCCCCAACCCTCTCAATGTTACCCCATGCATCACTTGCTTTCTCACTCTCGCACTAGCTCAGATACTTTCACCAGAAGGGAAGTAGTGACGATGTGACACTGGGAGATTCACAGAGCACGAGGGAGCCAGGGGAGTGAGGAGTGGGTAAGGATGTGCCACCTTTGCAGCAAAATATAGTGATTGATTTCCACACGTGCCAGACATCCTGCTAATCCAGACAGAAATGTGTATGTGAAGGAGACAGATACAGGATGGGCAGCCAGGCTGGATGTTGTAATAAAGTAAGCCTTTGCTTCCTTCTCAACATCTTTCCTTCAACTCCCTGCCAACAAAGAAGGATTGGAAATATAGTGCACAGTGGCACTGCTGGCTGAGCATGTAGCGCCATACAACAGGAAAACATACCCTCAACCTCCACTCACTCCACTCAGCTTCCAATGTAAGTCATGCCAGGAGAGGAGGTGCATCTAACTACAGGGAGCAGGTACTAATTGGTGTTGTCCCTGGTGGTGATCAGCCACTTGTAGACCTCTGTCACCTACCTGTCCTAGCAGTGGCAGGAACACATTATGGAGAAAACTGGGTACCTGTGCCCTTCACCAGAGAGTAAATACCCCCAAACAAAATGTAAAGACCAGAACGATCTGGATAATAATCTTTAGGTTACAAATAGGGCAGCAATATCCTGCTGTTTCAGATGGCCCAGGACCACGTCTTTGCTTCCTACGATCAGCATCACTCCCACCTAATCAAAAGCAAAATACTGAAATAAAAACAGAAAATGCTGGAGAAGCTCAGCAAGTCAGGCAGCATCTGTGGAGAAAGAAACAGAGTTAACGTTTCAGGTCAAAGACCTTTCATCAGAACTCATCAGAATTTCCAGTTCTGACAAAAGGTCTTTGACCTGAAACGTTAATTCTGTTTCTTTCTCCACAGAGGCTGCCTGACTTGCTGAGCTTCTCCAGCATTTTCTGTTTTTATTTCACTCCCACCTAAAATGCTCTGGTGTCATATTAATGTACTCAGTCGGACAGTGTGTAATGGCGGCTTCTAACACGGCTTGCAATGTGCACAACCTAGACATCAGGAAGCACGCTAAAATCAGAAGAGACAAAGCAAGCTCCAAATAAAAACAATGGGCGGGAGCTTGCTTGGGGGCTGAGAATGACAGCGGCTGGATCTATCAGTATCATAACTCAGAGTTGGAAATACCTCAAAGAACCACGAGTAGCAGCAAATTCTATTCCTTACATTCCTTTTTAAAACAAAAACATAAAAATGCCTGAAAGGATGGTGGAAGCAGGTTCACTAGTAACTTTCAAAAGAGAATTGGATAAATACTTGAAAAGGAAAAGTTTTCAAGCCTGTGGGGAAAAAGCAGTGGAGTGGGACTAATTGGATAGCTCTTTCAAAGAAGCACTCCTTCTATGCTGCATGATTCTATGATTCGATTTTGAGTTGTTCCTGAAAGACATAATAAGGTGCTATATAAATGTAATATGAACCTACCCTTAAATCCCGTATCTGAAACACTGCTTATCAAACTAATGTTAGTCGAGAATAAACTTTACTGGTTAGAAGGAGCAGAGCTAAAGGTTTTCTCGGGCTCCCAAATCAATGTCATGCTTGTTACGACCCTAAAGAGAAGAAGATGGTAGAAGATCAGTGGGAGAAAACTGTACGGGGAATAGAAAGGTGCTAAAGTAGTGCAAAGTGGGAGGCGCTTTACAATATCCTTAAACCGAGGCTTCCCTAATGATGCCTTTGATAATGGCCCTTTAGCCTGCGTTTAACAGAGCCATTCAGAGAAGGAAGGTCCCCAGGTTCAATCCTGGTATGTGCTGAATTTGCTGATGGTAAAGTAGCACTTTGCCAGGATGGCAAATCAGCACTTCGACTGGCATCACCGACCCTGGGCTGGGGGAGGGAGCCAGGTTCCTGCTGGAAAGTGCACGTGTGGCAATTCGGTGAGGGCGGTTTTGGGCTCAGCTGAGATGCCCCTCCCAGTTGGATAGACACTCAATGTATCCACTCACAATGAGGAATGGCCACTTGGGCAAGGAACCAGAGGGCAAACAACAACTGTGGAATCAGTTCCCAGCTAAGATTCAGGACAGGAAGGGAGAAAATTGGAGGGGACGGAAGTCAACAGGTCTAAATTGGACTGGAAACAAACCTCCCCATAATTCTTTTAATCTGCACTCATGACCTTCTGCAGCATTATTCATAGTTGGAAGATGTGCTACTTTATGACAGGAGAATTATATGATGTAACACATAATGTACTACAATATAACTGATCTCCTGTGGCATTGAAAACACACAGAAGAATTGTGTCTCTGCTTCTTTCCCATTCTCCAATTCTTTTTGTGATGCTCTCTCTGTCTTCCACCCTTTCTCTCTGTATGACTGTCACACAGTGTCTCTCTCATTCTTTCTGCAAGTATCTTCTTCCCTCTGCCTCCTCTTTCTTCTGTATGTCTCCATTGTCCCTGTGTGGCTCTGACACATGTTGCTTTACTGATGTACTCAATATCTATTGCTTTCTTTTTAAGTCCTAGGGTAATGCAGGATAAGGGGAAACAACATATACTAGGTCGAAGGTGAGGTGAATTTATGGACCGTGCTTCAACAACAACAACAGCAACTTGCATTTATATAGCACCTTTAACGTAGTAAAACATCCCAGGATGCTGGTACCAATGGGTTGGTAGCTTTGAATAAATATTAAGCAATTTGATTGCTTTGTTTTCTGCTGCTTACTCGCTCCCTATTGGTACTTAAAAACTGAACTGAATGGCTTTTGATTTGTTCTTGTTTAGTTAACTGGTATTTTTGATTGGTAACTTAACAGATAAATGCTTATTTCATCCAATCATTAATTTTTGCCCTAAGGTATGACACTTTTGAGGTGTGTTGCCCTGACATGTGACACTGAGGTATGAAAGGCAAAATGCAAAAGACACATGCAAGATGTAACTCTTCTAATTATATAGATAAATGTACGACCCATCTCTTTTCTTTAGCTACTTTACTCTAAACATACAACAGAGGGAGCTACTGCATCATTGAATGCATATTAAGAATTCTCATTAAACATTCTGTAATGGAGTAACTTCCTCTGTTGTATGACTGGCAGAATTCCTGCAGAATTTCAGGGCCAGCAACAGTTGTTCTGGATTCTCAGTTCGGAAGGTGGGGGGGGCGGGTGAGAGGCTTATGACACCTGTCAAACGGCACTCCCTCTTTGACTTTGACTTAACTAGTGAGAATTGTGGTAGTGACAGTATTGGGGTAACAGTGAGACACTAAGTGGAGCTGATGCTGGATCTGCTGGTAGCAGTAGAGCAGGAAAAGGAAGTGGAAGTGCCCTGGTGAATGGAGAAAGTTAGTGGAATGCCGTAGGAGCAACTGGAAAAGCAATGGTAGCCTTGCTCTGGTGGCTCAGTTAATAGATGCAACACCTCTTGAAGAACTGGGTCATACAGATCAGAAAGAGCCCAGGTTTGATCTCTGATTTGTGTTTTCTCTGATTTCAGCCAGGAAGGGTTAGGGACCTGCCCCATCGTGCTGGTAACTCCGGCCTTGTTCTACACTTCGGGAAAGTTGCCGCGTTCCCCATTCCGGCACTGCTCTGATCAGCCCCGTGAGCAAGAGGACCAATATGGCTACATTCTTAAAGGAATTTTTTCTGACTTCTTTAAGGTCCAGACTACTTGCCTGGGTTGACCCACCGGTAGGGCCCACATATGTCCTTGTGGAGGCCGATTCACCTCATTGGGGGTTCTGGCCACCACACAAATGCTGAGTCCTGACTGGAGAACAGGAGCAGGATCTCCTGATTTAGGATGTCCCCGCCCTTGCCCCCATCTGCCATTTGCCTTGTATGGGTGGATAGAAGTTCCACTCCTTATAAGTAAATGCGGAAACTCCCAGAAACAACAGAGATCCAGCATAAGCAGGTCTCCACCATGCCCCTGGGAGTTCCATTGGTCTTCCCCAGAGTCACTCCGGGAAACCGCTGGAATCCCCAAGGAATTTCAGGGCCTGCATTTGGTAAAGGTAGTATTTAGCTTGGCTGTGATTCTCCCTACAGTCTAATAACCTGGTGAGAATGGTCACATGTGTGAGGTCCTAGAGGATCTGCCTGACGCCCATGAAACTACATTCCAGCTCCCCGGATGGCTCAGCTCGTTAAAGCAGCAAATAGTTCAGCTATACTAACCACGAAGGTTAGAGGTCCCAGGTTCAAATCTTGATCTGTGTTGAGTTCGCTAGTATCAACCAGGGTGACCAGAGGGGTCTGCAACTAGTCTCAGTGGGCCTGGGTTATGGGCGGGAACATCGACCAGAATTCCTGCGGGGAAATGTGTGTATGTAAATATTGGGTGAGGATAGGGTCAGGCTCAACTGTGCCGCCCACATCCTCTGCCCCCCCACCCCTCAGAATAGCCTGCTGACAGTATCTGGTTTCACAAGTGGGCATTGGCTGTTTGATGCCCAATGCCCACGGAGACACATCTCAGTAAAGAGTCAACGCCTTCAGGAAAGGAAAAAGGGAAGCGTTGTTTTAAAAAAGAAACCCCCGCAGCTTGATTCAGGGCCGTCAGGAGAGGAGGGGAGTGAATGACAGTCTATTAGCAGTCAGCCTGTGAATGTTCTTTATTTTTAAACTCTGGATAAAATATCTGGGTCTCTTAGGAACCTTTTTATTTTCAAATATGAATATGTGAAATTCCTCAATGTGTCACATTGCAATTAAGGCAGTTGCTAATGCTGTTTCTATATGACTTAATGGCCTTATTTCTATGAGCAGTTCCAGAGTATGAAAAATAAATCTATATATGAATGATTGATTCAGATTCATAACTGAGGTTCATTAGATTGAGCTGCCAAAAAATTTTAAGCTACAGTTGACGTTGCATAAAACAGCTCAGGCAAGATGAGTGGTCAGAGCCAGCAGGCAACACACAGCGCCAGTAACAGTTACCAGCAGAAGCTGCTCCATTGGGTCAGTGGGCAATGGAACCACCAGGTGTCGCTGACCAGTACGGACCCAGAGAAGTCCCAGCTTCAATCCCTGATCCCTGCTGAGATAGCTGATCTGCGGCAGTGAGCAGGGTGGGGGGCACATCAATTAGCCTCAATGTTTCTGGGCTATGGAGGAGGGATCTGGCAGAATTCCTTACCAAGTAACCCCCGTTGGAAAGTGCATGTGTGAGGACAGGATTGGCTCAGTTGTGAGGCGCTTGCTTAAGGAGCTTGCCGACACTCACTGCAAAGAGGAATGACCATTTGGACAAAGTACCAGAATGGGAGACGGAGGGCAGTAGTTGGGTGCATCTTTAAAGAGGAAGAGAGAACACTGAAAAAAACAATTGGAAACTATATGTGGCAGATATTCAAATTATAACCAAGTGACATTGTGTAATAAACGGAAATGATACTTTAACTGTAACCATATTAAAGGGATACACTAAGATGATTGGCACAAAGTAATTTCCTTCTCTTGTTCACATTCTCTGATAACATTCTATGTGAGAATCCTTGACGCATATTTCATACCAACAGCACGTAACCCTCTGAATAGCCCAAACACTAAAAACGCATGTTCAGGGTATTCAGAGATAAAAAGAACTCAAAGACTGTACAATTTGAATCAAATTGTTCGAAACTGATATTTTCACTGCCGTTTTCACCCAGTATTTAATTGAATTTTCTAGAATTATGGAGAACTGCTGGTCGTGATCAGCTACATTGTCCAAGTTCCAGAGTTTGTGGCACACTAGCCCCTAAGCCAGAAGGTCATGGGGTTTGAGCACATAATCTAAGCTGGCATGCCTGTACAGTACTGAGAGCACTGCATTGCCTGAGGTGATAACCTTCAGATGAAAGGTTAAATTAATGCCCCATCTGCTTGGTGGTCAGGTGCATTGTAAGATCCTATGGTGCTATTCAAAGAAGAGCAGAACGTTCTCCTGGTGTATTAGTCAAAATTCCCCCTTCAACTGCCATCAGCAAAAAGCTGATTAAATGGTCGTTCATCTCATTTCTGATTGTGGAATCTTATGTGCAAAATGGCTGACACATTTATCTACATAAGAGTCACTGCACTTCACAGTAATTCATCATATGTGAAGCATTTTGAGATGTTTATGAGCGATATGATAAGGCATTAAATTAATATGAGTCTTTCTTTCTTAAGATTTCTTTTTGAATCCTCCTCTCAATACCTCACCTCTCAACAACAGCTTGCATTTGTACAGTGCCTCTAGCATAGAAAAATGTCCCAAGGTGTTTCACAGAAGAATATCAGACAAAAATGGATGTTGAGCCAAAAAATGGATTATTAGGAGGGGTGAGCAAAAGCTTGGTCAAAGAGGAGGGTCTTAAAGGAGAAGGAAGTGGAGAGACAAAGAGATTTATGGAGCAAATTCCAGAGCTGAAGGTGCAGCTGCTAATGGTGGGGCAGAGGGGGAGACGGTGATTAATGTTGTTTTAGTGCTGTGGCAAGGGCGGAAACCTGATTGGAGAAATTCAAACATGGAGTTGCAGGAAAGATGGAGGACATTGATTGTTGCTGCATTAGGCTCCTCAAGCACTGGCAGCCCCCAGTACACCAGCCAAGTGGCTATTTTTCATGTATGAGCTGAGATGGTGAAACCAACATTTTCCAATATGTTTGCAGTTTACATCCCAATGATTAGAAACAAATTTTGCACTGACAAGTAGGGAAGCGTGCAACTTGCACTTAATTTTGCAAGATCAACTTATCATAATGATACATATCTCCAGGTGTTGATTTGGATCTCTGCATGGAGCACATTAGCAGTAGGAGTGGAAAATGTGTAACGTAATAGTTAGAAGGAAGTGTCTCAACAAAAAATGTGAAAGTCTCAAAAGACATTTCAACCCACTGACATCCTTTACCAATGCTGGAGGGGGAGAGTACAAATAAGTGAAGGGAAAGGAAACCAAGGTGTAGATGTGAGCCTGCAGACAAGTGATGAAGCAGGCCACCATCTTCCTTTCTGCTGACCCGGAACCTATGAAGACAGTTTCCACAGTTGTTGCCAAGTAGGAACACCAATACCTGCAGAAATGGTTGGTGGCATCTTGGTGGATGCAGCCAATCAGGCTATGCCATCTATTGAGCAGGTGTCACTAAACAGTGATCAGGAGCAAGAACCTGGCAGGATTTCCCACCACCAACCCCCCCAGGCTAGACCTGCTGAGGTGTATTTTAGCAACTACTGCTGTCCCGGCTGAGATCAGCTAACTCAGCACAAAGTAATCGGTTTCAATGTGAGACCTTTCTGTCTGTGTGGTTTGTTACAAAGAAATTACAAAGTGAGCCGCAGTGACAGCTGACATTCGAGCATTCTTGTGCCTCTCATGACAGGTTCAGGTTAGACTGACTGGCCTGTAATTACTAGGTCTATCCCTCTCTCCCTTTTTAAACAACGGTACAACATTAGCAGTCCTCCAATCCTCCGGCACCATACCTGTATCCAGGGAGGATTGGAAAATGATGGTCAGAGCCTCCGTTATTTCCTCCCTTGCTTCTTTTAACAGCCTGGGATACATTTCATCCGGCCATGGTGATTTATCTACTTTCAAAGATGCTAATCCCCTTAGTACTTCCCCTCTCATTACAGTCTAACCTCGGTGGTGGGCAAATTATTGGAATCAATTCTGAGGGACAGGATAAACCGTCACTTAGAAAGGCATGGATTAATCAAGAACAGTCAGCATGGATTTGTTAAGGGTAGGTAGTGTCTTACGAACTTGACTGAATTTTTTGAGGAGGTAACAAGGAGGGTCGATGAGGGTAGTGCTTTTGATGTAGTCTACATGGATTTTAGCAAGGTTTTTGACAAGGTCCAACATGGCAGACTGGTCAAAAAAGTACAAGCCCATGGGATTCAAGGGAAAATGGCAAGTTGGATCCAAAATTGGCTCAGTGGTAGGAAGCAAAGGGTAATGGTCGACAAGTGTTTTTGTGACTGAAAGACTGTTTCCAGTGGGGTTCTGCAGGGCTCAGTACTAGGTCCCTTGCTTTTTGTGGTATATTTAATGATTTGGACTTAAATGTAGGGGTCATGATTAAGAAGTTTGCAGATGATACAAAAATTGGCCGTGTGGTTTTAGTGAGGAGGAAAGCTGTAGACTGCAAGAAGATATCAATGGACTGGTCAGGTGGGCAGAAAAGTAGCAAATGGAATTCAATCCGGAGAAGTGTGAGGTAATGCATTTGGGGAGGGCAAACAAGGCAAGGGAGTACACAATAAATGGGAGAATACTGAGAGGTGTAGAGGAAGTGAGGGACCTTGGAGGGCATGTCCACAGATCCCTGAAGGTAGCAGGACAGGTAAATAAGGTGGTTAAGAAGGCAAATGGGATACCTTCCTTTATTAGCCGAGGCATAGAATGTAAGAGCAGGGAGGTTATGCTAGAACGAGGGGAATCAAGGGATATGGGAATCGGGCGGGAAAGTGGAGTTGAGGTCGAAGATCAGTCATGATCTGATTGAATGGTGCAGCAGGCTCGAGGGGCCGTATGGCCTACTCCTGCTCCTATTTCTTATGTTCTTATGTAACTGTATAAAACACTACTTAGGCCACAGCTTGACTACTACATACAGTTATGGTCACCACATTACAGGAAGGATGTAATTGTACCAGAGAGGGTACAGAGGAGATTTACGAGGATGTTGCCAGGACTGGAGAATTTCAGCTATCAGTAAAGAATGGATAGGCTGGGGTTGTTTTCTTTGGAGCAGAGGAGGCTGAGGGGTGATTTAATTGAGGTGTACAAAATTATAGAGTGAGTGGAATAGATAGAGTGGATAGGAAGGACCTATTTCCATTAGCAGAGAGGTCAATAACCAGGGGACATAGATTAAAAGTGATTGGTAAAAGGATTAGAGGGGAACTGAGGAAAAGTTTTTCCACCCAGAGGGTGGTGGGGATCTGGTACTCACTGCCTGAAAAGGTGGCAGAGACAGAAACCCTCATCACATTTAAAAATTACTTGGATATGCACCTGAAGTGCTGTAACCTACAAGGCTACGGACCAAGTGCTGGAAAGTGGGATTAGGCTGGGAGGCTCATTTTCGGCCAGCACGGAAACGATGGATCGAATGGCCACATTCTGTGTCGTAAATTTTCTATGATTCTATGATTCAGGTGTTCCTTCAATGCTGAGCTTGGACAGTACATTGGAGCTGGGTTAATTCCATTTCTTTTTTTTTAATGCCTGAGATTACCTATCAACTACATCCCGTATTCCAATAAGGACAGCTCCCTTCAAAATACTCTACCTCTTCTTGTGGGCTGTCAGTCATCAGGTGCCCAACTGCTCATGCTTGGAGCTGTCAATCTGCCATTGCCCAGCCACTTGTGCTCAGACTGTTAATTACCCGGGTTGTTTGGGCTTGGAGCTATAGGTTGCTCGATACCCTTTCTCGTGCTCGCACTCTCAGTCTCGCCAAGTCAGTCACAGAGTGCCCGGTGCAGCCTCCTTTACCCCCAATAATCAGGTTCTCTAACTGTAAATGCAGCATAAGTGTTCTGAACTATATGATAATGAATGGGTAATCTGGGTTATTTGTGAGCAGCATTACTAAGCAGTTACATTGCATTCAAATCAGCATATTTCAAACTGCGCATTGTATACAGGGATTTGGTACAAGTGTGTATATCATACCGATAGTCCACTATTTTACTATACTGGATTCTCACTCAACATGTTCCAGCTGAAAGCGCAGGCATGCAGCCAGCTGCTGAATTTAATTGAGTTGAAGCTCTGGCTAACCGTATTGAGAACGTTTCCCTTCCCTGATACTCAATTACTCTCAGCATCAGCAGCGCAAATCATTGCTGATTGAATTTGTGCTCACACCCTGAGAATTGAGAAGATGCATTCACCCCCTTCACTATCCCAAAGATTAGATTATATAATAATTAGCAACGGGACTGCGAGTAGAAGGAATATTTAGCTTAGCAGCTCCATATTCAGGCCTGCCTAAGCTAGATATGCTACAGAGCAGTGATATGTCTAATACAGTTTGGGGCCCACTGTAACAAATATGGAGACTTATGTATTTCATTTCATGTGATGTCAGACTGTTAGGGTAAATCCAATTCATAAACAGCCTCAGCTATAGCTCTGGGTGGATCCCTTTTGTAAGAATATTGGAAATAGGGAAAAAGTGACATCTTTTTCTTAATACTACTAACCATCATGCTATGAAGGCTGTGCTGCGTATTTTGCTGCATGTGCGGCTTATTTTGCTGAATTGTAAACTATTAACCTTTGACTAGTGACTGACCTTTGTCACCTTCATTGTGAGGCAAGGCAGCTATGTGGTAAAAGAGGAACAATGACCCAAAAAGCAGAACGATAATTCAAAGATAGCGATAAGACCAGGATAATGACGAGTTAACTAGACGAGTGCGGTCAAACAAACTGGCCACCTTGAAAAACAACCTTGCAAAGAGTCTTGTGGTTAGATGAGTAATGTTAAAACAAGCTGACCATCTTAAATTCTTTGAAAAACAATTTTGTTAATCTATAAGAGTCTTATGAATATTGTTCCATATATGGTGAGAGTTTCCTGCTGAGGGACATGTAAAAACCCAATGTCTTTTGAGCTCAGGGCAGAGGAATCAGCGAAGCCTGCCCAGCTGTCAGAAGAACACTTAGCTGTCTGAAGATGACACAATTGTCAGAAGAACACCTGACCATCAGAAAACTACCTCACTGTCGGAAAACTTGAAACGACCAAGTCACCAACTTAATTACAGAAACGGCCCAGAGATCAAACGGGGAATATTGTTTTGATCTTTGTTGTCTAATATTTTATACTTTCACATGTTTGATTTAACTATTAATAAATGAGACATCGATAACCATTTGGTGTCACATCCAAATCTGTTACACATTATTTTATAGCAATGGTGACTAATACACTTAACTGGCTGCATGAATTCAGACCTCGTCTTTGGATTTCAATGGAAAAGGTCTGTCCTAGATACGTTTTCTTTGTTGCATAAAACTTTTTTCAGAAGTAATTAAGAAAGAGCTGCTTAGTCGCTGGAACAGTTTATTTGTAATGTTAACATTTGCAAATGAACAGAGAGTGGCATAAATCATTCTAATCTCTCTGAAATCTAAACCGTTAAAATAAATTAATAAAAGAAGTTACAATATATAGGCATTGACACCTCATCCTACAAGGTATAAAGGAATAAGATCTGTTAAACTCTCAGTCTGTCTGTTTACATTACCAAAATGTGGAAGACACCCCGTGGCACAAATCATAGCTTTGACTGCTGAGTCTTAGTTCCTCAAGGGATGCGGAATATGTGGATGAGCTGGAATTTATATCAATTTATACCAAGATAAAGCCTGACTATTCCACCCAAAAGTCCTGTTGTTGATCAGACTCTTTACGAAACAAATTTTTTAAAAAAGGTATAGTAACCACTCTTGGAATGAATCTACTTTTATTGTTTTCATTTATTGTGATGTTTCAATATCTTGTTGTGTGCCTTACTATTTGTGTATTATTCAGTCTGTGAATAAATCTGACCAAGCAGTTTTAGCCTGTATGCATATGAATGACAGTATGTATTTTCCATCTATCAGAAGGGGACAAAACATGGTGGGGGTGGGCTTCCCATATATTCTCCGGTGATCAATATCCTACAGCTAGGGGTTATTTGTTAAAACTTGGTATATTAACTCGTACATGGCCCATATAAGGGAGTAGGTTTTAGATTCACTGGATTCATAGTCTGCTTATGCAAACTGCCTTTGTGGCATGGCAGTGGAGGTGTTACAGCCACATCTGATCCTGTTCACACACGTGTACTTTCCACCAGGGATCTGATCAGAAGTGATTCTTGTCCTCTCTAGGCCAGGAAGGCTGAGGCCAATTGTAATATCTCTGCTGCCACTCTGGCTGAAATGAGCTAACTTAGCCCCAGACAGGAATCAAACTGGGGATCAAATGGTCTATATGGCTCAGCCAAAAGTTGGCATTACCAACTGAGTAATCGGCCAATGTATAGCACATAAAGCTTTACTGTGAGTCTATGAGAGTGACCCTTAAATAAGTCATTGTTCAGGACTCATAAAAAGAGTTAGTGAGTACCCATGACATTGAGAATAAATAAACCTTCTGATTTTCGTGTTAAACCCAGAAGTGACAGTGTCAGCAAACTGCAGTTCTGGTGTGACTTGTGCAGTTGCTTTCTCTGTCTTCATCTTCTCTTCATCCGGATTGGCAGCGTTGAAGGAGAGAGCAGCTTCATTCATCTGTCACAGACAGCCGGCTAAATGAAGCTCTCTGGGGAAAGATATGCAAAAGATGCAGCTGACAACCCATATTAACTCTGTTTAGTATTATAATTTGCAAAACCAACTGCATGGATTTATTCACTTAAAACTTCGTATTAGTCCTTCCAAAAATAATTTTACTGATTAAACCCCAAAGTTTCAATTACGAACATTCTGTTTTATTTTTGATCTAAAAAACCCGTGTTTTTGAGACAAATTTAAAAAAAGAAAATCAGGAAGCCTAAGGATAAACTGTGAGCAGTAAGTTACAGCAAAACAACCGACAACCCGGGCAGAAGTTTTCATGGAGCTAACAGTTTGCCATAATATCTAAAGAGTTTCAGATAGAATTACTACCTGTCTGGATTGGATCTGACAGTTTGGTTTTGAGTGAACTGAACACAAAAAAATCTGTTTGTTAAAATACAAATCCATTTTATCATGCTGACTTCTCTGTCTCAAAATATAGAGACATCAATAAATGATTCATGTTATTGATTAATTATTCATGTTATTGAGGTTTCCACTGAATTTTCATCATCAGCAAATCAATCCTCAGAACTCAAACCGAGACCTGTTCTTGTCCTGTCCGCAATCCCTATACTACTCCTATTCATTGCTTCCAGAAGACATGAAAAGGTGGCAATGTTTTACCCTGTCCAAAGCAGGGCAGAAGGATAGGGGCAAGGGAGAGCCGGTCATTTAAAAAACAAAGTCTGCACGTGCCCCCAAGACAGGGTCCAATTGCACAGGTTCATATTTTGGAAAACTAGATTTTCTTAAGTGGCTTTCGTATTGCAAATTGGCCCTTGGGAGAACTACCTAAGTACAGTGCTCCCAGCATTTACGTTCAAAAGGTGCACCCGGGCTAAACTGCAGAATGGGTCCAGGCACAGAGTGAGTGGCTGTGTTAGTTTGGCCAGTGCATTTGCACAAAGTACTATGATTTCACTACAATCAATTGCCACACATGCTGACATCATGATGTCACTATGGGCTGAGAAAGACCAGTGGGAGTCAGGAAGACGGGTTTTGCTGAACATCACTTGTGAAAAAATCCGATGAGTTTAGCTTTGCCGACAGCAGAAGAGCAAAAAGGGCGGCTTAAATTATCTGTCAGCCACCCAGGCGGGTGTGGGGGAAGGGACAGGATAGGAGTATGCCAAAAATATACTTTTTTAAACTACCCAAAGCACCTTTAAGGGCCATCAGCCAAAGTATGGTTTGTTCAGACAACAGTAAAGCCACAAAAGATATAGTTTCATCATTTCCCCTGCTGTTAAAAGATTGATTTGTGTTCTGAAGAGCATTAAGAAATAATAAAAGACCGTTGTCCAATATTGTACTCTGACTTTTATACAGACTCTGATACATCTTTTGGCAAGGGGCGGAAAAGGAAAATTGGTATTATGTAAATACTCATTTTTACAAAGCTATCTATTAGCTTCTGGTAATTTAAGCTGCTGCAACATGCCTGCGACTGCTCCGTTTAAAATTCAGTCGTGAGTGCAGAGTCAGGAGGGCTGAATGTGAGTGACACCAGTGGTAGGTTTCTTAAAGGGACATTGTCTTCATGGAAAAAATGCTTGGCAAATTTTCTCATTTGTTTGTAAATGCCTGAATATGTAAATCATGTCAAAATTCACTGAGCAGAGCAGTGAGGCAATGACGCCGTAGCTCCTGCGAATTCAATTGACAAAAGTACTTACTGCAGGGCCTGTGACGTCGAATTGCTTGAATTCAAACTTTAAACAAATTGTGCACTATCAACCCAGCCTCTGCGCAGCATGAGTTGCCGTGGCTGGAAAGGTCTGTGAGGAGAAGACACGCCCACAAAATTTGTCAGGAAGCGACGTCACGTCCACAGATTCAGGCTGCATTGCTGAAGCAGGCAAGCAGACTTCATTCATTTAAAATTAATTTTCTGTATGTCATTGTAAATAAAAAAAAATTTTTATTAAAAAGCCAAAGAAATAATTGAATTAAATCAAAGAGACAGAAGGGAAGAGTAAAAAAAAAATATTTAAATTTTTTAATTTAATTTTTTTTTAATGACCAAAAACTATTAAAATAGGGAGTAATATGAGACTCCACATTTTTTAAAAGTTAATTTTTAGTTGTTTGACAGACATTAAGACTAACCGCGCTGTTAAAACTTAGTTTAGACCTGGTATTTTTAAGCGTACCTGTTTGGTGGCGTAATTAGTTACTTTCCAGCTGGGCAGATAAGCAAGTTGGCGCTTTTTTCAATGATTTCTCTGATTTCAGCGTGCGATGGCCCTTTAATTCGAAGTTGTCATATCGCCGGCGAACTGCTAGGAGTAAGTTTTACTGCGCATGTGCAAACGCGGGAACTTGCTCCTTCAATTCACCACTAAAAACTGAGAGCGCTGCTGAGCTCCTCCATTATTTCAAGAGCGATTTCTGGCCCAATATGTTGCCAGTACATAACACCAGCAGGGTGAAGAGCACATATGGCTCCTCTGAATTTTGTACCTCACCCAACATAACAGATTTGGCAATCAATGTTTCATGGAATCAGCGTCTCTTTAATAGAAGAGGAGGAATCAAAGATCAGTAACAGAGGGACGGAAAGAACATTGTGAGCAACAAAGACAGACAAAGATGCAGGTCAGTGACAGAAGGATATTTGATAAAGGGAGGGGATGAACAGTGTCAGCGAGACAGGGAGAGTCCACCCAGGGTAAAGATTTACTGAGGTAGATTTTGACTTTGAGTGATAGTGTAACAACAACTTGCATTTATAGAGTACCTTTAAAGTAGAAAAACATCCCAAAGTGCTTCACAGGAGCATTATCAAACAAAATTTGACATCGAGCCACATAAGGAGATATTAGGACAGTTAAAGAGGTAGGTTTTAAGGAGCATGTTAAAGGAGGAGAGAGAGGTGGAGAGGTTTAGGGAGGAAATTCCAGACATAGGGCCTAGGCAGCTGAAGGCACGGCCGCCAAACAGAACAGGTGATAGCGAATCGGCAGCCCGTTTTACATCTCTCCCGATTTTTATTTCCATTAACAGGCTGCCGATTCACTATCACCCATTTTGCACTATCGCACAAAGTCAAAATCTACCCCAATGGGTCTGAAGTGCTTTTACACAGTGTTACAGTTTGGAGCTGATTTAAGTGCTTTGATTTCAGGTCAGATTATGGGCATATTTTGATGATTTTAGGTGAGTTTCAATTGGCCATTTCTTACATTGCAGAGAGAAATGCTTCGGTATAAATGAGATTATTTCATCTATCTCAATTGACATCCTGTGATCACTGGATGTGATTAATTTACAGAGCACAATACAAAGGACATTCTCAGGTACATGGACAAGCATTAACAACATAAGATTCACGTTGGGATGATGAGTGACTGGCTGCACCTGGTATTCATCAGCTCTCTGTCCCCATATTAACCATACAGCACATGAGGGGTCTTGGTTCTTGACATGTTACCACACATTTTAATACAATAGAGGCTCATTTCAATCCAACACATAGGCTGAAACCACCGGTCTTTCAACCCACCTCCGAGGGTCGAACCAACTGTTCAGCATTGCCAATAGCAACAGAATATTGTAAAAAGGTTTTGAAGAAGTCTCTAACTCAAGCTGTGCACAATTCCAGAACCCTTGTTCTCCAGCTCCCTGCCAGCATCAAATGCAATGAACCCAGATCAATAATGAATGCAGGCACCAATCGAGCTGCCTACTGTTTCCTGTATTTTTCTGCCTCTCCCTCTTCAACTAATTTGATTGATGAAATGGTTGGACCGAGTTCCTCTCCCTCTCACTGCCTCACTCTTTGTGCTCAATGATGCTCAAACACAGGAACAACAAACACATTTCATTCCCTTTCACTCCTGCCTTTTGCTGGCTCTCTCTCTGACTAAACAATTTCATGTATTTTGAAGGACAATTCACATAGAAGTGAAAGTAGAAAGTTCTACCTGCCCATCAGAGTGAATTGAGTGCACACCTGGAGAGGCTCATGAGGAATTTAAATTTTAAAGGAAAAGTTAACATACCAGAAGGATCTCAGGTTCAACTGCTGGTCGGTGCTGAGTTAGCAAATCTTAGCTGGGCAATTACAGCTTATCTAAGTGCCCCTGAGCTTGGGAGGAGAAAATTAACCAACATCCCTGAACCTGATCCCTAGACAGTGAAAAGTACTCATGTGTGGATGTTAGAATCAGAAGTCAGAACTTCATCCCAGCACGAGTTTGGGAGAGGAGAGGTGAAATTGCAGATGGATCCGCAGCAGATTTAATACTTGCTAAATCCGTATATAATCTATAGTCTTAGAAAAAGGTTTAGTGAAAGCTTATAGATTTCAGGTATCGACCCCATTGATCTAACTGCATAGTACACATCCCAGACTAGTAAAAGCTGTTCATTCTAGTGATCTAATGGACATTATTATGAATAATATAACATGTTGCTATGGCGAAGCTTGTAATTTAAACCATACATAAATCAGGAGAGGGTGTGATGTCTCTCCAAAAACACCAACCCCCAGGCTTTTCCTCCTCCTTACATCCTCACTGTGGTAGTTTGAAAGAAAGAAAGAAAGAACTTGCATTTATATAGCAAGTATCATGTCCTCAGGACAACTCAAACATACTACTTTTGAAGAGCAGTCACTGTTGTTATGTAGGCCTAAGCGGCAGTCATTTTGTGTACAGTAAGATCCCACAAACAGCAAATTAGATGAATGACCAATTAATCTATTGATGTTGAGATTCATCATTCTAATTCATGTTTTGCAGAACCTCAAAACAGTGGAATTCCTACCTTCCTCAGTCTTTTCTTCCTTCTAAAATCTGAAGGCTTTTAAAACCAAACTTGGCATCATTTAATCACTATTCCTGATTTTCCTAATTTCTTTTCAACCTTGATAGTGCCATATACTTTGCACATTGCCCCTTCAACTAAATTTCTCAGTTTAAAAATTGATGTAGTCAGTGGTGTAAATATTACATCACAGAGTTCAATGGAAATTCTCAGTCTGTTTTGGGTTAATTGGCTGATGAAATATTAAATTAGGCCTGATCAGCACTAAGGTAAGGACTGAAGCATGGTCATTCACTGCACAGATGATAACAGACTACATTTTGTCACAAGCAGGTTCTAGTCTTTCCCCACTCTGCACTGATCCTCTCCAGGAGCTGAGGATTGCAGTCACCGGTCTTCTCTAAAGCTTCACACTGTCCAAAGCCACAACTCCAGAAATACAACTTCTACCCCACTGAATCATCTCTCTCTCACTCAGCTATATCACTTACAGCTAACCTGATCTGGGAGTGCCCATCCCCTCAATGTCTTCTCTTTTCTCTCCTCCCCTGTAGGTGATGACTCTTGCTGTAATACAGCTCCAATTTCACTAGCCATCTCCCTGTACTTTGTCCAAGTAGCCATTCTTTATGTGTGAACCTATACAGTCAGTGTCAACAGGCTATTCATTAATGAAGGCATCACGCCCAGCCCAAACCTGTTCTCACCCAAAGTTGGCATATGTATTTTCCAGCAGGAGCTAATGGATAGCAAACAGGAACGCTGACTAACTTTTTTCCTTCTCACCAATGGGTAATGAGGCCAACTGTAACACCCATTTGTTACTTCACCTGAGATGAAATAACTCAGCACAAACTGGGCATCAAACCTGGGACCTTTTGTACAACACCACAGGGTGCATTAGGAAAGCCAATCTGTGAACCATACAGACCAGAAGGTCTTGGGCTTCATTCCCATTGTGTGCTGAATTAGCAAGTGTAAATGAAAAGATGTTCCATTTCTTGCCACTAACATCACTCATTCCCTTGATAAGCACAAAATTCCCAACTCCCCCCAAAAAAGAAAAACCTCCACTTACCCAATGACATACATGTCAATCCTTCCATCAACCGAATTTAGCCCCAAAAGGGAGGTGACATCATCAGGTGGAACAGCTGTGCCAACATTCCATGTGACTATTTGCATGCTGTCAAAATTTGAAATAAGTTTTAAAAGAAGAAAACATAACATTGAAGAAGCAGAGCAGGTTGAACAAGCACAGGTCCAATTATTTCTCATTGTGTTGCTGGATAAAGTGGGACTGGTGCCTATAAGGATTGGTGTAGACTGAGAGGATCAAATACTCCCTGAGTTATAGTGGTTTTTGCCCTGCTGGAAGCGATGGGGGCGGGTGCGGGTGGGGAGGGGGTGAAAGAAGCTAGCAAGGAATGTTGTGTGTGAGGCAGCAGGCACGGAAGGATTGTGGGGATGGATCCGCACTCTGGAGTTTTGCTTCAAAACCCCTGGGGATCAATCCATTGGGCGTTTGTGCAGAATTTTCTCTCAAGAGATTAGACAGGTGGGTAGAGTCCATGATAGGCTAGACTGCACATGATTAATGGAAGGAAAGGGCTTGATGGGGCAAATGGGCCTTTTTCATTTTGAACTCCCTTAATCCTTTCTTAACATGACTTTATTCCTAGGAGGTTCTGGTTTTTCACTGACTCTCGGCCTGCTGGTTCCTGTCACCTCATGCCAGTATCCATTTATTTCCTTTTAATATCTGGGTCACTTCTTGACGGTTACATTCTACTGCAGACACTGGATGTTCGTATTTCTCAATGCCATTTCATTCTGTTCTGGAAATTCTTAAATACGAAGTTGCAAACAAAGTAACTTTCTTTAATAAGAAAGGTTTGCTAACTAAAACATAATATACTAAACAGGACACACATTTGGAACATGCAGATTCACTCTTTCAAAACTCTTCAAAACCTCTATTAAATCTCCTCTTAGCCTTCTCTGCTCAAGTGAAAATGGTTCCACTATCTCAATTCCCTCCTCATAATTATAGTTTCCCATCCCTGCTCTTATCCTGGTGAATCTACCTATTCCAAATGAGTGTCCAGTTTAATATGTTTTAGTTAAAAAGTATTTTTTTCTCCTAAAAAAAAATTACTTTATTTGCAACTTCTCATTTAAGAATTTCCAGAACAGAATGAGAAACATTCAGTGTGTGCAATAGAATGTAACTCTCCTCAAAAAAAGGTGAGCACTTTTCATTCAAACCGCTCACCTCGTTCAAGTATACTGGGAACTGATGAGCCTCGACTGAGTTAGCTGATCGCAGTCAGAGTGGCGGTGAGGCTGCTATAATTGGTCTTAGTTTTCCTAACTAGGGAGGGAACAATTCCTGATTGCTTCCTCTTGACTTCTGCTTGAAAATGCATGAGTAGATAGCGGAAAAGAACAGGATGACATTAGCTTGTGATGGTAAAATAGCCAGCCAAGGTTCACTGCCTGGGCTCACACATGAAGAAGGGCCATTTGCAACAGAGACTACATTTCAAAAGTAATTCAGTGGTTGTAAAGCGCTTTGGGACGTTCTGAGGTCATGAAAAGGCGCTATATAAATGCAAGTCTTTCTTTCTATTTGAATGAGATACTGGAAGGTTCCCTAGGCCCATGGAACCATACCTCAACATCAGTCAGCATCTTCAGTAGAGATGGGGCAACAAGTCTCAGATGGAGGGTCATCACCAGGGCAGTGTCATCCCTTCATTGGTGGAAGCCCAGCTGCTGAAATCTTGCCCACGCTTTGCAGGAGGAAATAAAAGCCCCCACTGAGACCAGTACAAAAACAGGGTGGAATAATAAAGATTCCTTAGGCTCAATAGGAAGGATGGAAGATTTAATACATGTACAAAAAGTGGTTGTTAATTTACCATTGAAGCACCAATAGATTGTAACCTGCATCTTCTATATATAGAATTCCTCTCGTGCCTGGGAGACTTCGATTAAACAAGATCAGGAGTAATTACACTATAATATAACCCATTAACTCCCCAGCCAAGTTACATTCCTGCCCAATCATCTGGCAATTTATTTTCTCTTATTTACCCTATAATCACCTCTCATTGGTGTCAATCAATATAGTTTCATTCACACAGTTATTGCAGGACACAGCACATTATATAAAAGGAACCCATCGAGTAGAATGCTACAATTCAGATAATATCAGTAAATTCTCTCAAGCTGCCTCCTCCTTAATTTGCTCTCTTTCTGCATCGGTGCAGTCGGAACTCCTCAGGATTACAAGCTCAGATGGAAGGTCATCAACAGGGCAGTTGTCCCATTTTGAAAGAACCAATTATACCACTGTGTAAAGCTGAAGTACAGACAGTAAGAGACACATCTAGGCCAGGCAATGCCTTGAGAAGCCTCAAATATAACATGTAACAACTCGCCAAGGCTTCGTCGACAGCACCTCCCAAACCCGCGACCTCTACCACCTAGAAGGACAAGGGCTGCAGGCATATGGGAACAACACCACCTGCACGTTCCCCTCCAAGTCACACACCATCCTGACTCGGAAATATATCACCGTTCCTTCATCGTCGCTGGATCAAAATCCTGGAACTCCCTTCCCAACAGCACTGTGGGAGAACCTTCACCACACGGACTGCAGCAGTTCAAGGAGGCGGCTCACCACCACCTTCTCCAAGGGCAATTAGGGATGGACAATAAATGCTGGCCTTGCCAGCGACGCCTACATCCCATGAACGAATAAG
This sequence comes from Heptranchias perlo, assembly GCF_035084215.1. Taxonomy (NCBI): domain Eukaryota; kingdom Metazoa; phylum Chordata; class Chondrichthyes; order Hexanchiformes; family Hexanchidae; genus Heptranchias; species Heptranchias perlo. Next base: position 34,182,818 of record NC_090349.1, read on the forward strand.
AAAAAACAAATGTAGCAACTAACATGCAGTTTATTACTAATAAAATAATCACTGCTCAAAATCTCTCCATAGCCTCTTGATGGAGTTGCGAATTGGTCATTTTCTCATTCATTCCAGGTGACCAACAATTAACAGTAACTTCCGTTTTCCTTACTAGGTGGGTATCATTGACACTCAGCTTAGACCCATAAACTCCTCAGCCCCATTGCATTACTTCCCAGTTACCCTATAATCATTTCTCATTGGTGTCAGTCAATATAATTTCATTCACACCATTGTTTGAGGACACAGCACATTATATAAAAGGAACCCATTGAGTAGAAGGGTAGAATTCAGATGAAGTCAGTAAGTTCTCTCAAGCTGTATATCGCAAGATATTTCTGGACGAGAAAGGCCAATAAACACAACTTAGTTCATCCGTCCAGAAAGACCCTACAATCTAGTAACTAAAGGATTGATTAAGAAAGGGAAGTTAGATTATGAAAAGAAATTAGCAAAAAATATAAAAACAGATAGCAAGAGTTTCTATAGTTATATAAAAAGAAAAAGGGTGGCTAAGGCAAACATAGGTCCCTTAGAGGATGAGACCGGGAAATTAATGGTGGGAAACATGGAGATGGCAAAAATGCTGAACAAATATTTTGTTTCAGTCTTTACAGTAGAGGACACTAAGAATATCCCAACACTGGACAAACAGGGGACTCTCGGGGGGGAGGAGCTAAATACGATTAAAATCACTCAAGAGATGGTACTCAGTAAAATAATGGGACTCAAGGCGGATAAATCCCCTGGACCTGATGGCTTCCATCCTAGGGTCTTGAGGGAAGTGGCAGTAGGGATTGTGGATGCTTTGGTGATAGTTTTCCAAAATTCCCTGGACTCAGGAGAGGTCCCGGCAGATTGGAAAACTGCTAATGTAACACCGTTATTTAAAAAGGGTAGTAGGCAGAAGGCTGGAAATTATAGGCCAGTTAGCTTAACATCTGTGGTGGGTAAAATTTTGGAGTCTATTATTAAGGAGACAGTAACGGAACATTTAGATAAGCATAATTTAATAGGACAAAGTCAGCATGGCTTTATGAAGGGGAAGTCATGTCTGACAAATTTGCTTGAGTTCTTCGAGGATATAACGTATAGGGTGGATAAAGGGGAACCAGTGGACGTAGTGTATTTAGACTTCCAGAAGGCATTCGACAAGGTGCCACATAAAAGATTATTACTTAAGATAAAAAATCACGGGATTGGGGGTAATATTCTGGCATGGGTGGAGGATTGGTTATCAAACAGGAAGCAGAGAGTTGGGATAAATGGTTCATTTTCGGACTGGCAACCAGTAACCAGTGGTGTTCCACAGGGGTCGGTGCTGGGTCCCCAACTCTTTACAATCTATATTAACGATTTGGAGGAGGGGACCGAGTGCAACATATCAAAATTTGCAGATGATACAAAGATGGGAGGGAAAGTAGAGAGTGAGGAGGACATAAAAAACCTGCAAGGGGATATAGACAGGCTGGGTGAGTGGGCGGAGATTTGGCAGATGCAATATAATATTGGAAAATGTGAGGTTATGCACTTTGGCAGGAAAAATCAGAGAGCAAGTTATTTTCTTAATGGCGAGAGACTGGAAAGTACTGCAGTACAAAGGGATCTGGGGGTCCTAGTGCAAGAAAATCAAAAAGTTGGTATGCAGGTGCAGCAGGTGATCAAGAAAGCCAACGGAATGTTGGCTTTTATTGCTAGGGGGATAGAATATAAAAACAAGGAGGTATTGCTGCAGTTATATAAGGTATTGGTGAGACCGCACCTGGAATACTGCATACAGTTTTGGTCTCCATACTTAAGAAAAGACATACTTGCTCTCGAGGCAGTACAAAGAAGGTTCACTCGGTTAATCCCGGGGATGAGGGGGCGGCCATATGAGGAGAGGTTGAGTAGATTGGGACTCTACTCATTGGAGTTCAGAAGAATGAGAGGCGATCTTATTGAAACATATAAGATTGTGAAGGGTCTTGATCGGGTGGATGCAGTAAGGATGTTCCCAAAGATGGGTGAAACTAGAACTAGGGGGCATAATCTTAGAATAAGGGGCTGCTCTTTCAAAACTGAGATGAGGAGAAACTTCTTCACTCAGAGGGTGGTAGGTCTGTGGAATTTGCTGCCCCAGGAAGCTGTGGAAGCTACATCATTAGATAAATTTAAAACAGAAATAGACAGTTTCCTAGAAGTAAAGGGAATTAGGGGTTATGGGGAGCGGGCAGGAAATTGGACATGAAGCTGAGTTCGGATCGGTCAATGCCCTGTGGGTGGCGGAGAGGGCCCAGGGGCTATGTGGCCGGGTCCTGCTCCGACTTCTTGTGTTCTTTAGATTTGTGGTTGGGATCAGATCAGCCATGATCTTATTGAATGGCGGAGCAGGCTCGAGGGGCCGATTGGCCTACTCCTGCTCCAATTTCTTATGTTCTTATGTTCTTATGTTCTAATCTCACCATTACAGCACTGAGTTGTTTCTTAAATAATTCCAGGGTTTTTGATTCCACCACTCTAACTGGAACTCCATTCAAATGTGTTGATCACTGTCTGTGTGAAGAAGAATTTTCTGATATCATTTGCATTTCACTAGTGGTACCTCCATCCCCTTGTCCCACTCTCACTGTTCACTTTGTAGCAATTTTCTGGGTTTATCTATGTACTTCTATAAGATCAACTCTCGGCCACCTCCTTTAAAGGCTGAAAAACATATTTCTTCCTATTTTCCTCATAACGCAGACCTCTAACACTAGGGAACAGCCTTGTGGCTGTTATCTGCAATGCTTCAGGTGCTTGAATATCTCCCCGGTGTCTCAGAGACCAGAATGGGACACTTGATAGGGTAGAGGTAGAGAAAGTGTTTCCACTTGTGGGGGAGTCCAAAACTAGAGATCATAAATATAAAATAGTCGCTAATAAACCCAATAGGCAATTCGGGTGAAATTTCATTACCCAAAGAGTGGTAAGAATGTGGAACGTGTTACCACAAGGAGTAGTTGAGGCAAATAACATAGATGCATTTCAGGGGAAGCTAGAAAAGCACATGAGGGAAAAAGGAATAGAAGTGTATCCTGATAGGGTTAGATGAAGTAGGGAGGGAGGAGGCTCATGTAGAGCATAAATGCCGGCATAGACTAATTGGGCCGAATGGCCTGTTTCTGTGCTGTAGTTTCGATATAATTCTCAAGGTGTGGTCTGACACTTTGATCTTGACAGCCTCTGACTTGTAATTTACTGTTCTGACCATATAGTTCCACATTTGCTGTGTTGATTGTTGCTCTTCAGTGGCTGGAAACGATGAGCACCAAGTCTACAAACACCTCTAGATCTCTTTCAATTTCTTTCTTAACTACTCCAACACCATTCATGAAGTACAACTGTTACCCATTTTTGCTTATTATGTGCAGTACTTTACACTTGCCCATATTAGATTTCATCTGCCATTGTTCTGCTAACTTATATATTTTGTTATTTCTGGAGAAGAGATTATGGTGTGAAGAGGGGCTGGGATAAATGAAAAAGGACAGGCTTTTTTGGCCAAATAGCCTTTTCCTGTGCTTAAGGATTCCCATGTTCCCATATTACACCAGAGAAAAATCAAGAAACTTCAGAACGCTGAATATGAAAGCTGATTTCATTTCTTCCAGAATGGCCACTAACACAGAAAATTGTTCTGTTTACTTCTAACCTATTTTAAGCAAATCATCCTATAAAGCCTCCTATTTTGATGTTTAATGTCACTGCGTACTTAGCCATCAGTAACTTCCTGCTTGGATAATTGGTTAAAAATCAGAGTTTTGCTGACAGCTCTTAAAAAATCTATTTTATTGACCTGCCTCTTCCAGTCATTGCCAGGGCCATTTTAGAATTAGGTTTCCATCTAGCTGGGCTCCCCCATTCAGTGGAACACATAGCAACCAATATTTAATCTGAGATACAGTTCCATAGGAACGGGTCACCTTCCAGTACCTTGTCCAATGACCACTCTTCATGTGTGAGTCTTGACCACGAGGGTCAGGAAGGTATTTGACCATCACTGCCGAGCTGGATCCTGGTGCTCATCAGATGTTCACACGTGAAAAGCGATCAAGATCAGGAACCGTGGCTGATTTTTTTTTTACCCCTCTCAAACCCAGTGATGCTGAGACCAATATTAGTCCCAATGCTACGCTGGCTGAGATCAGCTGACTCAGCACAGACCAAAAATCAAACCTGGCAACTTCCTGGTCTACATGACTAGTTCTGCGTTGGATATTGGGGAAACTCAGGTGCTCTGATTGGCAAAGCATCGCCATGGGAATGGGATTCTAATTAATTGAATGCACATATTTTTGTCTGTTGGGAGGTTTATTTTAGGTCGGGGAAACAAACCAGAGTATAATACATCAGCATCACCGCTACAGGCTCCAATGAATCTCCTTGAAGAGTTATCTTTATAATTACATTAAGCCCCCAAACAAAATTGCCTGTGTTTGTCTTGGATCCCACTGCCCTGGTGGTGTTGCCTAGTGTATGTGGCCTGGTGGATTCCAGTGCACAGACAACAACAATAACTTGCATTTATATAGCGCCTTTAACGTAGTTAAAAGGTCCCAAGGAGCTTCATAGGACCGTTATCAAACAAAATTGGAGACCGAGCCACATAAGAAGATATTAGGATAGGTGACCAAAAGCTTGGTCAAAGAGGTAGGTTTTAAGGAGCGTCTTAAATGAGAGAGAGGTAGAGAGGCGGAGAGGTTTAGGGAGGGAATTCCAGAGCTTAGGGCCTAGGCAGCTGAAGGCCTGGTCAAAAATGGCGGGGCCAGGTAAAGAATGGTGAGTGTGTACACTTGTGCACGGCAGTTAGTTCAAAGTCATGATTGCAGCTTTCATTTTCTGACCGTGGACCACCCTGACGGGGGGAGGTCCGCACGACCCAACAACACATAAACCACACTGCAGGCTTGTATGAGTGGGCTGACCCACATAAAATGTCGGAACACCTCATCTCTTGAGGTGGTAACCTGTGCCACAGTTTGAACTAGAGCCAATCCTAGGCCAAAGGAAACCCGGGTGAGAACTGTGAACCAGAGCTGATCCCAGACCAAAGCTGTGTACAGTCTGAAAACGTGATGTGGAGATGCCGGTGATGGACTGGGGTGGACAAATGTAAGGACTTGCACAACACCAGGTTATAGTCCAACAGTTTTATTTTAAATCACAAGCTTTCGGAGCTTACCTCCTTCGTCAGGTGAGTGAAGGGTTCTAAAAACGCATAGCATATATAGTCAGAGAACAATGCCTGGTGATTACAGATAATCTTTCCAACTGCCCCCTATCACATCTCGGCTGGGAGACGATCAGACCCATCAGCCTCCCTCTGCTCAGGGCTCTGTTTCTGGTTCAGCTGCAGCTTTCTCTGTCCCTTATCATTAGTCACAGAGGTACCAGCACCACCTTTTTATATCACAGCTCTGTTATCGGTGTTGACAGATTACCTCACCATAAAACAAAGTACAAAGTGCTGACTGCATAGCCTTAAGCACAGCGTTTCACTGCTGAACACTCCAGCACTCAAGCTGTAGCTTTGGTTTCATCTGAAAGTAAAGGGTTAAAATAGACGCCTTCTAATGACAGAATCACTTAAATGCCTCCTTCATGCATGTCTGAACTTCACAACGAGTAAATAATTATCCGAACTTTGTACCTACGAGAGGAGCAGCATGCAGCTCCCATTTGAACAGACCCAATTCCACGCCAGAGCAAGCGTGGGTAAAGCAGTTTGAACTAGAGCCAATCCTAGGCCAAAGGAAACCCGGATGAGAAATGTGAACCAGAGCTGATCCCAGACCAAAGCTGTGTACAGTCTGAAAACAGCATCCGTTTGCCTCCCTCTGCTCAGGGCTCTGTCTCTGGTTTAGCTGCAGCTTTCTCGTCCTTTATCATTAGTCACAGTGAGACTATTCTCCAACTAGACTATTCTTAGCTTCTACCTTATCAGAAATTCCACCTCGGGGCAGTCAGACCGTGTGGCTGACATGGCTAAAAACAGAGCTGCATATTCCGAAGCTGCAGCTAGGATGGAAGACAAAATCTTCTTGGGAGGGCTCGGTTTCCTCTTTCTAATAAAGGTAATCTCGACAAGCAACAGCAGGCTCCCTGACTTGTCCCAGACTACAGGTGCTCATTTCTGATAAATACCAAGGGCTCTCGGGCTCTCAACCCCACCCCACTCCGTCACATACTGAGGTGCGCAGACGGTTCTTGATATGGTGCGGTGAATGTATGCCAGATGGTATTTGAATTATTTATTGAATGAAATCCTCCTTTGTTACAAACAGTGACAGGAGGATGGGGTAGCCCAAGGATAACTGACAATGATGGAAGCAGGTCAAGTTTTAAAATCATTACAATATTAAAAGCTTTCCCCCTCCTCATCTGAAGCCTCTGACTCTCGCTGGGGTACAGAGACCCAGGACCAACAACCCTGCGATAGTTCACCCAAGTGGTCATTCTTCATCTGTGAGACCAGACAATGAGTGTCAATGGGCTACTCCACTACCGAAGGTGTCATGGACAAGCCTGATTCTGTCTTCAATATAAGTAACTCTGGAATTACAAACACAGGCTTCACCATGGATGTGATGGTTAAGGTGGAGATTAGCTGAGCCACACAGAAGAGGGACATCCCAGGTTTGATCTGTGGCATGTTGAATTAGCTGGTCTCAGCTGGGCGGCAGAAAGAGAGCTATACTTGGTATCGGCGTCCCCGGATTAGGAGGGAAAAATCATCCAGGGTTCCCGCTCCCGATTTCTTTCCAGTGATTCCTGCTAGAGGTGCACATGCATGGGTTTTAGGTAAGAACGTGATTGGGCTCAGCTGTAATGCCCATCATGGTCAAATAGCCTGCTGACAGACAGAAAAAATCAGAGAAAGGCAGACACAGACATGCAAGTAAGAGCGAAAATCAGAGAGAGACACAGAGACAGGGAAAACTCAGAAAGAATGACAAATAGACAAACACTCTCAGGCAGTGAGGCACACAGGCAGTCGATGAGAGAGTCAGAGAGTGTAAATACACAGAGATACTCAGAAAGAATACATAGACACAGACACACACAAAAACACCAACACACAATGAGAGACAGAATCACAGAGAGAGAGTCAGGCACATTAGTGACAAACAGCTAAGGGTGATTTTGAAAGCAATCTAGGGAAGTTAGTAGACTCGTCCCTTAACACGTCAACTCAAAACTATTGGAATGCTGAACAATATGTCAATAATAAGTTGAAGGACACTATGATAGAACTATACACTGCTCGTCAGATTGCACCTTAAGTACTGTGTCTAATTTTGGTGACTGGGACACTCAAGATTTGAAAACAGTCCAGACAGTAGACATGAGGCTTATTCCTAATGTTAGAGCGGAGTTGTGAGGAAAGGTTGGATAAAATTGGACTCTTCAGCCTTTAAAGGAGGTGATGAAGAGGATACCTCATAAAAACGTATAAGTTAGTAAATATTATACAAGTAGCAAATCCAGAACAATACTTCAAGTAAAACTATAGCCCCAGGACAAGTAGTCATAGGCTCAAAAGGCATATTTAGACAGGTGTCAGGAAGTTCTTCTTCACGCAAGGAATAATCAACACACAGAATGGTAATGGCAAAGCTCTGAAATAATTTAAGAAGCTGTTGTATTCTGCAATGAAGCTTTGTTCTAGTTCAATGAGCCAGGATGGGCCAATGGTCTTGCTCATCTGTATCTACCTTCTGATCTTGTGACACACACAGTGAAAGAGAAAAAGTAACGGGGACAGACACACAAAGACAGAGACACAAAGAGACAGAGACAAAAAGAAAGAACTTGCATTTATGTAGCAGCTTATCATGCCCTAAAAATGTCCCAAAGTGCTTGACAATTAATGAATTACTTTTTGAAGTACAGTCACCACTGTTATGTAAGCAAATATGTCATCCAATGTGCACGCAGCAAGATCTCATAAATAGCAAATGAATGAATGATATGTTAATCTGTACTTTTGGCTAAGGAAAGAAGGCCAGCCAGAACACCAGGAGAACTCACTACTCTTCTCTGAATAGTGCCATGGGATCTTTTACGTTCACCTGAAAAGGCAGACAGGGCCTTGACTTAACATCTCATCTGAAAGACGGTACATCTATCACTGCAGCACTCCCTCAGTACTGCACTGAAATGTCTGCCTAGATTATGTGCTCAAGTCTTGGAGCAGTTAGTAACCCCAATGTCTTAATCAGAGGTGAGAATGCTACCAACCAAGTCAAACTAACACGAGAGAATACCCATATAAGGACACACACAATAGATTCAGATCAAACAGGATATTGCAGCTGATGACTCCAGCACTGATCAAAGTGTTGATTGGATCATGCTTAGCTAGACGAGCAGTCACACACCATAAAAACATATCCAGGGCACGGACTCAGCTGACACTTTGTTTATGCTCTCCCGCAAAGTTGAGATCTTAACTATTCAGACGCTGGATTTTATTCTTTTCCATAACAACAGGAGAAGGAATGTAGAATTTTTTTTAAAATCAGTCTCAACAAGTTTAAAGAAACAGCCCAGCGACAGACCCACAACAACCTTATCCATGAGACTTTATTGTAAAGCCTCAGAAATACCAGGCAGACAGCTGCTTGACTTATACTTTTGTACGGTCATGTTTTAAAATTATTTTTAACCCAAAGTCATTTTTTAATGAAATGCTAGAAGAAAAATTTCTTTTGGATGAACTTTCAAGGGTAGGCCTCTTTTAGGACCTGATTCTGGAACATTCCTCTTGGATCTTTATCCGGCCAATTATGATATGCATTTGCTGAAAGCAAAATATATTACAGTCATCATTGCTTGACCCAATTCTGTCTGTCCTATATAAAAATGTTTGGTTCTAAGGACACCAGACTAATAAGGCACACTGCAGGTTCTGACCTGCTCCTTGCTTCCAGTAATTCTGCATACTCATTGGGGATAATTTCAACATTTGTCGATAGTGTAAACGGGTAGCGTTTAAGTTCTGGAAATGAATATCGGAAGAGTTGCATAACCGTCGGCCAATCCGATATCGACCGATTTACACTTCTGCCAAAAGTTAAAATTGAGTGAATCCTGCAAACTGACCAGTTGTTAAAGAACACAGACAGGAACAGCTAGGGCAAAATGAAAGTCAAAACTGGTGAGGGAATCTCAAAGCAGAAGCTGGAGGTAATCTGATATGTTTCAAAGGAATTTATATTGTATGGGTAACAGAGATTGAAAATGACAGTCCAACTGGATACAGAAAATATATGTACGTGGGGGAGTCCAAAACTAGGGGCCATAAATATAAGATAGTAACCAATAAATCCAATAGGGAATTCAGGAGAAACTTTTTACCCATAGAATGGTTAGAATGTGGAACTCACTACCACAAGGAGCAGTTGAGGCGAGTAGCATAGATAAGGGGAAGCTAGATAAGTGCATCAAGGAGAAAGGAATATGCTGACAGGGTTAAATGAAGTAGGGTTGGAGGAGGCACTTGTGAAGCATAAACACTGGCATAGACCTTTTGGGCCAAATGGGCTGTTTCTGCACTATAAATTCTATATATTTTTAAATCACCTCCTCTGATGTTTTAGTGTGTAAATGCATCCAGTGTGGTACTGAGCCATTCAGGACAGAAGGGCGTGCTTTATTCACAAGTCTCAGCAAACTTACCAGGAATAAAGTAAATGAAGAGTGTTTTTTGATTGGTTCCATGGAAATTTCATCCAACAAGGCTAAATGAATCCTGATCAGCTGCTTTTTTATTGGTTGCAGGGAAATTGGAGTCAGAAGAATGAAGCGGAGAAGGTAGAGGGCTGGAGGAGTTTACAGAGGGAGGCTGGGGTATGACCATGGAGGAGTTTACAGAGAGAGGCTGGGGTATGGCCATGGAGGAGTTTACAGAGGTAGGCTGGGGTATGACCATGGAGGAGTTTACAGAGAGAGGCTGGGGTATGGCCATGGAGGAGTTTACAGAGGGAGGCTGGGGTATGACCATGGAGGAGTTTACAGAGGGAGGCTGGGGTATGACCATGGAGGAGTTTACAGAGGTAGGCTGGGGTATGGCCATGGAGGAGTTTACAGGGGGAGGCTGGGGTATGGCCATGGAGGAGTTTACAGAGGGAGGCTGGGGTATGTCCATGGAGGAGTTTACAGAGGGAGGCTGGGGTATGACCATGGAGGAGTTTACAGAGGGAGGCTGGGGTATGACCATGGAGGAGTTTACAGAGGTAGGCTGGGGTATGACCATGGAGGAGTTTACAGGGGGAGGCTGGGGTATGGCCATTGAGGAGTTTACAGAGGGAGGCTGGGGTATGTCCATGGAGGAGTTTACAGAGGGAGGTGGAGTATGGCCATGGAGGAGTTTATAGAGGGAGGGTGGGGTATGGCCATGGAGGAGTTTACAGAGGGAGGTTGGGGTATGGCCATGGAGGAGTTTACAGAGGGAGGTGGAGTATGGCCATGGAGGAGTTTATAGAGGGAGGGTGGGGTATGGCCATGGAGGAGTTTACAGAGGGAGGTTGGGGTATGGCCATGGAGGAGTTTATAGAGGGAGGGTGGGGTATGGCCATTGAGGATTTTACAGAGGTAGGCTGGGGTATGGCCATGGAGGAGTTTACAGAGGGAGGCTGGGGTATGGCCATGGATGAGTTTACAGAGGGAGGCTGGGGTATGGCCATGGAGGAGTTTATAGCTGAGGATAAGGATTTTAAATGTTGGGAGACTGGGACCAGTATATGTCAGAGACAATGGACTAATAGGTGCACAGGATTCTCTGCAGCACTGGATATGTGTGGCAGGATCTTGGAGTTTATGGAAGGTAGGGGATAGGAGGCCAACAAGGAAAGCATTAAAGTGGTCAAGTCTGGAGGAGGCCAAGGAAACCAGAGGTGAATAAGACAAGGTTCATATTCTATTTTGCTTGATATTTGTGGATTTGTTAAAAGATTGGGTTATATCTGTGGTTTAAATGATGCTGATGGTAAACAAATGACCATATTTTATGGTCCCTAAACTGAGAAAGTCTTTTTTCTCTATCTATGTTTATGGCGAGACCATGCAGACACTGCGACAACGGATGAACGGACACCGCGCAACAATCGCCAGACAGGAGGGTTCCCTCCCAGTCGGGGAACACTTCAGCAGTCAGGGACATTCAGCCACCGACCTTTGGGTAAGCATACTCCAAGGCGGCCTTCGAGACACACGACAACGCAAAATCGTCGAGCAGAAATTGATAGCCAAGTTCCGCACCCATGAGGACGGCCTCAACCGGGATCTTGGGTTCATGTCACGCTACACGTAAGCCCACCAGCGAACAAAAGCTATCTGTTTTTAATATAACGGGTCATTTGCTGGCTTTCTCTGCCTTCCGGATGTTTCTGCCTCTCTCTCTCTTTTTTTTTCCTGTTTGTTTTTTTTTGTTGTTGAATGTATATTCGGGGGTTCTGTAGGTAACACCTCTCTGTCTGAACACGGTGATTGCCTTGGCAATGGGCAGTTGCAAAGACTGTCTGTAATCACCATGTATTGTTCTGTGATTTATAAATGCGTAGGCTTCGAGGAGTTCCTGACATTTACCTGAGGAAGGAGGAAGCCTCCGAAAGCTTGTAAATTTCAAATAAAATCGTTGGACTATAACTTGGTGTTGTAAAATTGTTTACAATTGTCAACCCCAGTCCATCACCGGCATCTCCACATTATGTTTATGGCAACATTGATGCATAACAGGAAGTTTCTGAATGACAAGTGCCAGATAAATTCCTAATTTGAACAGTAGATGTTACACAGACAATAATAAGAGTTGCTAATTCTCTGTTCATGTGTGGGGCACCAAAGAACCATTGAGCACCAAAGTTTGGAAGTCAACTGCAATAACAATACTTACTATGTCAATTTGTGATTAAGAACCTTAGAGATATGTTGAGGTAATAAAGAAATGGCCCTCCAAGATAGTTGTCAAATATAATGGAGTATGGAGCCAAAACCTATCAGAACCACGGGCTTTTAAAGTTTTGACAGATGGGTATGAATTGGTTAAAGGAAAAGTGTTCCAGCCTTGATGAAAAAATGATCAGCAGGTCAGACTGCCTAAAGTCTGCTTTGATGCTCAAGTGAAAGAGAGGCAGCTGTAACCCAGTTTTCTAGATGTGAGAGAAGAAGAAAGAGACTGAGTCAAGACTAGAAGAAAAAGGAGAAAAGACTGAGGAAGAAACCAGTGAAAGAAAGAGACCACTTCAGAAAGAGAAAGAAGCTTGTGCAGAAGAAGAAGCTAGGAGGAGTCAAGAGAGGGCTAGCGGTTAATGTGACCAATTACTTACGTAAGGTAGGTTCTCAAAGTATAAGAAATAAAAACCTAGAAATCATGTTGCCAACATTAGCAGCGGAGCACTTCACACATTTGTATAACTTCCTCTGTCTGCTGTTTAACAGAAGCATTAGCCCCTTTCAAATAATTAGGTTAATGGATCCATTAACAATGCAGACATGGGAATGCTATACAAACAGTTATTTGCTAATATTAGCAACAGTGTCTAAGCTATAGAATGAACAGAATAAGCAGAGAAACAGCCACCTGATGAACCAGGCATGAAAGTCGATCAACGTGAACCTGCTGAAGACATAACCTGCCATAACCATTACATTATATAAGGAGTCGGAACCAGCTCATTGCAGTGCATTCAACCTTGGCCCAACTGTGCAACTACTTCCAAAGCAGGTAGTTATAAACCTTCTACTAATACCATGGGCTTACACAAACTGAAAAGACTATCTATATGGAATCTTCGAAACAGAATGCTGAACTGAAAGATGGTATGTGAAGTTGAATCAAGTTAAAGGTTGAACTGCAGTCGTGCTAAACTGAGTAATGCCATATTGATGTGAACCCAATTAATGCTGTACTGGTGTAAGCCTGAAAACAAACTGTTGTTACTTGATTTGATAACTGTGTCATCTTTCTATAACTGGAATTAGGAAAATGAAGTCACGTTGGAGATACAACTAGGTGTTGCCATTATTTCTTGGACTCTGGTAAGCCAAACGTTAAATGGTTTTCAACCAATACTGAAATGTATTCAGGCTGTTGGCAGAATATGTTCTTCTTGTCATTCAGGTTGCTTTAATACAGGACTGCTGATATGGTCTTTACTGCCAGACAACTTCAGGAAAAGTGTCGAGAACAAAACACGGACCTGATGGCCAGAGTTATGGAAGATGATGAAGTTTCCAACACCTTCTCTTTTTCCAATGGTGTCAACAGATTTGTGTTCTAGCTCCCGCCTTGTTTAGGATCTTGTTCGCTTTCATGCTTATTTATGCCTCCAGGAACTGGGATGAAAGAGTTTTTGGTTTCAGGGTGGATAGCAAATTGTACAATCACCGCCATCTGCAGTCCGAAACTAAGACCTCTGAAGAACTTGTTCAGAAGCTGTTCTTTGCTGAATACTGTGCCCTTGTTGCCCACATAGAAGAGGACCTCCGTGTCAACATGGACTATTTCTTGGATGCTTGTAAGAAATTTGGCCTCACTATCAGTCTGAAGCAGAAAGAAGTTATATACCAGCCTGCTCCTGGAAAACCCTAGATGCCACCCAATGTTACCATTGAAGGACACACGCTGTCCACAGTGGATAGGTTAATCTACCCAGGAAACGCCATGTCACATGATGAGGTGAACCACAGATTGTTTAAAGCTAGTAGTAATTTTGGAAGGCTCCATGTGAGGTTATGGGATAAAAGAGGCATTAAATTGACAATCAAACTTAAGGTCTACAAGGCAATAGTTATAATATCCCTGCTGTATATGTGCAATAGCTGGACCACTTACTGTCACCACATTGGTTGCCTCAAAAGGTCATGAAAATTCGATGGTGGCACAACATTCCGGATACTGAGGTCCTCAGAAGATCAAATGTGCCAGGCGTAGAGGCAATGATAGTGAAGATGCCGGTGATGGACTGGGGTTGACAATTGTAAACAATTTTACAACACCAAGTTATAGTCCAGCAATTTTATTTGAAATTCACAAGCCTTCGGAGGCTTCCTCCTTCCTCAGGTGAATTCACCTGAGGAAGGAGGAAGCCTCCGAAAGCTTGTGAATTTCAAATAAAATTGCTGGACTATAACTTGGTGTTGTAAAATTGTTTACAATGATAGTGAAGGCATAGCTAAGGAGGGCAAGTTACCTAGTCTGAATGCTTGATACTAGACTACCCCAAGGTATTCTACGGTGAGCTGAAGCATGGTATACGCTCTCGTGGTGGTCAGTTCAAAAGATGTAAAGATTGCCTAAAGACCAATCTAAAAAAATGTGGCATCTCAACTGACACATGGGAACATGATGCTTGTGACAGAAAAAAGTGGCAAAAGATGATTCACAATGGCACAACAAAGCTTGAATAAATGATTTGCAGCTAGCCAAAGAAAAGAGAGCCCAAAGGAAATCAAGGGACGATCAGCCCTCGGATCAATCTGACATCCGATGTACTTTGCGTCGGAAAACATTCCTTGAGATAAAGGCCAACATTCCATAAGCTTTTGTGATTACTTTTTATACCTGCACACTAGCTTTTAGTGATTTGTGAACCTGGACACCCAAATCCCCTGTGCTCCTCCATAGTTCCTAGCCTGTTACCATTTAGAAAATATTCAGATTTGTCTTTCTCAGATCCGAAGTGGATGACTTCACACTTCCCCACATTGAACACCAGTTTTGCCCACTCACTCAATCTGTCTATGTCCCTTTATAACCTTCTGCTCCTATCTACACAAATTAACTGTGCCTCCTAACGGTGTCATCTAAAAACTTGGGTATATAACTTTCTATTCCTTCATCCAAGTCATTAATATATAAGGTGAAAAGCTGAGGCTCCAGTACAGATCCCTTGGGAACACCGCATATTATGTGTCACATCCCACCAATCAGAATACATTCCCTTTATCCCTACTCTCTGTCTCCTAACTCCCAACTAATTACCAACCCATGGCACAAGATTATCTATAACCTTCTGACTCAGGGGCAAGAACACTACCAGCTGAGCTAAGCTGACACTTAAGAAAGGCTAGAAAGATAAGGTGGGATGAGGCTGTGGAAGGATTTATAAATGAGAACGAAGATTTTGAATTTAATGCATTGGGGGAGGGGCAGAACCCGATGGAGATTAGCAAGCATAGGGATGATGGGCAAGTGGCACCGATGTGAGAAAGGGCATGGATGATGGAACAATGGATGAATTGGAGTTTATTTAGGTGGAGGTCAGGAGGCCAATGGGGATGATGTTGGAGAAGGCAAGACTGGAAGTAAAAGAAGCAGAGATAAGGATTTCAACAGCAATGGTAGTTAGCTAAGAGGTGAGGCTAGTTATGTTGCAGAAGTGGAAGTAAATGGTCTTGGTGATGGATAGGATGTGGGATTTGAAGTTCAACTCAGGGTCAAACAGGATACCTAAACTGTAAAACATTTAGATCAATCTCCGCAAGCAACCAGGGTGTGAATGAAGCTGTGGGCAAGAGTACAGAGCTTTTAATCAAAGCTGAACAAGTGGTTTCAGTCTTGCTAATGTACAGTTGGAGAAAGTTCTACCTCATTACCTGACTTGATGTTAGACAAACAATCTGACAGCACAGCACAGTGAAGTTAGGATGGTGACGGAGAAGTAGAGCTGGTGTCACCAACATACACGTGGAAGCTGACCACATGGCCACAATTCATGTCTCTGGGGAGCTACATGTGAGTGAAGAAAAGGAGGGGACCAAGGACGGGATCTTGGGGCACTCCCAAAGTGACCTTGCAAAGGCCAGTGGAAAAGCCATTGCTAGAGATGAGCTAGCTACATTGGGACAAGTATCAGTGAAACAAAGTGAGGGTGAACCCCTGGAAGTGAACTATGGGTGGGAGGCAGTGGAGGAGGATGGAGTTGGTAACCATGTTGAATTCCACGTAACGGACACACTCACAAAAAATGTCATGTAACTCTAGTCAGGACGGTCTCAGTGCATAGGTCAGGGTGGAAACTGGACTGAAGGGCAAAGGGAGGCATTTTTTAAACCACAGCTCCAATCTTTCCATGTTATCACATGTAGAAGTGATTATGTCAATGTTCAAAGTAAGATAGTTTGAGACATTGACAGATCCTATTCTCACCTGAACCCATCGTCTCCAGCCTGGACTGCCTCTGACTCAGGCAGGGAGCCAAACCTCACCGCTGGCTGCTCCTGGACCACAGCACCGCTCATCCTGCAGGAGCTGCGGGGAAGCAAGAGATAACAAATTGAGAGAGATATCCAGGAGAGAGAGAGACATTAAATATGAATGTATCCTCGAAAGGCAAAGTATGCAGGAAAGAGGCGTACATTGTACGGTATCTATAAAAGACAATGTAATATTGTATCCAGGAAGGTCACACAGTGTGTCCTGAGGCTGGATAGCTCTGTGCCACTGGCTCCTGATATATAAACGTGAGGGAGAGACCGAGGGAGATCAGAGCGTCTCCGGATCACGGATCAGAGGTCGCCCGGCGGTCTCTGGTTTCAGGCTGCAACCCCTGGCTGCTCCTGGCTGCCTTTACCTGCAGTACCGGGGATGCTGCTGCTTTGCCGGGTCGATGCGCTGCCGAGACTCCAGGCAGATCGTTGCTCACCGCCCGTCTCTTCAGGCTGCTACTGTTCCTGACGTCATTGCAATAACACACCGAGCGATTTAAAAGGGAAACGCGGACAGATCCGGGTTGAGGACCGAGAGAGGGTTGTCACGGTCACAAAATCCTGCTTAAAGGCACAGGCAGACAAACTCCCACCAAACCACTGCCTCTTGCGTACATTTCGGAAACTGTAACACCAGTCTTTCCCATCTGTCCCTTCTCCTCTCCTGCAAACACTGACTTCCTGGAAACCCTCCTGAATTTCACCCAACTGAGCCTAGGCAGTGAGTGTTGACAGACCATTCTCCCATGGGGGTTTCACATCTGAACATGATCCTGTGGCGTAACATTTTCCGATAGGGGTCACCGGATATCAACCAGGAGCAGAAATGTTGGCTGATTCCCCACCTCCTCCCCCGGCCCAAGTTGAGGCCAATTGTAAGCAACCCTATTTCCACCCAGGCTGACATCAGAAAACTCAGCACAAATCAGGGATTGAACGTGGGATCTTCCTGGTCTGTATGTAAACAATTTTACAACACCAAGTTATAGTCCAGCAATTTTATTTTAAATTCACAAGCTTTCGGAGGCTTCCCCCTTCGTCAGGTGAACGATGTGAAATGAAAGACTGGTGTTACAGTTTCCGAAATGTACGCAAGAGGCAGTGGTTTGGTGGGAGTTTGTCTGCCTGTGCCTTTAAGCAGGACTTGGTGTTGTAAAATTGTTTACAATTGTCAACCCCAGTCCATCACCGGCATCTCCACATCATGGTCTGTATGTGGTCATGTCTTCACATGGCAATGCATTCAGCACCTCAGCCATTTGGAGAATCACAGCTGGGGCATTCTATTTATACACGAGGCTTCTCTTTATGAGGTCCTGTAGAATATTCAGTTAAATAAATACACAGTAATCTCACATGACTTCATAACTACAAGGATTGGGGATTTGAATGATAAAGTAAAACAAGACAATTTGAGACTGGTTGGAACATGGTGGTTTCTGAGTTACTGAATCATGGAAATGTCAGGTCAATAAGAGGGGTTGTTCAGGTTGTAAAATGTAGGATGTGAGATTAGGTGAATGTTTTAGAGTTTTGTTTGTTCTACCTTTGGAGAACAGTAACAATCTGACAGAGCCTTTACCCACGAGTGGGTGGAGTCTGTATTAGTGTGAACTGTATCTGGTCTGTGGAGGGAATTGGTTTGATGGGTCAAACAACCTTTTCTTCTACGATTTCTCCCTTGCTGTAGGTCTATTTTTGCAAAATGTTCTATACTATCTGAGTTCCATCTAACGCTGTGTTTCTATGATATCAATAATGCTGGGTAATGCTCAAATTCCACTAGTTTATTCATTTTCCTTTAATTAATCTAAAGGTATTTTGGTTTCATTTCTAACCTCGAGAACTTTATTCCTATTTTGTCACATTTGCATTCCTCACTTTTCTCTGAGAAAATGGTATATCCTTGCCTATTAGTCCTTCTCATCATTTTGGGAGCATTGATGATTACTGTAGATATTCAAACTTAACACTCATCATGATTAAAATCCTGAGTTTCAGTTTCACAGAGTAAACCAGCCAATATTTTAGGGGGAACTTTAAATCTCCCCAGTTGGCAGGAAAGAACCGTTAAAATGGAGCGGCTCTACTTCCCGCTCTATTCCCACCGGTTCCCCATTTTAACACCACTGGTTTTGGCAGAGGATGAGGCTCCGCCAGACTCTGGGAGCCTTTAATAAATGTAAATTGGGGTCCCCAACACACGTGGGCAATGGAATTTTAACCCGTTCCTGAGCGAGGCTCCACAATTTAGAGCTGTCAGGAGGCCAGCGAGACCCTCTAAGGTAAGGTAAAAAAAACTTTCCTTAGGGGCCAGGAGGAGCAGAAGCTTAGAAGTGGGATGTTCTTCTGAGGTTCGAGCTCAGCCATTACTCAGGCAAATTGCAGGGGTTCTCTGAATCTGTCTTTGCTATACACCTGATTGGAATTGCTTCATGCTGACTCAGTGCTTGAATACTGAAAGTATCCTTTCACAGCACAGATATGCCTGACCTTAATGAGTACAAAACTGATAACAAAAATCAAATGAATAATAAAAGAGAGAAACCTGTTGCTTAGATTGTTCATTTGTTGCTGTTTTATGAGTCAATCACCCACAATAAATTTGCATAGATACACATGATGTCAAGATGTAACACAGGAACTGTTTAATCTGAATTAATGATTACAGTTTATTAACCCAATGAATATATTACAAACAGTTAAGGTGGAAACTACAGTAACCTTTGACCTCTGTACTTATCGGGTTCAGTCCGTCCCTCCTGCAGGAAATGGCTTTTCGCAAAAATGCAGTGCTCATAAACCCTGTAAGAACAACATTAATCCACTCAAGAGCAATTCTTCTGTTATCAGGCAGTGTAGGTTCATGACTCATCCAGTAGTGGAGTCAGCCACAGAACATGAATGATTGACGACAACCCAGATCACCAGGGTCCATTGCTGCTAATCCAGAAAACTGCTTATCAGCAAATGTGGTTATATTTAACAGGAAGATATTTTAGCTCTATGGATATGCATGGAGGAATAGTGCAGCGATCTGACATTGCCTCAAGTCAAACCTGTTCTGGCCTACCTCTTAAAGGGGAATGTCATCATCAAAAAGTGTGTCTTTATATATGATACCGTGTATCCTATATATATATAATTAGTGTGTATCCGCTATATATAATGCAATGTGCATCCTGTATATAATGCTAAATTGGACATTCTGCTAACTGATCATGCCTCATTCATTGTTTTCATATATCGTTAGTAGTTCCAATCTTTAGCTGTGATTGGTTACTATTTTGTGAACCAATTAACTGTGAGGAATTTGCATATATACATGTGACACCAAAATGTGACACATGAGGATACATGTGAGATCACCACCTCAAATACAGCCCTTTCCCCACCACATCATGCCATACCACCCACCACCACAGAGACAGGAGCAAAAAGAAGAGTTAGAGAGAGAAGCAGAAGTGAATAGATAGAATAAACAGAAGAGGAGAGACAAAAACTGCAACATGAAGACAACATGGAGATAGATGAGAGAGCATATTCTCTGACTTTCCATGTGCAATATTGTGGACGATCAATTAGTAAATAATATAAAGTCAAAGTAAATATTAAAATAAGGGCAGAATGGAGGACTGAATTATGTCTGTGCAGGTTGGTCCAATTATCCCCACGCTCTAGCCCTGTCTTAGATGAAGACTACACTTGGCCTTAACTCCTTTCTGCAAAGCCATTGGAAATTGACTAGTGTGTATATATGATGTCAGCTTGGCTCAGTAGTAATACTCTCACCTCTGATTTAGAAGATCGTGGTTCAAGCCCTATCCGAAGTACTTGTGCATGTAATTTAGGTTACCACATCAGTGCAGTACTGAGGAATTCCTGTATTGTTGGGAATGAAAGAGAGACAGAATGAGAGGGAATGAAAGAGAGACAGAATGAGAGGGAATGACAAGGTCACAGGAATGAGAGAGGGGGACAGCAGGAAGAGGAGAGAAATAGAGGGAATACGATGCAAAAGGAAAAGTAAGATAAGGAGAGAGGAGGAATAAAAGAGAGAATGAAAGAGTACAACCCAGATTTCAAGAAAATAGTTGGAAACAAAACATGTCAAAATTCACATTAATGGGCTAGATTTCAAAATTCCTTGCACGGTATAATTATAGTGCCAATGAGGCTGTCAGTGAGCATATTAGTATAGTATAGTTAAAACTGTCATAAAATTGTCAATCTATAACTTTTTTTCTTACTGGAGCTACCCTTACTCTTCATACAATATATAATACGCATGTATCCTCTCAATATAATATAGTGTGTATCCACTATAGGGGGTAAATTATCGTCTTTACTGCCTGGGCTTTAAGTATCATCTGGGCAAAGTACAGTAAGGAACATCTGTCAGGGAGGATCGCACAAATTTCTTTCTTTGAATGATAGGTAGGTAATATGTTAACAAGATAGCTTTGATATTGTTTCCCCAAAGACTGCAATTTGTTAGCTTGTCTCAGTAATTGATTAACACTTCATAGTCAATGTTGGGGAGCTGCTGGTTGAGAATAGCAAAAGATAAAACTAACAGACACAGGCAGTCATGCAGATGTTTTCTGAAGCAGAATAGTATGAGGCAGTCAGGCAACTAAAGGCTGTGAGAACGTTGGAGTGAAGGAGAGGATAGTCAGAAATGAACCTATTTAAGTCAAGTAAAATGACTGATGTGGCAAAGTGTGGTGTGTTCTTTATTTTGTATTATTATGCAAAGACAAGTTGTATTGTTTGAATTCATAGTAGGTTCCATAGTAGGTACAGCACAGGAGGAGGCCATTCTGCTCATCGTGCCTGTGCCGGCTCTTTGAAAGAGCGATCCAATTAGTCACATTTCCCTGCTCTTTCCCATAGCCCTCTAAATTTTTTCCCTTCAAGTATTTATCTAATTCCCTTTTGAAAGTTACTATTGAATCTGCTTTCACCACCCTTTCAAGTGGTGCGTTCCAGATCATTACAACTCATGTAAGGAAATATAGGTTTGGAAGATATTATGGGGAACCAGGCTCGAAAGGGTTAAATAGTCAAATCTTTAGCTGAAATTGCTGTGGCACCAAATAGACTGCTTTTGAATTAGCTTACTGCAGCTACAGGATGCCTAACAGCTATGAGCCTCCTGTCATTACAAACTAAGGGAGGCACCATAACGGTATCTCCACTCCTTCAGATGAACTGGAATGATGAAGCTAGCTAGAACTCCCGTTATCTTCACGGCCTATAGGGAGAGTCATTAACTGCAAAGACTAAGAATCATTGTGCTAAGCATAAGGAGAGATAAAGGGGTCCTCATAAAGCACTGTCTCTTCTGGACAACTACGTATTGTCCATATGATTGGATAAATTAAGGGGTGTATTGGGGAAAATACCTGATTGGGTGTATTTTGCTGCATTTGCGTTCTTTTAGGGTATAACTGGAGGTGTCTGAGACTTAGTTAGTGTAGAAGCAAGAGGAGCGAGAAGTGGACACACCATCTACCCAGGACGGAATGAGTAATATAATTCTTGTTCTGTACTGATAACTACTGCTTAGACACTTGCATGTGTTGATCCTTATGTGAAGTTAATAAAGTATCACTATATCCAATTGGAGTCAGGTCGAATCTTTTCCAAGACTCACTGCGTAAAAAAATGCTTCCTCATGTCCCCTCTGGCTCTTTTGCCAATCACCTTAAATCTGGGTCCTCTGGTTACTGACCCTTCTGTCATTGGAATCAGTTTCTCCTTATTTACTCTATCAAAACTGTTCGTGATTTTGAACACCTCTTTCAAATCTCCCCTTAATCTTCTCTGTTCTAAGGAGAACAACCACAGCTTCTCCAATCTCCCCACATAACTGAAGTCACTCATCCCTGGTACCATTCTAGTAAATCTCCTCTGCACCCTCTCTAAGGCCTTGACATCCTCCCTAAAGAGTGGTGCCCAGAATTGAACACAATACTCCAGCAGCGGCCTAACCAGTGTTTTAAAAAGGATTAGCAAAACCTCCTTACTTTTGTTCTCTACGCCTCTATTAATAAAGCCCAGGATCCCATATGCTTTTTAACAGCCTTTTCAACTTGTCTTGCCAAAGATTTGTGTATGTGCATCCCCGGTCTCTCTGTTCCTGCACCCCCTTTAAAATTATACCATTTAGTTTATATTGCGTCTCCTCATTCTTCCTACCAAAATGTATCACTTCACTTTTCTCTGCATTAAATTTCATCTGCCATGTGTCTGCCCATTTCGTCAGTCTGTCTATGCCCTCCTGAAGTCTGTTATTATCCTCCACATTGTTTACTACATTTCCGAGTTTCGTGTCATCTGCAAGCTTTGAAATTATACCCTCTATACCCAAGTGCAGGTCATTAATAGATATCAAAAAGAGCAATTAAGTGAGCCCGATCATAATTGCCATTCTGTGTGTCCACCTTACTGTGAAATAAAGCAGCTTTTCATTTCATATCAGGCCCCGTCTCACAAAGTGCTTCCTCAGATTGAAGCAGTACACGTGTGAAATGCACGAATAGCTGACTTAGGTCACAAGGGAGTACTATTGCTGCAACCCTTGTTTATGCTATCATACAAGTAGATGTAGAGCAGTCGAGTCAACTCCCACAAAAATAAGATACTCCGACCGCTTACAGAAGTAACTGGCACCACTGAACCCAAGAAGGTATCTACAGCAGACCTGAATTTGTAACAATAATATAGTGTGTATCCTCTATATGTAGTACTGTTATACTGTATATACAAATATGTATCCTCCATATGTAATAGACTAGGCATCCTCTATATATTTTCAGTGTGCATCCATATATAATGGATCCATATATAATGTCACCTCTTTATATATTGTAGTATGTATCCTCTATATATAATATAATGTGTATCCTTTATATAAAAGTATGTTTTCTATATAGAATTTTTACCCTCTATATAGTAGGGCATCCACTACATTTAATAGTGTATTTTCTATATATAATAATGCATATCCTTTATGTATTATGCAATGTATTTTCTCCATATAGTAGTGCGCACCTTCCAAATAGAAAAAACACATATCCTCTATATTTAAAAAGTATTTATTCTCTATATATGGTAGTGTATACCTTCTATGTAAAATATTCTCTATACATAATACAGCATATAGCCACTAAATAAAAAATAGCATCTACTCTGCATATATATTGTATAACCTCTATATAATAGTGTTTTACCTCTCTACACATAATACAGTATATATCCACTATATAAAAATACAGTGTCCATCCTCTATGTATCAATGCAGTATGTGTCCTCTATATAATACTAAACTGGGTGTCTCAATGTAACACTGCAGTGAATGACTATTAAAAGAATAAACTTGTATTTTTATAGCACCTTTCATGTCCTCAGACTATCACCAAGTAATTTACAACCAAGGAATTATTTTTGGGGTATATTCACTGTTGTTCTATAGACAAACGCAGCAGCCAATTTGCACCCAACAAGGTCTCACAAACAGCAAATGACTGATCAGATAATCCATTTTTTGGTAGTGTTGGTTGAGGGAGGAATGTTGGCCAGGACACCAGGTGAACTCTCTGCTCATTTTCGAATAGTGCCATGAAATCTTTTATGTCCAGCTCAGCAGATGGACAGGGCCTTGATTAAATGTCTCATCTGAAAGACTGCACTTCTGATTTTTTTAAATTTCAAAATATACTTTATTTCATAAAATTTAAGGATACATACAGTTCAATGTAAATACACAATTACAATTCAAAACATTACAATTCAGACTGATCACACTACGATCCCATTATTACAATACAAAACACAATATATATCTGCTATTGCGTTCTGTATTATACAAGGTGGGATGGCCTTATATGGTGGCCTTTCCCCATAGAGCATTTGCGTAGGCCACACCTCGCTTCAGTGCATCCCGCAGCATGTGCTCCTGGTCCTTGAAGTTTGCCAGTTGACAACACTGGGTCGTGGACAGCTCCTTCAGCTGGAAGACCAGCAGGTTTTGGGCGGACCAAAGGGCCTCCTTCACCGAGTTGATGGTCTTCCAGCAACAGTTGATATCTGTCTCGGTGTGCGTCCTGGGGAACAGCCCGTAGAGGACACGTCCTGTGTTACCGACCCGTTGGGGATGAACCAGGACAGATACTAATGCATCTCTCTCCACACCTTCGTGAAGGGGCAGTTTATCAAGATATGGATGACATTCTCGTCCCCACAGCAGCCTAGAGGGCAGCTTGTGGTGGTGCTGAGATTCCATGCGTGTAGGAAAGACCGCACTGGGAGGGCCCTTCTCACCACCATCCAAGCTACATTGGGCAAAAATTTGACAGATGGAGTATAATGTGGGAAAATGTGAACTTGTCCACTTTGGCAGGAGGAATAGAAAAACAGTATATCATTTAAATGGAGAGAGATTGCAGAACTCTGAGGTACAGAGCGATCTGGGTGTCCTAGTACATGAATCACAAAAAGTTAGTATCAGGTACAGCAAGTGATTAGGAAGGCAAATGGAATGTTGTCATTTATTGCAAGGGGGATGGAATATAAAAATAGAGATGTTTTGCTACAGTTGTACAGGGCATTGATGAGACCACATCTAGAATACTGTGTGCAGTTTTGGTCTCCTTATTTAAGAAAGGACATAATTGTTTTGGAGGGGGTTCATAGAAGGTTCACTCGACTGATTCCTGGGATGAGGGGGTTATCTTATGAGGAATGGTTGGACAAGTTGGGCCTGTATACACTGGAGTTTAGAAGAACGAGAGGTGATCTTATTGAAACATATAAGATCCTGAGGGGACTAGAAGGGATAGATGCTGAGAGGATTTTTCCCCTTGTGGGAGAGACTAGAACTAGGGGCCACAGTTTAAAAAATAAGGGGTCTCCCATTTAAGATGGAGATGAGGAGAATTTTTTTCTCTCAGAGGGTTGTGAGTCTGTGGAACTCCCTTCCCCAGAGAGTGGTGGAGGCAGGGTCATTGAATATTTTTAAGGCTGAGTTAGATGGATTCCTGATTAACAAGAGAGTCAAAGGTTATAGTAGGCAGACGGGAAAGTAGGGTTGAGGTCACAATCAGATCAGCCATGATCTTATCAAATGGCAGAGCAGGCTCGAGGGGCTGAATGGCCTACTCCTGCTCTTAATTCGTATGTTCGTATATTCGTACATCCTGGTGCCTTTTAGTCAGTTCCGGCGACGAGACGTTCTATGAAAGACTGCAGCTCTGATTTTTTTTTTCCAAAAAATATACTTTATTCATAAAAATTTGCAGCAGTACATACAATACAGTTGTCATATCACTTTCCAAACGTACACAATACAGATTATACAATTTGCAGGTTACGTTAAGTGCAGTACAATGAACACATTGGACATCATTGCAGTTCATGACACTCTAGGGTGTCTCATTGCATCATACTCAACACAGATTATTGCTTACAGATTCATTTCTGGTCCATTTCAGATTCATTACAGGTACATTACAGCAATTTGAATTTTACATTCTGCCCGAGGGGGTTTTTCCCTGATTGCAGCCCCTCGGTATATAATGGCGGGAAGGCTCTAAACGGTTGCCTTTCCCCACAGGGCCTTTGCGGCGGCTGCACCCATCCTCAGTGCGTCCCTCAGCACGTAGTCCTGGACCTTGGAATGTGCCAGTCTGCAACACTCGGTCGAGGACAGCTCCTTGTGCTGGAAGACCAGCAAGTTTCGGGCAGACCAAAGGGCGTCTTTCACCGAGTTGATGGTCTTCCAGCAGCAGCCGATGTCCGTCTCAGTGTGCGTCCCCGGGAACAGCCCGTAGAGCACAGAAACCTGTGTTACGGAACTGCTCGGGACGAACCTGGACAGATACCACTGCATCTCTCTCCAGACCTTCTTTGCAAAGGCACATTCCATAAGGAAATGGGTGACGGTCTCGTCTCCACCGCAGCCTCCTCTGGGACAGCGCGCGGTGGCGCTGAGAGCCCGGGAGTGCATGAAGGATCTGACGGGAAGGGCCCTTCTCACCACCAGCCAAGCTAGGTCTTGGTGCTTGTTTGAAAGCTCTGGCGATGAGGCGTTCTGATAATGCAGCACTCCCAAAGTACTGCACTAAAGTATCAGCGTAGATTTTGTGCTCAAGTCCTGGAGAGAGGCTTGAACCCACAATCTTCTGACTCAAGCTGACACTACAACTAGATTACACAGTAACCGAGATCGAGGCTGTAACACTGAACCGGTTCACTGCATCCCAGACCCAGGCTTAACACTGCAGCGATTGACAATCCGGGTCCAGGCTCCAGAACTGGAATAGATGACTGTAATCTAAATCTAGGCTGTAACACTAGAGTGATTGTGACCCAAACAGCAACAACAATCAGCCAAGGCTGTAATTTACTGCCCTCTAGTAATAACTACAGATATTACATCAGATTGAAACTTGCAGTGGGACCCACCTGACACTGGTACAACTGTTTATTTTTAATCTTTGTTTTTTTTTTCATTTCATTAAAACTTAATTTTAAAATGCTGTGTGAGCTGTGCAATTATGTTAATGGCTGGATCACGTGTTTATGTGTGTAATTCACTGTCAAAATCACCATTTGCTCCTTTGGAGTTAGCTACTGGCTTCTCTTCCCCTCTCCTCAGCTGTCCCCAGCCACACCATTCAAAAGCAAAGTGGCCTCAGTCCTTTTTCTACGAGTACAATCATAGAATTTTACAGCACAGAAAGAGACCATTCAACCCATCAAACCTGTGCTCTCTCTGAAAGAGCCACTCCGTCCCATTCCAATGCCCTTTCACCATATCATAGGATCCTTTGAAATATTTATTTTTAAAAATACTTACCCATTTCACTTTTAAAAGCTATTATGGATTCTGATTCCATTACTGTTTCTGGTAGGACATTCCTACCCACTGTGTAAAAGAAATTCTCCTACCTCTCTCTCCATTCTTTTGATGATAAGTTTCAATTTATGCCCTCTAGCTACAGATTCACTGACCAGTGAAAAAAGCTTTTCCCTATTTACTTCATCCAAACTCTCGTAATTTTGAATCTCCCAAGCTATATATAGATTATAAGAGGGTACTCGTCCATTGATTTTGCCTGACTCTTGCCTCGTGAAAAAGCACCTGGGCTGTACTCAGTGACTCACCAAATTGCCTTACACCAGTGGCACAGCCAAGATCCATTTCAACTGGGAGAAGCAAAGTTGACCTCTCTACTGTGACAATTTTCTCTTCTCCCCTTCCTGAGGGTATAGGCCCCTTGTGGGGGTATGGTTCCTGGCATCTTCTGCTGCCTCACCCGGTGACCAATATTTGTGTGTGGGTATCAGCAAGCTATTCGAGCATGGAGGCATCACAACTCAGCCAGATTCTGCCTTCACCCAGTGTCCACATTCACACACTTCCAGCAGGAGTTACTGAATACAGATCAGGAGCAGGAACCCTGGCCCTCTCGTCCTTAAGCCAGTGGCACCAAGACAATCGAACTGTGCCCAGTGGTGTTCCAACTGACGTCTGCTGACTCAGTACAAACCAAGAAATGAACCTGGGATCTTTCTGTGTTGCGTGACTGCACAATACAGGGCAGTGCATTTGCCCACTGGGTTACTGGTGGCTTATTACTTACTTTTAATCAGGTAAGCTGCATTGGCTTCATATCCCTGACCTCCACTCCTTCCCTTGCACTACCCCTTCCCTACTGCTGTGTTGTCTGCCATGCATTGCCTTAGTACTTGCACAAAATGTAATTTCACTACTGAATGGAACGGAACATGTTGTTCAGACATGGAATTTCATACCAGCATTTCTTTTGTGTTTTTCCAGTTAACTCCCTTTGTGTCAGGACACCGACTCTTTGCTGAGGTTCACAGGAACCATCAGCCCTCTGGTGTCTTGCCCTCATGGCCAGCCGAGCTCATCAGGCAACAATCAGCAGCACGAAATCTGGCTGCTTTTTCCTCTGTCTCATCCAGAGAGCTGAGACTAATTGCAGCCCCCATATTGACTCTCCAGCTGAGTGCTGCTAATTCAGCACAGACTAGAGATCAAACCTGGAATCTTGATATGTCTCAATACTACACCAGATAATGCCTTTTCGATAGTGTCCAAGCCAATATTTATCCCTCAACCAACCTCACTAAAACAGATCATCTGGTTATTATCACATTGCCATTGCTATTTGTGAAACCTCGCTGTGCACAAATTGGCTGCCATGTTTCCTACATTACAACAATGACTACATTTATTGTCTGTAAGGTGCTTTGGAACATCCTGAGGTTGTGAAAAGTGTGATTTAACTGTGAGTCTTTCTTTCTTTTTCTTTCTTTACTCACTAATAATACCATTTTAAATGTTTAAAGATGTAAATTTAACTCTTTTGATGCACTCTCTCAGAGCCACTTGCAATTTTTCTTCTCTACAATTGCCTCCCCTCCTGTTCCATGGGCAGTGGACACCCTCAGGTATCTCACCCAAGTGGCTATTCTTCATGTGTAAGTCTTGACCGTGATTGTCAGCAGGCTATTCCACTGCATCGCAGCCAAGCCCAATCACGTCCTCACCAAACACCCACATACATGCACTGCCAGAAGAGGCCACTGAATAGAATAGGGAGGAAGAATCCTCACCCATTTCTGCCTACCTAACCTATTGGTACTATGGCCAATTGCAGCATTCTGCCATGCCCTCCTTAGATCACCGAACTCAGCACAGATTGGGGTTCAAAGCTGGGTGCCTTCCTAGTTTGCATGACTCAGATGGTAACTTTATTTCATTAAAGAAACCAATTTTTATTTTTTAATACATCTTATTCATCTGAAGGTCAGGGAATAGTAAGGTGATTTCTCATTGCCACAGCGTGTTACCACTGAGCCAAGGTTTTTAGTTTAACTGTGTCTTTCTTTAAGACTCCTTCTTGTTTTTTAAGTTTTACTGATGTGTTCTTAGTGATAGTGCCAAATAATCCTTTGGCTGGAAGTCTCTCTCGTTGCTGCACTCATCGACTTATAGACCACACAGAGAGGCGATGTATCTTTTGGCGGGAGAAGGGGGATTACAGATAGGTGTTCAGGGTCACACAGAGCCGAACAATCTTCTTCTGCTCCACCTTACTTGTTGACTCCTGGATCTGACTACAGAACAGGTCTCCAATTTCAATCTCAGTCCCCGCCTCCTAACCTCGACCTCCCCCTCTCCCGTGGCGGAGAGACTGACGTGGCAACCAGCGTTTATAGAGGGGCAGAAAGCTGAGCTGACCAGTGGAGCTCAACTCCTGGGTGAGGCGGTGGTGACCCTCATCCTTGATCGGCATCAACATGCTGATCCTCGCGCTTCTAGGTCTATTTCAGGTGGTGTCTTGCTATAAAATCGACTTGGAGAAGCTGGAAGGACTGGCCCGAGGCAGAGTGGAGGTAAAGGAACTGCATCGATGGAGAGTAATGGAATGAGATAAACTGCAACCCAGAGGGACGGGAGGTCCACTCTCCGACATCTCTTTCCTGGCGGTTACTTTCTGTAATGGTTTCAAATTCGGGAGTCCCAATGTTTAAATGTTCCAATATTGTGATTATTTTTTTCTCCCTTTCCCAGACCTGCGGAGGGTGACAGTTGTCTGTCCTGACAGAGGTAAGGGAGTCTCCTTATGTTCTCCTTTTCCCCCTTTAGAGAAAAAAAAGGTCAGTGCTTTGTGATGTTTGTGAAATCGATCGGTGATATATACATGGAAGCCTGTCTTTCTTTCACGATGGTAGTTGAATGAATCCTTCAATGTATAAACTCCTCAGCAATGGGAAATGAGGGTGTGATGTTTCAGGATCTTTTGGCAACTTTTCTACGGAACGAATTTGGAAAAAGAGTTGCTTTAAAGCACAGTGAATTCATGCAAGTTTTTTTTTAAAGTCGGAGGCAATAAGATGTTGTTTCTTCATAGACTGTAAATAATAAGCAATGTGTTAACTTGTCTTGGTAATCGATTCAACAACTCGCATCCCGGGCTACACCTTCCTTTTTCTGTAAAACACAGAGGCATAGACAGGAAACCGTTTAAAACAAGATGCTGCATAAGAAGGCAGGTTTTTGAAATAGAAATCTGTGAGGCTCAGAAAAAGACTGTGGGTTGGATATAATGCAGGGGATGTTAGAAATTAGCTTGTTTTAAGTCAAACTAGATGACCCACTGATGTGGGAGAGCATAGCGTATTTGTTACCATTGTATTATACAGAGAAATTATATTGCTCATACTAAATGAATCTCATCATAACTTGTTCTATGTTCACTTGCTGGGAAATAAAGCAGCTAAATGATGTGTATCAAACCTTGCCTAACCTACTGTTTGCTGAGCTCACCTTCGAAGTGATTGAAGAAGTACACATGCTAAAGACACGAAAATGAGGTCCAGGTAACAAGGGGTTACTGTTGTTACACCCACGGGTTGATATTGTACAGGTAGAAATCGGGCAGTGTGAGTCAATTCCCACAAAAGTGAGGCATTTGTACCATTTATGGAAGCGACTGACGCCACTGAAATGGAGAAGGTATCTATGACAGATCCAAATTTGTAACGAGGCATGTCTATAGAAAAATCCAATCAAATAAAATTACAGATATGTGGGTTCAAGTGAATCATTAGCACATACAGTGCGGGTCTTGCCTCACTTGCAAAGTCTGTGCAATACCGGAGGGTTAGTCCGTGGGGCTCCATGCTATGCATTTACTATTTTATGCTCCAACACTTTTCATTTAACTTAAAGTTTTAAAATTACAAATAGGGGCTAGACACCTTCAGTCCTGTCCGATGAGCCTGACCTCGCTCTCTCTTGGAGAGAGGAGTATTCTCAATGGAAATAACCTCCTTTGAATGTGAGGTTCCCACTGAAACGGGATTCTGTATTGGAGGGTGGGCGACGACAAAAATTACTTTCAACTGTTGTAAAGCAAGAAAGTTAGAACATTTTAAAGTTTCCAGTTGCCTTATAAATTTACTTCCACCTGGTATCTGGTGCCCCTTTTAAATATGGCCATTCTCAGCGTTGAGTTTCTCAGGATGGAGTTGAAAAAAAATCAGGAAATCCAACATTGGCCTTCATCACAATATAAATAAAATTTCAATCCGCCAGTCCGTTTCTTTTTTGGCTGGGGCACTTCAGGCCACCATCACTTCTGCGGTAAAGTGTAATCGCTGTTCTTATGGGTGGGGATACAGCATTATGCGTCCCCGCCCCATTTGTGCTGCTTTGAAATCGGGAAGAGGAACACTGAAAAATCTAGTAAAATGACACTCTGCCACGACAAGAAGAGGGGGGAACAAATAAAACTGCTCAGACACAAACTCCCGCCCCTTTTTTTTGCAGCGACCAATAAAATACCTCGCACTTGTGACATCACAATGAGTGATGGAATTCCGAACGCTGCTGTCAGCCAATCAGGTGCCACGGCATTTACTGATTGGTTGAGCTGGAGATGTATCCATTAGTTCAGTGTTTCCTGTTTCTGGTTCAGAGAGAGATTCCTTTCCCAGAAAGGTTTTGGGAAGTACTGACTAT
Organism: Heptranchias perlo; assembly: GCF_035084215.1. Taxonomy (NCBI): domain Eukaryota; kingdom Metazoa; phylum Chordata; class Chondrichthyes; order Hexanchiformes; family Hexanchidae; genus Heptranchias; species Heptranchias perlo. The sequence goes on from NC_090349.1 coordinate 34,214,658, forward strand.
TTTTTGGTTGATTTAAAAAAAAAATTCCAGCCTTGATGTGTGGACGTCGAGAGCAAAAGTTTCTGGCGTGGCTGTGAAGCCTTCCACAGTTGGTTAGCCAGCGGACACTCACTGTCCAGGCTCAAACATAAAGAATACCTTGGTAGAGGGGGTGATAGGGGGGGACTTTACATTAGGAAGATTTGTTACCATCTGAAAAGAAAGGGAGAAACAGAAGGGAAAATATTACTTTCTGGAAGAAATGACCTTGTAGAAAGCTGTTGTAAAATGATTTTTTGTTGTGTAAGATGATATTATCTTACCAGAAGCTAATGATTTTTATTTTACTTTGTTTCTCTGATTCACAGGTGAAGGCTTTTGTTCAGAAAGACCTGCCTCTTTAGTATCCTTTGAGAATTTGGGAGTGCTTGTGAGGTCCATAATAGAAAGGTTATATTGACTAGATCTGTGTTGTGGTTGTACTGGGTTCTAGGGAAAGAATGTTGGTCTTCAGCCCCCAAATGTCTCCCTCTGTCCATGTATTAAAGGGCTCACATTTATAATGCCAACCACCTGTTGTAATTCGCTGGGTCTGGTGAGTTCTGAGCTACACCAGTGTGAGGAGCAGGTTGCTCATCCTCTGGGAAGAGGATGGGCACTGGCTGTGGATTTAAGAGGAAGTTGCTCTTCAGTTGAGGGGGACTGTGGCAATTGTAGCAGCCTCAACACTGCCATAGCTGAGATCACCAACGCATTATGGACTAGAGATGCAGCCCAAGGCCTCGCGAGTCTGTAACACTCAGCCTATCAGGACCATCTGTTCCCTCTGGATAACTATCTTTGACTATTTGGGCAGAATCACAAGACAATGATGATAGGGAGCAAAAAACTCCCCCCCCCCCCCCCCCCCCCCCCCCATCAGGGAGAAGGGGGGTGGGAAGGGGGGGTGAAATCAAGTGGAGGGGTGGAGTTTGGCCACAAATCCATGTGTGTATCCACTGCACATCCCCAACTGCAGTACCTGTGTCTGTGACCCTTTTTAGTTCAAACTTTCCTGACCTGCTGCTAAAGTCACAACCTGGTGTTGAAGTACATTCCAGGAGCAAGTCCCGAGCTCATCCTCATGAACTTAAATTTTGAAGAACTGGATGTAAGATTTTCTTATATTTTACATTGTTGTGATTTTCTTTCTGTGGACCTATAGATAAGAGACATTAGCATCAAATACACTCAGGACAGGTACAGCACATTAGATGCAAGGTAAAGCTCCCTCTACTTTGCCCAACAAGATGCCACAGCCCCCAACCACAGAAAAGGACCCCCTCAATTTTCTATCCTGTGGTGTCTCTGAGCAAATTTGCTGATTTACAACTAAATTATGATCAGGCCTGGGCCCTTCCTGGTCCACGTAGCTCAGTGACTCCCTGGATAAAATTGCTGGGTGAAACAGCTAATCCACTGGGGGAGTCTAACTCGTGAAGTTTGAGCAGAAACATCAGTTGCTGAAGGAATGGTAGGAAGAAGGATTGTGACCAAGATTTTTGGTGAGGAGGGAGAGGGAGAGGGAAAACTGCCATTCAGAGTTAAAGAGCTTTCCCATGGTGAGGAGAAGAAAAAAATAATACAGTAGCCGGAGGCAGGTGTTGAATGAAGATCAGTCCAGAACACAAGGGGAGGATCTCCCTGCCAGCAGTACCCACAGGTCTGATTGATATTTCTTGACCAGCTGCTAAATTCACAACCTGGTATTGAATTACTTCCCGGGAGTGGATCCTGAGCTCATCCTCATGAACTACGCTTACCAGGAACTGGATGTAAGACATCAATTTTTTTTATAATTCCATTTCATAGTATCATAGTAGGTGCAGCACAGGAGGAGACCATTTGGCCCATCGTGCCCATGCCAGCCCTTTGAAAGAGCTATCCAATTAGTCCCATTCCCCAGCTCTTTCCCCATAGCCCTATAATTTTTTTCCCTTCAAGTATTTATCCAATTCCCTTTTGAAAGTTACTATTGAATCTACTTCCACCGCCCTTTCAGGCAGGGAATTCCACATCATTACAATTCGCTGCATAAAAAAATGTTTCCTCATGTCGCCTCTGGTTCTTTTACCAATCACCTTAAATCTGTGTCCTCTGGTTACTGACCCTTCTGCCACTGGAAACAGTTTCTCCTTATTTACTCTATCAAAACCATTCATGATTTTGAATACCTCTATCAAATCTCCCCTTAACCTTCTCTGTTCTAAGAACAACCCCAGCTTCTCCAATCGCTCCACATAACTGAAGTCCCTCATCCCTGGTACAATTCTAATAAATCTCTTCTGTACCCTCTCTAAGGCCTTGATATCCTTCCTAATGTGTGGTACCCAGAATTGAACACAATACTCCAGCTGAGGCCTAACCAGTGTTATATAAAGGTTTAGCATAACTTCTTTGCTTTTGTACTCTGTGCCTCTATTAATAAAGCCCAGGATCCCATATGCTTTTTTAACAGCCTTTTCAACTTGTCCTGCCACTTTCAAAGATTTGTGCACATATACCCCAGGTCTCTCTGTTCCTGCACCCCCTTTAAAATTGTACCATTTAGTTTATATTGCCTCTCCTCATTCTTCCTACCAAAATCATTCTTCTCTGCGTTAAATTTTATCTGCCATTTGTCTGCGCATTTCACTAGTTAGTCTATGTCTTCCTGAATCTCTTACTATCCTCCACATTATTTACTACATTTCCGACTTTTGTGTCATCTGCAAGCTTTGAAATTATACCCTCTATACCCAAGTCCATGTCATTAATATATATTAAAAAGAGCAGTGCTCCTAATACTGACCCTTGGGGAACATCGCTGTATACTTCCCTCCAGTCGGAAAAACAACCGTTCACCACTACTTTCTGCTTTCTGTCCCTCAGCCAATTTTGTATCCACGCTGCCACTGTTCCTTTAATCCCATGAGCTTTAATTTTGCTAACAAGTCTGTTGTGTGGTACTTTATCAAATACCTTTTGAAAGTCCATATACACATCAACCGTACTATCCTCATCAACCCTCTCCGTTACTTCATCAAAAAAAGTCAAGATAGTTTTATGCTCATTTAAGTGAGTGACACGGTGGGGAATAAAATATATTTCTACTTTTGCAATCCAGTGCCAGCATCATGCATACCCAGGTGGTACAACACTGGTTAAATACAAAGTAAAGCCCCTTCTTCTCTCTTCCATCAGTGTGCCTTAAACCGCACCTCATTAGAAGGGCCTCTATTGCACCTATGTAGCATTTTACCATTTCCCACATCAACCATTCTGTGTCTTCTCTGAGTGAGATTAGCAATTTAGTGTAAGTTTGGGGCAGTTTTGTGCTGTGGGCCCATGCTCACTTGGAACTGTATGGAGACTCCCCAAACTCATTTCACATAGGATTCTTAGAGCCAACAGATGAGAGGCTATCGTCCTCTGGATTAAACCCAGATCCCGAAGGTGAAAGGGCATGGTCTCTGCCTCTGCACCACCCCATAACTACTTAGAAAAACATTTTCTAATTTTATTTTATCTTTATATTTTTTTCCATAATGAAATTCCCCTCAATCCTCCTCTGATGGAGGTGCAGGATGGCGGGAGCTGCTGGCACCATCAGTTTCCTGATCAGCCAGCATCTGAGCCTGAATCCTGTGTCAGTCTTATGGCATTGTATGTGGAATTTGTTCATGCAGCATGCTGTCCATGGACCAGAGCCATCTGATCAGACTCACTAAGGTTGTCTGTCTCCAGGGCATATTGAGCCCACCACATATAACGGTTTGGAAATTCCGATCTCCTGCAGTAACTCCAGGTGTTTATGCTGTTTCTCTGGGGTTTCCTCCAGTCTCCGGCCAAAGTTATGGCAGTAGATCGCGAGAACCCATGTGGAATTTCAGGGCCAGTGCGTTTTTTATTATTGTTAAATTCAGAAATGCCAGCACCCTCCTCTGGATTGTGTGTTACCCAGTGGCATTTTTTGTCCATGTTAGATCCATTTCTTTTACATATGAACATACGTACAAACTAAGAGCAGGAGTAAGCCATTCAGCCCCTCGAGCCTGCTCTGCCATTTGAAAAGATCATGGCTGATCTGATTGTGACCTCAACCCTACTTTCCCGTCTGCCTACTCCTGACTCTCTTGTTAATCAGGAATCTATCTAACTCAGCCTTAAAAATATTCAATGACCCTGCTTCCATCGCTCTCTGGGGAAGGGAGTTCCACAGACTCACGACCCTCTGAGAGAGAAAATTTCTCCTCATCTCCGTCGTAAATGGGAGACCCCTTATTTTTAAACTGTAGCCCCTAGTTCTAGTCTCTCCCACAAGGGGAAACATCCTCTCAGCATCTATCCCTTCTAGTCCCCTCAGGATCTTATATGTTTCAATAAAATCACCTCTCATTCTTCTAAACTCCAGTGTATACAGGCCCAACTTGGCCAACCATTCCTCATAAGATAACCCCCTCATCCCAGGAATCAGTCGAGTGAACCTTCTCTGAACGCCTCCAATGCAATTATGACCTTTCTTAAATAATGAGACCAAAACTGCACTCAGTATTCCAGATGTGGTCTCACCAATGCCGTGTACAACTGTAGCAAAACATCTCTGCTTTTATATTCCATTCCCCTTGTAATAAATGACAATTTCCATTTGCCTTCCTAATCACTTGTTGTACCTGATACTAACTTTTTGTGATTCATGTACTAGGACACCCAGATCGCTCTGTACCTCAGAGTTCTGCAATCTCTCTCCATTTAAATAATATACTGCTTTTCTATTCCTCCTGCCAAAGTGGACAAGTTCACATTTTCCCACATTATACTCCATCTGCCAAATTTTTGCCCACTCGTTTAACCTATCTAGATCCTATTTAAATGTTTTTCTCAGGATGTGACAAAGCTGCATATATTGCTCATCCCTAGTTGCCCTGAGAAGTTGGAGGTGGGCCTTCTCCTTGAACCACTGCAGTTCTTCTGTTCATGTGCTCCCCCAACTCCACCGCTGTGTTAAGTAGCAAATTCCAGGATTTTGACCCAGCGACATTGAAGGAACAGCGATTATATGTTCATCAGGATGTTGTGTGAGTTGGAGGGGATGGTGCTCTCATCATCCTGCTGTTGTTGGTGGTAGAGGTTACATGGGTGGGAGGTGTGGTTGAAGCAAGCTTGGTGAGTTGCTGCAGTGCATCATTTAGATTGTACATAACGCCGCCACAGTGCACCAGTGGTAGATATTGAGTCCAGTGGGCACCATTCAAGTAAACTTCTCTGTCTAGGACGGTGTTGAGCTTCTTGAGTTTTGTTGCAGCTGTGCCTATCCAGATGAATGGTGAGTATTCCAATCCTGAATAGAGATTTATAGATGGAGGAGAGGCTTTGAGGGGTCAGAAAGTGAGCCACTTCTCACAGAGTACCAAGCCTCTGCACTGCTCTTGTAGCTGTGATGTTGATACGGCTGGTCCAGGTAGGCTCCTGGTCAGATGTGACCCCATGATGTTGATGGTGGGGGACTTGACAATGGTGGTGTTGTTGAGGATCGGGGGAGGTGTTTGGGCCCGTTCCTGTTGAATATGGTCATTGTCTGCACTCATGTGGTACGTATATTAGCAACTTGGCAACCCAAGCCTGGATGTTATCTATATGTCAGCTGGTGTGGGCTGCTTTACTATTGAAACATTAAAATCACCAACACACAGCCCCACTCTTTTTTAATGACCTGTGAAGGAGGCCAGGTCATTGATAAAACTGCTGAAGACGGCTGGGTCCAGGAAGTTGCCCTGAAGAACTCTGGCAGTGTCCTGAGGCTACAATGATTGGCCTCCAAGAACCATGTCCTGTGTGTCAGGTATGACTTAGACCACTGGTGGGCTTTCCCATGAGCTCCATTGAATCCATTTTTGCTAGGACTCCTTGGTGTCATACAGAGTCAAACGTTGCCTTGATACTTATTTAAAATGTTTAGACTCAAGAAGTCTTTTGCTTTCCCCATGTTGCTCCCATCCTGAAGATACTGAATCGATCTGGGGTATGGAGCTAGAACAATGGTTGCTTTCTGGTGTAAACCCAAGTGTCCATTGTTGATATGTGAGCCTTTCATTGGGTTTTGGAAGGCTATTGATTATGCGGACATCACATCCAAATGTCTTGCTCACTCACTCACTCACACACACACACACACACACACAGTGGTCACTGGATAGCAAACAGCTGTGGTATCCCGGGCTGACTGTCTTCTCTGCTCTGCCCCACCCCCAAAACCTCAGGAGTGCTGAGGCTAATTGCAGTGCCTCTACATCTGCTGTAGCAGAGATCAGCTAGCTCAGCAAAGACCCATGATTGTATCTGGGACCACCTTGGTTTGTATGGCTCATTCTACACATCAGCAGTACATTTACCCCATTGTGTTTGATTTGTTTCCTTTATATTATGACTCTGTCAATCCCCAATTTCACTTGTAACTCTAATCTTTAACTTCTTGTCTCCAAAGCGAGTTAACCTTATGCCAATAACAAGGAAAGATATCAATGAATTACTGCAGAAACTGGGATTTTACAAGAAGGAGACCCTGAACGCCGAAGTGCCAATGAAATTCTACTTTGCGCCAATGGTAGGCAGACCCATCAGGCAGTTTGACTCCCTTGTGGGAGAAACCCTTCAAGAGGATGAGAGTGAGGAGTCGGAAGAGTCAGATGAGTTGAATGAAGATCTATAGACAAATGGTTGAAATGTTACCTCTGTGGCCCCTAATTGACGGGTCTTGACTTGGTTTTAGGCCTTGCCTTTCCTGTGATCACATTGCTGCTCATCAGCCATGCATCTGTTTATTATCAACACCATCGTTTTTTGGGTTTTGTTTAACTCCCTGCTAACTGTGGGGACAAAACCTGATTGGCCCACTAGTGAGCAAATAGACGGGGAATGTGGGCAGGCGAGTTTGGGGAGAAATTCAAATAACATCATCCCGACTCACAGGTCTGTTGCATGTTTTACATCTGAGGCTCACTGGGTCTGTTGTAGCCTGAATCCCGCAGATGGCCCCCTACAGCCTATCTGATGAGGTATGTTAGAAAATGAACGGAGTGTTGATGGTAAAGAGAACTGGTGTACCTAGAGCAGGCCAGACTAAGGAACTGAGGTCAGCCGACATCACCAGAGGACAAGCTGATTGGACCCAAAGAGTCTTCCTCACACGAATAATGAAGGATACCGTGCACCATGTGACTGGGTCTCAGGCCTTGCTATTGACACTCAAAAAACCCCACGTTGGTTCACTGTGTGGCTCGGTTGGTAAATGTGCTGCTCGGTGCGATACTGACCAGGAAGGTACCAGGTACCATCCCTGGTCTGTGCTGAGTTAGCTGATCGCAGCCAGGGTGGCGGTGGGGGGGTTCAATGGCTCTGGTTTAGGGAAGGGAAAATCAAACTGACTTCCTGCTCCTGACCACTATCCTGGAAAATGTACAAGTCTGTACATTGGGTGAGGACAGGAGTGGGCTGGACAGTGATGCCCCACATGGTTGCATAGACACCTGACACTGTCTAAGCTCACACATGAAGAATGGCCACTTTGGGGAGGTCTGGGAAGGTATCCATGAAACTGTACCACAGCAGGAGGGAGTGCCTCTATAAGAGGAAGGGAGAAAACTTGGCTGGAAAATTAAAGCTGTGATTATCCTAATAAGGGTTTGTCTGTTAGACCCACACAGTAATGTGAATGGTTGGGTTTACTTTCTTTTTATGAGAGTGTTTGATCATATTTGAGCCCCATTGCCTCATTTACCTGGCCCAATGCCAGCAGCTATTGGTTCTATATCCAGTCAGCAGGGAGCACTGGAAACTGATTTTTTATGTATCAGTTTCCAGTATATATATATATATATATTTGTTTCTCATGCCCCCATTCCCAGCCTTTCTTCATGTGTGAATGTAGAAGAGGCAGTAAAGAATCACGGCTGCCAGCAGGCTGAGTGACTGACTGACTCCTCCGTACAGGGAGTGAAGTGTGTTTAATACTAGAGCAGCTCCAGTTATTGGCAAAGGTGTCTTGTATTGTAGACGAGTCTATTGTGCATCACTTTGTTCCCGATGGCTGTGGGAGGTGGGCGATACTGGACAGAGGAGTGTGGCATTGCTTCAACTACTCACCAGGCCAGCAGCCATGTTTCATTTTTTGCCTCCACTGTCGGCACGCTTGCTTTTTTTATACCAGAGGCGGTGACGGGAAAGCATCAGCTGTGGTCGTGCTGACTCTGACTCTGGGTTTTAAACTTCAGTGCTGCCTTGGGTGTTCCTTTAAGGGGAGGGAAAAAGTAAAATTTAAAAATAAAAATCGGTAACTTTGTGTTATCAAATTTAGCTCATTGGCTGCAGCGGAAACACTAACATGAGGTGATGTACCCACCAAACTGAATGTCACTGTCAGCTGACCTCTCTATTGCTGCAGAGGGCAATTCATACAGTCCGGCTGCACATATCCATCATTCTGTATTTTGGGAGTAAGGGGAACAAATAATTTTTAACATTGTACCTTACAAATGAAAGCACGTTGGATTAAAATGCAATGTTTTCAGACCTGCACAGTTCAGCCTAAAGATGCCCAGATCAACAAACGTGAGGCAGAGAGACGCTGGACAGGTGTTCTTTGCGCACGAGCGCCTCGAGTCTCGGAGGGAATTAAATGAAGCGCTCAGCTGAAAGGCAACCAGGCTGAGAGCGGAGGTGAAACATTCCTGGGGGCAGAGGATGCCGTGTGCTGGGGGCATCACCAGTCCCATCATTGTTTGATGTCATTTTCTTCTCCTGGTTTGTAATAAAATTCAACAGTTAATACACAAAACAGTCTGTGTGGGTTCATCTCTTGTGGACGTGGGGCCTGGGTCAGTGACTGGAATGTGAATTTTGGGTAGGTGAGTGAGGGCGAATAGGGAGACACAGCTGAAACACTAAGTTTCCCACGGGAGGCTATTTGACTGTAGGGGCATCACAGCTAAGCCAGATTCTGTACTCACATCCTTAAATGCACACTTTCCAGCAGAACTTACTGGATAGCGATCAGCAGCAGAAACCCAGGGATGCCAAAGCCAATTGTAGTTCCCCAACTCACCCAGCATAGTCCAGGGATTGAACCTGGTGCCTTCCTAGCCTGTACTGCTCTGCACCACACTGGCTGCTGCATGTACCCACTGAGGTCCTGCGAAGGGTATAGTTGATGAAATTGTCCATCGTTGGTTTTGCACTGCATACGATGTTGGTCATTTACTTCGGTGGATATTATAATGCAGGGTCCAGTCCGCAACTGAGTGATGCATTTTTAAGGGGTGCCTGTGGGTGACGCCCTCCATTCCTCATGTGAGGAGTTTTCAGTTTTATTCTGTGTTTCTGGGGTGAGAAGAAGGGCAATGCCAGGTGGGCCAGTGACCTTATGCTGTTCCAGTGCACCACCTAGTGGCTGGTCATAGAACAGTGCTGGCAGAGGTCTGGGACCAGAGGCTCAGCTGTGAAAAACATGGGGTAAAACCAAATACATTGCTTTAAAGATCCAACCTGGCACACGCCAGGCACCAGCAGAAGACTCGCTTGTGTCTAGTGCTGCACAACTGAAAACATAAACATGGTTTAGGATCAGAAAAGGCTCAAGAAGCCTGGACATTTTTAGTAAATCAACTGCAAATATGCACCTTCTCACCATGTCTCAATTCCTTCTCGCCAGATAACTGATAGTCTTATAAAGCAATTTATACTGTCTGCTTCCGGGGCCTTCTCTGGTAATTTATTGCACAGGACTATCGCCCTTTGAATGAAAGTCATGCCTGTCATCTTACTAACTTCAGCCCCTAATTTGCCTGTATTACGATCCCAGTGGTTTCGCCGGGACCGCGCTGACTGTGCCCTCCAGCACTGACCCTGCTGGGGTTTGTGGGGTCAGTGGGAGGTCACTTCATTAGCATGGAATAGACGGCCACAAGCTCGTCTCTGGCACTTGCCTTCCCTATGCCAATGGAAAATTCAGTTTCTACCCACCATCGGGGGGGTGGTTTGTCCAAGCCCCCCCCAACCCTGGCACTGATCTGATCAGCCCCCTGGGCAAGGAGGCCAATGTGGCTGCATTTAAAAAAAAAACATTCTTTGGAGGTCCTAGCTGCTTATTCCCCTGCCCTGAAAACACAAAGACCCTGTGCATTAACAATCCTTGATTCACCCTTCACCACTTCCTTAATCCTGCATTAAAGAACATTGAAACCATTCAGCCAACTTCTATATCAATGACATACTGACAATGCAGCTTCAGAAGCTGCTATAAAAGCACATCGCAGACCAAAGTGACAAAGGTGACCTCAGCAGACTGGTGGAAGGCTGCTGTTGGGAACTTTGCGATGCTCGTGGTTGGTGATTCCTGGGGGCTCGAGCCTGTGAGAGCCCGGCTGCAGACTGCTGCACCACGGCTGCTGACCTGCTGGCACCATAATTGAGAGGGTGGTGACGGAGTTGACATCCTGAGAGAGGGCAACATGTACTGCTCCCATTCCTGTGGGGCCGAGGCTCCATCACTTTTGCTGATCTGCGACAGAACAGATTGCAGAAGCTGGGTGAATCCTTGAAAGCCCATATCTGTCCAGGTGGGCACCTGTCTCTCCAAAGTGGGGTCTAGAGACTGCATGGCAGCTACTTGAGCTTCCACCAAAGCTGCAAAGGCTGGTAACATTGACTCCTTTTGTGAGGGCCCAGCTGCAACGTCCCTGGAGATGGCCACACGCACCAAGACAGAGTGGGTCCCAGACCTCTGCCAGCGCTGTTCTACAACCAGCCACTAGGTGGTGTATGGGTGCAGTTTCGTGGATAGACTGGAGAAGCTGGGATTGTTCTCCTTCGAGCAGAGAAGGTTGAGAGGAGATTTGATAGCGGTGTTCAAAACCATGAAGGGTCTAGACAAAGTAAATAAAGAAAAACTGTTCCCGTTCACGAACCAGAGGACACAGGTTTAAGGTGATTGGCAAAAGAACCAAAGGCGACATGAGGAAAAACTTTTTTACACATCAAGTGGTTAGGATCTGGAATTCACTGCCTGAAAGGATGGTGGAAGCAGAGGCAATTGTGGCTTTCAAAAAGGAATTAGATAGGTACCTTTTTTTTATTTGTTCATGGGATGTGGGCGTTGCTGGCAATACCAGCATTTATTGCCCATCCCTAATTGCCCTTGAGAAGGTGGTGATGAGCCACCTTCTTGAACTGCTGCAGTCCGTGTGGTGAAGGTTTTCCCACAGTGCTGTTAAGGAGTTCCAGGATTTTGACCCAGCGACGATGAAGAAAAGGTGATATATTTCCAAGTCAGGATGGTGTGCGACTTGGAGGGGAACGTGCAGGTGGTGTTGTTCCCATGTGCCTGCTGCCCTTGTCCTTCTAGGTGGTAGAGGTCGAGGGTTTGGGAGGTGCTGTTGAAGGAGAAAAATTTGCAGGGATACGGGGAAAGAGCCGGGGAGAGGGACTAGCCAGATTGCTCTTGCAGAGAGCCGGTGTAGGCTCAGTGGGCCGAATGGCCTCCTTCTGTGCCGTAACCAGTCTATGATTCTATAGGCTTGTCAGCAAAATTGAAGCCCATGGAATAAAAGGGGCAGTGGCAGCATGGATACGAAATTGGCTAAATGACAGGAAACAGAGATTGGTGGTGAACAGATGTTAATCAGTCTGGAGGAAGGTATACAGTGGTGTTCCCCAGGAGTCGGTACTAGGACCACTGCTTTTTTTGATATATATTAATGACTTGGACATCAGTGTACAGGGCACAATTTCAAAATTTGCAGATGACACAAAACTTGGAAGTGTTGTAAACAGTGAGAAGGATAGTAATAGACTTTAAGAGGACATAGACAGGTTGGTGGAATGGGCAGACACGTGGCAAATGAAATTTAAAGCAGAGAAGTGCAAAGTGATACATTTTGGCAGGAAGAACAAGGAGAGGCAATATAAATTAAATGGCACAATTCTAAAGTGGGTTCAGGAACAGAGAGATCTGGGGGTCTTTGCACACAAATCTTTGAAGGTGGCAGAACAGGTTGAGAAAGTGGTTAAAAAAGGATACGGGATGGTGGGCTTTATAAATAGAGGCATAGAGTACAAAAGCAAGGAAGTTATGTTGAACCTTTATGAAACACTGGTTCGGCCACAACTGGAGTATTGTGTCCAATTCTGGGCACTGCACTTTAGGAAGGATATGAAGGACTGGGGGGGGGGGGGGGAGTGGGGGTGCAGAAAAGATTTACTAGAATGATTCCAGGATGAGGGACTTCAGTTACAAGGATAGACTGGAGAATTTGGGGTTGTTCTCCTTGGAGCAGAGAAGGTTGAGAGGAGATTTGATAGAGGTGTTCAAGATCATAAAGGGTTTAGATAAAGTAAATAAAGAAAAACTGTTCCAATTGGCGGAAGGGTCGAGAATCAGAGGACACAGATTTAAGGTGATTGGCAAAAGAACCAAAGGCAACATGAGGAAAAACTTTTTTACGCAGCAAGTACTTATGATTTGGAATGCACTGCCTGAAAGGGTGGTGGAGGCAGATTGTATCATGGCTTTCAAAAAGGAATTGGATAAATACTTGAAGGGAAAAAATTTGCAGGGCTACAGGGAAAGAGCGGGGGAATGGGACTAACTGGATTGCTCTTACAAAGAGATGGCATGGGCTCGATGGGTCGAATGGCCTCCTTCTGTGCTGTGACCATTCTATGATTCTACGTGGGGTGCTAATGTCTATGCTGGTGCTTGGGAGGGATGGAGCAAATGGTGGTGCATCCTCAGGAGGATTGTCCTCCACAGAGGTATCTTCTGCAGGAGGTTCTTGCTGCTGGGAATAACCTAGAGAAAAAAGAAAAGGGGCAAGAGTTAGGATCGCACTGAGAGCCTGGGCGTTAGCAGGTGACAGCCTTCACAATGCAGCTTGAAGTTGTGAAGCTTGCTGAATCTCTGCTGAGGTAAATGAAGGGTTACAAGTAATAGGCAGACACCCTGCTCAGACACCAGCCTCACCTTTCCTGATGCTCATGGCTTTGTCTGCACCACTAATCTCCAGGGCTCCCTGCTCTGATTGGGTGAGTGCTATAATGTTAGGTCCAGACCCCTGTCCGTCCGATTTCCGCCCTGAGGTAAAAATGGGATTTAAATTGTTACTGAGTATTTTATTGGATTGTGGCAGTGCTTTGCAAACAATCACCACTGTAGGGCGCTCGGTGACTGCAGTAATATTTTACTTTTTAGTTCATTGCTGCCACCCAGTGATAAAGAGGAGTCAGTGCTTCATTCTCCTAAACTAAAGAGTTTTAAATGTGTATGGGCACTGATAGTGTTTACCATGAACAGTTCAAATATTTATGCTGTAACACCACGGAATCCCAGAAAAAGCAGATCAGCCCACAACATTGTTTCAAGTCAGGAATGAAAAGTGAACTAAGTGAACTAACTTTGAAGTTTAAAGTTTATATAAAATACATCTGCAGTTGTTTATATTTATATATGAGTATTTTCTGCTAAATTGACTTGTAATATAATTTATTAAGTTAGCATATGGAGAGCATGATAATACAATTTATGCCATCAATTGGAATAACATGTAGCACGGAGTAGGTTACATGCTGTAACACATCCAGGGGTCGAGATGATATTTTTAAAAAACTGTAAATGTTGAAAATCTAAAATAAAAATAGAAAATCCTGGAAATATGCAGCAGGTTCGCCTGGAACTGAAAAGAGAAAAGACAGTTAAATGTTTTGGGTAGTTATCCTTTGTCAGAATTCATTATTTCAGTTTATCAAGGAGATCCGTTACTATCACAGGGTGGGGTTAACGTTCTTAATAAGATCTGGGAGTATAACAACTTGTGGCTTGGTAACACACCGGGTGCTGCATTTACCCACTAAACTTTTTCAGGTTCATTTTACTGTTTTCAATTCTTTGACAGCAAGGTTCCCATGATGGAAGGTTTACAGCCTTATATTGTACTGGCTGGGACAGCAGAGCATTTATATATGTAAAAAATTATAGAATCATAGAAAGGTTACAGCATGGAAGGAGGCCATTCCAGCCTATCAAGTCCGTGCCAGCTCTGTGCAAGAACAATTCAGCTAGTCCCACTCCCCCGCTCTATCTCCGTAGCCCTGCAATTTTTTTCCTTTAAAGTACTTATCCAATTCCCTTTTGAAAGCCATGATTGAATCTGCCTCCACCACCTGCCCTGGCAGTGCATTCCAGATCCTCACCACTTGCTCTGTGAAAAAGTTTTTCCTCATGTCATCTTTGGTTCTTTTGCCAATCACCTTAAATCTATGTCCTCTGGTTCTTGACCCTTCCGCCAATGGGAACAGTTTCTCTCTATCTACTCTGTCTAGACCCTTCATGATTTTGAATACCTCTATCAAATCTCCTCTCAACTTTCTCTGTTCCAAGAAGAACAACCCCAGCTTCTCCAGTCTATCTATATAACTAAAGTCCCTCATCCCTGGAATCATTCTCAAAAATCTCTTCTGCACCCTCTCTAAGGCCATCACATCTTTTCTAAAGTGCCCAGAACTGGACACAATACTCCAGTTATGGCCGAACCAGTGTTTTATAAAGGTTCATCATGACTTCCTTACTTTTGTACTCTTTGCCTCTATTTATAAAGCCCAGGATCCCGCATGCTTTTATAAAACGCTTTCTCAACCTGCCCCACCACCTTCAACAATGTGTATACATATACACCCAGATCTCTCTGTTCCTGTACCCCTTTTAGAATTGTGTCCACACCCCCATATCTAAGAATGTTTGGAAGATTATGGCCAGTACCGCAGCAATTTCCACCCTTACTTCCCTCGGCAACCTAGGATGCATTCCATCCGGACCGGGTGATTTATCTACTTTAAGTACAGCCATCCTTTCTAGTACCTCCTTTTTATCAATTTTTAGACCATCCAGTATCTCAACTACATCTTCCTTTACTGAGACTCTGGTAGCAGCTTCTTCCTTGGTAAAGACAGATGCAAAGTACTCATTTAGTACCTCGGCCATGCCCTCTGCTTCCAAGAGCTTTGGTAACCCGCGCCAGTTTGACGGTCTGTGTCCGCAGACCCTCCATGATGGCGGCTGCTGTGAAAAAACAGCATTTCTTGGAAGGACAGGCTCCCAGGGACAGTATCCTCAGGTCCGTGTGGAATTTATGGATGACAGCAACCGATCCATCATTCGAAATGTGAAAGGACCAGTCCGTGAGGGACACGTGCTCACACTTTTGGAGTCTGGGCGTGAAGCAAGACGATTACGATAACAGGTCATTTTAATTAAGATCTACATAACCGATGCTAACTGAAGACACCCCACTAAATCCATGAGTAGATCTCCTTTTTGGTCCCTAATTAGCCCCACCCATCCACTTACTACCCGTTTACTGTTTACATGCCTATAGAAGACTTTTGGATTCCCTTTTATGTTGGCCGCTAGTCTATTCTCATACTCTCTCATTGCCCCTCTTATTTCCTTTTTCACTTCCCCTCTGAAGTTTCTATATTCAGCCTGGTTCTCACTTGTGTTATCAACCTGATAACTGTCATAAGCTCCTTTTTTTCTACTTTATCTCACTTTCTATCTCTTTTGTCATCCAGGGAGCTCTGGCTTTAGTTGCCTGATCTTTCTCCCTCGTGGGAATGTACCTAGACTGTGCCCGAACCATCTCCTCCTTAAAGGCCACCCATTGTTCAATTGCAGTTTTGTCTGCCAATCTTTGATTCCAGTTTACCTGGGCCAGACCTGTTCTCATCCTACTGAAATTGGCCCTCCTCCAATTGAGTATTTTTACTTTAGAGTGGTCCATGTCCTTTTCCATAGCTATTCTAAAGCTTACGATACTAAGATCGCTGTTCCCTAAATGTTCCCCCATTAACACTTGCTCTACTTGGCCCGCCTCATTCCCTAGAACCAAATCCAGCAATGCCTCCTTCTTCGTTGGGCTGGAAACATACTGGTCAAGAAAGTTCTCCTGAACACACATCAAAAATTCCTCTGCCTCTTTGCCCCTTATATTATTACTTTCCTAGTCTATATTAGGATAGTTGAAGTCCCCCGTTATCACTACTCTATGGCTTTTGCCCACTCTGTAATTTCCCTGCAAATTTGTTCCTCTATATCCTTCCCACAAGTTGGTGGTCTATAGAATACACCCAGTAGTGTAATGGCACCTCTATGTTTCTTAACTCTAACCAAATAGATTCTGTCCTTGACCTCTGCAGGACATCCTTTCTCTCCAGCACTGCAATATTCTCCTTAATCAATACTGCCACCCCCTCTCCTTTCTTTCCTTCCCTATCTTTCCTGAACACCTTGTACCCAGGAATATTTAGTACCCAACCCTTGCCCTTTTTTGAGCCAGGTCTCCGTTATCGCCACATCATCATATTCCCATGTGGCTAATTGCGCCTGCAGCTCTCAAATCTTATTTACCACACTTCGTGCGTTTACACACATGCGCTGTAAACCAATCTTAGACTTTCTTGTACTCTCTCTTAGTCTGATCCCATCTGATATTATTTTTTATTTGAGTGCTATCTTTCTCTCGCAATCCTTTGTGCCCCTTGTTTCTCCATTCCAATACTACATCCTTGTGCCCACCCCCCTGCCAAATTAGTTTACCCCCCCACCCCCCAACTAGCGAACCTCCCCGCGATGACATTGGTCCCAGCTCCATTGAGGTGCAACCCATCTGGCCTGTACAGGTCCCACCTCCCCCAGAACTGGTCCTAATGCCCCAGGAATCTAAAGCCCTCCCTCCTGCACCATCTCTCCAGCCACACATTCATCTGTTCTATCCTTCCATTTCTATACTCGCTAGCGCGTGGCACCGGGAGTAATCCGGAGATTATTACCTTAAGATCCTGCTTATTAATCTCTTTCCTAACTCCTTAAGGTCTGCCTGCAGGACCTCATCCCTCTTTCTACCTATATCATTGGTGCCGATATGGACCACGACCGCTGGCTGTTCACCCTCCCCCTCCAGAACGTTCTGCAGCCACTCAGTGACATCCTTGACCCTGGCACCAGGGACGCAACATACCATCCTGGAATCACGTCTGTGGCTGCAGTAACACCTGTCTGTTCCCCTAACTATTGAATCCCCAATCACTATTGCTGTCCTGACCTTTCTGCTCACCCCTGTACAGCTGAGCCACCCATGGAGCGGTGGACTTGGCTCTGGCTGCACTCCTCAGAGGAACCTCTGTCCCTCACCAGCATTCAGAACAAAATTATTTTATCATTTTAATTTTCCCCCAATTTTCTCCCCTCTTAACCTAATGGTACTGATGTATAGTTCCACGGGCCATGGCTGTGCTTCAGTAACATTATTCATGGTGAGTTTGTGACCATCGCCAAGTTATTTGACCATTGGCATATCACAGCACAGCCCCATCCTATTCGCATGTGATATGTATACGGTGCACTTTTCAGCAGGGGTTACTGGATCAAGAGACAGAACCCTTGGCTGATTTTCTCCCTCCCTACCTGAGGAACACTGAGACCAATTTAATCATCTGACTGAGGATTGAATCTGGGACCTTCGGGTCTGTGTTGCTCAGTAGCACTCCAGGTGGTGCATTTACTCGCTATACCATTGAACATCATTTGGTTCTAACGTCCATTAATGGAGTTTTTGCCACAAACTGGAGTCTAAAGCCTCCTGAACTGTACAACTTGCTAGAATGCTTACATTCTAGCAGGAGAGTCTACTGTCAAGTGCTCCTAGTCCAGGCCAGCATTCCTCCTGGTGTTCTGGCCACCATTGCACTTTTGACCATTGCCAATAAGAGATTATCTGCTCATCTATTTGAATGTTTGTGGAACTTTGCTGGGTGGAAACTGACTGCTGTGTTTACCTGCATAACAGTGAAAGCATTTTAAAAATAATCCATTGGTTGTAAAGTGCTTTAGAATTGGCATTGTGGACAGTGAAGAAGGTTATCTAGGATTGCAACGGGATCTTGATAAATTGGGCCAGTGGGCCGATGAATGGCAGATGGAGTTTAATTTAGATAAATGAGAGGTGATGCATTTTGGTAGATCGAATCGGGCCAGGACCTACTCCGTTAATGGTAGGGTGTTGGGGAGAGTTATAGAACAAAGAGATCTAGGAGTACAGGTTCATAGCTCCTTGAAAGTGGAGTCACAGGTGGATAGGGTGGTGAAGAAGGCATTCGGCATGCTTGGTTTCATTGGTCAGAACATTGAATACAGGAGTTAGGATGTCTTGTTGAAGTTGTACAAGACATTAGTAAGGCCACACTTGGAATACTGTGTACAGTTCTGGTCACCCTATTATAGAAAGGATATTATTAAACTAGAAAGAGTGCAGAAAAGATTTACTAGGATGCTACCGGGACTTGATGGTTTGACTTATAGGGAGAGGTTAGATAGACTGGGACTTTTTTCCCTGGAGAGTAGGAGGTTAAGGGGTGATCTTATAGAAGTCTATAAAATAATGAGGGGCATAGATAAGGTAGATAGTCAAAATCTTTTCCCAAAGGTAGGGGAGTCTATAACGAGGGGGCATAGATTTAAGGTGAGAGGGGAGAGATACAAAAGGGTCCAGAGGGGCAATTTTTTCACTCAAAGGGTGGTGAGTGTCTGGAACGAGCTGCCAGAGGCAGTAGTAGAGGCGGGTACAATTTTGTCTTTTAAAAAGCATTTGGACAGTTACATGGGTAAGATGGGTATAGAGGGATATGGGCCAAGTGCAGGCAATTGGGACTAGCTTAGTGGTATAAACTGGGCAACATGGACATGTTGGGCCGAAGGGCCTGTTTCCATGTTGTAACTTCTATGATTCTATGAATTGGTCCAGGGATGTAATAAGGTGTTCTTTAACGGCAAAGGCTTTTCTTTCTTTCTTCCCTAATGTTTGTATCATCAGGGAAGGTATTTAGGAGAGGAGCAAAAGGACATAGGACAAGTAACTTTAGGCAAGGCAGGAGTAATTGAGACCTGGGAGCAGATCATACACTTGCCTGCTCAGCCATGGAGAGAGGGGGGAGGGCTTTAAGGGGCAAAAGAACCTAAAGATGAGGGAAGCAAACAACTTGAATGGGATAAAGAAGTAAAACTAGAACAATTTTGTTTGTAAATATAGTTTTATTTTGTGCTTTAGTGCATATCTGTATATACTGTGTAAAACAAACAAATTACAAAATGCATACTGAAACACTTTGACTGTATTACAATGGTGCAGCGGCCTGAAAAAGACACAACAGCTACATTGAAGGTAAAACCAGGCCTATCCCACACATACCTCAATGCTAGTGCAAGCAGGATTAGTCATATTGTGAGCTCTTTTTTAAAAAACTTAAATGAAGATATAATCTGAGGGAAAAACTCAAAAGGAGGAAAGAGTTATGTGTGCCTGCTCCACAAATTACAAAGGGAATTGACTTCAAGTTTTGTGTAAAGCAGCGTGTGTTTGTGTGTGCACTGCACCAGTAATCTGAGTGTAGATTGAGGGGCACTGGTGAGACCTTAAATTGAGTTCATCATCCCCTAGTAAACCAGCTGACCTTTAGTTCTCTGGGTTTTGTTGCTGATGATCAACTATCTGAAATAAATGAGTGAGTCCCTAACAAGTGAGGAAGGTGCACCAGGTGACATCCTGGGGTAAATTTTAACCCCGTGAACGGGTGGGTTGGGAGCGGGTGAGAAGGTAAATGCTGTAAAAAACTAAAACCTGACCTAACTCGCCTCCAACCTGCCCACTTCTGGTTTTAACGGAGGCAGGTCGAGGGGTGGGCAACCAACCCGCTCTCAGGAGACGGGTCGGTCAGTGAAATCTTTTAAGGAGATTGCTGGCCTCCATTCTGACAGGTTTTTTATTCTACTCCTGGGGGCCGGGATTCCTGGGCCTTCGGCTTCAAGCCACGTAAGGAGGTGAGAAGGCCCGGATTGGCAGGTAAGTGCCTTAATTGCACTGCTTGTAGGCCAGGAGGAGCAGGAGTGCTTCCCCCAAGCCCAACAAGTCTACCTGTTGAAATCCCATACACGTGGTTGATCGACCCTCCCCTCACAACTCTGACCCCCCGATGACTCCTGTCCCCCTAATAACTCCCTCTGATGATCGACCCCCCCATGACCCCCCCCCCCCCCCCGATGACCGACTCCCGCCCCGATCTAAGACTTACCCGCTGGCGTCCGCTCCCTAGCTCTTCTCCCGTCTGACTGACAGCCAGCCTGTCAATCTGGCTGGCCTGTCGCGCAGGAAACGTACAAAAACAAATTAAAAGATGTCCTTACATCAAAATCGTAAGGACGTCCGGGAAACCTGTACTTCCGGGTTTCCAGTCAGGAATTCTCACCCCCCTCCCCCAGCCCTCTTCCCGGCTCCTGGTGAAAATTTACCCCTGTGTCAGTCAGAATCTTCACATAAATTTGTTTGACCAGATCATAAGCAATGATTCAATACTGGAGAGCATAGTGGATGATAATGTAATAATGTACCTGTATCTAACCCATGTTATATACCTGACCTGGGAATGCTTGACATTAGGACCAGGTGCAAAGAATGGAGTATGTCCAATCTCCAACACTAACATCCCTCACCCTGATGAACAAAAAATATTTAAAAATAATGAAAAATCTAAATTATCTTCCTGCAGCCGGTTTGCCTGGGACGGTCAAAGTGGCTGTCATGCCAACACACCACCAATGCAGTTCCAAAGAAAATTCCCGATTACCCAGCATTACCTAAATAATTTTTTTTTGTTTGTGTATTGCTTTCTTATCTGTTCAGTTTACATTGTGTGTTGGGCCGGCCAGAGGCAATGGGATATCACAGTTTTAAGAGCTGGAGTAGGGTGACTAACTAAATCCCTGCCTGAGGTGATTGGGTGGGATTAGTGCAGTCAGTGTGCAGGCTTGCCTATAAATTGGACATTTTACCAGCCAAATGGGATCTGAAAATATTGGATTAGTGAACAGTTTTCAAGCAAACATTAGCCAGGATTCATTTTATTACAAAACGGAATGGGTCCATGACCCGAGAACATCGTACATCAGAGTGCACTGCACATAGTTATGTAATAATGTGGTAGTGCATTTCTTTCTTGTATATTTCAATTTGAAGCCTTTGCTTTTCTTTTACAAGGAAATGAAGAACTATTGGCACAAGCTTTAAAATTAATTATGCAGTGGAGCAGGTACTGTACCCGTCTTTCAGAACACAGTATACAAATCCGCCAGTTTGTGCATATGCACCTCTGTGCCATGGATTTATAAGCTGCCTTCAGAGAGTTGGGCCTAGAACTCTTTCTCCTTCATACACTCCAGGTACATTGGCAACCTCCAGCAGGTCATCATCTTCCTTACAACAATGATTATCCTCCATGTACCGATGAACTAAAATTCCTGGTTTCAAAAAGGAATACCTTTAAATGGCCTCAGTGTTCACTGACAGTGGCACAGGTAATCGATCGATCGGTCACAACTCGTCTGACACCAACAGCAGAGCTGCCTTCAAAACTCATATCCTAAATTTCCAAATTCCCATTTAATCCCAGGATTAATCCCAGCCTCTCCTTGTAACCTGTTCGTCACTCTTTATCAGCAGAATGTAGGTGTCACTGTCTAGGTGGAAATGGACATGGTCACCACTGAAAAGTTGCCAGCAAGGTTATCTGGTGTATGCGCCTGGTGCAATTATATTATCCAACATGTCTACAGAAAAAAAAAATCAGAAGTGTTTTTAAAAAAAATAGTACGGCCCAAGTTCTTGCTGCACTGCAAATGTTCCCAAACACCAATATGGCAGCTACAAAACTATTTTCAAAGGAGGGCGAAAAGAACTAAGTATTGGAAATCATAAATATAAATAGAAAATGCACAGCATGGTCAGTCAGCATCTGAAAGAGAAAGATAAGTTGAAGGGTCACACCTGAACCTTTGAAGAACATACCCAAAATGTTAGCCTCTCTGTCTCTAAGATGCTAATTAACATGTGTTTCTAGCATTTTCTACTTTTATTTCAAATAAACCTGCCCAAAATGCCTATAAAAGAGGCAGTATGGACCTTATTTGGCAGTTTTTAGCTAATGTGTGGAGAGAGATAAATGCAGCATCAGTAAGCTCTACACTGAAGGCAATTTTACACTTGAAGTTGGGCTCTTGGGTTAGCAGTGTTCAGAGATCCTGACTTTGTGTGCCACTCACCTTCGATAAAGTGGGTTGATGCGGCTGCTCCAAATTAAGGCCTGTGAGGCAACTTTTAAATGTGGACCTGCATTTTGCACATGTTTGTGATTTTCGTGGCTATGCATGCTATTATAAGCCAGCTTTTTAAATTTCCCCAAGGGTTGAACCCTGCAGGCAGGAGGTCTCATACATCAATTTGAATACAATTTGATTTAGCAGTGTCCTAAAATTGACAAGGAGCTGGGGATGTCCTCTTGCATGGTTGTGACACAATGTGCCCATAGCAGGTTAAAACATCAGGGGCTCGAATTTAGCAGGCCTGCGGGTTCCCAGCGGGTGGTCCTCCGGGAGCGTCGAAAACGCGGACGGGTAATTGTGTGCGTCCCCCACGCGATCGCGGGATAATTGGACCCATTAAGGCCTGCTTCCGGGTTCTGCGCTCCCCAGCTGCGTGCCGGCCGGCTGCGCATGCGCAGTACCGTCGACGCGATGTAGGAGCTCCAGTTAAAGGGGCAGTCTCCCAAAGCCCCTCCTGTTGCAAGCAAGAGGTCTGGGAGAATGGCTCAACCAAGGGGAAAGGCTGCGCCCCGTTTTTCAGATCTGGCACTGCAGCTGATGCTGGAGGGCGTGAGGAGGAGGAGGGAAACACTCTTCCCTGAGGATGGGCGCAAGTTCCCTGCCGCCGCAACCAGGAAGGCATGGGCAGAGGTGGCGGCGGAGGTGAGCAGCAGGGGCAACACCCCAAGGACTTGGGAGCAGTGCCGCAAGCGCTTCAATGACCTGACTAGGTCTGGCAAGGTGAGTACACCAACGCACCCTCCCACATCCCGTCCCCACCATCACGCCAAGCAGATCACAACCCCCTCCTGCACAGCCACCACTGCGCTCCATCAGCAATCCTCACAGCCACTCATTCACCATCCTCGCCGTGCACGCAAGTACCCACCGTCCCTGACCCCACCCGAACACTACCACACACCCCAATCCCCATGCAATGGGATGGGCACGTGGCCCACACTTCCTCCCATCCGTTCCGCGCCACGCTCAACCCAACCACACCGATGCTCGATGCGTCTCACGATGCAAGACGCACCCACTCACACATCTGTGTTTTGCCTTCACAGGAGAAGAGGAGCAAGAACAACCGCGAAAGGGCACGCACCGGAGGTGGGCCGCCGCAAGTGGTGGAGCTCACCGACGCAGAGGTGGAGGCGCTCGACCTCGCCCGCACGCGACATTGCCTGTCGGTGGCCGATGGCGAGTGTGTCGCTGCCGAAACGGCCGGTAAGGGAAAGCTGACACTCAACACCCATGATCGCGAGTGACCGTATCATCACCTGCCATCAGGCGCACTGTCAAGTTGGTCCACATGCCTCAAAGTGCCCTCTGTTCTCTTGCAGGTGCGTCTTTGGATCAAGCGAGCATGGAGGGCGATTCCTCAGAGGACATGGCGGTCTCTGAGGGTGCATCGTCACATCAGAGCCAACCATCCACCAGCGCAGAGACACGCACCTCGGTGGGTCCCCCTCGCCAACTAGTTGGGGTAGCACTTGGTGAGTCACTGCGCACGAGTGAGCATGAGCAGACCCTGGTGGCAGGGGCAGCCGCGGAGGGTCCGCGACGGAGGGAGCACTCATCTCCAGGCTCTGCTCAGCCGGACCCAGATGCTGAACCCAGGGGGCCACCAGAGAAAAGGAGAGTCGTCGAGGGCCACCAGCTAATTGCTGAGGTGCTGGCAGAGGTGCCGCGCGCATTGTCCACAATAGCGCAGGCGATGGAGGAGTCCACCTCCTGCATGTGGGCATTGGTGGCGCAGGCACAGGAGGGTACCGGCGACACAGTGTCGCGGGTAGGTGCGGGACTGTCTGCGGTGGAGGACAGGCTGGCCTCCCTCGAGCGTCACGCACAGCTCCACTTCGAGTCCTTGCAGGCCCTCACAACGTCTGTACGGATTCAGGGTGAGCAACATTCCGACGCCACCAACAGGCTGAGGGATACACTAGGGGTGGCCTTGCAAGGCCTCACACATGCCATCCAAACTGCCGTCCAGCAGGGTGGAAGGGGTGATGTGGGCCGAGGCCAAGAGAGGGATGATGGTGACCGGGGACATGGAAGCGGGGACGCCTCTCAAGGCGTCCCCACGTCCCACCCGTCGCCCACCTCTCAACCAGCACCCGCAATGGTGCCTCCTCTCCAGGTGGCCGAGTCTGCCCCTGCCCCGGTGCAGGAGGAGCAGTCTGTGGAGGTGCCCTCACGGGCACCGAAACCCAGGGGCCGTCCGCCAAAAGCATCTACCCGGTCAAGGCAAGAAGACGAGCAACCTGCCACTACCTCTGCTGGAGCCACAGGGGTAGCACCACGTAGGGGTTCCCGGAGAAGAATTCCAAAGGCCTTATAATCACAAAGGGAATACACCAGGGTGTTTATTATTTTGTACTTTGTTTCTTAAATGATGTCACATTCCACATATTAAATAGTCTATTCTCACCACTCCTGCCACCTCTCGTCCATTCTTCCGCGGCTTGTGCAGTAGTTGCGTTCCGTGGAGGCCATCATGACGGCGAACACCTGCTGCCACCCATTGGGCACACTGCTGTGGGTGCAGGATTACTGGCAGCACTCTTCAGTGGAGGGGGCTGGTATGGCCGCTCGCATGTGCAGGTGAGGAGATGCGAGCGCCTCGCAGTGTCTGACTCTAGGAGAACCGTTGACGTATGAGTGCGTCCCTGGCCCGGCGACCATCCCGGTGAGTCGCGGCTCGGCGCATGGGTCGTCCAACATCCTCGGGCGCGTCCTCCTCCTCCGCCTCCTCCGCCTCCGCCTCCTCCTCCTCCTCCTCCTCGCCCTCGCCTTCCTCAATGTGGGTGGCGGGTGTGGATGGGGCCTCCTCCAGCGGCACCCCTCTCTGTTGGGCCATGTTGTGCAGGGCACAGCAGACAACTATGATTCGTCCCACTCTGAATGGTGTGTATTGGAGCGCTCCCCCAGAACGATCAAGGCACCTGAAGCGCATCTTGAGAAGCCCTATGGTCTGCTCAATTGTAGACCTGGTAGCAGTGTGGCTGTCATTGTACCGACGCTCCGGCTCGGTGATGGGGTTCCTCAGAGGTGTCATGAGCCACGTGTGGAGGGGATACCCCTTGTCGCCGAGGAGCCAGCCGTTGCCGGCGTTGGGTGCCTGCAGGATGGGCGGGACGGCGGACTCCCTGAGGACGAAGGCATCGTGGCAGCTGCCGGGGTATCTGGCGCACACGTGTAGGAATCTCTGGCGGTGGTCACAGATGAGCTGGGCGTTCATGGAGTGATACCCCTTCCTGTTGATGAACAGCCCTGGCTCATGCGGAGGTGCCCGTATTGCGATGTGGGTGCAGTCGATTACACCCTGCACCCGTGGGAAGCCGGCCATGGCATGGAATCCAACCGCCCTCTCCATCTGGCTGCGCTCGTCCATGGCGAAGTTGATGTAGTGGGAGGCCCTGCGGAACAACCCATCGGTGACCTGCCTTATGCACTTGTGTGCAGAGGACTGACAGACCCCGGTGATGTCCCCGGTGGCACCCTGGAAGGAACCGGATGCGAAGAAGTTGAGGGCAGTGGTGACTTTGACGGCGACAGGTAAGAAGATGCTGCTTGGTCCATCAGGGAGCAGCTCGTCGTTAAGGAGGCTGCAGATGTCGGCGACTACCTGGCGATTGACTCTGAGCCTCCGTATGCACTGCTCCTCGGAGAGGTCCATGAAGCTGAGCCTCGCTCTGTACACCCTGTGCGGAGGGTAGTGCCTCCTGCGACGCATCTCTCTCTGCGGTTGCCCTCCCTCCTGCTGTGCAGGTGGGTGTGCCGCAGCACCGTGTTGGGGGGCCCCACCTCTCCGAGGCGGACGGCGTGGACTGCGAGGCTGCTGGGGCTGGTCATCCTGTTTGTCCTCCGACGATGTCAACGCACCACCCATCTGGCAGGTGTTGGTGTGAGGGGTTGTGCAGGGTAGGTGGGTGGGTCCTCGGACTGGGGCTGCGGTTTCGTGTCGGTCTGTCCTCTGGCTTGGCGGGGGTTGGTGGAGGGCAGGGGTTGCCCTACGTGACGCGGTGGCCTCCTGCGTGGGTGAGGGCGCTCCCCCGTGGAGCGCACCTTGGCACCTGCCACAGGCTGCTGGCTGCAACACGCCTGGTTTGAAGGGTCCTGTTTCCCCCAGTGTGGGAAACTGACTGCTTTGACCGTAAAATCCCACACTTCCTCTTTTGACAGCTGCTTCAGCTCATTACCTGACCACAACGAGCAAGTTAAGTGCTCTCAAGTGGAACCCCGCTGGCTTTAATTGCCTGCGGGATTCCCACCAGCGGGGCTTGCGCGCGCAGCCCCGCACGTCAGCGCGGTACCCGGAAGTGGCCGGGATTTCGTCCGAATCCGGTCACGTGATCGGAGATCGGGATTTTCGGGGCCCCCCCGCTGGAAACCCGCAGGTAACCCGACCCTAAAATCGAGCCCCAGGAATCTACTCTGACAGCAGGTTACAAAATCCACAGAAATGTAAGCAATTTGGATCTACAATATGGTCAGATTTCTCAAGTTGCCTCCTTTATATTAGGGTGAACTATCAACAGCAGAAGAGCCATGAGTCTGCTGTTGATGGTACTCCCTCAAGTAAAAGCACCTTGAAACAGGGTAATGGATTAACCCATTACTGCAGAATGGTTAGTAGATGCCAGATGAGATAAGATTGGTCAAAAGCCAACAGCTCTTCTTCCTAATGCCAAATCTGTTAATAGCAATTGGTTTCTGAGCCAAGAATTTCACCACCTTGAGTACAAAGAGGATAATGGATGAAGATGAAACCGTATTTCTAAAAACAAATATTAAAACTATTTTAAAAAAATTGTAGCAAATCCAATGCTAACTTTAATAAGAAAACATAGTCCAAGTGAACACTAGAATAATATGTACATACACACACATGCACACGTGGCAGTTTTCTTCATACAGGTTATATATAGAAACATTGCACTGGTTTTTTATATAAAATGTGGCACTAAGAGCTATACTAATACAGTAAATATGTGTGGGGTTTACAAAGGTCAGTCTGCCCTGCATAGATTATTTTTAAAAATAACACACATAACATCCTTGGCAGGGAGTAACACACTGAGTAGCTTTCAAGTCATTTGAAATTCAGAGCCTGTAGCCTTTGTGCTTGCATTAATAGTGCCAGAGATTTGAACCTTCTGCTATAGTACAGCAGAAATCCTAACTAGTTTATTTGAAGTGTATGAGTATATTTATTTGGTTATGATGCTGGTGGTTGTTCTCTAGTTAGTTAAAAAATGATGAATAATGAGCACACCATGGGGTATAATTTTCTCTTTTTGTTAATGTTATTGAAAATGTTGGTTTGAGTATAAAACACTTGGTGCTTACTCCCACTTCAAGCCAACATTAGCAAAATAAGGGAAATTAACCACGTTTTAAAAACATCACTGTACAACACAGTAAGTGACTGGCTTACAACATAATACGCTTGTCATATCTTCAAGCTTATATATTTCTAAAATCAGTAATTATGGTTAAAGTGGACATCATAAATTTTCTCAATCACTCTCTCTTCAGAGGGGTTTGGGTGGGTGGGGGGGGGGAGAGGACTATATGTGTTTCAAAGAGAAACACAGATTAATGTTTTGGGTGTACCCTTCATCAGAATTCTTCCAGGCACTGACTGATGCATAACCAGCACCTTCTGGTTTTATTTCAATTTTCCAGTCCTTTTTTTAAAAAATCTTTTGAAGAAAATTTATTTCTGTGTATAACAGTTTCAACATTAACTAAAGGCCTGGTCTGACAGAGGACTTGAGCACATTTTCCAAAATAATTTGTTGTTGTCTCTCATGCTGATTCTCAACCATTTCTAAACAGAGTTAAAATAAAGAGCAACTTTTAAATCTACATATGAAGCATTGCAGCAGTGGCTGCAGCACCGTGAGATGTAGCACAGCTCTTAATTGGTTTGTTTCAGTCGGGAAACTCTGACATTAAACAGTAGCAGCAATGTGAAGGACTCCCAAGCCAGCAAAATCAGCCGATTTGCTTGTTCTACAGAAAATCATTCTCCCATCTCAAGCATTATCCTTTCAATACATTGCACCTTGAGATCCAAGCTATAAGCCTTTATATTTTCCAATATGTGCTGGTGGTAGATGAGGTTTCCAGCTGCTAGCTCATACTCATCACTATCCTAGTAGTGATGTCTACCATCCAGTTGGTGAGAACTGATCAGAGGACTCCACCAGATCAACAGGACAGTAATGTGGAGAGGAAGAAAAAGCATAGAGAACTCAGCAATACAGCCAGAGAGACACAGTGAAAAAAAGTAGGGGGTAGAATTTCTCTGAGAGTTTCCCGATCTCCTACCAACTGTGGCAGAAGATCAGCAGAAATCCCTAAGAAATGGTGTAAATGGCTGTTTATGATGTTACTCTGGCATTTCCGCGCAAGTATGGCGAGAGCTCGGAAATTCCCTACCTGAGAAGCAGTTTGGCCGTGAATCCCACCACTTTTGGGTTTGGATGACTTGGTATGGGCACAAGTGATGACCCAACTTGTAATTGTGTACACATCTGTAAACTACTCCTGCCTGAATATCTGTTTTACTCTGTTTGAAGCCTTAAAAAATTTCCTCTCCTCCACTTCTAATGTTCCCTTACTGAACAGGACACGATCCACAATGATTACTGTCATTGAGTAAAGCCCAATACATTTACCTCACCATTCTTCACAGTCGATAACACTTTACTATTCTGCTTTTAAGTGCAACAATTGAGAAGTAAACTCCCAGCTTTCAGCACACTCTACCACACCTTATGGACAGGACAATGTAGTTCACTTTTAATGTTCTGTGAAAAATTATAGTTGCTATGTCTGGAATAATATGTGCAAGTATATATTTTTTAAAAAGCTACCTGAAGATACAGGCTTATTGGGGTGTAATTCCATGGACACTGGCAGCCCTCCTATACCTCCCCAAGTGACCTTTCTTGGTGTCTGCTTGAGTGCTGGCAGGTTATTCCAAAGTAGACGGCATCACAGCCAAGTGCAATGCTGTCCGTCTCTGCACTTGCACATTTTCTAGTAGGAATCATTGACTAGTCATCACAAGCAGCAACACTGCATGATTTTTTCATCCTCCTTCGTCCAGGGCAATCAGACCAATTGTAGCCCTCCCAACTGCTGTTCCCGCTGCAATCAGCTAACTCAGGACACACTGGAAATTGAACCGGTATGTTGATATTTCCAATGTAACACTGATTCATTTGATTGAGGCCAGTAACTTGAGGATCTGAATCACAATAGCGGAAGCTCCTAATGTAGGCTTTGCTGCAAACCAGTTTCATCAGCCTTTGTACCCTGGCCTTTAATATATATATTATATATTTAAAAATCTTTTGTTGCAGTTGTTTTATTCTGTCAGAGACCCAGGTATGAGGACTGCTGTATTAATAGAATATTTATTAAATTAGCCAATATTTGGACTCCTGAAAGGAATACTAAATCCTTTTATTATAATAATGAAATGACATACATATTTCATTTTTTCTCACCAAAGCACAATCTTTTTTCTGTAGATGTGAACCATGAAAAATATTATTTGAAAATAAATTCCAATTGCACAATATAGAAATTTCTCCGCAAAGGTGAACACTCTATAGAACTGCATCAGGTATCTGGGCAATATCACACACTGTAATGTGAGACAAAGGCACAGAACTACCAGATTCTGTGCCATGTTACCAGAAATTGCCTTATTTTACCATTTCTAAATCTGGGGAGAGGGGGAGAGAGAGGGAGAGAGAAAAAAAATACTGGCGTGCTGCATAATTCCAGATCAAAACCTAATATCATTAGATTTGCTTGTTTATATCCAAGTTTCCTTTTCCTTATTTTAAAAGGTGTTGTGTAACCTAAGGACCTTAATTCAGTGCTGTAATATGCCTATCTCTTTGCAAATATGGATGTGGACGATTATACAATATAAAGGCTCCTTCGTAGTACATTTGTAAGGTGATTTTTTTCCTGATTTGGAAATAAAAATGGTCATGTACTAGAATTCTATAATATACACAAAGTAGACAATATACCACCATGGCATCTCCATCCCTGCCTTGATGTACAAAAAGAAAAAAAAATCCCAGAGCGCAAATGCAGCACACAGTGACTCACATCAGTATACGTTTTCCAACAACTGTCTCAAAACACAGGCTTGCTGTGGATTGACTTTTTTCTTAACAGAAAGACAAGACACTCTGGCTTCCATCTCCTGGGTCCGGCTACTCGTACCTTCGCAAATGATTATACAAGGACTGTACGTATGTGAAGACGCACTTGGGATCAGGTTTTTTGCCCATTATCATCATATCCTCTACTTCAATCAGGGGATCACAGGAAGCTATCTGTCTGCAATGAGAAAATATAAATAAAACAGATTACACCAAAATAATGCCTTAAACTATACAAAGCTGTGAAAGTAATACTTTTTAAAAAATAGACTTTCTTTACTCCTATTCAGGCCTGTCCTGTGCCATGCACTATTTTTTGTCCAAGATAGTGAGCGGGCCATTTCCAGTGGCAGGCTACTAGGAGGTGAGCGAGGATGCTTTAAGGGAAATCCTCAATCCCTCCATTGCTATCCCTTAATAATAGAGGAGGAAAAAGAGACATAGACCCTGGCCTTTAATCAGCATCTCTTCCTTGATTGAATTCACCAGCTGGTGGAAATCACTGGAGCAAGACAAAAATATTTTAAAATCCCTGTTTACAAAGATGATACCAGGGACGAGAGGCTTTAGTTAGGAGGAGAAGCTAGATACCTGGAACTCTTTTCACTAGAACAGAGAACAATAAAAACTTGCATTTATAAAGCACCTTTAAAGTAGAAAAACGTCCCAAGGCTCTTCATAGAGGCGCAATCAGACAAAAATGGAAGCTGAGCCAACAAAGGTGATATTAGGAGGGTGACCAAAAGTTTGGTTGAAGGTGGGGGGGGTTTAAGAAGGGTAGTAAATGAGGAGAGGGAGGGAATTCTAGAGCTTGTGACCTAGATTGCTAAAGGCACAGACGCCAACAGTGAAGTGGGGGGGGGGGGGGGGTGCTGCACAAGAAGCCAGAGTCGGAGGAATGAAGAGTTGGGGAATGGGCTTGTAGGGCTGGAGGAGGTTACAGAGTTTGGTAGGGGCAAGGCCATGAAGTGATTTAAATACAAAAATAAGAAATTAAATTGGAGATGCTGGGAGATCAGGACTCAAAAGTAGATCCCGTGGATAGGTTTGATGGTTGAGCGTGACTTGGTGCAGGATAAGATACAGGCAGCAGAATTTTGGATGAGTTGAAGTTTATGGAGGGCAGATGATGGGAAGCTGGCGAGAAAAGCATTGGAATGGTTGACACTGCAGGTGACAAAGGCATGGATGGGGGTTTCAGCAGCAGGTGGCTTGACGTAGGGGTGGGGGTGATGTTACAGAGGTGGAGGTAGGCTGTCTTTGTGATATGGGATCAGAAGTTCAGGTGAGGGTCTAATAGGATGCTGATGTTGCAAACAGTCTGGCTGAGCCTGAGACCATCGCCTTCCCGAACCAATATGGAATCAATTTGTAGCTTGGGCCGAAGATGATGGCTTCAGTCTTCTCAATTTTTAACTGGAGGAAACTGCAGCTCATCCAAGATTGGATGTCGAATAAGCAGTCCGACATCAAAGGAAATAGTGGGGTCGAGACAGGTTCTGGAGAGGTAGAGCTGGGTATCGTTACCGTTCCAAGGCCAATATATCTTTCTTGAGGTCTGGTGCCCAAAACTGAACACAGTACTCCAGATGGGGGTCTGACAAAGGCTCTGTACAACTGAATTCCAATCCCCTTAAGATAAAGGCCAACATTCCATCAGCCTTTTTGATTACTTTTTATACCTGCGCACTAGCTTTTAATGATGTGTCTACATGGATACCTAAATCTCTTTGCTCCTTTCCAGTTCCTAGTCTCTCACTATTAAAAAAAATTCCGATTTGTCTTTCTCAAATCCAAAGTAGATGACTTCACATTTCCCCACATTAAACTCCATCTGCCAAAGTTTTGCCCACTCACATAGGCAGTTTATGTTCTTTTGTAACTTCCTTCCATCCACACAACTTAATATTCCTCCTAACTAAGTGTCTTCTGCATACTTAGATAAATATCTCTTTATTCATTCATCCAAGTTATTAATATATATGGTGAAAAGCTGAGGTCCCAGTACAGATCCGTGGGGAACACTGCTTGTCACAAATCCCTCAGAGAACAAACCCTTTATCCCTGCCCTCTGTTCCTCAAACAAGTACCAACCCATATCACAAGGTTACCTCCAATTCCATGTGCTCTCATTTTTGCTAATAGTCTCTTGATCGGAACCTTATCAAATGCCCTCTGGAAGTCCATATAGACAACATGCATAGACACTCCACTAGCCACCATGCTAGTGACCTCCTCAAAAAATTCAAATAGATTAGTCAGACAAGACCTACCCTTCACAAATCCATGCTGACTCTCTTTGATCAACTGATATTTATCCAAGTGCTCAGTCAATCTGTCTCTGATAACAGATTCCAGTAACTTCCCCACAATTGATGTTAAGCTGACAGGTCTGTAGTTACCTGGTTTCTCACTCCCTCCCTTCTTAAATAATGGAGTGATATTTGCAATTTGCCCAATACTGTCCTAAAATGGCAAATGAGGTCCCATGTGCGTCATAGGATCCTGATTTGCATATTTATAGGGCAAACCGCCTGACTCAGATGGATGCAGTAGGCCCGGAGGAAGATTGCAGTGGTCACACTGACAGTGGTAACCATTTTTGGGGTACTACCATCCCATTTCCATCAGGCAAGAGACCTCAAAATTTCCCGTCATGTCTCCTGCCAGTCTCCCTTGTATGGAAGGTCAACTGTGCAAAAAGACTTAAGGGGAAGAAAAGGAAAGAAAATTAATTTTAAAAAGTTAAAATCAACAGAAAGACTGAATTGGATCAGTATTAGATTTATGATGAACAAGGCATGCCACAGAGAGAAAGGCACAGTGTCATGCCACCAATTCTCCATGTTCAGCTGTGCAGCTCTGAGAAGATTGTTAGTGGAACACTCACTTGACTGTGGTTGCTGCTTAATACTGAACATCAAAGAATCAAAAAAGTGGGGGGAAAAGTTGTTAAAAAACATTAAAAAGTTTTTAAAAGTTTAATTTTCAAACAAGAAAGTGAAAACAAATAAAAGGACGGTCAAGTTCATAACTTTTTACAACCGTGGAATTTATTTTAAAGCATTGATGGAGATACATGCTCAACTTTAAATGCATCGCTGCCTCGATATTTCCTAGTGAGCGCTGAGCATGTGATGAAAGATCAACTTACTATGAAGCATCTGCATACTTTCCACGAACAGTTCACTTTATCATGTAACCTTGACAAACCAAATACTTACTCCATAAATTGGTTTCTAATGACAAACGTTTATATTTCTTAAGTAAATATTTTGGGCTGTTTACATTTTTAGTTCTACTTCCATAATCACGGGGAGGAAAGGGCAGGTGTAGAGATATTTTTCTCCTCTTTAGTTCTTGCCATGCAACACACCATCCCCTAGTTTGCAGGGAGAATAAATTACTTGTTCTCAGATCACCGCTGATAGCATTCTGCAAATGGGCACTGGGAGACACACAAGAGAGGCAAATCCTGGCACAGACTCAAATGGCTAGTACTCTCTTGATACTCACTTCTCTTATCTGCCCCTCCCACATGAGGATGGTGAATGTGGCACAAGACTTTAAGAAGGGCGAAAACAGAAAAAAATGATTCCAAAACCAAAATATAATAAAAACAGAATACTGAACTCTGCAGTTTATTTTTTAATATATTTTATATGAAAAAAATGTTAATAATTAGTTGTGCAGAATAGGGGTCATTCAAATCATGTTGTAGTCTAAAACAAATTTATGTTGTTTATTTGTGGAGCAATTAACACCAATGGCAAAACTAGTTGGAACTTTATAAAAGTGCTCAAAACATTATCAAAAAGCTGTCACCAATTATAAAATTAGGGTTCAAATAAATATCTTATACATTTTAAATTGAATTGCAACTGGTGCATCTACATTTCCTGCACAGACTAACATGAAATACCACTGTCCAGACAAAAGGAAGTAGGTATCCTGATAAACTGAAAGCATTTACTAGAGATAGAAAGAAAACCATGAATGCTGGAAATTTGAAAAAAAAACAGAAAACGTTAGAAATGCAAAGCAGATCAGTCAGCATCTGAAAGAGAAAGAAAGTTTAACATTTTGAGTGGACCGTTCATCAGAATTAGCCAGGAAAGGAGGAAAGAGAAGGAGGTCAGTTTAAAAATCAAAGAGCCCGTCTTTTCTCGTTCAAGGTGCATTGGAACAGTGAGCACAGTCTGCTTCACTTCAGTGTTAGTTTGGACCTTAACATCCAATTTACATTCCACACATTTAACATTGGTGTGAAACCAAAACTGAAATGTCTCTGCACCACTGCTGAACTTGCAATGTGAATGCACCATTGGATACTGACTGGGCTGGCCTGCTTTGCATTTTTGGGGTGTTTCCATTCAAACTTAACTATAATTTTGTTCTGTTGATGAGTTTCATGGGCCAATCTCATTTTTGTAATGCTCCAGGAATATATTAGCAATTTAACTATGGTCCGTGTCCTGTCCTCCACAAATTACCACACACACATATCACTCCATCCTGCTTTATTTCCTGCTTCACAGGCTCTTTGTACCCTGCCATATTAACTTCAAGATCCTTGTGCTCGTTTTCAAATCCTCTATAGCCTGACTCCACCCTATATCATACATCTGAGTCTGTACACGCTGTTTCTCTAATTCTAGTTTATTGTTTCACACCCACCCCCCACCGCCCCCCCCCCCCACCCACTCTGCTCCATCATTGGATACAAATCTTTTAAGTCCTGACTCTCTGGAAATCTCTTTCAAAATAACCTCATCTAGCCACATGCTCCCTGCCTTTAAAAGCCTTAGAACCGCCTCCTGAATTTCTTCACTTTCAATGTGGTGTCCACCTGTATCCCTTGTAAAACACTGAGATGTTCCTTAATGCAAGGCTTGTTCTATATCTGTAAGTTGTTAATAAGTTGTTAAAAAGTTGTTTTAATTACTGCATCTTTTCAGAAAGTTTGAAGTACTACAAAAAAGCATCTGCTCTGATTACAATAGGTAACTGGGGGACACAACATGTTGCAACACTGTCTCGCTTCCACCGAGAATAAGTTCAAGCTCAGATGAGAGAGACGACTGAAAGTTTTCCCATTGGTCTCCCTATGTAAAGGCTGTTTAATGTCATGAAATTTGTTTGGACAGTGTCAACAATATTACACTAGGCGCAAATCCAAATTTTTAAAGAATTGTCCTTGTAATGAGAATTAATTGATGTTCATTTTCTTGACAATCTGTCTTTAAGAGGATACAAGGATACAGAGAACGGAAAGGTCACGCTGCTGTGCTTTTGAAGGTGGAGTAAAAGGAAAATGTAAGACTAAAGGTAACCAGCCATTTTTATTTATTGTTTTATTATGGAATATTAAAATATTAGAACAATTTTTCCCCCTAATATTTCTTCCCTCTCAAAGGGGATACAGTTCCATGCATGTTGCTCACATTCTAGTACCTCACTCAAGTGATCATTCATATGCGTGAGTGTTCATGGCTATTCAACAGTGGAAGGCCATCACAGCCAAGCCCAATCCTCTTTCCACCTGATGTCCACGTGCATGTATTTTCCAACCGAAGTCACTGGATCAGCTAACTATATAAAAAGCAAGCTCTTTTCCTTTAATGTATCAGGATCAAACTTGGGCTTTATCTGGTCTGCATGCCACAGTACCACAATGGGCAATCCAATACCAACTGAGTCACTGGGACACATACATTCTTTGATTTATCGGAGTTTATACAATTTAATGCACATCAGGAATGCCCACCTAGTAATAACTATTTTAAATTCTTTAAAATGCCTTTACGACCATGTAGATGCCCCACAGTTTTTTCAGTTAGCTAAGTATTTTTTTAATGTGAAATACTTAACAATCTGCAAGTGGGTAGATGACAGATTACTGGCTACAGACTCAGATCAAGAACTCAAACTCCAGAATAATTATTATGTACCATTTCATTAGCACCATGAAGGGCAAAATGATTCCAGATACAAAACCCTGTGGTGAATTTACCTACATTTCCTGCAACCAAAGTCCGTTTAAGTAAAGAAAAGCCGGGCAAACTGATATTTCTGTCCAAAAAGCACTACTTTTAATGTATTCTTTGATTTCCCGGTTATCTGGACAAATTGTGTTCAGTATAAGTGAAGCATGTTGTATTCTAATTAAATCAGTGGTCATTTCACTGCCTACTCTGCTATAACTGAAAAGGAGCAGGAACAACAGGAACATTTCCTTGCAGGATTCAGCACTTTACTTTGATTGCTTTTATACTGACACCATTTTAATTCAGATTCCTGATCCTGGCAGAAGATTTGTAGACATAGTTTCTCATAGGTCTACGAGTCTGTTGCCAAGATAAAAGAATCCAAATTAAATGGCTGTTATTATATTCACCAATTTTCTGTTGTGAAAATAGTGGAAGTTGGTTAATTTACTTTTGGTATATCCATTATACGTCAGGATTTTGAAGATCGTACAAGAGCTATGTTCAGACTGGACACAATGGCACAATAAAAGGCCATGTTTCATTTGAACAATGTATAACAGCTGTGACTTTAGTAACTGGTTGACCAGATAAATATGGTTAGCCTATGCCCCTGTTACAATTCAATACCAAAAGCATTATTGAAAGGGGCATTAATGTACCATTTACTCAACCCTCTGAACCTTGTTCAAACTTGGAAGCTTCCAGATTTTGAAAAGATACAATCAGTTGCTACAGGTGCAAAAGGGCTCTAAACTTTTTACACCTAGTTTCAGTCAGGTTCTTGCAGGATATTATTTTATTCAATGCATCTTCCTCTGTGTGATCTGAGAGATAACATGTTGGCCCAGAAATTGCTCTGAGTGGCGAACCAACAGTGCTTGATGCTCATTAGATTTAAACTCACACACTAAGTAACCGCGGGCTTTTTGGCGGCAACTTCCTTCAATGGTGAGTTTAAACATGTCCAGCGGTCTTTCCCGGGCTTCTCTGAGCCCTCTGGATCGCTCTGTCTCCTCAACCAATCAGCTTGAAGCAAGCCACGCTGAGAGAACCAGGAAGTGAAGTTCATTTAGAAATCGCATACATTAAGAACCAGGAAGTGGCAGATAAGATTAGAATCAGATGGAGAAAGCTATTAAAATCAGATGGAGAAAGCTAAGTAAAGAGAGAGTAAGATTAAAAGACTGAGATAAAAGAGACGGAAAGAAAAAGTAAAAAAAAAATGTAAATTAAAAATCTTTTTAAATGCCCAAAAACTTAAGGGATATGGGCCAAAGGCATGTATATGGAGCTAGATCACAGATCAGCCATAATCTTATCAAATGGCGAAGCAAGCACAAGAGGCTGAATGGCCTACTCCTGTTCCTATGTTCCTAACTATTAAAATCGGGAGTAATGAGACTCCACATTTTGTAAAAGTTAATTTTCAATGCTAGAGAGGTTGCTTGGCAGTCATTAATACTTACTATAGCGTTAAAAGTTAGTTTAGACCTGATATAACCCAGTGTACCTTTTTTCTGGCGAGATTAGTTTCTAGCTAGACAGTGCAGGAAGTTTGCGCTGGTCCACTGATTCTAGCTTGCGAGATCACTTTAATGCTAAGCTGTCAGATCACCGGTGAATCAGGAAGAGCAAGTTCCGGATTTCCACGTTTGACTGCGCATGTGCGGTCGTCGGAATTTACTCTTCGATTTGCCCATTAATAACGGTGAGCGGTGTTAGGCTCGCTGTTATTATATTCACCAATTTTCTGTTGTGAAAATAGTGGAAGTTGGTTAATTTACTTTTGGTATATCCATTATACATCAGGATTTTGAAGATCGTACAAGAGCTATGTTCAGACTGGACGCAATGGCATAATAAAAGACCATGTTTCATGTGAAACTGGGTTAACATAAATTTAAAAAATAGACGTTTATTTGTGAAACTCTTACACATAATCATCGTGAATCCTTACTGAATCCTTCTAACGAGAATGTAATAATCAAGAACAAAAATTTGAAGCTGTACTTGCAAGAAATAACCCAGCACATGCCAGTTTTGCTGTCAATTTTATGTTTGCATTCCTTTCAATGAGATGAATTACAGCTGGTTTTACAAAGCACTGTTAGGGGTTGATTGAATGAATTAGGCATAAAAGAAATCAGAATTAAGCTCATTTAATCATACAACTTGTGAATCTTTTATTAAAAAAAACCCTCAAAAGGTAGAAAATACCAGAAGCACACAGCAGGACCATTTGAAAGAAAAATGTGGACAGACTTGCACTGTGTGTCCAACATTTTTGATTCTTAATCAGATATCCAGTATTCAGTGATTTCTTTTTATCTCTTATCAGTAAAAAAAATCTAGATTGCGTTAAATCACCCCAATTTCCCAGATGGCGAGTTCCTAATCTCAGATCTAGAAAGGGAAAATGGGAAGAAAATGATCTGACGATGTAGTATTATAATAACAATATGCCTAACATGCTTTTCCAGTATGTCATGCTTGAATCCCACTCAAGTTTCTGTCACAATTCAAAGAAAAGCATAAAAAAGTAAAGTAACTATCCAGGAACACAAAATACTAGAGCCAGAATGTCGGCAGTCTTTTAATTGACATCTGTATGAACTTGATGATATTTACTTAACAGCAGCAATCTCTTAATAGAACTTTATGTGAACCCAGTGGTAACTTAACAGCAGTTAGATTTTGTAACCTAAAAAGGGACAAATACCTGCATTCACATGGTATAGTGTTCCTGACCCTGTAA
This sequence comes from Heptranchias perlo, assembly GCF_035084215.1. Classification (NCBI taxonomy): domain Eukaryota; kingdom Metazoa; phylum Chordata; class Chondrichthyes; order Hexanchiformes; family Hexanchidae; genus Heptranchias; species Heptranchias perlo. Next base: position 34,253,832 of record NC_090349.1, read on the forward strand.
AACAGCTCATTATCTGACTTACCATGAAAATCACTAAAAAGGATATGCTAGTACTTCAATAAAGAAGTCAAGTGTCCATCGCATATGTCACAATTTGCTACAGATATAAGCTTAAAAAAGAGAAAGAAAGCTAGTTAATTCCTACTGGTTTTCCTGACTTTCCAACCTGGTCTTTCCCAGAGGCAGGATTTACAAGCAGCTGCCAATACACAGAAAATTCCTTCAGCCTCCAGTTAACCTCAGGATATGCACACTTAGAACAATTTCCCATAGGGAGTATCCGAGCACGGCTTACAGGGACAGGCCAAGTTAAATACAGATTGCATTTATCTTAGCAGATAAACATCATTATGTTCCATATGCTAGCATTCCCTTAATCAACACTACAGAGGATCAACTAATGCATATATTTTCTTCCCCATCTCTCCTGAAGGTGTTGACTTGTGCTGGCGTACAGTTCCACAGGCACCGATCATCCTGCCGTACCTCACCCAAATAACCATTCTTCATGTGTAAGTTCTGGCAGATTAGTTGATCATCGGGCCATTAGTGCCATTACCCAACCAAACCCATGCCCACCGAACGTGCACGTGGTCACTGGATAACAACTAGGAACGCCAACTCTCACTAATTTTCACCAGGGAAACCAATTGTAGCACCCCATCTGTCATCTTGGCTAAGATCAGCTAATTGGGCAGAGAGGATCAATCCAGACATGAATGACTCAGTTCCACATCAGCAAATTTATTGGGGTAGAAATTCGATTGCGTTTCACCAAGTTTTCGGATGCTAAATCGGCGTTCCGCATACCAATTTTGCTGTGGGATGCCCCACGCAGGAAATGCGCACAAAATGTGATCCCCACCATATTGGTTAAGGCGCTCCTTAGGCGTCCCTGGCAGCCATCTGAAATGAACGCTAGGCTCCTTAAAATATTTAAATAGGGGGCCTGCGCTTTTATTAGGACCCTTTTGGGAAATTGGTGCCTGGAAGCATTTGATTCAATCATTCTTAAGTCCGCCCCAAAAAACATGGCGCGAACACTTAGAAATCAAGCTTAAACAGCGACATTTAAAGGGATTCCCCCACCTCCATTAAGGTGGTGGCCGACCTCGAGCAGCTCTGACCGTTGAGGGCCCAGCTGTAGTCTGCTGTGCCTCAGCATCAGCTGGGGCAGTCTGGGCCAGCTGGCTGTGTGGAACCAACAAAAGTACTGGGTCAGAAGCTGGCAGGGGAGCAGGCATCCTGTTATCCTGAGAGAGGACAGCATCAGCAACTCCCATGGAGCCAATGCCACTGACATGGGGTTGCACCTCTACACTCCCACTGCTCTGCATGAGAACAGAGTGAAGGAGTGTAGTGATGCTCTGGAAGCTCTTCACATTCCAATCCATGCTCTCATTCATGGATTGAAAGCCTGAGGAGATGCTAGACCCCAGAGCTACAATGGCAGCAGTCTAAGCACCGAGCGAAGCTGTCAGAGCTTTCACCAGAGGCTCCATTGTTGTTGGCCCCACTGCCGTGTTCATGGAACTGACCACTTGCTCCATGGTTGACTACGTGGTCTCAATGTGGTGCTTGACAACCCAGCACAAGCTGGAGCTGGATTCCTCCATGCTCTGTTCCACTGTGTGCAAGCTCGCTGGCAGATTGCCCAGTGCACTCAAAAGGTCCTGGTGTATAGAAATCAGTCCTTTAATGTAGGCTGTGCACTTGATGTCTTCAACAGGGCTAGGATGCGAGCTCTCCCTCCGGCAAGCTGCTTCCTGGGCGGTCCCATTCCCCTGTCTGTGATCCTGTACACTAGTGCTCAGTGAGGCTTCCAATGCAGATCTCTGCTGTGAAGTACACATAGTGCCAGTCTCTGAGCTGATGCTTACTAAGGTTAAGTCGAGTGATACTGTGCCATCATGGGTGCTGCCATCTTCCATCTCCTCAGTCTCTGGGTGTGCTACATTTGCTTCACCTGAAAAGGAAGAGAGGTACAAGGATTAGCATGTACTGTCATGGATAAGCAGAAACAGATTAGTGGCTGCTGAAAGCAGCTGCACTTTGTCAGGCAGTGTGTGAGGATGAGATTTCAGTGAGAAGAGAAAGAGTGCGCATATTAAGGTCAAATAGCGGGTGCTGGTGTGTGAAGGGTGGCAGAGGTATGAGGAGGTGAAGGCAATAATAGTAAGGAGCGTAGGAGGTGCAGGACCAGAAGAAGGCGGAGTGAAGTGTGCTGCAGTGAATGGAGGAGAGTGCTGGTAATCGGGGGAATGGAAGGGTTATGAGTGTAGGGGTTTTGGGTAGTGCAGAGTTATGCAGAGAGTAATATGAGAAAGGAGTTAGCAGTCTTACCTTATCAACCTTGGTCAGATCATTAAACTTTTTCCTGTAATACAGCCAGGTCTGTTGGGTGATGCTCCTGGCGCTGACCCACTCTGCCACCTGTGCCCACTACTGCTGAGCAGTTTGTCAGGATACATTCTTCCTGCCTGGTGGAAGAGGACGCCCTTCCTCCTGCAGACCTCCTCCACCGACCTCCAATGCTGCATCTGAGAAATGGGGGGCCCTTGAAGCTTCTCCTTGGCCTGCCATGTTGAAAATTTGCCTTTCAGTTGCCTGCAGCCAAAGTATACCTCTCCTTTAAGAATTGCTAGCTGCCTTTAAATTGGGTCAGAAATTTGTGCCCCTAATTGGATGAGCTGCCAATGACCAGCACAACTAGTGCTGGCAGCCCACCTATTTCATGATATTGAGGGCCCCAGACCAATTTTACTTCCTAGTTCCACCCACACGATTAGGCATGTGCTGTCTGTGCAGCACCGAGTCTGGGCCCAGACGAATTTCTACCCTATCAACTAAGCCATTAGGGTAGCTGTACCCTAGTCCTATTTTTTTTTTAAAAGCAGGCTTTGGAATTTGATAAAGGGTAATTTTACAAACATGTGTCTAAAAACTGTAGCACAGCACTTTCCTTTTTAAAAAAGGAGATAAATCCTTCTAATTTATTGTTGGCAGGAAACAAATTCATTAATATAACTGCAACCTTCCTTTTAAAGTCATAATGCTCAGGACTCAGAGGCACACTGTGACCATCTCCTCACACAAGAAACACCATATAAAGTCAATGTCTACAGCCCACAAAGGCAATGACCTTCAAAGGTTGGAACTGTTCAGATGCCCGTTAATTTTCTTGACAGAAAAGCTTAACTTGTAATTTTTTTAAAAACACACATAACATACACAGTCATTGATCACAGCAATAACAAGATGTCAGGGGCTGTGGAAAACCTTCTCAATAAAGAGACTTCAGTTTGGCACACTGTTTAGTAGCCAAGGAGACACACGCTGCTTCACAAACAGACTGCTATATTAATGTAAACCTTAGCTCAACCCTTCCCCCACTGTTATTTTCAAATTCAAGCCAACATATGATGTAACCTAGCTTGAGGCTAATGCATCATTGACTGCCTGCATTGTTTGACAAGCAAACTTATATCGCTCGACGATATGACTTATTCAAACTATGATATTTAACAAAAACACTTCACATTGAAAAAAACGCAGCAAACATACTTTATATCAAGCAGAGAATAGTGAGTTGACTTTAAAAGGAGTGTTCCTAGAACCATAGAACCTTACAGCACAGGAGGAGACAAACTGACCATTGTCTCTGTGCTGTTTCTTTGCTAGAGCAATGTAAAACTAATCCCAAAGCTCTGCCCTTTCTATTCTCTTAGTGACAATTTTAAAATGCCCTCGTCACTGACTCCCCATTCAGAAAGAAACAAGTTGCATTTGTATAGTGCTTTTCACAACATCAGGATGCCCCAAAGCCCTTCACAGCCAATGAAGTACTTTTGGAAGTGTAGTCATTATTGTAATGTAGGCAAATGTGCAAGGTTCCACAAACAGCAGTTAGATAAATAATCAGATAATCTGCTTTAGTGATGGTGGTTGAGGGATATATGTTGGCCAGAACACTAGGAGAACTCACCTACACTTCTTTGAACAGAGCCATGGGATCTTTTATGTCCATTTGAGGGCAGAGAAAATAGCTTTTCCCTATTTATTCTATCAAAACTCTTCATAATTTTTAAAAACCTCTATTAAATCTCTTCTAAGACTTCTCTCCTCATAACTATAGTTTCCCATTCCTGGTACCATCCTAGACTACATTCTCTGGTTTTAATATCCTGTCTATAACTGGGTGCCCTAAACTACATACAGTATTATAAATATGGCTTAACCAATGGCTGGTACAAACTTATCATTACCTCTTTACTCTTGTACTCTATGTCCCTATTTATAAAGCTCAAAATGTCTTTTTCACGGCTTTATCAATCTGCACTTGTACCTTCAAGGAATTATGTATTTGATCCCCTCGGTCGCTCTATTAACCTATCCCCTTCAGCCTATAATGCAATTCATTGCTTTCCTTCCCAAAATGCATTATCTCAGACTTTTCCACATTAAATTGCATCTGCCACCTGTTGCTCAGTCCTCTAACCTATATCCTTCTGAAGTCTTTCACAGACTTCTTCACTGTTGTGTTGTCAGCCAATTTTGAAATTTTACTTCCTACGACCATGTCCAAATCATCTATATATATCTGGAACAAAATTGGACCCAGCACTGAACCCTGGTGTACTCCGCTTCCATCTTTTCTCCAGTCCAGGCAAAACTCACTAATTCTAAACATTTGTTTCCTGCCGGTCAACCAACTTTCTATCCAAGCTACTACATTTGCTCTTATACCAGAAGTCTGAATTTATGTAACAAGCCATCTGTGAGACACCTTATCAAATGCCTTTGAAAAATCCTGCACCATTAGGCCAAATAACTATTGTTTAAAATGAAAGAATATAGCTGCATATTGTTTACACTATGCCCTCTACAGATGATTTGGCATTTCTTTTGGATTTTTTTTAAGGAGAACTGACCCGAGTGATCGGGCTATACTAAGATTTCAAACATTCTACACAATGCATGCCAGAAATGGTGCAGGAGGGGTGGGCAATAACCAATTAGATCATGGACACTTTAGAAACTGATTGTGATGGGAATGAGTTGCTATCCCAGGAAATAATGGGTTTCGTTCCACAGTGAGAACAAAGCAAAAGGACACAATTGAGGAGGGATAACAAGTCAGGGAGAGGTAAATTTTCATTTTTGTTTTACTGCCGTTAGTTCATAAAGCTAAATTGTTATTCAAATATAAAAAATAAAGGCTAGGTAAGAGCTGAAACGAGTAACAGAATGTGGGATGACTAGTATAAATTGCTCGAGTTTCACTTTCATGGTACTGTTTACATCTGCACATCTGTTTTTTGTTGCTTTTGTTCCCAAAGAATCACTGAATGAATCATTAAATGAGCCAGCAGTATAAAGGTTTACAAAGTGTTTGCATGTATCCGGACTGGAATGAGATCCTAATCTGAGTACAGGCTGTTCTTGGTATGGTAAACTTAAGAGCCATGTATTTTGCTATCGTGCTGCGCAAAATGAAATGAAATGATGTCATTTAACCAAAGTGGTTTTAGAATGAGATCGAGGCAATTATTTCCTTCTGCTTTTCTCCCTTCATCTTTTTCAGTTGTTGATTCATGCTGGGTGTAGTTTCATGAGCCATCTGATGTTTGCCCAAGTGGTTGCTTTTCATGACTGAACCTAGATAGTGAGTGTCAGCAAGCTATATGATTGACAAAAATAAACAGTTTTGTCTTATTTTATCTATTTAGAGATTTGTTTAAATGTAGTCACTATTTATGAGGAGTTTAAATGTTAGAATCTTCAGTGAAACCTACCTTAATACAAAAAGCACAAGTTTCATTGGTCGTGTGTAAAGCTTGAGGGAGGAGCCAAGCTACTTTTGAACAATCAAACTGTGTGATTTATTCAGATACATGTATGTCAGCCAGATATTTTCAAGTGTGGTTGACAGTTATTCAAATCCAGGAATTGCAGGTAACTGTTTTCAGGTATATTGAAGTAGCTGTAGCTGTTCAAAGAGTGTTAGATTCGAACTTCCAACAGATATAGTTCAGATTAGCACAGCTCCCATTGTGATAATACAAGAGAAAAAAAACACTACGTATATAAAAGTTATTTAAAAAAGAATGGCCTATGAATTTGGCCGCACAGCACCCTTTTTCGGGCATCATCTTGCCTACTAAGCCCCCAATATGGCAGGCAGGAAGTGCATGCACATTTCCATCCAGAAGTGCGGCACCTGCCATATTGGGAAAGGATAAAAAAAAGCATCCTTTACCCATGCCTGAAGCATGCCTGTTAGGCCCTTTGCTTACCCTGGTCTAACCCCTCCAATCCCTGCGATTCCCGGGCCACCGATCCCCGGCCCAATCCTGGGATCACTGCAACGCTAGCACCGGCCCGATATTCACAACTCTTTGCTGGCGGGCTTAGATCTGGGGAGCCTCAGGCCTCTCTATTCAGGCGCAAGGAAAATACCCTGTGCCACCCATCCGCCCATAAATGGGTGCACCCGGACAATAATTTAGCATTTAGATTGCGACTTCTTATTGTTTTCCACCTTTTGTGGAGCTAGTTAGAAGGATTTTTATTATAAAAAATAAAAATATTATATTACTGTTATTTAATCCTATGTTCATCTTTTGGTAAATAAATCTGTTTACACTCGTGGATTTGTTACAACCATCGTTAGGCAAAACCATCCACAGCAACTTAAAGACTTCTGTTTTGCCACTGTTCATCTATTGAACTTGCTTCTAGGAATATCAGTTTTTGTCATGTATCAATGTCCACGTGCTCATCCAGTTGGACCCCTTCTTCAAAATGCACTAGCCTAGATGTTACTGTTGGACATTTGTATAACATTTCTTTATCTGTCAAATTTTGTTTCAAAATCGCTCCTAAGATGTGCCTTGGGATGCTTTACTACATTAAAGGTGCTATATAAATGCAAGTTGTTGTTGTTGCTGTATTAGCTAATCCATTTTTAAAAAATGCCTGTGCTAAAATAGCAGACAGAGGAGCAGTAATTTACAGATCTCTGCACATTAATGCATTTGTTTTTAGTTTCTGAACTGACCATGAGAGAAAAAGTATATTTAAACAGATGGAAGCAGTTAGTGAGTACTTCTGAACAAGTAATCTTTAAATATTAAATACTACAGGGTTCACAGCTGCAAAATAATTGTGCCAGTTTGAATCAGGCTAAGTGACTGAATTCAATGTCCACGCTTCCTTTTTTGATAAATTAACTTCTGACTACCTCCTTCTTTTGGACTCTCTTGCATTACATGCTTTTATGGTCAAGGAGGTTTCTGAGCCTATAACCCACAATTGCAGATATGGTGGAAGGCTCATAAACCACCTACCTTCCCTCTGATTTTCCCTCCTTCCCCACGGGGGATACATCTAAATTTCTAATGATGAAATACCCTAAATTGGGAATTCAGCATGCAGACAGTGGTAGATATGAACCTATGATTTACCATTCTGTTGATCATCACATTGAAGATCCAATGCACTATGCCACCATGATGTCTGTTCAGCCTCTTTCTTTAATTACAAAAAAGGTTCATTTCCCATAATTAAGAACTTCTTTGCCAAGTGTACAATATCCGCTCACCAATCCTGTGTGTATTTGGCTATTTGCAAGCTTTACTGCATGGCTTCCTTTTAATAAAATACAATCCTATCTCTGCACATCCTCATTAGACTCTTAACATAATCTTTTGCATTTGTTGAGATGTCACTGGGTTCCAATTATGCTTCATAATGTGAATGTAGCTTTTCTACCTTCAAGGAGAACTACCATAAAATCTTGTGCTTGCACTTTCATTCAGATTCAGCACTGATGTGATTTCAAAGCTAAATTGATTGTCAATGCATAAATCATAGATGAAATTTTTTACATTATTATGACCAATACATGAGATTCCATGGTATAGTAGAAAGAGGAAAATGGTGGTTTAGTCAAGCTGCACTTGGCTGCATTCAGGAAACGTAGGAAAATATCATATTGAACAGAGAAACAAAGAGGTAGAGTAGACTGACATACTTCAGCTAGAGAACTGGAGGGAAGTGCCCAAATTCAATAGGTCAATGTATTTAATTGCTGGGATACGTATACAAAGTAGGTAGATACAATGCAGGTCATTAGAGATCGAGAGACAGCTATGTACAGCAGATGGACACATTCAATAAAGACTGTGCCAAGGGTAAGTCAATATAGTCTGGGTTATTTCAGATACCTACGGCTACATTTTAGTGAAAAAGTGGATGTGTGTATAAAGTGGGGCGCAGTACTTTATATTCACATCTACTTTTTTCTTAAAATGAATGAATGGAAACCAATATATGCCTTAGAGATCTATGCAACTGTGATTTAGTTGCATTATCTGTTGTTTGCTTGTGACTTTCCCCCAACTTTTTCTTCCTCCCTTTTTCTCGTGATTCTATTAAAATGTTTGTTCTTCTTTCAGTCTTCAGTTCTAAACGACACTGTCTGAAAGGTTAACCTGTTTTTTTCTCTCTTCAAATGCTGGTTGACTTGTTATGTGTTCCCAGCATCTTCTGTTTTTATTTCACTTCTTGTTTTGCAATAGATGCATAACTAGCTTCAGTGTATTCTATTATATGTCCACACACATCCATACTTTTAGTATCTTCAATTCTAAGTTTTATGACAGATACAGTCAGCCAGGTGACAATGGCATAAAGGCAGCAGGGTGTGAGGTGTTTGCATATAACCGAGAAGATGGTGTGATGAACAGCGTGCATAATATAACTGAGTTGCTTTAAACAAAAGTGTGTCCTTTGTTGACAACGATAAGTCAGTAGACATGAACAATTGTATCATTATATTCTGATATAACTACCAACAGGGATCTCAAAATAAATTATTTGAAAATTAGGTCCTAGGTGTTAAATGACAGTTTTTAAATTTTGTTTTAATGACAAAGTTTTGATGAACGAACCTGCTTGTAACACAACTATTGATTTGCAACTGTACCCTCATAAAACAATGGAATTCAAAAGAACTGGGATAGAGAAGTAGAACAAAGATTAAAAACAACAAGTCTTGCTACTTTTAAGGCAAGACTGATTGAAGTTTTCAATACATCTTTTTGCCCCCCTTGATCCTACACCTCTCCCTCTGTTAGAAGACATGCCACTGATTGCACTTCCCTCTGACACCTCCCACTCCCTGAAAAAGCATCTCAGCTGCTTCAGCAACCACCAACACCTCAGCGGAGATCAGGAGCAAACCCACTAATGTGTAACATGTGGGGAACATTTTAAATGACAATCAGAACCAAATTGTTTTATTGAAATCCAGTCAGGAGTTAGGGAGGGCTTGAGACAGAGAAATAAAACAGCACAAGAATACATGAATAAGACAGAAATGCAATGAATCAAGTAATAATTATCATAAAAATAAAATATTACATCCTCAAAAGGCATAAGCTAGATTCAGAGCATTAAAAACAGATACAAAGAGACAGATACTTAAAGACAGCCAAACATTTATTGCCTTTCTTTAGTTCCTTTATACCACTCCCAAAATGATGAAATAGAGACAACAGTTGTACATTTAAAAACAAAAATTCAGGAAGAGCACAGGAGCAAACTGGGAGAAATTCAAAGAATAATTAAAGATGACAAGAAAAAAAATTGGATAGGGGAGAAAAACAAAAACTTAGTTTTACCAAAGACTGCTAAGACCTAAAATTTCTTAGTCAGATAAGGTCTCTCACCCTTCACTCTGTTAATCCCTAGGAGGTGGTTTTGGTTTTGGTTTTAACCAGACCCTTCTGCACCAGACAGCGATAATATTCCTGAATGTAAGTGTAAACACATTTCCAGTCGGGCTCCTTCATCCGCACCATATCTTCCACATCCAGTAGCTGTGGGCAGTCTGCAAGCTTCCTATGGGGCCAGAGAGAGGGTCAAACGAGAGAGAGGAGACGGGACACAGCAGGGAACAGAGGAGAGAGGGAGAAAAAAAAAGCAAGAAAAAAAACAAAAGAAAACATAAATTACATTCATTCAGTGACATACAATGAACAAAAAGAAAAAACATGCTTCATGATACACAACAGCAATAACACTGTGCTCAATACGAATCCACTGAACATGGAATGTAGCACATGACATGAACATGGTAACTACATCAAAAGCAATGGTTCTGGTGAACAATGGGGGAAATGTGTAACTGTTTGAAGAACATATGACATTTATGAGTGTATTAGCGATGATAGTGCACAAAAGACCAACAAAGAAAGTTAAATAAATAAATTAAAAGTTTGGATAACTAAAGAGCATTCTGTGGAAAAGCAAATAAAAACTCAGCAAAAAACAGAATTTGAAATCTAGTCAGTCAATGAACAGTAACAGTTCTACCTTTTCCTCCCCACAAAAGAAACAGGTTGTAGCACAGTGGTATCTATTAGAAAGCCCACAGGGCCAAAAAACAGCCCCAATCAACATGTTGCTGTGACCCAATGATTCAATCCAGAATACCATATCTGTGTCAGTTTCCAGGGTTAGTTCATTCTCTTTTAAAAAATAAATGAATGAAGCCCACTGTTCTACCAGAGAAATAATTGTTAACGCGTGGTTGAGCAGAACTGGATGAGCAACATGCCTTCTAGTTTGCAATAAAAATAGGCAGATGCAGCTGTGGACGTTTAATCTTCTCACAGTGAGAAATAAACAAAACCCTGAACACATTTTACATTTTGGCCATGCAGTAATAGAACATAAATATAAAATGAGGGAGAGAGAGAAAGACAGACAGAGACAGAGAGATAGAGAGAAGAGAATGATTTAGCATTCCAAAGTCTCTAATACGCCCTGCTCCACAAGCATAAACGACAGGATCAGAATCTTTCCTTGAGGACACAAAATTCTGCAATAAAGAGGATGATGCTCCTAAGAGTCATTGACTCCTCTCCCTATAGGACACACACTAAAATTTAATGAAAGGCAAGTTTCTCAGTTAAGGCAGAGAGCTTAGAGCAGGTTATCCTGTGAAGATTGTTTTAGGGGAGGGGCGAGGGGCTAGGGGCTAGGTTAAAAATTCAAAGAGCAACTTCCATTATCTACATTTCTTAAAAGAACCAATTTTAGATGAGTACTTTGTTCTCATGTTCAAATGTAGCTGTCATAATTTTCAAATAAGAGTTTTGTAATGATGAGGTGTCAATTATAGAACTCACTACAGATATTTTCTTAAATAATACATGTTGGGAGATAGCAATGATGGGCATTCCAACTGATCCATTACAAAGACCTGTGGCATTCATAACCCCTTCCCCTTCTCTTGCTCTCCAGCACCATTAAGAATGGAGTTATATCGGTATCGACAGCACACAGAAAAGAGCCATTTGGCAATTTCCTACATCAGCAGAATTGAATTCAGGATGCATCTCCATGATATAGCATGTTCCAGCATTCCTGAGAGTAGACTTCAAGGATGCCACTGCTTGCATAGTCGTCCTTGACTTAAAGTTAGTAAGTAACATTTTCTGAGACTCTAATATTAGTCTTCATTATTTATCTTGAACGAGAAAGCCACTTTCCTTCAGAAACACATCTGATACATTTATTTCAGACTGCAGCCAGCTTTGGACACTGAACTATCCATTTTTAAACACAAATAGATTCTTCTGTAGTTTTTAGTTTAAAATGGAGGGTTCTTGGAACACCAGTTAATAATTACACTCATGATGGTGGCCTGCAACTAATCCACTTCATTCGATTTAATCTGGTACTATACTGAATACAAGAACTGCATATGGCTTCCCTGACACAATAAACAGGGACAAGAGTTTTACAGCATCACAATTTGCTCAATCTTGAACATCATTTATACTTAATTTATTTTGGGATGGAAAATAATGAAACATGTTCAATTTATTTTCAGTTGTCCTTCATTTTCCTGGAATCTTTAACCACTTAATTCTGACCATTTAAAACTAATTTTTAAATACATCCTTGGAGTTTTGAACACATCCATATGTACAGTAACAGTATTTCTTGATGAAATAAAAACATCCTCAAGTTAAACATTGGGCAAAGTAGTGGTGCTCCAACATACTAAAAGGACTCAAGGCCACATCCACAATTCTCCACAGGGCAAGCTTCTAATCTCAGAGTCTATCAAAGTCCTGAGTAAATGCCAGGCACGCCCCTACAAAGGAGTAACCCCCAGCCACCTTTATGCATCTTTCAGTGGTTGGATCAAGTGCATCTGGGACCTTGTAGCAGGTGAAGAGCCATGACACAGGTCTCCTGCTTGCCATCTCAGCTGAGGTATGGTGCATTGCATGGCAAGACTTAAAGATGGGAAAAGCACTCATTTTTAATAATAACACTTGAAGACAGGGGAACAGGCCACTTGAGCAAGGTATTGGAAGGTACATGGCATCCAAGGGACCATAGCCTAATAAGCAGTCAATACCTTGAGGAAGGGATGGAAGAAAATGGCAGAGAAAAATTTGTAGGGGAAAATAAAGGAAAGAGGAGAAAATGTAAGACAGCTTTGAAGAAAAAACAAATTAATCCATACAAGAAGTAATAGTCTCATTCTATCAAGAAATGCTTTTAAAGATTTATAAATTCTACATCAGTAACTTTAAATCATTTTCAAATATTTATTTCCCCCTCTATCTTTACATTGTTCCTGTTACTGCCACCCAGCTGAGATCAGCTAATCCAGTACAGACCAGGAGTTCATATGTCATCTTCCTGGTCTGTATGGTCCAATAACACACTTGGTGGTGCACTAATCCATGTCCTAATGTCGAATATGCTAAGTCACATCTCCTCAATCAAGAATTTATAAAAAACATGAACCCAATTACAACAAAATATTTAATATTACACTTTCTGCGATCATTGATCACCTCACTATTAAAATTTAGCACACTGGTTAAATGAAAAATTGATTATTGAAATCTCCACAAGCTGACAGACAGTGATGAAAGCATTGCCCAGAACATATGCACTATACAGAAAGCTCCAAATGGCCACAGTCAAATGTTCATGGAGTGCTTTTTATAAAGATTAATTATCAGATATATTATAAACATTCTATATGAAATAAATATGGCCTGTGTCCAGGAGTATATCAGTAGCAGTACACACTTCAGAACCCCAGAAAAATCTTTAAGCTTGATTTATCACTTCTAATAATACTGACACATAAAACAAATGCATTATGTAGAAATTTACATGGAGTAACACCACTAAAAATTCCAGAAGGTAAAAAGAAAATAGGGGATAAACCTTAATAAAAGACATTAGTGAGGACTCTACTGAAGTCAGGTCTGTACGAAACCAGGCATGCAGCAATACCAGACTGTATAGATAACAGGCCAGTACCAAAATCAGATCTGAATGGACACAAAGCCTGCATCAAAAGCAGGTCAGCACCAAAATCAAACCTGTACTTACACTATGAGGCCTACCTTTTGCCAATCCACAACCAGAAAGGGAGTAGAGGCTTTGGGCAGACCCTGCTTGCAAACGTATATAGCTGCAGGCTGATCTGCTTGAACATTGTGCAACAGTTTTTTAAATGCAGCGATTAAAAGGTGGACTTTTAATGTCTGGCTTTCATATACAAAAATTATTGGGCATTCACCCCTAAACCAGATAGGTGCCATCCTCTGGCCGACAGCTATTAGGCTTGTATCTGCATGCACCAACACCAAGCTTGCAACCACACAGGCACTAGCCTACACCAACATCAGTTATTAATTCCTTTTACAGCATCCAGTATACCCACTGGTAACTCACTGAGTACAGCATGCACAATGGGTGTCAACTGGTCAGGAATCAACAAATCCTACATTGATGCTACCTTTTCCTGGATGTAAATGAGGTTGCAGCTATACATAGACAAATGGGTTACTTGGTTTCAAAGGAGTTTTATTTCAGTTTTTACATGAGGTAAAACATTTAAAAATACCAACTCTTAAGCACAAGTCTAAGGGCACCCTGCATCAGCAGAGAAGCACCCAGGCTCATTCCATACTCTGCAATAAAAACATCATAATATTATCATATAGACCAAAGATATTTGAGGAGCTGTATAGCAGGATGTTGCACAGCTCCTAAAATGGGTGAGATTATTACATATATTGCACAGGAAGGTGGTTATCCAGTTCCTTGATATATTTATTAGCAGTCTCCTCACATATTAACATTGTTACAGTACATCTTGCTTAACTCTCTTTTTCAGTAAACACACAATAACCACTCTTTGTTCCAGTTGAGTTATGTTTTACAAACCAAAATTTAGTGTAGTTTATTATTTCTTGAGTAGTTATGCTGTTATTACACTTTTAAAATTGAACGCTCTCTCTGTAAAGAGACGCTCAATAATCACTGCTAGAGGCACCACTTTACAAACTCTAAGTTAATACAATGCACGTGAAGCTCAAGAAATGGTACCTACTCTGCCATTGTGAATGCCACCTCGAAGTTGTGCCTGCGATTGCTGGGATTCAATTCTGAGTAGTCAAAGGCCTCAGGGAAGAAGTTATGAACCAGAGCACAGAATGCCATCCCATCACTCCAACTGGAGGAGAAGTTCTGGATGGCCACATGCTGGTGGACAAAGAAAAATGTTAGAGTGAGGTAAGCAGAATGAGGTGAACAGAGGGTCAATTATTTTGAGACGCAGTAATGTAGCATACCTGGTGGTCTATCTCAAACCTAGCAAACCAGCAATGGAAAATATGTATTACTCTCTTTCAAAACTGACAAAGAAGCACAATTGTCCATCAAAGAGGAAATTTTGCTATTAGGCTCCTTTTAAAATCAAACTGCTACAAATTACAGTTAACTTAAATATTAGCAATTGAATATATTCAAGGCTGAGATAGATAGATTTTTGGAGTTAGGGGAATCAAGGGATACGGGGATCGGGCAGGAAAGTGGAGTTGCGGTTGAAGATCAGCCATGATCTTATTGAATGGTGGAGCAGGCTCGAAGGGCCTACTCCTGCTCCTATTTCTTATGTTCTTATGTTCACCCTTTTCTTTTAAAAAAAAATTACATATACAGCAAGTCCAGTTAACAATCAAAAAAATGGCTGGGAAGGAATGGAAGTGATGAAGCTGAATAAAACACAATTGAAATAACAAAATCACTGAATCATCACAGATCAATAACTTTTTAATTTCTCTCATTCTGCAGGTTTAGTAGCCACTCCCAACTTCTTCCCCCAAAGATGTTCTCAGTATTCATAGTTTAAACAAAATATACCATACAAAGAAACAAATTATTTTTTTAAATCATCATTTGTATTATCATTTTTATGGGTCAGATGGTAAGGCTCTCTTGCAGCAACAATGTTATGAACTAAAGAATATTTTTCTGTACGATTCTCTGATCCTACACCACTAATAAAAATAGGGAAGTCCCTGGTGTCATGTCAAAGAAAATGGTTACCTATCTTATTAGGTGCAAAGGATATTTAATACTGAAAATATTAAGGGCGCTAAACTGGGCCGTGTAGTGCCCGTTGTCTCGGCGCTACGCGGTCTCCCGAAGTGCCAAGATGGCATCATGGCTGCGCACGCACGTTTCCAGTGTGATGTTCGCCGGACGCCATCTTGGTATAGGAGTTAGCTCAGGCGCAGATAATGAACGCCGGAAGCGTATAAATTAAGGAGAAAATGGATACAATAAGTGTGCAATGCTGATTTAAAGTGATAGACACCATTGTGGGACTTAACGCTCAAATCAACGCACAGTCTTAACCTCGATCATCTTAGAGTGCGTGGAGGACCCCCACGAGCACTATTTAAAGGGACCATGCAGGATTTACAGGTTAGTGGCTGGATTATTGCTTCTGACTGCCGAGACATTTGTAACTGTTTTTGGAGGTCTCCTATACTTGAATACTAGGACTAGGGGACATAGCCTAACATTTAGACCCAGGACGTGTAGGAGTGAAGTTAGGAAATGCTTCTACACGCAATGAGTGGGAGAAGTTTGGAACGCTCTTCTGCAAACGGCAGTTGATGCTAGCTCAATTGTGAATTCTAAATCTGAGATTGATAGATTTCTGTGAACCAAGGGTATTAAGGGATATGAGGCTATGGAGTTAGGGCACAAGTCCACCATGATCTCATTGAATGGCAGAACAGGCTCTAGAGACTAAATGCCACTGCCACTTGGTGCGCCTTGATATGCGCCACCTTATCCTGCAAGAAAGCGGGACGTGTGTCTAGGTGATGTGCCTGTCATGGTTGAATAGCTGCCACTGTGTGTGTGGCCTGTGAGTTGTGGGTGGGCAGCTTGTAACAGTGGTAATGTGTAAGGGTGAGAGGAAGCATCTGATTGGAAGAGTTGAGTACTGATGGAAAGAGTTTGTTGGTATGTGGGTGATGGGGAGTGCACGGAGCAGTGGATGCGGCTAGTGGTGTAGTTGGTAAGAGACGCCACTTGACAGTTGACCTCACTCACCTTGACTACTCATGTCAAAGCATTGAACTTCTTCCTGCACTGCATCCATGTTCACGATGCTGTGCGCCTAGCATCGACTTCGTCTGCCGCTGCCTTTTGGGTATATGTCTGGGAGGGCCTCTTGCCTACACCCGTGCCCCCCTCCCCTTGCGGATATAGGATAGCCCTCCTTCTGTCCACCTCTTGCACCAAGGCCTCCAGTGCATCAGCAGAGAACCTTGGTGCACATGCTCTCCCAGGCCTGGTTCAAACTCAGATCGGCAGATTGGTGAGGTCTGGCATGCAGATTGGAGAAAGTGGGATTTAGTGGTGCGCAACCTTTATTCAATGTTTTAACATAACTCATCAGTTTGTAATCACAGGGACGGGACCTGCAACTGTGTTTTATGTGTGCGATGTCTGATCTCTGTTCAGACTGTGTGCAAACAGCAGACTGTTATTTTCAGCAAATAACAGGTAGCAGCTTCCTTCATGAGATTTTTAAGGGACAGCCCGCCTTTGAGAGATTGGAGCTCCCCCTGCAGGTGGAAAGTGCAAATCGTTCAACGCTGATTTCCAACTCAGATGAGTCCTCAGGCCTGACAAAAGTATCAACCTGCCTGCGCAGGGGCCATTGGGCGTGGGGTAATAGTGGATCGTGCTACCCCTGCCAAAATCAGGCCCTATCCAAATTTTCCCCTAAACACCTATGTCACTCTCAAACACTTGATTTGAAATTGGGCTTAGTGAGTTTGTATGACATTCCTTTGCTATTTTAACAAACAGGTTAAAGTAGGAGACAGAAGAACTTCATATGAACCTGTTAATGAGCTTGTTAGTAATATTGTACAGAGCAATTCCAATCAAACAAAATGATAAAGGGATCAGATAGGATAGATAGAGAAATTATTTCCTCTGGTGGGTGAATCCAGAACAAGAGTGCATAATCTTAAAATTAGAGCTAGGCCATTTAGCAGTGAAATCAGGAAAACTGAGATTGACAGATTGTTAGGTAAGTCTATCAAGTGATATGGGACAAAGGCGGGTAAATGGAGTTAAGATACAGATCATCCTTTTCTAAATGAATCGCAGAACAGGCTTGAGGGACTGAATGGGCTGCTCCTGTGTTCCAATCTTTTTTTCTCTTTCCTGGTAGAGATGAAATTGAATCATTTTTCTCCCACTGTCACAAAGATTTTCCAAAACTTCCATTTACTTTCTCTAATAAGCTAGAGTGCATGCACACTCACCTCATAACCGCGTGTCTTGGCTCTACACCAGTCGAGCAGCATCTGCTTAATACTGTTAGCATTTGGCACACCACAACTTGAAGACCTCTGCACCTTCACCCTGGCAATGGCTGGATTTCCAGGACTGAAACATATAGAGAGATGAATTTTGGCTATTATAAATGATTAAATCAATTACATTTTGGAGTTTTCCCCAGTCACGGCTACTGGGGGAAAATTGTGCCCACAAAGACTTCAACGTATACACATTCACACTGACCCACACTTTGGATGTAGCTGCTAAAAAAAATTCAAAAGTCTGTAGCAATGATTCATTCTAGTTGCTACGTAGAGTGGCACTGTAAACAATTTCCTGTGATTGACATTTCTAGTGAGATCGTGAATGTACTCAAAAATACTTTTCTTCACAATGTCTAGATAAACCTAGATTTTCCTCTGTGGCAGAGATCCTGTCAGAAGTGCAAGACTTTCACCTGCCCATCTCCCTTCACCCTGACCAGACGGATCTTCTTTAGTAGGCGGACAATGAGCTCCTGGTGGTATTTCCACTAGGTTGTCCATTTCATATGTATGTGGGGGGTGGTGGGGGGGGAAGAGAGGAAAAGGGCATGGTACTTGCCACCAGTGCTGGCTGTAGGAAAAAAACTCCCACTTTGCTGAGAGAAATGAATTGCTCTGTAATTGATTGGAGTAGGCAAGTGGCCCTTTAATTTTTAAATAGTCTTTCCACTGCCTTATCAATGCTGGATGCATTAATGCTGGGAAATACATCAGAAATAAAGAAAGAATGGAACTGAATGGCTCACTGCTGCATTTTTTGCTCCCACACATCCTGAAACTACCTCAAAATAGGCAGAAGACAAGACATAATCTAGGCCAATGGTGACTAGAGAAAATTATCCCCTCATTTATAGCCAGGTGAGAATAAATTGAATCAGTTAAAATTTGGGGATCTGAAAAACAGGATTTCAAATTTGTATTTGAATCTAGGATGTGACAAGTGGTGATCCGCAGGGATCTCTTCTGGGGCCTCAATGTTTCACCATATGTTTCACGAATGGGCAGACTATGGCAAATGGAGTTCAATGTGGGCAAGTGTGAGGTCATCCACTTTGCACCCAAGAGATCACTAAAAGCCAATAGGCAGGTACAAAAAGCAATGCAAAGGGAAGGAAGTTATGCTTCAGTTGTATAGAGCCTCGGTCAGACTCCACCTGGAGTGCTGCATTCAGTTTTGGGCACCACACCTCAGGAAGGATATATTGGCCTTGGAGGAGGAGCAGGGCAGATTCACCAGAATGATACCAGGACTTAGAGGATTAAATTATGAGGACAGATTGCAAAAACTTGGCTTGTATTCCCTTGAGTATAGGAGATTGAAGGGTGATCTGATCGAGGTGTTTAAAATGTTAAATGTATTTGATAGGGTAGATACGGAGAAACTATTTCCTCTGATAGGAGATTCAAGAACAAGGGGACATAATCTTAAAATTAGAGCTCGGTCACTCAGGAAGCACTTTGTCACACAAAGCATAGTAGAATTCTGGAACACTCTCCCCCAAAAGGTTGTGGATGATAGGGCAATTGGAGCTTTCAAGGCTGAGATAGATAGATTTTTGTAAGGTACGGGTATCAAGGGATAGGGAGCAAAGGCAGGTAAATGGAGTTGAGATGCAGATCAGCCATGATCTAATTGAATGGCGGAGCAGGCATAAGGGGATGAATGGCCTACTCCTGCTCCTAATGTTCCTAATATACTTGGATACTCCATCTCAACCATTGTTTTTATATCTAGTATTTACAATGCTAGATCGAATCGGACCAGGAGTAGATCGCATCGGACCAGCACCTACTCCGTCAATGGTAGGGCGTTGGGGAGAGTTATAGAACAAAGAGATCTAGGAGTACAGGTTCATAGCTCCTTGAAAGTGGAGTCACAGGTGGATAGGGTGGTGAAGAAGGCATTCGGCATGCTTGGTTTCATTGGTCAGAACATTGAATACAGGAGTTAGGATGTCTTGTTGAAGTTGTACAAGACATTAGTAAGGCCACACTTGGAATACTGTGTACAGTTCTGGTCACCCTATTATAGAAAGGATATTATTAAACTAGAAAGAGTGCAGAAAAGATTTACTAGGATGCTACCGGGACTTGATGGTTTGACTTATAGGGAGAGGTTAGATAGACTGGGACTTTTTTCCCTGGAGAGTAGGAGGTTAAGGGGTGATCTTATAGAAGTCTATAAAATAATGAGGGGCATAGATAAGGTAGATAGTCAAAATCTTTTCCCAAAGGTAGGGGAGTCTATAACGAGGGGACATAGATTTAAGGTGAGAGGGGAGAGATACAAAAGGGTCCAGAGGGGCAATTTTTTCACTCAAAGGGTGGTGAGTGTCTGGAACGAGCTGCCAGAGGCAGTAGTAGAGGCGGGTACAATTTTGTCTTTTAAAAAGCATTTGGACAGTTACATGGGTAAGATGGGTATAGAGGGATATGGGCCAAGTGCAGGCAATTGGGACTAACTTAGTGGTATAAACTGGGCGACATGGACATGTTGGGCCGAAGGGCCTGTTTCCATGTTGTAAACTTCTATGATTCTAATATATATACCATGGATGAAAGAGGGTTCAGTAAAGATGGGGTATAAGGATTGTTTTAATAATTAGCACAGGCAGGTAAATAGAAAGCAGTGGGATGTGGAATCAAGAAAACAACATGTGTAATGACATCAGAAGATTGAAATTACATGCTTAATTGCTTTAAAAAAGATAAAAATCAAGGCACAGAACTAATCATTAACAGCAGTTGAAAATAGCTCAGGAGATAGATAACAAGTGAAGAAAATCAACCTATCTTAGCACGTGACATTCGTGCTGCCTGGTGATTTACCTGATTGCTGTGTGCAGCCAGCCGTACCTGTGCTATTGAGTGGCTGCTTACAAGCAGGGGGCCCAGATATCGCAAGCAGCTAGCACCACCTAAAGGCAGCCTGCACCCCATAAAGGGGAAGTGCAGTGTCTGCAGGAAGTGTGGAAGTCAATTAGGAAGTGAATCTGTGCTGCAATATAGTGCAGCATGGTGATGATGGGACCTCTGGAATTTTTAATGGGCAATAACTGGGCTGCTCAACGTTTGCAGGACTCTGATATTTGCAAAATATAAGATATGGGTCAGCACGGAGTCTGAACGGAGATCAGACATTGCACACGTAAAACACAGATGCAGGTCCCATCCCTATATTTACAAACTGTTGAGTTATGTTAAAACTTGGATTAAAGGTTGAACATTACTAAATCCCACATCCTCCAATCTGCACGCCAGACCTCACTAATCTTTCGATCTGAGTTTGTTCCGGGCCTGCGAGGGAGCGTGCACCAAGGTTCTCTGATGATGCACTGGAGGCCATGGTGCAAAAGGTGAACAGAAGGAAGGTCATTCTATATCCACAGAGGGGGCAAGAGGCCCTCCAGACATATGCTCCCGAGGTAGTGGGAGGCAGTAGGGGACAAAGCCAGACGCATAGCACCACAAACATGGATGCAGTGCAGGAAGAAGTTCAATGCTTTGACACAAGTGGTCAAGGTGAGTGAGTTTAACTGTCAAGTGGCATATCTTACCAACTGCACCACTAGCTGCATCCACTGCTCCACGCACTATCCCCCCTCTCACAACAAACTCTTTCAATCAGTACTCAACTCTTCCAATCAGATGCTTCCTCTCACCCTCACACATTACCACTTTTGCAAGCAGCACACCCACAACTCACACACACTGGCAGCTATTCAACCATGACAGGCACATCACCGACACACGTCCCGTTTTCTTGCAGGAGAAGATGGCACATAACAGGAGGCAGCAAGTGGCAGTGGCTCCATGGAACATAAACCTGCTGTCCTCTCTCAGGATGACAGCATTTCTCTCCCACTCCTGCCACTCCACCAGTGCCCTTGCTGTTGCATGTCAGCTAGCTAGCCCACTCCCTGTAGCATATTGAAACTTTATTATAGGAATTTAGGAACAGGAGTAGACCATTTAGCCCCTCGAGCCGGTTCCACCATTCAATGAGATCATGGCTGATCTGTGACCTAACTCTATATACCCGCCTTAGCCCCATATCCTTTAACACCTTTGATTAACAAAAATCTATCAATCTCAGATTTAAAATTAACAACTGAGCCTAGCATCAACCGCCGTTTCCTGAAGAGCGTTCCAAAGTTCTACCACCCTTTGCATGTAGAAGTGTTTCCTAACTTCACTCCTGCATGTCCTGGCTCTAATTTTTAGGCTATGTCCCCTAGTCCTAGTATTCAAGTATAGGAGACTTCCAAAAACAGGTACAAATGCATCAGCAGCCAGAAGCAATAATCCAGCAACAAACCTGTAACTCCTGCATGTCTCTTTAAATAGTACTGGTGGGGCGGGGGGGAGGGGTGGTCCTTCATGCTATTTAATGTTAATTGTATCCATGTGATTTATATCAATTAGTGTTAATTATATTCAGGTGGTGAGTATCAATTGGGGACTCTCTTGTATCCATTTATAGGAGGGAGCTTTTCTAGGGGGTGCACGATGTGTAAGGGGGAGCTCTAAGAATAAAGGCTTGGAAGCAACTGAAGATTAGGCTCTAGTACTCTATCCTTCACCAGCTGGCTATCCGACCTTTTACATTTAAGACCTGTTCAGCTGTGCGAGGTTAAGACAGTGCGTTGGCTGGAGTGTTGAGTTCCAAAATCACATCTGTCCCTTAAATCAGTGTTGAACATTGATTTACCACATATTCTCCCTACTTTACATGGTGCTGGTGTTTGTTATCTGCACGTGCGCGAACACCTTTACCAATATGGTGTCCAGCGCATGTCACACTAGAAGTGTGCGCACGCATTCCAGACGCCATTTTGGGTCCTTAGGAGTCCGCGTAGCGCCTATAACAACAGGCGTTACGAACTCAATTTAGACCCCCATAGTCCTATAAAACAGTAGTCAACTGTTTCTTCCATTATTTCAGAATTTTTGCTTCTGAAATTATATTCCATTAAGTTGATTCTGCACCAAAAATAATAAAGTTTCCTCAGGCAATGCGGCAATGATGTGTTGTTCCTTGCATTTTTGAGTCTTAGCATAAAAGACCCACCATATGAGATTTTCAGCATCTTGCTTTCACAAATATTATACATTCAACATGGCAAAAAAATCATTTAAAAGCCAGGTTCTTTCTAAGTGTCCTACCTTCCACCTTCCTTTTCTAGTTTCTCAATCAATGCCTTCCGTGCCTGTGTTCCTGAAGTGCGTGGCAGCGTTTGTGACCTCATCACCTCTTTCCGCTTTTCAGCCTGTTTCCTCTCAAGTGCTGACACGCTGCTAGATCGTGCATCATCTTCTCTGTCAAAAATACTGGTAAAGAAAACCATAAAATGATCAAATTCCCAAATGCAGATAGTTCTACAAGTTTACCCAGTGAATAGCTGAGCTATGTAGACCATGACATTCCTTGGTTTGGTCCCTAGTTTGTGTTAAGATGATCTTGGCCAGTTTGGTTACAATTGGTCTCAGTGCCCATGGGCTAGAGAGAGGTAAACTGGCCAGGTTCCTATATCTGATCACTATTCAGGAACTCCTGCTGGAACTACGTGTGTGTGGATGTTAGGTGAGGATAGCATCTGCCAGTGCCATGCTGGAACTGGTTGCCAAGAGAAGCACAGAGCTAGTCCTGTGGCAACTCACATGCCACAACCTTGACCCCTTCCTTCACAGACCAACAGGTCTCAGTTTATTTACTATTTCATTCTGAAGATAAAAAGTCACTTCTCACCTGCCAACTTTTTTCGCTGAAGTGCTGCTGGAACTAAAGGAGGACTTGGTCTGGACAACAGTTGTTCCACCTGCTGAGAGAGAAACAATTAAAGTGGTCAAATTTTGTCTGATGACGCTCCTGTGAAGCGCCTTGGGACGTTTTTATGACATTAAAGGCACTATATAAATGCAAGCTGTTGTTGTTGTCTCAGTCAAGGGATGAAATTGCCAAATATTCAAAAACTCCCATTAGCACTGGATCCTTAATACATGATTAGCTGATCCTTTTCTCCACGGCTCTGTAACCAGTTGCTACAAGGTATATGACAGCACTCTGGGGGGCACTGACTGACATTTTCCTCTGCTTGCCAGCTCCCTGGCAATCTGAATGATAAATAGAACTTGCGGTGTGGAAAATCATAATACCTATGCTTTTAATCAATCAATGCAAAAGTAAAACTTCTTCATCATTCACATTTTTAACTTCAAGGGAACAGACTGTACATTCTGTCCTCTGCATAACAAGATAGTGAGAGCACTGCCCCTAAAAATGAACAAGCTGTGCTGCTTAGCCTTAATCCAACTGTTGACATCTAGGGGTCTTGGGGATGGGATGGGATCACTTTCCAAATCAGTTTGGATCTATAAGTCATGATTTCCAAATTAATGCCCACATCAGCTCAGGGTTTCACATGAATTCTAATTTGTTCATATGCCAGTCTGACCTGGCAGTGGACTCAAGACCAATCCTTTGTTCCAGACATCTTTGCATCAGTGACCACATCTAACTGATTCCACCTGGTGTCTGATATTTTCAATGCTTCACTTTAGGTAAAGAAGACAAAAGTTTCTGCCACGGAGATGCTTCCCTCTAAGAGCACACAGTATAATCACGGCAGTTGCGCTGAATCCACCCACATGCATTTGAAATAAGCCACTGGATCTCTGTTCTAACATGGTATTGCTTGTACTGAATCATATCAGTATTTATACTGGATGCTACAAAAATCTGAAATCATTGCTATTTATTATAGTTTCTAGTCTTTTCAATCCAGTCTTGAATCATTGAATAAATCAAATAACGGAAAGGTCGACTAAACAGAAGCAAGGTTCAGGGATCCCCCTCTTATTTCATTCCCACAAATCTTCTCATCTTCTCTTTCTTTCTCCTGTCACTGACTTATTTGGGTTACGTTTACATATGTGCCCCCTGACTTTCAACTCCCTGCCCAAGTAATCATTCTTGATACGTCAGCCTAGTCAGTAAGTACAGTGAGTGTTGTCAGACTATTCACTTGTGGAGAGTATCATAACAAAGCCTGATCATATCCTCACCTGATTGTCTCACACAATTTTTAGCAGGGTCACTAAACTGCATTAAGGGGCAGTAACTCTGCCGATATTTTGCTCTCCCAACCATGGGTTCTGAGGCCAACTGCAGCATCCCAACAGCTGCCTTTGCTAAAAGTGAAGATCAAACCTGGGATCTTCCTGGTTTGTGCAACTAAGATCCACATTAAGCAGTGCACTTACCAACTGAGATGTTGGGAGAGCTTTGTTCCATTTGAATACTATTTCCTATCCCAAGACCCTGTTATTTCAGATGTAGCAGAATTGAACATAGTTCAAGAGTTCATATTAGTCCAGCTTATTCTGCTTACCATCATTTTTCTTTATAACGCTGGACTCCACAGTGGTAGTTCGTAAAGTTCTGTTGCCACCGTCTGAAAGACCAGAATAATTTTCAGTAATTCTGGACATTACAAGGGAATTAATATTGACCCAACATCACCAAAACTGAGCTTAGATTTTTTAAATTGAGAAATGTAGATAGATGAAGGGTTCTAGTCCATAGTGCATCAAGCTTGAAAAGAGAAAGGGAGAAGACAAAGAAATTCAAGAAGAGGTGTTGAGGTAACACCAAGTTCCAGTTTTAAAAGCTTGTAGCTTATAAGAGGAATGGAAGACTGAGCAAGGTAAATAACCATTCCATAGTTTTGAGATCCTGAGAAAGAATGAACTCGATGAGATGGTGTGGTGAGTCCAATATAATGAAGAAATAGGGAGAAGGAATGTTAGGAATTTCTTTTGATGTCATAATCACAAGGCAGGTTCAGATGAAGAAGGTCTTTCAGCCCATTTGATTTCCTCCTTTTGCAATAACAACTCTACTTTCTTTCCATTACAGCCCCTAGCTGTTTCTTAAATGAGTCCAGTGGTCTTTACCATACTTCCTGGTAATCCATTCCAGCTGTAAATCACCCTCTGCGTAAACTAAATTTGCCCTTCACTCTCAACCGTGTCCTCTCGTCCTGGTCTATCTGACAATACTTTTCAGGTTTACTTTCCCTAGCTCATTAACAATCTTATCCACCTCTACAAGTTCCTTCTAAAATGTTTCTTTTCAAGGCTCCAGAGCCCTGGCTGCCTCGTAGATTACCCTTCTGACAGCATTATTCTCCTGTACAGTGCCTCTATGTCCCCTTATGTTCCAAGGACCAGAACTGTACTCCAAATGTAGACTGACCAGGGTACTGTAGAGCTTCAACCTGTTGTCTGGGCTTTCAGCTCAACTGATTTCACATTATAATCCAGCATTCTACTTGCTTTGTTTATTTCCCCCACCTCATATTGGCGAACAATGAGTCAAGTAACACCCCTAAGTCTCTTTCAACATGTCCTTTGGTAAGTTCTATGCCATCCACGAAGTACATGTCTATGCTATTATTAATTCATATGTACGATAACATGCATTTGTTTGCACTGAGCTTCAGCTGCTACTGATGAGAAGAGGTGCAAACCTGGTCAAGCATTCCATGTGCCATCTGGCTGCCTCCTCTGAGTGTGCAGTCCTCCCTAGCCTGGCGTTAAATGCAAATTAACTACTTTGCATTGAGAATGTGATTTCCAGTCAACTATATATACCAGAAACCTTAGAAATCATAGCACGGACCCTTGGAGCAATCTATGCATATTGTCCCCCATTGCGCCTCTCTCTTACGACTATCCTCTGCTTTTTTGTCTTTTGCCAGTTACTAATCCATGTTTTACCCTTTATACCCACGGATCTTAGTTTGTAAAGGTACCTTTCAAGTGGTACTTTATCAAAGGCTATTTGCAAGGCAAGGTACACTGTGTCATATAAGCTTCTTCCTCACAGTTTAGGACGTCACCTCTTGAAAA
Source organism: Heptranchias perlo (assembly GCF_035084215.1). Lineage (NCBI taxonomy): Eukaryota > Metazoa > Chordata > Chondrichthyes > Hexanchiformes > Hexanchidae > Heptranchias > Heptranchias perlo. Next base: position 34,280,495 of record NC_090349.1, read on the forward strand.
AGTTTTACGACATTAAATCTCTGTCACATCGCATCAAATCGATCTGTCAAATTCAGTAACATAAGTATAATATATTGTAACATCTAATTTATTGGTCAATTGAGGATATGGTCATATCCATAAACTACGTCAAGTGTTCTACCATGAACTGAAAAACAGCAAACATTCTTGTGGTGGGAAGAAAAAGTGGTACAAAGTCATCTTAAAAAAACTTCAAGCCAAGTAATGTCTCCACTGATAACTGGGGGGAGGTGGATAGGCTGTGATGCCATGTCACCCTACTTGCTAGTACATCATTTTGAAAACAAACATCTGTGGAAGTTGGCCACAAAGTGAGGAAACAGTAAAACCACAACCAACTTCCAACTGACTCTAATCAGACCATCCTAAACTACAACCAGTACAAGACCACCTGCGGTTTTTGGATTGGGCTCGGCAGATGCATTGGAAGACCGTAGAAACTTCTGAAGCTCCAGTTATCCTTAATATGAAGGATATCCACACATATACTAGCTAGTAGAATCTCTGCCTTTTAGTCATTAGTTTATAAATTGTACCCTCAGTATCCAGGTCATAAAAACAAAATGTGAACATGCAACCTTTTGATATGAGTTTAAGGTACTTCACAATTTACAAGGCAAGCGCCTTTCTAATACTGGCGAGTGGTAGTGTAGAATTTCTCAGTCTGGTTGACTGTTTTGTGCACAGCAAGAACATAAGAATGCATAGGACTGGAAGAGACCATTGTGGTTCCATCTAGCCAGTCCCAAAGTTTGAACAATACGCTACACTATTGTGGCTCTAATATGCCTCGACCACTTTCTCTGTCAAATACCTATTCAGTTCCCTCTTGTATTTGCCAACAATGTCTACCTAAAATGCCTCTCTGGATAGTCCCTTCCATATATTCACAACCCTCCGTGTAAAGTAGTTAAATCTAAACCTTTTGCCTTCTTTCTCCTACAGTTCTGCTCATACTCACTTTTTGTAGAGTAATATCAAAAATATTAATTCATTTAATCAATACTCCTTAAATCTTGGCTATCTCAAAGAGATCTTCCTTGAGCCTTCTTTTCTCCAGCATAAACATTCCTACTTTCCACAAGCTCTCCTCCTGGATGAAGTATCTAATCCAAGTATCAATTTAATTGCCCTTTGCTGTACGCTCTGTATCCACTGGACAACATCTTATTATAGAATTCTTTTCAAGTTTTTGACTCCAAAGTCTTTAGCTGAATCAACAAGAGTAAAATTAAGAAGAATCTGTTGGCGATTTGGTTAACCTTGCTTATGCATGATTGCCAATTTATAGACTGCAACTTCACACTTATTGTAAAGAGTGGTAAGAATGTGGAACGTGCTACCATAAGGAGTAGTTGAGCAAATTGCATAGACGCATTTAAGGGGCAGCTAGATAAGCACATGGGGGAGAAAGGAATAGAAGGGTATCCTGATAGGGTTAGATGAAATAGGGAAGGAGGAGGCTTGTGTGGAGCATAAACATCGGCTTAGGCCACTTGGGCCAAATGACCTGTTTCTGTGCTGTAGTTTCAATGTAACTCGACATAAAAAACCATTACCACGGGTTGCAATTGCAGTAGCTTTTGGCCAAATATCTTCTGTGACCCAAAGCCAACTGTTACAAGATATCCACGTGTTCTTCAATGAACCAGTGATCACTTCTGTGCTCTGTATCTTCACTGTGCAGTATTTATCCCATTACCTGACTGGGTGATTCTCTCAGTCTTTGACATGGAAGTGACAGTCTTCCCATCTGCAGATTTTTCTGTTTTGGATACAGTTGTTTCAGACTTTGCTTTCTTTTCCTCTTCTGTTTTCTGCTTCAGTTCCCGTAGTCTCATTTCACGCTCTTTCTCTCTCTCATCTGAAGAGAGGCAAAAAAACACAACTGTAAGAAGTTACAACACCAGAGCCTCTCCAGTTTACATAGACAATGCCCAATATCTAATAAGAAGTTGTACATTAAGGCACAACTCTAAAGATTAGCTCATGGGCTCTTCTGCCCCACACATCTACTGCAGACTTGGAAATCAATCGTCGTTCCTTCATCGTCACTGGTTCAAAATCCTGGAACTCCATACCTAACAGCACTGCGGGAGAACCTTCACTACACGAACTGCAGCGGCTTAAGAAGGCGGCTCACCACCACCTTCTCAAGGGAAATTAGGGATGGGCAATAAATGCTGGCCTTGCCAGCGATGCCCACATCCCATGAATGAATAAAAAAAAACATACTGCACTAATCTTTGGTGATAATACTAAACAAAATTCCTCAAAGTTCCTCAAAAGGAACAAAGTTCCTCGGGGCAGTGTCCTAGGCCCAACCATCTTCAGCTGCTTCATCAATGACCTTCCCGCCATCACAAGGTTAGAAATGGGGATGTTTGCTGATGATTGCACAGTGTTCAGTTCCATTCGCAACCCCTCAGATAATGAAGCAGTCTGTGCCCACATGCAGCAAGACCTGGACAACATCCAGGATTGGCAAGTAACATTCGCGCCAGACAAGTGCCAGGCAATGACCATCTCCAACAAGAGAGAGTCTAACTACCTCCCCTTGACATTCAACAGCATTACCATCGCCAAATCCCCCACCATCAACATCCTGGGGGTCACCATTGACCAGAAACTTAACTGGACCAGCCACATAAATACTGTGGCTACAAGAGCAGGTCAGGGGCTGGGTATTCTGCTGCGAGTGACTCACCTCCTAACTCCCCAAAGCCTTTCCACCATCTACAAGGCACAAGTCAGGAGTGTGATGGAATACTCTCCACTTGCCTGGATGAGTGCAGCTCCAACAACACTCAAGAAGCTCGACACCATCTAGGACAAAGCAGTCCACTTGATTGGCACCCCATCCACCACCCTAAACATCCACTCCCTTCACCACTGGCACACTGTGGCTGCAGTGTGTACCATCCACAGGATGCACTGCAGCAACTCGCCAAGGCTTCTTCGACAGCACCTCCCAAACCCGCGACCTCTACCACCTAGAAGGACAAGGGCAGCAGGCACATGGGAACAACACCACCTGCACGTTGCCCTCCAAGTCACCCACCATCCCGACTTGGAAATATATCGCCGTTCCTTCATCGTCGTTGGGTCAAAATCCTGGAACTCCCTACCTAACAGTACTGTGGGAGAACCTTCACCACATGGACCGCAACGGTTCAAGAAGGCGGCTCACCACCACCTTCTCAAGGACAATTAGGGATGGGCAATAAATGCTGGCCTCGCTAGCGACGCCCACATCCCATGAACGAATAAAACAAAATTAAGCTGAACCTCTTCTGCTCTTGAATAATATTCTACATTGTTGTGCAAACCTGGAAAAACAGATAATGAATACCACTAATAAAAGATGAATAAACATATTTTTCTTTTTGCTGTTAGGACGCCCAGGATGTTGATGGTGGGGGATTTGGCGATGGTAATGCTGTTGAATGTCAAGGGGAGCTACCAATTAATTATCATCTTTTCCATAGTAACACAAAAAAAAACTTATTTTCCTCAAATATAAACACGCAAAAACCTATGAAAAGAAAATATATTAACACGTGTATAGAGTATTATCCAGAGTAATCCTTCTACTCTTACTGATTATGAAGGTGACCCCTACCAATTAACTGAGTGAGGGTATTTTTTTTTTACTATTTCACCTCAGAGAAAATTAGACTCTCCACCTAAATTAAAACATTTTACTCAAATCTGCCACATGGCTGTTAAAAATGTTTTTTTTTTGTATTTTGTGAATATACAATTGTTTTTACTTTCAGAATGTGCACAACAGTTACAAATAGGTTTACAGCTCCTTTCTGAACAGACAGATAATATGTGAATATTGTATAGTATGGTTGTCTAGCTAAGTGGATAAATGAAAGTTATCAGATCCCTAGCACCTATAGCTAGACCTTCTTTGTCACTTGTAAGGGGCCTCTGTTCAGCATCTTGTCTGAAAGACGGCACTTCCGACAATGCTGCGCTCCATCAATACTGTACTGAAGTGTCAGCCCAGATTATGTGCTGGAGTGGTGATAACAATTGAGTCTATAAAGTCATGATATCAAGAAACAAGAAAAGCACACATAAAAAAAGGTTTCCAAGGTTAATTTGCTTGTAAATTCTACACCAGTTCTAATCCAGTGAGGTCATTTGCACCTACTGGTTCACTTATCTGGTTAGTGTGGTCAAGTGATACGCTGAAAGACAAAGTACTCTCTCACAGGAGAAAAGCCAGTTCTGCGATCAGGAGACTTAACAAAATGATTTGTGTACAGCAAGGGATTAAGCTCATAACAAAGATAAAAGTATACAGAGCTGTTCTAATCATCCCCATTCTAACAGATGGGAGCCCTGAACATGTTATCACCACTCCAGCACATAATCTGGGCTGGCACTTCAGTACAGTACTGAAGGAGCGCAGCATTGTCGGAAGTGCCATCTTTCAGACAAGATGCTGAACAGATGCTGCCGGTTCCAGGAGGGCATAAACAATCTCATGGCACTTCTAAGAGCAGCAATAAAGTAACTCAGTGATTGCGAAGTGCACTGGGGACATCCGGAGGACATGAAAGGCGCTATATTATTGCAAGTTCTTTCTTATCATATTCAGTAGCTTGACATGATCTACCTCAACACCTGAGGACCACCATACACATCATGTGGCAAGACAAAATTACTAACAGCAAGATCCTTAATCATACCAAGATCATCAGTATTGAGGCCATGTTGATAAGACCACAGCTATGCTGGTCAGGATATGTCAGCTATATGGAAGATTCCAGAATGCCAAAAAGATCCTGTGCAGCAAGCTGGAACAAGGCAAGCAGATGCAGGGTGGGCAGCGAAAGAGGTACAAGGATATGAAGGTGATATGATACCAAGGAAGAAGATGCTGCCACAGTCTCAGTAAAGGAAGATATAACTGAGATACTGGATGGGCTAAAAATTGATAAAGAGGTACTTGAAAGGCTAGCCGTACTTAAAGTAGATAAGTCAACCGGTCCGGATGGGATGCATCCTAGGTTGCTGAGGGAAGTAAGGGTGGAAATTGCGGAGGTACTGGCCATAATCTTCCAAACATCCGTAGATATGGGGGTGGTGCCAGAAGACAGGAGAATTGCAAATGTTACACCCTTGTTCAAAAAAGGGTGTAAGGATAAACCCAGCAACTATAGGTCAGTTTAACCTCAGTGGTGGGGAAACTTTTAGAAACAATAATCCGGGACAGAATTAACAGTCACTTGGATGAGGGTGGATTGATTAGGGAAAGCCACCATGGGTTTGTTAAAGGCAAATCGTGTTTAACTAACCTGATAGAGTTTTCTGATGACGTAACAGAGAGGGTAGATGAGGGCAATACAATTGATATGGTGTATATGGACTTTCAAAAGGCGTTTGATAAAGAGCAGCACGGTAGGCTTATCATCAACATTGCGGCCCATGGAATAAAGGGGGCAGTAGCAACATGGATACAGAATTGGCTACGAGACAGGAAACAGAGAGTAGTGGTGAATGATTGTTTTTCGGACTTGAGGGAGGCGTACAGTGGCCCCCATGGATCAGAGCTTGGACCACTGCTTTTCTTGATATATATTAACGACTTGGACTTGGGTGTACAGGGCACAATTTCAAAATTTGCAGATGACACAAAACTTGGAAGGGTAGTGAACAGTGAGGAGGATAGTGATAGACTTCAAGAGGATATAGACAGGCTGTGGCATGGGCGGACACGTGGCAGATGAAATTTAACGCAGAAAAATGCGAAGTGATACATTTCAGTAGGAAGAATGAGGAGAAGCAATATAAACTCAAGGGCAGAACAATAAAAGGGGTACAGGAACAAAGAGATCTGGGGGTATATGTGCACAAATCGTTGAAGGTGGCAGGGCAAGTTGAGAAAGTGGTTAAAAAAGCATACAGGATCCTGGGCTTTATAAATAGAGGCATAGAGTACAAAAGCATGGAAGTCATGATGAACCTTTATAAAACACTGGTTCAACCATAACTGGAGTATTGTGTCCAGTTCTGGGCACCACACTTTAGGAAAGATGTGATGGCCTTAGAAAGAGATTTACTAGAATGATTCCAGGGATGAGGGACTTTAGATTCGTGGATAGACTGGAGAAGCTGGGGTTGTTCTCCTTGGAACAGAGACAGTTGCAAGGAGATTTGATAGAGGTATTCAAAATCATGAAGGGTCTAGACAGAGTAGATAGAGAGAAACTGTTCCCATTGGCAGAACGGTCAAGGACCAGAGGACATAGATTTAAGATGATTGGCAAAAGAACCAAAGGTGACACGAGGAAAAACATTTTTACACAGCGAGTGGTTAGGGTCTGGAGTGCACTGCCCGGGGGGATAGTGGAGGCAGATTCAATCATGGCCTTCAAAAGGGAACTGGATAAGTACTTGAAAGGAAAAAAATTGCAGGGCTATGGGGAGACGGCGGGGGATTGGGACTAGCTGGATTGGTCTTGCATAGAGCCAACACGGACTCGATGGGGCAAATGGCCTCCTTCCGTGCTGTAACCTTTCTATGATTCTATGAAGCACAACCTCAAACAATGCATTATATATGTTGATAGCTGGGGAAACTTCACAGCTGACCATACAAACTGGTGAGCAGTAGTACAGGGTGGTGTCAGCTGGTAGGAGCATCAGTATGTAGATCTGCTGAAGGAGAAACAGTAAAAATGTAAACATGCACAGCAGCAGCCTGTTGAACCCAGACAAGCTTGTTTAGATTTGCAAAACATGCAGGAGATTGTGCCTCTCTCATATTGGGCTTAATGGTCAAAAGCACACATCATGATGGATTCTCTTTAAAACAGGATTATAATCTTTGAATATGCAGGAATGCAGCCACTATCTACTGGATTATCAGTTGTGAAAATAAATCTGTGCTGTGGACTGATGTCCATTGAGAAATTAATTCAAACTACCCAGGCACATTTCAGTTAGGACTCTACTTATTTTCAAATGAGACCTTCACCCTGTCTAACAGGGACAAGTAGGAATCCAGATCTCAATAGAGTCTTGCACCATACTTCAATGTCCAGTTGCCTGTCTTTCATTCAGGATCTCCCCACAGTGGCATGTCCAAGACCGGTAACTCCCCATTTGCAGGAATAATCCCACATCCTTTGTGCTGTGCCATCTTGCCTTCTGGTTTAAACCACCTACCTCTCTTCTTTTTCCGAAGCTCCCTCATTGCAGCTCGAATCACCTTCCTTTTTTCAAAATCTGTTGTTGCATCGAGCTTCAGGTGGAGAAAACAGTGTTTATAAAGTAGTAATATTTTATTGAAAATAGATCTTTTGTTCCTCTATCCTACTAAAACTATAAGACTTAGGCTCTCACAATACCTCAACTGGTTAAGTCAGTGAACAGATGTGCCATACCGACCAGCTAAGTCCTAGCTTTGATTTTCAACTTGTGCTGAGTTAGTTAATCTCAATCAGGGTGGCAGTAGGGGTTCTGCAATTGGCCTCAATGATACTGTGCTAGGGAAAATTGGTCTAAGTTACCACTCCTGATCATTGTCCAGCAACCCCTTCTTGAAATGCATGCATGTGGACACAGGGCAAGGCCAGAATCAGATTTGGCTTTGATGCTCATCACAGTGGAAAAGTTTGCTGTGCTCACTAAATAAGCTTACATACGAAGAATGGACTCTTGGGTCAGGTACTGAAGGCTGATCAGCATCCATGAAACCATTTCCTTGCAAGGAGTCAACACCTTCAGGAGCATAAAAAGGGATAAAGTTGACAGGAATAAAAGAGGAAGATTGAAAATAAAGCTAAAAGACTGGGATTGGTGCTTCCTGGGTTAATGGAAACTCAGATGTATATAGAAACTATTGTTAGAGTTTCCCCTCCTTCATGATATATTCCCACATCAGTTTCTCACAGCTGCTTAAAGACTGCAGTACCATTTAGTTACAAAGTCAATAAATCCCCACTAGATTAGAATTTTGTTTTCTTCCCGATCTTACTATAAGTGGCATAGGTCCAGTGTGTCCAATTCTATGATGTGGGCCCTCAATTTTTAGGACCGAGCAAGATCAAGATCAAGATGTAGCTAAATGTACAAAAAATGTTTTTGAATAACTTTAATGAAAAAAAACTCATTTAAGTGATCAATAGGTCAAACAAATCTGTCAATAATTTCATGACAGAGTGTAACATTCGAATAAAAAAAAATCTTCTGGAATTATACTGCACAGGAAAAAATCCTATAAGTACAAGTTATACAGTCATAAAATCATAAAGCAATTCATTTTCTACTCACAAGTCTTTAAATGTATAACACAACTTTTTAATAGGGTAGAGATTGACATCGTATTTGAATACTTTGTGTTGTCAGTCATTTGAAACCTCTATATTATCAATGGGTTGACTCTCTCAAGTCAAAGTTTAGATTAGTATTTTGCTTTGGACCATAGAGATGGATCGTCAGCTGTTTGCTCTTACTCAGTGGACTTAAGAAATTGATCCACTGGTGTCTCATATGATGTACAAATCACTGACAATAAACTACCAATGAACTATGCGACCAGTGGTTAAAAATACAATTAACCGATGAAAACAATCATTAATAACTATTCTGTGCTACCCATCATGGCCTTTACAATAAACACATACCATTTTGTCCAGGACCTCTTCATCTTCAATAGCACTCAGATCCTCCAAACTGGGTTTGTTTTTCTTCTCTTTTGCATTCTCCTTTTCCTTCTCCTCTACACCATTGGGTAAAATAGCCTCAAACTGCTGTAGTGACTGGGCTGCTTTGGCCATCACGGACTCAGTGTCCATCTGCAAAGGCAAACAAACAGGTTCTATTTGCTTGAGTGGTCTGGTTTAAATGTTGGTGCATTTCAAATTCAAGAGCCTGGGTACAAAATGCTCTTCAGCAGGGAGCTCCATTATCAGAACCCCTTTGGAAAGTCAAGTTGTGACAAAGAATTGTAATGATCGTTAACGTCCATTGTTTCTTTCCTTTTTGTCATTTATTTCTGTTGATGTCTTTTAATTGTAAACAATTTTACAACACCAAGTTATAGTCCAGCAATTTTATTTTAAATTCACAAGCTTTCGGAGATTTTCTCCTTCCTCAGGCAAATGTTTCAAGATCTCGAGATCTTGAAACATTTGCCTGAGGAAGGAGAAAATCTCCGAAAGCTTGTGAATTTAAAATAAAATTGCTGGACTATAACTTGGTGTTGTAAAATTGTTTACAATTGTCAACCCCAGTCCATCACCGGCATCTCCACATGATGTCTTTTAATGTATAGTAAAATGCCAACCTATTCCTCCAGCATATTGCAACTCTCAAACTATTCAGAATTTGCACATCAAACAAAAATACCAAAAAAATAAACAGAACTAAAGAGGATAAGCATGTTCAGTTAATCATAATTCTCTGCAACTGGTGCTCAAGTGATCACAAACTGATGGGGTTAGTTGGTTGGATGAATGAGAAGCAAATTAAAAGGTTTATTTTCAGATCACAGCGATAATCATGATAAGTTTAATAAATGAAACTCTGGAAATTACCATGAGCGATGTCATCATAGTAATGCTTAATACATTTGCATCAAATTCCCCTCTCTGCTATTTTAACAAACTCTTTCAGTTTAAATGGGTTAACACTTGAGTTAAAATAGTAGACAGGAATTAGATATGAACTGGTTTGTATATCATTGCTCACAGAAATTTCTGAGCTTAAATCTGATCATACTGGCCAAAGGCAGCTATACTAGTTTAATGAAGGTCACTACCTGGAAAAGTTACATTCACATCTAAAGTAAGAGCTGTGTGAAACCACCATGGGTTATGAAAACTTTGGGAACAAATTAAAACTTGTATGTTCTCTCCATTCCCATAATTGCTCCAACTCAAAACACCAATTTTGTTAGCCTAGTAATCAGAGCCCTTACCCTGCACAAAGATACAGCAGCAATGCTCAGCCAAAATGACTCAGCATTGGGAACTTCTGACAATTGATTGCAACACAAACACAAAATATTATTTTAAAACTTAATGTCAAGTGTGCCCAATGATTACAGAATCAAAAATAGTACATTCAAGGAATATCCAAGTGGTAATTTGCAATGGTCATAGATCACTGGACTTTTTTTTTATTCAGTCACTGATATTGCATTGATTAAACTATCATTCTCTACCTATACATTAGAGGAATACTTGTTTAAGAGTTAAATATTTAATACAAGCAGCACTGCCAAAAGCATGCTGCCTTACTTTTGAGTCTGTGCCCATCCACGCACTTAAATATCAGCATGACCCTTCAGCAATGCTTGTTGGCCTTGCTGCCAGTATTAAAATAGACAACAAAAGACGAGGAGCACTTATTTAGTAAACTGGAACATTTTCTTGGCTTAAGTGCTTAAGTTCACTGTAGCAATGCAGGCAGCTGTTCTGCTCTACATCACACCTGTGTCAACACTGGCAACATTACCACCAAGAATATACCTCTGTAATTCATACCAACAGCGTTATTTCTCAGTAATTGCACCTGATAAATGTAGCAATTTTGTCACAATTGCCCATCCTTCAGTAAAAGTTTTGTCACACAGCAACCATCAAGGAGTGCACTGGCTATCAACTTCTACCAGGACTGTTCTTTGATGATCCTCACAGGATAACAATTGTTGTAGTGAGCCAGAATTTGCTGTCAAAATAACGGCAAGGCTAATGGCGCTCGTTGTTATTTATGGTTAAATGGTACAGCAACTTCAGGCGAGGAGCAGACTCGTAGTTAAATGTGAATATCCAAAAGTTGCAGTCCAAGTTGCACTGCTTCGCCATTTGCTTCGCGAGAAAGGCATCTCGCCCTTAGCCGCCCCTTTTTTTTAGGAACTTGCTGTATTCTAAATTCGCCACAGAAACTAAAGTCTTGTCATTATAAGCGTAAGTGCCCTTTTAACGACGTGATAAGTGTTAATGACTGACAATCAACCTTTCTGGCACCGAAAATTATCTATCACAAGTGTGGAGTCTCATTCCTTCAGGTTTTGAATTTTTGCGCCGTTATCAGCTCACACTTTCAGCAACTTTGTGGGCAAAAATGTTTTGATTTGAAGGATGCAAGGGCAAGTCTCACTAACAGCAGACACCCATAGATGCCCTGCTGCAGCAAATTCTGGCCCAATAACAGAATTGTAATGTCATCTTGGGTTCAAAGTTATAAACCACTATTGCAGTTTATGACAAAATTTGAAACTGTCAATTAGATACTTGATTCATAGAATCATAGAATCATAGAAGTTTACAACATGGAAACAGGCCCTTCGGCCCAACATGTCCATGTCGCCCAGTTTATACCATTAAGCTAGTCCCAATTGCCTGCACTTGGCCCATATCCCTCTATACCCATCTTACCCATGTAACTGTCCAAATGCTTTTTAAAAGACAAAATTGTACCCGCCTCTACTACTGCCTCTGGCAGCTCGTTCCAGACACTCACCACCCTTTGAGTGAAAAAATTGCCCCTCTGGACCCTTTTGTATCTCTCCCCTCTCATCTTAAATCTATGCCCCCTCGTTATAGACTCCCCTACCTTCGGGAAAAGATTTTGACTATCTACCTTATCTATGCCCCTCATTATTTTATAGACTTCTATAAGATCCCCCCGAAACCGCCTACTCTCCAGGGAAAAAAGTCTCAGCCTATCCAACCTCTCCCTATAAGTCAAACCGTCAAGTCCCGGTAGCATCCTAGTAAATCTTTTCTGCACTCTTTCTAGTTTAATAATATCCTTTCTATAATAGGGTGACCAGAACTGTACACAGTATTCCAAGTGTGGCCTAACTAATGTCTTGTACAACTTCAACAAGACTGGCAGTAGGCAGTATGCCATTATTTACTTTATATATAAGTCTTTATCCATCCTCCATTTTCTGATATAAACTGTGCGCTACGTATAACAGAATGTGTAGATGCATCTGTGCTGTATTAGCTGATCTCAGCTCGCACTGTGGTAGGCATACCACATTTGGTCTTAGCATCCCTAAGTTAGGAAAAGAAAGATAGCTCAGCTCCCCACTCCAAATTGATGTGACAACCTCTGCTGGAAATGGATGTGCGTGGACCTCAGGTGAGAACAATATTAGGCTCAACGGTGATACTCTGTGGTAAAATAGCTTGCTGACATTCACTAGGAAGAAAAAGAGATCATTACGCTTCCAGTATCACATCACTTTTGATCCCTCATATACTTATTGTTCATTACTGACGTTGTCCTTACTTGGTCATAACACTCCAGACATGCTTCACAAGTAGAAGAACAACATGGATACATTATACGCAATTGGCAACCGGGAGAGACAACAACAGACGCACAAGGGTTTTCTCATTAGTTTTGGACGTACATCGGAACCCATAAACACTAGTAATTTGCCCCAACTATCCATTATTTAATATGTAATTTGTTCCCCCAGTATCTGGAAAAGCCTCAGTATCTGAATTTAATTGCCAAACAGATTTGAATGACGCTCTTATTAAAGTAAAATTACTACCCATTTACAGTGAAAGTCTAAGTTCTAGTCTTCCATTATTGAACCCATAAGGAGCAACAGAATGTACCTTAATCATCCATGGAAACTGCTACATCCTGTAAATAAGTACCTAATCTTCATCTGCTTGTTTTCCCCAGATTCTAGCAATTACCTTTGTATCAAACGCATTCATTTGAATTCAACTACAGGAAAATTAGCCTGTCTCAGGATCCCAATCCTTTTTCAGTATGCAGTCAGTTTCATGTCTGGTGCCAGCTTGAAGTGGCAGAGAATACAGCACCTTCTTTGGGTTAGAGGTTTCCAATTAGTCTCTGAATCAAAGTCAAGTTGAGCTGACTGTTTACTCGAAATGAATCCACTGTTTTCTAAGTTACACATCCGTCAACCAAATCTAGATATAGCCCGGACTCTTGAGACAACTACTCCTCTTTTCCCAGACGACATTCCAACACAGATAACAAGCTGCTTCAAGCAGGTGAGAATATTTTACTGTTCTTCAAAATAAATTGTACTCCATTTTTGGTGATCCCTATAACTCCTGATTCAACATTAAATCGCTATAGTCCTAAGGATCATATTCAAGCAACACAAAACATATATTTAAACAATTCAGTCCTCACAAGATACAGGATTGCAGCACTCATTTCTTTTTGTTGTTTTGCTTTTTTGAACTGTACTGGGTTTCTTTTTTAAGTGATGGACACAAAGGGTTTCAAAAAGATCCTTCAAATACAGAAGAAAGGACACATCAAGGCAGGGTGCCCAAATGTGTTCGAATTGCACTAGCAATACTGAGAAGTTAATAAACATTATATCGGGAGGCAGGGTAAATCACAGCCTTTGGACAGATCACACTCTTCTTTGTTTCCTTTTGCTTTTGAGGGCATGATTGCTTCTTTGCACTATCTATAACCAGAGGGCAGATAGGTGATCTGCTGCTGCGTCTCTGGCTTTGCTGCTCTGAGGTCAGCTGCTAAAAAATGGCACTCCTGACAAATTTCCAGGAAACAAACTGGCTTCTGCTTAGCATCCCAACTGAGACTGGGAACTTAAGATTGTGGATGTAGCAGCTGCAAATCCTCTGCCATTCTCTGGCACCCCAACATTACTCTCACTTTCAACAAGAAAATGTCAGCCCTTGGTGCCACATCACAATAATCTCAGCAATTCTTAAATTTTTCTGTTCATTATTCTTCCATTTCTATATTTCCAAGTCCTAAAATAAATTTTGTGAGATGCACAATAAAGAATTTGTTTGCAGTATGAAAACTGTGAAGGAGAGAGTACTCAAGAGTACTGAAACATGCCACTAAATTTCACTGATGGTGCATGTGGATCAGAAAGTTCATTTTTACACTCCATACTTTCAATAAAATGACGACTCAGAAGTTGACAGATATGTCCAGGGCCTTGCTATCTGATCTATCGGTCCCTTAAATAGTTTGGTTTTCACAGCCTTGCATTGCTCATGCTTGTATTTTTTTTTATTTGCTTCAACATAACTTCATTCAAGTCAGGCCAGTATAACTTTTCCCTAGACAAGAAAACTGTTCGACACAAATCTCATTAAAAACTCCACATATAATCTATAATCTGAACCTTGATGCGTGTTTTGTTTAACAGACAGTGGTTATGTGTTTTACCAATCCGATAACAGAAAGTATCGATATCAATCATATATTTATTTTGTGTTTAAAAAAAAATTCCCCAAATTAAATTTTATTTTTTAAATTGCTACGGGCAGAAAGCAATGAGCTGCTGCTCCTCAGTCTGTCAGGACTCCAGCTAGAAGCAACTCCCCCAGCTGCTGTTGAATATATTTGATCCTTGCTCTCAGTGGTAACACACAGAGTGTCAACCTGACACCAGGATATACCATATGAACAAATCAGCAAAGAGGGAAGAGCCTAGCAATTACCACACCTTGGCACATATTAACACAACAACCAGGGTCTCTCAGGCCAAAAAAGTATCACCTAACCTCCCAACAGCCTTAAAATGTTATGATCAAATCTACTGCAGTGTAGGACATTGAGTTCTAAAAGGCAAGTTTAGGACATAATGCCAGGAAGTATTTCTCTATTTACAGGGTGATCATTAGCTGGAAAAGGTTGTTAGGAAGGATGGGTAAGGCTAGTATATTCAGCACAGCATTGGAGGCATGGAAGCCAATTGTACTGCATCATCACAAAGGGGTTGAACAGTTGGCTCAGTTATGTTTAGCAAATGAGCCACACGAGGTTTATCTGTAAATTTAATACATTCAAGATGCCAGCCACACTTGGACTGAGGTAAGTAATATCAGGGACTATTAACAAGACCCTCCATGCTTGTAATAATCCACATTAAAACTTTACAAAATAAAAACATTTATTTTTGCTTAACCAAAAGTTTAACACAATATAAAGTTTATTCTACTCATGTAGATTTTCTAATGACCAATAATTTCCTTCTTGCTCTTGATACGAACAATATTCTCTACTGTATAATCCATTAAATAGCCACAAGATAACAGTCTGTCAAATTGGAAGAAGTTGCACTTCTAACAGCTGCCATTTTGACTCTTACAGTGAATGCTCATCCACTGTTATGTGATGTGCAACAGATGCACTGACCCAATCACCATCAATCACAAGTTGTTAAGAATGGTCTCCTACAGTAGATGGCAAACTGAAATATCCACCACTCTACAGGACGAATTCCATGATGCAGAAAAGAGAAATTGAATCTGTCCCAATGGTAGGACATAGTGCATTTCACCCCCAACAGCAGATGCAGTGTCAGACCATTATCTTCTACAAAGATAATACATGTTAACTTCAGTGTATCCAGCAATCCATTTCCTGGAAAGAATTTTGCTTTTTCAATCCTGTTTATGACTTTTGTTTCATCCATATTTGCAGCAAAATAAAACAGTCCTAAAAATATAAATTCATATTTCTCAGTTGCATTCAGGGAGGGGATACAATTTCGAACTATTAGTCATGGCAGAGCTGTATTCAAAGATTTGTGGCTTCCTGTAAATTTAAAACCCTTTTGACAAGTGCCAGGCAATGACCATCTCCAACAAGAGAGAATCTAACCATCTCCCCTTGATATTCAACGGCATTACCATCGCCAAAACCGCACCATCAACATCCTGGGGGTCACCATTGACCAGAAACTTAACTGGACCAGCCACATAAATACTGTGGCTACAAGAGCAGGTCAGGGGCTGGGTATTCTGCTGCGAGTGACTCACCTCCTAACTCCCCAAAGCCTTTCCACCATCTACAAGGCACAAGTCAGGAGTGTGATGGAATACTCTCCACTTGCCTGGATTAGTGCAGCTCCAACAACACTCAAGAAGCTCGACACCATCCAGGACAAAGCAGCCCGCTTGATTGGCACCCCATCCACCACCCTAAATATTCACTCCCTTCACCACCGGCGCAGCGAAGATGCAGTGTGTACCATCCACAGGATGCACTGCAGCAACTCGCCAAGGCTTCTTCGACAGCACCTCCCAAACCCGCGACCTCTACCACCTAGAAGGACAAGGGCAGTAGGCATATGGGAACACCACTACCTGCACATTCCCCTCCAAGTCCCCTGACTTGGAAATATATCGCCGTTCCTTCATCGTCACTCGGTCAAAATCCTGGAACTCCCTACCTAACAGCACTGTGGGAGAGCCTTCACCACACGGGCTGCAGTGGTTCAAGAAGGCGGCTCACCACCACCTTCTTAAGGACAATTAGGGATGGGCAATAAATGCTGGCCTTGCCAGCGACGCCCACATCCCATGAACAAATAAAAAAAAATCTTACAAGACGATCTATAACGGGCGGTCAATCTGCCAATGCACGTTTGGTGCCCTGACGAAGTTGAATTTCACTCCCACCATACCAGTCAACCCAAATTTTATTTATTCTTGCTATGTGTGGTGCAGGTGTGCTCAATGTGTTTTGCCCAGGTGTTTCCTCCTAGTTAAAATGTGTGGTGTGTATCTTTTACTTCCGAACAGTATGCTCTTTCTAAGTGTATCCCAAATGTAAGAAGGAAATGAGGGTGGATGGATGGTTGCTGGGTGTTAGTATCTACCTCCTTATGGTGGGTCAGTAAATGGCCCTTCATCTCAAGGCACCATGGGTACTACTGCAGTGGATGCCTGAGCCTGAATGCTATGTGACACATCTGTAATTATTTGAGCAGGGCAGCTGGGTAATACGGTTGTGGCTTTGCACTGAAAAAGAATTGTTATCATCTGTACCAGCTCCTGCTATTCTCCTGCTGTTGGTCACTCCCTCCGCATAGCCAGAAATCTGTGCGGGAGAAGACCACCGGGTAGCTATGAGGTGGTTGAAGCCTTGCATTATCTAGTTCCATATTATCCTTCTTTATACCATGTCTGCACTTATTTATGGGATGCAATGGAAACTAAAATCAGCCCCAGTAGTTCTGGTTTCATATCTACAAAACAACTAAAACTGAACAAGTAGACAATGTGTCAGTCAGCAAGTGAGAATGAAAACCACCAAACATGAAATTGATAACAGGTCAGTTATTAACAGCTGCCAACCAATAGCTATTGATAAAAAGGCACACCAATCAAATTGCTCAAAATATGTTTAGAAAATCATTTTAGCCACCACCTTGGACTCTCCTACCTGAAAAGTTAGCTATGGAAATAAGGTTTGTAACAAAATAAAAACATAAAATTTGATAAATATTTAGAAGAAATTATTAAATTGTAGCTATATGATAGCATTTTCTTTGTTTAAAATGAGTCTAACAAAGTTTTTCAGAGAGGCCTGTACCCCTCTGAAAAGCCTAAGGCTTGAGCTCATGGGCTTGCCTGTCATCACTGGCAGTTGAAGAAAATTAACAACTACAACGCCCATGAAAAACGGTGCTTACAATTCCCAATATCCCAACCTGAATTAGTGCGAACAATGTGGAGAAAACTTCCAAAGTGATCAGTACGATTCTTTGCAGGCAATGTCTACACAACATAGCCTAAGAAAGGCTGTAACAATAAGTCATACATCGAAAAGGTACCAGGTTTGATCTCCAGGAAGTGCTGAATTAGCTGATCTCTGCCATGGCAGCAGTGGATACTACAATTAGCCTCAGTGTCTCTGGACTAAGGAGGGAGAAAAAGCATCTATTGGTCCTTCTAAGCACCTTCTTACCATTTTACAGTGAACTTTGCTGCAAAATGCGTGTGTGCTGGTGTTGGCTGAGGCAGGATCGAGCTCAGCTCTAATGTCACCTAGAGTTGAATAGCCTGCTGACATTCAGGGTGTCCATTTCCGTGCAGTTTCTCCCACTCGTTCACTAGAACTTCGGCAGAAGAGTCATGGAAATCATAGAAGAATGGTGTAAACGGTGTTTACTCCGTTATTCTGAGTTTCTGCGGTTCTTCCGAAGAACATCTGCAGAAATTCACCCCCTCACATTATGGGATCACACAAGAAGACATCCCACTTTGGTCAGGTATGGGTGGGTTACTGGCAACGGTAGAATTGTACTTCTCACGCGTCACTGCCCCTGATGGGAGGGGAAAGAAAACATATCAAAATTTTGTTTCCATTTCCATATTAATATAAATTGTGTACCAATCACATGGTGAAGTAATTATGGGATGTCGCAGTGTTACTACTGGACATGGTAAAGTCATGTTTAAGAGATAAATAGGGATAAGAATTTTAACTGAAATATATAAGTCAACATTTGGCAATAACAAAATCAGAACAAAAATAGTCATGCTTTGACAGCATTAACATTTGCAAAGCTGTTGCATCCCACAGTTTATATTTTATCTAATTAAAAACCCAAACATTAGTATCAAACAATAATCTTGCTACATTATCTAAAGCTTTTCTCTTAAATTATTTCAGAACAGGTTTTATTAAGCAAAGCAATATGCTTCAAGGTCAATGGACTCACAGTTCACTGCAACCCAATTTCAAATCTGGCTGGCTTTCATTCTAACAGAATACGTCTCTTGAATTCCTCATGTCATAACCCAGGGAATAGAACATCATTCTCCCCCATGTTAACAAGCACCAATCAACTGCTTGTAGCTTCATCCAGTGCAAACCGTGCCCGACTACCTCTTCAGTATCAAACTCTGGATAAATATATGGAAAGTCAGCATTCAAGAATCTCACTTTTCAACTTGAACCATCTCAGTGCTGGACTCCATGGCTCAAGATAATAATGGCTACCCAGTTTTTACCATGGATCAAAAGTGGCCCAATTAAGATAAAAGAAATGCTTATGCAGCAATTATCATTAATGAAGCACAACATCTACAAAGATACTGTAGAATGTGGTAACATTCACATCTTTGCATTCAGTGACTGTAATCAGAAAGATAGCATCAGAGTTCAAATCAGACATCGCCCAGCTCCCTCCACCCATACAACAAAACAACTAATACATATTAGGTGTACGCCAAGAAACTCCTAAGCATTTTTGAATGTAGCAAAACTCTGCCTTATTACTCACAGCCTTCATTATCGACATTCAACAGATGTGTCACAAGCAAATTTCAATGGAGTGGTAAATTATTGGAAGACAAAGAGGAGCACTGTATTTGAATTTTTGTATAGATAACAGTTTCTCTCTACAGTTAGTGAAGAGTCTCACTTTTTATTATTTTTTTCAACCATGGGTAACTGTCTTCACAGGGTGCAGTTCCTCAGACTGCTAGATACAGAGCTGTGCCATCCACTGTAAGGATACCTGCTGCTAACGTACCACAGGACTGGTACAGCCAGTAACAATATTGGTCAGCTGCTGCCTCAAGTCTCCTTGCATTTCCTTATAGGCATATCACAATGCTGACCTAAAGAGATGGTGCCATGGACTGGCAAATAGGGCCTCCTCTGCGATCATCTCATTCAGCATCACTTCCAATTTAAGCAGCCATAAAACAGAGGATCAAGTGCTGGGCTGCTTCATTGTTTGCCTACAGACTTGTGTCTGAACCTTGGGTTTCCCTTCCCTTCCCTTCATTTTTGCTGATCACTTTTTTGCACTCCCTTCAGTCTTGGGAAAGGCTGCCAATGAGTTGAGATGCCTTTTGAGCTTTTCCAAAGGCTGTAAGAATTTATGTTCTCTGTTTCTTCCACTTCCCTTTAAATTTCACTTATACACAACTTTCTGCTTCCACCACCTGCATTTATCCAAAATCTGCACTTGGAGCTGTGAATAATTACGCAAACAGTCTAGCCCTGAAGACTCGAGTGCCATTAGCAAATTACCTTCTGATGAAATTTCCATCAGTTCTTAATCACAAGAACATAAGAAATAGTAGGAGTAGGCCATGCGGCCCCTTGAGCCTGCTCCTCCATTCAATAAGATCATGGCTGATCTCCTACCTCAACTCCGCTTTCCCACCCTATCCCCATATTCCTTGATTCCCTTAGTGTCCAATAATCTATCGATCTCAGTCATTTAGAACCAATTTACGCGAGTACATAAAAATTGGCCCCAGAGTTTGATAAAAAGGAAAAAAATCATAAATAAGAAGCGAACAAACACAGAGAAACAAGAAAGATGGAAAGAATGAAATCTCAGTGGCTCCACAAAGTCATTAGATTTCTGTCAGTTGACTAATACAGCATCTTGAGAATTCTGCACGCTATATTTTTTCATTGCTGACCTACTATAATATGATTTCTGCAACGATCACAGTTTTTCTTTAGTTATCTAACACCGCCTTCCAGATGTTAGGGCATAGGGTCAATATTTACAGAGTTACCTGGGACGGTATCAGTATATGCAGGCAGTATCCCACAATGGAAAAATTTGAAACCACTGTCGTAAAGGGGGGAAGGGAGAAAAATGTGTAACATTTAGTTTTTTGTAGCAGAAGTTTATTTATTAAGTAGTTGTTCATTAATGGCCTGCTGTTTTACATTCCTCCAAATTTTGCTCTAATGTTCTTCCCCGATTCTCCTCTGCTTAAAGTGGAAATTCAGTTTCATGGCTTCCTAACCCTAACTTAGAAAGTAAGTGTACATAGCCTATTTGATTGTGGGAGGCAGCAACAAAAATGCACTTTTTGATTTGGATTATTTATAGGTAGAATCAGCATTTGGGCTAAATCCCACGGGCACTTAACTTTTCTGTTGAGAAATATCCTATCAGCTCAGATACCAGAAACGCTGACTTACTAAGAAAAGCACATTGGATTCTCTAAAGTGTTAATTGACCAGAGTCATCACATTCAATCACAAGCATCCTTGCTACTGTCAAAGGTTGGATTTCCATTTCAGTATTGAAGTGAAGCCTTCTGTGGATGGCTGCTGACTTAATGTATTATGAGAGATACAGTTGTTTATTGCCTTTTGTTTCAGTATAACTTCGAAGGAGTTTGCGTCATATTTTTGTGGGTAAGTTTGCCTGAGAAAGACAGTCCACAATCAGTCATTGGCTTTCCAGCCAGAGAAGAGCTCGTTTTTTGAGTTCTGTGCCGACAAGCAGAGGAGCTTGGTCAGTTAGAGGCTGTGGAATGTTTCACAGTGTAAACCCTGTTGATATTTTAAAGTCGACGTTTAGAATGAAGTTAAGTAGTACCTTCATTATTTTATGTTTTGAGGTGAATAGAGAAATGATTGATTCACTGTGTTATACTGTTTACTGTTTATTTAAATGCCTTATGTAAACAAAATCACTTGTTGGTTCAGAGCCTCAATCTCGGTCCAGTAAGAGTGTATATTTGGGCCATTTTTCAAAGAAAGGACAATCAAGTGGTGGAATATGACACTTCCAATAATAGCCGCGTACAGAGTAATGGTTCCCTGATGTGATCTCTGGGCCTCACTATTGTTTACCTAGATATTGGACAGAAAAAGGTTGTAGGGGATGTGAGTGGTCAATGACGGCGAATCCAAGAAAATATCTATGTAAAAACCCAAAAAAACATGGAAAAGACTATCAGAGTTTAGCCTGGCCCATTGTCAAATCATCCATACATGCACTTTCTAGTATGATTTTACTTCATACAGGAATGGAAATCCAGGGATTGTTCTTATTCCTATCCTAGAGATGCTGAAGCCAATTCCAGGAAGATGGTAGTCGTTGTTGGAGGCCAATCATCTCAGCCCCAGGACATTGCTGCAGGAGTTCCTCAGGGCAGTGTCCTAGGCTCAACCATCTTCAGCTGCTTCATCAATGACCTTCCCTCCATCATAAGGTCAGAAATGGGGATGTTCGCTGATGATTGCACAGTTTCAGTTCCATTCGCAAACCCCTCAGATAATGAAGCAATCCGTGCCCGCATGCAGCAAGACCTGGACAACATCCAGGCTTGGGCTCATAAGTGGCAAGTAACATTCGCGCCAGACAAGTGCCAGGCAATGACCATCTCCAACAAGAGAGAGTCTAACCACCTCCCCTTGACATTCAACGACATTGCCATCGCCGAATCCCCCACAATCAACATCCTGGGGGTCACCATTAACCAGAAACTTAACTGGACCAGCCATATAAATGCTGTGGCTACAAGAGCAGGTCAGAGGCTGGGTATTCTGCTGCGAGTGACTCACCTCCTAACTCCCCAAAGCCTTTCCACCATCAAGTCAGGAGTGTGATGGAATACTCTCCACTTGCCTGGATGAGTGCAGCTCCAACAACACCCAAGAAGCTCGACACCATCCAGGACAAAGCAGTCCGCTTGATTGGCAACCCATTCACCACCCTACACCACCAGCGCACTGTGGCTGCAGTGTGTACCATCCACAGGATGCACTGCAGCAACTCGCCAAGGCTTCTTCCACAGCATCTCCCAAACCTCTACCACCTAGAAGGACAAGGGCAGCAGGCACATGTGAACAACACCACCTGCACGTTCCCCTTCAAGTCACACACCATCCCGACTTGGAAATATATCGCTGTTCCTGGGTCAAAATCCTGGAAGTCCCTTCCTAACAGCACTGTGGGAGAACCTTCACCACACGGACTGCAGCGGTTCAAGAAGGCAGCTCACCACCACCTTCTCAAGGGCAATTAGGGATGGGCAATAAATGCTGGCCTTGCCAACGACGCTCACATCCCATGAACGAATTTTTAAAAAACTCCCTCACCCAAGTTGTGAAAAAAAAGATTTACTTGTGGAACAACAATGCAGCATTACAGTTCTACTGACAACTCACTACAGTAGCCATTCTTCACATAGGAGTATGACCTACACCGTGAGTGTCAGCAGGCTATTCAACTGAAGAAACATCACAGCCGAGTTTGATTTCGTCCTTCCCAATGACAACATGAACTTTCCAGGAGTCACTGGAAAGCGAATGAGTGGAATTTCTATCCAATTTTGCTCCTCGCCAGCCCAGGAAATGTTGAGGTCAATTGTGGCATCCCAGCCACACTCTGGCAATGAAGAAATAAGTAAGTACAGATCAAGAGTGGAACCTTCTTGTCTGCCTAGCTCATGATGATTGAACCTTTCAGATGAGTTCACACTAGCATCTGTTTGCTCCTGAACCAAATTTTAAGTAAAAAAGATTACATTGCTGTGGTTTTTAAGCAACTAATGGGTCTACATGTCTACATATTGAATACTGTGGTACCTCACTGTGCTGACCCAAATCTCCTGAGAGGAAACTAAAGATTACTTGTGTGTGGCCTGATAAATAAGTGTTATATGGCAAACAGGAAAGATAAGAGTTTAACTAATAAAAGCATGAACAGTACTCAATGTTTGGACACGCAGGCGTTTATCAATCATTACTCACCAAAGAATGACTTATCAAAGCAATGAGATCGGGTTATATTTTGCACAGAGTATAATAGGCACAATGATCAGACAGTTTCCGAGAGGTTAGATTTCCCATTTATTTCATACAGCTTCTAATCAAACAAACAAGTTTTGATGAAAATAAAATTTAAATAGTAACTTTAAAAATAGAAAGCAGTATTATGTGGTTTTTCCCCCATCATTCCTTGCACACACACAAGGTCCTAATCTTGGCAGAGTCATTGGGGAAAACCCATGCATTTCTCTACAGGAAGAAGGGAAAATCAGAGATAGGATATTACTCCAGGCACTTCCCAGCAATTACTAGAAGCTGACATAAGAGCAGCATAAGGGAGACCTGGAAGCAAGTCGCTTGTTTGCCTTTATGGCTTTCTCAGCCTGACCAAGTTGTGTGGCAGGACTTAAAAAGAGAGAAGCAACAAAAAGGAAGTTGGATGGTGGAGATAAATTATCAACTCTGCCCAGGATACACAAATCACAAAGTAGCGACGCAGGTTAATAAGGTCATAAAAAAGGCAAACCAAGCACTGGGGTTTGTTTTTAGAGGGATAGAATTGAAAAGCAGAAACGTTACGTTACACTTGTATGGAACCTTGGTTAGACCATGCTTAGACTACTGTGCACAGTTCTGGTCTACATATTATAAAAAGGATATAGAGGCATTAGAGAAGGTGCAAAAAAGATTCACAAAGATAATACCAGAACTAAGAGGATATACTTATCAGGAAAGGCTGAACAGGCTGGGGTTCTTTTCTCTAGAAACGAGAAGACTGAGGGGTGCCCTGATAGAGGTCTTTAAGATAATGAAAGGGTTTGATAGGCTAGACGTAGAGAATATGTTTCCACTTGTGGGGAGTCGAAAACTAGAAGTCCATTATTTTAGATAGTCACTAATAAATCCAATAGGGAATTCAGGAGAAACTTCTTTATCCAAAGAGTGGCAAGAATGTGGAATGTGCTACCACCAGGAGTAGTTGAGGCCAACAGCATAGATGCATTTAAGGGGAAGCTAGATAAGCACACGAGGGAGAAAGGAATAGAAGGGAATGCTGATAGGGAGGGAAGAAGCTCGTCTGGAGCATAAACGCCAGCATAGATCAGAATGGCCTGTTTCTGTGCTGTCGACTCGATGTAACTCGATGTAAGAGCAGGCACCTTTGACTTTAACCAACTGGAAAGTACTCAGTGCAATACTGCTGCATTAGTGTAAAGTATGCAATCATTGGTTTTTTACTACTTAATTGAACTTTCAGCAGTAATCTTCAACTGAAACAGTGGGTGTAATTTTCTGAGTATGCAAGAAATCTTGCCAGAATCTAGCGCATATAGGAAAATTGAGAGCTGTACAGTGGTGATTTTCTGATATGCACGGTCAGTCGGCAAGGTTCCCTGCCTCCACGTGTACTTAGAAAATTACCCTCACATCCGGAAATTAGAAAGGCAAAACTTCTATGCATTGCCACAGCATTCTGTATCCATTCACATTTTTATTTCCAATTTTCACCCATTTTCTCCTGAAGACACTGCCTCATTCTGGTACAGTCCACAAGTGTCAGCAACCTTCCAATACTTAATCTTTATGTGTGAGCCCAACAATGAATGTGGACAGGCTTTTCAGACCTTAGGGGTATCACAGTCAATCCTGGGCCTGTTCTCTACTACATCCACATACATATACTTTCCTGCAGGGGTCACTTTATAATGACCAGGAGCAGAAACCAGGATTGATTTTTCCCCTTCCCTAGCCCAGGAAGGCTGGGGAAAATTGAACAGCCACCACAGTTATGATCCATTACCTCAGTACAAAACATGGGATCAAATGGAAACTTACTAATAAGAATACTCTATTTACTATAGCTTCAGGCTATTGGCGGCTGGAGGGAATGCATTCTTTAGCATTGTCCTGAGCTGGTCTATACCGCATCAGAAGCAGCTAATAGATTCTACTGCATACATTGAACTAGTTATTATAAATCAGTAAACCATTCAGAAGTTAAAAATAATTCTGTTACAATATATTGAATGTTAGTTGTTAAAGTCACCTTTTCCTCTCCACTTCCCTGCAGTGGGTAGTTTCAGCTGACTGTTATTGCAGGAACTACTGGATGGGTAGGGGGATAACAGGTGTATATTTTTATAGTACACTTTCATGCGCACAAATCCTTCCCCATTAGTTGGGAAGTACATTATGGTTTTGATTGTTCTTCAACACAAATGACATTTATCATCATCTTGTCTTCCTCTTAGGAAAATAACAGTAATTTGTATTAGCTAGATTGTGCTGCTTGACATTGGCATCAATAGATTGGCTAAGCTTTTTCTCATTATCCTACAAAAAGCAACAGAAATTTCAGTTTGCTTTAATACTAACCAAACTGTTGCTTCTGGAGAGATGAGCTGTTCCTGAGGAGGACGACCTCCGGGTGCTTGCGAAAGTTGGAGGATGTGCCACCAAATCCTCATTTTTTTCCAGCCCTAGAATCTTGGTCAGTGCCTCGACCTGCTGTGCCAACCTCTGCTGTTCCACCCTAAGCTGCAGATTCTCCTCGCGCAGGTCATTCACAGTGGTGGCCAGAGGCAGTATCTGCTTGTTGACCTCTTCCACCTGTCCATTTACCACTTTCCTGAAAACTTGCAGATCAATATGGATCTCCTTCACTGCATTGCGCAGCGTATCTTCAAAGTCCCCAACCACAGTGGTGAGGTTATGAAGGTTTTCGTTCTTTAAGTTCTCAATGTTGACACCAGGCATGCTGACACAGATGTAAAGTGGCTTTTAAACTGCTCTTTATATACAAGCCTGGCCCACGTATTCTGCTCACGCTAGACATGCAATACCAGATACGGTCACCAAGCTTCTCTGAACTTCTACACATCTGCTTAAGTAACAATGTTCAACTCCAGTAGCAACCCTACTGCACGGTCTGGATGCATAGAGCTCCTAAGGTCACTTTTGCAACAAATCGACCAGCCAGGTCTATATTTAAAGGCATTATCTTGACAGAAAGTTATCTAATTTTAGGTCTCTGTGGAACAAACAAATGCTATTGGCCGCCACAGGTTGGCATGCTAGCCAATTGGTATCAAAAGCGTTGGCAGAGACAAAAGACTGACAGCTGGGCTGACTGACCTAGCGTAAGGACATGGCAGGAAAGTTTGATAACAAAGTCTGAATCTGTAACAGACTGAAAAACTACAAACCCAGATATTAATTTTGAGTGCCAAGCTCCATTTACACCTGCAGGAATCCAATTAAATCAAATTTTAAAAATAACGAGATATTCAGATTTTTGATGGGAAAATTATTCAAAAATTACTTACTGCCATCCCTGCACTTGATAGTTTATTTTCTTTCCGCTCAAGGACACAACCAGCCCTGTATTAACTTGTTGAAAGGCCGGCTTTCACTTCCATTCTGAAAGAGTTCCTACAGATTGGAGGGTAGCAAATGTAACCCCACTATTTAAAAAAGGAGGGAGAGAAAAAACAGGGAATTGCAGACCAGTTAGCCTAACATCAGTAGTGAGAAATGCTAGAGTCTATTATAAAAGATGTGATAACAGAACACTTGGAAGGCATTAACGGGATTGGACAAAGTCAGCATGGGTTTATGAAAGGGAAATCATGCTTAACAAATCTACTGGAGTTTTTTGAGGATGTAACTACTAGAATAGATAGGGGAGAACCAGTGGATATGGTGTATTTGGATTTCCAGAAGGCTTTTGATAAGGTTAGTGGGCAAAATCAAAGCACACAGGATTGGCGGGAATATATTGGCATGGATTGAGAATTGGTTGACAGACGAGAAAAAGAGAGTAGGAATAAAAGGGTCTTTTTCCGGGTGGCAGGCAGTGACTAGTGGGGTACCGCAGGGATCAGTGCTTGGGCCCCAGCTATTCACAATATATATAAATGATTTGGATGAGGGAACTAAATGTAACATTTCCAAGTTTACAGACGACACAAAGCTGGGGTGGAATGTGAGCTGTGAGGAGGATGCAAACAGGCTCCAATGTGATTTAGACAAGTTGGGTGAGTGGGCAAGAACATGGCAGATGCAGTATAACATGGATAAATGTGAGGTTATCCACTTTGGTTGTAAAAACAGAAAGACAGATTATCTGAATGGTGATAGATTGGGAAAAGGGGAAATGCAACGAGACCTGGGTGTCCTTGTACACCAGTCCCTGAAAGCGAGCATTCAGTTGCAGCAAGCAATTAGGAAGGCGAATGGTATGTTGGCCTACATTGCAAGAGGATTTGAGTACAGGAGAAGGATGTCTAACTGCAGTTATACAGGGCCTGGATGAGACCACATCTGGAGTATTGTGCGCAGTTTTGGTCTCCTTATCTGAGGAAGGATGTCCTTGCCGTGGAGGGAGTGCAACGAAGGTTTACCGGACTGATTCCTGGGATGGCAGGACTGACGTATGAGAAGAGATTGGATCGACTAGGCCTATATTCACTAGAGTTTAGAAGAATGAGAGGTGATCTCATCGAAACATATAAAATTCTAACAGGGCTAGACAGACTAGATGCAGGGAGGATGTTCCCGATGGCTGGGGAGTCCAGAACCAGGGGTCACAGTCTCAGGATACGGGGTATGCCATTTAGAACCGAGATGAGGAGAAATTTCTTCACTCAGGCAGTGGTGAACCTGTGGAATTCTCTACCACAGAAGGCAGTGGAGGCCAAGTCATTAGATGTATTGAAGAAGGAGATAGATATATTTCTTAATGCTAAAGGGATCAAGGGATATGGGGAAAAAGCGGGAACAGGCTACTGAGTTAGACGATCAGCCATGATCATTTTGAATGGCGGAGCAGGCCCGAAGGGCCGAATGGCCTACTCTTGCTCCTATTTTCTATGTTTCTATTCTGTTTCAGTGACATTAATAGTTCAAAATTTGATTACTGTGTCAGTCTGTGACAGACCATGCCAGGTCAACTGATCTCAGTGAAGTTGGTAATAATTAGAAGCTACATTTGGTCTCCATGCTCTGCGCTACGGAGAAGAGATAAATTCAGCGCAAGTTTCTGTTCCTGATCACTATCCAGTGAATGATACTGCAAAGTGCAAGTGGATGAAGGGCAAGAACACAATCAAGCTCAAAGGTGCTGCCTCTACAGCTGAATCTCACACTTCAGCTTTCCATATGAAGAATGTCCAGTTAGGTCAGGTACCGGAGAGCTGCCAGCACCCATGAAATTATATCCCAGCATAAGCCAGCGCCTTCAGGAGACTACGGGATCAAGTTGAGAAAAAACGCCCTGTGTCTGAATTACTGGACATCTGCAAGTGCCTGATGAGCTGGTACACCAGTATGGTGCATTGCCTTCAGTAAGGAGAGAAATTGTAACACTCAAAGAAAATGTATTGGCCATTAGAACATTGTTCCATAAAGACTGGTCACTTGGCTGAATACCCGAAAGTAACAACCATGGAACTGTCCCCTAACAAGAGCCACAATATAAGGAGAAACAAATTGTGGTGGGAAAGAGAGTAAATGATTGCAACACAAGGGATACAAACAAACATTTCACTACATTGCATCTTTGCATTATACCAATGTTTAAAATATGATATAAGCCTGAAAAGATAATTCTAGAGGGCTAGTGCTACATAGCTGTTACACATCACATGATTGTTATTTGTTGGATCATGTTAACAAAATGTAAACAGGTACACTTCACTATTTTCCCATTAAGAGTGCTCAGGTACTACTAAAATAAACCATTATTCTAAAATAAGGCACAGTAGTGTTGGAGCAGCATGTTCTTCCACTGCATGGTCTTTAGTTGTCCATTTCCATTTTCACAGCTTCTGCCCAGCCATGATGCTTGTTGGCGAGCAATTCTCCTGTTGTTTTCCCAGTCAATACAGATCTTAAATAGAATTCCCAGAAGTGTTTTCCAATTTCAGCAGCTGTTGTAATTAATAGTTGAGTCTTATCTCCAAACATGCAGGATGCAAAGCAGCACTCAAATAATTGACAGATAACAGGTGACATGTGAGAAAGTTATCCACTGTACAGTAATGTTTTCCTGGTGCTCAGGAGTTTGTTTTCACTTTGTACAGTACCTTGTTTCTACTACACACATGGCTTTAAATGGGAACACAACCAGATCTCAGGGCTTTGTACTTAGCAGTCTCAAATATCCTTTACTAATTCCCTGATAAGATCTTATCCCTCCTCTCTCCCATTACATTGTTTATGCCCTACAATTTTCATTCAAAATGGCAGCCAACACTTAAAACAGTCTTTCTCCAATTTCTCGCATTCTTTGTTGAAGGTGCTGACTATTGCTGCACTAGTTTCATGGTTGCCAGTCACAGCCTGCTAACTTGCCCAAGTTGTTATTCTTCATGACAGTAAGTGTTGGCAGGGCATTTGAGTATGGGGTTATCACAGCTGATCTTGGCCTCACCAGACTTACACTTACACACACTTTGCACTGGGCAACGATAGCAATCAAGAACGGGAACCTTGAGGTTTAACCCCTCACTAGCCCAGGGCCACTGGGGCCAATTGTAATGCTGTCAATGCTGCCCTGGCTGAAATCAGCTAACTCAGTACAAATCCCAGATCAAACCTGGGACCTATAGTTAGCATGGTTCAGTTACACACTTCCATTGCCTACGTGCAAGAGCTCAAAAGCACTTTTAAAAATGATTTCCATTAAAATATATTAATAGTATACTGTTGCAAAATTAGGATAGACAAAATGCTTTTTAAAATAAAACTTTCTGCATCTCTAGCCAACGATGACATTGCATTGGGGAGGAAATTTTCTAATAAGTTCTCACAAAATCATGTGCTTTTGCATTAATGAGCATTAGGGGGTAAATTTGAGTATCTGTACTAAAACAACCTAGTCAACAGTAGGACTCAGAAGGGAAAGATCATGCCTGTCCAAACTGTTCAACTTCTTTCAGGAAGTAACATCCCAACTGGACTGTGGAAAGCCCTATGACAGTGTACTTAGACATCCAAAAGGCATTTGACAAAGTTCCACATGAAAAGCTATGGGGATTCATAGGAACGGGCGAAGGCCATTTAGCCCCTCGAGCTTGTTCCGCCACTGAAAGAGATCATGCTTGATCTGTGATCTAACTCCATATACCCGCCTTTGCCCCATATCCCTCAATACCTTTGGTTAACAAAAATCTATCAATCTCAGATTTAAAGTTAACAATTGAGCTAGCATCAACTGCCATTTGCAGAAGAGAGTTCCAAACTTCTACTACCCTTTTTGTGTAGAAGGGTTTCTTTCACTCCTGAAAGTCCTGGCTCTAATTTTTAGGCTATGTCCCCAACCAGCAGAAATATTTTTTCTCCATCTACCCTATCAGTTCCCCTTAATATCTTGAAAACTTTGATCAAATCAGCATTATACCTGGGAATGGATAACAAACTGGCTGAAGGGTAGATAACAATTACCCATCGAAGGAGTTACTTCGGGATTACTTTGCGTCAGTATTTACAGTAGAAAAAGAGGATAGCATGCCAGAAATCCCAAGAAAACTAATATTGAATCGGGGACAGGGACACAATAAAATTAACATAAGTAAAGCAACAGTAATGAAGAAAATAATAGCACTAAAGAATGACAAATCCCCAGGACCAGACGGTTTCCATCCCAGGATTTTAAAGGAAGTAGGTGAGCACATTGCAGATGCCCTAACTATAATCATTCAAAGTTCTCTAGATTCACGAACTGTCCCTCTGGATTGGAAAATTGCACGTCACTCCGCTTTTTAAGAAAGGAGAGAGAGGGAAACCAGGAAATTATAGACCAGTTAGCCTAACATCTGTTGTGGGGAAAATGCTGGAATCTATAATTAAGGATAGGGTGACTGAACACCTCGAGAATTTTCAGTTAATCAGAGAGAGCCAGCAGGGATTTGTGAAAGGTAGGTCGTGCCTGACAAACCTGATTGAATTTTTTGAAGAGGTGACTAAAGTAGTAGACAGGGGAAATTCAATGGATGTTATTTATATGGACTTCCAGAAGGCATTTGATAAGGTCCCACATATGAGACTGTTAGCTAAGATAGAAGCCCATGGAATCGAGAGAAAAGTACGGACTTGGTTAGGAAGTTGGCTGAGCGAAAGGCGACAGAGAGTAGGGATAATGGGTAGGTACTCACATTGGCAGGATGTGACTAGTGGAGTCCTGCAGGGATCTGTCTTGGGGCCTCAATTATTCACAATATTTATTATCGACTTAGATGAAGGCATAGAAAGTCTCATATCTAAGTTTGCCGATGACACAAAGATTGGTGGCATTGTAAGCAGTGTAGATGAAAACATAAAATTACAAAGCAATATTGATAGATTAGGTGAATGGGCAAAACTGTGGCAAATGTGAGGTCATCCACTTTGGATCAAAAAAGGATAAAACGGGGTACTTTCTAAACGGTAAAAAGTTAAAAACAGTGGATGTCCAAAGGGACTTAAGGGTTCAGGTACATAGATCATTGAAGTGTCATGAACAGGTGCAGAAAATAATCAATAAGGCTAATGGAATGCTGACCTTTATATCTAGAGGACTGGAGTACAAGGGGGCAGAAGTTATGCTGCAGCTATACAAAACCCTGGTTAAACCGCACCTGGAGTACTGTGAGCAGTTCTGGGCACCGCACCTTCGAAAGGACATATTGGCCTTGGAGGGAGTGCAGCATTGGTTTACTAGAATGATACCCGGACTTCAAAGGCTAAGTTACGAGGAGAGATTACACAAATTGGGGTTGTATTCTCTAGAGTTTCGAAGGTTAAGGGGTGATCTGATCGAAGTTTATAAGATATTGAGGGGAACAGATAGGGTGGATAGAGAGAAACTATTTCTGCTGGTTGGGGATTCTAGGAGTAGGGGGCACAGTCTAAAAATTAGAGCCAGACCTTTCAGGAGTGAGATTAGAAAACATTTCTACACACAAAGGGTGGTAGAAGTTTGGAACTCTCTTCCGCAAACGGTAATTGATACTAGCTCAATTGCTAAATTTAAATCTGAGATAGACAGCTTTTTGGCAACCAAAGGTATTAAGGGATATGGGCCAAAGGCAGGTATATGGAGTTAGATCACAGATCAGCCACGATCTTATCAAATGGCGGAGCAGGCACGAGGAGCTGAATGGCCTACTCCTGTTCCTATGTTCCTATAATGGGGGTGGGGTAAAGTGAGTGGAGTGCCCAAGTCTTGGTGTTGGAACTACCGTTTCTCATTTACATAAATGATCTGGACATAAAAACTCAATGCCAATGATACCAAACTAGGAGGGGCAGTGGAATCTGAGGAAATAGCTCACCAACTCAGAAATTAAAGAAAGAGTTGGACAAAATAACCAAGTAGGCAGAACAATGGGAGATGAAATTTAATGCAAACTGCAATTTACTGCACTTAGGAAGATAAAATGAGCAACTCACGGTGGTGAACTATCCAAGAATGAATCTGAAATAGACCTAGGAGTCTTAGTAGACTTGATGCTAAACATGGCCAACCAATGCAGCACAGCAATCAACAAAGCCAATAGAATGTTAAACTGCATAGCCAAAATAGTTGAATACAAATCAGAGAAAGTCAGGATCAAACTGTAGGTGCTCTGGTCAGACCACAGTACTTAAGGTGCAGTGTAAGTACTGCATCTATTTCTGGTCGCCAAGACACAATTCGAGCACTGGAGACAACGCAAAGAGCCACGAGGCTGACCCCCAGTGTGAGAGATCTGAGTTAGAAGAAGATACTGGAGAAACTTGGGCTTTTCAGACCGGAAAGGTGGCGCCTGGGAGGTGATCTTACAGAACTATACAAGATAGTTAACGATGTGGAAAAGGTAAATCTAAAATATTACTATGAAGTAAATTACAAGAGTAGGACAGGAAACACAGGTTCAAACAAATAAAACTTGTATTTATAAAGAACCTTTAACTTAGGAAAACGACCCAAGGCACTTCACAGGAGTGCAATCAAACAACAACTGACACTGAGCCAAAGGAGAAAATATTAAGAGGGTGACAAAAAGCTTGGTCAATGAGGTAGGTTTTAAGGAGGGTCTTACAGGAGCGAGGTGAGAGGCAGAGAGATTTAGGGAGGAAATTCCACAGCTTGGGGCCTAGACAACTGAAGGCATGATGGTGGAGCAAAGGGAGTGAGGGGACATAGAGTTCTTGGACGGTTGTAGAGTCGAAGGAGGTTGCATAGAAAGGGAGGGGTGAGGCCATGGAGGGATTTGAACACGAGGATGATAATTTTAAATTTGAAGCGTTGGTGGACTGGGAGCCAATCATTATAAAATGGCAAAGCTGCTGACATCACAATTCTTAACAAGAGGTGCACTTGCTGTGGTTAAAACATGCTGTGCATGTCTTTTTCTCTTTATCTTTGCCGCATTCCACAAGGACAGAACTCTATTGTGCAACTAAGAACAAAATACACCATTAATACGAAGAGTTGCGGCTACGAAGACACAAAAAAGGCTACAATTAAAAGCAGACAGGCAAACCCTGTAGATTAAAAACAATGACTAGTTGGTTAGGAAGGCAGCAGTGTAACTTTCACATCATGTGCCCATGGCATTTATCACCTCGTGCACATTGTCATCACTCAAATTCATCACACTATAAATCAGACAGCGAAAAACAGAAAAGTTGTGCAAAAGGGGAAGGTTGTATATGAACTCAAAGAAAACAGAATTCTTTACTGCACCATTAGTGATTCTAATATTGCAATGTATTTCTAAGTGTGGAATATTGGTCAGGTTTTAAATGACTGAGGAGCATGAGTATGATTGCAGGGAGTATTCTTGACGTGCTGCAATAGGAATTAGGTATCAAAAATCTTCTCCTGATTCAGTCTCAGGCGTACATTATTTTCTCAGACTGGGCTGTTCTCCATTGTGCCTGAACCAGCATTAAACACGTGGGGATCGGGAGGGGGCCTCCGACTGTCACCTCATGGACACACCATCAGGCTATGGTTGGGAGTAAATCCAAGATCCTGATTTGCGTCTGGGGCAGCAATATGGGGAGGCCCATGACATAGCATACTGGATCTGGTTCATATGTGTGCTTGGTGATCTTTTACATGCTATTCAAAAGTAGGGCTGGATCTTGGGGCACGTCAGAAGATGTACAAGATTGGGTTCTCTCCAGTTGAACCTCTGCAGCACTCTGGTGTGGCTCCACTTAAACAGATGGTCAGAGTATAATATGGCCATAAGTTAAGTATTGTTGGGAGGAGAGGCCATTTTGGGACTGATCAAAACAAAGGAGGAAAAGGAGAACAACAATTCAGTCCTCCCAACTGTGCCAGCTCTGTGGTGGGTCCCTTCTGGTATTCTCTTTGAGATACTGACTGACTGTTGTGCATTTCCAGCATTCGCAATTCACTTAACTTCATAACTTTTTTTTTAAGAAGTGTGGAATTTCTTAAATTGATATCAATGGCAGTCAAATCATAAATACCGTGATTACAGTATGAACAATCTGCCATTTTTGCTGACGCAGTGCTGTATTCCTGCCACCTAGCCGGGGTTGACACATTAATTGTATGCAGGCAGAACAGACTGTAACCTGACCCCAATTCACAGGCTGCCTGTTATTCAATGACAAATACCACAACTTCATCATTGCTTTTGACTCTCCAGCTGAGTTACAACTCTGTTAAAGAAACTCAATACAAATAAATGTTTTAAAAAAGAACATAACACACCTTTAAATTAAAGTCATCTTATCTTGCAAGCAAGACCATTCTTTAAGAAAGTGAATTAATTTGGAAAACTTTAGCATTTTTGGACTGTACTCCATTTGTGAAGGAGCAATGGAGTTTAAACTGTGTCCAGCTGGAAAGACAGTCACATGGATGAGTTGCAGTGTACAGTCGCAACTGAATATGCAGCATTAGCTGACCCGAATTGTTTTCACATAGTTGATTAATGGGTTAGAGTTTTATTTTGAATCTTGCCCCAACCTCACTTTGCTAGCTGTAAAAATGTCACGCTCTGCACATTCTAATGAATGTAATCTGTTGCATTAGCCTCTGCTAATCTGAGTGCTCTGATGATACTTAAACCCAGCATTATCAGCCTGATTTCCATGAGGTTAATTTAGAAAATCATAAAATGTAAATATTTGGATTAAGCAGCCTACTCTTCATCCAATTCATTTCTTAATTACAATTAGGTATCTCCGAATCACCATTCTAACTGGATTCAGAGCATTGAACTATCTAAGCATGACTTATATTAACACATTACAGTAGACCTGAAGCTTTTAATGGCTGTGTAACTTTGGCGTAGGAAGGTAAACTAACCACCTCATAAGAATGATGTGAATGTATTATTCTACAGTGATAATATGACAACATCCCTCAGAATTTAATGAGTAATTTCAACGACTTTCATCCCAATTTTCAAAGGAATGAATCTAGCTGCAGTATTTCACCCAATTGGCTATACTTCATTTTTCAGTAAGCATTGGCAAGCTATTCCTCTGTGGGGGACATCATGGTTGAGCTCCATCCTGTCCTCACCTAACAGCCACACATACAAACATTCCAGCAGGGATTACTGCATAGTAATCAAGGAATGTAACCCTGCTGATTTTTACCTTTTTTTACATAATGAACTGAAAGTGTCTGTCAATGGAGTTCCCTCGTATAGTGCAGTAAAAGGAGCATGGCATGGTTCCAATGATGCTCAACATGTTACACATACACTTCTCCAGGCTGCAATTGAGTCTGTCCTCAGGAAATGCATCTCTGCCACTCTAACTCTGCTCTAACAGAGAACAGATTAACGTGACCTGGTGGAGGGCAGAACTTATGACTCTTTGCCTGGGAATCTAGTACACTGTTGTACAGCAGCGTTCAAAACATCAGCACCATACTCATTTGGGACTTATGGCTCAATTGATTAAAGAAATGAGTAGCTGAGCCATACTGTAGAAAAGTTCCTGGTTCAATGCATAGTCTATACTGAGCTAGCTGATCTCAGCTGAGGAGGCAGTAAGAATGCTACAGTTGAGCTGAACTGGGTTGGGGTGGGGGGACTTTGCTCCTGATCCCTATACAGTGACCCCCTACTAGAAGTTTAAAAGTTTGGATGTCAGGTGACGATTGTGTGTGGTTATGATATACATGGTCGAATACCCTGCAAAATTCAGAATCTAAACTCAAGACGAGAATGGCCACTTGTGTGAAATGTATCCAGCACGGAGTCAGTGAGAAAATAATTATTTATGCATCAGTTCCTCATTATGTTTGATTTATTCCATTATTACTTGATTTATTCCATTATTATTACTAAGGCAGTTCACAAAGTTATCTACACAAAATAAAGAATGCAAAATAGTGTATGGTGTGCTGTTTATCATAGCAGTAATATTAAAAACTGGCTATTTGTTTCCTTCAATTAGTGAACATTGTAGCATATTGTAGCCCTTCATTCTGGTAATCCAGGTTAACCATGCCAAGCTCCCAGAGTGTAATCGTATCGGTGATTGAATATTGGAAAGTCCCCATCAGAAACAACAAAACCTAATGTAATGTAATGACAGGTCTGTCCAGATTGACAGAACAGCAAGGGAGGTTTTAGGGACTGCTGATGCTGAAATCACTGTGGATCTGACTTGGTTGAGGTACAATAAAATCCCTTCACGTTTTGTTTTTACTATCAAATGTAGTATAGGTCAAGTCCTGTGAATAAGCACCTCCTTAGTCAAACCCACAACATTATCAGTAAAATTTAAAAATGTTGGAAATGGACAGTAAGTCCATCTGTATTTGAAAAGAGAAAAGACATGTTAATGTTTCGCAAGTGAGACCAAGTTCTGATGAAGGGTATCGGACCTGAAACATTAGCCTGTCTTCTCTTTTTAGATACTGACAGACCTGTGTATTTCCAGGATCTTGTTTTGATTACAATCTCTTTAGCACTCAAAGTATTAGACACTTGCCTGTCTATACTTTGAGAACATAGCAACATTTACATGGGCACCATCTTCATGGAAAATTGTTTACCAAACTTCTTCTCATTTGTCTGTAGATACGCAACATAATGAACCATACAAAACGCGTCACATTGTCATTTGTGGCAGTCCCGTGATGATGACGCATGGCTATTTTCTTTCCTAAAACAAAGGTTTGTCAAATGCTTTCCATGAAGATTTTTTTTTATTCGTTCATGGGATGTGGGCATCGCTGGCGAGACCAGCATTTATTGCCCATCCCTAATTGCCCTTGAGAAGGTGGTGATGAGCCGCCTTCTTGAACCACTGCAGTCCGTGTGATGAAGGTTCTCCCTCAGTGCTGTTAGCAAGGGAGTTCCAGGATTTTGAGCCAGCGACGATATATTTCCAAGTCGGGATGGTGTGTGACTTGGAGGGGTACGTGCAAGTGGTGTTGTTCCCATGTGCCTGCTGCTCTTGTCCTTCTAGGTGGTAGAGGTCGCGGGTTTAGGAGGTGCTGTCGAAGATGCCTTGGCGAGTTGCTGCAGTACATCCTGTAGATGGTACACACTGCAGCCACAGTGCGCTGGTGGTGGATGGGGTGCCAATCAAGCAGGCTGCATTGTGCCTCATTAAAATCGCAACTCAACTCAAAAGAAATGAATTTGCATTTTTATGTTCATGTCTTTATGCCTCTGAGGTAAAATGTTTAATACAAATTTTGAATCAATAATTTAAACAAAGTTTGTGCTCACAAAGTATAAATTAAAGTTTAGAGTTTGTAAATAGAATTAGTATCTTCATTTTCATGATTGGTTTTGACATTTTGCAGTAAGAAGTCCATAGCTCTTTATTCAGTAGTAACACTAATGTTGTTTTATTGTATTGTGAGATGGTAATTATATCAAATACAAATACAGGCTTTTAATGCAACACAGCTAATATATCACTATCAGGTGCTACAGGGAGTGTGGTCTCCCATTTGAAGTTAACTGTCAAATATTAAACTGCTAGGTCTTTCTTATGATGTGGAGATGCCGGTGATGGACTGGGGTTGACAATTGTAAACAATTTTACAACACCAAGTTATAGTCCAGCAATTTTATTTTAAATTCACAAGCTTAATAAGTCTTTCTTAATAAGACTTTTTCTCAGCTGAGGCCAGGGTTGAAGTTTTCATTTATTCTGAAAACATATTGCCTTATTTAATGAAAGAACAAACTTGCATTTGACTCATTTTCTGCGTCTGCATGCCACCGTTAAAGTCCCTATGCACACTGCCACTGGAAAAACAGCAGGTAGTAGAGCAAAGTAAATGTTCAAGCCCTTCCACTACTCTTTTAGATATCTTATAGATAGATGGTTTGATTTATGTTTTGAGCACTTCGATGCAGTGGTTTTAAACTTTTTTCTTGTGGGGAACCACTTACAACAACTACTTAAAAATATTAATACACTTCTGGGGATCCCTTGCAAGCAAATACTGACACGCTCCCAAAAATCTCTGGCACAACTTTGACAAGACAGTGTCAGCTACTCAAAGGAAAAAGTGCTAACGTTGCAGAAAATATTTTTATTATCTAGATCAAGAAAAATAACGTACTAGTAAGTAAACAAATGCTGGGAATTTCCTTAGGACTTTTCCTGCCGTAACTTTGGCGGAAACCTTGCTTACACTGAACTTCTACTGAAGCAAGAGAAGTTGAGGAACTTCCCGGTGAAATACAGAAGAATTCAGAAATCTGATGACAGCCAGGCAAAAATCTGACAACCTCGAGGACCCTGGGATCTCCTTTACAGGCCAGAGATTCCGATTTGAAAACCTGTGCATTGATCTTGCATGAAAAATCCCACCGCATACAAGCATAATTTGTCTCAGTTCCAAAACAATGCATAATGCAACAATTATTAATCTACTGAAAACGTTCCCAAGAGGTACTGAACAAATACAGGTGAGTGAAGAATTTCTAATCATATTACATCCAAATATGCATATTAAAATTGTTGTAAAATATGATCATCTCAATGATTTTATGGAGAAAATTGTTTTGTGTGGACAGTATCTCTTGTCACTATAGGGTGCTGTTTTGGACTGGTAGGTTACCCAAACTTTAGTTAAAGAGAAGAAATCAGGATTTCGGCAAAAATATATCCATAACCTAACAAATCAGAAAAAATTGCTACAATACCTTTGTACAGTCAGAAATTTCCAAGTGATCTCAGATTGCTGAAGTTCCCGCTAGTAATACAGACTGCAGATTATATTTTAATGTTAGCCTGCGCAACGTGACACACCAGGTTCCCAGCCTGTGTCAGTGTCTCAGCATGAAGTCACAGAACGTACCACATCTTTCAACATCTCCACCTGCCTTCCTTCACTCCCGAGGAAACCAGTGCTGCAAAACGTTTTATTCATTACCAGGCGAACAGGTGGGAGTTTAAAGTTTAGAACGAGGTCAACATCCTTTGCCAAAAAAACCCCAGCAATGTCAAAGATGAACAGTGATCATCCAGTTTTTTTTTAAAAAGAATGAATTCTGTCTCCTGCCATAGGTGGATGCGAATTAAAGTTTGTGGGTGGGAAAGGTCGCACATGGGGTCACATGTCTATTTGGTAATTTGAGAAAAATCAAGTTTTTATATAAATATATACAACTAAAATATGTATTGAATGTGAGAATTTTCTGCACCTTGTCAATACTGCAATATGTTCTATCAAATACCAGTAATATCCAACAAATTGATTTTCTTGTAGTGTTTTTCCCTCCAGTTTTCTCCCCTTATCTGTCCCTGCAGCCTCATATTGAGCTACAATTTCAAAGGTAGTATGCATGACTTTCATGAGTGAGCTTGACAGTGAGAACAGATGGGCTATTTTATTGTAGGAACCATCATAGATGAAGCTGATCTGTCCTCAATGTATGTCCACAAACATGCGCTTCAAGTGGGGGCTACTGAGCAGCGATCAAGAATCGGAACCCTGGCAGATTTTCCTTTCCTTAGCCCTGAAAAATATACTTGGTTCTCAAACATTTTTTGAATTTTAGATAAGAAAGCTTGAATTCAGCATTTGTCAGAAGGGCACCTTCTCTCAGTGGCTTGATGGATAGTGTGGCATAGCCCTGAGCTATATAAAGGGGATGGGCGATCACTGATACGAATTGTAGTACCCTCGGTTGAGATTAGCTAAATCAGAACAGGGATCAAACTGGAGATCTATTTGCTTTGTTTCTGGATGAGCCAAGATGAGCCGAATGTCCTTCTTCACCTATAGCTATCTATTGATTGTGTAAATACAAGATTTAAATTCTTTTGCTCTGTTTAGTGGCTAATACGATTGAAAAATAAATCTATGGTTTTCAAACATTCTATTTGCTTTGTTGATTGCTGCTCCATAGTGATTTGACATGCTGACCGCTGAGTCTATTAATAATCTAAGATCGCTTTCAACTTCATCCTTAGCTATTGGAACACTATTCATGGAAAGTTATGCCAACCATTTTTCTTCTATTTGCAATGCTTTAAACTTGTA
Source organism: Heptranchias perlo (assembly GCF_035084215.1). Taxonomy (NCBI): domain Eukaryota; kingdom Metazoa; phylum Chordata; class Chondrichthyes; order Hexanchiformes; family Hexanchidae; genus Heptranchias; species Heptranchias perlo. The sequence goes on from NC_090349.1 coordinate 34,321,290, forward strand.
TGATTAAATTTCATCTGTCACTGATCCATTCGCTTACATACTTTATCTAACTCATTTTATAGTTCCTAGGTTGCACTCCTAGTTTGGTTAACATTTACAAATTTGAATGTTTGTGTTTGGCTTCTGAATGCAAGTCATTTGTGCAAATTAGAAATAACAGGAGTCCTAACATCGATCCCTTGGACACTCCACTCAGCACTGCTCCACTTTTACAACGGTTCTCTAATAAGTATCTGCTGCTTCCTATCCTTTAGTCTATTTTTTAATTTATTCCCAGGCTTTGCCTTGAGATTTCTTTTTAGTTGTGCAACAAAAATAACCTAGACAGCCCTCAGTGTTGTGGTTATAGAACCACGTATTGTCAACTTGGCTCATTTGGTAGCACTCTCACTTAAGTCAGAAGAATGTGGGTTTGAGCCACACACAAGGATTTCTAGGCTGACACCCAGTGCAGTACTAAAGGAGTGCTGCATTGTCAAAAGTAGTGTTTCAAATGAGATAATAAAATGAGATCCTGTCTATCTGTTCAGGTGGGTGTTAAAAAGCTGTATTAGGAAGAACTGGTATTAAGAAGAATGGGATGAAATAGGAATAGGGGCCTTCTTCATCTGAACTAATCTTGTAATAAAGTCCACTTCAACACCATCTCTAATCATAGTACATGCTGGATTGATGAAATTTACTTTTTGTTGGAAAGGGAGATGGATATCTCTGCACAAAGACAAAGTTTAAATGTGACAAGCCATTCACACTGACTGTGAGGCTTTGAAACTAAATCTGAAGCTGACACTGTTTTTGTTTCCATTTCTCCCAGGTTCTGAGCATTTCATGTCCTGGTTTGGGGAAACTGGGAGCAGGGTTGAGGGAGCAAAAGCATTGTTGCAAGATAAACAAATGTCTAAAGTACCTGTTACAGATTCAATTTTAAGTGAGAATGGCTCAAATTTGATCTAAAACTAAACTCACCGCAGGCATGTAAGGAACATTTGTTTTGCACATTTATCAGTAGATAGTGCTAATGGTATTTTGTAGCTTGTAGAATTACAACAACACTTGGTGTGCAAGTTCACAGATCCCTGAAGGCGGCGGAACAGGTAGATAAGGTGGTAAAGAAGGCATATGGGATACTTGCCTTTATTAGCCGAGGCATAGAATATAAGAGCAAGGAGGTTATGATGGAGCTGTATAAAACACTGGTTAGGCCACAGCTGGAGTACTGTGTGCAGTTCTGGTCGCCGCACTACAGGAAGGATGTGATCGCTTTGGAGAGGGTGCAGAGGCGATTCACCAGGATGTTACCAGGGCTGGAGCGCTTCAGCTATGAAGAGAGACTGGGAAGATTGGGTTTGTTTTCCTTGGAGCAGAGGAGGTTGAGGGGGGACATGATTGAGGTGTACAAAATTATGAGGGGCATAGATAGGATGGATACTAAGGAGCTTTTTCCCTTCGTTGAGGGTTCTATAACAAGGGGGCATAGATTCAAGGTAAAAGGCGGGAGGTTTAGAGGGGATTTGAGAAAGAACTTTTTCACCCAGAGGGTGGTTGGAGTCTGGAACTCACTGCCTGAGAGGGTTGTGGAGGCAGGAACCCTCACAACATTCAAGAAGCATTTGGATGAGCACTTGAAATGCCATAGCATACAAGGCTACGGACCAAATGCTGGAATATGGGATTAGATTAGACTGGGCTTGATGGCCGGCGCGGACACGATGGGCCGAAGGGCATCTATCCGTGCTGTATAACTCTATGACTCTATATAGGGCATGGTTTTGTGGCAGGATGTCAGGGGAAGAATAGGCCCATGGGAAACCTGGAAAAAACTGTCCTACCTTTCCTTGAGCGATCGCGACGAAACTGAAGGTCATTAATGTGGCTTCAGGGTTTGGCATCGCCAAGCTGCGCAGCAGGCGCACTGCGCACCCGAATGACATGCTGTAAGCTGGAGTATTTAAAGGGCCATTGCAAGAATGGCTTTTGAGGGCAAAAGAAGATATTGAGAAGATGGAGCAACAGAGGACCAAACCAGCACCAAGATTCAGTGACTCCTCACTTGAGGTGCTCCTGGCCGGGGTGAGGAGAAGGAGGAGGGAGACGCTGTACCCAGCGGACAGGAGGAAGTGCCCTGCCTCTGCCAACAAGAAGGCCTGGCTCGAGGTAGCAGAAGAGGTGACCAGCAGGGGCAACATCTTCTGCAGCTGGGTGCAGTGCAGGAATCGCTTCAATGACCTAACCAGGTCAGGAAAAGTGAGTACAGTTACTGATTCACATGCATTCCATGGAGCACATCACCCCCCTCACACTCTGCCCTGCGAAGCCTACTCCATCACATCACTCCTCACACTTAGGAGCATAGGAGTATAGGAACAGGAGTAGGCCATTCAGCCCCTTGTGCCTGCTCCACCATTTGATAAGATCATGGCTGATCTGTGATCTAACTCCATATACCTGCCTTTGGCCCATATCCATTAATACCTTTGAAGTCCGGGTATCATTCTAGTAAACCTATGCTGCACTCGCTCCAAGGCCAATATGTCCTTCTGAAGGTGCGGTGCCCAGAACTGCTCACAGTACTCCAGGTGCGGTTTAACCAGGGTTTTGATTAGCTGCAGCATAACTTCTGCCCCCTTGTACTCTAGGCCTCTAGATATAAAGGCCAGCATTCCATTTGCCTTATTGATTATTTTCTGCACCTGTTCACGACACTTCAATGATCTATGTACCTGAACCCTTAAGTCCCTTTGGACATCCACTGTTTTTAACTTTTTACCATTTAGAAAATGGCTCATCAACTTACCTTCACTTCCTCACCTCCCCATTTGTGAACCCACCACTCCCACTCATTCCATTCCTGATGCAATGTGATCAATCTGTCTGGTAGTCACCCTCTGATGCATCTGTCTCATTGTCAGCCTCACCCAAAGCAATTCATCCATCGGGTGACCCAGTCACCCTCACTCGCTTACACATCAGTACTTTCTCCCCTTGTAAGAGAAGAGAGCAGAAGGCCAGAGAGAGGACGAGGACTGGAAGGGGGCCTCCACAAATAGTGTCCCTCACAGAGGTGGAGGAAGCGGCCTTGGAGCTTAATCGGACAGTCAAGTGCCTGGCCGTTGCAGATGCCGAGACTGGCACCCCACAAACGTCTGGTGACAGAACTTTAACATCCATCACACACACAAATTGATGTTATTAATGATTGACCTGTTGCACACCTCAGTATGTTCATCACAACATTACTTCTGCGATGATTCTTAATGTTGCTGTATGTTCTCTTCCAAGCCCTTCAAGGAGCGAAGAAGTAGTCAAGGGCGATTCCTCAGAGGAGCTCCCTGCCTCTGAGATTGCACCGTCACATCTTAATGAGTCATCCACCAGCACAGATACTCACACCTCGGTGGGTCCTATTAGTGAGTTAGTTGCGTTGTCACCTTGTGAGTCACCACACACAAGTGAACACGAGCAGACACTGGTGACAGGGGCAGCTGTGGAGAGTCTGCGTATGTGGGCACACTCCTCTCCAAGCTCTGCTCAGCTGGATGCAGATGCTGAACCCTGGGGGCCATCCTTGAAAAGGAGAATTTTGAGCGACAGCAGCACCTTTGCAAGGTACTGGAAAACGTACTACATATACTCTTCACAATAGCGGAGAGGATGGAGGAGTGCACCTCCAGCATTAGTGGAATTGGGAACCAGGTAAGTGTGGGAATGTCTGTGATGGAGAGAAAGGCAGCCTCCAATAGGCATCAAGCACAGCTTACAAATGAGTCCATTCAGGCCTTGGCAACAGCCGAGCGGACTCAGGGTGAACTACGTTCTGCCACCTTAAATAGGCAGACAGATACATTAGCATTGGCCTTACATCACACATGTTCAAGTTGTTGTCCAGAGGACTGGTAGGTGTGATGTGGCCCTGGCCAAGGAGAGGGATGATGGCGAAAGGGGACATAGAAGTGGGGACTCCACTCAAAGCCCACCTGCGTCTCATCCGTTGCCCCCCTCTCAACCAGTACCTGCAATGCTGCCTCCTCTCTAGATGGCTGGGTCTGCTCCTGCACGGGTGCAGGTGCAGCAATCTTTGGAAGGGTCCTCACGGGCTCCAAAACCCAGAGGGCATAGGCCGAAAGCATCTAAGCAGTCAGGGCATGAACCTGAGCAACCTGCCGCTACCTCTGCTGCAGCCACAGGGGATGTACTATGTAGAAGTGCTAGGAAGAGAAAGGCTAAGGTTTTGTAATCACAAAAGGGTATGCATAAGGAAGGGTGTGTGACAGTGTCATGTTTTTCATTTATATTTGTTTTTTGTTAAATGCACATTAAATGTTATAATTCTCTCCACCACTGCCACATCTTGCCCATTCTTGAGTTCCTTTGGTGAAAGCGCCCTTTCATGTGCTTCATCATGAATGGCGAGCCTTGATGCCATCCATTGGGTGCGTTTACAGTGGGTGTATGTGTGATTGTAGGAATATTTTGTGTGGGGTGGGGGTGCTAGTGTTGCTGGTGCTTGTTCCAGGTGGTCTGAGAACTTGACTATCTTCACTTTGCAGATCTCCATATGAGAATCTATCAAATACAAGTGACTTCCTGGCATCACGAGCAGCCAGATGAGCCGCTGCTCTGCTGATGGGTTGCCCATCATCCTCCTCCTCCTCAATGTTGATGGCAGATGCGGATGCTTCATGAGTGCATGGGACCTCATCCACTGGAAATCCTCTCTGTTGAGCAATGTTGTGCAGGACGCAACAGACAACTATTATTCTACACACTCTCGCTGGTGCGTACTGAAGGGCTCCCCCAGATTGATCCAGGCACCGGAAGCGCATCTTGAGCAGTCCTATGGCATATTCAATGATAGACCTGGCGGTGATGTGGCTGTTGTTGTACCGGTGCTGTGCCTCATTGGTAGGGTATCTCACAGGTGTCATGAGCCACGTTTGCAGGGGGTAATCCCATGTCTCCAAAGAGCTAGCCTTTAAGTCTGTTTTGTGCGTGGAAGAGAGCTGGGGTGTTGGATTCGTGCAGAATGGAGGAATCATGGCAGCTGCCAGAGAATTTGGCACACAGCTGCAGAAACCTTTTCCAGTGGTCGCAAACCAGCTACGCATTGAATATAAGATTATACAGTCATCTGTGGAATCTGTATCAAACATGTAGTTTGGGTAATTCACCTTTTGTATTAATCAAACATATATCTGATGATTGTTAACCAATGTATTGCTGTAATCACACCTGTACCGTGACTCATTGTGCCACATGTATTGGTGATATGTACCTTTTGTTATCCTTATATGAACACATTTCTCTCTAGTGTTAATTAAGCAAGTATATAGTAGTGAACCACAATTTAGAATCTGTCAGGCTTTGCAAAAACCCTTGAAAATCTCTTAATAAAACTAATAAAAATATGAAATTGCCAGCACTACATATAAGTTGTAGCCATAGCTACATTAACAGGTCACTCAGTCATACCCACGAGATAAGAACCTAACTGTCCATATGAGACAATGAAGTCTCAGAGTTACCAGCGTGGGACCCAGATAGGAGTATAAGATAATAGACCTAGAAGTTGCTAAAGGTGGCCTTGTGAGAAACACAACAGGATAAGATGAGGGACCAGTCCCGTGGGAATGGTGGCAACTGGTGATTGGTCAATCAGAGGGGTGTGGCATGGGGGGGGGGGGGGGGGCGGTTACTCATTCACCCCCTGTCCACCAAAGAAAGAGATCTTTTGTCTGAAAGATACTCGACGCCCAATTGGCCACCACCCCTTTTGGCTAGATCGCCATAGGGTCAAACGCCTGTGTGAATGATAGCCCCTGTAACCATCCTCAAAAGTGGCATAGAAGAGAGACCGCTTGCAAGAGTCTGGTTGAAGAGAACAGGAACGGGAGTAAGGGTTGACCCTGGAGCAAAACCAGGCATCTCTGAGGAGAGGATCTGGATCCGACAAGGTCAGAGGCCAACACCAGGTGCCTTGTCCCTAGCCAGGGGGTAGGACGAAAAGAGGAAACCCCAGGTGGGGTAAGGCTGAGAGCCTACAGCAGTATCAATGGAAGAGACCCCAGGCGGGGTGACTGTCAAGACACCTTTGCGAAGTGGGCATGCCCTGTATCCAGGACGGGTAATATAGCTCTTATTCTGTTCAACTAACCACTACTTAAGCGCACGTAGTGCTGAACCTTGTGTGAAACTTAATAAAACTCCACTGTACCATATTGGTGTTATGACGATCATTGGCAAAGGGGTAGAGATACCCTACATGATGGCGTGATATCTCTTTCGGGTGATGAACAGTCCTGGCTCATATGGAGGTGCTCGGATTGCTATGGGTGTGCAATCAATTGCGCCCTGTACCTGCGGGAAGCCAGCCAGAGAGTGGAAACCCACTGCCCTTTCAGTCTAGCTCATGTCGTCAATGGGGAAGTTGACGCAGTCGGATGCCCTGCAAAACAATTCATTCATGACCTGTCATATACACTTATGTGCAGACGACTGAGACACCCCGGCGATGTCACCAGTGGCGCCCTGGAAGGATCCAGAGGCGAAGAAATTGAGGGCAGTGGTGACTTTAACTGGCACGGACAATGCGTTGCCTCCGGACCCAGCCTGAAGCAGCTCTGCATGAAGGTGTGTGCAGATGTCTGCGACAACCTGGCGACTCACTCTGAGCCTTCGTTGGCACTGCTCCTCGGAGAGGTCCAGGAAACTCAGTCTCTGACTGTAGACCCTCTCATGCGAGTAGTGCCTCCTGTGACGTCGGCCCCTCTGCTCTTCTGCAGGTCCTTGTGGCGCACCTATGTCTTGTGGAGCTGCAAGTCCCAGAATTACACGCCTGCCATGGATGGTGATGTCCCTCCTCCTCAGATGTACTGAATACAATCATTGCGCCCCCCCTTCCTGATATTGTCAGTTTGAGGGGGTCCAGAATGTAGGTAAATATGTATGAACACAAGAATTCTGAGTGTGAACAAAGAAACCTGAGTCTAAACACAAAGAACTCCAAGCCAAAGGTTTGTCTGAGATAACTGCTTGCCCTGCTGCAAAAACTCACTTTATCCCCATGTGTCAATCACTGGTTTAAAAGATCCAAATGGCTGCCGGCTGCAACTCTCCTCAATTTCCATGGCGTGTTTCAGAGGAAACACGTTGAGGCAGAGTTAAAATCCTTTCCCTGCCTGAATACAGAAAAAATTAAACACTTTAACAATTTTAAGTCTCTTAATTAATGCTTTAAATATCGGCCCGCCAGCTTTAATTGCCGGCGCGACTTCCGGCTTCCGGAAGCACATGGACACCCAGGTGCATCTGGATTGAACGCGGAAGTTGGCGGGTTGGAGCCGGGATTCGTTCCCGCTCCTGAAATCCGTGATTTTGATTGCCTGCCCACCCCCCCCCCACCACCTGATCTTGGCGGCTAAAATCATGCCCATAATGTCTGAAAATTTTGAAATATTTAGGAATATTTGACATCTTTAAAAATATCCTTAACCTCTCTCCCACTCCAGAACTGCACCTCTTCCATACAGGATAACACATAGGCTAGTATATTTTACAAGGCAGTAATGGTTTCAGAGGTGATAAGCCACAAGCACATTTCAGTTCAAGCCATGTGATTTGACCACAGGATCCTGCCATCTGTTACTATGTCTGTTATGTAAAGGAATAATGCCGGAGTGCATTTTCAAGGGCAAAGCTTAACTTCTTTTGAACTCCTTTATAGGTTATGGACTTGAAACACACTTCAGCTTGTGTTCTATTTAATACATTCAAATACAGTTTGCTGGGGTGATTTTACTTCATTTTTGTGATTTTTTTTTTAATCAGTGCTGGGTGTCATGGCACTAACAAATGGCAGCTTCCCATAATCCTGTTATGTGATTTGAGTTTAAATGCTGTTCTATCACATGATCTGAACTGTGATGATACTGAACAACGTGGTTTGAGCTAGAGGTCAGGTTTAATTTTGCTGCTTGATACTGGAAAGAGCATACTCTGCAACAAAGAAGAATCTATTATTTTTGGCGTTTGCAAAAATGTGAAGCACAGCTGGCTACGCAAATCAAGTCTATATTAACTGGTTAGTATGGTGCTAAGTAAATCAACCTGATGACATCTCCTTTAAACAGAAAAGTGAATCCTACAGAATCGAATGCCATTCTCTGTTACAGATGTAGCACAAACAAACACTCACCAATGAATAATGCACAGAAAAGAACACACAAATTTCACCTGCTTTTTAAAATTCCTCTAAAGTACTATGTTCATCCTGTCTGGAGAATGGAATTTCTGTGAGTTGGACCTGTCAGTTCTACTTCAGATAAGTCCTCCGCTGCCTCTTAAATCTTCACAGGTTTTTCACAGAACAATATGTGCTATATGTGAAAACCACATATTGAATATTAATACTCTTTCTGGGAAAACTACACCTTTGAAATTACTTGTATCTTCTTTGGGAGACTTAAATTTTAAAACAGCATTGCAGGGCCACAGTGGCTCACTTGGTTAATTTGATGCTACTTGTAGCCCTGAGCCTTAAAGCCCAGTAAGGTCTCAGTTCAATTTGTATTGAATTGAGCGGCTCTTAATCAATGAAGCAGAAGGGGCATTGCAAATGGTCGCAGTGTTACCAGGTTACGGGGGTGATTTAGCCAGGAATTTCACTCCTGACTGATTCCTTCTGGAAAGTGTGCATGTGTGAATTTCAGGTGAGGAACTGATCGGGCTCAGCTGTATTGCCATCCAATTGTTCAGGTTCCTGAATGAAGAATGGGGCAAATATTGCATGGCAGCCTGTGCCAGTGAAACTATACTCCAGCATGAAACAGCGTCTGGGGGTTGGGTGGAGGCGCGGAAAGCATTACAGGATGATTCACTGCACAAATAAAGCACGAAGACAGGAGGAAAAATTAACAGTCTGAGCATGAGGTAAACAATCAATCCATGTCAGTACAATGATACACAATCCTGCTTAAACTGAACACCCAATAAATAAAACTTTCATAAACTGCACATCCACACGATTTTGCTTCATTGAGACAGTTTAGCTTCATTGTTTCATTCAAACATTAAAGAACTTCTTAGACAATTTAATCAGAGTTCTACTTCCCTTCATTAAATGTTAGCACACTTAACATTCAGCATCTTTTCTGTTAATGAATAAGGTTATAGACACTCACTTTCTGCAATTAACAGCGAATTCAGAAAGACTGAAATTTTCTAATCCGTTTGCAGTGAGATTATCACCCTACAGCTCTACGGTCACACACCACCAGTTAATTTCTACTCCAGTTGCTTATAAATACACAGGCCCTAAAAAACGCATCTTACCTGTGTGTCCTCCTTTAATTAAAAGCTGCAATCCAACCTTCGACTTTCATTGAACTGGAAGAACACAAGCTCAGAGAGGACAGAATTCCCAACAGTCCTACATTGAAACACTAATATTTTAATGAGTTAACAAGATTATTACCCAGAATACTACAGCCTGACAAGCAGCTCAACTGACAAACTAGACTCTGGTGAACTAACTACACAAACAAGTAAAAACTCATTATCTCCTAACCTTGCAGTGCTGATTATCGAGAGTCTCAAATTTACACTTAATCCCTTCAGCACACAGGTTTATCCCTCAACCAACATCACTAAAACAGATGATCTGGTAATTTATCTCTTTTGTTTGTGGTACTTTGCTATGCACAAATTGGCTGCTGCATTTCCTTGCATTACAACAGTGATTACATTTGAAAAGCACTTTGGGACATTGAGGTTGTACGTTATAGAAATGCAAGTTTTTTTCTATTTTTTTTAAAGAGATAACATCGCCATCCTATGGAGGAACGAAGAATAGTAGACACTAGTATTAGTTACCCTTGCTTCTTAACTATTGATTTCAATACTGGAGTATATACTAGTTGATCTTCCATGATGTTGCACATTGGACGTCAAGATCAAATGTAGTCTTCAGATGAAATGAGATTAAAAGGCAGGAATAAATGTACCACACCGCACAGATGCAAGATTTTTTAATAAGATATAGTTAGACAAATAATATTAAAAATATGTATGTGTAGTTCTCATTTTAAAGCCATACATTCTGTCCTTATCTTTATATAGTACTTTAATTTTATATTATTAATCTATATTATGTTAAAAATCATGCATCTGCATACACTGTCAACTTTTCCTTCCTAAATTCCTATGTGCCAAACAGGCTGAGGAGCTGGAAGATGCAAAACTAAGCCATTACAAAGTCACCACTAGCAGGAGAATGCAAGTACAACATGACAAGTTTATATAGGCAGTTTCCGTTATAAACGAAGGCATGGACATTTTTAATGGAAAAAGTTGTTATAAAACTATGATAAGAACATCACATCAGAAAGTAATTTTTTTTAGGCAGGAAGTGCATGCAGACTTAAAATATATCTTAAAGCTTAATAAAGTATTACTGGAAGATATTTAAAATTCTGGTCAATAATAGATGTAGGATAATGTATCAGTCCAACAATGAGCATCAAAAGTACAATAGCTTCAAATCTTTACTATAAACTTTCAATCTTATTGTTAAATTTGCAATTCTCTCTCCAATCTCAATGGACTATTCTACCATTACAATGAGTTACATTTCAGCGATATTCCTAACATCCACTGGAAGATAATCCACATGACAATAAGTGTGCAGCATAAATGAGAAAGTAAGATTAAAGTACAGATTCAGGATGCTTGATGAAGTTCAGAAATTAATAAGAGATATATCCTGACAGTTGGAAGGAGTCGTTTTCCAAGTCCACCTTGTAGTAATTTTAATGAAGTTTTTAATGGGGATTTTGAGGCAGTGCGAGGGTTAAACAATCCTATCACTGATTACTTTACTCATTCAGTTTAAATTTTAAAGTCACACTTCACATATTTGGATTGTGGAAATTACAGTAATTTGTGTCCCTATCTAAAGAAATGCTATGATGCTCAGCTCTCATAGCAATGATTGTTATGTGTTTAAGTTTTAATATATTAACTATCAGATAGCTAATGTATTTATGCTATTTGGGATAATTATATATTCAAAGAAATTCAACAATCAAACTACCTGCGGTCAAATTCTGACAAACAGAAAGTAGTGAGTTAGCTGAGCTATGAGCTGCAGTCTTTTCAAAATTAAGCACCTAACAAAATAATCTTGTCATATTTCATTGTGAAAAGATCATACCTGCAATTTAAAAAAAAATCTCAATTCTTATTAATGCACCATATGATGTCCCATTATGGAGAGAACTGCATCCTCAGTGTTTGGGCTTAGAACTTGCTCCATACAATTACTGATGCAGAAGAGAGAAAAAGTGCCTGTCTGCATGCACAAGAGAGAAAACATTTAAAAGAATGAGAGAGACACACCCACATAGATGAAGTCGAGGAACATGCCCACATAGAGACAAAGAGAAGCAGAGAGGAAAAAAAAGAGAAATAGAGCCAGTCTTGACTGAGCTTCTGGATTCAATATGCCACTGAGCACCTAAAATGTTTTTCAACACCAATAATATTGCAATTGTTAATTTTTTTAAGACAACAGCAGTGACAGGCTGTATTCCAACCATCCATAAAATCTGAATCATCTCAATTTCAGGTCGGGGCCTGCAATCACTTGTATTATTGCTAAACACAAGAGTACAATATGATTCATAGTTACATCCACATTGTTGAATCAACTACTTGTGTGTTCTGAATTTTCATGAGCTGAGGTGGGATGGTATCAGAAGTTCTATTAGTTATAACCTGCTTACTGGAACCAATTAGATTACAAAAATTCCACAGTAACCTTCAGTTTAATGATTAGACTTTCATTACACGGTTGAACACGTCTGACCCTTATTAGAACTAAAGACCCGAGGCTGACACGCCAGTGTTATACTGAAGCATGAGATATTAAACCAAGGTCCCCTGCATGTTGTGTAATTCAGCTGCACATTAAAGGCTTTAAACTAGCAAGATGGGGGAAAGGATCTGGTATCAATAACAGAAGCTTAAAGATAAAAGAAACAGGAGATGAGTGTAAAGATCAGACCAGGGTAAGGAATAAAGTTAACATAAATGGTCAAGGAACAAATAGAGTTATAAAACAGAAGCATAAAAGGACATTTAAAAATACAGTAAAAGGAACTATTAAAAGATGAATTAAACTGCCTATACAGCAATGTACACAGTGTCCAAAATAAAAAACGGGGGATCTGGAGGCAATAATCCGTAATGAGGAACCAGAGGTAGTAGGAATAACAAACATGGCTACTTAAAGAACAGGATTGGCAACTAAATATTGTAGGCTATAACATAATCAGAAAGGATAGGGAAGTAAGAAGGGGGGAGGGGGGAGTAGCTGTATTAATTAGCGATAACATAATGCGAGCAGAAAAAAGGGACATAACTAACAGAAGGATAAAAACAGAATCCATATGGATTGAAATAATAGATAAGATGGGATCGATCACGTAAATTGGGGTATACTACAGACTACCGAAAAGTGGAAAGAAGTTGGAGGAAGAAATATGTAACCAAATATGTGAAATAAGTAAAGGACATAGAATAATAATTATGGGAGATTTTAACTACCCCCAAATAACCTGGCAAGAGGTAGATAAGGGGATACAGGGAATGGCGTTTTTACAATGTGTGCAGGATTCCTTTCTTACCCAGTATGTAAAAAGCCCAACAAGAGAGGAATCACTGCTGGATCTAGTAATGGGAAATGAACCAGAACAGATAAGAGAAGTAAGCGTAGGGGAACATCTAGGCAATAGCGATTGCAACATAATCAGGTTTAAGATAAAGATTGATAAGTACGTAAGTAAGACAAAGACCAAAGCAATATATTGGAAAAAAGCTATTATTAGGGGATGAGAATGGAATTAGGGAAAATAAACTGGAAAAATTTACTGATAAACAAAGAAAAAGAACAGCAGTGGGAAACATTTAAAACGGTGATCAAGAGAATCCAGGAGAAATATATCCCACTAAAAAGCAAGAACAAACTGGCCAGTAATGATACACCGGGGATGAATAAAGAAATAAGGGCAAAACTGAAGGTTTGCTACAAACACAAAGAACGAGAGAAAAATCAGGATAGGGATAGGGCCACTAAGGGATACACATGATAAATTCATAATGACACCGAAATGGCAGAAATATTAAATAATTACTTTGCCTCAGTATTTACCAGGGAGGTTAACATCGTGGGCATGACATTAGAAGAAGAGATCAAAAAATATACAAAAACATTTAAGATAGAAAGAGGGGACATAATTGATAAACTAATCAAACTTGATAGGCTAAAACTCCTGGTCCGGATGGATTGCATCCACCCATGTTAAAAGAAGTTAGGGAAGAGATAGCAGAGGCATATATACACATACATACATACATTAAAAAATCCATTAGGATTGGTGGACAGCTAATGTTATTCCTATATTTAAAAAAGGGGGCTAGAACCAGTCCAGGGAACTATAAACCAATCAGTTTAACATTGGTGGTAGGAAAGAAATTGGAATCCTTACTCAAAGATTTAATAGAAAAACATCTAGAAACCAAAAATATAATAAAGAATAGTCAGCATGGGTTTCAAAAAGGAAGGTCATGCTTGACCAACCTTATTGAATTCTTTGAAGAACTAACAGAAAGGGTCGATAAGGGGAATGCAGTAAATGTAATATATTTGGATTTTCAAAAGACCTTCAATAAGGTACCGCACAGTAGGCTCATGACTAAGGTCAGGGCATGATGAGTCAGGGGACAAATAGCAGAACGGATAGCAAGCTGGCTACAAAATAGAAAACGAAGAGTCGGGGTTAAAGGTAGTTACACAGACTGGCAAAAGGTGGGAAGTGGTGTTCCACAAGGTCAACAAAAGGACTGTTGTTCACCATTTGCATAAACGATTGGACTCAGGAATACGAAGTTAAATTTCAAAATTTGCAGTCGACACCAAATTGGGGGGTATAGTTAATACTGACGAATATAGGAAGACATTAATAAACTTGTAGAATGGGCATGTAATTGGCAAATGAATTTCAATATAGGTAAGTGTGAGGTATTACATTTTGGTAGGAAGGATAAGAGGGCCACATACTGCCTGGATAATAAGAGTCTAAATGGGGTAGAGGAGCAGAGGGATCTGAGGGCACAGATACACAAATCACTAAAAGTAGCGACGCAGGTTAATAAGGCCATTAAAAAAGCAAACCAAGCACTGGGCTTCGTTTCTAGAGGGATAGAATTGAAAAGCAGAGAAGTTATGTAAAACTTGTATAGAACCTCGGTTAGACCACACCTGAAGGACTGTGAACAGTTCTGGTCTCGATAGTATAAAAACGATATGGAGGCACTGGAGAAGGTACAAAAAAGATTTACTAGGATGATACCAGAACTGCGAGGTTATCAGGAAAGATTGAGCAGGCTGAGGCACTTTTCTCTAGAAAAGAGAAAACTGAGGGGTGACCTGATAGAGGTCTTTAAGATTATGAAAGGGTTTGTTAGGGTAGACGTAGAGAAGATGTTTCCACTTGCTGGGGATACCAGAACTAGGGGCCATAAATATAAGATAGTCACTAATAAATCCAATAGGGAATTCAAGAGAAACGTCTTTACCCAGACAGTGGTTAGAATGTGGAACTCGCTACCACAGGAACAGTTGAGGCAACTAGCATAGATGTATTTAAGGGGAAGCTAGATAAACACGTAAGGGAGAAAGGAATAGAAGGATATGCTGATAGGGTTAGATGAAGTAGGGAGGGAGGAGGCTCGTGTGGAGCACAAACACCAGCATGGACCTGTTGGGCCAAATGGCCTGTTTCTGTGCTGTACATTCTATGTAAATCTATGTAAGACCCCATGACACTACTTGAATAAGAGCAGAAAGCTCTCCTGGTATGGTGGGCAATAATCCTCCCTCAGCCAACGCCAGCAAAAACAGATAAACTGGTCATTAATTTCACTGCTATTTGTAGGATCTTGTTGATCACAAAGTAGCTGCAGTGTCTGCCTACATAACAGTCACTGCATTTCAAAGCAAATAATTGTGCAGAATGCTTTGAGACGTTTCTGCGGCATGGTAAGGAGCTGTATAAATACAAGTTTTTTTTTATCCAACAGAATTCTCTGAAGATCCAGAAATCAGCACTATCCTACTGCTTTCAAACTCACAGAATTTCCCTTTCTAAGACTTTAATTTGTCAATTTTTTCCTCCAGTCTCTGAAGGTGTTAACTCATATTGTTGCAGAAGTGCTTGCCACCCTCCAATACATCACCCAACTATCGATTCTTCATGTATGAGCCTAGACATTCAGGACGGCCCGCCCATACATGGGCAGGTGTATGTTAATACAATTTCCCACCATTTGCACTTTTTAGATGCTGGACATGAGGGCTGTCTACTTCGCCCAGGCATCCAGTGTTTAATGATAGGTGGAACAGGTACCAGAATCTTTGAGCAGTTTGGACCCGTTGGAGTACTCAGGGAGCACTGCCTTGTACAGGCCAAAGAAGGGAATCACTTGGAACAAAAAACACTGTTTTGCAGGCAACATGGAGCCTGCTTGTATCCCAACACTGCGGCAGCCCCCCCGCCACCACCCCGCCCCCAAATCAAAATTCTGCTTTCTTTTTGACAGGAAGAGGCTAAGAAGCCCACCTCCAATATGATAATTACCTCAAAGCTGGAAATTCAGCAACTCATTGGAGCATCTCCATGGTAGATAAAAGCTTTGCCAAAGCCCGGAGATGTACTCCGTTTGGGGGTTGGGGGGGGAAGAGAAGAGTTAGCAGAAATGCTGGCCTGAGTATCAGCAATTTGTTGGACCATGTAAGCCATCATAGCCAACCTCAATCCTGCCCTCATCAGGCATGCAAATGTGCATATGCTATAGAATTGTGCACTGTTTTGCAATCAGAAGCAGGAACTCTGGCTTGGTAGAGAGGATCATGCAACCTCACCATCATCTTTTTTTCAGTCAATGGAAGAGTATATTAAAAAAAAGCCTACAGTATTCTGGCCAATTGGAGCACTCCAACAGCTGCCCAGACTGATCAGCTAACCCAGCACAGATATGGAACTGAAATGCACACTTTCTGCACCAAATGGTTTTGTGCCATACCAGGCTGGAGCCTTATTCACTGTTCCATTGGTAGAATTATTTTATAAAGTTTGTGAATATCCTAATTAACAGAATCCAATGAGTGTTTTGTTTGGGGAGAGGAGAATGACCTTCAGGCTTATTTTAGAAAGTGCAAAAGTAAGTCACACAGGCTGCAACACTTGGATTCCAGACAGTACTTGGCTCATTTACAAACCCCATTTAAAGCAGACTAACTGTGAAAATGACAGTTAATCCTTCAGAGAATTACTGTTGCTCTCTCAAGAAAAAAACACAATGTGAATAGTGTGTAATAGTTAGGCGTGGATTGTGCAAGTTTACATGCTGGCTTCGGGTTGAGGTTGAGCCTTGGGGCACATCTGTTTTAGCCTCAGGAGCCATCATCTATGGTGCAGCACAAAAGGGAAAGAAGCAGCTGAAACTGCTGAGATTTGGGCAACGTCCCAGTACTAGCAACACGATCTAACCTGCATCAACATTACTGTGGGTATACATATCATCAACGTTCTCCCTAGGCCATCCATTAAATGGAGAGGACAAGAAGAGAAGCAAGAGCTTGTTGAGAAAGGGAGAGTTAAGTGAGGGAAACCCTGTGAACAAAGGGGAAGGAGAAAAGAGAGAAATGTTGAGGAACAATGAGACTCCCTCATCAAGGGAGGCAGAAATGAAAGGTAAACATACACATTGACCATGTAGGGACAAGAGGTAGGGAGAGATACCTGTTGGTGGGGGAGAGCATGTTAGGTGAGGCACCGGAAAGGTACCTTGTTGATAGAGGTGGAGACTGGGATAGGAAGCCTATTGCAGGGAAAGACTCTTCTGGCAGAAGTGGCCAGGGTGGGGTTGGGGGTGAGAGAGGGAAACTGCTTTTCTAATGCTCTTGTGCCATGCTAGTGTCGCTGGCTACCAATGAACAGGTCTCACGCAGCTGGTGGCAACAGCAAAGCAAACTTGCTAAATTCGCTAAGGCTGATACCTGAAAAGACATGATGTTTTTACCAAGTCCTCATTGTCTCCAGCCTTAATTAATCCACCACAGTATTAAGCGCAATATAAAAGCAGCTGGAGAGAAAAGGAAACCTTCCTGCTGATGGGGTAGGAATGCATTTTTATCTTTCATATTTTTCCTCTCAGTAGTCCCACATCTGCTATCTCCCATCTCTAAGTCCTGGCACCCCACTCTCTTCCCCAGAAAGACAGAAAAAACTATTAAATAGGAGTGAAATACACAGTTAAAAATGAGACATTTTTTAAGTTTGGTCTGTGATCAATGTGAGATCATCTAATATATTAACAATGACCCCAGAGTGCTAATGGTAAGATATATGGTCATTAAATGTATACTGTAAATTAAATTAAGACAAAGTACACCTTTAAGATATAGTAACATTCCAAATGTGTTTAATTAGTAACACTTTATGCAAGTGCTGCCTAATACTTAAGCCATCAATTTATAGAAAGCAAACATCCCATTAAATCAATCAAGTCAGTAACTTTGCAACATCCTTCCATGAGTCCCAAGATGGACATCTAGCAATTGCTTATGTAAGGAACGCTTCTATTTTTGGCAGTTGTTGATTTCACATAACTAGTCATAAATTGCAGATGTTACAAGAATCCATTTGATCAGCCCAACCTTCAGACAAATAATTTGTTTTTTGGCATAAATGTTGTATCATTTAAAATAAACTCTGGAAAAAGTGCATATAGGAGCAAGCGACGATATTCTCCAGTCTCAGGGTTCAGACGACATACAGAGGTTCATTACCAGTTTGTGACCTCACCCTAAATCACTTTATTGTATAACTGCCTCATAACTCACATTTATCTATTACAGACCAGCTTTTCCCAGAGATAAACAGTGTCTTAACCTTTTCTTGCCTAAAACCAACTGAATTCTTATTGAGTCGTATTCTGGGTAAGGAGGGTTAGAGAGCAGAGAACATCTTTCTTATTTTTATTGAACTTGTACTTTTAAAAAAAATACATACTTTTCTCCCACTTCATCTCTTCTAAGAGTCTCCACATTCTAGGTGACCTGTTACCAAGCCCACGCCAATACCTTTCGCTACTACAGCCCTCAGGCTACCCCCTCCCCCAATAATGACACAGCCGAAATGGAGAACTGATCACGTGGGGAAATCATGAGCATGAACCCATATCCTACCAATTCTGACCTCATCTTGCTTTTTAATATTCATGATTCAGCTCCATGATGAACCATGAGTTTATCAGTGAAAGTGATGCAAAGCTTACCATCATGCTGCTGGGACCCGACATGCTGAATGGTGCAGCTCTCAAACCAAATGTCAGCTCTGAGAAAAAGAAAAAAGGATAATTTTAACCCTCCATTTTCAGAGCTACCTTAATACTGATCAAATTATCCTTGATTGTACAGATTCAAATTTTGTAATTATTTCAAAACAGAATTTTAAAAAATTATATATTTGTTTAATAAGAAATTCTTCAAAGATATATATACATATTTTGTTGTGTCATTGTACACTCTACATTCCACCAACTCTGGCCTCATGCATCCCCGCTCTCTTCACCCCACTTTTGGTGGCCGTGCCTTCAGCCTTCTAAGCCCTAAGCTCTGCGATTCACTCCCTAAACCTCTCTCTCCTCCTTTAAGACCGGGCTGGACAGACTGGATGCAGGAAGGATGTTTCCCCTTGCTGGGGGGGTCCAGAACGAGGGGTCACAGTCTCAGGATACGGGTTAGGACATTTAGGACTGAGATGAGGAGAAATATCTTCACTCAGAGGGTGGTGAACCTGTGGAATTCTCTACCACAGAAGGCTAAGTCACTGAATATATTTAAAAAGGAGCTAGATAGATTTCTAGACACAAAAGGCATCAACGGGGATGGAGAGAGAGAGCACGGGAATATAGTATTGAGTTAGAGGATCAGCCATGATCACACTGAACGGCAGAGCAGGCTCGAAGGGCCGAATGGCCTACTCCTGCTCCTATTTTCTATGGCCCTTTTTAAAACCTACCTCTCTGAACAAGCTTTTAGTCACCCTTAATAGCTCCTTCTTTGAGTCTATGTGAATTTTTGACTAATCATGCTTCTGTGAAGCGCCACGGAATATTCTTCTACGTTAAAAGCATGATATAAATGCGAATTGTTGTTGCTAGCCCGCTTTTCTTTCTGAATTCCACCTGAAAGTTTTATGTCCAGTAATTTTTAATTGTCAATCTTGATCCAGTTGCAAGGATATTCTCTTTATTGCTTTTATTTGAATTAGTTACACTTATGGTGAATATGGCACCTGTTTCTAGCCATCTGGAAGTAACACCACCACCCCCCCCACTCCCAAGAAAATCTAGGTTTAAGGAAAAAGATGAACATACCAGTATCTGAATAGATGCTACAATGCTTTTCACTGTGATATTTTAGAAGATCATATATGATATAATCATAGAATTGTCACAGCACAGAAGGAGGCCATTCGGCCCATCGAGCCTGTGACGGCTCTTTGTAAGAGCAATCCAGTTAGTCCCATTTCCACCATTAGAATATTTATTTACTACAAACCACTTCTAGAAATTGAAGGTATCTAATCAACAGTTTGTAAAATCTTTGTTTTGCAAAGTTGTTGAAGAGAATTGGGCTGAGCTCCACTATCAAACACAAACAGAACAGGATATAGGATGGACAGGATACTGAAATAACAATACCCAAACATTTAAAGCGTCAGAGGTAAAAACTGAATCTAAGAAAACTGCAAAACTGAATGAAAAATAAAAATGTTGGAAACATACAACAGTTCGACCAATATCTGAAAGAGAAGGATTAGTTAACATTTCAGGAGACCCTTTCCACAACACATGTTTACATAAAGCCTAACCTGACACAATCTATCTTTCTTTTAGACTGACCTGTTGTGGATTTCCAGCATTTTATATTTTCATTTAAAGAGGCACCACCATATCTGAGAATTGTTAAACATGCCCAGCTCTGGAAATAGCATGCTCTGAAAACTGTCTTCAATTTTCGTCAGATTGGCTGCAGGCAAAGTTTGCACTGTGCCAAATGCTGTATCTGTTAAAGGATGAACTTTTTGAATGAGCTTTTGTCATTTTGGTTTTTTTTAAAAACAATTTTGAAGCTTCCATAAGAGCATGTTAATTTCTTCATTCTAATTTTATATTATGCACCTCCAAACCAAATTTACTTTTGTCTTAATTTAAATTTTATTTGAATCTTTAATGGGCACAGTCTTAACAATACGTCTAGCAAATCTTTTTCTTCTGCTGGTCAAATATTGCAACACAAATCATGTTAACACATCACTGTGTCACAAAAACATCACTGTGTTGCATGTGTGTGATATCAAGACAAATGTGATATGCAGCTATTGTGCTGTTCTTGTCTTGGAGAGTACCTAATTGTATAATATTTCAAATAAAAAATTGGTGACATGATGTTATTACCGTATCAGATTTACAAATAAGATCGGGTAAAATGTCATACCACATGACAGTGCCCATTTAGGGAGACTGCATTCCCATTTTGATCTATATTTACTACTGGAAGATATGTGACTTCCTACTGTGTTACAGCCTACCATTTTTTGCAAGATACCTGCATCTGTGTATAGTGGACTTTGGCGTTCTTTCAATGACCCAGTGGTAAAAGATACTAAGTCATTTTAAGAGGTTTCAGGTTTGATGGTTGGTTTATACTGAGTTACTTGATCTCACCCAGAGCAGCGGTGGGGCTACAACTGGTATCATTTTCTTGAACTACTTGAAATCAGCCAGGATTTGCACTCATCTGTTATCCAGTAATCCCTGATAAAAAGTGTGTGTATGTGCCTTAGATGTGCAAGAACAGGATTGGGTTTGATTGTGATCACTCCACAGTTGAATACCTTGCCAGCTCATTGTTTAAGCTCACACATTAGGGATGACCATTTGGGCAAGGTATTGGAGGCCTGCTGGTGCCCATTAAACCATAACCAATGAATGTCAGTGCCTTTATGAGGAAGGGAGAGAATTCTAGAAAAATAAATAGCAGATCTCATTCAATTCTACTGTCTTGTGGCTAGACCCTCCCTGTGCACCTTTTATCACATTCAGTAAAATTACGTTTGAGAAGACCACATTCAGTGAAACACTCATAATAATCAAGAAACATCTTGTAATTATATAGCGCCTTTAATGTAGAAACACATCCCAAAGCGCTTCACAGAGGCTAAATCAAAAAAATGGACACTGAGCCAAAGGAGAGGTAACCTCCTAATTGGTCAGAGGTGGGTTTTAAGGATGGTCCTAAAGGAGGTAGGATGGCAGAGGAGTTAAGGGAGGGAATAAAAATAACTTGGGGCCTAGGTAGATAAAGGCATGGCCTTCAATGGCAGTGTGAAGGTTGAAAGGGATGCACAACAAGCCAGAGGAATGAAGAGTTCAGGGGAGGTTTAGGACTGGAGGAGGTTACAGAGATAGGAAAGGGCTACATTGGCTCCTGGCCCCACCAACAGCTCAAATTTAAAATTCTCATCCTCATGTTTAAATCCCTCCAACTCCTTTATATTATGTTTGCATTCCTCACAGTTATCTAGTAACTTCTGATGAGAAGTGTGGGTGTGTAGCTTAATTGTGTAAGAACAGGATTGGGTTTGGTGGTGATCCCTCCAGAGTTGAATACCTTTCTGGCAAGGTTGGGTGATGAGACCTGGTGGTACATAGGATATGTGCAGTAGAGTGTTGAATGAGCTGAAGTTTATGGAGGCCGAGAGGCTGGCCAGAAGAGCATTGGAATAGTCGCATTCAGAGGTAACAACAACATAGAAATACATAGAAGTTACAACACAGTAACAGGCCATTCAGCCCAACGAGTCCGTGTTGCCACGGTTGATGGTTTCAGAGGCCAATGGGCTGAGATAGAGGCCTAGGCAGGCAATATTACGGAAATGGAAGTAGGTGGTTTACGTAATGGAGAGGATATAGGCATCAAACGCTCAGCTCAGGGTTGAATGGTACGCTACGATTGCAAACACTCTGCTTCAACCCAATACAGTGGCTGGGAAGGGGGATGGAATCCCCCTTCCCAGCAATGCTACGGAGATGATCAGCGTACATGTGGAAGCTGACCCTATGTCTGCAGATGATGTTGCCAAGGGCAAAATGTTGACAAGGAAGAGGAATGGGCTTTGGGGACTCTGATGGTAATGGTGCACAGATTGGAAAAGAAGCCATTGCTGGAGATGCTCTGCATACAATCAGATAGATAACAGTAGAACCAAGCAAGGTTAATCCTCCACCACCCAGCTTAAGGGCACACCATACCACCTCTCACTCTCAGTCCAAACATGCATTCAACTCTTCCTTACTCCCTTCACAGCCTTCTTTTCTCACTTAGTAGCCTTTGCAAAATCCAATCAAAACCAATACAACCAAAACAGTGACAGCAGTAGTGCAGATGTCTACTGACATGCTTTAACTGGGATCAGATCACATTTCTCCCTGTCGCACATATCCTAGCGGCTAGCTATCAGCTGCATTGACAATGCCCAAAAAATGCTATTCATTTATTGCCCTCTCAGAGGCAGAAGATACATATCTTGGTCAAAGATCTTTAAGTCAATAAAAAATAAAGGTGCCCTTATTGGAGAGTATGTATCCTGCAAAACAAATACACAAACATTGAAATTTGAAAAAGGTAATCCTGCTTGAAAAGGTTGCACTAATTCAAAAAGTGTCAGCTTGGCTCAGTGGTAGCACTCTTACTTCTTCTCCAAAGGTTGTAGGTTCAAGCCCCACTCCAGGACTTGAGCACATAATCAAGGCTGATGCTACTGGGTAGCATTGAGGGACTGCTGCATTGTCGGAGCTGTTGTCTTTCGGACAAGGCATCAAGCTGAGATCCTATCTGCCTTTTTGGGTTGATATAAAAGATCCCATAGCATTTTTTCAAACAATAGCAGGGAGTTCTCCCTGGTCAATATTCATTCCTCAACCAACTCCATCAACAGATTATCTGGTCATTTATCTCATTTGCTGTTTGTGAGGCTTTGATGTGCACAAATTGGCTGCTCCATGTGCCTAAAAAAAAATGACCACACTTCAGAAGCACGACATTGTGAAACACTATGGGACACCATGAAGATGTGAAAGGCACTTATAAAAGCAATGTATAAATGTAAGTTTTTTCTTCAGTTCACTTAAAGGATACAGTGAAGCACTAATAAAATAGGTCTGTCAAACAGTATCTATATTTATATGACAGTAGCTGGTTTAGCAAATTGAATCACGCCGAAGCTGCTGCTAAACATGTCAGGACAGCTGGTTCAGTGCCATTTAGTAGGGGCCTGGGAGCAGTTTGCCTGCAGGTTCTGCATGGCCCAGTAAAATGAGCAAGATTGGGGAGAAATTTGAGGAATTAAATACCACCACAAAAATAATGTGGGGTCTGAGCTGATCTAGCTGGCTTAGCAGTGTGTGCACTGCAATTGGGCTCAGCATCCCTAGGCTGGGAAAGTTCAATATCCAGTAACACTTGCTGGAAAATGTACATATGTAGACAGGATTGTGCTTGATTGTTATGCCTAACAAAGCTCACTGTCCTGCCTCACATGTGAAGTACAACCACTTGGACGCTTGATGTCATGCAACGTGCCAATAGTATTTTACATGGACCAAAGCAAAAAGTCTGTTTTATTTCAAACCTCTCAGATCACAAGTATTTAATACTTCTGCAAATTACCTTATTCAGAGTTTGTTATAAAATCACCAACTGATAACAATTCACCATTCGGGACAAATTTGGGGAAAATTAGCAACTTCAACAGAAAAGATTTTACAATATATGATATAAAACAAGTAATTGTTAAATATTTAGTTGTAAGTACTGGGGGTAATTTTAACTTTTATTGCTGGGTGAAAAACAAGTGACAGCGAATCAGCAGCTCGTTTTACACTTTGCCTAATTTTCTTTTCCATTGCTTCACATTAACTTAATGCAGAACTGAACCACGTAACCAGTTCAATCATTTAGATGTCCTTTCTTTTCACATTAGTATCAATTCTCTCACCTGTGTAAATTTAGCTTTGGTCTGAACTAATTCAACTTTAAGAAACATCAACCCTCAGAACTAGAACTGTGAAATGTCAAGTAACCAAAGCTCGAATGTGTTGGAAGAGGGTCATGGCTCACTATTAGCAAAAAACAGGATGTATCAGAGTAACAGTATGCTGCTTGAGTAAAAGGCAAACATTTTATAAAAATAAAAATTCAATACTTCACGTATAAACAAAACCACTACAATGCAATCAGAACAAAAAGAAATGGATGTTAAAGTAATTTCTTTGTGGAACAGTGGAATGATAATTATTGAGGTACTGAGAGATGCCTGTTTACTTTGAACAGTCATTCCTAAATGTACATACCTCCCCTCTGTGAGGAAGGTGCACCAGAGATCCTTGTAGAGACAAGCTCGGGGTTCCGTCCCTCCTTGATTTCAATTGTCACGAGTGTCTTCATGTTGTCTTCGTTGTTACTCAGTCGCTTTTCTTTCTCAGTTTGTCTGGAAAAGCTTCGCTGAAAGTGGCTGTATGGTGTAGCAGACAGGTCTGAGTGCTTAGCAGAGCTGAGTTGGTCTAAGTGCACTGAGCTGTCTGTGCGGGTTTTACTGGAGTCCTTCTCTGACGCAGGCTGATGTATCTGTGACTTGCTTATATTGCTCCTCCCTGGAGTCCTGATGTATGATTTATCAGTAGCACTGTTCTGCATGAAGGATTTCTTAGTGCAGTCCTTGTCAAAAGACAGCAAGGGTAATGTTGGCTTACTCGATTCATCTGCAGGAACTCCAGCTGCAATTGGATGACTTGACAAGCTTCCAGAAGAAGAAACTGATGAAGATGTTGCCCTAGGCCAGCCTTTGTGCACCTCTGGAGTTGCAAAGTTAGATTTGACAGTGCTGTAAGTCAAGCTATAACCAGATTGTGGTGAATCCTTTCCTTCCCTTTGGACAGAGCTGAACATGCTCTCTTTCAGTGATGCAGGCCTGTCCCGCTCTATCCCATTCCTCCTATTTGAGCCTGTGAGTTTGTTACTTCTATTGGACAGTAAATATTCATCCTGTTTATCTGTTTTTGCTGCAGATTTTCCCACTTCCCACACATCACGAAGATCAGCAGATTTCTCTTTTAAAGATGTTTCTAAGCCTGAAGTCCTAGATTCTTTTATTTTCAATGCAGGGCTACCCGAGAACAGCTGCTGTTGCTGCAGAATTCTGCTGCTCCTGCCTTCATTCAGCAGGTTTCTCCTCTGAGTGGAAAAGTTTGTACCAAGTTCAACAGATTGGTCAGATGAGTCCACCGTAAATTTCTTCATTCGGTCTCGGACAGAGTTGGTTCTCCTGAAAGGTGAGCTATTCATGCGTATATCACAGGCTATTTCTGAAAAACAAGCACAGGATGAAGATCATTTATTTGGGAGCACAAAAAAACTATTAGGTAATTGTAGGGCCCTGTGCCATTTATCTTGCAACTCAATAATCTAATGGCAAAACATGCATTTTTTTTTACTAGACAGGAAACTGTGGCAATCCATCTACGTAACCAAGCATGAATATTCTTGATGGATGAACATTCTTTGCATTATACAATTCACAATGTCTGCTGGGCCTGGAGGAGGGCAGCAGGACAGGTTCAAATAGTGGGATGCTGGTGGCAAAAAGCCACCCATGCATGATGTCCGTAAATATTACATTTTCTATCCCGCCCGGGTCGCAAATCACAACAGCTTATTTGATGCCCCAAGGGATCTGGCTGGGAAGTCGTCGTGCTCCATGCACCGATGTTTGTCTCACTGCCAGTGCCAGCTGCAGCTTGTACCTGGCATTGCTGCTTGGTTCCAGGATGGGACTCTGCTGGAAGTGGGAATACCTGCCTGAAGCTCAGTGACTAATCCTGAAACGGATGAGTAACATTCAGTAAAGGAACCAGTCACATCAGGCAAGAGCTAAGCAAGGCCTGGCAATATAAAATAGGCAGAGTGTCTCTGTGAGCTGGAGAGAGGGGACATAATGCACTGAAAGGGGGAGGTAGGAGGGGCAGGTGCCCCTGTGAACTGGGAGGGGGAGGGTGCACCTGAATTGTGGGTACTTGGAGAGTAAAAGTGCCTTTGTAAGTATTCCAGTGAACTAGGAGGAGAGAGTCACAGGAGGAGGGTGTCTCTTTGTAGTGGTGAGAGCGACTGGGGAAGCTTTTGCCAGAAGTGATTGATCTGCTGAATACAGGTAAACATAAATATCGATTTTTAAAAATCTATTAATTGCGAGGTTAAAAAGTGCTGAGAATTAGCCAGAATGCATCATTTTAAGGCAAAAATTTAAAATTTTCTGGAGGAGAATTCTCCTGGACCCCCACAGAAATGTGCCAAGAGTGGGCAATGGGAAAGCAGCATTTGGAAAGAGTGTATACAATTCTAAATTGGGGTCTTTTACATCCACCTGAGAGCAGACGGGACATTAGTTTATCTTCTCATCTGAAAGAATGCAATTCCGACAATGGAGCACTCCCTCAGTGTTGCGTTGAGGTGTCAGCCTAAATGATGTGCAGTGTGGCATGAACCCACAGACTTATGATCTAGAGACGAGAGTGCTATCACAAGAAGATACCTTTTACTAATGAGGTTCAAGGTTTTATTCCTGGTTAGTGCTCAGTTAGCTGCTCTCTGCAGGGATGGTGGTAAGGGTGCTACAATTGCCATTAGTGCCCTAGACTAGGAATGGGGAGAGGGGGGAGGGGGGGAAAAAATCAGTCAAGTTTCTCAATCCTGACACTATCCAGTAACCCCTACCAGAAAGTGCTTATGTGTAGATTACTGTCCCGGTTGAGATCAACTAACTCATATGAACATACAACAATGACGGACAGGAAAAGACCCACAGATCCATCCAGCCTGTCTCACACAGCTGCAATGCCTTGTGCATCACAATACATACACCCCCCCACCCCACTCTAAAGCCATGTAATCTCCTGGGAGAGGTGAAAAAACAGATAAAAACTCAGTTCCTGATAATTATCCAATGACCTCTGCTGGAAGTGCATATGTGGATATCAAGGACATAGTCAGGTAGACTGTGATGCTCCATACGTCCAAATCTCTTGCTAATAGTCACGGGTCACAGGTGCATAATGGACATTTAGGCTCGGTCCCTCTTGGGTGTACCTATGGAATGGTACCCAAGTAATTAGTCAACTGCTGCAGGAAAGCAGGATGAGCAGGAACAGAATTGGTACAAAAAATGAGGGCAAAAATATATTATACGTGCATATAAATAGAGTGATTTAATAAATATAGGGTATCTATCACATTGGTTCACAACAGGATATATCCTGACCAGCAGTGAAATATGATATACCTTCACTAATGAAAACGCACCAACGTGTGTTATAAAACAAGTAATGTCCTTATGAATTTAAAGCTTTTAAAATTATTGATTAGTTTGTAGACGCTCTGTCTTAGCCAACTATAATCTTATATAACATTGGTACTTTCTTAGTTAGGCTGCAGTAGAAGTATTAGAGGTTTTGCAATCCCACACTCCAAACAGGGAGCAATGTTGGAGCGCTAACTCCAATGCAAGCTCTCAGCTGCTTTCCTACTTGGAGCTAGTGTGTGCAGTTTTGGCCACTCCATTATAGGAAGGAAAGACATGCAATCAAAAAGGTGCAGCACAGATTCACTAACATGTTATCAGGGATGAGGGGTTGCAGTTATGAAGAGAGATTTAAGTAGTCATGGCTTTTTTCAATAGAGCTGAGAAGGTCAAGAGGTAATCCAATAGAGGTTTTCAAGATTATGAAGGGTAATGATAAATAGTGATTTTCACTATTTGGCAAGATGGTAGCAAGAGTGCATAAAGTTACGGTAATAATACAAAGAATTATAGGAAATGTTAGAAAAAAAAATAAGGGGGTGGTTATAATGCGGAAACCTCTATTACAAACCGCTATTGAAGCTGAGTCCATGAGTTCCTTTAAAAGGGATTTAGATAGCTGCTTGAAAAGAGGAAAGTTAAAGACTACGAGGAGCTAGCAGGAGAGTGGAATTAGTCTAGGTGGCTCACTTGGAGATAAACATTCGCACCAATTTGATGGCCCAATGGCTTGTTTCTATACTGACATTCTATGATTCTATGTAGGTTACGATCACCTTCACTAGTTGAAATATGTCACTGCTGTCCACAAAATATTTTTTGGTCAGTCAAGTGTCTGGCTCGCAGAAATCTATCAGGGTGCTAAGAGTCTCCAAACTGAAGTACTGAGAAATCCAATTTGTTGGATATAATCCATATCAAAACACTTTACCTTCCCCTTTCCACAGATACTGCCTGACCTGCTGAGTGTTACCAATATTTTCTGCTTTTACTTGGCAAAACTTATAAGAACATAAGAAATAGGAGGAGGAGTAGGCCATACGGCCCCTCGAGTCTGCTCCACCATTCAATAAGATCTTTAATGATCTTCGACCTCAACTCCACTCAGCTTGGTCCCCATATCCCTTGATTCCCTTTAAAGTCCAAAAATCTATCAATCTCAGTTTTGAATATACTCAACGATTGAGCATCAACAGCTCTCTGGGGTACAGAATTCCAAGGATTCACAACCCTCTGAGTGAAGAAAGCTCTCTTCATCTCAGTCCTAAATGGCCAACCCCTTATCCTGAGACTATGTCCCCTAGTTCTAGACTCTCCAGCCAAGGGAAACAGCCTCTCAGCATCTACCCTGTCAAGCCCTAACAGAATCTTATATGTTTCAATAAGATCACCTCTCATTCTTCTAAAGTCCAGAGTATGGGCCCATTCTACTCAATCTCTCTTCATAGGACAACCCTCATCCCGGGCATCAATCTAGTGAGCCTTCATTGCACTGCCCTAAGGCAAGTATATCTTTCCTTAGGTAAGGCGACCAAAACTGTACACAGTACTCCAGGTGTGGTCTCACCAAAGCCCTGTACAATTGCATCAAGACTTCCTTACTCTTGTACTCCAACCCCCTGGCAATAAAGGCCTACATACCTTTTGCCTTCCTAATTGCTTGCTGTACCTGTATGTTAATTTTATGTGTTTCGTGTACAAGGACACCCAAATCCCTGTGAACACCAACATTTAATAGTTTCTCACCATTAAAGAAATATTCTGATTTTCTATTCTTCCTACCAAAGTGAATAACTTCACATTATACGCAATCTGCCACCTTCTTGCCCACTCACTTAACCTGTCTATATCCCTTTGCAGACTCTGTGTCCTCCTCACAGCTTACTTTCCCACCTGGCTTGTATCGTCAACAAACTTGGATATATTACACTTGGTCCCTTCATCGAAGTCATTAATATAGATCGTAAATAGCTACGGCCGAAGCACTGATCCTTGCAGTACCCCGCTAGTTACAGCCTGCCAACGTGAAAATGTCCCATTTATTCCTACTCTCTGTTTTCTGTCCGTTAACCAATCCTCTGTCCATACTAATATCTTAACCCTAACCTCATGAGCCCTTATCTTGTGTAACAACCTTTTGTGTGGCACCTTATGGAATGCCTTTTGAAAATCCAAATATACTACATCCATTGGTTCGCCTTTATCTACCCTGCTAACCAGTAGTTTAGTTTGGAGACTCTTCCTCTGCAGGTACATACTCAATTCATGTGAGTGCAGGCAGCTTAGGTACAGTTTGGTGACACTTTAATCATTCACTTTATTGGGGACTGCACTGAAGATAAAAGATGGTTTGCACCGAAGGACTACAAACAAGAAATGGGCTCAGTTGTGATGTTCCCCATGTTTGCTAATACTGTCATGGCTACATGAATAATGGGTACTTGGGCAAGGTAAAGAAGGGAAACTGCTGTCCATGGAACTGTAACTCAGCAAGGAAGTAATATCTTCAGAAGGGGGCAGAGAAGAAACTGAATTAAAAATAAAATCCACATTGCCTTCAAGAAAGTAGGTATGGACATAAAATTGGCAAGACAAATTAGGGAGATAAACTGTTACTTGCATCAGCTGTTTTGTCAGGGTCTGCTTGTGAATGGTGTAATAAGCAAAGCTGCAGAATAGTCACAGCTGTTCTTAGCAATAGTTTTCAAATAAGATGAAGATGGTCTGTGTGCCAAATCTAGAAGTCACAACAATAAAAAACTGACGATGGGAAGCACATAGGGAAATACAGCAAAGTACAAGCAACAACGTATATATTTTTTGTATCCGTTTAGATAATTGTTGAGGGTGATAAAAGCATTAACTACACACTAACAAGATATACATCCATCTGCAGCCACGAGAGGGGATTAATAAGCTACAAATCAATTTAGAAGGCCAGGTCACACCATTAAAAACTGCTTTATCCTCATAAACAATACAGTACTAATGTGAGTTGAGGCAGCAGTTAAGGCGCTATAATTGCCTTCAGTACATTAAGGAGGGTAAAAGTCAGCCTACGCTCCTGCTCTTGATCACTATCTAGTGACTTGATAAAAATTGGATGCTTAAAGATGTTGAGCAAGAACAGGATTGGGCTTGTCTGTGATGATCACCAAAATTGAATTGCTTTCCAATACTCATTGTCCAAGCTCAGACATGAAGAATGTCACTTAGGTGAAGTATTGGAGGATTCCAAGTGGTCATGGAACTGCACTCTAGCAAGACTAAGTATTCTCAAAGGGAGAAAGGGGAAAATACGATACTTTAAAACAATGACCCGGACAGCCATGAAGCACAATGGAGCAGGTTCACATACCAATGCTCTGTGCTACAGGGCAGCAGACAAATGGGTTTGTGCCTATAACTCACCACATTCCTGATCTTAAAAAGACTGTCAGTGTGGGAGAGCTTAACTGATAAGTTATCTCAGGCCATTTTCATGCAACTTCCAGTAGTTGGTTACAAAGGGGTACTAGTAAAGAGCAAATAAGTCACCCATTTGCCCGTGTGGCTGGAGAATGGTGAATAGAAATGGGGAGGATGTTTTTTTTATTCGTTCATGGGATGTGGGCGTCGCTGGCAAGGCCAGCATTTATGCACATCCCTAATTGCCCTTGAGAAGGTGGTGGTGAGCCACCTCCTTGAACCGCTGCAGTCCGTGTGGTGAAGGTTCTCCCAGTGCTATTAGGTAGGGAGTTCTAGGATTTTGACCCAGTGACGATGAAGGAACGGCAATATATTTCCAAGTCGGGATGGTGTGTGACTTGGGGGGCAACGTGCAGGTGGTGTTGTTCCCATGTGCCTGCTGTCCTTGTCCTTCTAGGTGCTGGAGGTTACGGGTTCGGGAGGTGCTGTCGAAGAAGCCTTGGCGAGTTGCTGCAGTGCATCCTGTGGATGGTACACACTGCAGCCACAGTGCGCCGATGGTGAAGGGAGAGAATGTTTAGGGTGGTGGATGGGGTGCCAATCAAGCGGCCTGCTTTGTCCTGGATGGTGTCGAGCTTCTTGAGTGTTGTTGGAGCTGCACTCATCCAGGCAAGTGGAGAGTATCCATCACACTCCTGACTTGTCCCTTGTAGATGGTGGAAAGGCTTTGGGGAGTCAGGAGGTGAGTCACTTGCCGCAGAATATCCAGCCTCTGACCTGCTCTCGTAGCCACAGTATTTGTGTGTCTGGTCCAGTTAAGTTTCTGGTCAACGGTGACCCCCAGGCTGTTAATGGTGGGGGATTCGGCAATGGTAATGCCATTGAATATCAAGGGGAGGTGGTTAAACTCTCTCTTGTTGGAGGTGGTCATTGCCTGGCCCTTGTCTGGTGCGAATGTTACTTCCCACTTATCAGCCCAAGCCTGGATGTTGTCCAGGTCTTGCTGCATGCAGGCACAGACTGCTTCATTATCTGATGGCTTGCGAATGGAACTGAACACTGTGCAATCATCAGCGAACATCCCCATTTCTGACCTTATGATGGAGGGAAGGTCATTGATGAAGCAGCTGAAGATGGTTGGGCCTAGGACACTGCCCTGAGGAACTCCTGCAGCAATGTCCTGGGGCTGAGATCATTGGCCTCCAACAACCACTACCATCTTCCTTTATACTAGGTATGACTCCAGCCACTGGAGAGTTTTCCCCCTGATTCCCACTGACTTCAATTTTATTAGGGCTCCTTGATGCCACACTCAATCAAATGCTGCCTTGATGTCAAGGGCAGTCACTCTCACCTCACCTCTGGAATTCAGCTCTTTTGTCCATGTTTGAACCAAGGCTGTAATGAGGTCTGGAGCCGAGTGGTCCTGGCGGAACCCAAAATGAGCATCGGTGGGCAGGTTATTGGTGAGTAATTGCCGCTTGATAGCACTGTCGATGACACCTTCCATCATCTTGCTGATGATTGAGAGTAGACTGATGGGGCGGTAATTAGCCGGATTGGATTTGTCCTGCTTTTTGTGGATAGGACATACCTGGGCAATTTTCCACATTGTCAGGTAGATGCCAGCGTGGTAGCTGTACTGGAACAATTTGGCTAGAGGTGCGGCTAGTTCTGAAGCGTAAGTCTTCAGAACTACAGCCAGGTGTTGTCGGGACCCATAGCTTTTGTTGTACCCAGTACACTCAGCCGTTTCTTGATATCACGTGGAGTGAATTGAATTGGCTGAAGACTGGCTTCTGTGATGGTGGGGATATCGGGAGGAGGCCAAGATGGATCATCTACTCGGCACATCTGGCTGAAGGTCTTTTGCACTCACGTGCTGGATTCTGCCATCATTGAGGATGGGGACGTTCACGGAGCCTCCTCCTCCCGTTAGTTGTTTAATTGTCCACCACCATTCACAACTGGATATGGCAGGACTGCAGAGCTTTCATCTGATCCGTTGGTTGTGGAATCGTTTAGCTCTGTCTATAGCATGTTGCTCCTGTTGTTTAGCATGCATGTAGTCCTGTGTTGTAGCTTCACCAGGTCGGCACCTCATTTTTAGGTACATCTGGTGCTGCTCCTGGCATGCCCTTCTAAACTCCTCATTGAACCAGGGTTGATCTCCTGGCTTGTTGGTAATGGTAGAGTGAGGAATATGCCGGGCCATGAGGTCACAGATTGTGCTGGAAGACAATTCTATTGCTGCTGATGGCTCACAGCGCCTCATATCTGCCCAGTTTTTAACTGCTAGATCGGTTCTGAATCTAACCCATTTGGCAAGGTGGTAGTGCCACACAACACGTTTGATGGTGTCCTCAGTGTGAAGATAGGATTTCATCTCCACAAGGACTGTGCGGTGGTCATTCCTTCCAATACTGTCATGGACAGATGCATCTGCGACAGGTACATTGGTGAGGACGAGGTCAACTAGGTTTTTCCCTTGTGTTGGTTCGCTCACCACCTGCCGCAAGTGCATTCTGGCAGCTATGTCCTTCAGGTCTCGGCCAGATGAGAAAGAGAAAACAAATAAATATTGACAAAGTGCAGCCAAATATATTCCAAAACAATTTGATGTGCAGATATTAATGTAAACATTAGTGTTGATGATATCAGTGATCGAATGCTTACTGCATTTGTATGGCAGTCCTCCAACCACTATTTAATATTTAAAACAAATAAATATGTTTAAAACAAACAGGTTAATACCTGGATTAAAACAGTTTACAAAGGAATGTTATACTAATGCATTATGTGTTTGACTGCTAATATCAACCACATTAACTTCTAGGCTATTGTTTTGTAAAAAGTCATCAATTCAGTGAAGTGCTCATGTCACTGCCTCTCAGATACCACTATCCTGATGTGTGTGAAACTATCATCCATGGGAAGGGTAATGGGTTAATGGAATGACTGGCTAGGTGAACAGAAGCTTCCCACTTCTCTCTTTCTAAAAACCAGCATCGGGATAATTTTGAAATATTTATTGCAGGGTGGTGATTCAACTTAATAATCAACAAAACATCTGGGGCTTGTAGCATGCTAAAACACCAAGTGGACTCGTAGCAGTTGGGGGGGAACTCTGGGTTAATTTTGCACGCTGCGGAGTTCTCAATCTCAACTGTGTTGGGGAGAGAAAACGAATTGAAGAATTATTCCCACGCTACTGGCACACACATCCCAGCAGCTGGTGCAGAGCGGCATTTGATGGAGGCGGGGGTTCAGAGTGTCCAGACAAACTCTCATCTGCAGGTCAGAGGGATGATCACGACCGGGAAGAAAATAGAGATTAGATACCACCAAAGAAATTTAAATAAAAATGACTCGGGTGGAAATAAAGTAACAATGTTTGGTTTGAGCAAAAATTTGAAAATGATGAGGCAATGCTGCTTTAAAAGGTTACACTAAATCACTTGAAGGACACAGATGGTAAGGCATGACATAATGAGTCTGTCAAAACAGTATCTCCATTTTTATAACTGTATCAAGTTCAGTTAATGTTTATTCAAATTGAATTCAGTACCTCATATGGTGGTACTCTTTATCTCAAGAGAGTTTACTCCATACCATTCATCTACCAATTGGAGAAAACAATGTGAACAACCTATTTTTGTGGCACGTAAATATACAGAAGACTAAATCACAATTAGATAGGGGCTCTTCCACTCAATGTTCCTCATGGCTCAGAAGGTGGGAAAGGGTTGGATTCGATCCTTGGCCATGGAAAGGTTTAACAACTGGACATCAGGTGATTGTAAATCTGGGACATAGCCGGTAGGGACATTTCCACCTCACAGAACGGAATGAACAATTCCACAGCATCAATACCACAGGTTCCAGTGTGAATTTGTAGTTGCAGCACAAATTGAGCCAATGATAAAAGAAAACAATGCAAATACCTACTGCGGTCAGAGAAAAAGTTGCAGTTACATCCTGCTGATTGTTTGGATAAAAGTTTCAATTTAAGTACTATTGTCATTGCTTTGAGTCTCAGCATTCTGCAATGCTGAATCCAGCTGCACAGATTTTTTTAAAGTTTTTTTTTCCTTGTTATGGCCTCTCTCTCCCATGCATTATCCCCAGGCATGACAGCAGGCACCGGAAGTACTGCATGTAGTAATTGAATGATAATAAAATCATCCTCAGCTACGATGCCATGCCTAGTTCAATGTCACGACACTCTCGGTCTAGGCTTGCAAATGCAATTTTGAGGTAATAACACTCATTTCACTGCTCCTGAGGCATTAAAGTTCCATGGATGCCTGACCCTCCAATCTACCAACTTCACCTGTAATGAGTCTTGTCAGTTTTAGATCAGCCTCAATGTGCTCATGGCTTTAGACCAGAGCAGATAGGGCAATCTACTATAACATTTACTTATAATTTATATAGTGCCTTTAACGTAGAAAAAACAGCCAAGCTGCTTCACAGATGGGTAATCAAAAAAAAAATGGACCCCAAACCAAAGAAGGATACATTAAGATAGGGAGGTAGAGAGGTTTAAGGTGGGAATGCCAGAGTGTGGGGTTTAGGTGGGTGAAGGCACAGTCACCAATGGTGGGCGAAGAGAGGGGAGATACACAAGAGGCCAGATTCAGAGGAACTGAGAGTGCAGAGGGGTTATTAGGACTGGAAAAAGTTACATGAGTAAACACGAGGTTGAGAATTTTTAATTGGAGACTTTGGAGGACCTGGTGGCAATGTAGATCGGAGGATAGGGCTGATAGGTGAATGGGACTTAGTGCGGTATAGGATATGGGCAGATGAGTTTTGGATGAGCTGAAGTTTACAGAGGGTGGAGAATGGGAGGCAAGCCAGGAGAGCATTGGAACATTCGAGTCTGGAGGTGACAAAGGTCACAGCAGCAGATGGGCTGAGGTAGGAGCAGAAGCAGTCAATGTTATGGAGGTGGAAGAAGGCTGTCTTTGCGATGGAAAGGATATGAAATCGGAAGCTCAGCTCGGGTTGAATAGGACACTGAGATTGTAAACAGTCTGGTTCAGTTTAAGACAGTAGAATAGAATCAGTGGAAAGGGCATGGAGTTTTTGGTGGGGGCTAAAGACAATGGCTTTGGTCTTTCCAATGTTTAACTGGAAGAAATTGCAGCTCATCCAAGACTGGATATCAGACAAGCAATCTGACAAGAGCGAGGCAAGTAGAGGGGTCAAGAGAGGTAGAGCTAGATGTTGTCAGCATACATGTGGAAGCTGACGTCATGTATGCAGATGATGTCCCTAAGAGGTAGTATATAGATAAGGAAGTCAAGGGGACCAGGGATAGATCCTTGGGTGACTCCAGAGGTAACAGTGTAGGAGCAGGAAGAGAAGCCATTGCTTGAAATGCCATGGCTAGATTGGATAGTTAAGAGTGTAACCCATTTAGTGCACAACAGAAGAGAGGCATTGGAAGAGGATGTTGTGATCAGCCATGTCAACAGCTGCAGAAAGGTCAAGGATGATGACGAGGGAAAATGCACCTTGGTCAGTCACAGAGAATGTCAATTGTGACTCTGGTTAGAGCCATTTCAATGCTGTGGTAGGGGAGGAAACCTAATTGGAAAAATTCAAATATGGAGTTGTGGGAAAGAAGGGCATGAATTTGGCAGGCGATAACACGTTTAAGAGCTTTGAAGAGAAAAGGGAGGCGGTAGTTTGCAAGGATGAAGTGGATCAAAGTGGGTTCTTTGAGGAAGGAGTGATGACAGCAGTTTTGCAAAAGAGAGGGACAGACCTGAAGAGGGAGAAACATTTACCACATCATTTAGCATGGGGGCGAGGACAGGGAATTGGGTAGTCAACAGTTTAGCAGGAATGGGGTCATGGGAGCAAGAGGTAGAGTTCATGAACAAAATAAGTTTGGAAAGGACCTGAAGGAAGATAAAAGAGAAACTAGATAAAAACACATATTCAGCGGTAAGCGAGAAGGGAGCCTGGGGAAAATTTTGGCTTGGTATGCAAGGGTAACGGGGTGAAGCAGCAGAACGGATGGTCTCAATCTTCATGAAAGAAGTCCTTCAGCTCTTTGCATCTATTATTGGAGGTGCGGGTGGAGGGGGCAGGAGAGATGGGTTCAGGGAGTTGGTTGGTAGTGGAGAAAAGGAGCCAGGGTTTATCTGTGGTTAAACTAACCATCTCACTGCAGTACACACTGAACTTCTAGATCAGGAACGACTGTAATGGTAAGACAGTATAGACACAACTAAAACAACAAATGTTGCAGAAAAACCCTTATGAGTGTTTAAGAATCCCAATTCAACAATGGTGGGCATCACAATTGAAACCGACTCTGACGTTATCCAATGACCACATGTGCATTTGCTATTTTGGGGGGTCCACTGAATAGCGAGCAGAAGTGAGAAACCTGCTTACTTTACCTCCCCTAACCCAGGGCATCAAGACTAATTGTAGTATCCTAATGACAGTCTAATTAGATTAGCAGAAATTGAGCCTGGTACTCACTTAGCTAAGGTACTCAATGGAGAAACTCACAAAGCCATAGGGGGACATGCATAGAGTTTTATTACTGTGCCATCTGAATGCGGGCTGGGACGTCTCACAAAATGCCACCATTGGGTCATCCCAAAAGGAAAAGTACTGTCATTCAATGGTAATTACAAAGGAGGAAAACCAAGGTCAGCTGCCAGATTAGAGGGGGCTGAATGTGTAAGAAATTATATTCTAATTTTTGTTTTCTTCCTTTCTTCATGGGCTCCCTACCACACAACATATTCAGGTACGAGAGCAGGCAGGCAAAGTTCTGGAAAGCGCATGTGCAGAAATCGGATGACAGCAGAATCAGTCTTGGCTGCGGTGCCTTGCATGGTAGAGCAGCCAGCTAACACTAACTGTCTGGGGTCACTGAAAAAGATGGGTGAGATATTGGAGGCCTACCTGTGGAACTGTATTCCAGCACAAGTGACTGCTTTCAGGTGAGGAGAGCAAGAGAAAACAATTGAAAGGAAAGAGTTAACTAGTTCTATTGTATCTGTTTAATATGCTAACTTAAACACTATATATAATGGTCTGAGACTGTGCAGATTTGTTTTTTTTTGATAGGTCTGAAGTGCAGCCAGTGAAGGTTAAGGAAAGGGAATCTTTCGGAACTGGATTATAACAGGTTGTACTGTGTCTTATTTGGAATATACCTACTGGAAGAATTCCTTCCTTATTGGGATAAAATATGTGAGACTGTGACATGGCTTTTACACCATTCCAGCAAATGCCAGAGCCACACATTTCCTTTTTTGCTGTGCACTTTTTTCTGCTCTGTGGGAAAGCACGTGTATGAGGCTAGTCTTTGCAAATACACTAAAAAGGAATGGTCAGAAGTTTAAGAAGTTTATCTGATTGGAGTGTTCCACCTCATCCAAAAATAAAAACATCATTGAATGAATGTAAACACACCAAAAATGGAAACATTGCAAGCTCATACCAAGAAATTCCTAGGCAACAGAGGAAATAGTTTTTCCTAATTATTGTGGCAATTTAAAACTGCAGGATTCCTTTTGGCTTCCTTAGCAGATACATCAGAATGATTGACTGGGAGCAAATACCTGTTTTGTACCTTGTCTACTGCTATAGAGAGAGCATATACAAACTTCACTAGTAAATGGCTTTACAAAGAGCTTTGCTGTGAAAACAATTAGCTATACATCAAATGGTGTGGTACTGAATAGTATTGAACATGAAGGTCTCAGGTTCAACTTTAATCCCAGGCCTATGCTGAATTTGCTGATCCAGCCAGGATAGTAGTAAAAGTGCTATAATTGGTATCAGCAATGGATCTTGTGTGCACCAACCCACTTAAAGCTCGCACTAGAATGGCACTCACACAGGTACCTCATACTAGCATTTGTATTGGGAATGCAATGATTAGAGATATACAATCACTGTAAAAGCACTACAGTGCTAGAGTATACATTTTAACTCCCAAATGGTCCCATTCTGTATTAAATGTTAACAGTATTGGAAGAAAACCTCTAACTGTGCCGTAACAGCTTGATGGCCCAAGTAATTTCTCTTGTTGCACATTACTAGAATCTTATGTCTGCATAGAAATTCTGTTTCTGATCTCCTGATGGCTCAGCTGTTGAACACACTGCCGAGTATAGAAGTGACCCAAATAAGGCTGTTACATCAACCCAGTTAGTGAACTCTACCCAGCCTGCTTTTTACTTCTGCTGCAAATACATGGTTCATATCAGAGGTCAGCACCTGGAACCTATAACATAAATAAACGTTTTGAGAATGGCAAGGCTATTTAACTAATAAAAAACACAACTCCTTCTCACCAGTTAACTCTTTCTTCTTGGACTGAGTCGCTGTGTTCCTTGGCGTTCGATCTTCGTAAGTGATCTGTGAGGTAACAAAGAAAATCAAATGCATCATTGTCATGGTTCGAAATTCTTCGGCCATTTGTCCATGAAAAAGACTTGGACTTAAGAGATTTTAACATGTGTTTTGGGTAGAAGCCAGCCTGAAAGAGTGTAGTGTTCCCAAACTTTCAAATGCTTAGTTGGCCATCTATAGGCAGTTGGGTGGGCAGTTGTTTTGCACAGAACACAAACAATGGTCAGTTCTTCAGCAATGTTTGGTCATTCAGGAGACATCTGCGGCCTTGGTGGTGACAAATATCTTTGATCTTTGTGAGTCTTTGAAGGGAGGCTCTCGAAGAATCAACACAAACATCAGAAGTGAGGAAAGCAACAGAGAGGCTGCGAATGGGTAGTTAGGCAGCAGCAGGCTGCAAGTGTGGAGCCCCTGGACTGTTCAGTGAGAGTTTATGTTTTTATATTAAGACCCCACCAAAGTGGGCTAGTATACACATGTTCTTTACTGTTGTAAGGGTACAAACAGAAGTTGAAATGATTGTGCCAAATGACTTTCATCATATTGAGTG
Organism: Heptranchias perlo; assembly: GCF_035084215.1. Taxonomy (NCBI): domain Eukaryota; kingdom Metazoa; phylum Chordata; class Chondrichthyes; order Hexanchiformes; family Hexanchidae; genus Heptranchias; species Heptranchias perlo. Next base: position 34,361,178 of record NC_090349.1, read on the forward strand.
TTCTGTATGTTTTACCTACTGTGGAATAAAGCAGCTTAAGAACGAACCAAACAACACTTTGCCCAGTGTTAACTCAATCCACCTTCAGAGAGGTTAAAAGAGTACATGCACTGAAGGGATAGAGACCCGGTCCAGATCAGAAGAGGGTTTCCTTGTTATACTCCTGGGTCCCGCTACACTGCTCCAGCAATGATGAGGGTTGTACGGTTGATGTTGCGTATATAGACTTTCAAAAAGGCATTTGATAAAGTACCACATAATAGACTTGTGAGCAAAATTAAAGCCCATGGGATTAAAAAGGACAGTGGTAGCATGGATACAAAATTGGCTAAGGGACAGAAAGCAGATTGGAGGGAAGTATAGAGTGGTGTTCCCCAGGGGTCGATATTAGGAACACTGCTCTTTTCGATATATATTAATGATTTGGACTTGGGTATGGTAGCATAGTGGTTATGTTACTGGACTAGTAATCCTAGAGGCCTGGACTAAAAATCTGGAGTCATGAGTTCAAATCTCGCCATGGCAGCTGGCGAATTTAAAATCAATTAATTAAATTCAATTAATTAAATAAAAATCTGGAATTAAAATACTAGTATCAGTAATGATGGCCATGAAACTACTGGATTGTCGTAAAAACCCATCTGGTTCACTAATGTCCTTTAGGGAAGGAAACCTGCCGTCCTTACCCGGTCTGGCCTACATGTGACTCCAGACCCACAGCAATGTAGTTGATTCTGAAATGGCCCAGCAAGCCACTCAGTTGTAAAATCTCACGACGAAAAGTCATAAGAAGAATAAAACTGGACGGACCACCAGGCACTGGACACGACAACGGCAAACCAAGCCCAGTCGACCCTGCAAAGCCCTCCTCACTAACATCTGGGGACTTGTGCCAAAATTGGGAGAGCTGTCCCACAGACTAGTCAAGCAACAGCCTGACTTAGCCATACTCACAGAATCATACCTATCAGCCAACGTCCCAGATTCTTCCATCACCATCCCTGGGTATGTCCTGTCCCACCGGCAGGACAGACCCACCAGAGTTGGCGGCACAGTGATATACAGTCAGGAGGGAGTGGCCCTGGGAGTCCTCAACATTGACTCTGGACCGCATGAAATCTCATGGCATCAGGTCAAACATGGGCAAGGAAACTCCTGCTGATTACCACCTACCGTCCTCCCTCAGCTGATGAATCAGTCCTCCTCCATGTTGAGCACCACTTGGAGGAAGCACTGACGATAGCAAGGGCACAAAATGTAGTCTGGGTGGGAGACTTCAATGTCCATCACCAAGAGTGGCTCGGTAGCACCACTGCTGGCCGAGTCCTGAAGGACATAGCTGCCAGACTGGGCCTGCAACAGGTGGTGAGCGAACAACTTACTTGACCTCGTCCTCACCAATCTACCTGTTGCAAATGCATCTGTCCATGACAATATTGGTAGGAGTGACCACCGCACAGTCCTCGTGGAGACGAAGTCCCGTCTTTGCACTGAGGACACCATCCAACGTGTTGTGTGGCACTACCACCGTGCTAAATGGGATAGATTCAGAACAGATCTAGCAGCTCAAAACTGGGCCCACAGTGCCTCATGGATGCCATCAGCAGTAGCAGAATTGTATTCCAGCACAATCTGTAACCTCATGGCCCGGCATATTCCTCACTCTACCATTACCAACAAGCCAGGGGATCAACCCTGGTTCAATGAGGAGTGTAGAAGAGCATGCCAGGAGCAGCACCAGGCGTACCTGAAAATGAGGTGCCAACCTGGTGAAGCGACAACTCAGGACTACATGCATGCTAAACAGCGGAAGCAACATGCTATAGACAGAGCTAAGCGATTCCACAACCAACGGATCAGATCAAAGCTCTGCAGTCCTGCCACATCAAGTCATGAATGGTGGTGGACAATTAAACAACTAACGGGAGGAGGAGGCTCTGCAAATATCCTCATCCTCAATGATGGCGGAATCCGGCACGTGAGTGCAAAAGACAAGGCTGAAGCGTTTGCAACCATCTTCAGCCAGAAGTGCCGAGTGGATGATCCATCTCGGCCTCCTCCCGATATCCCCACCATCGCAGAAGCCAGTCTTCAGCCAATTCGATTCACTCCACGTGATATCAAGAAACGGCTGAGTGCACTGGATACAACAAAGGCTACGGGCCCCGACAATATCCCAACTGTAGTGCTGAAGACTTGTGCTCCAGAACTAGCTGCGCCTCTAGCCAAGCTGTTCCAGTACAGCTACAACACTGGCATCTACCCAACAATGTGGAAAATTGCCCAGGTATGTCTTGTCCACAAAAAGCAGGACAAATCCAATCCGGCCAATTACCGCCCCATCAGTCTACTCTCAATCATCAGCAAAGTGATGGAAGGTGTCGTCGACAGTGCTATCAAGCGGCACTTACTCACCAATAACCTGCTCACCGATGCTCAGTTTGGGTTCCGCCAGGACCACTCGGCTCCAGACCTCATTACAGCCTTGGTCCAAACATGGACAAAAGAGCTGAATTCCAGAGGTGAGGGGAGAGTGACTGCCCTTGACATCAAGGCAGCATTTGACCGAGTGTGGCACCAAGGAGCCCTCGTCAAATTGAAGTCATTGGGAATCAGGGGGAAAACTCTCCAGTGGCTGGAGTCATACCTAGCACAAAGGAAGATGGTAGTGGTTGTTGGAGGCCAATCATCTCAGCCCCAGGACATTGCTGCAGGAGTTCCTCAGGGCAGTGGCCTAGGCCCAACCATCTTCGGCTGCTTCATCAATGACCTTCCCTCCATCATAAGGTCAGAAATGGGGATGTTCGCTGATGATTGCACAATGTTCAGTTCCATTCGCAACCCCGCAAATAATGAAGCAGTCCGAGCCCGCATGCAGCAAGACCTGGACAACATCCAGGCTTGGGCTCATAAGTGGCAAGTAACATCCGCGCCAGATAATTGCCAGGCAATGACCATCTCCAACAAGAGAGAGTCTAACCACCTCCCCTTGACATTCAATGGCATTACCATCGCCGAATCCCCCACCAACAACATCCTGGGGGTCACCATTGACCAGAAACTTAACTGGACCAGCCATATAAATACTGTGGCTACGAGAGCAGGTCAGAGGCTGGGTATTCTGCGGCGAGTAGCTCACCTCCTGACTCCCCAAAGCCTTTCCACCACCTACAAGGCACAAATCAGGAGTGTGATGGAATACTCTCCACTTGCTTGGATGAATGCAGCTCCAACAACACTCAAGAAGCTCGACACCATCCAAGATAAAGCAGCCCGCTTGATTGGCACCCCATCCACCACCCTAAACATTCACTCCCTTCACCACCAGCGCACAGTGGCTGCAGTGTGTACCATCCACAGGATGCACTGCAGCAACTCGTCAAGGCTTCTTCGACAGCACCTCCCAAACCCGCAACCTCTACCACCTAAAAGGACAAGAGCAGCAGGCACATGAGAACATCACCACCTGCACGTTCCCCTCCAAGTCACAAACCATCCCAACTTGGAAATATATCGCCGTTCCTTCATCGTCGCTGGGTCAAAATCCTGGAACTCCCTTCCTAACAACACTGTGGGAGAACCTTCACCACACGGACTGCAGCGGTTCAAGAAGGCGGCTCACCACCACCTTCTCATGGGCAATAAATGCCGGCCTTGCCAGCGACGCCCACATCCCATGAACGAATAAAAAAAAAGGGGTATAATTTCAAAGTTTGCAGGTGACACGAAACTCGGAAATGTGGTAAACAATGTGGAGGGTTGTAACAGACTTCAGGAGGGCATGGACAGACACATGGCAGATGAAGTTTAACGCTGAGAAGTGTGAAGTGATACATTTTGGTGGGAAGAATGAGGACAGGCAATATAACTAAATGGTACATTTTTAAAGGGGGTGCAGGAACAGGGAGACCTGGCCGTGTATGTACACAAATATTTGAAGGTGGCAAGACAAGTTGAAAAGGCTGTTTAAAAAGCATATGGGATCCTGAGCTTTATTAATAGAGGCATAGAGTACAAAAACAGGGAAGTTATGCTAAACCTTTCTAAAACACTGGTTAGGCCTCAGCTAGAGTATTGTGTTCAATTCTGAGCACCATACTTTTGGAAGGATGTCAAGGCCTTGGGTGCAGAAGAGATTTACTAGAGTGGTACGAGGGATGTGGGACTTCAGTTATGTGGAGAGATTGTTCTTAGAGCAGAGATGATTAAGAGGAGATTTGATAGAGGTGTTCAAAATCATGAATGGTTTTGGTAGAGTAAATAAGGAGAAACTGTTTCCAGAGATAGAAGGGTCAGTAACCAGAGGGCACAGATTTAAGGTGATTGGCAAAAGAACCAGAGGCGACATGAGGAAGCATTTTTTTTAAAACGCAGCGAGTTGTTATGATCTGGAATGCAGTGCCTGAAAGGATGGTGGAAGTAGATTCAATAATAACTTTCAAATGGGAACTGGATAAATACTTGAAGGGAAAAAATTTACAGGGCTATGGGGAAAGAGCTGGAGAGTGGGACTAATTGAATAGCTCTACCAAAGGGCCAGCACAGGCACAATGGGCCGAATGGCCTCCTTCTGAGCTGTATCCTACTATGATACAATAATATAGGACAGTGGGAGTTAACTACTGTAAAAAGGTGGGCAACCAGATCACTTAAGGGAGTGACACACCAATGAACCAATGTAGATACCAGCGGCAGACCCGAATTTGTAACAATCATTTTTCAGCAAGTATTTCACAACAAAACATTATAACAAAATACAGCACTTGTTCCAATTTGCATTTTTCTCCAAACTCACTGACACTGGGAGGAAACAAGGCCAAAAAGCAGATATAGGTGCCATTTTTAAAATAGTTTTGTTTGTCTTAGGGATATAGGAAAGTACCAGACCAGAAGAGAGAATGCAGTCCATCTGGCCAGTCCCAAAAGTTAATGCCCCTCAATCACCCTCAAATATCCATCCAATTTTCCCTTAAATTTTTCCACGTTATCTGCTTTCACTGCCTCCCTGGGTGGTCTATTCCACACATTAAACACTCTCTACATAGAGTAATTAAATGTAAACGGTCTATGCATTTTCTAAGATGAAGCCTGTGTCTCCTGGTTCTAGAATTTGTGGCAATCTCAAACATACTATCAGGATTCAACTTATCTATTCCCTTTAAGAATCTTGAATACAAATAATATCTGTTGTGAGCTGTCTCTTCTCCAAAGTAAATAATCCCTGGTTGTTCAGCTTCTTCTCATAGCTGAGATGCCATAAGCTAGTTATCAGTTTGACTGCTCATTTCTATACTGCCTCCAATGCCTGGATATCCTTGCAGTCATACAGAAACCACAATTGTACAAAGTACTCCAGGTATGGCCCTGCCAGTGCACAGTACAGACTCATTATCATCTCCTGGAACTTGTGCTCCATCCCTCTGGCTGTACTTCCACGATCCAATTAGTTTTCCTAACTGCTTCCACACACTGTATTGTTGCTTTAATAACTAGCACTGCCCCCAGATCTGTCTCCAATGTTGTGTCCTGTAGCCTGGAACAATTTATTCTATATTCCCACTGTTTATTTCCCTTCTTTAGTTTTCATTGCCATGAGCTTGTCCGCACTGAATGCTATTTGCCATTCAACAGCCCATCTTCACAACCTATCGAGATTCCTTTGTATTTGGTTTAACTCTTCTCTATTGTCTGAAATCGCCCAATTTAGTCATATGCAAAGTAAACAGCTTTGTTTATATCCGAGCTCCAAAGTGTTTATATATGCAGCAAACAGCAATGGCCCCAGCAATTCCCTCCAATTTTCTACCTCATTTCTTGAGGGCTTTGACTCATGCAGTGATATAATTTCACAGGTGCTCACTGCCCTCCTGCAACTCTCAAGTGATTGCTCTTCATGTGTGAAGAGCAATCACTTGAGAGTGAGTGTCAGCAGACTCTTACACCATGGGGAATGTCACAGCCATGCTTGATCTTGTCTACACCCAGTGCCCACACATGTACACTTTCCAGAAGGAATCAGTGTATACTTAAGAAAAGACATACTTGCTCTCGAGGCAGTACAAAGAAGGTTCACTCGGTTAATCCCGGGGATGAGGGGGTGGACATATGAGGAGAGGTTGAGTAGATTGGGACTCTACTCGTTGGAGTTCAGAAGAATGAGAGGCGATCTTATTGAAACATATAAGATTGTGAAGGGGCTTGATCGGGTGGATGCGATAAGGATGATCCCAAGGATGGGTGAAACTAGAACTAGGGGGCATAATCTTAGATTAAGGGGCTGCTCTTTCAAAACTGAGATGAGGAGAAACTTCTTCAGTCAGAGGGTAGTAGGTCTGTGGAATTTGCTGCCCCAGGAAGCTGTGGAAGCTACATCATTAAATAAATTTAAAACAGAAATAGACAGTTTCCTAGAAGTAAAGGGAATTAGGGGTTACGGGGAGCGGGCAGGAAATTGGACATGAATTTAGATTTGAGGTTAGGATCAGATCAGCCATGATCTTATTGAATGGCGGAGCAGGCTCGAGGGGCCGATTGGCCTACTCCTGCTCCTATTTCTTATGTTCTTATGTTCTTATAACAATCAGGAGCAGCTGGACTGCAGCCACCTGTAGCTCTCCTATCACAACACTATGACATTTTCGTCAGCGTATACTGGGGATCAAACCCGAAACCTTTCTGATCTGTATGTCTCAATTGAACACTGGCAACAAATTTACCAACTGAGCTATCATGGGAGTGGTTCAAACATACCACCGTCGAACCTCCACTAATGCATTGATGTTAAAATCCACATCTTTGTTACAAATCCATCCATGGTTTTGCACCACCTCTGCAACCTCCTCCAGCTATGTTCCATCTTGCATCCTCCGCAGTTGTGGCATTGGCCAACTGTGCATTTCCCCCAGTTTCACTATCTGTTGCACAGCCTTCAGCCATCCCACTCTGGTACTCTCTCCAATCCCTTCTATCTTACTCCATCTCGCCACCTTCAAAACCCTGCCTACCCTTGGGATATTTTGTTGAAGAATAGGCTACATAAGAGCACATTGTTCACAATCTACTTCTGAAAACATTTTTTTTTGCAAAATGTAAATTTTAAGAAATGTCTTCCATGTTGTAGCTTCTGCTGGAAATCTTACCTTTTTGTCAAATTCCCTGAAGCAAGTGTCCCCCTGTTCCTTGTCACTGATTCTTCCTGTAGTTGGTGAAGGGATATTGTCATTGATGTCAGAATGCAGCCATTTCTGGACAGATACCAGTTTACCATTCCGGGAGCTTATCTCTGACTGGAAAATACTATCTGTAATCTCCACTTTAGGTGCAAGATGCCCAGTAATGGTATTCCCATTGTCATTGATCGAGGCACACATATTGTTTCTAAAAACTTCTTCAGTTTCTTTTCTTCCGTCATCATTTTCTTCCTCAATGCTTGAAGAGCTCTCCTGCTCCTGCTGCAACTTTTCATTGTGTTGTGTTCCAATTGCCCAGTGGGTTTCAAATGTGCCTCTTGGACTGTCAGCTGTCAGTCCCTCGTTGGAATCCTTGCCACTCTCAGAGTCCCAGTCAGAGTCAGTGCTAGAGGAGCAGCGTTCCAAACCAGAGGATTCTGCCCTCTGTTGAGATGCTCGAAGAGGTTTTACTGGACGACCATCAACTTTCTTCAGTGGATCGAGAACGACAACCACATTGGAGGCCATTTCTGTGGTTCAGAAGAAAAAAAATTAACTTAAAAAAAAACTGCATGTGTCCATTACTGTACACAGTAACAAATAGAATGTCAGTCCCATTTCCACCAAGTACTACAAGATCACATGACTGTGACATTGCCTCAGCACTGCAACCACAGGCCACCACTGGAACAAAGCTTCAGGAAATGCTTCTGAATGTGCATTGTCCAGTTTCATTGGCAAGGAATCAATACAACGGCCTCCAGGTCCCAACATAAAGGCTAAAGAAAATATAGAACAACGCAGACCTGCCTTTTGCAGGGAAGAACCATAAAGATAAAAATGTGCTTACAAGATCCATTCAACGGGAGAGACATTGGACTTATGCCCAAATCGGGCGGTAAGTCAGTAGTGTATGTTCCGCACGTCTGTCTGTGCCGGCCTGAAGCCTGAACCAAATTCGGCATTGGACATCATCTGAGTGCCAAACTGCCGTCCCGATGCAGCTTACCAGTTGTGGGTTGACAAATTCTGGCCAGCTCCGACGCCAAGCCAGCTCATGGGTAGGTCCTGGGAGGAGGAGGGGGATGAAGCCAGGCCAAGCCCGAGCTGCTAGCGGCCCGCAGTGTTTTTGTGGAGGCAGGATGGAGCACCCCTGCTCCTTCAGACTCTACAGGAGTATAATTTTTAAAAAGCTTTGTGGCCGTTTTTTGAACAGCCTCCAGCGGTCCCTTCAAAAACCCAGTGGTTAGGCCGCTCAAACCTGGCACAACTACACGGAGCTCACGCGACACAAGCTCTGCCCATCTGTACCTAAACTTTGCATTGGCATTCATTAGGACCCCAATTTGCATAGAAAAGCAGTCTTCCACCTGTTTCAGGCAGGCAGGCAGCTCACATTTTTACAGGCCCGCCTGAATGTGGCATGAGATGTTCCTTGGGCGTCAATGGGGTGTCTGAGGTGCCTCCCCGATTTTTAACTCATGACCGCCTGTTCTTAGATGGATACAAAATTTTTAAACTGTCTACATTAAACTTCAAAAAATGCAGCTGTTATTTTAATCAGCTACAATCATTAGTTAGAAACAGGGTTTCACTTGACAATGAGCTGGGGCAAGAGTTACCTACCTGTCCCGATGAGTTGAAAAACAAAACAACTCACCAGGTTACTAGTAAGTCTGTTATCTCTCCAATTCTTTACCCTCTTTATCCTCTTCTTTCTTCTCAACCTGATTCCCTTGTTGCTGTTCACTATATCATTGAGCAGCTCTCCCTCCATACCAGTGCTAGGTTTGGCCGACTGGAGGGGTCGAACTCCAGATTTGGCCCACTTGGCAGGATGAGGACTGAGCTTGGAACTGGGGAATGCCGACTTACCTAGTCCGAAGGTCGATACGGGAACCTCAGGCTCAACCTGGAGGCCGAAGATGGTGATAGAGGTTCCTAGGAGCTAAATGGAGGTGGTCTCCCAAGGCTGTGTTGGCTGACCTCAAAATGATTAGGGGTGTCGTGACCTCACCTGACCGCTCCAATTGCTCCACCACTGCTCCATTCTACATACTTTTTTGTATTGTTTTTCACACATACATGCAGCGCGGCAACCTGATGCTACATAGTACTGCCAATCATTTGCTAATGCTTTCCCTTTCCATGCGTGCTGACCTTTGTCCCTCTCCGCCTTTTCTAGGTCCATCTACAGAATATGACCAGGAGGGGGACAATCATCTCTCCCGAGCACCACCACAGAAATCAGCAAATGGTTGAAACAGATAGCGAGATAGAGGAGTCTGTATGTGGAGAATCACAGAGCATTAGTGAGCAGGAGCAGGGAACAGCAGAAACGACAGCTTAGATGACAACACGCTAGAGGGCAAGTTCAGCTCCTAGCTCTGCTGAAGAGGAGAGAAATGCCAATGTTCAAAAGAAAACCGCTTTCTGTGCACCTGCGGTTTTATGAGGTATTGGAAAACCTGCCTACGAGGTGTCACACCATGGCTGAGGCTATGGAGGAATTGGTTTCCAACTTGTGTGGCGTTCTGTCGCAAGGCTCAGCATTCTGCAATATACCATGGGGCGTGTCGTCAGGAATCTGTGTCACGAGCTCTTGCTACTCTAATCGAAGCTCAAACTGGTGCCAATAAGATCGGGGCTCCACCATCTTCGCCGCCTTCAAAAGGCTGAGGCAATGCATGGATAGGGGTTTCAATCACTTTACAAGGGGGGCTGTGAATGAGATGTGCTATGTTCTGCAAAGTGACCTGCACTCAACTCGTCTGCGGGTACAATACTAACAGTGTCTGTGATGGTCACAACAGCCCTTAACTTCTATGCCTCCAGATTATTCGACCACCCTTGATTCCTCCACCACCTTTGTGCCAACCTCAGGTCCAGGACAAGCAAGAACTTCCTTCAACTCAACATCAGCAAAACTAAGGAAGAAAAGCTCCATATGGCATCTTTCTTTGAAATGTGAACAGGGGCCTGGAAGCAGAATATTTGCCGATCTATTGTATTTGATACCAAATAAGAAGCTGATTTCTGCAACAAGAGGAGGGCAGCGCATCTGGACTACACGATCTTTTGATATGCCAAAGACTATTTACAGTTTGTTTTACCAGACTGTTGGCCAACTCTTTATTCTATGGTTGTTATCCTGTACTGTTACAGTTCCAAGTAGATCAAAATGAGATGGTTGTATCTTCAACTGATTAAAAATACATGAAAACTGCCAACATGTTTATACATCTTAGCAAGGCAATGATCATTAAGGAAAATATCTCCTTCTTACAGCAAATGTTTTAGTGAAAGCTCTTTATTTAATTCTATTTGTCATGGTTCAGAATTCTGTGGCCATTTATCCATGAATAGGTCCCAGATATGAGCTGTCGTAAAATGCATTTTGAGCAGAAGCTTGCCTAAAAGGGGTTAGCTTCCCTAGATAATCGCATGAGATGGTGTCCATCCAGAGGCAGTCAAGAGATGTTTTAAGTGCAGGATGGGCCGTTGTTTTGAAGAGTTCCCAAAAAATGGCACATTCATTAGCAATGTCTATGCACACGTATTCTTTCTTTTTTGTAACGGTATGCAAACTGCTTAGATCAAGTGACCTTCATTATACTCAATACTCTATGTTCTGTCTTTTGTGGAATAAAACAGTTTATAAACTGAATCAAACAATGCCTCACCTAGAGTTAACACTGTTCAATATCAGAGTAAAGGGATATACACGTTTAAGGTTCAGAGATCTAGTCCAGATCACAAGCAAGTTTCATTGTTACACTCCCGAGTCCCACTACAGTGCTAGCAGATATAGGGTAGTGGAGTCAACGTCCATAAAAAAGACAACAAGGCTGTTTAAGGGAGTGACTGACACTACTGATCCCAAGTGGGTACCTGCAGCAGAACTAAGTTCGTAACACCAATGTTCCTTACTTTTTTTCTCTTCCTCTGTTGAAGCTGCTGACAAATACTGGAGTACAGTTCCTCCGCTGGCAGCCCTTCATCCAAGTGGTCATTCTTCATATATGACCCAAGATGGTGACCATTGGTAGTTTATCCTACCTTAGGGGATATCACAGTGTAATCAGATCCTGTCCTCAAATGCACTCTTTTGAGCAGGGATTACTGGATAGTGATTATGAACGGAAACCCTGACTGTTTTTAGTCTCCATTGCTTGGAGTTCTTAAGCCAAATACAAGCACCCTTACTTCTGTCCCGGCTGAAATTAGCTAACTCAGAACAGCCAGTGATTAAATCCTACACATTCCTTGTCTGTATGGCTCAGTACCACAATATTTACCATCAGTAGGGAGGAAGAGAGTTAATCCTTTAGAAAACATCAGCAGCTTTAAGTATTTATGCTGCAGCAATATAAAATATTCAGCATATATACTCTTACCCATTAAACTCAAACCTGTTTTTGTCGACATCCTACTTATATCAACAAAAACGTGAAGTCCCAGTCCCTTCTCTGCATTAATGCCAAATACTTACTGTATATGTCGACATCGACATCTACTCTGGCACAGTTAGTTAGACAATTGTTTTTAAGTCCCTAAGTATTAAAGGGCTCCTTTTATTACTCCTATGTATGCTACCATCTTCCACCTTTAATCAACTTGAGCTCATCCAAAACTCTGCTGCCCGTATCCTAGCTTGCACCAAGTCCCGTTCACCCATCACCCCTATGCCCACTGACCCACATTGGCTGCCAGTCCCCGAACGCCACGATTTTAAAATTCTCATCCTTTGTTCAAATCCCTCCATGGCCTCGCCCCACCCTATCTCTGTAACCTCCTCCAGCCCAACAATCCTCCGAAAATTTTGCGTTCCTCCAATTTGGCGTCTTGTGCATCCCCAACTTCCTTTACCCCACCATTGGCAGCCTCGCCTTCAGCTGTCTAGGCCCTGGAATTCCCACCCTAAACCTCACCGCCTCTTTCACCTCCTTTAAGATATGCCTTAAAACCTACCTCTTTGACCAAGCTTTTGGTCACTTGTCCTAATGTCTCCTTCTTTGGCTCTGTCAATTTTTTTCTCTGATTACACTCCTGAGAAGCACCTTGGGATGTTTTACTACCTTAAAAGCACTATATAAATGCAAGTTTCTGTTGTTGTTGACAGGCCCTTATTGTCACATGTGACACAGGACTACAATTTGGACCATATTTATAACGCAGACATGACAGTACCTTGGGACAAAATTTACTGCATCAAGGGCCAACCGTGCTCTGGGGGCAAACAACATTAACAATAAAATTGACAGTGGGTAGGACAGTAATTAGTTAAACCAGGAAAAGATATTCAATACGAAAAGACTCGGTCACGCGATGCATGTAACATACAAGATGTACTCCAGCTGTTTAAAGAGGACCCATCTCTTAATTGGAAACAAACCTGATTTGTCAGTGCGGCAGGAAATTAATAAAGGCAAGGCTCACTGAAACAACCTTTCAGTGTGTCAATACACATGTCCCCAACAATGGGCCTTTTTCCCGACTGTCAAATAAACAATATCAGCTTTAATTATTTAATATCTTTTGGCACTGTTTGCTTGAGCTGAGTATACAGCACACACAATAAAGGACAAGGCAGCTTTTAATCAATTAAAGATGACAGTTTCTTGACTGCAATTATCCCACTCTACAGCACAGCTAATTGTTTTTTATGCCAAACAGTTCTCTCAAAATTGTTTCTTTTTCTTTTTTTTAAAAAAACTGCAAAATAGCCTCAGTACGTACCATCAGGCTCACTCTGGCTGCTACTTCTCTGGTTCTGAAGTTCTTGGATTTGTGCTCGGATCTTTTGTCTCTGCTCCACGTCTTCAGTCTCTCCTACCTGAAAACAACAGGTTTTAGTCAGTAAGTACTTTGTTCACATGAAAGACCAAAAATAGAAAGTCAGCCAAGTTATGTAGCATTGTACATTTATCCAGCTGAATTCACAAACTGTTCATAATTGTCACTATTTTCATAATTACTTTCATGCATCATCTCCCCTCCCCCAAGTACTGTAAAAAGATGAAAATTAATGTTTTATATTATAACATCAATTCTTATGAATGCAACAAACCTGAGTGTCCCCTTATGTACTGTAAAGTACAGCATCACAATAGTGGTTTATTTAAGAGTAGGAGTCAGAGAAGTAAGTGTTCTTCAGCTTGAGTTTTACAATTTAGCATTTAGTCTTCTACCTTCACCAAAAATTAGTTAAGAAAAAAACATTGAAGGTAAAGGCAATCATAACAGAGTGCTGACAAACTAGAACTAAATTCCCCTGTGCCAAGTCCTATCAACAGGGTATCTATATGATCCACTTGAGGCTCAGTTCAATAGTACACATTCAACAGATTCGGGATGAAGTCTCACTGCTAAAAGTCTTCATAAAAGTTATATGGATTGCATGTACCATCAGGTCATTCATTGAGAAGGTTAAGAATACAACTATCAAAAAGGCATGTAACATACGTGCCATCCCACCCACAACTGCATCTCACTGCCTCCTCTAAAGAAAGAACTTGCATTTATACAAATCAGTAAGGAAATTTAACAATGGCATCCTCCAAATCTGGCAAAATTTACAACAAGGATAGGGATTTACCACTGTGTACCTCTCCATATCCTGGGTACAAGAAGTTACAGCTTCTCATTATGCAGAGCTCAAATGGACATATATCTCATTCTCCGCAACTGTCAGCTAGGAAACATTGTGAGAGCAAAGCATTCTGTCTCATGCGGAGTGGGGGGGGGGGAAACAGAAGAGTAAGTGAGTTGGCTCACTCATCTCTCTAAATATACTTGCCTGTCAGCGGGTTATACAGCAACACTATCTGAGCTCCTCCCCTCCCCTCTTCTCCCCTCCCCCCACCACCAAATATCAACATCCTATCAGCTAGAGGAGGCTGCATTTATCCTGATGTTCAAAGAATGAGATAAAAGGAACATAAATACCACCACCACCACAAATTTCCAATTGTGAAAACTTAATGTGCAACTTATTTGCTGGTACAGATTCCTAGGTGGAAGCCCAATACCTGCAGCAAAGGACATTCATACTCAAAAGGGTTAAACATCTGATGCAGTAACACTTTCATAAATTGGAATATGGATTTTATCAGTAACTCACAGCCTTATAAAACATGCTGTAGGGAAAGTAGTTATTTGCATCCACTTTGGCATTCTCACCCAAATGACGAGATGAGATGTCTCAAGCCGTCCACCATCTCATCTGAAAGAGGGGAAAATTTCACACACTGCATCTCATCTATGCTGTCAGCTGCAGTAAGCATGCTACAGTACTTAATATTACATCAGCTTCTTTTTTACGAGGGGGCAGGATTACAGAGCTATGAAAAACTAGGTCTACAATTCTGCAGCCAGGATAAGGAAGCCAGATCTATTAGTTTGAGTATGGGGAGCTGGTTTGTGGACACTTGTCTCCTGGAAGCTGACGTAGTGACACTATAAAAACAGCTTTTAGTGCTCACAAACTGCCTATTCACAGGGAGCAGGTAATAACCACCTCAGAACAAGTAATGACTGTAATGATCAAACAAAACAGATGTTATTGCTATAAAAGCATTCTTCAAATTTCTAATTAACTCTTTGGGAACTACAGCAAAATAACAGCATAGAACTGTTAATTAAATATAAATGTTAAACATAAACGCTACTATAAACAGAAATATTTCCTCCAGCTGCATCTTATGATTCAGCTAATTAAGATACTAAGTTGTTGAGCCATATAGCTCAGAAAAATCCCAGCTTTGTGCAGAGTTAACGTGTAAAGGCAACACAGTTGGTCTGAACCACGGTTAGGAAAACACGGCACAAGACGTAGCCATTTGACCTATGGGACCTGTGCTAGTGCTAGCCACTTGTGGTAAAGCAAAACAATGTTCTAGTAACCCTTGAGGTGAAAAAAATTCTTTCAAATTACCTTTTCATTCTTCTAAAGATAGTCCCAAGTCTATAGCTTCTTGTTACAGATTTGTCAACCAGTAAAATCAATCTTTCACTATTTAACCTTTCAAAGTCTTTCATAATCATGAAAACCTCTACTAGATCTTTAACCTTCTGTTCCTGTGACAAAAGATCCAATTTTTCAAGCCTTTCTTCATAACCATAACCACTCCTTGTTGGCATCATTCTAGTAAATCTTCACTGTAGGCTTTTTAAAGTTCTGATATGTGTTACGTTTTTGGGTTTCATTTTTACTCTAGATATTTTTCAGCTTCCATGTTTCAAACTGTTCTTATAGGTAAGCCCTAGCTCCTTATGTGGTCAGCGTGTCTTCATTTGCCCTGATATCCAGGTACATCTAATAGTGTGCCCAGGATAACCAAGAGAGAAACCTTTTTTTAGATTGTTATAGCCATTGGTTCTATCCTATGATTTCACAGGATCCTTCTTACCATTGAAAGGTGGAAGAATAACACTGCCAAAGAATCTTCTAAAAAATAAAACAAGTCGTAGCAACATAACATTTTTAAAAGTAGTTGTTGAGCTTAGCTCGCTCCTAATCACCTGCTCCAGGATGCCGTGATTGCCCTCCCTTGTGATGCCATCCTTGTCTGTAATATAGGCATCCAATGGTATACCTATCAAACAACTTCCACCACTTAGGATTTTCTTACACTGTCTCCATCTGAGTCTTCCTTCCCCTCCAGCAGATGGTGTCCACTTCCCATCATCTATCTCACTATTCGTGTTTAGCTGTGGGGCAAGGAATCAGCCAATCAGGTGCTCTGCTAGCTCCCTGCCATTTGCCGCCCCAGGAATTTCTGCTGGAAGTGATGACGGCTGTTGAATGTGTCTACCCAAATACAGGGGGAGTATTCAAATACTCATACATCACATTTACCATCTTTATTTCCGTAGTGTCCAGCATTGATATGGCATGCGAGGACTGTGCTAAATTTGAAAAGGCCCTGTTAAAGAGTGCAATTCATCAAAGGGTGATATTTAAATTGTTTTTAATTAACCTCGCAGGTCTATAACAGCCATTTTCCTCCCTTTGACCCCAAGGTGGGTTTCCCAGTGCAAACAGGAATCCCACTGTGAGCCCGTCAAAATTATTTAAATTAAGCTGAGCTCAGAAAATTTGCTGGAGTCAGTGGTGCCCAAGTTGGGTGGGTGCAGAGCCCACCCCACCGATTTTACTCCGAGATTCCGCCAAAGCGAAAAATTCGGCTCAGGTTAGGATAGGATCACAGTTGACTGTAATGCTCCACCCAAGGTTGAATAGTGTGTTGACACTCACTGTCCAGACATACACTGGGAACTTGTGTGAGGTAACAGAAGGTGATTAGTTCTATGGAACTGTATCCCAGCAGGAGGGAGGTTAGAAAAGCAGCATAAATAGGAGAGGAAAAAAGAATTACTTCTCCCCGGCAGGGATACTTTCTCGTCATTGGTTGTGATGAACATTCAGCACAATCTCATTGAGACAGGGAAAGAGAAAGGTTAGTTTGTCTTTCAATGGAAGTTTCATCAGTTCTCAGCTGTTTTGATGAAATTTGTTCTGCACAACCTATCATTAGATGTTACCCCTTTTATTGTGTTTTTTATGGTGCATTTTTAGTCTAACCTGGAGGCCAAAAGTGGTAAGAATAGGGGCAAAAAAAAAAGATTTAAATAAATTATGAAGATTCTGTATGCTGGAGACCAACACAGCCAGTTGCTATGCACTCCATTCAAATATGCAGGCCTGCCTTAGGTTGACAATGGGCTCTTTTCTGACCTCTGATCTCAGCATGCAACAACTCATTAGACTGAAAGAAGATGGGAAAATCTACCAAGACCCTAGGCATTCATACACGCACAGAAAAGCTGCAGGTATTCATTCTTCAGTTCCCCATCTCCTCAACATTGGCTGAATGGAAGAAACCCTTTTTTTAAGACGCTCAACATTATTACAATATAAGCATGATGTGCTCCGGGTTAGCATAAAGACACCCACTTAAAAGAAACAAGTTTAAATAGATAACATGATATTATTCATAAAACTTTCTGTATTCCAAATGGTACAAAAGTTAGATGGTAGATGTATATAACTACTATTAGAAACATGCCACATATAAGCATTCGGACCATTTGCAGCATAAAAATTCCAGGTTCAGATATTTTTAAAGCCAAAATTCAAAACCCCAGGCACAAGCCTCCCAAAACTGGAGCAAAATTGGAGACATCACTGCTCCCCTGCCAACTCAAGAACATTGACAGATCACTCCAGGATATCAGGGAACATGAAGACATCACTTTCACTCCAAGGACCACCAGGGATCAAGCACATATTTATTTTTTTACATCTAACTAGATAAATGCAAAATTATAAATTGTTCCAGCCATCAGCCTTGTACAACAATTTATGAGGGACATCATGCATAATGAAAAAAACTGACATAGATCAGGACTGGGTTTCACCCAAAACAATCCGCTGTGTTCCAAGTTCAATGTAATGCTCGTCCTCAGTATGTACCATAACTGCCCACATGACACAATCATTCCACAAAATTCCACTGAGCTAGCCAAACACACTGCATTCAATACCAAGTACAGATATCAGTAGCAGATATATCAGAGCCAAATCTTAAAATCTTCTGCTCGAAGTGACTCAGTCAACAACAGAACTCAGATGAGTACAACTGTTCCAAGATACACAGCTGCATTGCAGCTTCAGCTAGCTGGAGTACTGTTTTCCATATCTGGCTCATCTCAATTCTGAATTCACAAAAGCAGCTTATTTGCCCGGTACTGTGCCTTTGACTTATATTGAGCAAGAGGAGCAATATCCAGGAGTAGGGAGGATGCTGACTCCTACTTATCTCAATTGCAGCTGGCTGAAGGTGGACCCAGATACACTACCCAAGTGAGTCTTTTCCAGTTGGAATGCAGACAGGCAGGGAAATTTTCCATCTCGTGGTATTAGTTTCCACTGACATGATTCAGGCATGCAGCAACCAAGTGGGCAATAAACGACAATCCATCCAACCCCCACTGGAAACTTCCCTGTTAAAATTTTGCATTCTAGTTGCAAATCCACATTTATTCTTGCTCATTCTTTTTGTTTGCCTGATGCATAATAATTAGGGTGGTTACTCTGCCCGCCTCCAATTCTGGCCTCTTGCCCATCCCTGATTTTAATCGCCCCACTATTGGCAGCCGTGCCTTCAGCTGTCTAGGTCCTAAACTCTGAAATTCCCTCCCTAATTCTCTCCTCCTTTAAGACACACCTTAAAATCTACCTCTTTGACTAAGCTTTTGGTCACCTGTCCTAATATCTCCTTATGTGGCTCAGTGTCAAATTTTGTTTGATAGCACTCCTGTGAAGTGACTTGGGATGTTTTACTACATTAAAGGCACTATATAAATAGCAAGTTGTTGTTGTTATAGGCCTACTATATCTCCCAATGGTTGGGTTGAGGTACCTCCCAGTGTTATTTATATCCATTCAGACCTAGTCTTAAAGATAAGCTGCGTTGGTAAAGGACACAAGCTTTTTAGGTGAATTATTCTGAATGCAATTTTCCTGTCTTTTCAGGTCAGACCATGGAAGAGATGGTTCTGTTGGTTGTAGTTGTTTATAGAAGCAGTCCTATTACTGTTTCCATAATCAAAGCAAAACCACTGTGAAAAAAAATACTCGAAGAGTTAAGCATAACAGGAAAATCCTTAAAAGGGATCCCTAACGTAGTTCTCACAATACCAACACCTCAAGGTCCATCAAGCCATCTAGGTGGAAATTACAGAGTCAGGTGCCCTGTGGTAAATCCTATTACCTTAATATTAGGAGTTATATCAAAAGTGCCTCATTCATTGCATTTTACGCTTTGCTTGGTACATGATTAAAGAAAGCATTCGCTGGCACCTTAATCTGCAGCAGCAGAAAGAAAGCTCCCTGAACAACATGGTTATAAATTAAACCCAATTTATTTCCCTACAAGTGTTCACTACATAGTCATTGTGTTTAACCCAGGGCATCTTGATGATGGTGCGTGTTTACCATGTTCTGCTTCTCAATCTTATGATCCTGCTAGATACTCTCCCAAAGGCAGAGGTAAGTGATATATCTGGCCAATGGGTGTCAGGATCTAGGTGGGAGGTCTCCCAGTGTCCTAGCCAATATTTATCCCTCAACCGACAGCTAAAACAGATTACCCGATCATTTATTTAATTGCTGTTTGCAGAAACTTGCTGTCTGCAAATTGACTACCACATTTCCTACATTAGAACAGTGACTATGCTTCACGAAAAAAGTAATTAATTGCTGTAAAGCGCTTTGGGACGTCCTGAGGTTGTGAAAGGCGCTATATAAATAAGCTTTTTCTTTCCAATCTCTCATTCCTATGTCTTAAATATAGTCCAACCAAAATCTTTCCTGACCTCAAACTTATTTTTAAGCAAAATAATAGCTTACTTTAATTGGAATTCAGCCACACAGTATGGGATCTTTCTTATTACCTTAGCAATTCTTTCACGGTTGGCTCTTCCTCCTGCTCCTGGATTTCACTGTTCCAACTTTTTCTTTAAACTCAAACTTTCAGAATTTAACACACCCCTCCTCCAGGAATATCTTTGCCAATTAGTAGCAGAGTCGTTCATTGAACAGAGTACTGTGAACAACATGCCGCCTTCTTCGATTAAAACCAGCGGCCTCGTCATGCGCTAGTGTGCAAATGCCCGCCTAGACTGGTAGTTTTGTTTCTTTGGAACCCATTAAAATTCAATATAAATTCAGTTTCATTCAGAATTTCAATTAGTCTCCTTTGTGTTGGTTTGCTCAATAAGGGAAATAATAGTATTAGAAAATAAACCATTCTATGTCTGCATTTATAAAAATGTACTTGCGTTAAAGCCAACCAATTTAACATTGCAGTAAATCAAGTGAGGCTTGACATTTTCTTAAGTGGTCATTTCTATCAGTTTTCACCAATTTTTTCTCACCTCTCCTGAAAGCATAGATTCTGAACAGCATGCAATTTTTCGCAGGTGCCAGCAGTGTGGTATATCACGCACGCAGACAAGCTACATGTGTAAGCCTAAGCAGGCAATGTCAGCAGGCTATTTAACTTAAAAGGGGGGGCATTAGAGTTCAACCCAATTCTGTCTTCACCCTACATCTACACATGCAAAGTTTCTAACAGGGGCCACTGGATAGCAACCATTAGCAGGAACCATAGCTAATTTATCCCCCTCCCTTGTTCAAGGACACAGATGCAAATTGTAGCATCTGTAACACCATCCTGGATGGCACCTGCAGTAGACTAGAAACTGAACATGGAATGTTTCTAGGCTGTACAGTTCAGTACGATACAGAGCAGTGATACCCTCTAAAGAATCAGAGAAGTAGAGAGTTGCAGTCATATTCTAATAAGAAACTGTCTATATTTTAATTTCTTTGTATAGGAGACCAGCAGTCACCTTAAATATTGATTGCTACTAGCTGGTTCCTCAGACTGCAGAGAACAAGCATTAGAGTCTGGTTATGAAAAAAGTAATTTCAAAGAATATTGATGCACGAGTGTTTACTGGTACCAGTGTTCCCAGATGAAAGAATGCCGCATCTTTCATGATCAGCCAAAGTATTTCAAACAGGTTCATTTGCTCCCAGCAAGAGGCTTCGCCATCCAATTCAATACAAACGTCTTTTTAAATATATGGTTGATTGGTTGCTCTAGAGTTTAAAATATATATTTTTAATTTCCTTATTCCTGATCATTTTTCAAAGGATTTTGAAAGTATATCTCATATCGTTTTGCTCCAAATCAGCAGTTCTTCTGAAGTAGTCAGTGAAACAGATAGAGAGGAGATTCCGTGGAAGAAGTAAACCGTCGTATAAGGTTAAGTTTCAAGTTCAGCTTTATATTGAGCTTTAGTTCAAGATACACAACTGTTTGTTATTTCAATATTCTAAGGAGGGATATTGAGATCTGTATATTACTGTAAACCTACTGTTTGTCTTTGCTCTTGTCTTTACCTATTTACGAGAAAGAAAGAAAAAGCTTGCATTTATATAGCGTCTTTCACGACCTTAGGACATATTAGGACATTGGCCCTTAGAGCCAATGAAATATTTTTGAGGTGTAGTCACTTGTCATGTAGGAAACGCAATTTGCATTCAGCAAGGGCCCACAAACAGCAATGAGATAATGACCAGATAATCTGTTTTAGTGAGGTTAGTTGAGGGATAAATATCGGCCAGAACACTGGCGAGATCACCCCTGCTCTTCCTCAAAACAGTGCCACAGGGTCTTTTATGCCTGAGACTACAAACAGGGCATCAGTTTAACATCTCAGCCGAAATTTCAATAAATCTGTTTGTAGTTTATAGCCTAAACCATGGTCTGATAGAGTGTTCACTCTACTATTTTCTGAAGTGAAGGAAATTGCACAAGGGAACATAATATATTGAGTAAGCTGAAATACATTGACAAGAGCTCCTGTTCGATACCTGAACTTGCCACAATCACCTAGATATTGAGGAGTACAAGGCACACTCTGGTTTATAGAGAACAACAGTTTGCTTGCAGGAGTGTTTTTTGTTGCTGAACCCAACAAAGATATCTCAGGTAAAAGTCCGAAAATGTGCTAGTCTGTATGGTTCAGTACTACACTGAGCAGTACTGTTGCCATCTGGGGGGGATCCTACTCTATTTTTCTACTGAGATAAATCAAATTAGCAGTAATATTTCTGAAATGTTAGTTATTTTCTAATTAACTCCCCCTCTGGAGGAGTATCTTATCTTGATTTGGAGTCTCCTTTATACATCCCAGCTAAGACTAAGAGCTTATTGTGAAAAAAAAAGCTCACCATGTGTAGAAACTGCTGAGAACACATGTCCTAAAGCTTCGATGCACCAAGGTGCTGTGCTGACTAGCCAGTGTTCCTTTCAAATCAAAACTCATTCTATTTTATTAATGTGTTTATTTACGGTAAACACATTTAGCCTGAAACACAGTATAACATTGAACCCATGTCACCAAGATAACGAAAGGACAAACCAAAAATAAAACGAGTCCTGGAACAATAATAGAGATGATTGCCTGAGCAGTACAGTTCCTTTTACAATACATCTGATAAATCACATTTGTAGTGAACCTCTATGTATTTCAAATCACAAAGCAGAAATTATGTGAAATTTACAACTTTCCTTTCTGTCCCCTCTTGCAGATATGAGCTGTCACATGACGGGTTCACATTAAACTAAAATAAGCCAAGTGTGAAAAAAAACTGTTTAAAATCAGCACAAACATTAGGCAGGTCATTTTTTTCTCTTTTTCCAATTTTCTTTCCTTTTTTCCTCTCCTCCCCTGAAGGCACTCATGCTGAGCTATAGTTCCACAGGCATCAGCCACCCTCTAGTACCACACCCAAGTAATCGCATTTCATGTGTGAACTCACTCGGTGAGTGTCAGCAACCAGGCAGCACAACAGAGCCTGATCCTGCACTCCACACATACATATGTAGCTGAGATCAGCTAACTCAGCACAGGCTGGTGGTACCTTCTAGTCTGTATGCTTCAGTACTCAGTGCATTTATTCATTAGCTACTGGAAGACCAAGTGAATAATTTAACACCAACAGGTGCATGACACAGACCAGACATCATCATAAAACTTGGGAAATAAAATTCAATTCAGTTTATCAACTGAGAGTATATGAGGGTGCCATAGTATTTTGGAGCTTTATGGAGTGGTAGAACTTCAGTTTGTGCATGATTCCCATGGTGAGTACTTGATCTCAACCATCCCACCACGGCAAGCAACGGCCAAGCACAGGGAGCGAAGGGGATCACTTGCTCCAGGCCATACTCTCACATTTCCTACTCGATGGCTCGAGAACAGCACTTGCAGAGACCACAGAGAAGCTCCCCAATCTGTTCTTCAATTGGGGAAGATCTGCGATGTGGGATGATACAAGGATAAGACTACTTTTTCTCATTTTACATAAAAATGAAATAGAAAAAGATTAGGGAATGGTAAAATAAGAGTCACACCAGAAATGGGTGCCAAACTAGTGTGCAGGAGCTTTGTCCTGGAAAGAAAGTACCAGGCTGGAAAGTGTTAACTAACAGTACAAAATTCAGTTACCTCACTTACTGCGAAATGCTTTTCCATCTTCTCAGATTGTGAAGCAGACAGATTGTAGTAGCAGTTTGGGCACTCTGTCTTCCCTATCACTGCTGCAGGAAGGTAGTTCTTTGGGGAAACGGATGCTTAATCGCTTGTTTAAATGAGCTCAGCCCCAGGGCGTGCACTTTCCCCAGGAGAGTAATGAACTCTGCAGACGTTCATTGTGCAGATCCACCTTCCCACCACTCCGCAACCATCTTTCCCAGTGCAGTCCCTGCTTTGAATGACAGCAGCAGCAAAATTACCGGAGTTGAAGCCAATCTTGCAGAGGCTTTCACTGTGAAATAATTCTGTCTCCCTGTCTATTTCTCAAGCCTTTGTTTGACACTAGAGTTCATTAGTAAGTTTAAGGTTCTGAGGATCAATCTAATGTTGGAAGTTTTAATGAAAAATATTAAATAATTTGGTAATCATCTGGTGGTCTAGCTAATCTGTCGTGAGTCTCTGTACTGTACAGTCCTGCACACATATTTGATCCCATCACTCATATCTTGTTCTATAGAATGAAAGCAAATGCTTAATGTTTGTGACATTCCTGTTTGTTATTTTAATCTATTTAAAGTAAAAGGGTTAATATCAGAGTTAAAATAGGTAAAGGCATGTCATATGAATGCAATAAGTGTTACCAACAGTAATTTTTCAGGACTGTACTCTCCGAAACAGAAATACTGGGACAGATCTTTACTCTTTTGTTTGCATGTTGGCAAATGCAAATAGGCTAGAAATGCTTATCTCATTCATTGTCAGTAAGGGAAAATTTGACGCATACTAGCCGAGCTGAGCTTCTGACCGCATATCTCTGCTGCCTGTATCCTATCCTGCACGAAGTCCCACTCACATATTACTCCTGTTCTTGCCGACCTACAATGGCTAGTCTCCCAACACATAACATTTAAAATTCTCATCTGTTTAAATCCCTTCATTGCCTCATCCCTCCCTATCGCTGTACGCTCCTTCAGCCCTGCAACCTCCTCTCAAGCTCCCCATTCCCCTGACTCAGGCCATTTATGCATCCCCCTCTATCTTCACCTCCCACCATTAGTGGCTGTGCCGTCTAAGCCCTATGCTCTGGAATTCCCTCTCCCTAAACCCTTCTCTGCCTCGTGACATCCCTCCTCCTTAAAGACCCTTCTTAAAACCCTCTTCTTTCACACCTCCTAATATTTCCTTCTTTGACTCAGTGTCTATCTTTGTCTGATTACGCCTCTGTGAAATGGCTTTGGCGTTTTTCTATGTTAATGGCACTGAGGGCTAAATTGGGCCGTGTAGCGCCCGTTGCGTAGGCACTACGCGGACTCCTAAGCACCGAAAATTGCGCCCGAGATGCCCGCGCACACTTCTGGTGTGATGTATTGGTAAAGGCGTTTGCGCACGCGCATGTAACAAACGCCAGCAGCATGTAAAGTAAGGAGATTATGTGGTAGATCAGTGTGCAACGCCGATTTAAAGGGACAGATGAGATTTTGGAACTCCACACTCCAGCCAACGCACTGCCTTAACCTCGCACAGCTGAACAGGTCTTAAACGGCCTGAAGGACCCCCCCCACACCCCACCAGCGCTATTTACAGGGATCATGCAGGACTTACAGGTTCGTTGATGGATTATTGCTTCTGGCTGCTGATGCATTTGCACCTGTTTTTGGAGGTCTCCTATTCTTGAATACTAGGATGATGGGACATAGCCTAAAAATTAGAGCCAGGACTTACAGGAGTGAAGTTAGGAAACTCTTCTACACACAAACAGTGGTAAAAGTTTGGAACTATCTTCCACAAACGGCAGTTGATGCTAGCTCAATTGTTAATTTTAAATCTGAGATTGATAGATTTTTGTTAACCAAAGGTATTAAGGGATATGGAGCTAAGGCGGGCATATGGAGTTAGGTCACAGATCAGCCATGATCTCATTGAATGGTGGAACAGGCTCGAGGGGCTAAATGGCCTACTCCTGTTCCTAAATTCCTATAATAAAGTTTCAATATGCTACAGGGAGTGGGCTAGCTAGCTGACATGCAACAGCGGAGTAGCAGGAATGCGAGAGAAATGCTGTCATCCCGAGAGGACAGCAGATTTACGTTCCATGGAGCCACTGCCACTTGCTGCCTCCTGTTACATGCCACCTTCTCCTGCAAGAAAGCGGGATGTGTGTCGGTGAGTGTCCTGCAAGATATTTGGGTGATGTGGCTGTCATGGTTGAATAGCTGCCAGTATGTGTGATCTGTGAGTTGTGGGTGTGCAGCTTGCAACAGTGGTAATGTGTGAGGATGAGATGAAGCATCTGATTGGAAGAGCTGAGTACTGATTAAAAGAGTTTGTTGGTATGTGGGTGAGGGGGGGGTGGGAATAGTGCTTGGAGCAGTTGGTAAGATATGCCACTTGACAGTTAAACTCACTCACCTTGACCACTTGTGTCAAATCATTGAACTTCTTCCTGCACTGCATCCATGATCATGGTGCTGTGCTCCTGGCATTGACCTCATCCCCATGTGCCTCGGGAGCTTCTTGCCCCCTGCAGATATAGGATGCCTCTCCTTCTGTCCACCTCTTGCACCAACGCCTCTAGTGCATCATCAGAGAACCTTTATACACGCCCTCGCGCAGACCCGGTACAAACTCAGATGGGCAGATTGGGGGAGTCTGGCGTGCAGATTGGAGGATGTGGGATGTAGTTGTGAGCAACCTTTGTTCAATGTTTTGAAAGAACTCAACAGTATGTAAACATAAGGATGGGACCTGCATCTGTGCTTTACGTGTGCGATTTCTGATCTCAGTTCAGACCTGTATCTTATACTTTGAAAATATAAGTGAAGCAAACTTTGAGCAGCCAAGTTGCTGCTTATTAAAAATTCCAGAGTTCCCATCATCACCGTGCTTCATTATATTGCAGCACAGATTCATCTCACCATTGACTTCCACCACTTCCTGCAGCCACAGTGCATTTTTTTTTATTCGTTCACAGGATATGGGCGTCGCTGGCGAGGCCAGCATTTATTGCCCATCCCTAATTGCCCTTGAGAAGGTGGTGGTGAGCCGCCTTCTTGAACCGCTGCAGTCCGTGTGGTGACGGTTCTCCCACAGTGCTGTTAGGAAGGGAGTTCCAGGATTTTGACCCAGCGACGATGAAGGAACGGCGATATATTTCCAAGTCGGGATGGTGTGTGACTTGGAGGGGAACGTGCAGGTGGTGGTGTTCCCATGCGCCTGCTGCTCTTGTCCTTCTAGGTGGTAGAGGTCGCGGGTTTGGGAGGTGCTGTCGAAGAAGCCTTGGCGAGTTGCTGCAGTGCATCCTGTGGATGGTACACACTGCAGCCACAGTGCGCCGGTGGTGAAGGGAATGAATGTTTAGAGTGGTGGATGGGGTGCCAATCAAGCGGGCTGCTTTATCTTGGATGGTGTCGAGCTTCTTGAGTGTTGTTGGAGCTGCACTCATCCAAGCAAGTGGAGAGTACTCCATCACACTCCTGACTTGTGCCTTGTAGATGGTGGAAAGGCTTTGGGGAGTCAGGAGGTGAGTCACTCGCCGCAGAGTACCCAGCCTCTGACCTGCTCTCGTAGCCACAGTATTTATATGGCTGGTCCATCTTCCCTATAAGGAGGTGCAGGCTGCCTTTAAGTGATATCTGGGCCCCCTGCTGGTGAACAACCACTCAACAGCGCAGGTGGTGCTGGCTGCACGCAGCAATCACGAACGTTGTGTTGTCTGCATCTCAACAACCAGGCATGGGTTAATCGCGTACAATGATCCCAGCGCCCTTTTTCGGGGGTTAATCAATTTAACCCTCACTATATACATGTAAGTTTTTGTTGTAGGTTGTAGGCTAAACATCTAGCGTTCATAATATAGCATGCAATTAGTGAACACAAATTAAGGCTTGGCCCAATCAAGGATTGCATGGATTTTGTAAAGGGTAAGTCAACTTGGTGAATTCAGGTGTATATATAGATTTTCAGGTGTACATTATAGATTTTCTGAAGGCATTTGATAAGGTGCCACATTGGAGATTTGTTGCAAAAATTATGCTCTTGGTATGGAAGAAAATACAGCTGCGTGACTAGAGATAGCTAGGGATGGTAGGCAAAGAGTAGGGGTAAGTGTGTTTTTTTTCGATTGGCAGGATATGGGTGGTGGATTGCTCCAGGAATCTGTGCTAGAACCTCTTTTGGTTTCCATTTATATAAATGATTTGGATACAGGCATTAGAGGTATGATACTGAAATTTGCTAATGATTCCAAATTAGGAAGCACGGCAAGCTGTGAGGAACAATGTAAGAGAGATTGCAGCAGGACATGGACAGGTTACTAAAGAGGGTAGACAGGTGACAGCAGATGCAGTCCAATGCCAAGGAATGTGAATTGTAAACAATTTTACAACACCAAGTTATAGTCCAGCAATTTTATTTGAAATTCACAAGCTTTCGGAGGCTTCCTCCTTCCTCAGGTGAATGTGTGAAGGAGGAAGGAGGAAGCCTCCGAAAGCTTGTGAATTTCAAATAAAATTGCTGGACTATAACTTGGTGTTGTAAAATTGTTTACAATTGTCAACCCCAGTCCATCACCGGCATCTCCACATCAAGGAATGTGAAGTAATACATTTTGAGAAAAAGAACAGTTAAAGGAAGGATACCCTAAATAGTATGATTCCTAACAGAGATTTGGAGGTGTAGATACATAGAAATTTAAAGATGGGAGTGCAGGTTGAAAATGCCAATAATCTCAGAAAAATAATTACTCAACTTCCCCACATGCCCATTGGGTAAAGTCACTACCTGGTGTAGTACAAAACCACACAGACCAGAAGGTCCTAGGTCCAATTGCTAGTCTGTATTTAGATAAATGATCTTACTCGGGGCAGCAGTTGGGCATTCTAATTACCTCAGTGCTCCTCAGCTATAAAGGGGGAAAATCAGCTAGGGTTGCTGGTCTTAATCGCTGTCCAGTGGCTTCTGTTGAAAAGTACTCATGCATGGACATCAGGTTCGGCTGTGATACCCTCATATGTCGAATAACCTGCAAGAACCCACTACCTGGGTTCACACAAGAATGGCCACTTGTGTCAGATATTTGAAGACTACTAGTGCCCGTGGAACCATACTCCAGCAAGAATCAGCACATTTATGAAAGTAGAGGAGAAAACAACAACAGAAAAAATTACTGAATGCATTCTTCTCATTTATTCACCATGCTCTTTCATATCTTGGTAATGTATCTCTCAGTCACAGACTTAAGTATTCAACATACCAGCAGCATAAAGTCCAGACATTCCGAAACAAAGATGAATCAAACACACTAGATGATCACACACACAGGGAAACAAACGCATACTTTGCTTCTACTTAATCAAAGTGCAGCCATCTTATCATGCTGAATGTTTTAATCATTCTATGCTTCACTGCTTTTTCATGCCTAAGTACCAGTGCTGCCTTCCATCTTTCTACAGACACTTGAATACAGAAAAGCACACATTCACATTTACATGTTAACAATCATTACTAAGAGATGGCTGCACATCAGCCATGCAGGACAACCTTATAATCCTCCACGTAATTTTACAATAGAAAATTAATTCTTTAATGTCAACTAATTACATGGTCTCCTAAAAGATTGGGAAGATCATTTACCGCTTGATACTTTATTGAAGCCTAGATTGTTAAGCAGCAGTCCAGACCTTGTAACTGTGAAATGTAAGCGGATGATCAATCACAAAGAAACTCTTCAAATGTATCAAGAGTCCAATAACATTTTTAATACCATTTCCTAATCAAAAGCATCTTTGTTTTTCTCTCCTAGTTATGCATAGGAGTTGGATCAAGAATCAACCATAATTTGACCTCTGATTTGCAAAACAACCCCCTGAATCTCTAAGACCAAATCAATGGAAGTTAAATTAGATCATATTCAAAGATTGGTTGCCAGCATAAATCCAAACCCTTGGTACAACCTGATAGGAAACAAGATGCCAAAGTGCATTCTGTCCATGTGTTCTCCTGCTATCTACTGCACTTTCGTTATCATTTATTTTAATACACTAGCAGATTTCCCTGGTGTAATACAAAACCACACAGACCAGAAGGGTCACAGAATACACTGTTTTATGATGACATGAGCATAATATACCATGTAATACACAAAGTATTATCCTGTTACTAAAGTTTTGATGTTCCTCTTCAAAGCCACAGGCATAATTGCTGTGCCTTCCTCAGGTCATTCATAGACTCAAGGTGCACAATTTTCCTAATATATGATACACCAGGAGCACCATTAAGTTTCTCACTCCAGCGAGGAACAAAAATGGTAGACAAAAGAATTTTCAAAAATATACCAGGAGCAATTTCATGAATTCACTTCTCTGTTTATTGGTAGGTTTTGCTGACGGCTCATTCTTAATTAGTTGGTTTTACACCTCCTTACCAGGTTTTCAGTGGTGGTTTATATAAGTGATTGTCCAACTTTTGAATGGCACGTTGTCTACCTCTTCAGTTGTGATTTGTCATTATGTTATGGATATGAAATTTGAGCCAACCAGTATGATGCTGAAATTTGAAGAGTGGGAAGTGCGATGCCAAAGTATGACAGACACAAACCCACACCATACATTGCTCGTAGTAAACTGAATGATACACTGTTTCATAAGTATCATGTTATACTATGTAATGCAGAATACAATATTTTAGTGTTAAGGAAAACCTGTGTCCATTTGAGGTCATCAAGTTCAATTGCTGGTAAGTAAATTCTGGGTGAGGTCACAGTTTTATTACTTTTGAGGCTTGAGGTCACAATTCTGGCTTTTTTTTTTAAAGTGCACTTTGTAAATTCACTCAGAGGTTACAGTGATTCGGGATCCTGTGTCAAATTACAACCTTTGCTTCGCTTTTAATTTCTTTTTGAAGTGTAACGAAGAGGAATTGTGCACTGGATGCACCATGTTTAGATTTTGAACAATCTGTTAGCAATCACCATCTAGGCTCATCCATGAAGAATAGCCACATGGATGAGGGACTAGAAGGCTGCTGTCACCTATGGAACTGTACTGCAGTATCACTCAGTATATTCAGGACAGAAGGAGAAAATAGGGAAGTAAACTGGGGTGGAAATGGGGAGAAATGTTTTACCCATGCTGGTATGAACACAGTGAGTGCCTGTGCAAACGTGTCCTCTAAACCATAATAACTAGCTTACCTCATGAAATGGAATCCTGAAAGTTCATTAGCAAAGCTACAGTTCTACTGACTGCTCTCACTAAAGACAGCTCTATTAATCCCTCCTCAGCAATTCCATGTTCTAAGCGTGGGTTAGGCGGTGGGGTCTCTGCATAAATGGTAACCCAGTTATACTGCACTTCGGGACCAATACTGCAGCCAAATGCCGGTCAAACTGGGTGTGGTGATGGTTGTTACTTGTTCCAATCTAGTCTTAGAACCAACTCTAGCAATTATACTACACGTGATGTGCAATACAACTGCAGCCAGTTAAACGTCTAGTCAAAATGACCGTTGTATATTATACAACTTTTTACAGCTCTTTCCAGCAAATTCAAATTTATTTACAAACTCAGAAACCAATTGCTTGCTTCTTTGTGAAACTAGTTAGTATATCTGCAGGTCCTTAATGTGAGCAAAAAAGTACAAGTGTAGAACAAGAACATTTTTTAAAACTGACATTAGCTACCAGAGGAAAATAAATCCACTGTATTCTTCACCTGTACCAATGTTCTCCCTTTATTCTGATTAGTCCTATAAAAGGACTTCCCTGCCTAGCCTTGCCTGTGCTAATAAAGGTTCTGATCCAAACGGGAACGGATAGGGTGGATAGAGAGAAACTATTTCTGCTGGTTGGGGATTCTAGGAATAGGGAGCACAGTCTAAAAATTAGAGCCAGGCCTTTCAGGAGCGAGATTAGAAAACATTTCTACACACAAAGGGTGGTAGAAGTTTGGAACTCTCTTCCGCAAACGGCAATTGATACTAGCTCAATTGCTAAATTTAAATCAGAGATAGATAGCTTTTTGGCAATCAAATGTATTAAGGGATATGGGCCAAAGGCGGGTATATGGAGTTAGATCACAGATCAGCCATGGTCTTATCAAATGACGGAGCAGGCACAAGGGGCTGAATGGCCTACTCCTGTTCCTATGTTCCGAAAACATTAACTTTTCTTTATCTCGTCGATATTGACTGACTGCTGTGCATTTCCACATTTATTTCAGATTTCCAGCATTTGTGTGTTTTCTTTTTAATCATAATTTCAAGTGAGTTCAGTTTCTGAATTGTACGTACTACTGCAAGTTGCATTTTGAAGTGATGTGTGCATAAGGCCACTAAACTTTAATGGAACCTACATGACAACAGTGGCTGCACTTCAATTCATTCTATGTGAGGCATTTTTAGATGTCTTTTAAAATTGTGATAAGGTGTTATATAAATGCAAGTCTTTCTTTCTAGAGCCTATACAATTGGTCCAAAATTCCCTTTTGATAATTTGGTGCATCATGCAGGAACAAGTCCAGAATAACAGCGCTACAATATAACAGGAGTATGAGTAAATTAGAAATAGTTTGCGGATTACTGAAGTACATGCAAAACAATTACATGCATTACACAGCAGACATTCAGGGGCTGATGTAATTACTCTTTCATTTCATGCTAGGTAAAATAAAATGTTTAGCCTCCTAAAACTAGTGTTGGTGACTGATGTGCTTGTAGCAGGTTTAGGAAAAATATGGAGGCAATACTTCTGCATAAGGAAATGTGCCAAACAACTTCTCAGTAGCAGCCAAAACACAAACAGATTAATATTCTATATTCACAACAAATCCCCTTTAGATATTCAATTTCTTCAGCTATTGCGCTGCTTAACTCTTATGTTAAGATTATTTTGTGCACAATTTTAACAATCATTAATCTGTTTAAAGTAAACCGTTTAATGATTGTGTTAAAAAGAGCACACACATAAATTTTACACCAATACTTTAAACGGTGTGCATTTGAGTAAAATTACTGAGTATAAAGTTTTTAAAAATCCAAATTGACTCCATTGTCTATTATCCTGTTCCATGATGCGTAATTGTAATGTTCAGTCATATGTATACAGTTTTTCTATATTTTATAACTACATTATAATCTAATCAAGATAATTAAAGGAATCCATTTATTGTAGAAGTAAAGTTCCAAGTAAGCATCATAATGATCAGATTAGGTTACAGCATTTCTCCAATGGGCCAATTAGTAAAGGCAGCATTTAACTTAGCTCAGCCAAACTGGCAGTAGAATTGCTGCAATTGGTTTCAGTGACTGTGGTCCAGAGAAGGAAAAATTAAGCAGGAACCCCGCAATTGATGCTATCCAGTCACCCTGCTGGAAAATGTGTATGTGTCAATGTTGTCCAAGAACAGAATCAAATTCCCCACAATCATACAGCCTGCCAACACTCACTGTCTAAGCTGCCTGTGAGGGTGACTGGTGCCTATGGAACAGTACTGCAATACGAGTTAACACGTCTAGGAGAGAAAAGACTGGAAAATTAGCATAAAAAGTCTTGAAAAATAATACAATAATCTACACTCACATTTTTTCAAGGTATGGAACTCCCTATTTTCCTCCTTTTCTTTCCATTCAATGTAAGCTTTTAATTTAAATTTAAAAAGCAACCATTTTTATTTCTAAGAGACTGCTGTTGTCTCAATGGTGCCCATTCTCAGTAGGGTATTACCAGCAGATCACATACACATATCATTATTCTTTGACCTACAGCATTAACACCTATTAAACATTTTTAATATAAATTGTAGAATCGGGTACATTTGTAATCCGCTTCTGCTGATTAATGCAGATCCTTGTTTCAACAATATTGAACAATAACCTTGTTGCATTTGTGACAACATAGTTTCACCTGCCCTTGATGAGAAAATGGGTATCAATTTCCATTCCTGGTTCCTGTCCCTAGAAGATATGAAGTAGTAACAACTTCCTCACGAATTTTTGCTGAGCCAAAGGTTGACTCAACTAGTTGAGGATTGCGTGCACACCCCTTCACCAGTGAGACTAATTTTTCAGTTTTCTATCTGATGGAGGCTGCTTTCATCACTTCAATAATCTTTTTTCGAAGAATCTCAGGTAATACTCAATTTGCGCTCCTACTCTGGCTGTGCTAGTTTTTGCAGGCTGTATCTATCATGATTACATAACACAACAGTTCACTTTGAAGTCTGAAAGGCATCCCATAGTTTTGAAAGTCTGAATGCAAAATGGGATGATTTCTCAAGACTAGGTTGAACCCAAATGTGATTTCACAAAAATGGATCCTCGCCCAAAGATAAAGCTTTTCTTTCAGATTAGTTTATGTGCAAGTGGAAAATACAAGAGTTTTATATTGCCCTCTACTTCCTTCAGAGCGAACTGATGCCAGGCCCATGGTTCACAGATGTCTTATGGAAGCATGAGCTGCAACTGCATGAGACTTCGACGTGGCCTTTTTTCGAAGAATCTCAGGTAACACTCAATTTGTGCTCCTATTCTGGCTGTGCTAGTTTTTGCTGTTTGAATTCTGCTGGCCAGAACAGGCAGTGGAAATAGATTGGCAGGCCTGGGGCAGTCACAACTGGCAGTGGAGGAGTGCAGCAGACCTGGGGCATTCGAAACTAGCATCATAAGCAGAGAGAGGTGGTCCCGAAGAATTCAGAATTGGCACTGTGGGAGTGCGGCACACCTGGTGCACGGAGCCAACATTATAGGGGACAGCACAAAGCCTCGAGCACTTGGGGTGGTCACAGCAGGGGAGAGCAACTGAAGCCAGCACTGTGGGGAAGAGCATGGGCCTGCAGCAGTCAGAACTGGCATTGTGGGGAGAGCAGGCCATATTCTTGCACAATTAAGATATCTTTAATTTTTTTAATGCTTGTTTTATTTATTAGTAAATACAAATAATGTTCAAAATATGAAGGGTTTATCTAGTAAACGGATCTGGAAAAAGATAGTCTAACTCTCTTTCCCATTTAAATTAAAATTACTATTATCCCATTCTAGCATATTGTGTTTTACTTGTTAAATGAGACTCAACATCTTCTTTGGTCATCTATTAAAATGTTGTTGCATACAAACAAAAAACTTTAGTTAATTTTCCCCTAAGGTACAATATTAAGACTAAAAAGTGTACCTCTCTCTAAATGGGTATTTGATGTTTCTAATCAAGATTAGTATTTTGTTGTTAGCACTGAGGTACAGTAGTTGATGCTGAAGTCTCTAAGCTGAAAAGAACACATACATAATAAAATATGTTTGGGGCTTGGACACTTCCCCAGATTCATTCATATCACATTTCCTCCTTTATAACTAGTAGTGAAGCTTACAATGCAGATCAATGAAAAGAAAGAACGCTGTCTTTATATAATGGTAATTAAATGATAAGGGTTTTACAAATGATTACAAATTGATTTTTGTTATTGAATTTGTCAAATGGTGCTGCAAGATCTTAATGAATATTTCACATTCATTGCTAATAAAATCAAACTAAAGTTCATTATTAAAAGGTAGAAAGAAAGGGGGAAGCCTCGGAGGAGTACGGCTGTCTGTTTGACCGGTGACATTCTCAATCTGCTTGGCTCAATTACAGTAATACTCAACAATAAAATAAGATACGTTAAGGGGTCTCTTTTTAGTTAGGTGATCCTCTTATTGAGAGTTGGACCCCCTAATACAGAATCACATTGTTTTAAATAGTGGTATGCATATACTGTGCAGTTCATTTATTTCGAAAATGTTACATTCTCCTGAGTTTTAGGTCCATTGGGACCATGGACCATTCCCTGGATGAAATACTGACAGGCAGTTTGCCCCCAGATCTCTGCCTTTTGTTGCTCTGTCGCTGGTCACTGTGGGAGGTCAGGGGGGGGGGGGGGGGGGGTGGTGGGGTGGTTGCTACCAGTGTTGCCTCTCCTCATCTGTCTGTAGCATCCTCGCTGGAAAATACATATGTGGATGTCAGATGACTATGAAGGCCGTACAGTTAAATAGCCTGCCAACGCTCACTGTCCAGGCTCATTTATAAATAGTGGGCATTAGGGTGAGTTAATAAAGGGCCACTGCCAACAACAGAACTGTACCCCAGCCAGTCACTGCCTGCAGGAGAAGATGGGCAAGGAGGGGGGTAGAACTACACTCGGCAATGCAATGTGTAGTTTGGTACTCTATCGTGGAATAGCCTGATCACAGGTTACAGACATTGTTGAGCACATTGTCAGGCATGTAGGCCTGGACATGAATAATGCTGGCTATTCTACCGCAGAGGCATTACAGTTGCACTTAATCCTGTTCACACACATACACTTTCAACAGTTATCACTGGATGGCAACCAGAAATGCTGGCTGATATGTGAATCTCAACTGTTCCCGCATAGCTTTTAGCAGCTAGTGACACGGCTCTTCCATTGACTCATCTGGTTACGGCAGTGAGTAGCTAAGCAATGCATTTTAGGGGAGTACCAGGTCTGTCCTGTTAGCTGATATCAGCCACGTGGTAGATGTGTTACAATAGGCCACATTGCCCCTGGTTTAGGAAATGAGAGAATTAGCTAGAGTTCCTGTATCTAGTGAACTGATTGAAAATGCACATCTGGGGACATCAGCTAAGGATAGCATCAAACTCAGCTGTGATGCCCCCATGATCAAATAGCTCACCAACATTCATCAAGGCCTACACTTGAAGAATGGCAGCAGACATCCCTGATACATTTACAGCTCTGCAGCCAACACCAGTCCCAGCAGCAGCGCTGTAATGTAAATTAGGGGGCAGAGAAAGGGAGAACCACCTCAAAACACTCTTTAGAATACAGCAGTGCCACTGGCAGCTGTGAGTAGTCCAAGCATTCAGCCTATCCATACAGGCCAGCAACATGGTTTTCCTCTTGTTGGCATACACACATTTCCTGAGAAGCAGAGAAGGTCTATGACCATAAATGAAAAGTCGCAATATATAACATTTACAGCTGCTTCTCTGCTGCCACCAATATTATGGAATCCTTCTCACAATGGCAGTGTCCACATTGAAAGCTTCCCCATAATCACAGAACCAAAGGGGTATTTGACCAGATGTTAGCAATATCCTGGTGCAAAATATAACTATTTTTCTTCTTGTTGCTCTGAAAAAGAACAATATGCAGTACAGGCTTGAACAGGCCCACTTCACTTATGTTCAGAATAAACCACCTTGTAAATAGTTGTCTGACATAAAAATAAAATATTCTACTCCCTTATTTGCTCAGTTGGATTATTCAGTGAATAGTCAAGCCATATAGACCAGAAAAATCCCAAATTCATTCCACAGTCTTGGGGGAGGGGAAACCAGTCAGGATTCCTGTTCCTGATTACTATCCAGCAACCCCTTTCTGGAAGTGTGTGTGTAGATGTTAGGTGAGGACAGGATCAGGCTCAGCTGAGATGTTTCCCCTTCGCCCCCCTTTCCCATGCTTGAATAATCTGCCAACACTCACTGTCTAGGTTCACACATTAATATTGATTATTTGAGCAGGAAGTCAACGTTTTCAAGGGAAGGGGAAATATTTGAAATTTAATTTTTTTTTTACATGCATTCAGGTCATAAGAAAATCTGAATTTGTACGCTTTACAGAAGTAACAATCAACCTTGATTGGCTTGCCTTGAATTTCACTGATGCGGATGATAAGACATAAGCTACCCTCACAAACCACAACCAACTTAAATACAGACAGTATCAAAAGAAAAACGTTAACTCTCTTTCTTTCTCCACAGATGCTGCCTCACTTGCTGAGCTTTTCCAGCATTTTCTGTTTTTATATTAAATACAGACTGTATTAGTTACACAATCAGACATATCATTCAGTGGGCACTTGGACACTGCACTGTTAGCTCCTTGTTTAATCACAAAGGGACTGAACTGGAGGGGCAATGTTTGGCGACTATAAAAGGGGGGGAAAAAAAATCTTTGTTTTTAAAAAAAATATAGTAGGTAGTATAACAACAGGATGCAGCCACAGATAACTGTGAAAAGAACAGTTCTGATGGATTTATCCTGACGGTTACTAAGAACACAGGAAGGCATTATGAAATCTTACTGGTGTACAAATGAGCAAGCAATTATGAATAAACAAAACCATCTGTTAGCTGGATTTTATTTACTCCAACTGGACTAAACGCAGAACTCCCACACCAATAGACGTCAGAAGTGGCTTCTTCTGTCTCAGTGGTTTTTGTAGCAGTTACTTTGACTCAAGTTTTTCTTCTTACCACATTAAAATCCTGTTTTAAGCTGCCCTGATGCCTCAGTTGGTAAAGCCAGACAGGAATCCCACTACTAAAATTTTAAAATTGTTTAAATTTTTGTGTCATTTTTCCTTCCCTCCTGAAGGCTTAACTCCTTACTGGGATACAGATACTCTGACATTGAGCACCATCTGATATTGTTGCTGCATAGTCATCAGGGGCGAGAATCTGGGCAATTTCCCCCTCCCTAACCTAAGGGTACTGAGGCCAGCTAAGCTTAACTAACTTAGCACAGCTCAGGAATCAAAAGCTGGGTTCTGGTCGAGATAACTCAGCTATTTTCAGATTAAATTCACTGAATCATTGAGGCAGCCTATGTTTTTAAAATTAACAATAATTCTGTGTACTACACAGGGCATTGTGACAAAAAAATTTTAAAACAAAAAAGAATTCCAATTTTTTTGAGCAAGATTTCTATACAGCAAGAAGAGTTCAATCAAAATAGTCATAGCAATGACTATATGGGAGCAGGACAGCCACAGTGAGCCATGTTTGCTGTGGTCATTTTTTTTTCGGTTAGGGAACCCATAAATGAGGTAGTTTCATAAACAAGATCAGCTAACTATTTGACCATGGAAGGAATCCCTAGTCCATTAAAGAGAGCTTATTTTTGTGCTTTAATTTTTAAAATGTATAGGTAGAATAATGGACACCAAGGAGCAAGGAGCAAATTACAGGCTGTAATCTAATCAAGAGGTCCAGGTTGTTTATTATAGAATAATGAAAGCCTGGGAGTGATTTCAAAATTAATCTAATTCAAATCAGATCACAAGCACCAAGACACATGCTAGTGGCAGCAGCTCCTAGCGCCTCGACTCACTAGCTGCAACCCAATAGTAAACTTGCTGGGGTTTGGTAAGACAGGCAACCAGGAAAGTTTTAATGCAAAAGTCCAGGAGGCAGTTTGACCAAAAATCACTGCCCCCTAGACTTTTGCTTTAACTTTTTTTAAATCTTGTTTTCTTCAGTTTGCCCCACAATAATGCTGGCACTTTTATCCACACTGCCTTGCAGCTATGAGGCTGCCCAATTCTTTACAAAGTCCCAGGTGCACTGGCCCAATCATCAGTTTGTAACTGAAGAACTAGAGTACAGCCATACCTAGGATTGCCATCCCTCCCGGATTGTCTGCGAGTCTCCCGGAATTGAAGATTACTCTCCCAGGCACTGCTTCAAGCAACCTGGGAGAAAATACAGCAGTAGGTTTGCACAGTCATGATGACGCTTTGAATGACCTCTAACATATTATTTTCCAGTTGTCCGGCAATTGGCAGAAAAAGTTTTTAAAACTACAAGATAGAAAAACCAAACTCTGCCCGTCCCTTTCTCGAAGACAATAACATTTTTGTTAGAACTAGGCATGCCAACCCTCCAGGATTGTCCTGGCATCTCCTCAAATTAAAGATGAATCTCCTGGACACTGCTGCAAGCAACCCGGGAGAAAAATCATAGGGGTATTAAAAAAAGTGTTTTTTTTATTTTCTTTGAACATTTTTGTTGATTAGTTCTGAAAATATTGGAGACGGGGAAGAAGGTTGTTTGACTGGGCAGGGTGGTCGGACCAGGGTGGTCATGTGATGAAATCTACAGGAATATGAGCAACCGGAGTTAGTAACCCTAGTTACAATGAATGGGCAAAGGCAGTAAGTTGATATTTTGATTGGCTATTTTTACCCTCCCTGTGAAAGATGGATGAGTGAACAGGTCCCAGACCGTCTGTTGGTATTTATTGACTGTATTCTATATCTAAGCATCAAGAAGTTGGATCTATGAGAACCTATAGCTTGGGGTTTGTTTTATTATTGTATTTAAGGATTGTTTAAAGAGGGGTATGGACATGCGTGAGGATATAACATAAGCTGCAGACTCAGCATTTGCTATAGAGTTTTAGGTGAAGGTGCTGGTGTTTTAAGGGCTGATTTGCACACGCACAGTACTTCCTGCTGCATCAGTTTGAAATTTTTCTCCTCCACAGCTCAAGCTAAGGTGCTTTCAGGGGGTCAGGTTGAAGCCTCCTGTGCACACCCTTTGCATTAGTCTGCATGTGTTCTGAAAGGTGTGTGAACCAGGGCAACGATCCCAGAACCCTTGGAGCAGGAACAATGTCCAATAGAGCTGTCCACAGCTGCTCAGTGAGTGGGATGGGCAAGGGTGCAACCTACAGGCTATTTATTAGTTCTGAAAATATTGGAGATGGGAAAAAAAGCTGTTTGACTGGGCAGGGTGGTGCTCAGTACAATAACATCTGTAAACTGTGGGCAAACATCATCAGCGAATGTCTCATGATGAAACCTCCAAAAATATGTTCAGAGTTGGCTGCCATAGCCACACCTGTTGGGTAATTTCTGCAGGAGTGAAATTCTGCAGTGGGAGACAAATTCAGTTACAATTTTTGGAGCGTGGAAATATAAATGACTAGGGGCCCTAGTGCCATCAAATGCCAAGAGTGTTGCACAACTGTCACCTCCGACATTAATATAAAAGCATCTATAGTCATGAGGTACCTAGGTTTAAAAAAAATAAGATTAACAGTACTTAATACTACAGAGCTCAAATCAGCACCAGGTCACCCTGACAAAAGTATAAATATTGCCAATTGCTGTGGAAAGTCTTTACTACAGTAAATAATTTACTACCCAATCACCCTCATTAAATAAGTGTTGGAAGGTGATTTATAAGTATTTTTACTGTTATTTCTGACAACCTGAATTAGTATCCTAGCAAACATTACAAAGCAAAATCCTGAGATGCAAGCTACCGAAAGGAAGAATTAATAACACACACAAAATACTGCCCACTAGTTGAGTTAGTAAAGACTTGGGGTGCGTGAGCCATGCAGACTAGAAGTCCTAGGTTCAATTCTCTGCCTGTTCAGAGTTCACCGATCTTCACTAATGTCCATACAGATGTGTCTCTCAGCAGGTGTCAGCAATCAGCAACAGGAAGTCTTGCTTATTTTCCACTCCCAAGCCCAGGGGAGCTAAAGCCAAATACATACTCAAGCTTAAATCAGCTAGGTCAGCACAGACCTGGGACTTTCTGGTTTCTACGGCTTAATTACAGATTTTTTTTAATCAATTGAGCAAAGAAGCAGAAAGAGCCCTTTTTGAGTGCAGGGCAAAAAATGTGACTCTGCACAAACAGGTATTGGACATGCTGAAAAACTGAAATGTGGATTTATTTTTCCACAAATATCGACTATGTTTCCATTATATCTTAATTTCACCCTCATTAAAAACAATGGCAGCTTACATTTATTTGATGATCCTCATGTGAAACCCCTTGGTATCTTCACTTTAATTTAATCTGATCTTACCATTTTGATTTCATTTTGTTGTTTTAGTTATTAGTTTTGTTTAAAAATCAGTTTGGGTGTACTACACCTCCTCGAACCTTTAGTGATATTACCCGCCTCCCCCTTTAAGGAAAGATATCTGATGTATCCTTTGCCCAACCCCACAATCCACAAGCCTTTTCTCAAAACCGGACCCATATGTGAAAGGGCCACTTTTAAACTTTTGGTTAGGTTTCTCCCCTACCCTATTTATTTTTGGTCACCCAGTCAATAGGACAAGCAGATTGGAGGACTTCTTGCAGGTCTGCTTCATATGTGATAACTTCTGCC
The DNA here is from genome assembly GCF_035084215.1 of Heptranchias perlo. Lineage (NCBI taxonomy): Eukaryota > Metazoa > Chordata > Chondrichthyes > Hexanchiformes > Hexanchidae > Heptranchias > Heptranchias perlo. The sequence goes on from NC_090349.1 coordinate 34,402,390, forward strand.
ATTCACGACCCCAAAATGCGTAGGATCACTGCAGAGGACCACTCCTACTCTGTGCCTGTATTTACAGCTTTAATTTACACGTGGATGACCCATGAGTACTGTCTACAGGTTCACTAGATGGCTCCTGTGACAGGTGGGTATTGCATAGATCCATTTTTGAGTTTTCTGTACTTCTTTTTCCTCTAGATATTTTTTGCTTCCATTTCTCAGGCTACTTTTGTGAGTGAGCCCCAGCTGTTCATGTCCCAGAGAGGTTTAAACTTGCCCAGATATTTAGGCAAATTTCGTAACATACTCGGGGAATGAACAGAGAACCCTTCTCAGTTTATTTTAGTTACGAGTTTTATCACATGCCCTCACATAAACCTCACTGTCTTCCGATGGTGGCAGAATAATACCACACTGGATTTTGATAGGCTTTAAGTGACAAACAATTGGTAGTAGAGCAAGCAAATAATAATGCTAACATGTTTTTATAGTAGTTATTAAGCTTTGCTTTTTTTTTTATTCGTTCATGGATGTGGGTGTCGCTGGCAAGGCCAGAATTTATTGCCCATCCCTAATTGCCCTTGAGAAGGTGGTGGTGAGCCGCCTTCTTGAACCGCTGCAGTCCGTGTGGTGAAGGTTCTCCCGCAGTGCTGTTAGGTAGGGAGTTCCAGGATTTTGACCCAGCGACGATGAAGGAACGACGATATATTTCCAAGTCGGGATGGTGTGAGACTTGGAGGGGAACGTGCAGGTGGTGTTGTTCCCATGTGCCTGCTGCCCTTGTCATTCTAGGTGGTAGAGGTCGCGGGTTTGGGAGGTGCTGTCGAAGAAGCCTTGGCGAGTTACTGCAGTGCATCCTGTAGATGGTACACACTACAGCGGTGGTGAAGGGAGTGAATGTTTAGGGTGGTGGATGGGGTGCCAATCAAGCGAGCTGCTTTGTCCTGGATGGTGTTGAGCTTCTTGAGTGTTGTTGGAGCTGCACTCATCCAGGCAAGTGGAGAGTATTCCATCACACTCCTGACTTGTGCTTTGTAGATGGTGGAAAGGCTTTGGGGGGTCAGGTGAGTCACTCGCCGCAGAATACCCAGCCTCTGACCTGCTCTTGTAGCCACAGTATTTATGTGGCTGATCCAGTTAAGTTTCTGGTCAATGGTGACCCCCCCCACCCCAAGATGTTGATGGTGGAGGATTCGGCGATGGTAATGCCGTTGAATGTCAAGGGGAGGTGGTGAGACACTCTCTTGTTGGAGATGGTCATTGCCTGGCACTTGTCTGGCATGAATGTTACTTGCCACTTATCAGCCCAAACCTGGATGTTGTCCGGGTCTTGCTGCATGCGGGCACAGTCTGCTTCATTATCTGAGAGGTTGCGAATGGAATTGAACTCTGCACAATCATCAGCGAACATCCCCATTTCTGACCTTATGATGGAGGGAAGGCCATTGATGAAGCAGCTGAAGATGGTTGGGCCAAGGACACTGGAGTAGTGGAAAATAATAGTTTGTTACTGCTACACTAAACCATGATGATAAGTAATACTCCTTTCTTTTTTTCTGGAAACTACTTGGCCAGACTTTGTAGGCTTCAGATAAACTCTCAGGTTTGAAAAAAAAACTAGGCTGATAAATAACTTTTTTAAAAAAAGGGACAGGGACCAAGCAAATTTAAATAACTGTGCAATTCAAAAAGCTACCATTCAAACACATTTATATATTACTAAATTTATTATGTCCTCCAACATCCCAATGAAAAGTCCTATGACGCTGGCTTAATATGACTTTTGAATGGAATGTGACTATGATAATCAGTGACACTGCAATTCCATGTTGTGGCCACTGGGTAGCTCTGCAGAGCAATTTCTAGTCTCTCAAACTCCTCTGTCAACCATCTTGGTAAAAGTAAGTAAACCACATAGTAATTTGTTTATAGATAGATAGATAGATAGATAATATACATGTATAAAAAAAAACACACACACTTTCGAAGTTTCTTATATTATTTGTCTCCCTCTGCTCTTTTATGCCAGTTATGACTAGATCCCAACTCTACTCCTGCTCACATTCTAATTCATGCAAATATCTGGGCTCCCACTTCCAAGGGCAGTCTATCGCTTGCCCGAGCTCTTTCAGATAGCTGATTCCCACTGGTGTGCCACTGGCCATCTAAGCCAATGGTGCGGCCCATTTCCAGTCCATTCTCAGTAGCTGCGGTTCTCCCCACCAACCCCCCCCCTCCCACCAAAGTTGGTTGGCCGTTCATTGCCCCATTCCCCAGTACTCCTGATTTCTGCCCAAACCTTTCAACTTGCAACTGTTCCCAATTGTCACTACTTTCCAACATATTCTCCAGCATTCTGCCATTACCAGTCCAGCTCCAATCACTGCTGGTTATGTTGTTTGCCTAGTCATGATCCTCTCATCAGTGCTAGCTCTGCGACTTGCCCCCCTCACTTGCCTCTAAAAGCTGCTACCTACAACATTATCAAATACTCACCTTCATTGTTTCATTCTTTTTCACAAACAAGGACATTTTCATTTTTAAAATCAAAAACAGATGCCCCATCACCTATTTTTTAAAATTAAACATACGCTTCCTTTTAAAAAAATTTTTTTAAATAGTCTCCTTTCTACTTTTTGTTAAAAAATCATATACTAAGTGGATGTTTCTATTTTAAAAACTCAAAAGCAGCCACCTTTATTTTGTTATTTAATATACTATTTGAAAGCTCTGGCGTAGAGGTTGAGAAAGGTGATTAGTTCTGGGATTCCCAGATTGATCATGGGATCTTCACCACAGCGCAAACTTGAATGTTGGTTAACAGTTTGGGGAAAAGCAGCCTACAACTGAGATAAATTGAAGTAAACCTTCAACTCTGGTTTGGGGGCAGGGGGAGCTCTCAACGGATTAATCATGTGCCTCCACTGGGCCAAGGCAAAAAGCCAGATGTCAGATTCCAGAAGTTCACAACGTTGATTTTTTTTTAAAAAATAAACATTACGATTGATTCCAGTGTGAGCAGGAGCTGATCACAAGTAGCACATGACAGGAGATAGCAGCCACTGAGGGCCAAATCTGCAACCTCCAAGAAAAAATTAAGCCTAAAGTTGTTGATTGCTCCTTTCCCATCACACTATTCCATACCACCCACCACCTCCTGGCTGACAAGCATGGAGAAAAATACAGAGAGAAACAGAAAAGGATAAAGAAGCAAAGAGTTGGGGAGCAAGATACAAACAAGAAAAGAGATAGAAGCAGAAAGCAGACACAGCAAGAGAATCAACAAAAACAAATAGACTTGTAAAAACCAGTCCATATTGATTTACTGTATGCAATGCCATGGGAGATCAATTAGATCAATTTCAACTAGAAAAAAATCCCAAAAGATGTTTATATTTAAAACTTGGCTCCTTCCTCAGAGCCCATCTCAGAAAACCGGTTCATTTTTTTTTACAACTTGCTTTGTCAATTCTGTTAGGCCAAGATGTGATTTCTTAGTGAAACTGATTTTAACTCCTTATGTAACTTGACAGAAATTACCAAGCCAATACCATGCTAAATCTTTTTTCACTTTATCACAGATGGTTTGTTTTGTTTTATTTCCTCTGATCTTATTGTTTTAATTTGATTGCAGTTATCTTTATTTTGTGTTAATGTTTGTTTTGGTGGGCCAACAGCTCCCTGAATTTTTAATGGCTTCTCCTTGTAAAGGGAAGTATCTGACATCCTATTCTCATGGGTTTGGGTTTCATCTGCTCCCACAATTCACACGCCTACATCAAAATTGGACACACCGATCTTTATTTGAAATTAACATTGCTGGCACTCAGCAAAGACAGAAAATAAATCCAACCATCATGTTACAAACTGGATAGCCAGGTGGTGAAGGATAGAATACTAGAACCTGGTCTTCAGTTGCTTCCAAGCCTTTAATTACAGAGCTCCACATTACACCCACACCACACCCTAGATCAGCTGTCTTATGAATGGATAGACGAGAGTTCCCAATTGATACTCACCACCTGAATACAATTAACACTTTGATATAAATCACATGGATACAATTAACAGATTCATTTTTCTCTCTAAATAAAAGAATTAAACTTTATATATACACAATACAAACAAAAATTTCAAAAATCAAAAATTTCCTTACTCTGTACAACTTATACTATTTAAAGCATTAAATTGTGAGGCAACCCTTTTCCAGGACCCCTGACAATTTCTTCGTACATGTACTTTTTTTAGTAAAACAATCTGACAGTTGATGGCTTGAATCCACCTAGCATTTGTTTCAAGCCAGCGAGGTCAATCCATAATCTTTTCTCACTTACATTTTTTGTAGAGTGTACATTATCCCATAATGAACGATTGCCTACATAACATTCAAAGGGTATACTATCTTCAGTACTCACATTGTACAGGATGTCACTCAGAATATTTGCCAAATAGAAACCCATATCCATTGAGTCGATGAGAACCAGTATTTCAGCAGCCAGAGTACTTTTAACAACCCTTTTTATTTTCTTAGCTTCCCAAGCTAAATGACAACATTTCCCATTCTCACCCATAAGAAACACTATGAAACCAGCTGTACCATAATACCCACTGCTTAAGATAACTAGCTTCATTTTCTTTGGGTCACCTAAGGATGAGAACTTAAGTACGCATTTATCTGTATTTAATTTTTTTTAAAAGTTTTATTTGCCCTTAAAACATTCTCCACTATGGGGCGTTTCATTGAAGTACTTAAACCCAACACATCAAAGCTAGCATCTGGTCTAGTCTGAGTGCACAACCAGTTCAACTGACCAATCAAGCTTCGTAATTGCTCTGTCTCTTCTTTAGACATAACATCACCTTTCTGTGATGATCTAGTACATAAGAACATAAGAACATAAGAAATAGGAGCAGGAGTAGGCCAATCGGCCCCTCGAGCCTGCTCCGCCATTCAATAAGATCATGGCTGATCTGGTCCTAACCTCAAATCTAAAATCATGTCCAATTTCCTGCCCGCTCCCCGTAACCCCTAATTCCCTTTACTTCTAGGAAACTGTCTATTTCTGTTTTAAATTTATTTAATGATGTAGCTTCCACAGCTTCCTGGGGCAGCAAATTCCACAGACCTACTACCCTCTGACTGAAGAAGTTTCTCCTCATCTCAGTTTTGAAAGAGCAGCCCCTTATTCTAAGATTATGCCCCCTCGTTCTAGTTTCACCCATCCTTGGGAACATCCTTACCGCATCCACCCGATCAAGCCCCTTCACAATCTTATATGTTTCAATAAGATCGCCTCTCATTCTTCTGAACTCCAATGAGTAGAGTCCCAATCTACTCAACCTCTCCTCATATGTCCGCCCCCTCATCCCCAGGATTAACCGAGTGAACCTTCTTTGTACTGCCTCGAGAGCAAGTATGTCTTTTCTTAAGTATGGACATCAAAACTGTATGCAGTATTCCAGGTGCGGTCTCACTAATACCTTATATAACTGCAGCAATACCTCCCTGTTTTTATATTCTATCCCCCGAGCAATAAAAGCCAACATTCCGTTGGCCTTCTTGATCACCTGCTGCACCTGCATACTAACCTTTTGATTTTCTTGCACTAGGACCCCCAGATCCCTTTGTACTGCAGTACTTTCCAGTTTCTCGCCATTGAGATAATAACTTGCTCTCCGATTTTTCCTGCCAAAGTGCATAACCTCACATTTTCCAATATGGTATTGCATCTGCCAAATCTCCGCCCACTCACCCAGCCTGTCTATATCCCCTTGTAGGTTTTTTATGTCCTCCTCACTCTCTACTTTCCCTCCCATCTTTGTATCATCTGCAAACTTTGATATGTTACACTCGGTCCCCTCCTCCAAATCGTTAATATAGATTGTAAAGAGTTGGGGACCAGGACCAAAAGAGCCAAAAAGATTTTTAAGATTATCTTTCCATTAGTGGGAGAATCCACTCAAACTTCTGTATCACCCAGTTTCTCTTCAAAACCCTTGGCTACCAACCTCGCTTTAGCCTTGTAAGTCCCATCTGCAAGGACTTTTTCAGTACAAACCCATCTATACGACAAAGCTGGTTGACCCTTATCTGTTACCTCAGAATAAATTCCAAATTCTTTCCAATTAACTAATTCCCTTTGTTTTGCCTCTCTTACTTGTTTATCTTCAAGTTTATTGGCAGCCACCAAAACTTCACAATCAAGAGGACTTCTGCTCCTAATTCTGTTACGTGACTGCTCTGGGGTCTTTGTTTCATTGTCTGACCTAGTCAAGCTATGTCTTCTACTTGCACTTCTATGTCTGAACGGACTACTACTGCGAGATCTCCCTCTTTCATCTCTAGATCGCGATCATTTTCTGACGTGAAATTCACTTCCAGACTCCCTATCACTACTTGTTCTCCGCTTTTGTACTCCCCACTCTTTTACCCCATTCTGCCAGTCCATGGACCTCGCTTCATGGCCATCATCCTGAACATTCAACCAAAATTTAAACCTACTAGAAGCTTTACCTGCACGTCCCAAAATTGTTGCATCCCTTCATTCATTAGTCCCTTCTAGAACATATGTCACCCATGTATCCACTTTGGGTAATTGTTGTGTGGTTGTGATAGCTCTGTCATGTGTTTCTTGTTCACTGACATTACCATTGTCCAGCCCTTGATCGATCTCAGCCTATACCTCAGGAACCTCATTAAAAAATCATAAACATCTGAGGCAAAAGGTGCCTTGATTACTTCTATCTTATATTTTCTAATTAATTCCAATTAATTGTGAGGAATGAACCTTAACAGTTTGATTGCCATGTTGAACAAGTACTGTCTTACCATCCCGATCTATTGCCTTACCAGGGCCTTTCCATTCCCTATGACCGTCTCGTTTATAGTATACCAAATCTCCTGAATTGAACTCTGTCTCAGGTGGCCTAATACGATGCCTCAGTGGTCTACGAATTTTCCCTGATACCTTAGCCTTGATAAAAGCCTGTCTCCTTGCATGCTTGGCATTTAAATGCTAAGGAAAAATGGCACTAATTGTAGCACCTTCGAGAGCCGGAGGATTATCACAAAGAACAGAAGGTAATTTGGAATTGAGCCCATAGACTAGTTGGTATGGATTATATCCTCCAACCATCTGAAGAGAATTCTTTACATGAACTGCCCATGCTAGGGCAATTGCCAATTTACACTCTGGTCGATCAGCCAAAATTTTATGCATCATGCAATCAATTACAGCATGATTCCTTTCACAAAGACCACTGCTAAAAGGGCTCATAGCTGCTGTATTCATGACAATTATATTCATATTCTCACACGTATCTCTGAACTCCGTATTAGCGAATTCACCTCCATTATCAATCAAAAACTTCGCTGGTGTCCCAAGTCCAGTCCCTATCCATTTTTCCATAATTTTATCTGGAATAACCTTCTTCTCCTTACTATATATTACTGTAGAAATACTAAATCTCATAGCCAGGTCAATAAAATAGAAGATGAAAACATTTCTGTCTTTGTCCCATACCTTTAGATCTGTGGCAACTACCTCGTTAAAGTCACGTGCTAATGGAACACTTACAATGGGACGTGGGGGCGTCCGTCTATACTTCGTACAGATTTCACAGTTCTCACTAATCTCTTTTATGAGCCTCGTATATTCCTCATCAACTACACCTGTATCTTTTAGCAGGATCTTTAAACGTTGACAAGTAGGATGGGCAAACTGTATGTTACCTAAAGACAACTTGTTGTTTTTCTCTCTTATCCTTATGGCCTGATGCCATCAATACTTGCCTAACAGCTGATGAGAAACATCAGATTTTATTAAGGGGATACAATAAACTGCAAATCAACCAATTTCCCAAAATTGATTGCCTCATGGTATTCCATGTCAACTTTCATTTTTGCCTTTTTCATGGAAGGTTTACCCAAAAACATAGGTATCTCACTAGAGACTACATCCGTACTTATAAAATGGCTCACTCCAGCTATCTTGCATGGAATTACCACTCTCGTGAGTGACTTCAAGGTGTTGTCATCTCCAAACCTAAAATATGTAGAACTTTTATATTCCTTAACCTTGCTACTTAGTGAATCAAGATAACAGTTTGACCAATCTACCCTGCCTACAGTTGAAGAACATGCACTAACACCGCACAATTAAAGGAATCCGGGACTAATACATTCATCACAGAATTAAAATTCCTTGTGATCAGTGTAATCTGTTCACATTCATCATTATCTTCATCCTCTTCCTCAGAACTACTTTCTTCATGCATCATTTCAAAGACCCTGCATCTTCGCTCTGGGCAATTCGCCTCATGATACTTAGAGTTACATCTAAGGCATCTACTGATTTTACTTTGGGCATTCCTGGGATTCATTCATCCGTTATTACTGTCCCAATTTTGTCTCCTGTTGATATAACTGGATTTGCTATACCTGCTTTCACCACCAATCTGGCTGTCCTTCCATCATCCGGTCTCTTGAAATTTTGGAACCTGGACTGGTGCCTGTGTTTAGTATCGAACATTTCGAAACCTGGTAACTATCGAATTTTCCATTCTTTGTATCATAGCGGAAGAACCCATTTGTTCCACGAAGGCTGAAGGGAATGACTGTTGGATCAAATGTCTGCTGCCTTAAAAGACAATTACTGGAGAAAGAGAGTCTCTTCCGAGAAATGGACACCAATTAGGACCGGTTACCTGTCCATATGAGACACCTTAGCACAATCTCGTAATTTAAACACTAATACTGATCCAGAGATTCCCAATTGGAACTTTAACAAATTGTACAAAAGGTTGACAAAGTCTATGATATACTCTTCCATTGAATGACCGTCTGTTTTCCGAAATCTATCAAATACTGACCAGGCCTCATAAGCACTTAACAGGTCATCTTTCTTAGAATTTCTGGATCAAATCTACATTAGAAAGGTAAAACCTTCATCATTATCCAAAAGATCTGCATCCATCTCAGAAAATATCTTACTTCTGATTTTACTTCATTCAGGAAGCGACAATGCCAAGGCTATGCCTCGTTTTCTCTTTGGTAGAGTAGTAGTAACCCGTGTCCACATATCAACCTCATTCTTTCACTGGTCATACAGTTCAAACTCAGAACATTGGAGAGAAATCGTACCTCTACGATTTAAACTTGCTTTCTGCCATTTTCCACAATGGCCACTAGGCTTCCACGTTTTTTTTTTATGTTACAAAAAAATTGTAGTTTCCAACCTCCACCTTTAGGCAACCATCCTCTACTACCATGTTACAAACTGGATAGCCAGATGGTGAAGGATAGAACACTAGAACCTGATCTTCAGTTGCTTCCAAGCCTTTATTCACAGAGCTCCACAGTGCACCCACACCACACCCTAGATCAGCTCTCTTATAAATGGGTACAAGAGAGTCCCCAATTGATACACACCACCTGAATACAATTAACACTAATTGATATAAATCACATGGATACAATTAACACATCATGCTGTCTCTTTAAAAAGATTGCAAACACTGAGTCCAACACTTATGAATGGGCACACCACAACGAGGATCCATTCCCCTCCTCCTTCCCTCACCCCACATCACTCCAGCACATGTACTCCATGGAGGTGTGCTGTAAATAGGAATTTTAAAACTTACAAGAAATTAAAGAAAAATAAGAAGATGCACCAATTTCAAGTACTTATCAGCAACAGTATTTAGAAAATTCTGTCTCCTTTAATATTAGTTCTTAGTCATACGGTTACTATCTCCTTTAAATCTAAATACTAACTCAGAGTTACCTTCTACTTTAAATACATCGCTTAGTCGCTATTGCCCGTTCCTCTAATAAGAATATTTACCTTTTGTAACATTACTCCTTTGTGTCCTATGGCAGCCTGCGAGTCACTGATATCACTGCAAGTCAATCTCATTCTACATGTTGCAGGAGTTTCCGCTCCTCCCCCACTCCACTGCTCCTCCCCCACACCAGCCTTTTCATCTGTTTTTAAGTCTTTATCTGGAATGTTTGTCAGCCAAAACCTATTCTTGACAAAAATAGTGATAGCTGGAACAAATTAATTTGTTATACTGATTGAAATAAATTGCTAACCAGAACATTATTTTATTGACCTATCTGATGAGTACAATAGAGATGCCAAACTATTGAGAACGATCAGTGCTTTTTATCTCGTTTCTGGATTGACTGATATGAACATTACACAGAACTTTGAGAGTTCCTGATGAAATATATAACCATGCACTGTTCAGAGAGCGAGCCATTACATACAAGGTTGCACTTTGAATACATTTTGTAATGCCTGAATAAAGAAAGTTTGATCAGAATCAAAACTGCTCCTGGGAGACAGTAAAAACTAAACATTATTGGAAATTAATACACTCCAGGACCAAACAGTAATGAGATACTACAATCTGATTCATATGATTAAGCAGAACCCTGTTGCTGTGCTAAACTGTCAATGCAATTCAAGTACATGACATCATACTGGCATCCATGTATGCCCCCAGTATGGTCAGGCTGTAGGCAACATCACTTAAAGTCATAATTGTTCTACTGGAAACAGGCTATTCCAGACTCACATACCCTAGTTAAAAAAACATGGAGATGGGAGTCAGGGTGGGAAAAGTAATCAGCAAAATTCCAGGTAAGCGCCCTAGAACGTTTTATGTTAAAGTATGAAAGAGTGGTGGAAACAGATTCAAAAGTAACTTTCAAAAGGGAATTGGATAAATACCTGCTATGGGGAAAGAGCAGGTGGGGGGGGGGGGGGGCACTAATTGAATAAGTCTTTCAAAGAGTCAGCACAGGCATGATGGGCTGAATGGCCTCCTTCTATGCTATAAGATTCTATAGGTGTTATTAAATGCAAGTTGTTTGTTGTTCTTGTTGTACTGATCACTGTTCAATTAGCCAAGTTATTAAACTGATGTTGGGTCAGACAAGGTTGGTGTCAGCTGTGATGACCTCCATGATGGAATAGCCTGCCAGTCACAGCCACAGTCTCAGTCTGCACTTACATGTTAGAGGGTGCTTGTGAAACCATACCCCAGGAAAAGTAGAGAGAAAATTTAAAACTACATTTTTTTAAAAAAAGACTTTAGCTGGCTGGGCTTTAAGAGAAGAGAATGTGCCTGTAAGTGGGAAAAGTTGCGTCACTGATTGACTTCCACAATAGAGCGATAAAACAGTAAGCGTACTCCACTTTCACTATACACCTGCAGCAGCAAAAAGGCACACACACAAGAACACCTGGAAACGTAACCAGCAATTTAAACTTTATCTGAACTTGTCCCAACACACAATCACAGATGTAAACTTGAAAATAATAATTGAACTTGACAAGATAATATTCCTTTCATTCCTGTGAACTGAATCCATCAAGCTGCTGCACAAAAGTCTTTCCTACCTTTAGTTTAGAAGCCCAGCCATTGGAAATGCAGTGCTGTCCCTTGTGTAGTGTGTTTCTCAGCCTGCAGTTAATCCCATATGTGTGAGCTGTACAAGGGAAGTAGACACAGACAGGCAGGTACACCAAGGCTGCTGCCAATTCCGCTTACAAAGTGTGGATGAGTCACAAGACCGTCAGCAGGAAAGCACAATGAGAAGTTCTGAAACGTAATACACTACAAAGGGCAGGGGAGGAGGGAAATCATCCATGGGTCTGAGGGACAGCTACACCCACAGTAAAGAACACTCAGAATGGAAAGAGCACTTTAAAATAGTGCAAGTTGTACCCACCTCATTACTCCACTTCACTTGGAGTTCTGTGACAACTATGAAGTATTGTGGATATTAACCCTCTGACCACGTTTGATAATAGCATGTCATAGAGCAGGTAAAGACACTGTCCTATATAGTAGAACCTTCCAGGTTTGGTTCCCGGTTTGTGCTAAGTTAGCTGATATCAGCTGGGGTGGGGGAGGGGGCTACAATTGAACTCAACGACCTTGGGCTAAGGAGAAAGAAAATAGTTAGGCAGGGTTCCCGCTACTGATTGCAATCCAATGACTTCTGCTGAAAAGTGAACATTTTATGGATGCCTGAAAGGCAAGATCAGACTTAGTTGTGATTTCCCCCAATCAAATGGCTTGCCAACTCAGTGTAGGCTCAGATGAAAAGTGCCCACTTGAGCGTGATACTGGAGTCTGCTGATGCCTATGGAACTGGACCCCAGTCCGAGTCAGCACCACCAGGACACAAGGGAAGAAAGTGAAAGAAAAACAAACCTTGAAATAGCACAATGGAAGCAAATCAGCAGAGTGAAACCCTGAGTGTATTACCATCACCGAAAAACAGATACAACGAGGTAATGTGCTAGTGACAACAGGTTGGTGATTGTGGTTTACAATATCTATCTTTCATACAACCACAGCTACATTTCATGTGGGTTATGAATCAAAAGCTCAGGAAGCAGCACATGCAGGAAAAATAGTGTGACGTGAGTTTTTTTTAAAACTACATGATTGAACAGGTTACAAACTCCGCATGACTTCACAAGCTTCACATACTTGTCAACTTCCACAAGTAATGAGCAGACCAAATTTTCAGACTTGAGTCCCAATTTTCCATAAAAAATCAGCTTTGCATATTTCTGGCAAAATTTTCCTCAATGTTAGAATTCCGGTCAGAAGTGAGTTGAGGCAGAACTTCTGCCCACTGGCCTGACACCATGACCCTGGCCCATTTTTCTGCAATGAGGCCAATTGGGTATTCAGGGCGGGCTCCTAACACTGATCATTTCAGTGCTCCTCAATGAGAAACAACACCACGGGGCAGGAAAACAGCAGGCGAGCAATCCAGTCTTAGCAAGGGCAGTGAAAGGAAGAAAATCAGTGCAGCCATTTTTTGCTTCACTGCTGAACCAAATATTCTCCCTTCTCTCACCCTTATGTCAGCCATGCCTAATCTTTCAATTATAATCACCTTAAATCTGCCTTGTCCCTATACAGTTCAGATTTGTGCTCTCAAATAATGGGCAGTATGTAGTCAATTGTTTTTTTTTAAATTCCGCTTATCTCAGAAAGGCATAACTTTTGATGCAATTTGACTTTTCATGCTACATCTACAAACTTAAAGAGTGATTGCAGGCAGGTTATTTGACTATGGCATGCTTTGCACCAAAAAGCTTGTTGCCATCCTCGTGCACACACTTCCTAGGAGTGACTGAATAGTGACTGCATAGGGAAACATAGGTTTCTATGCATGGGAGAGCCTTAGGATTTAATGGACAGATGAGATAGCCGCATTCATCTGTAGTTATCCTTGTGATCATGAGAATGAACCTCACTGACTTTTCCCATTCACAGGCCTGAGCTGCCACCCCAGCATCATTTGTTTCATTGCAAAATATTGCTTCCTCTGTGTGTCAGCTGTGGCTCAGTGGTCGCACTCTCGCTTCGGAGTCAGAAGGTCGTGGGTTCAAGTCTTGCTCTAGAGACTTGAGCACATAATATAGGCTGACACTTTTTTCTTATTCTAAATGGGATGTGGACGTTGCTGGCAAGGCCAGCATTTATTGCCCATCCCTAATTGCCCTCGAGAAGATGGTGGTGAGCCGCCTTCTTGAACTGCTGCAGACTGTGGTGAAGGTTCTCCCACAGTGCTGTTAGGTAGGGAGTTCCAGGATTTTGACCCAGCGACGATGAAGGAATGGGAATATACTTCCAAGTCGGGATGGTGTGTGACTTGGAGGGGAACGTGCAGGTGGTGGTGTTCCCATGTGCTTGCTGCTCTTGTCCTTCTAGGTGATAGAGGTCGCTGGTTTGGGAGGTGCTGTCGAAGAAGCCTTGGCGAGTTGCTGCAGTGTATCCTATGGATGGTACACACTGCAGCCACAGTGCGCCGGTGGTGAAGGAAGTGAATGTTTAGGGTGGTGGATGGGGTGCCAATCAAGAGGGCTGCTTTGTCCTGGATGGTGTCAAGCTTCTTGAGTGTTGTTGGAGCTGCACTCATCCAGGCAAGTGGAGAGTATTCCATCACACTCCTGACTTGTGCCTTGTAGATGGTGGAATGGCTTCGGGGAGTCAGGAGGTGAGTCACTTGCCGCAGAATACCCAGCCTCTGACCTGCTCTTGTTGCCACAGTATTTACGTGGCTGGTCTTGTTAAGTTTCTGGTCAATGGTGACCCCCAGGATGTTGATGGTGGGGGATTCGGCGATTGTAATGCCGTTGAATGTCAATGGGAGGTGGTTAGATTCTCTCTTGTTGGAGATGGTCATTGCCTGGCACTTGTCTGGCACGAATGTTACTTGCCACTTATCAGCCCAAGCCTGGATGTTGTCCAGGTCTTGCTGCATGTGGGCACGGACTGCTTCATTATGTGAGGGCTTGCGAATGGAAATGAACACTGTGCAATCATCAGCAAACATCCCCATTTCTGACCTTATGATGGAGGGAAGGTCATTGATGAAGCAGCTGAAGATGGTTGAGCCTCGGACACTGCCCTGAGGAACTCCTGCAGCAATGTCCTGGGGCTGAGATGATTGGCCTCCAACACCCACTACCATCTTCCTTTGTGCTAGATATGACTCCAGCCACTGGAGAGTTTTCCCCCTGATTCCCATTGACTTCAATTTTACTAGGGCTCCTTGGTGCCACACTCGGTCAAATGCTGCCTTGATGTCAAGGGCAGTTACTCTTGCCTCACCTCTGGAATTCAGCTCTTTTGTCCATGCTTGGACCAAGGCTGTAATGAGGTCTGGAGCTGAGTGGTCCTGGCAGAACCCAAACTGAGCATTGGTGAGCAGGTTATTGGTGAGTAAGTGCCGCTTGATAGCAATGTCGACAACACCTTCCATCACTTTGCTGATGATTGAGAATAGACTGGTGGGGCGGCAATTGGCCGGATTGGATTTGTCCTGCTTTTTGTGGATAGGACATACCTGGGCAATTTTCCACATTGTCGGGTAGATGCCAGTGTTGTAGCTGTACTGGAACAGTTTGGCTAGAGGCGCGGCTAGTTCTGGAGCACAAGTCGTCAGCACTACAAGCAGGATGTTGTCGGGGCCCATAGCCTTTGTTGTATCCAGTGCACTCAGCCATTTCTTGATATCATGTGGAGTGAATCAAATTGGCTGAAGACTGGCTTCTGTGATGGTGGGGATATCAGGAGGAGGCCGAGATGGATCATCTACTCAGCACTTCTGGCTGAAAATGGTTGCAAACGCTTCAGCCTTGTCTTTTGCACTCACATGCTGGATTCTGCCATCATTGAGGATGGGGATGTTTACAAAGCCTCCTCCTCCTGTTAGTTGTTTAATTGTCCACCACCATTCACGACTGGATGTGGCAGGACTGCAGAGCTTTGATCTGATCCGTTGATTGTGGAATCGTTTAGCTCTGTCTATAGCATGTTGCTTCCGTTGTTTAGCATGCATGTAGTCCTGTGTTGTAGCTTCACCAGGTTGGCACCTCATTTTTAGGTACGCCTGGTGCTGCTCCTGGCATGCTCTTCTACACTCCTCATTGAACCAGGGTTGATCCCCTGGTTTGTTGGTAATGGTAGAGTGAGAAATATGCCAGGCCATGAGGTTACAAATTTTCTGGAATACAATTCTGCTGCTGCTGATGGCCCACAGCGCCTCATCGACGCCCAGTTTTGAGCTGCTGGATCTGTTCTAAATCTATCCCATTTAGCACGGTGGTAGTGCCACACAACATGTTGGATAGTGTCCTCAGTGCGAAGATGGGACTTCATCTCCACGAGGACTGTGCGGTGGTCATTCCTACCAATACCGTCATGGACAGATGCATCTGCGACAGGTAGAGGTCACCAATGCAATGCAGAGGGAATGCTGCACTATCAGAGGTATCATCTTTCGGATGAGACATTAAACCAAGGCCCCATCTGCTTTCAACTGGATGTGACATATATCGGGGATACATAAGTACCAAGTACTGGAAAGTGGGATTAGGCTGGGTGGCTCATTTTCGGCCGGCACGGACACGATGGGCCGAATGGCCTCCTTCTGTGCCATAAATTTTCTATGATCCATGACACTATTTCGAAGAAGAGCAGGGGAGTTCTCCCTGGTGTCCTGGCCAATAGTTATCCCTCAACCATCATCACGAAAACAGATTATCCTGTCATTTTCTCATTGCTGTTTGTGGGAGCTTGCTCTGCACAAATTGGCTGCTGCATTTCCTAAACGGATACCAATGCAAGTATCTGTCTTCTCAAAATTGGAATCATATCCCCACTGATTGAAAACCAGTGCCTAGACACAATGTGGTAAGCACAGTCATAAATGACTGCCTGATGACTATTCCTTTACAAACAGTAACTACTTCACCAGCAGACTGTGAAGGTCAGAGTATCCAGTTTGTCCAACTACAGAAACTATTGTGAGTATAGCACTAAAATAAACATGATGGGAAAAGCATCTGGGAAACTCTGAGGTGAATTCCATCTGACTCATTTGCTCAAACAGAACTGACAAATCAAGGTGCATTTATTTGCTCAGCACACAATTTAAAGTGTGCGCAGGTTAATTCATATTGCTAGGAAGTGTGAGGTTCCAACTTTTTAAACCAACAGAAGTATCTTATAACACAAACAAAAACACAGGACAGTCAACGTCTGTGAAGAGAAAAGATGGACTTAAAAAATGTTTTTATTCATTCTTGGGATGTGGACGTCGCTGGCAAAGCCAGCATTGATTGACTATCCCTAATTGCCCTGAGAAGGTAGTGGTGGTCTGCCTTATTATAGCAGTTTGGTACAACTGAGTGGCTTGCTAATCTATTTCAGAGGACAATTAAGAGTCAACCATATTGGTAAGGGACTGGAGTCACATGTAGCCCAGATCGGGTAAGGACGGCAGGTTTCCTTCCCTAAAGAACATTCGTGAACCAATTGGGTTTTTACAACAATATTTTTTTTAAACTGAATTTAAATTCTCAAACAGCAATGGTGGGATTTGAACTCACGTACTTTGGATCATTAGTTCAGGCTTCTGGATCACTAGTATCGTAATATAACCACTGCACTAACGTACCCACATTATGATTATGTGGGAAATAAAGGGGGGGGGGGGGGGAGGAAAGTGAGAACCAACAGAATCATCAATCACAGAAGGGAGTTATTGGATCGGATGTTGCTGTGAGCAGTGACCGAGCGGTGACTTGCACTTGCCCAAAGACTATCTATGAGCTTTTGCACGGAAAGTTGCTGTAAATTAGAGATCCAAATAGTGCTGCGCCTTCTACAGGGCATCCAGGACCTGTGTGAACAGGGCAAGCAGCTCTGTATCTCCTTAACCATTCAGATTGAAGCATTGTTAATATCAGCACAGTCAGAGCCAGGAAGTGTAAGTTAGAATAGTGAATTCAATGTCAAATCAGGTACAAAAAGTGAAATAAGGAGGGAAAGAAAGATTGAATTGAGGCACAAAGATAAAAGAGAAAGAAAAAGTTTTTTAAAAATTACATTTTTTTTTAATGTCCAACCATAATTAAAATCTGATTGAATGAGACTCCGCACTTGTAAAAGTTAATTTTCAGTGCCAGAGAAGTTGTTTGGCAGTAATCAAGACTTGCCACACTGTTAAAAGGGTACTTAGACTTGAAATGACTTGCCAACTTTTTTTGGTGAGTTTAGTCTGTATCCATCAGGTAAGTACAGGAACTTCAGCCGCTCAATACATTTGAACTTGGAGCCAGACAACGAGATGTCGTTTTCAGGCAGCTTTTGGGGGAGCATCGCATCTCGGCCAGCAACTTCCAGATTTCTGCATTTAACTGCGCATGTGCGGTCGCCAGAAGTTACTGTCCGATTTGCACATGAATAGCGGTGAGTACTGTTAGTCCTCACCGTTATTTTAATAGCAAAATCCAACCCAATATGTTAAATGGCCTGCAAACTGCTAACTTGAAAACAGTTAGTGATATAAAAGATCATCTGTAAGATAATGTAAACATATAGAAAGGGCATTTCTGTAGAATACTGAGGGATATTATAAACTGGATAGCCAGGCGGTGAAGGATAGAATACTAAAGCCTAGTCTTCAGTTGCTTCCAAGCCTTTATTCACAAAGTTCCATATTACACCCAAACCACAGCCTAGATCAGCTCTCTTATAAATGGATACAAGAGTTCCCAATTGATACGCACCACCTGAATACAATTAACACCAATTGATATAAATCACATGGATACAATTAACAAGGGAGTACTGCATTGTCAGAAGTGCTGTCTTTCAGATGAGATGTTAAACCAAGGGTCCATCAGGGGTATCAGTGGGCCACTGCAATTTGCTTCATCACCCTAAACTAAGAAACAGAAGAATCAGCTTGGGTTTCCAATCTGATCACAATCTAGGTGATTCCTGCTTCAAAGTATGTATATCAAAAGCAAAATACTGCAGATGCTGGAAATCTGAAATGAACAGAATATTCTGGAAATACTCAGCATGTCAGGCATCATCTGTGGAGAAAGAAATAGAGTTAATATTTCAGGTCCATGACCATTCGTCAGAACTGGAGTGGATGTTGGGTGAGAACAGGATCAGGCTCAGTTCTGAAGCCTCCACAGGTAATTAACTTGCTAGCACATGTTGTCTGGACTCGCACAGGAGGATAGGAGACTTAGGTCCTGGGCGAGGGCTGCTGGCCCAAATACCGTAACACGCCAAGCATTTAGGAAAATGGGGGGGGAAAGTGAAGGGGAGGAGATTCGTTTTTGAAATCCCTTTCTACTATTAGAGAAATCTAAGAAAAAGTCATTACATTGGTGTATGGCTTTGTACAGTTCTTAGATGAGACATTCTAAAGAAATAACCCTTCAATCCATTTAATCTTGTAAATCCACATTTTTGACTGTGGGAAAAAAAACTGGCAACCATACTGGTCAGATCAATCCAAAAAATAAACTACTCATTCTTCATTAGTTAAACTCAAATTGACGCTGGATAGAGACCAGCTCCATATTTAGATATCAGCCTGTGTTGTGCGAATAATGGGACTATAGGAAGCTCTGATCTGAGGAAATGAATCACAGCACAACAGACTCAACGCTTCCTGTGACTGCTTTCAAGCTGTAATGCTGCCAGTAGATGTCATCAGAACTCAGCATGCTAAAGATTACATCATCTCCAATCTCGCCAACCCCATCAGCAAAGAGAGCAAAATAAACCACACTAAACGCCAACAGACATTCGGTTTATCTGGCTGCCACCAACATCATCTTTTCTATTCAAACAATATCAACAACTGGTATTTATATAGTGCCTTTAACTTAGTAAAACATCCTAAGGCACTTCACAGGAGCAATTATCGAACAAAATGTAACACGAGCCACATAAGGAAACATTATGACAGGTGAGGTAGGTTTTAAGGAGCATTTTAAAAGAAAGGAGAGAGATAGAAAGGCAGAGAGGTACAGGGAGGGAATTCCAGGGCTTAGGGCCTAGGCAGCTGAAGGCACGGCCGCCAATGGTGGAACGATTACAATCAGGATGCACAAGAGGCCAGAATTGGAGGAGCGCAGAGATCTCAGAGGATTGTAGGCCTGATCGAGGTTACAGAGATAGAGAGGGGCGAGGCCATGGAGGGATTTGAAAACAAGGATGAGAATTTTAAAATCGAGGCATTGCCGGACCGGGAGCCAATGTAGGTCAGCGAGCACAGGAGCTATGGATGAGTTGGAGAGTTGGATGCTAGCAGCAGAGTTTTGGATGAGCTCAAGTTTACGGAGGGTGCAAGATGGGAGGCCGGCCAGGAGAGCTTTGGAATAGTCGCATCTAGAAGGAAATAAAGGCATGGATGAAGGTTTCAGCAGCAGATGAGCTGAGGCAGGGGCGGAGACTGGTGATGTTACAGAGATGGAAGTAGGCAGTCTTGGTGATGGAAAGGATATAGGGTCGGAAGCTCAACTCAGGTTCAAATGGGACGTCACAATTGCGAACAGTCTGGCTCTGGCTCAGCCTCAGCCAGTGGCCAGGGAGAGGGATGGAGTCGGTAGCTAAGGAAGGGAGTTTATGGCGGGGACCAAAGACAATGGCTTCGGTCTTCCCAATATTCAATTACAGGAAATTTCTGCTCATCCAATACTGGATGTTGGACAATTAACATGACAAATCAGCAGCAGTGAAGGGGTCGAGAGAAGTTGTGGTGAGGTAGAGCTCTAAAGGAGAATGACAAGTTCGGGGGAAAGTCATTAGACTTTTATCTGTTGTGTATCCTGTATACGCGAATAGAAGTGAGGGAGTTTCCTCATCAAGCTTCCAGTAGAAATCTGGCATTTTAAATTGAGTGCTATCAATACCAGACTTATTGTAATAAACCAAGTAATCAACAGCAATTATCTTCCTCTTCCCAGTTAAAGCAGACTAGACTGTGTCACACAATTTTTACACTTTTTAAAAAAGAAATTTGAAAAAGAACAGCTACAACAACTAAAAAGTACAATTTTCAAAATTCTCCATACTCCTAGGTTATACGGAGTCTGCTAAATAACAGAAGCGCACAACCCTTTCAGTACAAAATCATGTATTTTTTAAAAAATCATATGACCAGTGTTGGCCAGGGTACTAAGCCAATAACCGTAACCGGTGACCTCCGGTCAACACCAGGATTTCAATTAGAAAAGATGGTGGGGTGATAAAGTGATGTGGAGTAGTACCTGCAGCTGGGGCTATGATTTCTCAAAGTTATCTCAGTTGCTCTTGCATACCAATTAGTAACCAAGAACACAGCAGCATTGGCATAAACCTAGGAGTAGAACAGTGACCTCTCCTCTCTGGGGATGATGCATAGAACAACTTTCACTTATATGGCACCTTCAACATAGAAGAAATGTCACAAGACACTTCACAGAGGCATCATCAAAAAATGGATGCTGAGCCAAGGAATGCCAAGAAGTAGTAGGTTTTAAGAAGGACCTTAAAAGGAGAGGGAGGTGCAGAGGTGGAGCAGCTTAGAGAAGAAATTCCAGCATATGGGTTTAGGCTGCCACTGGCAGGACGATGGGGGAGGGATGCACAAGAGGTCAGAGTCAGACGAATGGATAGTTCGAGGGGTGTAGCACTGGAAGAGGGGACAGAATAAGGAGGGGCAACACCTTGAAGGAATTTAAACATGTGGATTAGAATCTTAAATTTAATGCATTAGGGAACCAAAACCAATCTAGTTCAGCGAGGACAGGTGTGATAGGTGAGCAGGACTTGGTGTGGGATGGGATACTGGTAGCAGAATTTTGGATGAGCTGGAGTCTCCAGAGGCCAGTAAGGAGAGCATTGAATCGACTTAGATGGTGATAAAGGCATGGATGAAGGTTTCAGCGGCAGGTATGCCAAGTTAGGGTAGAAGCAAATGATGTTATGGAGGTGGAGGTAAGCGGTCTTTGCGAAGAAGAGGATATGGAGTCAGAAGCTCAGCTCAGGGTCAAATAGGACGCTGAGGTTGGGGGCAATCTGTTTCAGCCTAAAACAGTGGCAGGGGAGGGAGATACAACTGTTGGGAGGTCAAAGACAGAGAGTGGGAATAACGGGTATGTACTCTGATTAGTGGAATGTGACAAGTGGTGTTCCCCAGGGATCTGTTCTGGGGCCTCAACTTTTCACCATATTTATTAATGGCAGATGAAGGAATAGAGAGTTGTGTATCCAAGTCTGCAGATGACACTAAGTTAGGAGGGACATTAAGTAGTACAGATGGCAGCAGGAAATTGCAAAGGGACATAGACAGATTAAGTGAGTGGGCAAATGGAGGTCATGAACTTTGGACCCAAGAAAGATAAAATCGGAGTATTTTCTAAACGTTGAGAAACTAGGAACTGTAGAAGAGCAAAGAGACTTGGGAGACCAAGTAACAAATCATTAAAAGCTGACAGGTACAAAAAGCAATCAAAAAGGCTAATGAAATGTTGGCCTTTATCTCAAGGGGGCTAGAATACAAAGGAGAGGAAGTTATGCTTCAGTTGTATACAGCCTTGGTCAAACCCCATCTGGAGTATTATGGGCACCACACCTCAGGAATTATATATTGGCCTTAGAGAGGGTGCACCACAGATTCACCAGAATGATACCTGGGCTTAGAGGGTTAAATTATGCAATTAGTTGCATATTCCCATGAGTATAGAAGATTGAGGGGTGATCTGATCGAGGTATTTAAAATGTTAAAAGGATTTAATAGGATACACACAGAGAAACTATTTTCTCTGATTGGGGAATCAAGAACAAGGTGGCATAATCTTAAAATTAGAGCTAGGCCAGTCAGAAACGAAATCAGGAAGCACTTTTTCATGTAAAGGGTAGTAGAAATCTGAAACTCTCTCCCCCCAAAGGTTGTGGATGCTAGGGCAATTGGAACTTTCAAGATTGAAATAGATTGATATGCTTACCTATCAAAAATCGAAGGATATTGTGCAAAATGGAGTTGAGGTACAGATCAGCCACAATCTAAATGAATGGCGGAGCAGGCTCGAGGATCTGAATGGCCTACTTCTGTTCCTATGTTCCTAGGTAATTGGTGGCAAGAATTTGGAGTTTATAGTGGGGGCCAATTTGGGCATCCTAAAGTTTAGCTGGAGGAAACTGAGACTCATTCAAGACTGGATGTCGGACAAACGGTCTCTCCCAAAACTTCCTAGAAACACGGGAACAGGAGTAGGCTCCATTAAGCTCCTTGGGCCTGTTCTGCCATTCAATTACATCCATACCCATTCCAAAACCCTAGTCCGGTTTCCACTCCTCTCAACACTAAACAACCTCAGCCAAAACAACGACCATGTCATCCTCCTCCACTGCCTCTGCTCAGTCATCCAGCTCCATTGGTATACACTCGCACAGTTCCATTTCTACCTATCCAAAAGGTAGCTGATGCATCTGTAGGAATGGCATCTCTTGCCTCCTCTGCACTATCACCTCCAGAGTCCCCCAAAGACCTATCCTTGGCTCTTTCATCTTCCTTATATACAGGCTGCCCCTCAATGACATTACCCACAGGTATGTCGTCTTTCAAATGTATACTGATGATATCCAGCTCTACCTCTCCACCACATCTCTAAAACCCACTATTCTCTCTTTGCTGTCAGATTACTTGTTCAATATAACTTCCTCCTGCACAACATCAGGAAGACCAAAGTCATCATCTTCAGTCCAAGCTTTTACAGTCCACTTTTATGTTCCTTGCAAGTTTACTCTCATTCTATTTTTCCCCTCTTAATCAATCTCTTGGTCCTTTTTTGCTGAATTCTAAACTGCTCCCAATCCTCAGGCTTGCTACTTTTTCTGGCAACTTTATATGACTCCTCTTTGGATCGAATACTATCCTTAATTTCTTTTGTTAGCCATGGTTGGGCCGCTTTTCCTTTTGTGTTCTTGCGCCAGAAAGGAATGTATAACTGTTGCAATTCATACATTCGTTCCTTAAATGTGAGACATTGCCTATCCACAGTCATGACTTTTAATGAAGCTCCCCAATCTATCATAGCCAACTCACTCCTCATATCTTCGTAGTTTCCTTTGTTTAGATTTAGGACCCTAGTTTCGGATTGGACTACTTCATTTTCCATCTTAATGAAGAATTCTATCATGTTATGGTCACTCTTCCCTAAAGGACCCAACACAAGATTATTAATTACCCCCTTCTCATTGCACAAAACCCAATCTAGGATAGCCTGTTCCCCAGTTGACTCAACATACTGGTCTAAAAAATCATCTCGTACACACTCCAGGAATTCATCCTCCATAGTATTATTGCTAATTTGGTTTGGCCAAATGTAGATTAAAGTCACCCATGATTACAATAGTACCCTTGTTACATGCATCTCTAATTTCCTGTTTGATGCCATCCCGTACATTACCACTACAGTTTGGAGGCCTATAGACAACTCCCACCTAGCGAGTTATGCATTTTCTTTCTGCATATCTGTAAAGCGCTTTGGGACTTTTTTTTTACATTAAAGGTACCATATAAACTCAAGTTATTGCTGTAGAAAAAATGTGATCAAACTCATTTTTTGATTCAGGCATGAATCTCAGGAAAGCAAGCTTAGTTTTTGTAAGAAGCTAAAGCATTGAGATAAATTCCAGAGACGGGAACATGATGGGAACTCATGACAAGTGGCAGTGAATGATTCTGAGAAATGAAAGCACAGCTACTGATAATCAAGGAAGACATCTCTTCAAAACAACTGTGCAGAGACACGATTCATTGCTTGTCCCAAATACAGTAACTGCTGGCATAGCTAGAGATACTCTGACTTATTGTGTTCTGTCATTTAAATGGAAAATGATTCTAAAGTTTCCAGTAAAAAGTACTGAACATCATTTGATCAGATATGAAATATTTTATGTAACTTAAAATACTTTAAGTAAAGGTTCCAACCAGCAGAGATGAGGACAGAAAGAAAGACTTGCATTTATTTAGTGCCTTTCACAACCTCAGGATGTCCCAAAGAGCTTTACAGCCAATTTGTGCACAGCATGGTCCCTCAAGCAGCAATGAAATAAATCAGATAATCTGTTTTTAGGTGTTGGTTCAGGGATAAATGTTGGCCAGGACACCAGGAGAGCTCCCATGCTCTTCTTCAAATAGTGCCGTGGGATCTTTTATGTCCACCTGAGGGGGCAGTCGGGGCCTTGATTTAATGTCTCATCCAAAAGACGGCACCTCTGGCAGTGCAGCGCTCTCTCAGTACTGCAATGAAGTGCCAATCGAGATTATGCACTCAAGTCTCTGGAGGTGGACTTGAACCCATGACCTTCCCTTGAAGCAATATTCAAAGTGGCAATTACTTTACACAGAAGCATTTACAAACTAGTATCTGCTCTATTTCAGTTAATGGATTTGTCAATAGTCCATTGTTAATTCAAAGTCGCTTCATTCAAAATTACTGAAAATTCTTTTTTTTGTGCTAAAAAAGCCTCAGGTGTTGTTTTATTTCAGTTGCTTAATTAGGATTAGTGGATAACTCAAATTTTTAAACGCAAAAAATTACTCTGAATTATTAGGATGACCACATCTGCTTTAATGTGCCTTTTTCTTTTGTCAGAAGTAGAAAACCAGATGCTTGTGGAATTCACTTTATATTAGGACTGCTCAGTCTATGAGCAATAGAACTGTTTAACTTATACTGGTGGTGATGAATAGAACCTGGTGTCTGACTTTTGTTACCTGAATCCCTGGCAGCAATTAAACTTCCACTGATGTCAATGTAAATGATCCCGTTTTGGCTTACTAGCAATCAAATGAGGTACATAGATCGTAAAAGGCATGATTTGAATTAGTTCCTTCCACAGTGTATTGTCAATATTTGTCAAGGTTCATCAAAAATATCACACTATTGTTTTGTTTTTCTTAAAAAGGTCCAGGATAATGACAGTTGCATTCTGGTGGGGTCTTGCTTCCCCATCAGAGCCATAGGTTAGAGCCCCAAGCCATCTGTTAACTGAACCTGCTGTTCAAGCACATTTGCCATAGCACCAGCCCTGTCTGTGACCTGAAACACTTATTCTAATAAAGCTTCAATGATCATCAATTTCTTTGGCAAAATCTGTAATAATGAAGCTCAAAGTCACTGAAAGAGATTATGTAACCCAGAACCATCTGTGCTAGGCTGTTGAAAACATAGTGTGGCTGCCTGCAGGGAATTTGAAATTTCTGTTTGTAACACATGCTAAAACATCTAGAAATTGCAGCAGCTGCACCATCAAATGTCTGGTGCAATTACATACAGTATTTGTACTATGTGCAGCACCAGTACTGGTTAAAATCCAGTCCCACTCTGTAGTGTTTTAGGTCTGGCTCCACTATGTGAAATGCCCACACTGGTCTAAGCTTCGATCCAACTACACGCAATGTGCACACTAATTCAATTAACGCCCAGTCCTAAACTAGTCAATCTCCTACAGTGTTGCACAATGGCAGTCAAGACCAAGAGCAGTCTTGAGTCGAAGTGTGGTTAGAGGGCAGGGGATAAATGGGCCAGGGCATGCTGATGCAATTCAGTCTCCATTTTATAGTCATAAATTCTGTTCTTATTTTTATATAAATTATAATACAAAATTTAAGTATTATAGTTACAGCAATTTAGGAAGTAGAGAAGTAGAGTTGGTTGGGCATAGGAGTTTCTCTGCAGTACAAATTGAGGAGCTGGGAGATGTAAAATTGAAGTGCTACAGTGCCACCACTGGTGGGAGGGTAAATTACAGCACAAGTTTACATAGGCAGTTTGCATTATAAATAGGGGCATGGGAATTTGTAATGGCAAAAGTTGACACAAAAAAGTGTGACAAAAATTTGACAGGTTTGTAGATAGGCAGGGCACACATTTAAGATTCATAATATATTATAGTCTATCTCCTGTTGCGCTGCAAATGTTAAGTCACAAAATATGGGCATTCTTTTACCAGTCTCTGAAATCTTTGTGTTGCTGTTTCTCTCTGTCTCTCTGAGGAGGGGGAGGGGAGAGTGGAAGGGTAGAAAAGAGGGAGCAGGAGGAAGGAGGAGGAGGAGGGAAGTAGAGGGCCAAGAAATGAGAGGGATCTGAGAAGGGGGAGGGTTGGTGAAAAAGGAGACTTATCTGGCTCAGGAATTTACAGGTGAAACATACCTGCTGCAAAAAAATCAAGATGTAGGTCACGATGGCACAGTCTGCTCAGAAACTTCCTCCAAAGACACTTAATTGTATAATAATGATAGATGAAATCATTATTAATGCAGACATAGGAATTTATAATGGAGAAAAGTTGGCACGAAAGTGTAACAAAAATGTGACAACCAGAAGTCAAATCGTGAAGAAAGGAAATGCATGCAGACATATGATTTTTAAATATATTATAGATAAAAATGTAATCCCAGGAGACCAGCAATCAAATGGAGATCTGCAACCTCTATTTGCTGCTGTGCCTGTTTGATATCTGTTGATACAATATTCCAGAGGAAATCTTGACACGAAGAGGTAAGTGGGAGAACCGCCAGCAACAGCACTCCTTTAATATTATGCCAGTTCTACTAGAGCAAGAGAACAGATGTAAAATGGAGTCCCTCGATGTGCCATGCCCACGAGTCCAAGGTTGAGTGCCACTATCTGTATTATACGCACCAGTATTTACATATCAACACTGATAAAGAACCAGCAGTATTTTGATCGTTAAAATATGGAAATGGAAAATTCGCTGATGTTATATGAAGTATTTGGGATGGCAGCAGGGAAAATAAGCTCTTCAACTAGAGACTCCAGTATACATTCAGCAATTGCATTACTTTTAACTATTCTATCCACATTTGTGCAGATGGATTTTTTTCTCCAAATGACACGTTGGAGTTCATTAAACAATTGTTATCGTGTTAAAGATTAGCTACCATTTGTCAGGTGATGCAAGATACTGGGCAGTCAGCCAGAATCACAGATTTTAGGATTTTGAGAGGAATTGATAGGGTAGATAGAGAGAAACTTTTTCCGCTGGTGGGGGAGTCAAGGACAAGGGCACATTACCTTAAAATCACAGCCAGGCCATCCAGGAGGGTAGTTAGGAAACACTTCTTCATCCAAAGGGTGGTAGAAGTGTGGAACTCTCTCCCACAAAAAACAGTAGACGCTAACTCAATTAATAATTTTAAATTTGAGATCGATAGATGTTTGCTAGCCAAGGGTATGAAGGGATTATGAAGCTACGGCGGGTAAATGGAGTTAGGATACACATCAGCCATGATCTCATTGAATGGCGGAACAGGCTCGAGTGGCTGAATGGCCTACTCCTATTCCTATGTTCCTAAATAAGCACTGCACATCTTGTTAAAATGATGTATTTCCAAGTAACATTCTGACATCAACTTACAACGAACACTGCAGCAAAGCATCCTCCAATAAGATCAAATAATAGCATTCACAACAGAGCAATACGTGATTAAGCACTCTACAAGTCCACCTACTAGTAATGAGAGTTAGCAAATCATTTCCATCCCGGCAGCCAGGACATATGTTATATAAAATTATACAGAATTCAAAGCTCAGAAACAGGCCATTCGGCCCAACAGGTCTATGCCGGTGTTTATGCTCCACACAAGCTTCCTCCCATTTACTTCATCACACCCGAACATATCCTTCTATTCCTTTCTCCCACGTACTTATCTAGCTTCCCCTTAAATGCATCCATGCTATTCAGCTCAACCACTCCATGTGGTAGCGACTTCAACATTCTCACCACTCTTTGAGTAAAGAAGTTTCTCCCGAATTCCTTACTAGATTTATTAGTGATTATCTTATACTTATGGCCCCTAGTTTTGGACACCTCTACAAGTGGAAACATCTTTTCTACGCCTACCCTGTTGAACCCCTTCATAATTTTAGACCTCTATCAGGTCACCTTTCTGTCTTCTCTTCTCTAGAAAAGAGAACCCATTTAGTGGTGACCTCCCCCAATTCCCCCATTTACTGGTGACCTCCCCCAATTCCCCCATTTACTGGTGACCTCCCCCAATTCCCCCATTCAAACTGAAAATTGAAAAAGAAACAAACCTGCAGCAAAAATGACCACAGTAAAACTCCACAGCAGCTTACTAACCCGACTGGACTTTCTGATTGGCTCTGGCTTAGCTGAACGTTGTATGTCTGCATTTTTACCAAAAGATTAGTATTTCAGTTCAGTTCAAATAATCCTGATGATCTGTGCTGAATCAAATTTCCTGGTGTTGACATCAGCCAGAAAATAGGATTATGCTTCATACTAGAAAGTGCACTTTTAACTTTAAAAAAGAGTGCAGTAAATAAATGCACCCTTTGTATTATTTACTGAGATCAAGCTGGAAATTGGCACAAATAAGAATTTCCACCTCTATAACAAATAATGATTTCTTCAGATTTAGAGAATGATGGGTGATGGGGAGTGGGGGTGGGGGGGAGCGGGTGCGTAGAAACTTGTCTTTGAATAATGGTTATGGTAGCAGTTCTATTAATATAACCTGTATCTATCTTCCACAATTTTACTGAAACTGTTTAATGCTCTTGTTATACTACAAATGTGCTCGTTCATCCTCCACTCCCTTTATCCCACTATTGGTACCTGTGCCTTCACTCACCTAGGCTCTAAACTCTGAAATTCCCTCCCTAACTCCTCTGCCTATCCACATCCCTTTTCTCTTTGCAAACCTTCCTTAAAATTAACCTCTTCAATCATACTTTTGGTCACGCCTCTTAATATTTCCCTTCTTTGGCCAGGCGTCCATTTTTTTTAATTACTCCTCTGTGAAGCATTTTGGCACTTTTTTTAAAAAAAACTTTAAAAGGTGCTATATAAATACAAATTGTTGTTGTTGAACCAATCACATAGTATCATTAAGTTCGAAGCCAAGGTACCAGGGAGCTGCCTGTAGCTAACATGAGTCAGTATTTTCTGGAAAGGAGGAGAAAAAAGGGAGAGGGAACATTTTGATTTCTGGGTGACATAGGTGTCCTACACTGAAAACAATGCACCCAGGTCCAAGATGAGCAGTACATATCCCAAAAATTCCAGTTAATTTGATGACAGAAACTGAAAAATTATTTCTGTGAATCATTCATTCAGGAGTCCACTGCAGTGAAAGTAGATTTAAAAAAAACACCTGTAGAGAGTTCTCCAGTGACCACCTACCATTTGTGGCAATCTAATATCAGTACCAGCAATAACTAGCCTCTCGAAGCAAAGAACAATAAAACTATTTATAGCAACCACCTCAAATATTTACAAAAGGAAAACCACAATAGGTGTTCCTGCAGCAGTTCACCTTTGGCAAATTTTCAAATCGCATCAAGTTGCCAGTTCAATGGAAACTTCAAGGGCCACTTGATTCAGCAGGTAAGGCATATTCGAAACCAAGATCTTAGCTTTCCCTCTCCTTTTGTTCTGATTTATTTTTATGATTGGAAAGAAACATACAAAACGTTAAAAATATTTGTTCTTAATTCATATTTTTGGGTGATTTGTTTTTAAAATGTGCTCAAAGTATAGGATAAGATCCCACACATGTAGAAGTGAATAACTTATTCATTGTATTAAGAAAACACTCACCAGTCTTCGAAGAACATTCTCCTCGTGTTTTGTGGATAGGTCCTTGCTTGATCGTGTTGTCTGTGGCACGATATCCGGTCGGTAAGTGGTGACTGTTTTTTCACTTTCCAGTGCTTTACTACGGACCAGCATGCCAACCGGCCTCTCTGCAATGGATGCAGCTGAAGAATCAGAAAGGTAACTGGTTAATGGAGTAAACAAGAGCTTTGGAGCACATTCCCATATTGCTTAGATTAGATAGTTAAAGGTAGCTCAATGAGCCAATGCTCAGAAATACACAATGTGATACTAATAGACCAATGCTTAGAAATACATAGGTGTCAGGCTTGGCTCATTGGTAACACTCACCTCTGAGTCACACAGTCATGAGTTCAAGCCCCACTCCAGAGACTTGAGCACATAATCTAGGCTGACACTTCAGTGCAGCACTGAAGAAGTGTTTCACTGGTGAAAATGCAGTCTTCAGATGAGATGTTTAGCCGAGGCCCTGTCTGCCTTCTCAGGTGGATTTAGAATTCCCATGGCACTATTCAAAGAGCAGGTAAGTTCTCCCTAGCCAACATGTATCTTTCAATCAAGATTAATAAAACAGATTATCTAGTCACCGATCTCATTGCTGTTTTTGGGACCTTGCCATGTGCAAATTGGTTGCCTGTTTACCCACAATACAACAGTGACTACACTTCAAAAGTATTTCATTGGCTGTGAAACACTTTGGGACGTCCTAAGCATGTGATAGGTGCTAAACTGTACAGACTATAAAGGTCATAATTTTGATTACTGGTCTGTACTTAGCCAGCTAATCTCAGCTAAGATGGCAGTATGGGTGCTAAAGGTGTCCTTAGCACTCCTCTCATAGGGTGGGAAAATCAGCCAGAGTTCTTTTTCCTGGTTACTGTCTGGTAACACCTTTGGAAAAGTACAGGTATCATTTGAAATCTCAGCCAGACCTGCAATTCAAACTTTAGACATTCGTTTTTTTTTAGGCGGTGTGGTGGAGGGGACTTATGGTCAAGTACTGACTATAACGGCTACTGGATCATTCCCTTGGTATCATTTTTCCCAACCTTCTTACCCTTTCAACTTAGGTTTTCTAGTGTGGGTAATCACGCTTTCACGGGGGGAAAAAAATTGCAAAGCAAAATGTAGCTACGATCAATATCACTTCCTACTTAAAGACAACAAATCTGCAGATGCCTCAAGCACGATACTAATAAAAACTCATTTGGATGAATTTGTGCATGAAGTACACAGATTAACCCACCTTCAATCTCCTGTTCACGGAGCTTGCGTATAGCAGCTCTAATTAGTTTACGCTCCTCATATTCACCTGCATTTCGGAGCTATTGAAACACAAAAATAATTATCAGATTCACTAAGTAGAATTGAAAAACATTAGAAAGTTTTCTTTGTATTATTAGCTTAATCAACACTTCAAACAATACTTTATAAATGAATGAAGCACATTTAGACAAGCTTATGCATTGGACAAAACAACTGTAATGATAGTTATCATTTTCTAAGAAGGAGAGAAAATTAAAAAAGAAACATCTTCCCCCTCAATCCAGCTATCCTTACCTCTCTTTCAGATGTTGACTGATAAGTTGTGCATTTTTTTAGGCCAGCAATTGGAAATTATACAGAATAGAATGGTTCACTGTTTTCCCACTATTTTCTCAGTGTCTATATTCCATAACATACAGTTTATTTTTATATGTATTTACTCAATTTTTCACCATTTCCACCAGCAGCACTCTGGTACTCTCCTAGAAGGCACATCTTCATGTGTAAGGCTGAGTGTACGCAGACTGTTCTACTGTGAATGGCATCACAGCCAAACCTGTTCTCACGGTGGGGGGGGGGAATTTTCCTCCATGATCCCACTCGAAATCAAGAAGGATTGCAGCAGAGAATTGGAGGAAATTCAGGTGGTTGAGGCTCACGCATGTCTCACCACCCCAACCGGGATTTCTCTAGTCTTGCTGGGGCTGCCACTGGCTGCCCCTTATCCGCCAACCACAGACAAATGACAGCAGGTGAGGGGGTAGGTACCCAGAGGATTTCCCTCCTATCTGTCCCACTTATCAGGGCTACCATATAGAAAGTGACTGTAGACCCCCAGGAAGCAGCAGTAAAATGCCTTGAGGTCCCCCGGTGGAAGGAGAGGGCTTTTGTAGTGGCCTCCCCTCCCTCCAGTCGGCCCCAAACACTTACCCGCCGAAGGCCAAAACATAGCAGCATAGCATGATAATATACCAACATACTAAAGCTTTGGATTGCCTGCAATGAATGTTTGGATGATTTTTATCTGTTCACGCAACGGAGTCCTTGCTCGGCTTATGCAGTTGTTACAGAAATCCAAATGGTGCAGCAGGTCAGGGGCTGTACGATTCATAGACCAGCAAACTCTGACTAGAAAATAGCATAGCTGCATTTAAGGGGAAATTAGATAAACACGAGGGAGAATAGAAGGTTATGTTAATAGGATTAGATGAAGGAGGTTTTGGAGGAAGCTCGTGTGGAGCATAAACACTGGCATGGACCAGTTGGGCCGAATGGCCTGTTTCTGTGCTGAACATGCTCTGTAATTCTAGATTTCAGTCAGTGAACTATAAGACAGAAATCTGACTGCGGACTTTGGGCTTTACAGGACTATATAACTAGCTCCCAGCTTTCTGCCTGTACCACCATTGACTAACCTTCCTCATTGCACGTGCAATTGGTAATTCAAATAAAGTGAAGGATTCTGTATTCTGTCCTACTATTCCCCATGCTATTTGCTCCAACACATTAAGACTCAGCTTAATCTGTGTGTTAATGTCAATCTTGTGTTTGTTTTCATTATTTCCTACTTTCCCTCTTTAGCAACTGTCTTTGTTTAATGCAGTGTGTATCAAGCATAGGTCCCATTGTTGCAAAGACAAACTTTAGATTCAAGTGCAAGATTTTTATAAAAAACAGGTTGTTGAGTTCAATATATCTGAATTTAAATCAGAACTTTAATGATTATTGCTGAGATCTAAACAGTTTAAGTCTTGTTCGTATTACAAGCTTTTTGTGACGCTACACCCCTTCCTGTTGTAGTTTACACTATTCCAGATCCTTTCCAGACAAGACTTCACTTCCCATTTCTCAGCTCCCCACTGAAATCAGTGGAAATCCCACTGGTCTCATTCCAATCAATGACTCAGTGTCTTCCTGAATGATCAATATATGGCTGTATCACACATCCTGACCTTGGTTGCAAGATGAAAAACCTGGAGGAGGGCTGTTGTTTAGCAGAGTTAGCACCAGTTGATAAACAGAAATGCTAGTGACTTACAGTCATTCATGGCTGTAAATTATAGGCTTCCCAAGAGACGAGGAACAGACTATTTTACATTTCAGAACGGATTCAAGTTAGAATGGGCTGTAATGACAAGGGCACTTGCTAAACACATAGGGGCAGGAGTGGGAAAGCAATTGCCTTTAGTTGCTACAGGCCAGATATCCAGAGCAGTAGACCAAAGTATTATGCTAACCCTTAGAGAGAATAAAAGAAAGTCAATGTGCGTTAGAATGTGGTACTAGCTTTTTTTTAAAATCATTCATAGGATGTGGGCGTCACTGGCAAGGCCAGAATTTATTGCCCATCTCTAATTGCCCTCGAGAAGGTGGTGGTGAGCCACCTTCTTGAACCGCTGCAGTCTGTGTGGTGAAGGTTCTCCCACAGTACTGTTAGGTAGGAAGTTCCAGGATTTTGACGATGACGATGAAGGAATGGCGATATATTTCCAAGTCAGGATGGTGTGTGACTTGGAGGGGAACATGCGGGGGTGGTGTTCCCATGCGCCTGCTGCCCTTGTCCTTCTAGGTGGTAGAGGTTGCGGGTTTGGTAGGTGCTGTCAAAGAAGCCTTGGCGAATTACTGCAGTGCATCTTCTGGATGATACACACTGCAGCCACGGTGCGCCAGTGGTGGAGGGAGTGAATGTTTAAGGTGGTGGAAGGGGTGCCAATCAAGGGGACTGCTTTGTCCTGCATGGTGTTGAGCTTCTTGAGTGTTGTTGGAGCTGCACTCGTCCAGGAAAGTGGAGAGTGTTCCATCACACTCCTGGCTTGTGCCTTGTAGATGGTGGAAAAGCTTAGGGGCGTTAGAAGGTGAGTCACTCGCCACAGAATACCCAGCCTCTGACCTGCTCTTGCAGCCACAGTATTTATGTGGCTGGTCCAGTTTAGTTTCTGGTCAAGTTTATGGCCACAGCTACTCATCTACATATAAAAAGGTCCCAATTCACCAAAGGGCCCCCCACATATCTCAGTAGTGCCAAAGATTTATTAACAACAGTATCTCACATTTATATAGCACAGCTAATGTAGAAAAAATGTTCTACGGTGCTTCACATAAGCATAAGGAAATCAAATCGACATTGAGTTAAAGAAGGAGATATTACGATGGGTGATTAAAAGCTCAGTCCAAGAGATCAATTTTAAGGATAGCCCTAAAGGATGTCGAGGGGTTTAGGAATGTTTTGCAGAGTTTGAGCCTTCAGGTAGCTGAAGGCAATGGCATCTATGATGAAGCGAGGAAAGAGGATGCACAAGAGGGCAGAGTCAGAGGAACAAAGAGTTTGATGGGGAGATGGGGCTGTAGCATAGGTGAAAATTAAAGAGATAAAGGAGGGGTAAAGCCATGGAGGGATTTAAACACAAGGTTGAGAATTTGAGGTGTTTTTTTTTATTCGTTCATGGGATGTGAGCGTCGCTGGCAAGGCCAGCATTTATTGCCTATCCCTAATTGCCTTCGAGAAGGTGGTGGTGAGCCGCCTTCTTGAACCGCTGCAGTGTGTGTGATGAAGATACTCCCACAGTGCTGTTAGGTAGGGAGTTCCAGGATTTTGACCCAGTGACGACGAAGGAACGGCGATATATTTCCAAGTGGGGATGGTGTGTGACTTGGGAGGGAAACATGCAGGTGGTGTTGCTCCCATGTGTCTGCTGCCTTTGTCCTTCTAGGTGGTAGAGGTCGCGGGTTTGGGAGGTGCTGTCGAAAAAGCCTTGGTGAGTTGCTGCAGTGCATCCTGTGGATGGTACACACTGCAGCCACAGTGCGCCGGAGGTGAAGGGAGTGAATGTTTAGGGTGGTGAATGGGGTGCCAATTAAACGGCCTGCTTTGTCCTGGATGGTGTCGAGCTTCGTGAGTGTTGTTGGAGCTGCACTCATCCAGGCAAGTGGAGAGTATTCCATCACACTCCAGATTTGTGCCTCCTCCTCCCGTTAGTTGTTTATTTGTCCCACCATTCACGACTGGATGTGGCAGGACTGCAGAGCTTTCATCTGATCCGTTGGTTGTGGAATTGCTTAGCTCTGTCTATAGCATGTTGCTTCCGCTGTTTAGCATGCATGTAGTCCTGTGTTGTAGCTTCACCAGGTTGGCACCTCATTTTTAGGTACGCCTGGTGCTGCTCCTGGCATGCTCTTCTACACTCCTCATTGAACCAGGGTTGATCCCCTGGCTTGTTGGTAATAGTAGAGTGAGGAATATGCCGGCCCATGAAGTTACAGATTGTGCTAGAATACAATTCTGCTGCTGCTGATGGCCCACAGTGCCTCATGGATGCCCAGTTTTGAGTTGCGAGATCTGTTCTGAATCTATCCCATTTAGCACGGTGGTAGTGCCACACAACATATTGGATGGTATCCTCAGTGTGAAGACGGAACTTTGTCTCCACCAGGACTGTGCGATGGTCACTCCTACCAATACCGTCATGGACAGATGCATCTGCGACAGGTAGATTGGTGAGGACGAGGTCAAGTAGGTTTTTCCCTCATGTTGGTTCGCTCACCTCGTGCCGCAGGCCCAGTCTGGCAGCTATGTCCTTCAGGACTCGGCCAGTAGTGTGGTACCGAGCCACCCTTGGTGATGGACATTGAAGTCCCCCACCCAGAGCACATTCTGTGCCCTTGCTACCCTCAGTGCTTCCTCCAAGTGGTGCTCAACACGGAGGAGGACTGATTCAACAGCTGAGGGAGGGCGGAAGGTGGTAATCAGCAGAAAGTTTCCTTGCCCATGTCTGACCTGTGCCGTGAGATTTCATGGGGTCCGGAGTCAATGTTGAGGACTCCCAGGGCCACGCCCTCCTGACTGCATATCGCTGCACCGCCACCTCTGGTGGGTCTGTCCTGCCCGTGGGACAGGACATACCCAGGGATGGTAATGGAAGAGTCTGGGATGTTGGCTGAAAGGTATGATTCTGTGAGTATGGCTATGTCAGGCTATTGCTTGACTAGTCTGTGGAACAGCTCTCCCAATTTTCGCACAAGTCCCCAAATGTTAGTGAGGAGGACTTTACAGGGTCAACTGGGCTTGGTTTGCCTTTTTCGTGTCGGGTGCCTTGTGGTCCCTTGCCGGGTGGTCCGTCCGGGTTTATTTTTATGACTTTTTGTAGCGAGATTATACAACTGAGTCGCTTGCTAGACCATTTCAAAGGGCAATTAAAAATCAACCGCATTGCTGTGGGTCTGGAGTCACATATAGGCCAGACCGGGTAAGGACAGCAGGGTTCCTTCCCTAAAGAACATTAGTGAACCAGATGGGTTTTAATGACAATCCAACAGTTTCGTGGCCACCATTACTAATACTAGTTTTTTTTTATTCCAGATTTTATTTAATTAATTGAATTTAAATTCTCCAGCTGCCATGGTAGGAATTGAACTCATGACTCATGTTGCAGGACCAGTAGCCAACGTAAGTCAGTGAAGACAGGAGTGATGGGCAAGAGGAACTCGATGTGGGTTAGGATACAGGCAGCACAGTTTTGGATGAGCTGAAGTTCATTGAGGGTAAAGAATCATGGAATCATAGAAGTTACAACACGGAAACAGGCCCTTCGGCCCAACATGTCCATGTCGCCCAGTTTATACCACTAAGCTAGTCCCAATTGCCTGCACTTGGCCCATATCCCTCTATACCCATCTTACCCATGTAACTGTCCAAATGCTTTTTAAAAGACAAAATTGTCCCCACCTCTACTACTGCCTCCGGCAGCTCATTCCAGACACTCACCACCCTTTGAGTGAAAAAATTGCCCCTCTGGACCCTTTTGTATCTCTCCCCTCTCACCTTAAATCTATGTCCCCTCGTTATAGACTCCCCTACCTTTGGGAAAAGATTTTGACTATCGACCTTATCTATGCCCCTCATTCTTTTATAGACTTCTATAAGATCACCCCTTAACCTCCTACTCTCCAGGGAAAAAAGTCCCAGTCTATCTAACCTCTCCTTATAAGTCAAACCATCAAGTCCCGGTAGCATCCGAGTAAATCTTTTCTGCACTCTTTCTTGTTTAATAATATCCTTTCTATAATAGGGTGACCAGAACTGTACACAGTATTCCAAGTGTGGCCTTACAACTTCAACAAGACATCCCAACTCCTGTATTCAATGTTCTGACCAATGAAACCAAGCACGCTGAATGCCTTCTTCACCACCCTATCCACCTGCGACTCCACTTTCAAGGAGCTATGAACCTGTACTCCTAGATCTCTTTGTTCTATAACTCTCCCCAACGCCCTACCATTAACGGAGTAGATCCTGGCCCGATTCGATCTACCAAAATGCATCACCTCACATTTATCTAAATTAAACTCCATCTGCCATTCATCGGCCCACTGGCCCAATTTATCAAGATCCCGTTGCAATCCTAGATAACCTTCTTCACTGTCCACAATGCCACCAATCTTGGGGTCATCTGCAAACTTACTAACCATGCCTCCTAAATTCTCATCCAAATCATTAATATAAATAACAAATAACAGCGGACCCAGCACCGATCCCTGAGGCACACCGCTGGACACAGGCCTCTAGTTTGAAAAACAAACCTCGACAACCACCCTCTGTCTTCAAGCCAATTTTGTATCCAATTGGCTACCTCACCTTGGATCCCGTGAGATTTAACCTTATGTAACAACCTACCATGCGGTACCTTGTCAAAGGCTTTGCTGAAGTCCATGTAGACCACGTCTACTGCACAGCCCTCATCTATCTTCTTGGTTACCCCTTAAAAAAACTCAATCAAATTCGTGAGACATGATTTTCCTCTCACAAAACCATGCTGACTGTTCCTAATCAGTCCCTGCCTCTCCAAATGCCTGTAGATCCTGTCTCTCAGAATACCCTCTAATAACTTACCCACTACAGATGTCAGTCTGTCGTTCCCAGGCTTTTCCCTGCCGCCCTTCTTAAACAAAGGCACAACATTTGCTACCCTCCAATCTTCAGGCACCTCACCTGTAGCTGTCGATGATTCAAATATCTCTGCTAGGGGACCCGCAATTTCCTCCCTAACCTCCCATAACGTCCTGGGATACATTTCATCAGGTCCCGGAGATTTATCTACCTTGATGCGCGTTAAGACTTCCAGCACCTCCCTCTCTGTAATATGTACACTCCTGAAGACATCACTATTTATTTCCCCAAGCTCCCTAACATCAATGCCTTTCACAACTGTAAATACCGATGTGAAATATTCATTCAGGGTCTCACCCATCTCTTGTGGTTCCCCACATAGATGACCTTGTTGATCCTTAAGAGGCCCTACTCTCTCCCTACTCTCTTTTGCCCTTTATGTATTTGTAGAAGCTCTTTGGATTCACCGTTGCCTTATCTGCCAAAGCAATCTCATGTCCCCTTTTTGCCCTCCTGATTTCTCTCTTAACTCTACTCCGGCAATGTCTATACTCTTCAAGGGATCCACTTGATCCCAGCTGCCTATGCAAGTCATATGCCTCCTTCTTCTTTTTGACTCGGGCCTCAATCTCCCGAGTCATCCAAGGTTCCCTACTTCTACCAGCCTTGCCCTTCACTTTATAAGGAATGTGCTTACCCTGAACCCTGGTTAACACACTTTTGAAAGCCTCCCACTTACCAGACGTCCCTTTGCCTGCCAACAGACTCTCCCAATCAACTTCTGAAAGTTCCTGTCTAATACCATCAAAATTGGCCTTTCCCCAATTTAGAATTTTAAATTTTGGCCCAGACCTATCATTCTCCATAGCTATCTTAAAACTAATGGAATTATGATCACTGGTCCCAAAGTGATCCCTCACTAACACTTCTGTCACCTGCCCTTCCTTATTTCCCAAGAGGAGGTCAAGTTTTGCCCCTCTCGTCGGGCCATCCACATACTGAATGAGAAATTCCTCCTGAATACACTCAACAAATTTCTCTCCATCCAAGCCCCTAATGCTATGGCTGTCCCAGTCAATGTTGGGAAAGTTAAAGTCCCCTACTATAACCACCCTATTTTTCTTGCAGCTGCCTGTAATCTCCTTACATATTTGCTCCTCAATTTCATGTTGACTATTTGGGGGTCTGTCGTACAATCCTATCAAAGTGATCTCTCCCTTCTTATTTTTCAGTTCTACCCATACAGACTCAGTGGGCGAACCCTCGGATATATCCCCTCTCACTACTGCCGTGATGTTCTCCCTAATCAAGAACGCAACTCCCCCTCCTCTCTTACCTCCTGCTCTATCTTTCCTATAGCATCTGTACCCTGGAACATTGAGCTGCCAGTCCTGCCCCTCCCTTAGCCATGTTTCAGTAATAGCTATAACATCCCAGTCCCATGTACCCATCCATGCCCTGAGTTCATCTGCCTTCTTGCATTGAAATAAATGCAGTTTAATCTAGACTTCCCTTGGTCTTTGCCCTGCTTTCTCAAACCATCTGTCCAGTCATGTTTTGTACACTCTCCCTTACTGCCTTTTGTTTCTGTCACCACTTTACTTCCCACTGACTTCCTGCATCGGTTCCCATCCCCCGCCACATTAGTTTAAACCCTCCCCAACAGCACTAGCAAACACTCCCCCTAGGACATTGGTTCCAGTCCTGCCCAGATGCAGACCGTCCAATTTGTACTGGTCCCACCTCCCCCAGAACCGGTTCCAATGGCCCAGGAATTTGAATCCCTCCCTCTTGCACCATCTCTCAAGCCACGTATTCATCCTAGCTATCCTGTCATTCCTACTCTGACTAGCCCGTGGCACTGGTAGCAATCCTGAGATTACTACCTTTGAGGTCCTACTCTTTAGTTTAACTCCTAACTCCCTAAATTCAGCTTGTAGGACCTCATCCCGTTTTTTACCTAGATCGTTGGTGCCTATATGCACCACGACAACTGGCTGTTCACCCTCCCCCTCCAGAATGTCCTGCAGCCGCTCCGAGACATCCCTGACCCTTGCACCAGGGAGGCAACATACCATCCTGGACTCTCGGTTGCGTCTGCAGAAACGCCTGTCTATTCCCCTAACAATCGAGTCCCCTATCACTATAGCTCTGCCACTCTTTTTCCTGCCCTCCTGTGCAGCAGAGCCAGCCACGGTGCCATGAACCTGGCCACTGCCACCTTCCCCTGGTGAGCCATCTCCCCCAACAGTATCCAAAATGGTATACCTGTTTGAGGGAGATGACCGCAGGGGACCCCTGCACTGCCTTCCTACTCTTCCTCTGTCTGTTGGTCACCCATTCACTATCTCCCTCAGCAATTTTTATCTGTGGTGTGACCAACTCACTGAACGTGCTATCCACGACTTTCTCAGCATCGCGGATGCTCCAATGGTAGGTTGGCCAGGATAGCATTAAAATAGTCACGGCTGTAGACGCCAAAGCCGTGGTTTCAGCAGCAGATGGGTTGAGGTAGGCACAAAAATGTGATATTATTGAGGTGGACATAGGAAGCCTTTGTGATGGAGAGGATGTGGGGTTGGATGCTCAGCTCAGGGTCGAATTGGACACCAAGGTTGCAAACTGTATGGTTCAATCTAAGATAGTGACCGGGGAAGGGGGCGATGAAGTCAGTGGAGAGGGTACGTACCTTATAGCAGTAGCCGAAGATAATGGCTTCAATCTTCCCTCTGCTGAGCTGAATGAATTTGCGACTTATCCAAAACTTGATACCAACACAGAGGTGATGGAGAGGTAGACGTAGGTGGTATTAGTATACACATTGAAACTGATCCATGCAGAAGCATGTCGTTGAGAATGATCTCAAAAGGGAGACAAAGGATGGATTTTTGGAGGACTTGAGGTGACAGTATAAGGTGGGAAGAGAAACCATTGGGAAAGATACTCTGGCTACAATCAGACAGATAAGATTGGAACCAAGCAAGAGCAATTCCAGCCACCTGGGTAACAGTGAAGAGGCACTGGGGGATGGTGTGGTCTTCTACAGTGTCAAAGGTCACACAATTTGAGGAGCGATAATGCACCACAGTCACAGAAAATATTGTTTATGACTTTAATTAAGGCCATTTCGATGTTGTGGGAGGGCTAGAAAACTGGACAGTTTCATACATATAGTTATAGAAGAGATAGTCATGAATCTGGGAGACAACAACAGAAAAGGAAGATTGGACTTCAGATGGTGTAATGATAGAGGGGTCAAGTGTAGGCTTTTTGAGGGGGTGATGATAGCTATTTTGAAAGGGATGCGAATAATGATTAGGAAGAATCAATTCTACAGTATGTGGACATTAGGACAATCCATCCAAGGAGATCCTAAGCCAAAAAACCTTCCTCATCTGCAATTAGCTTAAAATCATTGTTAGAAATGCATTAAGTTGAATATAAAACAGTTAAAAATTTAACATAATAGAAACAAAAATAGGACATTTGGCTCATTGAGCCTGCTGCCCATGTTGTTGGCCATTACAGGTCTCTATCCTTAATCGCAATGTTCTTGCGATCTCATTATATTCCTTAAAATCCTTACTTCAAGTCAGTACCAATCTCCCTTTTAAACACCTCAATTGATTTTGCAAACAAATGTAGTGCTTCTGTCTGGTACAGTTCCAATGTTCACTAGTTCTTAAAACTACTCCATTTTCCAAATCATTGGGGTTCTGAGGATTACCTTTAAATTCTTGTAAATTCTTGTTATGTTTCCCACCACCTCCCCACTCCAATATTTTTTTTGAGGTATATTCCCCAGCTAAGATGGATGGTAGGTTTTTCAGCCAAGTGCTTCAAGATATACAACAAGCCTTAAGCTGACAATGGCTCGGAGTTCTGTCTGCCTCGCTGTGTGGGAGTACCTCACTTCATACATTTGCACAAGCAACTTTTTTTTAAATTAACGTTCACTTAAATTCATCAGAAGCACAATTAACACATCCCTCCATGTGCTGTGAATCCTGTAACACATGATGCCAAGGATATGGCATTTGCAATTTGGCATCCAACTTCATCAGATCGTGCTGGTTTATATCTCAAGTGGGAGTGGTATGAAATGGTCCTCGAGGTATGTCTAGTTTAAAGTGGAACCAATTCAAGCAGACTACACCGCACAGTAGAAGTCTAACTGGAGACCAATAAGATCCCTATGTGCCAGTATAAGCAGGGTACAAGATGCA
Source organism: Heptranchias perlo (assembly GCF_035084215.1). Classification (NCBI taxonomy): domain Eukaryota; kingdom Metazoa; phylum Chordata; class Chondrichthyes; order Hexanchiformes; family Hexanchidae; genus Heptranchias; species Heptranchias perlo. Next base: position 34,444,768 of record NC_090349.1, read on the forward strand.
CCTCACCCCGATAAAGCTCGGCAGGATAACATACTTTCTTCAATAGAAGCATAGTTTATGTATTTTAAAAATTGACAGATGTGGACAATATAAAAAAAAAACCCATCTGTTAAATCTTTTCTTCTGGTAATTCATAAGCAATCTTCAAAGGCTGGAGGGAAGCAATGATAGTCCTGACTATAGATCAGCATGGGCTGAGTAGTGTACAAGAAACCTCCAAGGATGAGGAGTACTACTGTTTCTGCACCACAGCTAGAACACTTCATCCTGTTGTCTGAAGCTTCAGCAGATATTAACCATATTACCAATGCTACAGCAGTAGCATTTTTGCAAATTCATAAAGTAAAATGAATTAAAGAAACAAAACTTTATTTCCCAATGCTTTGTTAAATAGCAGAGAAAAATAGCTAAGTCATACAAGCCAGGTTATATCTGATACCTATTCTGAGCTGACTTAGCTGGAGCATAGTAGGGACACTACAATTGGCCTCAGTGGCCCTGGGTTAGAGAATGGAAATTGGTATAGGTTTCTGGTCTTGATGGCAGTCCAGGTGATTCCTAACTTACTAACAAGGCTCACATATAAATAATGGCACTTCCAGCACTTATGAAATCGTATCCCAGCAAGGAGTCAACATTCATGAAAAGACAGGATAAACATAGAAAAATAGGAATGCTGTAAATCTTAAATAAAAGCAACGCTGCAATTGAAGAGCAGGTCAGCTAGCCTCAGAGAAAAATAGGTTAACATTTCAGGTGAGATTCTTCATCAGAAAAGAATTATACTCCTGTAGGAATTATTTCAAGAAATTGTTTTCTTCAGCCATTTTCTACAATACTATTACAAACATTCCTTGCTTTTGCAAATGGCAGCATTATTATACGACAAAATCATGGAAAATTATCACTTTGTGTGCTACCTTGATACCGCAAGAAGATAATACACTAAGTCATAAAATCAGGAATGTTTGATCTCGAGGTTGAGATAGCTCATCTCAGCTTCTACAACTGGTCTCAGTACCCTTGAGCTAGGGCTTTGGGGGTGGGGGGGGGGGGTGGAATCTGAAAGGAAAGCCAACCTCCTGCATGTTGTCCAGTGATTTCCTGCTGGAAAGTGCATGAGTGGAGACTGGGTCAGGAAGGTTTGGGCTCAGCTGTCAGAATTCCTCCTTGAACATACATGATGTATGCTTACATGTGAAGAATGGCCATCAATGGAACTAAATCTCATTTTAAGTCACTACCTTCAGGAGCGAAAATCTGGAAGGGGGAGAACAATTAGCAGAAGCCTTCTGAGCGAAGCATTAAATTGTGACTGCAACAGAATTTAAGATTTGGTCCTAATAGGGATTGGCCTCCAGTAAGTGTCTTTAATCCAAATGGGAGCATTAAAGCTCCTGTGTCTGCAGCATTTTTTTACTGTCCTACGTCATGCAAACAATAAATATCTGAGCCATAGTCATACAGAACAGAACAGACTATTGCAAAGAAGCATACCGACAACTGGACAACCAGAAACACTACAGACGGTTACCCGCAGATCCGACCAAAGAACACACCCACCAGCTCAACAAACTGATCAAGACCTTCGATCCAGACCTTCAAAGCATCCTACGCAATCTCATCCCACGTAATCCCCGCGTGGGAGACTTCTACTGCCTCCCAAAGATGCACAAAGCCAACACACCCGGACGTCCCATCGTATCAGGCAACGGAACCCTGTGTGAGAACCTCTCTGGATACATCGAGGGCATCCTGAAACCCATCGTACAGGGAACCCCCAGCTTCTGTCGCGACACTACAGACTTCCTACAAAAGCTCAGTACCCACGGACCAGTTGAACCAGGAACACTTCTCACCACGATGGACGTCTCGGCACTATACACCAGTATCCCCCACGATGACGGCATCGCTGCGACAGCATCAATACTCAACACCAACAACAGCCAATCTCCGGAAGCCATCCTACAACTCATCCGCTTCATCCTGGATCACAATGTCTTCACCTTCGATAACCAGTTCTTTACCCAAACACACGGAACAGCCATGGGGACCAAATTCGCACCCCAATACGCCAACATTTTCATGCACAAGTTCGAGCAGGACTTCTTCACTGCACAAGACCTCCAACCAACACTATACACCAGATACATCGACGACATTTTCTTTCTATGGACCCACGGCAAGGAATCACTAAAGAGACTACACGATAACATCAACAAGTTCCATCCCACCATCAAGCTCACCATGGACTACTCCTCAGAATCAGTTTCTTTCTTGGACACACGAATCTCCATCAAAGACGGGCACCTCAGCACCTCACTCTACCGCAAGCCCACAGACAACCTCACGATGCTCCACTTTTCCAGCTTCCACCCTAACCACGTCAAAGAGGCCATCCCCTATGGACAGGCCCTGCGAATACACAGGGTCTGCTCAGACGAGGAGGAACGCGATGGACACCTACAGACGCTGAAAGACGCCCTAGTAAGAACGGGATATGACGCTCGACTCATCGATCGACAGTTCCGACGGGCCACAGCAAAAAATCGCATAGACCTCCTCAGGAGACTAACACGGGACGCAACCAACAGAGTACCCTTTGTCGTCCAGTACTTCCCCGGAGCGGAGAAACTACGCCATGTTCTCCGCAGCCTTCAACATGTCATCAATGAGGACAAACACCTCGCTATGGCCATCCCCACACCTCCACTACTCGCCTTTAAACAGCCACCCAACCTCAAACAGACCATCGTTCGCAGCAAATTACCTAGCTTTCAAGAGAACAGCGTCCACGACGCCACACAACCCTGCCACGGTAACCTCTGCAAGACATGCCAGATCATCGACACAGATACCACCATCACACGAGAGGACACCACCCACCAGGTGCATGGTTCATACTCCTGTGACTCGGCCAACGTTGTCTACCTCATACGTTGCAGGAAAGGATGCCCCAGAGCATGGTACATTGGCGAGACCATGCAGACGCTGCGACAACGGATGAACGGACACCGCGCAACAATCGCCAAACAGGAGGGTTCCCTCCCAGTCGGGGAACACTTCAGCAGTCATGGACATTCATCCACCGACCTTCGGGTAAGCGTACTCCAAGGCGGCCTTCGAGACACACGACAACGCAAAATCGTCGAGCAGAAATTGATAGCCAAGTTCCGCACCCATGAGGATGGCCTCAACCGGGATCTTGGGTTCATGTCACGCTACACGTTACCCCACCAGCGAACAAATGTTATCTGTTTTTAATATAATGGGTCATTTGCTGGCTCTCTCTGCCTTCCGGATGTTTCTGCCTCTCTCTGTTTTTTTTCTCTGTTTTTTTTTCCCTGTTTGTTTTTTTGTTGAATGTGTATTCGGGGGTTCTGCAGGTGACACCTCTCTGTCTGAACACGGTGATTGCCTTGGCAACGGGCAGTTGCAGGGGCAGTCTGTAAACACCATGTATTGTTCTATATGTATAAATGCGTAGGCTTCAAGGAGCTCCTGAAACATTTACCTGAGGAAGGAGGAAGTCTCCGAAAGCTTGTGAATTTAAAATAAAATTGCTGGACTATAACTTGGTGTTGTAAAATTGTTTACAATTATCTGAATAAATGCAATGAGGTATCAACACAAAACAAATTTTAAAAGGTCCTCTTCTAAATCTTATGATATTTAATCAATGCCAAACTGTTTCCCCACAAAACCCCAAATGGAAAGAGAGTAATTAATTGAGCCTGAAGCTTTTGTAATTAGCCGTGACCAGCTCAACGATTCATTGTTCCACTGCTAGATGTTTTTAGAAAGGCTAGTTTCTTGCATCATTTCCACAACAATGCCAAGGGGTTTTCTTCAGCCAGCCAGATATTATTGGCTCACTAAAACAAGCAACAAAAAGGACTACACTGATCTTTGTCCTGTCACTTCAGAGGACTAGAATTGTTCCAGTTCGACCTCTCAGATTACCTCAGGGCTCAGAAAAATTCTGTTTTAATTATTTTGAAACAGATTTATCACTTTGCTAGAAAGTGCACATTTGCAAGTGGAATTACGCATCATAAATTTCAGTTTTTGAAACCACAGTTAACAGGCAAATTCAAACCAAAAAAGGTGAAATGTCAACATTTTTTCAGCTTTCTGGAACAAGCAGACATATGCTAGAACAAATGTAAGACCTTTGCACAACTCAAGGACCCAAGGCAGAATAACTACCTGATAGTATCTTCTTCATTCTTTGAAAGATATGCATCTTATAAAAACATAAGAAATAGGAGCAGAAATAGGCCCTACGGCCCCTCGAGCATGCTCAGTCGTTCAATCAGATCATTTTTTCTTATTCGTTCATGGGATTTGGGCGTCGCTGGCAAGGCCAGCATTTATTGCCCATCCCTAATTGCCCTTGAGAAGGTGGTGGTGAGCCATCTTCTTGAACCGCTGCGGTCCGTGTGGTGAAGGTTCTCCCACAGTGCTGTTTGGAAGGGAGTTCCAGGATTTTGACCCAGCAACGATGAAGGAACGGCGATATATTTCCAAGTCAGGATGGTGTGTGACTTGGGGGGGGGGGGGGGGGGGGGGGGAAACGTGCAGGTGGTGTTGTTCCCATGTACCTGCTGCTCTTGTCCTTCTAGGTGAAAGAGGTCGTGGGTTTGGGAGGTGCTGTCGAAGAAGCCTTGGCGAGTTACTGCAGTGCATCCTGTAGATGGTACACACTGCAGCCACAGTGCGCCGGTGGTGAAGGGAGTGAATGTTTAGGGTGGTGGTTAGGGTGCCAATCAAGCGGCCTGCTTTGTCCTGGATGGTGTCAAGCTTCTTGAGTGTTGTTGGAGCTGCACTCATCCAAGCAAGTGGAGAGTATTCCATCACACTCCTAACTTTTGCCTTGCAGATGGTGGAAAGGCTTTGGGGAGTCAGGAGGTGAGTCACTCGCCGCAGAATACCCAGCCTCTGACCTGCTGTTGTAGCCACAGTATTTATATGGCTGGTCCAGTTAAGTTTCTGGTCAATGGTGACCCCTAGGATGTTGATGGTGGGGGATTCAGCGATGGTAATGCCGTTGAACGTCAAGGGTTTACTCTCTCTTGTTGGAGATGGTCATTACCTGGCACTTGTCTGGCGCGAATATTACATGCCACTTATGAGCCCAAGCCTGGATGTTGTCCAGGTCTTGCTGCATGTGGGCTCGGACTGCTTCATGGCTGATCTTTAACCTCAACTCCACTTTCCTACCCAATCCCCACATCCCTTGATTCCCCACCGTACTACCATGGAAGGTCAGACGGCTGCCAACTTGGCTCTGGAGGCCAGTATTGACGGGCTTCCAGAACGTCACGTCATTCCTGCATTCAAGCAGAACAGTAGGAATGATGAGGCACAGTCTCGGGAGAGTGGCCTTGGTTCCATGGAAGAGGTACCTGATGTCTTCTCTCAGGATAACAATATGCCTACTCCCCATCACCCACTCCGCCAGTGTCCTTTGGTGTCACACAGCCAGCTGAGCCAGAGTGGTCGGCCCATGCCGAGATGCTGCACTCTGCACAGCTATCTGAAGTGTCCTCAATAGAAGTTCAGCAGTCTTCCACCTCCCAGTCTGCAGCCGCTGGGGATATACCACATGGGAGTACTGGGATAGGTAAACGAGCATACAATACAGGCACTAAGGGATTGCACAAGGTCGATTCTTAATTATTCCTGTTAACTATTATACACAGGTGGAATTTTTGTTTATTCTTTCTCGGGATATGGGCGTCGCTGGCAAGGCCGGCATTTATTGGCCATCCCTTGTTGCCCTAGAGAAGGTGGTGGTGGGCCTTCTTGAATCGTTGCAGTCTATGTAGTGAAGGTACAACCACAATGCTGCTTGGTAGGGAGTTCCCACGAGTTCCATAAAGATCTACATTTGGCCCTCTCCTATTTCTTATCTACATGCTACCTCTCGGCGACATCATCTGAAAACACAATGTCAGGTTCCACATGTACACTGACAACACCCAACTCTACCTCACCATTACCTTCCTTGACCCCGCCACCGTCTGCTTTGTCACACTGCTTGTCGCTGGATGAGTGAAAATTTCCTCCAACTAAATATTGGGAAGACCAAAGCCATTGTCTTCAGTCCCCGCCACACTCAGTTACCGAGCCACTGACTCCATCCCTCTCCCTGGCCACTGTCTGAGGCTGAACTAGACCATTCGCAACCTTGGCATCCTATTTGACCCCGAGATAAGCTTCCGACCATATATCCGCTCCATCACCAAGACTGCCTACTTCCACCTCCGTTACATCGCCTGTCTCCGCCCCTGCCTCAGCTCATCCACCGCTGAAACCCTCATCTATGCCTTTATTACCTCTAGACCTGACTATTCCTATGCTTGCCTGGCCGGCCTCCCATCTTTCACCGTCCATAAACTGGAGCTCATCCAAAACTCTGCTGCCCGTATCCCAACTCGCACCAAGTCCTGTTCATGCATCACCCCTGTGCTCGCTGACCTACATTTGCTCCTGGTCCAGGAATGCCTTGATTTTACAATTCTCATTTTTTTCAAATCCGTCCATGGCCTCGCCCCTCCCTATCTCTGTAACCTCTTTCAGCCCTACAGCCCTCAGATCTCTGCCTCTAATTCTTGCCTCTTGTGCATCCCCAATTTTAAATCGCTCCACCATTGGCTGCCTAGGCCCTAAGCTCCGGAATTCCCTCCCTAAACCTCACCGCCTCGTTCTCCTCCTTTAAGACGCTCCTTAAAACCTACCTCTGTGACCAAGCTTCATCTGTCCTAATATCTCCTTATGTGGCTCAGTGTCAAATTTTGTTTGATAACGCTCCTGTGAAGCACCTTGGGACATTTTACTACGTTAAAGGCGCTATATAAATTCAAGCTGTCGTTGTTGAGTTTTAGGATATTCCCCCCGGTTACGACGTAACAGCAGTACACGTGAAGTCGAGATAGTGTGTGACTTGGAGATGGTGGTATTCCATGCACCTGTTGCCCTAGATGGTGGAGGTTGCAGATTTGGGTGATGTTTCCAAAGAAGCCTTGAGGGACTGTTGGTGCATTGGGGTTGGGAGGGATGGTTCCCCGAAAGCACTCTTTGAGGAGTTGCTCTGTAAAAGCTCTGACAGTTAGGGGCACTGGTGGTCGATGCTGCTTATGCTATGTCTCCTATTCATGCTGTTCTTCCTCCTCCTCCTGCAGGTCTTGCTGCCCAGGTGTCGGTAAGGGCTGGTCCCTCAGTATGGCAATGTTATATAGCATGCAGTACCCCACAAATTTGGAAACGGTCCTCCTGAATGGTCCAGGCAGCGGAAGTGTTGAGTCATCATGCAGAGGGTATCCTCGATAACATTTCTGGAAGCGGCATGGTTCTCATTGTATGCCAGCTCTACGGCTGTACCCAGGTTTCTGACAGGAGTCATGAGCCACGTCTGGAGGGGTTACCCCTGGTCGCCTAATAACCAGCCTGTGACGTGACGATCTGATTGAATAAAGGCAGCAGAGGACTGGCACAGGATGAATCATGACTGCTACCAGGAAACCGGGCATAGACCAACATGACGCACTGCTTGTGGTCGCAAACAAGCTGCACATTGTGGAATCCCTTTTTATCGAGAAAGAAGCTAGGGTGGTGGGTGATGGTGAGCAAGCAAGGCAATGTGGGTGCAGTCTACGGCACCCTAGACCCTGGGGAAACCTACAATGTAGGGTCTTTCGTCCTGCTTTGCTCTGTCCATTGGGAAAGTGATGTAGCTGTTCCTCCTGACGTAGAGAAACCTCGATGACCTCCCTGATGCAGAGGTGCGCAGCAAACTGGGAGATGTCGCTGGCATCACCTGCTACAGCCTAGAAAGAGCCCATTGCGTAAAACCTAAGTGCCACAGTGGCCTTGACAGCCACAGGCAGTGTTGTCCAAGGACTGGGTTGAGGGTCCAGTTGTAACTACAGCAGATGAAATAGCTCAATGATAGCCTCCTTGATGAAGCGCAGACACCTCACACATTACTGAAGTTAAAGTATGAGAGGCGTTCTCTGAAGACCCACTGTGGGTATGGCCTCCTGCACAGAGACCTCCTGCTCCCTTTTCTCCCAGCTGCTCTTTATCTTCTTCACTGCTCCCCCTCGTCCTCCAGCCCCAAAGGCAGTAGAACGAGAACGCCTATGGTTGCAATAAAACTGTTTTCAAAGCAGACAAAAGCAGTCCAACAGCAGCAAAACGTTGTTAGCCAAAATCAGAATTGAGTTTCTAATGCAGAAAATAGCCCAAAAAAAGGCCCTGAAGTTACCAGCAGCTTAAGACGACAATCCAGCAACTAACCTATATAGAGCAGATGTGCCTTTTAAATCGCATTCCTGCAGGTTCCTTGCTGCCTGTTATGCCACACGATAAACTCGCCCAGTAAATTGTGGCACTGTCAAGCACATTTCTGTCTGAAATTGGGACAGACCAATTTCACAAAGGGGCCCTGCAAGAAGAGCAAGGCCCTTATTTAAATATTATGAAGAACACTGTAAATGCTTCTGGCGTACGCCCTAGATGTCTATGAGGGAGCCTGATCTAATATGGCGGGCGGCATATTTCCAACAGGAAATGAGAATGGCTGGTGTGGAAAATAGAAATATTATAATGATGGAGTAGGGAATCCCTGAAATGGAAACAGTTCTATTTGTGAGCATCTATATCCCCCATCTTGGAGAACAAAGTTCACGTTTAAAAAAAGACCAATCTCCCCCCACCCCAACTCTCCCCAAAGCAAACTGGCTAAGTGCCACTTTGCAGGTACAATAGCTGAACAGTGCAACTAACAGAGTAAATTCAATTCAAACAAAAATAAGTTTTAAAATGAATCTGCTTTTGTTTTTAATGACAGCACATAACCTGCTTTCCTACTCAGATATGAGAACACTGGAGGACAGCACCCTCTTTAGGTAATGTATGGAACAGCATAGTACGAAAGTGCCTTGAACCACTTTAATAGAGTTCAGATTCCAAAAGACAATTGTTCAGTGAGATGACTCCCTGCATTTACACTATTCAATCTGGTTCCCTTATCCTAGTAGGAGAATCATAGACTGACAAAAGAACCAAAGGCGACATGAGGAAAAACATTTTTTTACGCAACGAGTGGTTATGATCTGGAATGCGCTGTCTGAAAGGGTGGTGGGAGCAGATTCAATCGTGGCTTTCAAAAAGAAATGGGATAAATACTAGAAGGGAAAAAATTTGCAGGGCTACAGGGAAAGAGCGGGGGAATGGGACTAACTGAATTGCTCTACAAAGAGCCGGCACGAGCTCAATGGGCCAAGTGGCCTCCCACTAAGCTGTAACCAGTCCAAGATTCTATGATTTGGCCAGCAGGATAAGGGAGCCGAATTTAGTGGTATAAATGTGGGCCGCTGCCTCAACACTGACATTCCAGAATCTGAACTAAATGAGGACCGGTATAAAAACTGTTCTTGTTCATGCTGAAGCTCAGCAGTCAAATCTATACAGGAAAATAAAAAGGAGCAGTCGACCAGTACACAAGTGGCCATTCTATTAATGAGCTCATTCCAGATTTTGACATTCTAATTGTATTGGTGGGCTCCACGAAGTGCTTATATTCCTTCTTCAAAATTTATTGTTGTAACTCATGCTCCGTCCGGTATTGTGCCATGGGCATCAGCCAAGAGCTGAGGCAGCAGAGCAGAGGAGAGGGAGCGGCCCATAAAAAGGCAGGAGTCGGAGGCCCGAGAGCAGCTGAGGCAGCGGCCCATTAAAAAGGCGGGAGCCGGAGGCTCGAGAGCAGCTGAGGCAGTGGAGCAGAGGAGAGGGAGCGGCCCATAAAAAGGCGGGAGTCGGAGGCTCAAGAGCAGCTGAGGCAGTAGGGCAGAGGAGAGGGAGCGGCCCATAAAAAGGCGAGAGTCGGAGGCCCAAGAGCAGCTGAGGCAGCAGAGCAGAGGAGGAAACGCGAGCATCAAGGAGAGAGAAAAAACCCAGTGATGTCAGCACAAGGGAAGGAGCTGATTGGTGAGTAACTGGAGTGTTTTTTTAAAAAAAAGTCTTTAGTTTATTTTTGTTAAGTTTATTTGATAATCTAATAAATCAAGGCATGGCAGGGCAGCTCAGTCCTATGGAATGATGCACAGCCTGTGCCACGTGTGAACTCCAGGACACTTCCCGTGTCCTGGACAACCACAGGTGCTGGGGGAGCTCGAGCTCCGGGTTTCGGAACTTGAGCAGCAGCTGGCGTCACTATAATGCATCTGCCAGGTTGAGAGCTACGCGGATAGCATGTTTCAGGAGCTGGTCACCCCACAGCTTAAGAGAGTGCAGGCAGAGAGAGACTGGGTCACCGCCAGACAGATGAGGAGGACCAGGAAGGTAGTGCAGCAGGAGTCCCCTAAGTACATCTCGCCCTCTAACTAGTACTCAGTTCCTCTGTGGAGTGCAGCCAGAGCCAAGACCATGGCACCATGGGTGGCTCAACTGTACGGGGGAAGGGGGGTGCCGGGGAGGAGAAAGGTCAGGAGAGCAATAGTGATAGGGGATTCTATAGATAGGGGAGCAGACAGGCGTTTCTGGGCCGCAGACGTGATTCCAGGATGGTATGTTGCCTCCTGGTGCCAGGGTAAAGGATGAGCGGCTGCAGAACATTCTGGAGGGGGAGGGTGAACAGCCAGATGTCATGGTCCATATCGGTACCAACAACATGGGTAGAAACAGGGATAAGGTCCTACAAGCAGATTTTATGGAGTTAGGAAGAGATTAAGAAGCAGGATCTCAAAAGGTAGTAATCTCCCGATTACTGCCGGTGCCACGTGCTAGCGAGTATAGAAATAGGAGGATAGAGCAGATGAGTGAGTGACTGGTGCAGAAGGGAGGGCTTTAGATTCCTGGGGCATTGGGACCAGTTCTGGGGGAGATGGGACCTGTATAGGCCGGGCGGGTTGCACCTTAACAGAGCTCGGACCAAAGTCCTCGTGGGGAGGTTCGCTAGTGCATTGTGGGGGGGTGGGGAGGAAAGTTTAAACTAATTTGTCACGGGGATGGGCACCAGGATGTAGCATTGGAAAGGAGGAACAAGGTGCACAAAGGACTGGGAGAGAAAGATAGCACTAGAGCAAGAAATAGTACAGTATTATGTGGGATCAGACTAAGAGAGGGTACAAGAAAGCCTAAGACTGGTTTGCAGTGCAAGTATGGAAGCGCACGAAACATGGTAAACAAGGCTGGTGAGCTGCAGGCACAAATAGCCACATGGGAATACGATGTCGTGGTGATAACTGGCTCAAAAAAGTGCAAGATTGAGTACTAAATATTCCTGGATACAAGGGCCCCGACATTACCAGGGAGGCGGGTTGGCAGCGGGGGGGCAACTGGGCAATCCGCCCAGTCAAATCGGTGCGTTCCTCACGCGATCACGGGTAAATTGAAACCATTTACCTTGGCTTCCGGGTTTCCCGTTGGAAACCTGCGCAGCGGGCAGACTGCGCAGCCGCATTACAGGCTGTCAGCTGGAGGAGCCCTATGTAAAGGGGCAGTCGGTCAATGCTGCTCTTGCAGCACACAGCCACAATTACAGCATGGAGCAACCCAGGTGTAATGAGGCGGAGGCGGAGGCGGATCGTCTACCCAGCAGATGGGAGGAAGTGGCCTGCGTCTGCCACCAAGAAGGCCTGGCTCGAGATGGCTGAGGAGGTCAGCAGCACCAGCAACATATCCCGCTCCTGGATACAGCACAGGAAGCGCTTCAATGACCTAACTAGGTCAGCCAAAGTGAGCACACTTACTCATTCTCCTACACTCTGTCTTCCACATCACCACCCCCACCCCAAAACTCCTTCTGCACTGCCAACCCTGCTCTATCACATCACTCCTCACACCCACTCAAACCTCATTCTCAACTTACCTGCACTTACTCACCTCCCCAGTGCTCATCCCACCACTACCACTCAACCCAATCCTCATACAATCTCATGGCTCTGTCTCATACTCACCCTCTGATGTATCTCCTTCACGGTCACCCTCACCCAACCTGCCACTACCTCTGCTGCAGCCACAGGGGATGTATCACGTATGAGTAGTAGGAAGTGTAAGGCAAAGGTTTCGTGAGCATAAAGGGGATGCACAAGGGTGTTTGATGGTTTGTCATGTTTTTTTTTAATTTATATTTGATTTTGGTTCAACTCACATTAAATATTATATTGTCACACTACTGCCACATCTTGGCCATTCTTGGCTGGCTTGTGCAGTAAGACCCTTTCATGAGGTTCACCATGAACACCCACACTTGATGCCACCCAGTGGGTCACCTTACAGTGGGTATATGTGTAGTTGCACGACTATTTTGTGCAGGTGCCTGTGGCGCAGCACTGTGTTGTGGAGCTCCACATGGCGGAGGTGGACGGCGTGCCTCTCGAGACTGGTGATGTTGCTCGTCCTCGGATGAAGTGATGAACGCAACCATGGTGCCCCCCCATCCTGATGGTGTGAGTTTGAGGGGGTCCGCAAAGTAGGTAAATGTGTTTGCACAGCAGAGTTTAGGGTATAAATTAATAATTTTGAGTGGAAAGACAAAGGTGTTGCAGCCAAAACTTTGTCTGAAGTGACAGAGTGCCCTGCTGCAATAAATGAGGTATTCCCCCCAACTGTCAAAAATCCTTTGCATATCCCACTGGCTGCTGACAAACACAATCACGGGAAACACGCTGAGGATCAATAAAAATTGCACCCTGCCAAAATCTCCACTCAAAGAGGTCTGTCAAGTACCTCAACTAGGTAAGTAAATATTTAAATTATCATCCCGCCGACTTTAATTGCCGGTGGGAGTCCTGCATGCAGGAGCTGCGCGCGCACCCGAACGAGTCATTGGGGAACCCAGAAGTGGGCGGGTTGGAGCCGGACTCCAGACCCGCTCTGGGATTCCCCCATTTTAGGAGCCCCCCGCCCCAAACGCAACCGCTCGGCCATCCTAAAATCGGCCCCAAGGTGTTCAGGAAAGATAGGGAAGGGAAGAAGGAAGGGGGCGGGCAGTATTGATTAAGGAGAATATTGCAGTGCTGGGGAGAGAGACAGAGAGACACAGAGAGAGAATGTCCAGGAGGGGTCAAGGACAGAATCTATTTGGTTAGAATTAAGAAACAATACAGGCGCCTTTACAGTACTGGGTGTATTTTATAGGCCAACTAGTGGGAAGGATATAGAGGAACAAACTTGCAGGGAAATTACAGAGAGGTGCAAAAGCTATATAGAGTAGTGATAATGGGGACTTCAACTATCCTAATATAAACTGGGATAACAATAATTAAGGGGCAAAGAGGGGGAGGAATCTTTGAAATGTGTTCAGGATAACATTCTTGACCAGTACGTTTCCAGCCCAACGAGGAAGGAGGCAATACTGGGTTTGGTTCTGGGGAGTGAGGCAGGCGTCAGAGGGGGAACATTTAGGGAGCGGTGATCGTAGTATCATACGGTTTAGAACAGCTATGGAAAAGGACACGGACATTTCTAATGTAAAAATACTCAATTGGAGGAGGGCCAATTTCAGTGGGATGAGAACAGATCTGGCCCAGGTACATTGGAATCAAAGATTGGCAGGCAAAACTGTAGTTGAACAATGGCGGCATTTAAAAGAAGAGATGGTTTGGTTACAGTCAAGGTACATTCCCATGAGGGAGAAAGGTAGGGCAACTAAAGCCAGAGCTCCCTGGATGACAAAAGAAATAGAAAGTAAGATGAAGCTAAAAAAAGGGGCGCATGATAGATGTCAGGTTGATAACACAAGTGAGAACCAGGCAGAATATAGAAAGTTCAGAGCAGAAGTGAAAAAGGAAATAAGAGGGGCAAGAGAGTATGAGAATAGATGGCGGCCAACATAAAAGGGAATCCAAAAGTCTTCTACAGACATGTAAAAAGTAAACGGTAGTAAGAGGAGGGGTGGGGCCGATTAGGGACCAAAAAGGAGATCTACTCTTGGAGGCAGAGAGCATGGCCAAGGTATTAAATGAGTACTTCGCATCTGTCTTTAACAAGGAAAAAGATGCTGCCAGAGTCCCAGTAAAGGAAGATATAGTTGAGATACTGGATGGGCTAAAAATTGATAAAGATGAGGTACTAGGAAGGCTAGCTATACGTAAAGTAGATAAGTCACCCGGACCAGATGGGATGCATCCTAGGTTGCTGAGGGAAGGGTGGAAATTGCGGAGGTACTGGCCATAATCTTCCAAACATCCTTAGACACAGGGGTAGTGCCAGAGGACTGGAGAATTGCAAATGTTACACCCTTGTTCAGAAAAAGGGTGCAAGGATAAACCCAGCATCTATAGGCCAGTCAGTTTAACCTCGGTGGTGGGGAAACTTTTAGAAGCGATAATCCGGGACAGAATTAACAGTCGCTTGGACGAGTGTGGATTGATTAGGGAAAGCCACCACGGATTTGGTAAAGGCAAATCATGTTTAACTAACTTAATAGAGTTTTTTGATGAGGTAACAGAGAGGGTAGATGAGGGCAATGCCGCTGATGTGGTGTATATGGACTTTCAAAAGGTGTTTGATAAAGTGCCACATGGTAAGCTTGTCATCAAGATTGCAGCCCATGGAATAGAAAGGGGGCAGTAGCAGCACGGATACAAAATTGGCTAAGTAACAGGAAGCAGAGAGTCGTGGTAAACAGTTGTTTTTCGGATTGGAGGGAGGTGTACAATGGTGTTCCCCAGAGGTCGGTGCTGGGACCACTGCTTTTCTTGATCTATATTAATGACTTGGGTGTACAGGGCACAAATTCAAAATTTGCAGATGACACAAAACTTGGAAGGGTAGTGAACAATGAGGAGGATAGTGATAGACTTCAAGAGGATATAGACAGGCTGGTAGCATGGGCGGACTCATGGCAAATGAAATTTAACACAGAAAAATGCGAAGTGATGCATTGCAGTAGGAAAAATGAGAGGCATTATAAACTAGAGGACACTATTCTAAAAGGGTACAGGAACAGAGAGATCTGGGGGTACATGTACACAAACCATTGAAGGTGGCAGGGCAGGTTGAGAAAGCGGTTTAAAAAAAAGCATACGGGATCCTGGGCTTTATAAATAGGGGCATAGAGTACAAAAGTAAGGAAGTCAGGATGAACCTTTATAAAACACTGGTTCAGCCACAATTGGAGTTATGTGTCCAGTTCTGGGCACCGCACTTTAAAAAAGTGAAGGCCAAAGAGAGGGTGCTGACGAGGTTTACTAGAATGATTCCAGGAATGTGGGACTTTATTAACATGGACAGACTGGAGAAGCTGGGGTTGTTCTCCTTGGAACAGAGAAGGTTGAAAGGAGATTTGATAGAGGTGTTCAAAATCATGAAGGGTCTGGACAGAGTAGATAGAGAGAAACTGTTCCCATTGGTGGAAGGGTCAAGAACCAGAGGGCATAGATTTAAGGTGACTGGCAAAACAACCAAAGGTGACATGAGGAAAAACTTTTTTTTAAAACACAGCGAGTGGTTAGGATCTGGAACACACTGCCCGAGGGGGTGGTGAAGGCAGATTCAATCATGGCCTTCAAAAGGGAACTGGATAAGTACTTAAAAGGAAAAAATTTGCAGGGCTCCGGGGATAAGGCGGGGGAGTGGGACTAGCTGGATTGCTCTTGCATAGAGCCGGCGTAGACACGATGGGCCGAATGGCCTCCTTCCGTGCTGTAATCTTTCTATGATTCTAAGTAGCAATTCCGCTTGTGTGAACCTAGACTGTGAGCGTCGTCAAACTGCTTGACAATGTAGCATCACAAGCAAGCCCAGTGCTGAGATCATTCAACACAGACACCCACATTTTCCAGCAGGGGAGATAGACAGAAATCAGGAGCCAAAACCATGGCTGATTTTTCCCATTCCGAGCACTAGTTCCTAATTACTACCCTGGCTGAGACCAGCTGACGCAGCCCAGACCTGGATTCAAATCAGATATCTTCTGGTCTGCATACCATAGTACCACAGCTTATGCATTTATCCAGTACATCAATATGCATTGGCTCCTACTGGAAAGTAAATGTATAAAATCTGCTGAGGATAAGATCAGATTGCACTGCTCAATGCCTTATTGGCACTCACTGTTTAAGCTTATGCATTCAAAAGGGAATTGGGTATATACTTGAAAAGGAAAAATTTGCAGGGCTATGGGGAGCAGGGAAGTGGGACTAATTTGGTAGCTCTTTCAAGCTGCCAGCACAGGCACAATGGGCCAAATGGCCTCCTTCTGTGCTGTAGAACTCTGATTCTATGAAGAATGGCCATTTAGGGAAGGTACGAAATGTCTGCGAGAGCCAGTGGAACTATAATCCAAGATGAGTCACCATCTTCAAGAGAAGAGAGAAAACTAATCAAAAATAATTATACTGCCAGAAGCTTGGCAACGAGTCAAATTTGTTTTTTGTCTGGGAAATGACGTGTAGGAACTCAGAGAGGGAAGAGAAAATAGATCTTAGAGCATTAGGCAGTACTGTTCTTACACTAGCAGCAAACTCTTTAATTACCAGAAATGCATTTCCTTTTCTAAACTGCTTTTAGCAGAGGCAGAGATACCAGCTTCATACCACTGGTGAGCTCTTATTGCAGTAAGTCAGAGCTTAACAAACCCAAAAGCTGTCGTTTCCCTAGAGGGATCCCAGTATGAGTTTGGATTGGGGAACCCAACAGGGTTTACCAGGTAGCAACCTTTCTTTGCACTGCCAGTTTCGCTCAGGCACTAACTTCGCAATTTGTGTGTTAAAAGTTTTGAGTTGGCACTAGATATTCGGTGAGGTTCAGCATCACCAGTCACTCCCCTACATGCTCCACAATCTGGAAAGTACCTTTATTACCCAATATCTGGTTAAAATATTGGCATTCCGAAGCACAGTAACAATAAGACCCCTCATGTGTATTGTATATTGTGCACTTGCAGGTGCCATTGCATCCATTTCTCCCATCAATCAGGAGGCAGACTGATAAGCACACCAGTGAGACAAGGCCAACTGTAAAACAACAAACTTGTTTATCTTTACATGAACTACATGGATGAAGGGAACAGTTTTTCCTACTCTTCTAACATCAAAATAATAAATTACACAAACACAGACAGAGAGAGATAGAGAGACTTGATCTCTGACCCCTCACGCATCTCTCTGCATGGAGGATTGGCTTGTTGAGCTGCCAACCAAAACTACTATGAGATCTCTCCTCGGTGTGGAAGCTATAGCAACTACATTACCTGTTTAGCTAAGCCCTCTGCTGGCACTTCTGAACGGAAACCCATCCAACATTAGAGGTACAATGTCTCTATGCAGAGGTACTGGACAATTCCTATTTTCTCATATTGGCCTGGTACATGAGAACACAAGGCTGAATTAGCTGGTATTGCAACCAATTTGTCCTAAACATCCCACATAGTTTTTGTTCCTCTGGGAGTTAACTCTTCATGAACTGAATCTTAAATTAAACCCAAATCCCTTCCAAGTCAAACAGGTAAAAATCTTGAAACGTTATAGCATGTAACCACCAAAAAAAACTCCAGCAATGAAAGGAGATGCGGAAAATTTTGAAAAGCAGTTCCAATTTTGCTTCATAAGTTACAAACTCTAGATTCACTCCAGACTAGAGAGCAAATTGGCAGTACTGTGTAAGAGAGCTCGACAATTCTTGACTTCAAACTCACTTAGTAATACCATCTCATCAGTGGAGTACTTACACCCCAGAGTTATTGTAGAATTGTTCTACCTGAGTGAACTTGGAGTTCAGACTAGTATGTCTACATAAAACCTTTTGGGCACTAAATTGGGCCATGTAGTACCAATTTCCAGCGTGACATGCGCCAGACACCATCGTGGTATAGGAGTTAGCGCAGGCGCAAATACCAAGCATGTAAAGTAAGGAGAAAATGGATACAATCAGTGTGCAACGCTGATTTAAAGTGAGACATTATTTTGGCACTTAACACTCAACTCAATGCACAGTCTTAACCACAACTATCTGAACGTGTCTTAGAGTGACTGGAGGACCCCCACCAGCACTATTTAAAGGGACCATGCAGGATTTACAGGTTAGTGGCTGGATTATTGCTTCTGGCTGCCGAGACATTTGTAACTGTTTTTGGAGGTCTCACGTGTTGTGTGGCACTACCACTGTGCTAAATGGGATACAGAACAGATCCAGCAGCTCAAAACTGGGCATCTATGAGGCGCTGTGGGCCATCAGCAGCAGCAGAATTGTATTCTAGCACAATCTGTAACCTCTTGGCCCAGCTTATTCCTCACTCTACCATTACCAACAAGCCAGGGGATCAACCCTGGTTCAATGAGGAGTGTAGAAGAGCATGCCAGGAGCAGCACCAGGCGTACCAAAAAATGAGGTGCCAACCTGGCGAAGCGACAACTCAGGACTACATGCATGCTAAACAGCGGAAGCAACATGCTATAGACAGAGCTAAGCGATTCCACAACCAACGGATCAGATCAAAGCTCTGCAGTCCTGCCACAGATAAGCTTTGCCTATCTGGAACGTAGGCACCACTCAGCACTGGCATAGCTCCATGCGCACATACATACAAAAAAATTACACATATTACATATGAATATATTTTAAATCCAATGATTATTCATGTGCTATCACTCTGTAACCATGTGCAGAAGTGAACATGAACAAGCTAATAGTTTTCACAGAAAGAAACTGACTGCTGTGCAAGGAGAGGTGCACCTGAGAATAAACTTAATTGCCCTCCCATTTTCACCTATCTGCTCCTGAAAGCAGCTAGACTACAGTTTAACAGGTGCTTTCCAGGACCTCAACGATGTTGCATTCTTCACGTGTGAGTGACCGTACACAGTGATTGCTTGCAGTCTAAGTCGACTGTGCCTAGTATTACAGCCCTGCATGTCCTCACCCAATGACCACACATACATTTTCCAGCAGAGGTCATTGGATAGCATTAGGAGCAGGAAAGCGAGCTGTTTTTTTCTCTCTCTCTCTAGCTTTGGGGCCAATTGTAGCATCCATACTGCCGGACTAGGGATTGAACTGGGACTTCTTTTCTGTATGGCCTTCAAAACTGGAGTTATTGAGGAGCTCAAAGCAAACTCAATTAAAAACACTTGGAAAAAAGAAAAATCATCTAAGCTCCTCTGATGGTTCAATTGGTAAAGTCTGTCGACTGCGATACATGCAGTTGCTGGGTTGAGCAAATTGAGACTGGCTAAAAGAAGAGAGGTGAAAGTAGTAAATCAGATTTGACATAGCATGCAGTGCAGAAGAATGAGTTGAAATGACATGAAGCAAGGCCGACTGTCTCTAAACATAAATTTAGCATCTGTTTCGACAAAGAACCTATTGAAATATGGACTCACCAGAATGACACCAATAGAAAGATCATGATCACCCAAGTGTGATTTGGAATTCTACCCAGAACAAAATTACATTTTACATAGTGACATTTTCCACGAGTTTCCTCAGAGTTGCTCCTGCTCTGCCACTGTAAATTCGCCGGAAGTGTGACGAAAAGTCTAAGTTACGACAATGGAATGGGAGCAGCTCAGAGGAAATTTACGGCCATTGTTTATATAATTTGTTGGCACTTAAGTGAATCAAAATTTTATATCTATAACATGTTACTACCTGGCCAATGCACAACTGGTTTCTTGAAAGATTGGAGGATAGCCAATCAACTTATGTGGGCAGTTGCTGATAGAATTTAAATGGTATTTATAGTAATGAGTGTTACCAATATATGGACCTCAACAGACTCTCTTAGAAAATAATGTTACTCACCAAGGTTGTTAACTCATCAATATCATTAATAGACTCCAGTTTCCCTGAAAGGATATCCAAAGACCCTTTCTGATCCTCTTCCTGTCTGAGAGATCTGTCAAAACATATTAAGAAAAAGAGAAATCAAAACATTATGCATTTGGATCAAGGTATACATGTTAGCAGCAGATTTCTGACATTGCTCAGTGAATCAGGGGATGCACTATTATTACTAGTAAATTTCCTAGAGCATCGCTCATCCTAGGTCTTGTGCGCCTTGGCCTTTGTGTATGTCCCACTTTGTACATATGAGGTCTACATCTGTCTCTCTCAGACCCCTGATGTCTTACTTTGCCACATCCGACGTCTTTCTCTATGTCCTGATCTGTGGCCCACTTCCCCACCCCCCCTCCAATCTCACTGAATGATTTCTCAGCTTGTTCAAGATTGGCAAAAACTGAGTGACATCAGGAAACCAATCAGTCGCCTGCAGCGCTCTCTTTTTCTTTATGATCTCTTCTGCACATTTGTCTCTCCTCTGATTCTTAGCCTATCCTTTGCCTCACTGACAGTTGAATATGTCTAAAATCATTCTCTCTCTTTGTCCTAATCTCTATCTGTCCAATTTCTTCTATCTAGAACCTATTGCTTGTTTTTTTTTAAACCCGTGTCTCCATATGTGTCTCTCTCTGCCAACCCCCAACCTGAGAAGGGAAAAAGATGACCCCGAGGAGTTTAAATAGAAATCTTATCTGGATGAGACTACTGAAGAACTTAGTTTGAAATTTCAAACTGTCGGTATGGTGGACGCAAGTATAACAGTCAGGAGTGAGAAGGCAGGGTTGGCACAGGCACCTGTGGGAATTTAAATGGCTGGTAAGGCCAAGTAGAAGGCATGGGAGTTAGAGGCCAGGGTTGGCAAAAGAGTAGGGTCAGATGACAGACTGTGGATTGATTTTAACTGCCTTCGCCTGGTGTCAACGGCCTCAAAATGGGGTCGTTAGCCATACTGCACTGTTAACACTGGTGATGTGGCTGACTCCATTTTGAAAGAGGCCTACCACTGGGTGTCCAAAGCGCGCACCTGTTTCAGGCGATAGGCCCCTTTTAATATGGAAAGCGGAGTCCTATGTACATCATAATTGTCATATTAGGTCGGAACTGGTCGGAGCCTGCGCAGTGCATGCACCAATCAGTTCCATGGGCGCTGGAATCGAAGAGGCCCACCAAGGGTAAGTGTCGCTGTATTTCTGCGGGCCCCAGGAGCAGAAGTGCTCTTCCGGGGCCGACAAAAATAATCTGGTCCACTGCCGTCCCGGGACCCCCACCGTCCGCGATCGTGACCCCCTGTGCCTTCTGGCCTGCCCTGGCCACTGTCGTAGGCTTTCTTCAGCCTTAATGGTCATTCAAAAGTTTGGCCCACTCACAGGAGTCTACTTTAACGTTAGGGCGTCCGACCGGCAGAGCATACTGGTCTGCCATCTATTCTGGCGGCGTAAAGGCCCCCTCGATCTTGAGGCCTCGACCTCACTTGAATCTGGCAGGCGAGCTGCCAAACAAGTGTTCCGGTGCAGCTCGCCAGTTGAGGCCTCAAAGTCGTGTTGGGGTGGCCAGCAGCAAGTTACGTTGCGGGGAGTGGGAGTCGCAATCACGGAGGGTGGGGGTCCCGGGATGGCAGCAGGCCAGATTATTTTTGTGAGCCCTGGAGCACTTCTGCTCCTCTGGGGCCCACAAAAGTACTTTGACACTTATCTTTGGCAGGCCTCTTCGATTCCATCGTCCACAGAACTGCTTGGAGCATACACTAATATGATAATCATAACATATATAGGATCCCGACTTCCATAATAAAAGGGGCCTATCACCTGAAACATGCGGGCACTTTGGGTGAGGGGGAAGGGAATCTCATGTGTAGCAGCACTGGTTTATGACATTGAATTTTGTGTTTTATGATTGGTTCCTGGACTTATATTTATGTATTTCTTTTGCTCTCTCTGTTGTAAGAAAATGTAAATATTCTACTTTTGAACTAACAACAAAAACTGTTCTCAATATTCAACTCATTTGTTCTAAAAGGAACTCAAATTAAGATGTGGAAAGATATTGATTCTGGTCGACAGTTGTCAGTAATTAGAATGTTTACGTTTTGTAACTCGATAAAACACAAGTGATAATCATGTGATTAATGGCTTTGACTGCTTCTACTCGTGTTTTTTTTAAATAAAAGAACTCAAATTAGGATATCAAGTTGATAACTGCCTCTCAGCTTGATTTGTTTTGTAGTATATAAACTTCGAAACCATGTCACAACAGGTACGTAATCAGTGCACGCACGCACACCTTTAAAAACAAACTCAATAACTTCACCTGAATAATGTTTTGAAAATTCTGTCCTCTGGCTTTTCATCAAATAATTTTGAAAAGCAACAGAGCACAAACTGCTAGAAGCTGAAAATACTTAAGCAGCTTGGCTGACTAAAGGCTACTGATGCATCCTGGGAAATTAAGTACACGGCACGTGCTCAGACTGCACAATCTGCATTTAGCTAAGAGATATTGTGGTTAAAATCATTACTGCATTTTTACCTATAAGTAAAGGAATGAATTGGAATAAATTTAGTATTCCCTACATTTTTACAGCACTATGGTTATTTCAACCTTTACCTTAACTCACCCTCCTCCATCTTACCAATTTCCTTTCCTCCTCAACCTCCATCAGCTTCACCTTGCCATCTCATGTGGCCATAAGAACTCAATCTCAATCAAACAGGGCTTTCTTGATCTCACTTCCTGATATTTCTTCTATATATCCTTCCATCTGCCCCAAAACCCTCCAATATCACTTTCTACCTCTTGGAAAAACTACATTCCAACTCCTTCATGTGCTCTCTGGTATGCAAACCTCTCTTGACTGAGCTCCCACCAATGATGCCTTATCAATTTCCTGCAAATCAGTCTTATCTCATCCTTTTGGACTCATTCCTATTAGATACTCCACAATACCTCTATGGCTTGAAGCAGTAAGATCAAGTGCACTTGGTAGACAACTCATCTGATGCTCCAACAAACATGGCTCGGCCATGTCAAGCTCTTTCAACACCTTCTCCTGCCAAATCCACATACAACTAACAACATTTTAAAAGAACAGAAATAACTCCACAGCTAGCAGTCTCTTCTGACTGCCCGTTCTCACTCATGTCAAATGCGAGGAACTCAGACTTCCATCTCCAAAATCAAGATTATCTGTTGATCTACATCTGTTCCCTCTTGCTCCTCCTCTTTCTTGACTCCCATCCTTCCCTTGAGTTCCCCCCAACTGTCCTCCAGCACTCACTAAACTGATCTTGCCCATGAAGTACACCACCTGTTCCTCAACACCCTCACATTCCAGTTCCTACCCACCCAGTTTCTGCTCCTTATTCCCATGCTTGCCATCATAGTCATGTTTAAAGGACACAAACAGCATCCTATGTGACTGTAACCGAATCAATTTGATTCAGATTCCATGCCAGCACAGACGATTAGGCAGAGAGGCTGCACTGCCGACTTCATGTATATTTCAGGTGGAAGTCGAATTTCCCTCCCTTTTAAAATACTTTCCTAGTCTCTCATCTGAAATAATGCCCATTAAAAATGACAATTTCGTAGCCATTCTCAAATAGGTTAATACGCCTAGTTCCAATACTATTTCAGGTGCCTTTTCACTAGTTTTCTTCCACTTCAAGAATTTAAAAGAAATAAAATATAAAATTCCTGGATGCAATTCCACAGTTTGTTTTAACTTTAGCAGCTAAAGTAAGTTAAACCCCATTGTTTTTCAGTTCCCAAGAGTGAACAGTTCTAACCAGCCTAGCCCCAAGTTAAATATCCTGCTTACAAATGCCAAAAAAATGTTAGAGTGCTTCTCAAGTCAGTGCAAGAGTTCATGCATTGATTATATAGTATATCTTCTCTAGAGCACAGATGTTTGTAATTTCTGTCACTTTTAAGTTCTCTGGCAAACTGTTTTTGTAGTACTTGAGAAGTGACTGGTCTATCTTTGCCAAGATTTCAGATGTGAACAAGCAGACAGATTTAAAAAACAAGGATTAAAATGTTGCCCACTTTTAACCACTTGGACCACTGCGTAAGAGTTTCAAAAGACAGCAAAATTAACATTTGTCATCTTCTTCGTAAAGACAGGAGTTAAAGGATCATTTGGTCTACTCCCGAACAAGCCAATCTGTCTCCCACCGACACAGACTCTCTGGGTATATCCCTGAAGAATGTCCACTTCAGTGCGGTACTGGAAAGCAGCAAGGTGAGATTTTTTTTTAAAATACAATTGTGATTAAGGTCTTGTGAACCCTTGCATTAACTCAAACTGCAGCATATTTCTCTGAAATTTATAAAGGATGTTTAACTTGAACTCAGCTAGTTACTCATAACCATGGCACAGTTTTTATTCCTCTCTAATTTCTTTTTAGCCTGTTGAAAAGTCTGCAATAAGTCCACAGTTTGTGGGTAGGCAATTTGACTACACAAGGCATCACATGTTAGTCCAATTTTATCCTCACACAGGTGCTCTTTTCAGCAGTGGCCACAGACTAGTTTGCCCTCTCCCTAAACCAGAGGTGGGCAGATTAGTGGTGCTTCCACTAATACCCCAGCTGAGATAACAATAACTCAGCACAGAATCAGGGGATCGAAGCTGGGAGATTCCTGATCTCTATGCACCAGCTCCATATTAATGAGTACGTTCCCTGCTGAACTATCAGGGAACTGTATTGATGAGATATACATATTTACCAGAACGGCCAAGTAGGAAGTTTCCCTATGCAGCGAGTACCAGTGTATTTGCTTGGCCAATGAGCCAGTGTTGATTTAAGCCATGGGTATTTAAACTCATTGCCGAACTGCATATACCCTTACCGCAGACGATTCTCTTTGTTTTCAAGACGTTCATTTGTTCTTTCGGAACGAAGACGTTTGGAAGAGAGTGCTTCCTCCATTCCTTTCAGTTCTTTCCTCCTCAGTTCACATATAGTGGAACGAATAAGTCTGCGCTCATCCAGGTCATCAGTCACTTCAAGCTGTTTCAGAAAAAACAAAATGGAAAAAAATAGCTAGATTCAAACTTTTCACATAAAAAAAGTTACCGTTTGCCAAGTCTAAACCAGACAGTGGGTGGAATCATGCTTCAAGTTCTGAAATCTGCTTTGTTGATGAAAATTCATTGAAAACCTAAAATAAAACCAATAATTGTTGCTTCCACATCATAAGACATGGAAGTGGAAAAAATGGCTTTCTAACTTTTAGTGCCCAATTTAAAGTTTAGAAATGTTTGGGGAGGGAGGGTGGAAGAAGAGAAGGAATTGCATTTATATAGCATCTTTCACAATCTCAGGACATCCCGAAGTGCTTTATAGCCAATGAAGTATCTTCAAAGTGTAATCACTGTTGTAATATAGGGAAAGGTGCACAACAATGTCCCACAAACAGCAATGTATTAAATGACCGGATAATCTGTTTTAGCGGTGTTGGCTGAGGGATAAAAAAAACAAGCAGTCCAGTTCAAAACCAGAAGGGGAATGACATTGATTTAACATGTCCACTTCTCTCAATAAGATTCTTAACATTTTCCTCACAAATATTATCCCTTCTTTGCACCAATGAACTTAATATATTTTTGGCACTGTAATAAAAAAGTTCTAAGTTATTTCCTCTATCACCACACTCCATTCATCAATCAGAAAGGAGATGCAGGTAACCAGCTCTCAGACCTCTTTATGCTCCTACCAACTTATAGGAAATATGAAACAGCAGCCCAAGTTGGTTTACTATTCAATTTCTCTTCTCTACTCAAATGTCTCACTTCCACCATCATTTTCCCCAGGATAATAAATCGGTCAGATTGCAATCATGTTACATTTCACAATGTTTTGGACATACAATTATTCTATTGAACCTCCTCCCCACAAAATCTGTTCACGTCTAAAAAAAAAATGGAGCCAACTGAAATTTGGCTTATGTTTGGAAGATGGGTTCCACCCCCCATGGCTCAGTGGAAAAAGCAGACTACATAGTACAGAGCCACATACAAACCAGTAAGGTCTCGGTCTCACCCTCTGGTCTGTGCTGAGTTAGGCTATCTCAGCTGGTGTAGTGGTGAAGTTGATACAATTAGCCCCTCTGTTAGGGAAGAAAAGAAAATGAGGTTTCTGCTCCTGATCACTATCCAGCAACTTCTGCTAGAAACCTTATGCATTCATGTGAATATCGAAGGAGTCCAGGATAGGGCATAGCAGTGATGCCCACCATTATTAAATAGCCTACCAATACTCAGCACTGGATCGCACATGAAGAATAGCCACATAGGAAAGGTAATGTACCAAGCATTAATCTTTGCCCCATAAGTTTGGGGGTGGGGTAAACTAATTAATGCCAAGAAGGTCTAGAGTCCTGCAAGATAGGTCTTCAAGCAGTTAAAACAAAAACAGATAAGAAGTCAAGAGAAGTGGGGGGAAACCATCACAAACACAAAAGATTAAATCTTTCTCCAAGTGCCTTTCTGACAACTAAATGGAAACAAATGTAACAAGACTCACGTTAATGAACAACTTCCAGACATTTCATGTGTTTTGGGAAAAATAAAATTAATATGGAGTTTAATAACGTTCACAATTTAGGACAATTTATTAACTGCTGTTGAGAAAGAATTCGACTGAGATCATTAAAAAATTATTTAAAGCAAATGAGTCACATAATCATGGTTTGTATGATCTGAGCCATGTCATTTGAAATTAAATAAATGTTCATTTAAAAAGTTTTTTGGATAAATTGTTTATGGAAAATTAAATTGTCCATAAATTGTAGCCAAGAATTATTGGCTACACTGAGACATAATTGTGCAACACACTAAGATCTCCACTTGTTGACCCTTTCCCTCTTAGCTTATTGGATATCAACCCCACAGTCCAGGAATGTCCAAGGTTCAATCTCTGATCTATGCTAAGTTAGTTGATCTCCGGTAAGAAAGTGTTTTACCCTCGAGTTCCTCTTCTCCCTCGATCTTTAAGAAGAGGAGTAACCAGCAGCGCACCATGCTCTGATTATGTGGCTGAGATGAGCAAATCATGGCAGAAACATCCATACCACACTGCTAAAGCAGAAATCTCACAATCGGGGCCTCTATTTAGTTCCTTGCTCCACACTCCAATTTTCTCCCATCCTCTGCTGAAGCCAATGACTTATGCTGCAGCGCGGTTTCAGAAATACTAGTCAACTGTCCGTTAACGCACCGAAGTGGTCATTATTCACATGACCCTTGACAATACATTTCGGGGAATGATTCAACTGAGAGGCATCACATCTAAGCCTAATCCTGTTCTCAGCCAATGTCCACACATGTACACTTCCAGCAATGGTCACTGGACAGAAATCAGGAGTGGGAATATTGATCAATGGTGTTATTCAATTAGGGAGGCAACAAAGACCATTTGCAATGTCCTTCCCATCACACCAGCTGATATTAGGTAACTGTGATGTGGAGATGCCGGTGATGGACTGGGGTTGACAATTGTAAACAATTTTACAACACCAAGTTATAGTCCAACAATTTTATTTGAAAATCACAAGCTTTCAGAGGCTTCCTCCTTCCTCAGGTGAATGTCAAGAAAATGTTTTTTCTTGACGTTCACCTGAGGAAGGAGGAAGCCTCCGAAAGCTTGGTGATTTTCAAATAAAATTGTTGGACTATAACTTGGTGTTGTAAAATTGTTTACAATTAGGTAACTGAGCACTGACAATGGATCAAACCTGGGATCTTTCTATTCTGTATGATTCAGCTACCCACTGTATAAATCCACCAAGTTATCAGAGGAGCTTCCAATTATTGATTTAACTATAATAAAACTGGTGAGAATCTAAGCAACTTTTTTCAGTACATATACTAATAATAGGGTATTTACCTTCTCCCCAATTTTCCCTCATCGCTGACATCCCTAGAACCATAAACCTCCCATAATGGTCCCAGATAACCCTGGCACCACAATGTCACTTTTGGCTAGCCACTATGAGTTTTTCTTCTCCCCTCCTCCCACCACCAGCACTTCACCTCAATATGAAAAGATATTTGGACTCCAAGTGGCATCTCACCACAGCCACACAAGAGATCAAGAACCCAGTGGAGTGAAGAAAATCCAACCTGCAACATATCATTTGGCTTAGCCATTACTTTTCAGATTTTTTTCAGAACAGTCTTGCTTTTCCTTTCTATTATAATGGAACCCACTGATTAGACATGGTGTCTATTGACAGCTATACAAAATGGGGACAATGTTAATGTAACAGTGTAAAACATCATTTATAGTTGATCCAGAATAACAATCCGAGTGTTTAGCATGCTCACCATTCGTCAGCAAGTTTCATGGATCATTGCAAATTCCCATACCCAAGAAAATAGAGGACATGTTTGTTTCCCATTTTGTTCTGTGGGCACATTTAACACTCCTTTCCCCCGCCCCGGAGAAAGGCAGTTGTAGTTTCCGAACACACAACGAATCTCACACACACACACACACGAGACTGGCAAGACCGCACATTTGGTCGCAGTGGACCTTCTCCTTAAATCGCTGAGATCCTTGTGGTGATCGTGCCCCCACAATGGTGTTGTTAGATATGTAATTCCACAATTCTGACCAGTGAAAATGAAGGAATAGCAGTATATGTCTAAGTCAAGATAGTGTATGACTATGGACGTGCATGAAGGGATACATGACCGTATTAACTCTATTAATTCACTTAACTCACATAATAAAGTTTCTCACAAAAACACAAAGTAATTACACAATTGTGCTTCTGAGTTTCTCACGTTGATAGCTGTCCTCCCTTTAGATAGGGAGGTAGCTGACTACAGGAATAAATGGCCATATAGCCTTGAGACTAGCTACAGCCCTACTGATAACGAAAGACAGAAATGTAGGGAAAAGCACTTTCCCAGGCCTGCGTGCAAGGTATCAAGATAGCTGTGGGAACTCGAGGGCGGGCTCCCTATTTTGATTGACCAATTACCTGAGCCAATGAAGAATGTACGTGTATGCCCATATTCTGTAACAGGTGGGCGTTGTTTACCGAATTGTATAAACGTGGGCTGTTTCTTTAACTCAGCGAAGCTACACCCTCAACTTTTGTTTGAGGTGTTCTTCCAGTTGTATACATGTTAAGGTTCAATAAAGTTTCTCTTTGTACTACTTGTTTGGGTGTTAATATTACTTATTACTATACAAATGCATTAAGTTTCGACATGACTTGGAGCGGATGGTGTTCCCACGACATTGTTGCAATTGTCTCTCACTGGTAAAGGTCACAAGGGAGGACGGTGTGATCAAAGTAACCTTGGTGAGTTGCTGCAATGGTTCCCGTAGAACGTACAGAATGTAGCCATAGTGCCCCAGTAGTAGAGAAGGTGGATATTGAATCCAGTGACAGGGACACGAACAAGCAAAATGTTGTGTCTTAGATGGTGTTGAACTTCTTCACTGTCGTTGCAACTTCACCCATCCAGGTGAGTGATCAGTATTCAATCACACACCTGAATTGAGCCTTGTAGATGGTGGAATGGCTTTGGGTGGTCAGGAAGCAGAGTCTCTACCCTACTCTTGTTGCTACAGTGATGATACGACCGGTTTACATCAGCTTCTGGTCAACGGTGACTCAACAATGGTGGTGCTATTTAAGGTCAAGGAGTGATGGCTGGGCTTTTATTTGTTTCAAATGGTCATTACCTGGCATTTATGCAGCACAAATGCTATCTGGGACTTATCAGTCCAAATCTGGATATTGTCCATATTCTGCTATAGGCTGGCATGTGCTGTTTCATTATCAGGCTGGTTGTGAATGGAGTAGGTCACTCTGGAATGATCAGCAAACAGCCCCATTCCTGAGCTTATGATGGAGGTAAAGTCTTTGATGAAGCAGCTGAAGATGAATGGGCCACGGATGCTTCTGCTGCAGTGATGCCCTGGGACTACAATGATTGGCATCCGACAACCACACACCATCTTCCTTTGCACAGATATGGCCCCAGCCTCTAAAGGTTTTAATCTTTAATCCCGAATTGACTGCAATTTTGTGATTTAGTAAAAAAAAAGTTTTGCTGGGGATCCTTGGTGCCATGCTTGATAAAATACGGTCTTGATGTTGAGGGCAGCTGCTGCTCGCCTCTGGCATTCAGTTTTTCCCATAATTCACAAGTGACTGTCATAAGTAAGCTATGAAATTAACCCCAAAAATACTTCCAAACAAATTGTTTATGCTAGGATATAGTTATGTTTGGGAAGTTAATTTCTGTAACAATTGTATGGCAATACAGCCTTAAGGCAAAGCTAATAATTTCAAAATCAGAGAGAGCAAGAGCAATCAAAATGAATGCAGCGCTGACTGTGGCAGCATGTAGGCAGCTGGGCCACTGCAGGACCTTCTTCATGGGGCTATTAATTTTACTTCAGACAATTTTTAGGCTAATTTCCCACAGAATAGGATGATTCCAGATGAAAGCTTTACAACTTGAAGAGCATGTTCTCACCTTTTATGTTTAGGTGGATTTTTTTTAAAAACAAGTCTAGGGGCGTAAATTGGGCCTTGTAGCGCCCATTGTTTCGGCGCTACGCAGCCTCCGAACTGCAAAGATGGGTCTTGGCTGCGCACGCATGTTTCCAGCATGATGTGCACTGGACGCCATCTTGGTATAGGAGTTAGCGCAGGCGCAGATAACAAACGTCTGAAGCATGTAAAGTAAGGAGAAAATAGATACAGTACGTAATGCTGATTTAAAGTGATAGACACCATTTTGGGACATAATGCTCAACTCAATACACAGACTTAACCATGACCATCTGAACGTGTCTTGAGTGCCTGGAGGACCCCCACCGGCACTATTTAAAGGGACCATGCAGGATTTACAGGTTAGTGGCTGGATTATTGCTTCTGACCGCTGAGACAGTTGTAACTGTTTTTGGAGGGCTCCTATACTTGAATACTGGGACACGGGACATAGCCTAACATTTAGAGCCAGAACGTGCAGGAGTGAAGTTAGGAAAGGCTTCCACACACAAAGGGTGGGAGTAGTTTGGAACACTCTTCTGCAAACAGCAGTTGATGTTAGCACAATTGTGAATTCTAAATCTGAGATTGATAGATTTCTGTGAACAAGGGTATTAAGAGATATGGGGCAATGGCGGGTAAAACAGGCTCGAGGGGTTAAATGCCACTGCCACTTGCTGCCTCCTGATATGCGCCACCTTCTCCTGCAAGAAAGCAGGACGTGTGTCTGGATGATGTGCCTGTCATGGTTAAGTATCTGCCAGTGTGTGTGGCCTGTGAGTTGTGGGTGGACAGCTTGTAACAGTGGTAATGTGTATGGGTGAGAGGAAGCATTTGATTGGAAGAATTGAGTACTGATGGAAAGAGTTTGTTGGTATGTGGGTGATGGGGGGTGTAGTGCATGGAGCAGTGGATGCAGCTAGTGGTATAGTTGGTAGGAAACGCCACTTGACAGTTGACCTCACCCACCTTGACCACTCATGTCAAAGCATTGAACTTCTTCCTGCACTGCATCCAGGTTCATGATGCTGTGCGCCTGGCATTGACTTTGTCCCCCGCTGCCTTTTGGGTATATGTCTGGAGGGCCTCTTATTGCCACCACCCCCCCAGATGTAGGACATCCCTCCTTCTGGCCACCACTTGCACCAAGGCTTCTAGTGCATCAGCAGAGAACCTTGGTGCACGCACTCTCACATGCCTGGTACAAACTCAGATGGGCAGATTGGTGAGGTTTGGCATGCAGATTGGAGGATGTGGGATTTAGTTGTGCGCAACCTTTATCCAATGTTTTAACATAACTCAATGTGTAAACATAGGGACTGGACCTGTATCTGTGTTTTACGTGTGCGATGTCTGATCTCTGTTCAGACAGTGTTATTTTCAGCAAATAACCGGTACCAGATACCTTAAGAGATTTCTAATGGACAGCCTGCCTTTAAGAGATCGGAGCCCCCCCCCCTTGCTGGTGGAAAGTGCAAATTGCATGGATTCCTCATTCGGTGCTGATTTCCAACTCAGATTGCAGGTAAGTCCTCAGGCCTGACGAAAGTCTCATCATGCCTGCGCAGGGGCCATTGTGGTGGTGGTGGTGGTGGGGAGGGGAGCCGGGGACCGCTGAAGGTAGATTTATTGGACTTGAGGGAAGCACTTCTGCTCCTCAGAGCCCACAAGCTGAACTATAAAAGACACTTACCTGCAGTTTTGGGCCTTCTCACCTCCTCTCATGTGGTGTGAAGTAGAAGGCCTGGAAATCCCAGCCCCCAGAGGTTAAAAACAAAAAACTTGTCAAAAATGGAGGCCCACAGCCGCCTTGAAAGCTTTTACTGACCAACCCGCCTTATAAGAGCAGGTTGGTTGCCCACCCCTTTCCCCACCTCATTGAAGACTGGAAGAGGAAGGGTTTTAGATTTTTACTACCCCCCCCCCAGTTTTTCCCATTTAAAATCATGCCTAGTGTGCCTTGCGTGTTGATGACTAGTGTGTCAAACATGAAAGAGACAAGCTCTCCTACAAGTTTCACTGTACCTAACAGGGGTGAGAAGATGCTGTTGTTCAGGTTTCTCCTTCAGAAGATCCATATACTGGTACCTGAAGTACCTGATACAACCAGCTCTTGTGATCTGTTCAGATTTTCCCAGCTGTCGACATTGATACAGCATTGAAGTTGTGCTTGAGTGGGCCCTTGTACTTTTTTCCCTGCCCACCTTACCTCTACTTGCACATTTCCAGCTCACCATATATGATCCTTTTTAGTAATCCAGACCTACAAATTTCTGGGGGGTTTTGCCATTTGGGGGTTACCACTGGGTTACAAAGTTTTGTGGTTATCAGACTGTGGGCCAAAATGTAGGATACACCTCCAACACAGTAAGGCAGCCAATGAAAAGGAATAGTCAATAATCCTATTAGGCTGCTATGAACTGCAGTGCAATAAGGATTGCAATATCAATTCCAGTGATTATGCAGTACCTTTACAGATTATAATCGTCCCCATTTATAACTTCTTCCTATTTTTAGCATACGTGAGGCACACAAACTAACATGAGATATCTGCTAATTGAGCAATACTATCATTAGCAAGTACCAGACTTGGTATGCACCTACGTGTCTCATGTAAACAAAAAAGTTTGGAAACCCTGCTTTAAACTACTGTAATGTTTCCATTAAAAGCCTGGCACTAAGTGAGTGCTACAAGGAACAAGCAGTTTCCTCAATCTACAGCTCTAACTCCAAGATCAGAGCCAGAGACCACATAGTCCTGCATCTAGAAAGAAAGATTTTACATTTATATAGCACCTTTCACAATTGTGGGACAGCCCAAAGCACTTTACAGCCAATTAAAAAGAGTCGAGGTGTAGTCACTGTTGTAATGTAGCAAAACACACCAGTCAATTTGTGTACATCAAGGTCCCACAAACAGCAATGAGATAATGACTAGGTAATTTTTTTTTTAAATAAAGTGATGTTGGTTGAGGGATAAATATTGGCCAGGACACCAAGAGAACTCACCTATTCTTCTACGAATAGTGCCAACTTTCACTTTCACCGGAGAGGAGATAAAACCTCGGTTCAGCATTTTATCTGCAAGACAGCACCTCCAACATTGCAGCACACCCTCAGGATTAAACTGAAGTGTCAACCTGGTTTACAGACTCAAATCTCTGTAGTGGGACTTGGACCCACAACCTTCAGACTCAGGAGAGTGCCATCACTGAGCCAAGGCTGACACATAGGAAATCAAGTATCAAGGGAGAACCAAACCTTACCAATATTGTGTCACAGCTCTTTCATGACAGGGAACAAATAGTTTCAAAAGATCAACCTTGCACAAGGTCAGCATCTCATGACATGAACCAGGCTGCACCGATGCACTGTGCCATCCTTAAACTGTAAGCAGTTCTGAATAAACTCAAAACATTTTCCCCCCTTGAAATGATCATTGCTGACTATCGCAGATTAATGATAAATAGCATAGGAAGTCATCACAAAAAATAGTTCTTTGTGTCATACTTCCAAACAAGGAATCAGGCCATGTACTCAAGAACACTGCCCTTTCATCTATGAAATCAGAATTTGAATCCAACCTAAACAATGTGGATCATAGACATGTCCATCCCCTTTACTAGCCGGACTTAGGGGTTGGTGCTAAGATCCAATTTATGCTGAAAGAAGTAACATTGAAGTTTTACTTGCGCTACACCACATTAGCCTGCGCTTGATTATGTGTATAGCTTCATAATATAAATTTGTTTACATCCCCAGAAGATCACCCCCATCTTGACCAGGAAGCACGTCATAATGCATAAAGTACTCTAAACCAGGGGCACTCACCCTATAGCCCTATGGTCACATGTAGCCCCAAACCTAGCAATCCAGCCTTCAAAGCAAAGTAACTAAATACTATACTTAGATTTACTTGCTGGTTCGTCCTGTAAATTGTTTGTGTCTGGAAGTTTGAAAAGGGTTATTTTTAGTGCTGTTGCCTCACTGGTGGATAAATCCTAAATCAGAATACTAGACCTCTTAATATCAGCAAATATATGCAAGTTAATGAGAATGTGGACAAACTTTTACAAGTTACCCCAAGGCTCCAGTGTAAGTATTAGTGTGGCTCAGGAATACAAAAGCTTGGACACCCTACTTGAAACTACTTTAATGCTTCCAGTAAAAAGCCTAGCACTGAGTGTGCAACAGGGAGCATGTAATCTCCTCAACCCACAGCTCCAAACTGCAAGATCAGGGCCAGAAACCACATATAGTCCCTATATCATTTAGAAATCAAGTGGCAGGGTGGACCAAACCCTACAGATATTATGTGTCATCACTCATGAGGCCAACATATGTGGTAGAGGCAATAGTGACAAAGAAATTTTAAACCCTGGTTTCTTCGCTTTTGAATTAATCTATTGTCATGTACCCTGTAATAACCCAGAGGAAAATCTCACCTAACTGAATAGTTCACATTTTTTTTTGTCAGTTTTCTCTCTCAATCTGAAGGTGTTGGTATGTGTTATATTTTGGTATATTTGCATGGCAACAAGCACCTGCCAGTATCACGTCCTAGCAATCTTAATTCACGTGTGAGCGTAGGTATGAGTGTCAGAAAGCTATTCGACTATGGAGGGCATCACAGCCAAGCCCAGTCCTGTCCTCGCTCAACATTCGAACAAGTGAACAGCAGGAGTCCCTGGGAAATTAGGACAGTTAGATTTATGGTATAAAAGCACAGCCTGGGGAATTGTTCTTTTCATTCTCAGTGCCTCCCTCTAGAGAAATGCTGCATCACCATCATACCATGTGGAAATTTAAGCATGCAATCCTAGAACATACCACTCCATACTGAACAACATCTTTTACAAGTGCATCTCTAAGTCCATCAAAGAGATTAAGAACTCCATATATGCAAGGTAATGAGAATGAGAATATGGATTTAAATTTTATCCATGCAGTGAAACAATTAAATATTAAGCGCTCAATTTCTACTAATAAGCAGTAGTCATTTCAGTAGACTACAAGAGTTATTCTCTCTGTTACACAGTAAACAAAGGCATTGAAATCATCTTCAACCCAAAAGCAGAATTGTGTTGCATCAGTGTTCACTTTAAAGTAGGTTCCACTGCTCATCTCACCAAATCAGGAGTGACATTTCATTTTACAAAGTTTCCAAAGAAATAAAACTCAAACTTGCATTTTTCAAACATTAAAAAAATGTCCCAAGGCATTTCATAAATAGATGTGATGAAAAACTCAGGACCCAAGAGTGACTCCAGCAAATGCTTCTATCAATCAGTTCCACTTGGATTAACACTGATCTTACCTCCTACCTTTATATTACCTGTCTCCACCTACCTCAGTGTACTAATGTGCAAATGAAAAAACTCTCCTGCAGTCAATCAGATCAGGTTGGGAAATCTTGTCAGAATGACAGAAGGTTTAGGTACCAGTAATTGAAAGAGTTTGCACTTCACATCCACACCATTATATGCTGAGGCCACATATCAATTCAAACCTGGAATCTGGAGTTCTTGTACAGTACTTCTATCGTTCTAACACAGTCACCTTCCAGATCTGTGCCCATCTCTATTTTAATCCCTCCAATATCACCAAAGCAGCAATAACCAAAGAATTACAAACTACTATCTCTGACTATGACCATGACCATGATTCTCATTTGCTCTGCAGCTTTTTAACAGTCGATCACACCATCTTCCTTCAATGCCTCTCCTCTGTTGACAAGCTTGGAGAGACTGAACTCACTTAGTTCCACTCGCCTATCTGACCATAATCAGAGTACGTCTAGCTTTGGTTTCACTTCCCGCACCATCACCTCCAGAGTTCTCCCAGGGATCAATCTATGGCTCCCCACATTTCTCATCTATATGACTTGGTGACATGCTCTTCAGACATGTGAGGAGTCAGCTTCCACATGCACAGTGCTAAGCCCCAACTATAGCTCCCCATCACCTCTCTCAACCCTTCTAATGCCTCAGTGATGTCAGTTTGTTTGTCTGATATCCAGTCTTGGATGAGCCATCATTTCCTGTAGCTAAATGGGAAAGACTGAAGCCACAGTCTTCAACCCCTGCCATAAACTACGTACCCTCACCACCAACCTGACAGCTGTCTCTTCAGCTGCCGAGGCTGAAGTCATGAAGGGTGCTATATAAATACAAGTTTTAACAACCATTTTTCTTTCTTGCACATCTGTGAAGTACCTTAGGACATTTTTCTATGTTAAAGACATTATATAATGCAAATTGTAGTTGTTGTCCATTTACTGTACTTTAAATCAAAACTCTAAAAAGGTATCACAGACTAAAACATTTGAGGATCCTGCCTGCAGTTATCTGCAGCACCCAGCAGGTGGCAGCTTTTCACATGGAAAGGCATTGGAATTTCAGTTAACAGCACACCTATTCATGCCACACATTCAGGTGTCCCACTGAGTGACCTCAACTCTTCCAAAGCCATTGGAAACATCATTCATCAATTAAAACTGGTCATTGAATCCTCCAAAAGAGTGGTGGCATGTGCATCCCCAGTTTATACCAACCATTCCCAAAAGCTACCTACTTCCCAATCTCAGGTGTTTCACAGTAGGAAAATCCTGCAGAAAAGCTCAGTGTATCTCCACTGGGATGTAAGTTTTTAAAAAGATGGTCATTCCCAGGATGCTGACATGCACCTCTTAGGCATCCAGTTCCCAGGAGGATTGGGAATGTGATTATTGACTCCAGGAGCCCATCTCTGGAGGACGTTTCTTTTAAGTAAATTACAGCCAAGTTATTTTCTTCCTTTATTTCAAGTTGATTAAAGATTGGAGATAAAGTGTAACATCATGGTTCTATTTTACAATACACTATTAGGGAACGCTCATAACTGAACAGTTTATGGGAACAAAACATGTGCCCATGTATATGAAAAAAAATTGAAGTAAAACACAATCCTCATTGGAGCAGCTATTGCCTCAATCCATTCTTTTGAAGAAATTACTGAGATTCTTTAGAAAAAAGTCTCCCTACAGGTCACACAATGTTTTAATCTCTTGGAGCAATGGCTCAATCTCATCTACACAGAAATGGACCTGGGCACGTTCATCAAGAAGCACAGCTTCGTGAGGAAACAATCACAGTAACATAATCTTGTATCTATAGACTAAATAGCCAAAATCAGCAATTATTTATGGTCAGCTCTTAGCAGATCTAGACCTATAGTTTGGTTTATAACTAAAATCAATAGCACTGAACAAAATATATTGGTTAAACAAAACACGAACACACAAAATACCCATTATTAAAATGGAAAACTTTATTGACATTTATTTAAAGGAATACAAGCTCTTTACGTCAAGTATAAAGCTTCTGCAATATTTTCTTAAAATTATCCCAGCCTTGGAAATGGCATACAAGATAAAACAAACTCTTCCCCAACTTTTCCTTCTTCCTCTCAGATGCCCTCATGGGCAAATAACCCACCCATACTGATCATCTAGGCTCACACAGAAGAATGGGCATCTGTAACAAGTACTGAAGAGGTGTCAGTGCCTGCAGAACCATATCCCAGCACTAATAAATGGGGAGGGGGGGGGGGGGGGGGGGAGGGTGCAGAAATTAGGCAAAGTTAAAACGGATACAGCTGAAAAGCAACAAGGAGTGTGTATGTGCTTATGCTCGATCAGGAAGTGGATGCAGTGAAGTGTGTGCACACATGTACTTGTTATTGGGGAGAGGAAGCAATCATGTTTCATGTGCACCTATTAGCTACTGGAAAGGAGGATACAATAAAGGAGCTTTAAAATATCTGTAAAAGAAAATTTAGATGGATATGGGAAAAGGAACTAAGTGGATAACTCCTTCAGAGAACCAGTGCAGGTATGAAAAGCTGCATGGCTTCTTTTGGTGCTATAAAATTCTGAGGAAGTTGATGAACGTTGGGTAGGTCCTGCTAGAATGGAAACAAACTAAAAGTAGTAGCGACCCTCAGTTTAAAGATCTCTGGTTTGGCTGCTTTTTGCCTTAAGAAAACGCACCGCAGCATCATGGCGCATGCTGCGGTCAGTCGGGAACTAATTTCGTAAATGGGCCTGAAATAGGTATTCAGCCCCTAATTTGCAATGGGCCTAATGCCAGATTCAGGCGGACGCCCTTGACCCTAACTGTTATGGTGTGTGTTTACCCAGCATGGCATGAGTGCACACACACCAGACATCACATTGGGCCCTTCAGCATCCATTTTTCGCCCGAAAGATGGGGGCTGCCAACCCAATTTCTAAGCCAGGCAGTCAACACTTTTGGCTTAAAGTTAGTAGAAAGCGTAAACTTTCTCTCCTCTGCCCACTCTGTACATGCAGAATCTGATGGCTAATGCACTAGTCAGGATCCAGTCTTCCACTTGCAGTGCTACATGCTGCCTTGGTTTATGGGACTTCCATTGTAACCACCTCAATCCGTAGGTCATCAATGTGGGGCCATTGGAATTCAGTCTTGACAGAAAATAAAGACTGAATTTCAAATGTTATCCCAAAATACGAATAAAAATCTCGAAACACAATGTAATAAAAACAAATTTAACATATTATATTATATTATATTATGTCACCTCAAAGCAGCAGCCTTGGTCATAAACCTTTACTCATGGCTGTTTCTCAATTGCACATTGTTTTTTCAGTTGTCAACGTTTTAAGGACTACGTCAACTTTTTAAAAGCGGGTTTGTCAGTTTTGTGGTTAGCACGTAAGCTTAACATTTCTCATCAATAATCCCTAATATAGTTCTTTAAAAAAACTATATCTATTCTAGGCTTTCATCTGGTTCTCAATATTGAATGAAAACAGCAAAATCAACACATGTGGAACAAGAGCAACTTACTACAATAAATCTAACTTGCAACTACACAGAATGGTACACATATCCTCCCATAGGAAATAGAATCTGGAACACAGTTGTGATGCTAATAACCTCCCCACAGCCTCACTCGGCTGCTTATCTTGACAAATCAACTTTGCTTGCCTGGTCAGCACAAAGTTTGTTTATTGCCCAAAAGGTACTAATTTAATTCATATAGAAAAGCTGGGAGTTAGATTTAGATTAGATTCAACTGTTGTTCACATGGATCATGTGGTGATATATTCACTTTTTCCTACTATGTCAAATGACATGAAAGTCTTGTACCAAAAATGGGCAAAAAGATTTCAGTTTACAACTGGGAGCAGTTCACAGGCCAGAGGAATTTGTGTAAATTGATTCTAGGGATTCCAAAACTTTTACTAACACATAAAAGAACAAACTTTTATTCATATAGTGCCTCATCCCAAGAACATCACAAAGCACTTCTCACCCAAATTGATTAC
This sequence comes from Heptranchias perlo, assembly GCF_035084215.1. Classification (NCBI taxonomy): domain Eukaryota; kingdom Metazoa; phylum Chordata; class Chondrichthyes; order Hexanchiformes; family Hexanchidae; genus Heptranchias; species Heptranchias perlo. The sequence goes on from NC_090349.1 coordinate 34,484,432, forward strand.
TTTTAAGCGTTGGAGAAAAATGTAGCATTAAATTTGCATACAGCAAGGTCCTCACAAACATCAAATTAGATAGATAAATAAAAATAAATAAGCTAATCTGACACCAGGAAAACCTGCTCCTTCAAAAAGTAAGGAATCTTACAACACCAGGTTATAGTCCAACAGTTTTATTTGACAATCACAAGCTTTCGGAGGCTTGCTCCTTCATCAGGCGAGTGTGGGATTCCATGAAGGTTCCGCATAGTCAGAGAACAATGCCTGGTGATTAGATACTCTTGCCAACTGCCCATTGTCAAGGCAAAGTGTTCCGACAGAGACACATTACATACAGGACGACTGCCTATACCAATGGTGTGGACGGACAGACAGACACACACACACACACACACACACACAGAGACAGACGAAAGGAAGAGAAAGAAAGAGAATGACCAGTTGTATTAAAAACAGATAACTCTTTTTTCGCTGGTGAAAAAAATTTCTGTTTTTAATACAACTGGTCGTTCTCTCTCTTTCTCTTCCTTTCGGATCTCTCTCTTTGGGTTCTGACCGTTTGTATATTCAATAGTTCTGTATGTAATGTCTCTCTGTCTGAACACTTTGATTGCCTCGACAACAGGCAGTTGGAAAGATTATCTGTAATCACCAGCCATTGTTCTCTGACTATATATGCGGTAACCTTCATGGAATCCCACACTCACCTGACGAAGAAGAAAGCCTCCAAAAGCTTGTGATTTTCAAATAAAACTGTTGGACTATAACCTGGTGTTGTAAGATTCCTTACATCTGTCCACTCCAGTCCATCACCGGCATCTCCACATCATGCCTTCAAAAAGTGACATGGAAACCTTTACGTCCACCTTGCCAGGGAGACAAGGAGTCAGTTTAACATCAGCAACCAAGAACGTTTGTTGGAATGATAAGTGATAGCAACTTAATACAGGATAGGATAAGCAATGAAGTTCTGGACGAGTTCGATTTTGCATACGTTTCAGCTCAAGAGGTCAGCAATGAAACTATTAGGGGGAAAGAAATCATGCAAGGATGCAACAAGCCATGGATGAGGGCTTCAGTCGCAGTGAAGATGAGGTACAAACAGAGCCAGTCTTGTGAAAGGAGGAGCAGAATTTGCAGCGATCCTGTCTGCTTTTAGTGATCTTTTCAGTTAACGTTGAAGCTCCACACTCCTACACTTGCTCTCGCAAGACTTCTGCGATTCTGGAGCCAAATTCAAGATGTTCTTAAGTTTGGCTGGCTGGCAAATTACTCTTGTGCTGAAGACTTTGGTCGTCTTGTTTCCCTTGTTAAGGTAAAGTTAATATAACTTGTAAGAAATTATTATACTTAAAAATCTAAATATTTTAACTGTTCCTAGTGACTGTAGTTCTTGCAGTACTTTAGGGGCATTACAAAGCCTAAACAAATCCCATAGGAGATACAGCAACAAGGAGCACCCGATCTTTCCGAAAACAATAGCACGCTGTTCAGTCATGCCCCTTGTGCTGTTTGCTTGGTAATGTTCTGTAGATATTGTACTTTTTAAAAAAAACAAACAGCTCGTTCCTCGTCACTGGGCTCTCTGGGTGTTTTAGAGTGTTACAATGCCAAACAAACCTTATGGTGGATATATGATTAGGAACAGCTATAAAGCTTAGCAATATTAAACTGTGCAACATTGATTCAGGAGTACCAACATTCTTTACCCAAGTCCCTGAATCCCAAGCAATAAACCTGGAATTTAAATTATTCAGTCGTCATAAATCAGTGGTATTGATAATCAGCATGGGAAAAATCATGTTTTGCAGATTTAGTATTTGTGTTCGTGTCAAATTAGCTTCCAGAAATTATTCACTTCTTGTATCATGTAATGGTAACCTTACACAGACTGTTCTAAATCCAGTGTCTTTACCCTGACCGTGGCATCAAGCAGACGACTGAACTCAACAAGATAGATATGAACAAACTTCAAATTTTGTTAACCAAACTGCATCTTTAATAAATTTATCTAAATAAATTTGTACTGCACAAAAGAATGTAGTCCATAAACATTAGCTACAGTTTAATGCATTTTGCAGATCAGGTCATGTCAATGAACAGTGACCGAGAGAGAAAATTGAGAATGGGAAATTCTAAGTAATGAACAAGTTCACTGGACACAGCTCTGATAAATGCAGCAGCAAAAGAAATTAATTAAGTTAATTAAGTAATGCACTATTGAGGCCTGTGTGATCAGCACCTTTTGTTGAAACAGCTGTACAACCTTAAAGAATATAATGGCCTTGGGAGGAGTGCAGCACAGGTTCACCAGAATGTTACCAAGGCTCCAAGTGTTTAATTAGGAGCAGAGATGATATAAACTAGGCCTGTATTCCCTGGAATATAGAAGGTTAAGGGATGATTTGATTATGGTTTTTAGGATTTTGAAAGGAATTGATAGGATAGAGAGAAACTTTTTCCACTGGTGGGAGAGTTTAGGACAAGGGCACATTACCTTAAAATCAGAGCTAGGCCATTCAGGAGAGAAATTAGGAAACATTCTTCATGCAAAGGGCAGTAGAAGTGTGGAACTTTTTCCCCACAAAAAGCAGTAGATGCTAGCTCAATTAATAATTTTAAATCAGAGATCGATAGACAAGGGTATCAAAGGGATATGGAGCCAAGGTGGGTAAATGGAGTTAGGTTACAGATCAGCCATGATGTCATTGAATGGCAGAACAGGCGCGAGGGGCTGAATGGCCTACTCCTGTTCCTATGTTCAATGCCTTTAGCAACAACACAAAGTTTCTAGCAGCAGTTTGAGAAAATTAAACAATTATTTTGTACTGTTCTATTTTAAGCATTAGAATTTTATAGAACATCAATACTGATGCTGTTGTAATACATGACAGGGGAAGAAAATACACACCTGAACTGAAGACACGGACTCAAAACAAGATTTCAAAAAGGTTGTTGGGAGGAGATGGGGTACGGATGATGTCGGGTGCAAGTTAAACCATACTGGGACAGGCCAGGCTCAATAGGCCGGCTGGTCTTTTGATGTCCTTGTTCATATGTTCAACAACTCTGCCAATAACACTGGATGAATGATTAGAAGACCTCATGTGCCAACCCACCACTGGCCAACAACCTCCTCCTCTGGAATAAATGCATGATGTGGAGGTGCCGGTGATGGACTGGGGTTGACAATTGTAAACAATTTTACAACACCAAGTTATAGTCCAACAATTTTATTTGAAAATCACAAGCTTTCGGAGGCTTCCTCCTTCCTCAGGTGAATGTCAGGAAATCCTCGAACCTTTCGCATTTATAAATCACAGAACAATACCTGGTGATTACAGATAATCTTTCCAACTGCCCGTTGCCAAGGCAATCAAAGTGTTCAGACAGAGAGGTGTTACCTACAGGACCACCGAATATACAAACAACCAAAAAAAGAGAGGCAGAAACACAAACATCCGGATAACCTTTGTTCGCTGGTGGGGTTACGTGTAGCATGACATGAACCCAAGATCCTGGTTGAGGCTGTCTTCATGGGTGTGGAACTTGGCTATCAATTTCTGCTCGACGATTTTGCGTTGTCGTGTGTCTCGAAAGCCGCCTTGGAGTACGCTTACCCGAAGGTCGGTGGCTGAATGTCCTTGATTGCTGAAGTGTTCCGACTGGGAGGGAGCCCTCCTGTCTGGCGATTGTTGCGCGGTGTCCGTTCATAAATAAATGCAAGTGCAGCGAGTGCACATTTTGTGCAAGCATTCAAAAGAGAGCTGTATGAGTTGCTGCTAGTGCCAAACATCTCAATCTAAAGAAACTAGATGGGTCATTAGGGACTAGTGTCCCGATAATATCCTGGAAGTTGCATGATTGCTATAGTGGCTTGGAGATGTTTTTGCCTAAATTCGCCTAAGATTTTTTGTCTCTCCCAGCAGACTGTGACGGAGTGGGCGAGGAGGAATTGATGCAATGGCGATTGTAAATTAAGCCATGCCAAAATGGGACAGCCTCAAAAAGGAGCAGATGCTCTTTTGCTGTCCTTGTTCATATGTTCAATGCCAGTAGCACTGGATTAATGACCCAACAGAAAGCCTCACATGGCAACTCATCTGCGAAGTTTCTACTCTTAGATGCAAAGGGACCGCTGTCTGCCCAGCTCTGCACAAAACTAGCACATTTACGATAATGCGGTTTACATGCTTTGGCGCTATATAAATACAAGTATTTCTTTATAATCTGTTTTAGTGATATTTGTTGAGAGATATAGATTGGCACAGACAGACAGAAAAAAAAAAGACAGATCCTGCTAGCTGTCCAATGACCCCTGCTGGAAAATGCATATGTGAAGTTGGTGGGTGATGACAAGGTCATATTTGGCTTGGATGTCCCCCCACTACCAATGGTTGAGTAGCTTGACGACACTGTCTGTGCTCATACCAAAAAAAGTACCATTTAGTTGAAGGGCGGTTGGTACCTCCTTCAGAAAAATGGGCAAAATAGTTTCTAGAAAGAGAATAAGTAGATGTGGGGTGACATGACAAATGTCCCAATGCTTATGAATACAGGGGACTGACATACACAATATTTGAGAAGGACAGTCATTTAATTACTTTCAGGTTTCCATTAAGGATCGCTTAACTTCTGATATGTGAAGTATAGCATTTCTGCGTTTTGTACCCATGTCCATTGGAATTTCCCAGGCTGAATACAACTGAATTAAAAACTCTCAACCAGTCTAAACAAGTGTAAACAATTTTACAACACCAAGTTATAGTCCAGCAATTTTATTTTAAATTCACAAGCTTTCGGAGGCTTCCTCCTTCCTCAGGTGAACGTTGTTGGAAATCTCTAAACAAGATGCAAGCTCAGGGCCCATGGGTATAAGAAGTGTTCCAAAGCATTTCCCATTCTGTACTGTATTGTTTTAAATGCACCAACTTTATACTTGGAAAAAGTTGATCATCAATTGACAATTTGAACTGTCTTTTAATAGAGAGCTATTTAAAATTACATATTTTAATGTGGACAGGGTGAGACAAAGCAAAATTGGGCAATCAAGACAGAACTGCAACATACAACTAAAGATTAGAGGTGGCAGATAATCTAACAGAGGAAGCAGTGCATTAATATTGTATTTCCAAGCAGGCAAGTTGCTTTCAGCTGAACAAAGCTGAAAAGATATTCAAACGGGCCAACTGGTGGTTGCAATCTTTCAGACTTGATGCAACTTTAAGGGCAGACCACTAAACAGCTCTTCGTGCATTGTTATCACTCTTAGCCTTCCCTTTCAACAAAAGTTGCTAAATGAACAATGCCGTGTAGCCCAATAGTTGCAATGTTCATCCAAATAAGTGTTACTTCGTAAAACTGAGAACACATTCCTATGATTTAAACATTTCCTGTTCCAGGCACACTTTGTCCAGATCCCCAACCCATGTGGGTCCTTATCATTCAAGTATTGGCTACGCATTGAGGTTTAAGGAAATGACATTCCCCTATTTCAGGTTGCATTAGATTCACTTGTTTCACAAGATACAACCAATATTCCTCCCATCTGTAGTGAATAAAACTGCACCAGATACAAATAAATTGATAAATTCACAAACAGAAACTGGAAATCTCAATATCTCCTCTCCCGAAAGATTGATTTACTCCAAAAAGCTGATCAGTTCCAATTGCAAACCTCCCATCCCAAGTAAAGAAACATTTACTGGTAAAATAAAATTTTAAAGTTACATATTCTTTCCCACAGCATGTACAGTCTGTACAACTTAGCATAAACAGTATAATAACAATTTTGATGGGGAGAGGAATGGTGCCTATGTTAAGGAAGCAATGATATCAGTGATCTCTGGGGCAAGGAGAAGGAGTCATGTTCATCAATTGGATAAGGAGGAGATTGGCTGACCAGATCTCTGGGAGGAAATGAAGGCCAGGGAAGAGCCTGAGGCAGCAACGAATAATCTCATTTAAACTTGGAAAATTGGCGTGTACCAATAGGAATAATGAGTGACCATGAGTGACTTTGAGGAGAAGAGGCCATCAAAAGTAGAACCATGGGAACTGGTCAGTAGTTTGACAGCAGTATCATTGCAGGTGGAGAGCCAGAGGAGAAGAAGTTGACAGTTAGATTGTGTTTTAGTGACGAAGCTGCAACAAGACAAAAAAGGTACATGGGCAGGCTGGCATGGATGCATGGCAGTCTAAATGGAGATCCTATTTTAGATGCATGTAAAAAAAATAGAATTGAGGATTATCCCTTCCCACTGCTCCCTGAAGCTGAACCAGATAGTGTACAACCTCAGGGACCTGTGACTCAGAGACAAGCTTCAAAATCCTATATCCTATCAATCACTAAGATCATTTCTTCCACCTCTGACATCGTCCATCTTAACATTTACCTCATTCCCACCACCACTGAAACCCTTATCCATTCTTTCATTACCTCCAAGCTAGACCTCTCCAATGCCCTCCGACAGAGCTCCACTTAAATCCAATTCATCCAAAACTCCACTGTCCGCATTCTTCGCTGCACTAAATCCCTCATCCAGTCCCCTATCCTCACCAACCTCTACTGACTCCTTGGCCCCCGAGCCACTGAATACAAAATCTTTGTCCTCATTTAAAAATTCCTCCAAGGCCTTGCCCCATTCTACCTCTGCAACTTTCTCTAGCCCTGCTTCCCAGCCTTCCAAATCCTGTACATCTCCACCCCCCCTCTTTCCCTCCACTCCACCATACAGCAAAGTCTTCAGCACTGAAATCTCACCATAGACCTCTTCACTTTGCCACCTGTCTCCACCTTCAGATGCCTCCTAAGACCCTCTAACTATGCTTTTGCTCATCTTTAAATTTTCTATTACTGCTGGGTATTTATTTCTCCTTTGTGAAGTGCCTTAGGATACTAACACAATACAAGCTGTTGCTAAAGAAAATGTCATGACATTGGATTTAATCCATTTTGCAGGATATTTTCACATTTAATAAACAAACATTAGGTCAGTGGTCATATGGAATGAAGACACAAACAAAACAGTATTCGACCCTTTGATCTTCTTCCCTTGCATCAGAGAAGGAGCAGTAGGCAGATGTTTTACACTGCAGATGGTCTGTACAAGTCTGATTACAGGAAATCGCCCATCATGAGTAAGTAAAATTAACTTCACAAAAGAACCTTGACAGCTATTTAAACCCTCTCTAAAAAGTGTATTTGTTGCTTATCTACATAAACAGAACCCTTTTTCTGCAATGTCACATGATTTTTCAATAGCTAAAATACTATACTGCACATATGCCAAAGACTGATTTATGTTTCAAGCATACAAAATGTTTTTTCTGGAACTATCTTTCCATCTCCTATGGGCTTTTTAATCTCAGTGCACACATGAATTTACAAAGAACTCTAATTTCATATCAATGCTTGCTCATCTCCATTTCCCTACTCCTCCTCCATATTGTTGGAACATATTTTCTGTTTCATTAGCTTTTTCTGCAGCAAATATCATTCCTCAGTGGAGGGCATGGAAGATCATTTTTAGACTCTTGTCAATGCTGTTCAACTGAGCCACTATGTTGTGCTCCAACATGGTGCAGCTCTACTATCACCTAGTCATACAGAGCAAGAAGATCTCAGGTTCCATTCTCAGTCTGTGCTGAGTTAGCTAATCTCAGCTGGGTGACAATGGAGTGCTACAATTTCCCTCAGAGTCCTTGAGTTAGGAAAAGTGTTGTTTGGGGGGGGGGGGGGGCAGAGGAAGGGAGGAAATTAGCCTGAGTTCCTGCTTCTGATCTCTATAAAAGGTGACCCCTGCTGGAAGTACACATTAAGGAGACAATGTTCACAGCTGAGGATCAGTTCTAAGATCACATCCTATAGCTCTCCTAACTGGGAAGACAAGAGGATAAAATGAGGCTCCCCTTTGATGCCACACTCCACGGTGATTCAACAGCTGGCAACATTCACCACTGACCATTAATGTGCATAGGTGTAGAATGGCCACTTGGGTGTGGTACTAGTGGGTGACAAGTGCCCATGGAACTGTATCTCAGCCTTCAAGGGAGGGAAGGAGTTAGAAAATTGGTGGAAAATGGAAAAAAAAAAAGTATGTTTCATACAGTTGTAAGCAGTAGAAAATGTTCTGGTCAGGAAAGTACCTCAGAATTCTGGAATTTAAAAAAAGCAGGAGGATATTATTCCCGGTATTTTGAAGGAATTGAAATCAGTGACACGGTATAAATAGAACAATGGCTACCTGAGAGTGAATGAGTTATAAGCTAAAATCGAACTGACAGGCTCAGATTGTTTGTTTAGTTTATTTTGCCCCCCCCCCACCCCTTCTCCTGAAGAGGCCAACTCTTGCTGAGGTACAATTAAATGGGCATGATTCACCCTCAGGTATCTCCATTATTCATTTGAGCCGTCACAATGAGCGTTGACAGGTTATTCACCACAGTTTAACCTAATCCTATCCTCACCCAATACCCACACATGCACTTCTAGCAGGAGTCACTGGATAGCAATCAGGAGCAGGAACCATGATCGATTTTGCCCTCCTTCACCCAACTAATCCAAACCAATTACAGCAATCCTACCACCACTCTGACCAATATCATCTAACTCAGCACAGATCAGGCATTGAAGCTGGGACCTTCCTAATCTGTACAGCTCACTTGCCAGTTAGATAAGCTCACAGAATCATCAGGAGAGCTCGTACCTGGATATACATGGACCAATGGATTACTGGGAGTTAGCTGCAGGCTGGGGTTTGAGAGGTTCATACATAAAATGACTGCATAAAACAATAAACTGAACTCCATGAGGAAATTACAGCCTTGAGAATTGCTCCCATATCTCCATAATGTGTTGAATATATACTAAAGGGTTTATTTCGGTTATGGGTGAAGTTTTCAGATGGCCAGCGCACACTGGATATATGGAGGATAGAACACTACAAATGTCAAAGAGTTCTACATAATAAAGAATAAATTGTTCAGTTATGTCTAAAAGCTTAATAAAAAAGATAAGGCAAAAGGGATGGGGAAGGAATGAACACTTGCATTTATATATTCTGCGGTGAGTGGCTCAACTCCCGACTCCCCAAAGCCTCTCTACCACCTCCCAAACCCGCGACCTCTACCACCTAGAAGGACAAGAGCAGCAGGCACATGGGAACACCACCACCTGCACGTGCCCCTCCAAGTCACACACCATCCCATTCCTTCATCGTTGCTGGGTCAAAATCCTGGAACTCCCTACCTAACAGCACTGTGGGAAAACCTTGACCAGTGGTTCACAAGGGCGGCTTATCACCACCTTCTCAAGGGCAATTAGGGATGGGCAATAAATGCTGGCCTTGCCAGCAACGCCCACATCCCATGAATGAATAAAAAAAAGGCACAAGTCCAGAATGTGATTGAATACTCACCACTTGCCTGGATGGGTGCATCTCCAACAATACGCAAGAAGCTCAACACCTATCCAGGACAAAGCAGTTCGCTTGACTAGCACCCCATCCACTGGCTTAAATATACACTCCCTCCACCATCGACATAACGTGGCTGCAGTGTAAATTATACAGCATGTACTGCAGCAATTTGCCAAGGCTCTTTCGCAGCACCTCCCAAACCCGCGACCTCCATTACATAGAAGGACAAGGTCAGCAGGTGCATGGGAATACCATCACCTCCACGTTCCCCTCCGTCACACACCATCCTGACTTGGAATATATCACATTCCTTCACTATCATTGGGTCAAAATCCTGGAATTCCCTACTGAGCAGCATTGTAGGAGCTCCTTCACCACACTGACTACAGCGGTTCAAGACCCACCACCACTTTCTCAAGGGCAACTAGGGTTGGGCAATAAATGCCGGCCTTGCCAACAACACCCACATCCCGAGAATAAATGGAAAACAACACGGAAACAAGCTATGCAGCCCAATTGTGTTTATTCTCCACAGAGAGTGCCCTGAATGAGCAGTAGCACTAATCCCATGTTGCCTACCCCACGCTCATATCCCTTTATTCATTTATCTCCCTTTTACATGGGGTGAACAAGCTTTCTCTTCACAAGTACTGAATGGCAGTGATTAGTGTGCCCAACATGGCCACAATTTTGGTGGATGCGTTATACCACCTAAAATAAAATTAATGTCTGGATTTAAGTAGCAGCTATAGGAATGCCACATGAACGGTTAGCTAGTAATTTCTAGCCTACAGTGTGAATATTTACAATGTTCCTTTATTTCATTAAATAGCAAAAGCAGCCTATGTTAACCTACATCAGCCAGATAACATCCAGGCTTGAGCTAACAAGTGGCAGGTAACATTCACACCAAGTGCGTGCCAGATAATGTCCATCTCAAGCAAGAAAAAGCCCAGCCATTTCCCCTTCACCTACAAAAGCACCACCATTGCCAAATTCCCCACCATTATGACTATTCACCAAAAGCTTAACTGGACCAGCCATAACAGTGGCTACAAAAGCAGGGTAGAGGCTGGGTACTCTGCAACATATGGCTCACTTCCTGACCCCTCAAAGCCTCTCGACCAGTGAAAAGGCTCAAATCAGGAGTGTGATGGAATACTCTACCACTCATAAGAAGCTCGGCACCATCCAGGACAGAACGATTGGTTTTATCGGTGCACTTCCACCACCAGCACATTGTGCCTGCAGTATGTACAATCTATAGGATGCACTGCAGCAACTTACCAAGATTACTTCGACAGCACTTCCAGCCCCTGCAACCTCTACCCCCAAGAGCATCATCATGGGAACACCATCACTCTAAGCCACACATCATTCAGACTTGGACGTATAATCGCTTTTCCTTCATCACTCGATCAATATCCTGGAATCCCCTCCCTAACATCATTGTAGAAGCATCATTGCCACAGGGACTTCAACCATTCAAGAAGGTGGTCCAATACCTTCTCGGGGGTTTGTCAGTGTCTCCCACATCCAAAGAACAAATAAAAAAAGGTTTCATATTAGCTAAAGTAATTTAGAGACATTCCCTCAACATTCAGTATCTGAACATGTCAATTCAGCAACCAATTTGATCTGGATTGCACTAACCAAAGGAGTATGAAGAGGGAGCTTTGTTAACGGAGGCTAAATTATGATGTACATGCTTTTTTAATTAAATTTTAGATTACAAAGCTCCATAAACAAGTTTAAAAAAACACAAACATTACTTTGCCAAAGTGGCCATTCTTCATGTAACCATAATCACATGTATTGGCTGGCTATTTGAATATCAGGCACCACAACCAAATTCAATCCATAAGAACATAAGAAATAGGAGCAGGAGTAGGCCAATCGGCCCTTCAAGCCTGCTCCGCCATTTAATAAGATCATGGCTGATCTGATCCTAACCTCAAATCTAAATTCATGTCCAATTTCCTGCCCGCTCCCCATAACCCCTAATTCCCTTCACTTCTAGGAAACTGTCTATTTCTGCTTTGAATTTATTCAATGATGTAGCTTCTTATAGTTCTCATGTTACAAATGAAAACTTCACTGGATTACTGCTAGAAGCAATAACCATGGCAGGTTTTATTCTGCCTAGCCCAGGATGATTGGGCTAATTTCCACTCTATCCCAAATTTTATCTTCTCAAAAAAGTCATGATTCATGACTTGCATGGTCACCAGTTAACTTTTGGCACCTCATCCAAGTCTCCATTCTTTATCTGTGAGCCAAGCCAAGACTCTTTGACCATGGAGACATCATAGCTGAGCTTCCAATGTCACTACGTCTGAGCTCAGCCATCTCAGCACAGACCATAAATTAAACTTGGGAGCTACTAATACTTATGGCACAGTTACATTGGGGAAGTTAATACAGAATTACTTAAAATAAGGAATTTCATTTTGGCCACCACTAAAATTTTCATGTACAATAGAACCAAGCTGGGACATTACAGTATTGTCAGAATGTGTTTCAGGATTAAGATGACTTAAGCATCTGCACAGCAACTGATGAGGGCATGATGCTAGTAAGACAAATTTCTTTGTATTTCAAGAAGCCAAGCATAAACGTGGGATGCACAAGTATTTAGGTATGCCAAAATATACAATAAGTGTACAATACTCACTTATCTATACATTGATCAACTTATCCTACCCCTCTCTCCGTCCAAATACAAATGCAATCATCCTGAACGGAATGCAAGCATACCATACAGTACTAGGGTGTGGCAATATTTCATGGCAAAGTCAGCAGCCAAAAATTGAGCAATTACAGATATAATGCAAGAACTATTTCAAGTTTAAAGAATGGCTACTCATTCTAGCCAAAAAAAAAATCACATTTTGAATGAAAATTTTCCCACTTTTTAAAAAACGTATCCAAATCAAGAACTCCAATACACCAGTACCTCGGTAGAGTGGCCATGCTTCATACAAAGATTAAAAGATAACCCTAGAATGCCAGAAATCTGAAACAAAAAAAAACTTTTGGAATTGCACTCGTTTCAGGTTGAGAGTGAAAAAGGGACATGAAAAGACAAGTTTTACTTGTATTCAAATTAGACTAAATACATTCCAGAGTAATGAGATCATTTTAATTTCTGCTTTAGTATACAGTATATACAGGAAAGGCTTGTTTTTTTAAAATTCTCAAGTGGGTCATTATTTCCAGTCGCTGGACAAAAGATAGTTATACTGAAGTCTTCAAAAATGGTCTTAAAATGTAAGCAGTAGTTATATAAAAAGGCGGTTTAAATTCGTTGGGTAGTCAGTAGTCTGAGCTGTAAAGTAGCGGTTAATGAAACCTCTAATGACACAGTATGCGTGTTGTCTTAGAGCTCATATTTATTCCTAATAAATAAGAAAACTGCCAATATTGGCAAGTGTTCCAGGTGACTGAGAAACAAAACGTTTGAATATTGGAATGTCCAATTAGAGCTTTCTATTACTGGATTATTTTTAAATCCTCTGTCACACCTTTCTGCCCGTTACTTTACTGAATTGCTTCTGCTGTGGGATCCTGGCTGTTAGCCAGCAGAGCAGAATCTGCACTGGGGCGGCATTTCAACGGCCAAAGACATTAATAAGAATGATAGAAGAGAAATATAAAACTTTTTTTTAAATTGAAGAGCAGCAATAAATATTCCTGGCTTTAGTAGCAAAGCATTAAATCACACCATGATACATTTTAGAAATGGTAAATACTTAATGCTGCTGGCGTTTAGCATCTGCAGCTTCAAATGAGAGTTTATGCATTTAAATCAGAGATACTCCTTTATTTCAAGTCCTGGCTACTTATTATATAGACTGGGTGAATCATTGCTCAGATTCCAACTTTGCCAGTCATTTCCATTAAAGATCCTCCCACACTGCAACCTCAGCTGCATTTTTTGGGCAAGTCATTAAAGTAGGAGAGAAAAACCACAAAGTTAATCTCAGGGATATATTTCAGATCTCCCTCCCCACACCCCCCCTCCCCCTCCCCCCCACCCCACTTTAGAGAATGGTATTGGAGGATGCCAGGGAGATGTCTCTGGTATCACCTCCCTCTTCCTTGTGCTGTTAAATGAAGACCACAGTGTCAGTCACAGAAGGTTATAAAGCAAAGAAAACTGGGCAAAAACTTCAATTTTATGTAAAGTACTTTCATTTTGCTTGTATTCATTAAAGATTCTCTCTGTTGTCATATGATACATTACTTATATAATATGTCCTGCTTTAGAGGAAAGCTTTTTATTCTCAGGTGCAATTACTTTGGAAACTTATTTTCTGTCTATTTAAAATCTCATTGCAATCTCCTCAAACTAAGTCTCTAGTGCTTCAACATTTCAATTGGGTGCAGTTGTATTCCTGTATTGCCTTAGACCCTTCAGTGAAGTTCCTCTTGGCACTGCTTCAAGCTCTCACTAAAAGGAATGTTTCAGGCACAAAAGAATAAACCAGGATTGGATAGGGCTCGCTGATGCTGCCAGAATTTGTTTGCAATCTGAGTTATATTATGTCTCAATAGTGCATTAAAGAGGGTAGACCTATGTACTTTTCCTCTAGCCTTCCCAAGTGAATTCTCACAAAATGGCTGTTGGATAATATGTTAGGCACTTGCAACTACTTTCCTGTAATCAAAGCTGCAATAGAAGGAGCAAGTTTCTAGCATGTCCTGACAGCTAATTGTGGAATAGCTAAAACAAATTGTTTTATCCAATAAGATGCTACCTACACATAATGTACTTTACAAGTCCTAACAATGAAGACATTAGTAACATATCTTTGTTACTTGACCAAATGTCCTCTCTAGATTATTTGACAGTTTTGTTGCAATTTTCTCCAATCAAGTGACTCAACCACTAGGGCTACAATTAGCAGTGACAAAGAAAATGGGGCATTATAATGCAAAATCTACTAGTAGGATCAGATACCAACTCATTAACAGCAAAACTGTTAATGGGTATGATAGCCTCATGGTTATGCTACCCAGAGGTTGCAAGTTTAAATCCCACCACAAGGTATGAAATTGAACTGGCCGTCACCGGAAAATGAGGCAATATACTTCAGCATTTAATTTCAGTATTGGTGACCTGTATCTGGTTTTAAAATGATCACGCAGAAATCTAGGGTATTAGGAAGTACAATAGTTATTAAATCTGTGCAGAATTGTCAAAACGTACCATAATAAACAGTCCTGATGAAACTTTTGAACAGATTTGATTAAGATGGTGCAAGTTTCCCAGTTAGGGTTCCTAGAAAAGCAAGGCAGGATTGGGAAACTGCTTTGAAAACACTACTTGCTATAACTGAGTCAGAGAAGTTATTGTACAACTGTACAGCATTCCAAATTTGTGTCACTACACTCCAGACTGAAAGAAAAATTAACAGATCACCTCCAGAAAATAAAATTAGCTAACAGTACCAATCAGCAATCAAATCTGGACCTTCTTGGTCTGTTTGCATCATTAATCAATCAATCAGGGACCTATGCTTTTCGAAGTACTCAAGTAATATTTAGTTGAGTCTTTGCTGATCACAATTATGACCTGGCTCACTTCAATTATTTTTGGAAAAAATAGTTGTTGTAAACCAATGAAGTCAGGCTGGATGCTCTTTGCAGGTTAATCATTATTTTGTTTCCTTTGTGGGGTGGGGTTGGAATTTGAAATGGGCGGAGCACCATTTCAGGCAATGGGGAGAAAAGCAGTCACCTGCTGGCACACAGTCTCCAGTCAATTACACACCATAAAAAGATTCCTGGTTGTGCAAGAATAACAATCTAGATGCAAATATCACCCTGCAAGCAATTTATGCAGACACTTACATCCCATAGTTCCATATCAGCTAACCGTGTTGAAATGCTTAATACCTCACTCCAGTCAAACACGTTCACCCACTTGGGAGCACATTACTGGCAGCTGAGCCACTCAGTCTACTGAGCAATGTGTGATTGCTGTTGTACATGTTATTGGTAATCATGTGGACAGGTAGCAATTAACTAGATTTAGACCCTGACTCTGCATTACTGTAGTTACACCCACTTCAAGATAGCAGCATTGTCATTCCTTTAATCTTCTGAGCATTTTCAAAATTGAATTGTAAACTTCAACTTTTTCCCCTTTTCAGATCAAGCAGTTACAAAAAGGCATGCAATATGACAATTAGAATGACAGTCCCCGTGAGCCGCACATCTAGTTGTTAACCTCAGCCAGGTCACTGTGGAGGAAAAGTTTTGATGTGATGTGGAGATGCCGGTGATGGACTGGGGTTGACAATTGTAAACAATTTTACAACACCAAGTTATAGTCCAGCAATTTTATTTTAAATTCACAAGCTTTCGGAGGCTACCTCCTTCGTCAGGTGAACGATGTGAAAATCACATCGTTCACCTGACGAAGGAGGTAGCCTCCGAAAGCTTGTGAATTTAAAATAAAATTGCTGGACTATAACTTGGTGTTGTAAAATTGTTTACAAGAGGAAAAGTTTAACAGAGGCCAAATACTACTTCACTGGGAAGGAGAAACGGGTGGGGGGTTGGGATAAATTAAATCAAGTCAATTCTAGGTCACTACTACACGCATCCAGCGCAGTGTTTCAGATCAGCACTGGTGCAAGCCTGGGAAGAGGCAGGGTCTGAATTGAGTTCATTGGTCTCAATGCACAGTCCAACTTGTTTTGGCTGGGGGGGGGGGGGGGGGAAAGACGCCAACCATTTATTTAAAATAAAGGTTTAAACTGTATCTGTCTGATGCCCGTCCATTTCTAACGATCCGATTGGTCATTTTGTCCTCAGTGTACTATGCAGCAACACATCTTCCTGTAGGAAAGCAGAACTGCAGAAAAAAGACTGCATTTATATTTTGCATTTCATGGCTTCCCAAAGCGGTTTACAACCAATGAAGCACTTCTGAAGTATAGTTACTGCTGTAATGTAGGAAATGTGGCAACCAATTTGCACACATCAAGGGCCCACAAACAGCACTGTGATAATCACCAGATAATCTGTTTGTGGTGTTGGTTGAGGAATAAATATTGGTCAGGATATCGGGGAGTGCTCCCCTGAAATGCAAGTTGGTGTTGCACTAACGTCGTGACTGTTAAATGTATTATTGGTCTGATGGTCAGGATGAACCAAATGAGAGACTCTGTTTTCCTCTATGTCTGCAGCCACCCAAATCCACTTCTCCACAAGCAGTACAACACCAGGATCTAGACTTAATTGTTCCTTCCCAAGCACGGTCACTCCAGGCGCCAGATTTCTCTGCTCCCAGCTCCAGGCAGGCCTGCCCAGGCTCCCAACTTAACCATTCTTTCCCAATTTTACTTCATTGTTCTCTCCTGGCCATAGGCAAGCCCAACATCGAGCGGGTTCTACTCACTCAAAAGTAGCTTGTACTTCAACAAAAAAAATGGTAGAAAGTCAAAACTAAAGGCTCTTTATCTGTATGCATGGAGCATTCCTAACAAGATAGATGAATTAGTTGCACAAATAAAGAGATAAATGGGTTTGATATCTAATAGCCATTACAGAGACATGGTTGCAAAGTGACCAAGATTGGGAACTAAATATTCCAGGGTACTTGATGTTTAGAAAAGACAGGCAGAATGGAAAAGGAAGGGGTGTAACCCTAATAATAAAAAGGATGACATAAGGACAGTGGTGAGAAAGGATCTTGGCTCAGAAGATCAGGAAGTAGAATCAGTATGGGTGGGAAATAAGAAATAACTAACAGCAAAAAACGTTGGTGGGAGTAGTTTATAGGCCCCCTAATAGTGGCTATACCGTTGGACAGAGTATTAATCATGAAATAATGAGCTTGTAACAAAGATAATGCGGTAATCATGGGGGACTTCAATCTTCATATAGACTGGGCAAATCAAATTGGCAAAGGTAGTTTGGAGGACGAGTTCATGGAATGCATTCAAGACGGTTTCCTAGAGCAATATGTCATGGAACCAACCAGGGAACAGGCTATTTTAGACTTTATATTGTGTAATGAGACAGGGTTAATTAGTAATCTCACTGTAAAGGATCCTCTGGGAAAGAGTGATCATAATATGATCACATTTCACATGGAGTTTGAGAGTGACATAATTAAATCCGAAACTAGAGCCCTAAACTTAAATAAAGCCAATTACATAGGTATGAGGGGAAAGTTGGCCAAGGTAGATTGGGAAATTAAATTAAAGGGTATGACTGTTGAAAAGCAATGGCAAATATTTAAAAGAAATATTTCAATATTCTCAACAAATATACATTCCATTGAAAAATAAGAACTCCACGGGAAAAGCGATCCACCCATGGCCTAAAGAAGGATAGTATTAGATGAAAAGACGAGGCCTAT
Organism: Heptranchias perlo; assembly: GCF_035084215.1. NCBI lineage: Eukaryota > Metazoa > Chordata > Chondrichthyes > Hexanchiformes > Hexanchidae > Heptranchias > Heptranchias perlo. The sequence continues at coordinate 34,502,222 of NC_090349.1, forward strand.
ACTGCTGCCAAGAAGAGTAATAAGCATAGGATTGGGAGAGTTTTAGAAACCAGCAAAGGACAACCAAAAAAATTGATAAGAAAAGGAGAAAATAGAATATGAAAGTAAACTAGCAAGAAATAAAAAACAGATTGTAAGAGCTTCTACAAGTGTGTAAAAAAGGAAGAGTAGCAGCAAAAGTAAACGTTGGTCCCTTAGAGGCTGAGACAAGAGAAATTATAATGGGGAAAATCAGGAAATGGCAGATGCGTTAAACAAATATTTTGTATCTATCTTCACAGTAGAAGACACAAAAAGCATACCAGAAATAATGGGGAACCAAGGGGCTAATGAGAGTGAGGAACTTAAAGTAATTAATATCAGTAGAGAAAAAGTACATCAGAAACTAAAGGGGACTAAAAGCCAATAAATCCCCTGGACCTGATGGCCGACATCCAAGGGTTCTAAAAGAGGTGGCTGCAAAAATAGTGGATACATTGGTTATGATCTTCCAAAATTCCCTGGATTCTAGAACGATCCCAGCAGATTGGAAGGTAGCAAATGTAACCCCGCTATTCATGAAAGGAGGGAGAGAAAACAGGGAACGACAGACCAGTTAGCCTGACATCAGTCGTTAGGAAAATGCTGGAATTCATTGTTAAGGAAGTGGTAACAGGGCACTTAGAACATCATATGATTAGGCAGAGTCAACATAGTTTTATGAAAGGGAAATCCTGTTTGACAAACCTATTTAGAGTTTTGAGGATGTAACTAGCAGGGTAGATAAAAGGGGAACCAGAGGATGTAGTATATTTGGATTTTCAAAAGGCATTCAATAAAGGTGCCACATAAAAAGGTTGTTATGCAAGATAAAGGCTCATGGGGTTGGAGTAAGATATTAGCATGGATAGAGGAGTGGTTAATATACAGAAAATATAGAGTAGGGATAAACAGGTCATTTTCAGGTTGGCAGGCTCTAACTAGTGGGGTACCGCAAGGATCGGTGCTTGGGCCTCAGCTATTTGCAATCTATATTAGTGACTTGGATGAAGGGGCCAAGTGTAACGTATCCAAGTTTGCTGACGATACAGAGCTAGGTGGGAAAGTAAGCAGTGAGGAGGACATAGAGTCTGCAAAGGGCTATAGACAGGTTAAGTGAGTGGGCAAGAAGATGGCAGATGGAGTATAATGTAGTTATTCACTTTGGTAGGAAGGATAGAAAAACAGAATATTTTTTAAATGGTGAGAAACTATTAAATGTTGGCGTTCAGAGAGACTTGGGTGTCATGGTATAAGAAACACAAAAAGTTAGCATGCAGGTACAGAAGACAATTAGGAAAGCAAATAGCACATTGGCTTTTATTGCAAGGGGGCTGGAATACAAGAGCAAGGAAGTCTCACTACAATTGTACAGGGCTTTGGTGACCTGGAGTACTGTGTACAGTTTTGGTCTCCTTATCTAAGAAAGGGTATACTTGCCTTAGAGGCAGTGCAACTGAGGTTCACTAGATTAATTCCTGGGATGAGAGGGTTGTCCAATGAGGAGAGGTTGAGTAGAATGGGCTTATATTCTCTGGAGTTTAGAAGAATGAGAGGTGATCTCATTGAAATGTATAGAATTCTGAAGGGGCTTGACAGGGTAGAGGCTGAGATGTTTTCCCCTGGCTGGAGTCGAGAACTAGAGTGCATAGTCACAGGATATGGGGTCAGCCATTTAAGACAGAGATGAGGAGGAATTTCTTCACTCAGAGGGTTGTGAATCTTTGGAATTCTCTACCCCAGAGGGCTGTGGATGCTGAGTCGTTGAGTATATTCAAGGATGAGATGGATAGATTTTTGGACTCTAGGAGAATCAAGGGATATGGGGATCGGGCAGGAAAGTGGAGTTGAGGTTGAAGATCAGCCATGATCTGATTGAATGGCAGAGCAAGCTAGAGGGGCCGTATGGCCTACTCCTGTTCCTATTTCTTATGTTCTTGTGTGCAAATAACTATTTGCTCAATAGTTTAAAACTGTAATACTTTATAGTGCAAAAATATGAGCTGCTGATAAAAAGTATTTTTGCACTGAAACAGTATTTAATTCTTTGAATTTACAGTTATGACATTTGTGGGACCCACAAAGTACTGGATTTTTTTTCTTTTTCTAAACGCACACACCAGCAACAGGAGATAGGAGCCTGGAAGGGCAGAATGAACTACTAGGAAATATTAAATTATCATTTTTTTAAAATAAAAGATTACAGCTTAAAATGAGTCTGGTGGCTTCAGTGGACAGTTAATGACAGATTGGGTGAAGAATTGTTGGCGAACTGGGTAGCAATGGGTGAAGTGGACCCACGACTAAGCGGGTCAGGAGTATTTTTTTTTATTCGTTCATGGGATGTGGGCGTCGCTGGAGAGGCCGGCATTTATTGCTCATCCCTGGGTGATTATAGCAAAACATAAATCAGAGAAACACAAGAGACTTTGAAACGTCCAAAGTTCTGAGAATGTGATTTCGTCAACAGATTATAATAGCCAAAATACGCATTCTCCCATAAAGTTGGAGCAAGAGGTATGAAAAGAGACAACGAACATGTACAAGAGGTACAAAAAAGCAGAGGAAAAAGTAAACGAAGAATTTTTCTCACCAATTTATGACCATAAGCAGCACCAGAAGACACCAACTGATCTGCAGTGGTGGTGTACACAGACTCAAGGCCAAGTGCAGGATTAGAGGAAGGAGGAGAATATAGAGCTCCCAAATTTTAATCCTTGGTATGTGCCAATTTGGTCTTCACAGCAGCATGGGGCTAAAATTAGCCATAATGTCCTCAGGCTAAGGACAGGGGACATAACTTAACAGGGTTCTCACTTGGGATTGCTGTTTCATGACCCATTTTGGAAGGGAATAAGTTGGACTAGTCAGAGGAGACCATAATTGGGTTTAGCTTCAATGGCCCACATAGTGGAATTGCCGTCCCTCATTCACTGTTCAGGTTCACAGATGAACAACAACTGAGGGCTGTCAATGTCTGTAGAACTACACTCCAGCTTGAGTCACTACCTTCAGGAAAGGGGACATGATGGAAGAAAATAGGAGGGAAAAACCTAACACTATATATAGATTATTGGGATTAGATCTATTTATATAAAAATTCAGATTGTCCAAAAGTACAAAAAAAACCTTCACAATTCAAGTTGTGCTGGATGGATTATTCAAAGCAACAATATTCGGACACCAAGTGAATTATACTTAGTGTACCAGAACAAAAGGCAGTCAATTTCTGATAAAGACATGTTCCCCAGTATATACACTGGCTTCTTATAAGGTGACTTATTTGGAGTAGATATCAGTGAAAAAAACATACTGAGCTGGTTTCTTTCATTGTGATTAATAGTATTGAAAACTAAACCTGAATTAAGCAAAATATAGACAAAGACATGGAACTGCATTATAATTCAAAAGTGTCCCACTATATAAACAGGTGCTGAAATGTTAGTGTTGCAAGTGTCTATGGACAGGAACATTTGGTCACATACCAAAATTTACAATCCACCTACAATTAACACCAACATGTCTGCAGCATACCACCACCAATGGACCTGAACATCAATATTTTGTACTTGTAATCAATACAGGGAGTGTGTACATGGTTTCCCGGTGTCTGGTCATAAACACCACATATTTACTGCCATTATCAGCTTACTTACTACCATCATCTACCTTAGTTGAAATAATGAAATTTGCTCCTCCAAACAGTATTAGAGATAAAGACGACAATAATCCAGTCAACAAAGTGCCATAAAAAGGTTGCAGCCACATATGTCTTTGTAAGAGAGGGGCACACTCATGCATATAAAAAAACACTCCCAATATTGTGCAGTAGGATGTGCTACCTGAACCATCTCAGGGCACAAACAAAAATCTGCTTAGTCCATGCCATGAACTATTCCCTGGCCAAAGCCAGAGTCATTGTTCAGTCAGCTGTTTGAAGAGGTGCAAGATGTGCAAGATGATTTGGCTGCCTGGAATATGAAGCATCAAATCTAATAATGTTTTCCTTACCATTTTAATTTATGTAAACAAGCATGAATTTGCTAATTCTTGTAAATCCATTTTGGTTTTCTTGCAGAAATATTTTAATTGTTAGATGATGGGGTTTTAAAAAGGCACCTTGTGCCAATACTTACCTTACTAAGAAAATAGTAGAAGCATGGATATAACAATCACCTACACTCTCGTTCCCTTCATTGTTAGTGAACAGCACTTGACAGCTGTCATCATCAACTGTTCTTCACAAACAGCAGACACTCTTCATTATAGATTTAAAGGATAATTAGGATCTGGTATGAAATCTAATGAGTAACCATCTAATAATGCATTTATATTACAAGTGCTGATGTCAGCAGCACCCAAATTTGGTAGTACTGCAATAAAAATGACTTGCCTCTGGTTACATGGCCACCACTTAAGGTGGTTTCTCTTTGCACCCTGGAAGCAAACAAACAAAAAACAACTCTTGCCAGCAGCAGCACTGAATCCTGTATGCTGCCACTTTCACCTTGCTACACTGCATGGACCTACACTCAGGAAAGGTCCATGGCCAGAACACAACTTGGAAGCAAGTCCACAAGGCATTGCCATCAGTATTCTGAAATCTGTCCTACAATGTAACCAAATTCCAGCACCAGCAGAACTTCAAGGGAAGTGGTTTTGTAATAGAAATATAGCACAAGTGGTTATAATGTTAGTCATTTCCTCTTTCCGTCCCCAATCCCCTCAGATCCAAGTAGCAAGAGTCTAACCCACTATAGCATCCAATCTGTGATTACAGTTGGAGGAAGATCTGAACTCCTGTCGCACAGTAGACATGGGGGGGGGGGGGGGGGGGGGAGAGAGAAAGATATAGGAGCACCATTTTATGGAAATTTTATGATAGAAGAATATTTTGTCACTTGACTAAAACAATGATACAACAAATAAGTCTCAAAAGCAAAATACTGCAGATGCTGGAAATCTGAAATAAAAAACAGAAAAGCTCAGCAAGTCAGGCAGCATCTGTGGAGAAAGAAACAGAATTAATATTTCAAGTTGAAGACCTTTCATCAGGACTGGAAAATGTAAAGAGAGTTAAAGTATTTGAGCAAATACAGAGCCTTAGAAAGGGGTGGGGGGGGGGGGGGGGGAGGGAGGAAAGAACAAAAGGGAAGGTCTCTGATAGGGTGGTGGGCACAAGTGATTAAATGACAAAAAGGGATGATGGTGCAAGGCAAGGAAGGTGGTAATGGGGCAGGTTAAGAAACAAAAAGATTGATCAGTAGCAGCTGTAAATGGCAGCAGCAGAACCATTACCAGCACAAGCTGACTGAAAAAAATGGAAGCAGTGGTTATGATCTGAAGTTATTGAAATCAATGTTGAGCCCAGAAGGTTGTAAAGTGCCTAAATGAAAAGATGAGGTGCGGTGCTGTTCCTCAAGCTTCCATAGAGCTTCGATGGGACAGTGTAAGAGGCAGAGGACAGAGGGGTCAGATTAGGAGCAGGAAGGGGTATTAAAATGGCAAGCGACCGAAAGGTCAGGGTCACGCTTGCGGACAGAGCGGAGGTGTTCGGCAAAGCAATCACCCAGTCTGCGTTTTGTCTCCCCGATGTGGAGGAGACCGTATTGTGTGCAGCAGATACAGTATACTAAATTGAAAGAAGTACAAGTAAACCGCTGTTTCACCTGGAAGGAATGTTTTAGGGCCCTGGATGGTGGGAAGGGAGGTGGTGAAAAGGCAGATGTTGCATCTTCTGCGCTCGCACGGGAAGATGCCGTGGGGAGGAAAGCTGGTGTTGGGGGTGATGGAAGAGTGGACTAGTGTGTCGTGGAGGGAGCGGTCCCTTCGGAATGCTGAAAAGGGGAGGGGAGGGGATGATGCGTTTGGTGGTGGGATCACGCGGGAAGTGGCAGAGGATGATACATTGAATGTGGAGGCAAGTCTCTGCCTGCAAATGGGCTTTTACTAGCAAACTGCTTTCCACTATAGTATTTAAATATCCCTGAACTCTGCTTTAATCACTCAACAAAATGATTTAAATGTGTAGAAAAATTATTCCATAAAAAGGAAATAATTCAAATACAACATATGAAGCAGGTTCAGCTGGCAAAAGCAGCATGGAACAAAGCAATAAAGGTTACAGGGTTGATTACTTGATTTCCATTCTGTATTGAATCAGTCAAGGTGGTAGTCGGGACCACAGCATCCTAGCTTGGGATGAGGGAAGAAGCCCAGCTGCTTCTGATCGCTCACCAGCAACCCCTGCTGGGAAAAATATGTTGATACAAGGGCAAGACAGGAGCAGGCTTGTTAATATGCCCTACCTAATAGAACAGCCTGCCAAAACACAGTCAAGGCTCACACATCAAGAATGGTCATTTTGACAAGGTGCTGGAGGGTGACTAACATCAGTGAATTGTACCACAGCTGTTGACATCTTCAGGACAAGAGGGCAGATAATTGGCAAAAAAAATTGAAGAAAATAAATCACATCCCCAGACTCAATCTTACAATCCTATTGTGTATCTGACTTCTGTTGGGAGTGCATTGTAAGGGCAGGGACTCATTAATTGGGGAGGGCATTTTTTTGAAATCTCAGTGACTTTTTTCCCTCCCCCCAAAAAATATACATTTTATGCTTGTACGGTGGTGGTGCTGCACATTGGAGCACCAACGGGAAACACAGGTGGTGTGATGTAAATTCATCCATCCCACAGCACTGAAATCCAATCTCAGCTGCACTACTAGGAAGAGGTGCCCAGCAAAGGACAGATACTAAAAAAAAAATCAAGTCATCAGGTTACCATTCTCCTCAGACCCAGGGCAGTTGAATGGTAGCAGAACCAGCAAATTAGATAATAAAAAGAAAGGTGATTGTATGGCCTTATTGGAGGGGGGAGGGGAGGTTAAAAAAAAGGGGGAAAAAGTTGCATCCCCCTCATGAAAAGAAATGAGGGAGAAAGGAAGTATGTACATTTATAATACCTTATGTCTCTCCAACATCCCAAAGCACTTCATCTATGTATTACTTTTAAATGCAGTATTTTATGTAGAAAAATTAGGCAGTTATTTGGCTTAATAGACTCCACAGAAGATGCATAACTAGTTAATCTATTTTTGGTGGTGGTGGTTGAGGAAGGAATGTTGGCAGGACACCGGTAAACTCCCTGCTCCAACAGTGCCACAGGTCTCGAACGTCAACCGTAACCACAAAGAGCTTTTTAATAGCTCAACCAAAGGATTCTAACTCCCTCAGAACTGCACTGGAGTGTCAGCATCAATTACACACAAATTCTGGAGTGTGGTTTGACCTCACATCCTTCTGACAAAGGTGAGAATGCTCCCAACTGTGCCTAGCTGACACAAAAATTACTTTCAGGGAGTAACTTTTGAGAGTAATGTTGGTTGAATTCGACAAATGTTAATTTGGCAGATGTGTTTTTTTTTTAAACTGTAAGTAAGTTAATTTAGTGTAGTTTAAAGCAGTGCAGGAACTCAAACTACAAGAGATTACTTTTGGGAGTGCAATCTAGATAGTATAGGATTGCTACAGTGAACCTTCCATTCAAGGGTACTCAGTAACTTGGAGGGCCACAATTTTATTCAGCCACAAGCAGTGATATCCTCAAAAATCACCGTAAAGCAACTTCACATGCTTAAAATGCCACCACTTCTCTTTCTAATCCTTCTCCCAACAACAAACCAGAAATGGTGAGCTCTGAATTTATACCCATAGATAAATGAAGCATCAGGTCTGCTGATGGAGGGATCAACCATAAGTGGCTCCAAGATTATATGGAGTACATTCACAACATATATATTGATCAGCCCAGTCAGAAGTTCTAATGTGAATATTAAGAAAAAAAGTGCACAGGTGGGTTCTACAATCTTAGAAAGAAAAAGACTTACATTTATATAGCACTTTCCATGACCTCAGGACATCCCAAAGCACTTTACAGCCAATGAAGTGTTTCTGAAGTGTAGTCACTGTTGTAATGTCAAACACGGCAGCTAATTTGCACAGCAAACTCCCACAAACAGCAATTTGATAATGACCAGAAAATCTGTTTTAGTGATGTTGGTTGAGGGATAAATATTGGCCAGGACAATGGGGATAACTCTCCTGCTCTTCGAAATAGTGCAGTGGGATCTTTTACGTCCAGCTGAGGGGGCAGTGGAAGGCGGGGGCGGGGGGGGGGGGGGGGGCGGGGAAGACAAAGAGAGTGCTACCAACTGAGCTACAGCAGCCCATAACAAACCAATTTGGTTAAATATATTTGCCTCTATAGTATTAGCATGTACATTCATTCATCACAGTAGACAATTATAACCATCTTTTCTATTGTGATTGATACCAGGTACAGTCGTATAGATTAAGTCCTATTAAAATTCATCAATTAACCAGGAATCCAATCTTAATAAAGACAATATGGTTCTATATTGCTTCAACTCAATTTCATTCAAGTCCATTATGGGCTGAATTGTGCAATTAACAGCAGCCACCATCCAAGAGCTTGCTCCTTTCCAAGTACTTAAATCACCAATAACAAAAGTAAAGTATTTTGTATATTTGAATAGATAATTCAATTAGTATATCCAGATATTTCTTTGATGGAAAATTACCATGTAGATCATTTGTTTTATTTTTTTTTAAATAAACTATAACTTCAGGCTAAAGATTGAAGCTCAGATAACAGATTATTTTTAAAAACCACCAGTGTTTTCATAAGGGTTCTCCTGTTTGATGGAAGCAACATAAAATGGCACATTTATAAATGAATTAACTCAAAGTCAAACCTTGTACTAGGGGCACATTGTTTATCTAGAAGTGAATGAAGGAAATGAACTAGTTTCCTAATGCAATTTGTCAGCAAATGTCCCGACAAGAATTAACTACAGTAAACATCCCTGATGGTGCTGGAGTCAGGCTGCAAGGGAAAAAAAGTGGAACTGCTGTTTGATCTAGAGTTTTCATCTACAGTGACCATAGAATTTGCAGCACAGGTTATTCAGCCCAACTGGTCTATGGCAGTGTTTATACTCCACATGAGCCTCCTCCCACTAACTCTTCCCACCCTGCCCCCATGTCCCTCCATTTCCTTCTCCCCCATGCATGCACCAAGCCACCACCTAAATACATGAATTTCTATCTGCTTCATACTATTCCATGTGGCATGAGGTTCCACATTCTCAGCACTCTAAAGAAAGTCCTCCAAAATTCTTTAGTTGATCTGTTAGTGTCATTTTATATTTATGCTGCTTGTTTTGGACTCACCCACGAGTGAAGCAGTTTCCACATCAAAGCCCTTTATAATTTTAAGGCCTTTAACCAGGTCTCCTCTTAGTAATCACTTTTCCAGAGACAAAAGTCCCAGGCCCGCTCAAACTTTCCACGCAGAGAGTTTTAGTATCACATATTTTCCATTGTACTACTGTACTACAAACTCCATTTATACCAGGAACATTGGATAGCACACTGGGACATCTTAACTTGAAAACGATGAAGCAAACAAATCTCACGCACACACTTTCTCTTCTCCCCCCCCTACTCCAGAGTTGGGACTATATACATTGGCAGCCAAGCTAACTGACAGTGAGCTATATACTGGACCGCGTAACGCCCATTTTGTAGGAGCTATGCGGCCTCTTAAGGACCCAAAATGGTGTCCGGAATGCGCGCACATACTTCTAACGTGATGTGCGCCGGATGCAATCTTGGTAAAGGCGTTTGCACACGTGCAGATAATGAACTCCGGCAGCATGTAAAGTAGGGAGAATATGCGGTAGATCAGTGTGTAACGCTGATTTTAAAAAAGGGACAGATGCGATTTTGGAACTCAACGCTCCAGCAAATGCACGGTCTTCACCTCACACGACTGTACAGGTTGTAAACAGCATGGAGAACCCCCCACCTGCACTATTTAAAGGGATCATGTATGAGTTACAGGATTATTGCTTCTGGCTGCTGATGCATTTGTAACTGTTTTTGGAGGTCTCCTATACTTGAATAAGAGGACAAGGGGACATAGCCTGAAAATTAGAGACAGGACTTGCAGGTGTGAAGTTAGGAAACGCTCGTACAAGTAAAGGGTGGTAGAAGTTTGGAACACTGTTCTGCAAACGGCAGTTGATGCTAGCCCAATTGTTAATTTTAAATGATACCTTTTGGTTAACAAAAATCTATTAAAGGATATGGGGCAACAGCAGGTATATGGAGTTAGGTCACAGATCAACCACGATCTCACTGAATGGCAGAACAGGTTCAAGGGACGAAATGGCCTACTCTTGTTCCTATAATAAAAAGTTTCAATACTCTACAGGGAGTGGGCTGGCTAGCTAACAGGCAACAGCAGGGCAGGAACAGGAATGCAGTCATCCTGAGAGAGGACAGCAGGTTCATGTTCCATGGAGCCACTGCCACTTGCTGCCTCCTGTTATGCGCAATCTTCTCCTGCAAGAAAGCGGGATGTGTGTCGGTGAGTGTCCTGCAAGATGCTTGGGTGATATGCTGGTCATGTTGAATAGCTGCCACCCCGGCGGAACGACAACCCCCTCTGAGGCAGAACAGGATTTGTACCTCAGCTCAGGGAGCGTGGAACACTTTGCACAGATCACCTGGATGCAGGGACATGGCCAAGAGCTGGAAACAGCAAACAGACTGTCGGGTGAGACTTTAAACTGTTGTTAAAATGGGTCTGAAAGTCGCATCCATTAATGTGCGTAGCGTTAAATGCACTACGCGATGTGTGTCGACCTTGGACTACCTGGCCACGGTGAAGAACGACCTGCTGTTCTTGCAGGAGTGCGGCCGCACCTCAGCAATTACCGGCAATGGTCGCAGTGGTGGGCCCATGGGCCGTCGATCTGGTCGGGAGGCAACGATTGCAGTGACGCCGGCCTGGGAATTCTGCTGCGGGGAGGCAACTTCACCATCACCGAAGTAAGGGGGGGGGGGTCGGGGTCGCCTTCTCGTAGCAGACCTAACGTACACAAACGCTCCGCTCCGGCTGATCAACGTGTACGCCCCGGCTCTGAAGAATGAGCGGCTGGCCGTCTTCCAGCAGCTCCCATTGCTGCTGGCAACGTCCAGGCCGGTCATTCTCGGCGGTGACTTCAACTGCATTATTGATGCGGCTGGACGATCCGGCAGAGCCGACAGCAAACTGGACGCCACGTCCAACCTCCTGATGGAAGCGGTGAAAGACGCCAAGCTGTGTGATGTTTTCAGCAACCCTGCAGACAGAGCGGCACGTCAATACATCTGGTCCAGACCAGACGGGTCCGTCCGTTCCAGGATAGACTTCCTGTTTGCGTCCCCGACACTCAAGGTCAGATCCACCAAGGTCACACCGATGTTCTTCTCTGACCACTGCCTCCTCCTGGCCGACTGTCACCTACAGGACAATCAGAGAGTGGGCAGGGGGATATGGAAGCTGAACGTGAAACTGTTGACCCCGGGAAACATTGAGGAACTAAAGAGGGATTACAAAGGTTGGAGAACTGTAAAGCCCCTCTTTGATTCCCCAGTGCACTGGTGGGAAGCCATCAAGGTGAACATCAAGAGGTTCTTCTTCCTCAAAAAGGTGTTCAGAAGGCGAGAGAGAGGCAGAGGGAAACGTCCCGACTCCAGAAAAGAATGCAGAATCTTCTCCTCCTGCAGTCGATTGGGATCTATGTCGGGGAGGAACTCAGAGGTGAAGGACCAGCAAGCCTCGCTCTTTGCCTCCGAGGCTTCCAAGATCATCTTCCGGTCCAGAGTCCGCTCCGTGGAGCAGGAAGAGACTTGCTCGCATTTCTTCCAAAAGGTGCACGGAGAGCTCTGATCAGCAGCCTGAAGGAAGAGGACGGCTCGGTCACGTCCTCGCAGCCCGACATACTGAGGATCTGTAAATCCTTTTATGCCGGACTGTACGACGCGAAGCCCACAGACAGCGCGGCCTCCCAGTCCTTCTTGTCATCTAGAACGGAGGTTCTAGACGACAGCAAGCGAGAGAGTCTGGATCACCCGCTAACTCTGGACGAACTGACAAAGGCCGTCCATTCCTTCAAGAGTAAGACTCCCAGAAGAAACGGCTTACCAGTGGAGTTGTACTCGGCTCTGTGGGACTGGAAAGGCCCAGACCTGCTGGAAGTGTACGGGGGTATGCTCCTGGCAGGCAGCATGTCAGACTCCATGAGGAAAGGCATCATCACCCTCATCGACAAGCAGAAGGGGGAAGGAGGAAGAAATCAAAAATTGGCGACCCATCTCACTACTCAATGTCGACTACAAAATTCTGTCTAAGGTCATCGCCAATCGGGTCAAGTCAGCCCTGGAGGTGGTGATCCACCCCGATCAGACCTGCGCTGTACCCGGCAGGAAGATCGCTGATAGCCTGGCGCTAACTCAGGGATACGATCGCCTACGTACAGGACAGGGGGGTGAACACCTGCCTGATCAGCCTGGACCAGAAGGCCTTTGACAGAATATCCCACACGTACATGGACGTGCTCTCCAAAATGGGGTTTGGGGAGGGAATCTGCAATTGGAGCCAACTGCTCTACACAAACATCAGTAGCACAGTTTCAATCAACGGGTGGGAATCAGAAAGCTTTCCGATCAAATCTGGGGTCAGGCAGGGCTGTCCTCTCTCCTCCGTCTAGTTAGTGTGTTGCATCGAACTCTTTGCAGAGTCCCTCAGGAGGGATGTGGGCATAAGAGGGACGACGATCCCAGGCAGCGGAGGCACTCAGGTCAAGGCCTCCCTGTACATGGATGGCGTCGGCGTCTTTTGTTCGGATCAGCTGTTGGTCTGCAGATTGATGAGCATCTGCGACCAGTTCGAACTGGCCTCGGGGGCCAGGGTAAATCGTAGCAAGAGCGAGGCCATGTTCTTTGGGAACTGGACCGCCCGATCCTTTGTCCCCTTCACAGTCAGGTCGGATTACCTGAAGGTGCTGGGGATCTGGTTCGGGGGGGGCCGGGGCGTGCACCAAAAACTGGGAGGAGCGTATTGCCACGGTTAAGCAGAAACTGGGACTGTGGGATCGACAATCCCTCTCGATCATAGGCAAAAACCTGGTCATCAGGTGAGGTGTTCTCGGTGTTGCTGTACGTGGTGCAGGTGTGGCCCATACCTCGCTCCTGCGCCGCGACAGTCACCCGAGCCATCATCCACTTTATCTGGAGATCAAAAATGGACCGTGTCCACAGGGGCACGATGTACAAATCTCCAGAGAAAGGGGGGAAAGGCATGCCCAATGTGGTCCTCATCCTGACGGCCACCTTTGTGTGCGGCTGCATCAAGCTGTGCCTAGACCCTCAGTACGCAAAGTGTCACTATGTGCTGAGGTTCTACCTGTCCCCGGTGTTGATAAGTATTGGCCTAGCCATACTGCCACGGAACACCATCCAGTTGGACCGTTCCGCCCCACCTGTCCTTCGTGGAAAAGTTTGTGCTGAAAAACACCTTTGACCACAAGGCGATCAGCAAGTGGTCCGCACACAACGTCCTCGAGACCCTGCGGGAAAAGGATATGGTGGATCCTGTCGGTTGGTTCCCTGAGCAGACTGTCAAAGTCATTTGGCAGAACACCTCATCGCCAGAGCTTTCAAGCAAGCACCAAGACCTCACTTGGCTGGTGGTGAGAAGGGCCCTTCCAGTCAGATCCTTCATGCACTCCCGGAGTCTCAGCGCCACTACGCGCTGTCCCCGAGGCTGCAGTGGAGACGAGACAGTCACCCATCTCCTTCTGGAATGTGCCTTTGGAAAGAAGGTCTGGAGGGAGATGCAGTGGTATCTGTCCAGGTTTGTCCTGAGCAGTTCTGTAACACAGGATTCTGTGCTCTACGGGCTGTTCCCGGGGACGCACACTGAGACGGACATCAACTGCTGCTGGAAGACCATCAACTCGGTGAAAGACGCCCTTTGGTCTGCCCGAAACTTGCTGGTCTTCCAGTACAAGGAGCTATCCTCGACCGAGCGTTGCAGACTGGCACATCCCAAGGTCCAGGACTACATGCTCAGGGACGCACCGAGGATGTGTGCGGCCGCCGCAAAGGCAACCGTTTAGAGCCTTCCCGCCACTGTATACAGAGGGTCTGAAATCAGGGAAAAGCCCCTCGAGCAGAATGTAAAATTCAAATTGATGTAATGAAATGTAATGTACCTGTAATGAATCACCTGTATTGATTGTGATACAATGAGGCACCCTAGAGTGTCTGGACATAATTATAGTTCATATGTGTTCATTGAACTGTACTTGATGTAAACTGCAAATTGTATAATCTGTATTGTGTACATTTGGAATGAGATATGACAACTGTATTGTTGCAAATTTTATGAATAAAGTATATTTTTTGGAAAAAAAATCACCTGTTCATATTGCATACTGAAGGGCTGCAATCAGGGAAAAACCCCCTCTGGAAGAATGTAAAATGCAAATTTATGTAATGAAAATGTACCTGTAATCAACAAGCTGTATTGATTGTATTGCAATGAGGTGCCCTATAGTTCAGGAACTGTAATTATGTACAATGTGTATCATAATTGTTGGAATCATATTTGAATTATACTATGTATCTTGCAAATTGTATAATCTGTATTGTGTATGTTTGAAATGTGATATGACAACAGTATTGTTGCAAATTTTATGAATAAACTATATTTTTTGAACAAAAAAAATCACGTGTTTGTATTGCTTCTCGGCCTTTTGGGTAAGATCAAGCATAGTAGCTGTTCTTATCAGGGCTAATTGGGGATTCGAGCGGATCTCCATGCTGGCTTCGATCTAATGCCCTCATGTGCGGAACTCGCTGCGATTGGTCAAATCCTCTGCTAACTCAGTCCTAACTTTGCATAGGGACTGGATCAACACTGCAATGGCAGCAAAGGGCACCAGGCCAAGGGGTGCGAAACACCGGTCAGTGTGATGGTAAGAGATAAAAATGTTACACCTGTCGACCGTACGTTTTTCATATAAAAATCAATTGTAAACAATTTTACAACACCAAGTTATAGTCCAGCAATTTTATTTTAAATTCACAAGCTTTCGGAGATTTTCTCCTTCCTCAGGCAAATGTTTCAAGATCTCCTTGAAGCCTACGCATTTATACATATTGAACAATAATACATGGTGTTTACAGACTGCCCCTGCAACTGCCCGTTGCCAAGGCAATCACCGTGTTCAGACAGAGAGGTGTTACCTGCAGAACCTCCGAATACACATTCAACAAAAAAACAAACAGGGAAAAAAAACAGAGAAAAAAAAACACAGAGAGAGGCAGAAACATCCGGAAGGCAGAGAGAGCCAGCAAATGACCCATTATATTAAATACAGATAACATTTGTTCGCTGGTGGGGTAACGTGTAGCGTGACATGAACCCAAGATCCCGGTTGAGGCCGTCCTCATGGGTGCGGAACTTGGCTATTTAATATTTAATATAATGGGTCATTTGCTGGCTCTCTCTGCCTTCCGGATGTTTCTGCCTCTCTCTGTTTTTTTTTTCTCTGTTTTTTTTTCCCTGTTTGTTTTTTTGTTGAATGTGTATTCGGAGGTTCTGCAGGTAACACCTCTCTGTCTGAACACGGTGATTGCCTTGGCAACGGGCAGTTGCAGGGGCAGTCTGTAAACACCATGTATTATTGTTCAATATGTATAAATGCGTAGGCTTCAAGGAGATCTTGAAACATTTGCCTGAGGAAGGAGAAAATCTCCGAAAGCTTGTGAATTTAAAATAAAATTGCTGGACTATAACTTGGTGTTGTAAAATTGTTTACAATTGTCAACCCCAGTCCATCACCGGCATCTCCACATCATATAAAAATCAGGTCTTGTTCGAGTGCTGCGAATTCAAAGCAGTGGACATCTTCTGTCTTCAGGATTTCCCTAGAAGTGGATACTTCGAAGTCACCTTTAAGAACGTTGCTGGATGCCTGAAGTTTCTCCAGGTGTTCAAGGAAAAGAGGAGTGAAGGGCCACTGGCGATCCTATCTGCAGAGCCACTGTTTACCCTCCCGAAGCAGAGGAACTGGACATTGACGGTATACATGTACAACCCACACATTCCGGTCATCGACGTGCTCACGTTCCTCGCTAGATACGTCAATGGGGCTGCAAAGAGCATCAATAGCAAGGCTCGGTTTGGGATCCAGACCAGCAAAAGGAACATCATGGTGACAGAGAGTGGACACCCAGGGAAACATCCTCCACTCCCACCCTCCAGCTTCACCATCGGAGTACGTTGAGGGTACATGGTGTACAGGGGGCAACCCAGAGTGTGACGCACCTATGCTAAATCCAGCTACGTGGCAGCCTCCTGCACTGCAATCATTGCAGGAACTGCAGGCAGGAAGGGCACCAGACACAGGACTGCAAGAGCAGGTGCTGCAACCTGTGCAGGGCCTGCCCAAAACGCAGCTTCAGCAACACAGCACAGGCAGCAAAAAGCAAGGCTGCCCTAAAGAAGCCCAAGACCCCTCGTCCTGCTGCGATCCCATGTGAGAAAACCCCAAGTCAGGACGAAAAAGGAGCAAGAAAAAAAAAAAGGGTGAAACAGAAAACTTCCAGACCCCAATACTCAGCTCTGAGCCTCCCCACCAGCCAACAGAGTCGATGGAAGAGGAGGCAGCAGGGGAACAATGGCAGGAGGTAACGAGCAGGAGAAGCAAAAAGAGGAAGCCACAGGAACAGAAACGAGCTCCTGTGAAAATTGCAATCAGGGCAAAAGACCGGTCGAGTCCAGTCAGACTACAGCGACTACTCTGCGCCTGACGATGAGGGGCGACAGGAGCGAAGCAGTCAGCCTGGTCAAAAAAAGCAGCACAACGACAAAGGCGACAGCGCGCAGACGACACCCCCCCCCCCCCCCCAGCTCCAGAACACTAGGAGCGGCAACGCATCCAGCACCCACCAGCTCCAACACATCGGGAGCAGCGTCGCAAAGAGCGAAGACCAGCTAAGGGAGCACCATCACGGAGAGCAATGGCCAGCTCCGGGACACCGGGAGCAGCAACGAAGAGCCACAACCGATTGAGGATCACATGGGCTCTCCAACCGACACCAAGGTCACCCCGGAAGAACAACAACCCCTCCCAACCCTGAGGCAGAACAGGACTCGTACCTCAACTCAGTGTGGAACAGTTTGTGCAGATCACTGGATGCAGAGACACGGCCAAGAGCTGGAAACAGCAAACAGACTGACAGGTGAGACTCTAAACTGTTAAAATGGGTTTGAAAATCACATCTATTAACATGCGTAGCGTTAAAAGCACTTACACTGTGTGTCGACCTTGGGGTACCTCGTCAAGGTTAAGAGCAACCTGCTGTTCTTGCAATAGTGCAGCCTACCACACCTCAGTAAATACCGGCAATGTTCACAGCGGTGGGCCCACAGGCCATCAATCTGGTTGGGAGGCAATGATTGCCATTCCTCCAGCCTGGGGATTCTGCTGCGGGGAAGTAACTTCATCACCGCAGCAAAGGTGGTGGTGGGGATCGCCTCCTCGTAGCAGACGTGCTATACAAAAATGCTCCACTCCAGCTGATCAATGTGTACACCCCAACTCTAAAGAACGAGGTTAAGAGCTCCCACAGCTACTGGCGACATCCAAGTCGGTCATTCTAGGCGGTGACTTCAACTGCATTATTGATGTGACTGGACAATCCGGCAAAGCTGACAGCAAACTGGACAACACATCCAAACTCCTGATGAAAATGGGTAAAGACGCCAAGCTGTGCGACATCTTCAGCAACCGTACAAGCAGAGCACCACGTTGATAGACTGGTTTGGACCAGGTGTGTCTGTTCCAGGATAGGCTTCCTGTTTGTGTCCCTGACGCTCAAGGTCAGATCCACCAACATCACACCAGTGTTCTTCTGACCACTGCCTCCTACAGGCCGACTGTCACCCATAGGATGACCAGAGGGTGGGCAGAAAGCTGAACACGAAACTGCTAACCCAGGGAAACAATGAAGAACTAAAAACAGTTGGAGAACCATAAAACACCTCTGATTCCCCGGTGCACTGGTGGAAAGCCATCAGGAGGTTAGTCATCCACAAAAAAAGGTGTTCAGAAGGCGACAGCATGGCAGAGGGAAATGTCTCAACTCCAGAAAAGCATGCAGAATCTGCTCCTGCCGCAGTCAATGGGGGGGGGGGGGGGGGGGGGGGGGAGGTCAATGTTGGGGAGGAACCAGAGAGGCCAAGGGCCAGCAAGCTTCGTTCTTTGCCTCAGAGGCCTCAAAGATCATCTTCCAGTACAGAGTACAATCCATGGAGCAGAATAAGATGTGCTCGCGTTTCTTCTTTCAAAAATGAGCACAGAGAGCTCTAATCAGTAGTCTGAAGGAAGAGAACGGCTCAGTCACGCCTTCACAGCCTGACATACCAAGGATCAGTAAATCCTTTTATGTCGGACTGTAAGACGCGAAACCCACAGACAGCACGGCCTCCTGGTCTTTTCTGTCCTCTATCACAAAGGTTTTAGACGCCAGCAAGCGGGAGAGTCTAGATCACCCGCTAACTCTGGACAAACTGACAAAGGCCATCCGAACCTTCGAGATGAGTAAAACTCTCAGAAGCAACGGTTTACCGGTTGTATTCGGCTCTGTGGGACTGGATAGGCCCAGACCTGCTGGAAGTGTGTGGGGGTATGCTTCTGGCGAGCAGCATGACAGAATCCATGAGGAAAGGCATCATCACTCTCATCCACAAGCAGAAGAGGGAAGAGGGAAGAGATCACTAATTGGCGACCCAATTCACTACTTAACACGGACTACAAAATTCTGTCCAAGGTCATCATTAAAATCGGGTCAAGTCAGCCCTGGAGCTAGTGATCCACCTGGATCAGGCCTGCACCGTACCCAGCAGGAAGATCTGATAGCCTAGCGCTACTCAGGGATACAATCATTTACATACAGGACAGGAGGGTGAACACCTGCCTCGTCAGCTTGGACCAGGAGAAGGCCTTCGACTCTGGCCCGAGAGCACGTACATGAATGTGCTCTCCAAAATGAGGTTTGGGGAGGGAATCTGCAATTGGATCCAACTGCTCTACAGAGACATCATTAGCGCAGTTTCAATCAACAGGTAGGATTTGGAAAGCTTTCTGATCAAATCTGGAGTCAGGCAGGGCTGTCCTTGCCTCTGTCTTGTTTGTGTGTTGTATCGAACCCTTTGCAGAGTCCATCAGGAAGGATGCGGGCATAAGAGGGGTGACAATCCCAGGCACTCAGGTGAAGGTCTCCCTGTACTTGGACGACGTCGCCGTCTTCTGCAGGTCCGCAAATTGACGAGCATCTGCGACCAGTTCGAACTGGCCTCGGGGGCCAGAGTAAATTGCAGCAAGAGTGAGGCCATGTTCTTTAGGAACTGGACCAACTGATCTTTTGTCCTCCTTCACCATCAAGTCAGAGTACCTGAAGGTGCTGGGGATCTGGATCGGAGGGGCCGGGGCATGCACCAAGAACTGGGAGGTGTGTATTGCTAAGGTGAAGCAGAAACTACGACTGTAGGATCGATGATCCCTCTCAATCGTGGGTAAGGACCTGGTCATCAGGTGTGAGATGATCTGTGTTGCTGTACGTGGTGCAGGTCTGGCCCATACCGCGTTCCTGTGCTGAGACAGTCACCCGAGCCATTTTCCACTTTATCTGGAGATCAAAAATGGACCATGTCCACAGGGACACTATGTACAAATCTCCAGAGAAAGGAGGGAAAAAAAAAAATCATACCTGTCGCCTTCATCCTGATGGCCACCTTTGTGTGCGGCTGCATCAAGCTGAGGATAGGCCGTCGATACACAAACACCAAGTGTCACTACGTGCTGAGGTTCTACCTGTCCCCGGTGTTGCGAAGGATGGGTCTGGCCACGCTGCAACGGAACTTTCCTTCCAGTTGGACCATTCCACCCCACCAGTCCTTTGTAGAAAAGTGTGTGTAAACAGGCACTGGGATCATGGTACACAATTAAACCGTGCGCATTCATTGCGACGCAGGCAGCACGTAACATCCATGCTGCCAGCTGTTTTAAATGGCTGGCTGCACGTATCAGCACCAGTCCAGATATTGTGAGTGGCTAGTGCTACTTAAAGGCAGCCTGCACCTCTTAAAGGGGAGGTACCCTATAGCTGCAAGAAGTGGCGGGAGTCATTTGAGGTGATTCCTGGCTGTGATACTTTGAAGAATGGCTGTGCCTGCGAGACAGCGTGCATCAAGGTTCTCTGATGATGCACTAGAGGCCTTGGTGCAAGAGGTGGAGAGGTATCCTCTATGCACAGGGGTGGGGGGGTGGGTAAGGGGACCTTCAGACATGTGCTCAAGAGGCAGTGGGAGGAAGTATTGGTCAAGGCCAATGCTAGGAACACAGCGCCAAGAACATGGATGCAGTGCAGGAAGAAGTTCAATGATTTAACACGAGTTGTCAAGGTGAGTGAGTTTAAGTTTCAAGTGGCATCATACCAAATGCACCACTAGTGTTATCCACTGCTAAATCCACTAAACCCCCCAAACGACAATCTTTCAATCAGTACTCAACCGTTCAAAATCAGATGCTTCATCTCACCCTCACAAATTACCACTGTTGCAAGCCACACACCCACAGGTCATACACACTGGCAGCTATTCAACAATGATAGCCACATCACCCAAACATCTTGCAGGACACTCACTAACAGTTCCCTCTTGCAGGAGAAGGTGGCGTGTAACAATAGGCAGCAAGAAAGAACTGGAGGGACAAACACGCCGACATGTCTTAACTCCCATGGAGAAGACTGTGCTAGCCATCATTGGATAGATGAGGCCATAGCCACTGGCTATGCTGGAGGGATCGATGATGAGGGTCTCCGCATACCTAATCCTCCTTCTCCCTCATCCCACAATCTAATCTGACTCACATGCTGCAGATGGTGTAAGCATACACTTCTTACTTTCTCCTATTCCCCAACAACAACTCAACCTATGTCCCTTTGTAATTTCAGATACCCAATAACTGGAATCTGCCCAGAGGGTGAAGAAGACACAGTCACTTGATTTTACACTTGCAGCCACCAGCTCAGAGACTAACACTGCGTGTACTTTAGAGGCTAGGATAGAGGAGGGTCTGCATGTGGAGAGACACCAGGCACAAGTGCGCAGGAGCCAGGGCAAGGGGGAAAAAGGATAGCTCAGGTGCCAGCTCACCAGAGGATGAGGTCGCACACTAGTTCTGATGCAGAGGAGTCAGATGGGCCAAGCTACAGAAGGAGGCTGATGGGTGTTCACAACCAAATGCTTGGTGCACTGGAAAGCCTGTGGACCATGTCAAGGAGCATGGAGGAGTCCAGCTCCAACTTCGCACAGAGCTTTGCGCAGAGCTTGGAGCCCATGCTTTCCCACATGGAACGGATGGTCACCTCCATTAGCACACCTGAGGAACCCACCATGATGCAGCATCTGATGACCGATGTGCTGCAATGGAAGCTATGACAAACATCTGCCATCAAAGGTCTGATTGCTGCAATTGGAGCTCAGACTGCTGCCATCATGGCTCAGGGTGCCACTGTTGAAAGGGGCCTCCAGGGCAACACAGCAGTCCAGCAATCTGTTCTCCAACAGATCACCAGGATTGCTGAGGCGCTGCCCCGGGAGAAGGACAGTGGTGCCGTGGAAGACGAATCTGCTTTCCTCAGGATGATAACTTACCTGCTCCCACCCCTGCCCTTGCCGTTGCCTGTCAGCCAGCTTGCCCAGACCGCTGCAGCCCAGGCCAAGATGATGCAGTCTGAAGTCCTCTTGGTCCAGAGCTGCTCAAGGTCATCCTCCAAGGCCATCTGCAGTCTCCTCAATTGAAAGTCAGCAGCCTTCCACCACCCATGCTCCAGCCACTTTGGATGCACCTCGTAGGAGCACTGGGATAGGTAAAGGCACACGAAAGACAGGCACTGAGGGAATGCACAAGGGTGAATAGTCTCATTTTGTTTGCACAATTTCATGGTTTTGAATTTGCGTTTGGTGACAGTTTTTATTTCCGCGATGAACTGAGGGAGGAACCAATGTGTAATCATAAATGAGGACAATTTGATGATCATGAGAGGGAAAAGGTAAGGAGTGTGGGACTATTGGTGAATGGGGAGGTATCGTTGAGGTTACTGGTATCACTTAACAATCAGATCACACAGAACCCTGGCAGACAGGGCCTGTCCACCTTGTAGCCTCCCTGCCTCAGGTTTTTGCCTGATAGGCGGTGGCAAGGGCTGTTCCCTCAATGACCAGTTTGTGTAGCATGCAACGACAAATCTTGATACTCGTTCTCAACTGAGAAACGCAAGGCTCTTCCAAAGCAGTCCAGGCAGAAGTGTTGCTTGAGGACACCTATGGTGTGCTCTATGATGTTTCATGTGCAGCATGGCTCTTTGTAAGCTTGCTGTGCAAGTGTGCGTGCCTGACCGGAGTCATGAGCCATTTCATGAGGGGATAACTGTTGTCACCCAGTAGCCAGCTTTTGACTTGCTGTGTTGGTTGAAATGGTTGAAATATAGGTGGAACAAAGGACGAAGAAATCAAGACGACTGTCAGGATAGTCGGCATTCACCTGCATGATGCACTGTATGTGGTCACACACCAGCTGCACACTGAGGGAGTGGAATCCTTTTCTGTGCATGAAAGTGGTTGAGTTCAGATGTGGAGCATGCCTCCTTTTCACTGCTGGGTTTCCTGACCAGTGCACTGTGGGAGCCTGACTTAAATATGTTAATTAAGTGTCCTGCCTCTCCATGCGTTCCCCATATTTAATTCTTTAATCTCCACCACATGACCCTCTCCTCGACATGGGCCGGGGGGGGGAATATCAACGCCTTAGAATCTTAGAACCTTTAATTTCATCTTTAGCTATTTTGACACCATTAATGGAGAAATTCTGTCACCTATTTTTCCTTATGTGCAATACCTTGACTGTATTGAATTTCACCCATCTTTTTTCCAATCTACTTACATAATTTGACAGGGTGCTACAACTAACTTCAGCACCCCTTCAAAAAGATGTGAGCTTTTTCTTGATATCTAGGGAATAGAGTCAGGGAGATGCAAGTGGAACGGTTAATCAATTTTAACTGGAATATACTTTAGTTGTAGTGATTGGATTTGCTTTTCCTGAAAACTACCACCATCTTGGTCAGCCCTAGAGAGTTATAGCAAACACTGGCTTTACACATCTACATACAAAGTGCTGAACCTCCAGCAGTCTTTCACTCAATGGCCTTATATGGATATACATTTTTGAAAAACAGATCTAATTTAAGCCAAAACCAGATGTAGTGCCAAGAAGTTGTGGATTTAGAAAAACCAGTGAAATTGATGTGGTTTTGCATTGCACATGGAGATTAAAAGAATTTCCCCTCTTCAGCAGAAGTATTTATAAAACTCTCCAAAGTGTTCCAGTCTTCAGGAAAAGGGATTCCCTCATGGTTAAAGTAAGGGAGGCCGACAGCAGTGTTAATATTGGAGCGCCTCACAATTAGTTGAAAAATTAAAAATCCAGTTCATTAAACAGTATTTATGCAGTAAACTTAGCTCACAATGCTTCAGGGCAAGTCCAGAATATCACACCAGGGACTCAGATGTTCTTATGCTCAGACATGGAATATTGTCACAGTAAATTCTGAGAAAACCTAAAATCTCAGCTAAATTAAGCAACTTTTTTGGTTAAAAAAAGCTTTAATGAAATCTGTATAAAACCAAGAAAACGAATATTATGAATTTTTATGTATTCTGAACAAAACATTGCAACTAGTCACAGCAAATTTCTTTATGCAATAGCAAGGTTATAGAATTTCCTACTCCTCAAAATGTTCATCTCATTGTGCCACAGAGTAACTGAAATGCACGTTCACACATGATTCCCTAAATGATGAGCATCCTAATTTCAGCTATCAGGGAGTGATGTCATACAGAGACAAGCCACTTACTCGTGGTTGGGAGTCAACCTGTTTCCACTCTAGCACTTCCATGGCTCAGTGGATACTCAGCATAGTACTCAGCCACACAACAATGAGGATTTTAGGTTTGATTCACACACCGCAGTCAGCTGATCTAACCCAGCAGTTAAGGTGGTATAGTTCATCTAATCACCGCAGAGATAGGGAGAAGATACATTAGCCAGGGTTCCCACTCATTTCTATCCATGATGTGGAGATGCCGGTGATGGACTGGGGTTGACAATTGTAAACAATTTTACAACACCAAGTTATAGTCCAGCAATTTTATTTTAAATTCACAAGCTTTCGGAGATTTTCTCCTTCCTCAGGCAAATGTTTCAAGATCTCCTTGAAGCCTACGCATTTATACATATTGAACAATAATACATGGTGTTTACAGACTGCCCCTGCAACTGCCCGTTGCCAAGGCAATCACCGTGTTCAGACAGAGAGGTGTTACCTGCAGAACCTCCGAATACACATTCAACAAAAAAACAAACAGGGAAAAAAAAGAGAAAAAAAAACACAGAGAGAGGCAGAAACATCCGGAAGGCAGAGAGAGCCAGCAAATGACCCATTATATTAAAAACAGATAACATTTGTTCGCTGGTGGGGTAACGTGTAGCGTGACATGAACCCAAGATCCCGGTTGAGGCCGTCCTCATGGGTGCGGAACTTGGCTATCAATTTCTGCTCGACGATTTTGCGTTGTCGTGTGTCTCGAAGGCCGCCTTGGAGTACGCTTACCCGAAGGTCGGTGGATGAATGTCCATGACTGCTGAAGTGTTCCCCGACTGGGAGGGAACCCTCCTGTTTGGCGATTGTTGCGCGGTGTCCGTTCATCCGTTGTCGCAGCGTCTGCATGGTCTCGCCAATGTACCATGCTCTGGGGCATCCTTTCCTGCAACGTATGAGGTAGACAACGTTGGCTGAGTCACAGGAGTATGAACCATGCACCTGGTGGGTGGTGTCATCTCGTGTGATGGTGGTATCTGTGTCGATGATCTGGCATGTCTTGCAGAGGTTACCGTGGCAGGGTTGTGTGGCGTCGTGGACGCTGTTCTCTTGAAAGCTAGGTAGTTTGCTGCGAACGATGGTCTGTTTGAGGTTGGGTGGCTGTTTAAAGGCGAGTAGTGGAGGTGTGGGGATGGCCATAGCGAGGTGTTTGTCCTCATTGATGACATGTTGAAGGCTGCGGAGAACATGGCGTAGTTTCTCCGCTCCGGGGAAGTACTGGACGACAAAGGGTACTCTGTTGGTTGCGTCCCGTGTTAGTCTCCTGAGGAGGTCTATGCGATTTTTTGCTGTGGCCCGTCGGAACTGTCGATCGATGAGTCGAGCGTCATATCCCGTTCTTACTAGGGCGTCTTTCAGCGTCTGTAGGTGTCCATCGCGTTCCTCCTCGTCTGAGCAGACCCTGTGTATTCGCAGGGCCTGTCCATAGGGGATGGCCTCTTTGACGTGGTTAGGGTGGAAGCTGGAAAAGTGGAGCATCGTGAGGTTGTCCGTGGGCTTGCGGTAGAGTGAGGTGCTGAGGTGCCCGTCTTTGATGGAGATTCGTGTGTCCAAGAAAGAAACTGATTCTGAGGAGTAGTCCATGGTGAGCTTGATGGTGGGATGGAACTTGTTGATGTTATCGTGTAGTCTCTTTAGTGATTCCTTGCAGTGGGTCCATAGAAAGAAAATGTCGTCGATGTATCTGGTGTATAGTGTTGGTTGGAGGTCTTGTGCAGTGAAGAAGTCCTGCTCGAACTTGTGCATGAAAATGTTGGCGTATTGGGGTGCGAATTTGGTCCCCATGGCTGTTCCGTGTGTTTGGGTAAAGAACTGGTTATCGAAGGTGAAGACATTGTGATCCAGGATGAAGCGGATGAGTTGTAGGATGGCTTCCGGAGATTGGCTGTTGTTGGTGTTGAGTATTGATGCTGTCGCAGCGATGCCGTCATCGTGGGGGATACTGGTGTATAGTGCCGAGACGTCCATCGTGGTGAGAAGTGTTCCTGGTTCAACTGGTCCGTGGGTACTGAGTTTTTGTAGGAAGTCTGTAGTGTCACGACAGAAGCTGGGGGTTCCCTGTACGATGGGTTTCAGGATGCCCTCGATGTATCCAGAGAGGTTCTCACACAGGGTTCCGTTGCCTGATACGATGGGACGTCCGGGTGTGTTGGCTTTGTGTATCTTTGGGAGGCAGTAGAAGTCTCCCACGCGGGGATTACGTGGGATGAGAATGCGTAGGATGCTTTGAAGGTCTGGATCGAAGGTCTTGATCAGTTTGTTGAGCTGGTGGGTGTGTTCTTTGGTCGGATCTGCGGGTAACCGTCTGTAGTGTTCCTGGTTGTCCAGTTGTCGGTATGCTTCTTTGCAATAGTCTGTTCTGTTCTGTATGACTATGGCTCCTCCTTTGTCCGCTGGTTTGATGACGATGTTGCGGTTGGTCTTGAGAGCGTTGATGGCGTTGCGTTGTGCTCGGGTGACATTCTGGACTGTCTTCTGAGTGCGGCTGATGAATCTGGCATTGACGCATTTCCTGACAGCTTGAGCATACATGTCCAGCTGAGGGCAGCGACCCTCCGGAGGAGTCCAGTTTGACTCTTTCCTCTTCGGTTGCTGTACCGCGGATCCCTCTGTCTGCTGTTCCGGATCGTCGATTGTCTCATTGGGTTCGCTGCTGAAATCTTGGGGTTTGTGGTAGAATTCCCGGAGCCTCATTCTCCTGATGAATTCCTCTGTGTCCGCCGCGAGACTAGTGGGGTCCATTTTGGTAGTGGGGCAGAAATTGAGCCCTCGGCTGAGAACTTCGATTTCGTCTGGTTGAAGGGTGTGGTCGGATAAATTGACAATAGACTTCCCTGTGGTTGCAACCGTGGTACCAGGGGAAGCTTGGTCGTTGCTGGTGGTGATGCCGAGTTTCTCAAGCTTCCTGCTCTTGGTTTTCATGTAGGCAGCGTAGTTCCGTTGCCTCGTCTGTTTGGCGGTATAACGTAGCTGGTCTGCTGTGTCCTGAGTACAGGTTGAGAGTATGGACTCTATCTTGGTTTCGAGGTTGTGGCGTCTGCTGTAGAGTTGGTGTATGAGATGGTTGCGGAGTGTGCGAGAGGTACGGCGGCAGAGTCTCTCAGCGTAATCCGAGTTGTATGTGGACTTGAGTGGGTTCGTGATCTGGAGTCCTTTCGGGATCTTGTCTGCTTTCTTGCAGCTCTGTAAAAACTTGATGTCTGTGTCTAAATGCGCGATCTTCTTGGATATCCTTTCCACTGTGAGCCGGCAGTTTGTGGTGTCGATGGTAGTCATGATGTGGAGATGCCGGTGATGGACTGGGGTTGACAATTGTAAACAATTTTACAACACCAAGTTATAGTCCAGCAATTTTATTTTAAATTCACAAGCTTTGAGATTTTCTCCTTCCTCAGGCAAATGTTTCAAGATCTCCTTGAAGCCTACGCATTTATACATATTGAACAATAATACATGGTGTTTACAGACTGCCCCTGCAACTGCCCGTTGCCAAGGCAATCACCGTGTTCAGACAGAGAGGTGTTCGAGCAGGACTTCTTCACTGCACAAGACCTCCAACCAACACTATACACCAGATACATCGACGACATTTTCTTTCTATGGACCCACGGCAAGGAATCACTAAAGAGACTACACGATAACATCAACAAGTTCCATCCCACCATCAAGCTCACCATGGACTACTCCTCAGAATCAGTTTCTTTCTTGGACACACGAATCTCCATCAAAGACGGGCACCTCAGCACCTCACTCTACCGCAAGCCCACGGACAACCTCACGATGCTCCACTTTTCCAGCTTCCACCCTAACCACGTCAAAGAGGCCATCCCCTATGGACAGGCCCTGCGAATACACAGGGTCTGCTCAGACGAGGAGGAACGCGATGGACACCTACAGACGCTGAAAGACGCCCTAGTAAGAACGGGATATGACGCTCGACTCATCGATCGACAGTTCCGACGGGCCACAGCAAAAAATCGCATAGACCTCCTCAGGAGACTAACACGGGACGCAACCAACAGAGTACCCTTTGTCGTCCAGTACTTCCCCGGAGCGGAGAAACTACGCCATGTTCTCCGCAGCCTTCAACATGTCATCAATGAGGACAAACACCTCGCTATGGCCATCCCCACACCTCCACTACTCGCCTTTAAACAGCCACCCAACCTCAAACAGACCATCGTTCGCAGCAAACTACCTAGCTTTCAAGAGAACAGCGTCCACGACGCCACACAACCCTGCCACGGTAACCTCTGCAAGACATGCCAGATCATCGACACAGATACCACCATCACACGAGATGACACCACCCACCAGGTGCATGGTTCATACTCCTGTGACTCAGCCAACGTTGTCTACCTCATACGTTGCAGGAAAGGATGCCCCAGAGCATGGTACATTGGCGAGACCATGCAGACGCTGCGACAACGGATGAACGGACACCGCGCAACAATCGCCAAACAGGAGGGTTCCCTCCCAGTCGGGGAACACTTCAGCAGTCATGGACATTCATCCACCGACCTTCGGGTAAGCGTACTCGAAGGCGGCCTTCGAGACACACGACAACGCAAAATCGTCGAGCAGAAATTGATAGCCAAGTTCCGCACCCATGAGGACGGCCTCAACCGGGATCTTGGGTTCATGTCACGCTACACGTTACCCCACCAGCGAACAAATGTTATCTGTTTTTAATATAATGGGTCATTTGCTGGCTCTCTCTGCCTTCCGGATGTTTCTGCCTCTCTCTGTGTTTTTTTTTCTCTGTTTTTTTTCCCTGTTTGTTTTTTTGTTGAATGTGTATTCGGAGGTTCTGCAGGTAACACCTCTCTGTCTGAACACGGTGATTGCCTTGGCAACGGGCAGTTGCAGGGGCAGTCTGTAAACACCATGTATTATTGTTCAATATGTATAAATGCGTAGGCTTCAAGGAGATCTTGAAACATTTGCCTGAGGAAGGAGAAAATCTCCGAAAGCTTGTGAATTTAAAATAAAATTGCTGGACTATAACTTGGTGTTGTAAAATTGTTTACATTTCTATCCAGTAATTCCTGCTAAATGCACATGTGTGGTGACTTAGCTACAATGGACTTCACAGTTAAACAGCTGCTCAATTACACCTCACCTGAACTCCTCAGTGTCTAGACCCACATAGAGAATGGTCACTTGGTCAAAGTACCAGAGGTTTAACTGCTGCTACGGAACTGTATCCCAGTGCCATTTAGCACCTTCAAGAGACCGGGTGGGTTAAAAACTGGAGTGAAAAAAAAAAGCTCCTCCTGGCAGTTAGTAACAAGGCACTATCAAGAGCCTGGGAGCAGACTTGCCTGCCTTCCTAGCAGCCACCAAATGGTTCATGCAACTCAAATTATTAAACTTGCAATGCAAAAATGAAAAAAGTGTACTGAATAACAGATACTTATGAATGTTATAGCCCTAGAACTTGGTCCCAAGAGCAATTTGTAAATACTATCTAGCACAAAGATTAATTACATCCTATTTTAGCTCTCTTGTCTGCATGGCATTGTAAGATACCATTTTGTAACAAAAAGAAAAGTGCACTCAAAATTGGTGCCTTTTGACCGACTGAAACAGTTTGCTCCCATCCTTCTCTCCAGATGAAACTGCCTTTGTGGAACTGGTGTTTGCCGTTTGCACAAAGTAGTTTTTAAAAAAAGGGCACAGTCCAAGCCCAGTCTGTGACACAATTGTTCCAATTAGTGGGAGCAAGGGGAGAGGTACTACAATTGGCCTTAATGCCCACAAAATGAGAAGAAAAAAAGTTAGTGTTTTAATTCCTGATCTCTTTCCAGCAAACCCTGCTGCAAGGGCATGTGCACTGATGTCAGGATCAGAATCAGCTATGGTTGACAAATTGCCTGCTAACACCCACTATCAAGGTTTATGCATGAATAATGGCTACTTGCCTGTGGTACCAGAGGGCAACCAGTTCCCTTGCAACAGTACTCCAGTAAGAAGTCAATCTTCCAAAAAGGAGGGGAGAAAAATTGGTGAAAAAAAAAGGCATTGTGGAAGTGATGTTTGATACTGTGCAACAGAAGGTTAAAAGGAGATCTGATAAAAATGTTCAGAAGTATGAATAGTTTTGATAGGGTAAATACTTTCACTGGTCCATGAGCCAGTAACTCGAGGGCATAAGTTCAAAATAATCATCAAAAACAAATGGAGAAATTATTTTATGTAGATGGTTGTTAGTAATACCCTACCAGAAAAAGTGGAAGCAAAATCCATAATTGCTTTTAAAGAAGTGGATAAATATTTGAAAAAGAACATTTTAATAGTATGGCAAAAGGGTAGGAGATGGAGACTAAGTGAATAGCTCTATTTTTGGAAAGCTTGTACAAGCACAATGGGTTGAATGGTCTTTTTCTGTTACATTTCATGATTCTACACTTGTATGAGTTAAAAATAGTAAACCACCCATAATTTTAATTACAATAGCAATATACAAGACCTCTGGCAATACTACATTGCTTGGAATGCAAGGAGGTAAGCAAGAGTCATCATATCGGCAGTGTTGAGAGGGGGGGGGGTGGGTGGAAGGAAAGGAAACAGGATGCTTTCAGAACTATCTTTCCAATTTTCCCTGAGAAGCACTTAACCTTGGCTTGATGTCCCTTCCAGTAGCACAACTCAGATCATGAATTCCTTGTTTAGTCATCAATGCAGCTCTATATACCCTTCAAAAAAAACTGTTTACAGTAAATTTCCAGTACAGAAAACAAAGACAATTACAGTTCCCAAAAGAGTCCTTCTGAGAGAAAAAAGACAACAGATCTGTCTCTGGTTAGCAGAGAAAAGCAATTATAGTATGAGGAACAGTGTGTTCAGGCAAACATGGACAGGTTTCACAATCTATTTAACCCTTACCGTACTGAACAACACCAACTACAATTTAAAAGTAATTAATCGGCCATGAAACACTTTGGGACATCCTGTGGATGTGAAAGGTACTAGGCAAATGCAAGTTCTTATTTTTCTTGGTAAGCTTAAAACTGAAATCAATGATTTCAGGCTCCAAATTTGACATAATTTAGCACAACTAACCTTACTCAAGTTAAAAAGGTAATATTTTCAATATTTATCGGAGCAAACTAGCATTTTTACACAGAGGAAATGACTACTCAGGGTAATTACATGCAAGTTATACAACTACTGCATGACTAGGAAGTGAAACTGGTTCAGCAAGTTGAGGGTATTGTAACTTGCTGATCTGGAGCCACCAGTCATTGGGCCAAAAAATAATTCTATTTCCCCCCCCACCCTGAGTCTTCTGCCCTTTCCTCTTGTCCTGAAAAATGACAACTCCTTAGTGGGATACAATTCCACAGGTAGCAATCACCCTCCAGTGACACAGCCCAAGTAACTATTATTTATATGCAAGCCTCAACAAAAAAGGTGTTACAGGCAATCTGCTGTAACGTCAGTTATACCCAATCTTGGCCTCATCTGAAGGTCACATACATGTGTACAGCTGGGATTGTGGTTAACAATAATCTGACACTGGTCTACTCCTTGATAGTCATTCTCCACATTACACTTGTGGCTACAAGAGTAGCAGCCAACATATCTGTCCTCTGGAACTCCCTTCCTTCAAAAACTTTAAATCAGATGGTTTCTCTTTACCTGCTCTTATGACCCCATCTACTAATTCTATCTACCCATTCTTCCCTCCTGATTGATGCCTTCCCCCCCCCACTTCTCTATATTATAAAAAGGTGTTCAAAGACATCTTTCCAACACGAGGGACACCATAAATGTAAGTTGTTGGCTGCAATAGAACCATAGGCCACGGTTACAAATTTTTCAGATCTACAGTAGGTATTAGAGTTCGTTATCACTGCTCACTCTTATAATGTGGAGATGCCGGTGATGGACTGGGGTTGACAATTGTAAACAATTTTACAACACCAAGTTATAGTCCAGCAGGAAGGAGGAAATCTCCGAAAGCTTGTGAATTTAAAATAAAATTGCTGGACTATAACTCACTCTTATAAGCAGACCTCATGTCCCCCATGATCTAAATAGCACCTTTATTTCTCAATATCTAGCTGAATGATAGCATGGCCAGGGCACAGGATTACATCCCCTGATACATGTACTAGATACTATGATCTCACACCACATATCTTTTCAGAAGGCAGGCTGAAAAGTACTCTAGGGAGAGGAGGCTGATTGTGAACCAATACTAGCAGGAGCTCGTTGCTCTCCAGTAGCTTGCATATGAAGCATGATAACTTGGGCAAGACTAGACAGCAAGTATCAATAGGCTAGTGAACCATGAGGGGATCATAACAGCCAAATCGGTCCTCACTTGACAGACACAAGCAAAGTTTCCAATAGGATTGTTGTTTAGTAATCAGAAGCAGAAACCTATACATTTTCCCCTCCATCTAATTCACCTAGGACAGCAAAGGTCAACTGTAGTGTTTTAACTGTTGTACCAGCTGAGATAACTCAGCACATACTCTAGATCAACTTGGATCCTCTAGTCTGTACTGCCCAGTACCACAAAAGATGGTCTATTTACATACAACCCAATGATCCTTTTAGTTTGAACAGCTTATTTCAAAATGAACACGTCAAAGCTACAATAATACAGCTTGAAGTGTAAACATCTAATGAAACAGACATCAACTGGGTTTGTGAAGGGAATGCTGGTGTTGAAACATTGAGACTGCAACAATGTTTCAAAGGCAGCAATGAAAATCAAACAAATTGAGCAAAGCACCAAGTTTTTTTTCCACTTTCAGAAAGCCAGAACAATGCATTCACTTCTCAGCACTGAAGATTTTTACCTGCTTAACTGGGATCCATATTGATTCCTCCCCCCAATTTCATCTTATCCACAAGACCCAAATACTATTCCCTCAATCCTTCCTCACTCAAATCTCAGACCATTGAATTCCTCTTCCTGGTTCCCCACGCTAGCTGACAACATCAACAGGTCATCAGCACCATCCATTTCCCCTTCAAAACCACTATTACACTCCTTCTCAAAAATTCATGCACAACCCATCCATTCCCTCCACCTACCACCCTTCAACTTTCTATCCTTTCCAAGGTCCTTGAATGTTTCGTCTCCCGAATGTGCCCATCTCACACAAAACTGCCTATTCAAATCCTTCCAGTCCAACTTCTGTCGTTCTCAGCATTAAAACAGCCCTAGCTGAAGCCACGATCACCATGGTGCATTCTTTCTCCTAGAGTTTAGTGTTTGACCCAAGCATCTTCCACCACCTCTTCATTGTCCAGCTCCATAGGGCTGGTTGCATGGTGCCATTCTAAGGTTTCCTAAACTCAGCTAGTACATCACCAGCAATGGCTTCTCTTTCTTCCCTTGCACAGTCCTGCAAGGATATTCCCTTAAACCCCTTCTCTATAAATTACCCTACAGTGACATCTTCAGGAATAGGGTCAGTTTTCATATGCATGCTGATGATACCCAGCTCCAACCCTTCTTGAGCCCTTTACAACTTTAGTACTGTTGGACTGTTTGAACGACTCAATGTTGCACAATGAGTCACAATTTTCTCCACCTTGAAATCAGAAAGACTGAAATCACAAATTCTACTCCCTTGCCACTGCCTCCATTCTTTTCCAGCCACCCACAGGCTATTCACAATCTTGATTCTTGTTCAACATTGACCTGAGCTTTAAACTCCACATCCTTTCAATCAGCAACATCGCTTAATTCACCTCCGCAACATTACCCACCTCCATAGCTTCCTGAGCCCCTCTGCGACTGAAATGTGCCTTTAACCTCAACTACCTCTGCTACACATATCCTATCCCATCCCATACTAAGAACCTCTCGCCCATCACACTCATCCTTGCTGAACTACACACAATATATGCAATTCAAAATTCTTGTCCTGGTTTATAAATCCCTCTGTGGCCTTGCCACACCCCACTTCTGCAATCTGCTCCAACCAAATATTCCCTTCCCAAAATACTCAGTTTCTCTGGCTCTAGCCTCTCTGCATCTCCCATACAAGTATCTCTTATCACTGGTGGCAGAGTCTTCAGCCATCTCAATTCTACACTTTGGAACTCTGCTTCTATAGAAAACCTCCAAGATATTTCTGACCTAGCTTTCAATTCACCCTTCCTAATCTGAGGTTTAGCATCGGTTTTAATCACACCCATTTGTGAAATGCCATGGGACTTTTAAAAAAAAGTTAAAGCTGCTATGCAAGTACAAGTTGTTATTTTAATTATCCATTGTACACTGCAAATGGTGTCAAAATAAGTAGTACGCATTTTCTCCTTGAGCCAGTTCATTATAATCTTTCTGCAGTTCTGATCGTGTGAAGTATTACTCAATAAAACTAAGATATCTGCCGAGTGTAAACCAATAAGCACTCAATTTGGTTTCACAAATGCGGCTTATTTGAATGTACATCTCAAAAATAAACAAAATTCCATATGTTTACAATGATTTGCTATCTTTGGCACTCTAGCCGATCATAAATGTCACTAACATTTCCCCAGGGCTGACAGCTCCAATTTTGTATGACAAGTCTACAGCTTTTTTTCTTAAAGTAAAGATAAACAACTTGAAATTACATTAACTTCTTCCTTAAAGATGCTTGAAAAGTAAGAGCAGTCTCATCACTTCCATCCCACTGATGTCTCTTGCAAACCTAAACAACATTTTCACAATGCAACACGTTCAGATAAAAATTGCATCCATTACTGTGTCCTTTCAAAAAAGCTTTTCCTCTGAACCACAGGAACATTGGGCACAATATTAGGAGGGAGGCGGGTTGGCAGCTGTGGCGGGGGGGGGGGGGGGTCGACTGGGCGCGTGGGTGGCGCGTGGGTAACGCGCCCAGTGAATTCAGGGTGCTCTACATGCAATCGCAGCCTAATTGAAGGTACTTAACACCTGCTTCCGGGTTTCCCGTTCCAGACCGCTACAGCGGGCGCACTGCGCACCCGCATCACAGGCTGTCAGCAGGAGGTGCCCTATTTAAAAAGGGGCAGTCCTCCAATGCTCCTCCTGCAGCAAAGAACCATTTTTGGAGCATGGAGCAGGCCAGAGGCAAGGCTGCTCCAGGGTTCTCTGACTCCTCACTCCAGGTGCTGCTCAGCAGAGTGAGGAGGAGGAGGGAAATTCTGTTCCCATCTGATGGGAGGAGGTGGCCTCCCTCTGCCACCAAGGCGGCCTGGCTGGAGGTGGCCGAGGAAGTCAGCAGCAGCAGCGGCTATGTGTGCCGAACCTGGGTCCAGTGCAGGAAGCGCTTTAATGACCGAACCAGGTCAGCCAAATGAGTACACTTACGCATTCTCCCACACTCCATCTTCCACATCACCTCCACCATTATACAACTCCTTCTGCACTGCCACCACAATGCTCTCGCATCACTCCTCACATCCACTCAACCATCATCCTCACCGCCCCAGTTCCCAAACACTACCATGCAACCCAATCCTCATAGCTATGTCTCACATGCACCCTCCCATGCATCTCCCTCAAGGTGACCCCCACCCACACCAATGCATGCAGCGGGTCACCATGCAACCATCACTCAATCATGCTTCGCTGTGTTTTGCCTTGATAGGAGAAGAGATGCCAGAATGCCCAGGAGAGGGAAAGGACCAGAGGGGGCCCGCCACACCAGGGGGTCTCAACAGACGCGGAGCAGCATGCATTGGAAGCCGGACGCTGGAGTGCCTGTCCGTGGCGGACGCAGAGACTGGCAGCGCACAAGCGGCTGGTGACAGAAATCTAACACTCAGCACTCATGATAGCGAATGATCTTAGCATCACTTGGCATCTGCAGTACCTCAACATCTGTCCACATGCTTAATATTGCTTTCTGTTCTCTTGCAGGGCCATCTGCGACTGCCGTGACTGCGGAGGGAGATTCTCAGCGGACCTGCCGGCCTCTGAGGGTGCATAGTCACATCTGTGCCAACGCACACATGCACACAGTGGGTCCCCGTCCTCACTTAGTTGGGCTTGCAGATGAGTCACCACGCACGTCAGCGCGAGCAGACCCTGGTGGCAGGGGCAGCCGTGGAGAGTCCACGTCGGTGGGAGCACACTTCTCCAGGCTCTGCTCAGCTGGACCCAGATGCTGAGCCCTGGGGGCCAGCCATGAAAAGGAGAGTCAGAGGGCTAGCAGCACATTGTCGAGGTACTGGAACAGTTGCCACGTGCACTCTCCACAATTGCGCAAAGGATGGAGGAGTCCAACTCCTGCATGAGTGGAATGGTGGCACAGGTATAGGAGGGAATCTCAGATACTGTCACAGGTACGTGAAGGCATCGGAGATAGTGTCGCAGGTAGGTGCGGGAATGTCTGCGATGGAGGTAAGGCTAGCCTCCATCGAGCTTCAAGCACGACTCAACAATGAGTCCAAATCAGGCCCGGACAATGGCTGTTCAGATTCAGGGTGAGCAACATTCTGCCGCCTTAAACAGGCGGACAGGTACATTGCAACTGGCCTTCCAAGGCTTCACACAAGACCTCCAAACTGTCATCCAGCAGGATGGAAGGAGTGATGTAGGCCTGGGCCAGGAGAGGGATGATGGTGAAAGGGGACATGGAAGTGGGGACGCCATTCAACGTGCTCCCACGACTCACCCGTTGCCCCCCTCTCAACTAGTACCTGCAATGCTGCCTCCTCTCCAGGTGGCAGAGTCTGCCCCTACACAGGTGCAGGTGGAGCAGTCTTTGGAGGGGCCCTCACAGGCACCGAAACCCTGAGGGCATCTGCGCAAAGCATCTCATCGGTCAGGGCATGGACAAGAGCAACCTGCCACTGCCTCTGCTGAAGCCACAGGGGTAGCACCACGTAGGGGTTCCCGTAAACGTACAGCGAAGGTTTTGTGAGCACAAAGGGGATGCACAAGGTTGTAAGACAAAATGTCATGTTTTTGATTTACTTTCGTTTGTTTTGCAAAAATACATAAAAAATCGTTATCACCATTACTGCCACATCTTTGCAAATCTTGTCTGGTTTGTGCAATAATTCCCTTTCCTGAGGATCACCATGAAGACCCACATCTGATGCCACCCATTGTGTCACTGCAGTGGGTGCAGGTGTATTTGCAGGGCACTTGTGTAGACAACTGAGACACGCTGGCGATGTCCCCAGTGGCACCCTGGAAGGATCCGGAGGAGAAATTGTTGAGGGCAGTGGTGACTTTGATAGCGACAGATAAGATGGTGCTCGGGCCAGCCGGGAGCAGCTCAGCATCAAGGAGGCTGCAGATGTCCACGACTACATGTCGAGTGACTCTGAGCCTCCGTGTGCACTGCTCCTCAGAGGTCCAGGAAGCTGAGCCTCAGTCTATAGACCCTGTGGCGAGGGTAGTGCTTTCTGCAATGCATCTCTCTCTGCGGTTGCCCTCCCTCCTGCTGTGCAGGTGGATGTGTCACTGTTGTGGAGCTCCACGTGTCAGAGGTGGATGGCGAGGCTGGTGGTGATGCTGTTCGTCCTCCGAGGAGGTCATGACTGCAGCTATGGCGGCCCCCATCCAGAAGATGCATGTTTGAGGGGGTCCGCAAGGTAGTAAATGTGTCTGCACGCCGGGGTTGAGGTTGCAAGTTGGTGATTTTTTGTGTTAGGAGGAGGATGGTGCAGGCCAAACTTTGTCCAAAGTGACAGAGTGGCCTCCTGCAATGAGTGAGGTCTCCCCCCCACCCCACCCTGTCAAATGGACCTTTGCAGCTCCCACAGGCTGGTGGCTGCAACACATCTATTTCAACTAGGAGTATTTCCCCCAGTACAGCAAACACGTTCAGTTTGGATGAAAATCCCACCCTCCTAAAATATCCTCCAAATCAGGTCTGCTAATGACCTGAAATATCAAAATAATTGGTTTAATTGGGATCCCGCTGGCTTTAATTGCCGGTGGGAGTCCCGCATGCAGGGGCTGTGCGGGCAACTAAGTGCGTCATTGGGGAACCCGGAAGTGGACGGGTTGGAGCTGGGCTCCGGACCCACCCCGGGAATCCCGAATTTTCGGAGCCCTCCCCGCCGCGAACGCACCCGCTCGGCCATCCTAAAATCGACCCCATAATCTTTGTTTGGCAAAGTATGATGGGTTGGCCCAATTCACGGCATCATATGGGATGGAACTATAGAGAGGAGGCACTGGTTTGACTGCTGCACTTATCTCCTAATTTCAGTCAGTCACAGTTATACAGAAGCACTCTGCAGAGGAAAAAAAAACAAGAGCGTGATCTCCCAGCAGTCAGCTCAGAGCAGCCTTGGTGAACTCCTGGGAGCAGGTTGCCACAGGAAATGTGTCCCTCAGGAAAAGCTAAAAGTACTGGCAAGAAAAAAAACTTGGAGCTGAAAATGCACAGTCCTGTTCCACTACCGTAACTATGGCAGTGGGGGAAATCACTCCTTGCCAGTGACCAGAGAGCCTGATCCAGCATAGTTGCCAGAGCAGGCAATTAGCGTAATACAAGTGCCTGCTTATATTGATGCACTTTGGATGCCATTTTTTTTGGGGCAGGCGAGCTGCTTCCTTTTTTATATGTCAGTCTACAGGGGGAAGACGAAACTACCGACCAACCCTAGAAGACTCTTGGGCAGAATCCTAATGAAAAAGGAAGGGAAAGTAAACCATTTATTTAAAAAGCCTATGCAATAAAAATGAAAGAAGTTGCAACCTCCAGCTTTGCCTTAAGGTGAATGGAAATCTTGTAGAAAGTTGGAAGTGGGCAGCAGCTACAAGAGCAGATAAGAAAAAAAAATGAAATGAAAAGCATCCATTTTGCACATTAATGGACAAGAATCACGTGGTCATCCTTCAAGAGTGGGACTAATCAGTTAAGCAGGTATTTAACTCTCACCAACCCCCCCCCCCCCCCCCAAATCTGGCTGGAATGGTGTGGGCGGAGGAAGAGTTGGGACCTAACCCAAATACAGAGCGAATTATAAAGTTGCTGTGAAACAGATCTACAAGTTACTTTTTATAATAATGTTGGTTACCGTAGTACTATACTGAATACATAGCGATCTTACTGTTCGAAATTCCAGTTTAAACAGCACGTCACTAAAATGGAATTCAATTTTTAGAAAGAACTGCAAGTTTAAAAACGACTTTAAAAAATAGATTCTTCATGCAACGTCTGGACATTCAATAACTAGTGTTTTAGTCATTTTAAATTATGGCATATGGTTCTGAAAACAAATTATGTATTTTTATTATAACAGCTAACTAGTCCCGCAATAGAAGAGTTAAAAGCTAACTGTTGGGAAAAATATATGGAGGGTAAAAGAGATTTTGGCTCTTAAAGCCAATTCACTCAGACAGTATAAAACCAAGTAGATACACAATATACAGTGGGAATTGACTAATTAAACAAAGAGCACCTTTAATACACTTCATTAACTGGATCTTTCTACACACACTGCTGTTTTGATGTGCTAATTGTTCACCACTGCATTTTATAGGATTTGCCAAGTGCATCTCTTAAATAACAGACTCTTTCGTTTAGAAGTTTGCTGATAATTAAACTACAGCAGTGGTCCCAGAACAACTTAAAAATGATGAAAGCCAGAGAATGGCTTGTCAAACTTAAATAAAACAGTCCCAGCTTTTAAAC
The DNA here is from genome assembly GCF_035084215.1 of Heptranchias perlo. Taxonomy (NCBI): domain Eukaryota; kingdom Metazoa; phylum Chordata; class Chondrichthyes; order Hexanchiformes; family Hexanchidae; genus Heptranchias; species Heptranchias perlo. The sequence goes on from NC_090349.1 coordinate 34,541,768, forward strand.
TCTCGTCCAAAACAAATTAACCAATATGCAACTTGTCAAAGAATCCAAGCCCCCTGAAGCAACACATTAAATAGAAAAATTCTAGATGAATACAACATACATCACGTCCATTTAGAAATCAGGAGATCACTCAAGATTAATGAAACCCAATCTGTCCATTTAATATGCCTTTCTTTTTATAATGAAAAAAAAGATTCGAGTATAATTCAAATATTTTCAAACCATTAATAGCAAATGTGGTGCAGGAGATTGGTTTCCCAGTTTTAGGCATTAGCGAATTTTCAGAACATGACCAGTATTGTCAGGAGTTATAACATTTTTTGAATATTCAGTAATTATTTTTCAGAGTTTGCGTTAACAAGCACTAGGGCATGATCATTGAACATCCCCTAAAAGTATCTAACCAATGTTAAATAGTTGCCAAATACAAATTGGGTATTGAAATACAAGAAGGGATAACAGAAGTCATATAGAATTTAATTGTTAATTTTGACAAGGGCAGTCTTAGTGTTGTGGATGAGATGGAAGCTAGACTGAAGGAGGTGGGCATGAATATGGGCAGCAACAATGCTAAAGAACCCAAAGAGGAAGAAGTAGTTAGAGACGGGACAAAGGCTAGAAAGGATGGAAGGGGTCAAAGATAGATTTATGGTGTGGCATGATTTCAGCTGTTTTTAAAGGAGGAGAGGGTGAAGTGCCTGAAGAGAGGGAGTAGTTGACTGTCAACAAGGAGGGGCAGTTGAGTGCTCAGCAGCTGAGTTTGAATGATGTGGAGATGCCGGTGATGGACTGGGGTTGACAAATGTAAACAATCTTACAACACCAGGTTATAGTCCAACGATTTTATTTGAAAATCACAAGCTTTCAGAGGCTTCCTCCTTCGTCAGGTGAATGTCCGAAAGCTTGTGATTTTCAAATAAAATCATTGGACTATAACCTGGTGATGTGAGTTTGAATGAGCCAAGGGAACAGGTGGTAAATGACTTGGAGGAGAGATGAAGATAAGGAAACTATAGACTTTTTAAAACTCGGAAATAGGACAGCTGAGCAGATAGCCTCAATTATTAGAGACAAAAAAAAAATCCATAAGTCCAGAACTGACATCATGTGCAAGGGGACAGAGCTCAAAATGAGGTGGTTAATATGAAAAAGGTATAATACAAAGTAGAGGTTAGCAGGCTCAAGAACACAGTAATAATATTTACAAGCCTCGAGAGAGAAGAAATTCTCCCCTATACACCATCCACTGGAGATGTGGAGTGCACCACCAGAAAATCCAGGTAATTCAGGATCAATTGACATTTTAAATAAAAACTACTTTTCAGCAGGTAATTTTTTTTTAAAGTTAATTAACTTTCTATGTAATACTTGAAGATTTTTTTAAAAATCAAGAGACACAATAAGATGCCACACAAAACACAACTGTATTCTTCTTGCCTCCAACTGGTGATAACTAATAATATGGGACAGGATGGATGGAGCAGTAGGCCTTTTGCAGTCCGTGATTTTTCCTATGTTCATATATATGGAGAATAGGGAAGACAAAGTGCCTCTTTAAGGCCACTGGAAGGGGTATCTGCAGCTGACTCAAGTGGGCAGTGGTTAACACCAATAGATAGGCATTATTATTTTTCCCCTCACAGTAAGTTTCCCTGATCACAGAGCTCTGTATTAACAGTTTACTGAAGAAAAAGTGAACAGAACCAACACAGCCAACAGTTTTTAGTACAGTGTCCACTAGCTAAAACCAAATAACCTGTACAGATTGCCAGTTCTGAACAGTCAGCTGTTCCAGAGCTAACCCAAAGATGTAGCCCTACTGACAAGAGGTGCTGCGTGGAATCAAGAAGATTATGAAGCACGCAATCGAGCCAGATCGAGCAGGGTGCCTCGGTCTTTTCCATGCATATGGGAAACACCGGAATTTTCTCTAACTGCAGCTTGATAGCCCCAAATACAGAAATGCCAGATGGGGCCCCCACCCCCAACCAATATGGGTAGAAATGCTATGGAACATAGCCAAACAACTTTCTTTTTGGGCTAGGCTGAGTCCTGATTGTAACCAAACCCACCAGCAAGAATGGGGTGGGTGAGCGGTTAAAACCAAATCAATTTACTGCTCCTGGAAACCCGCTGACTGCCATTTTAGCTCTGGAGCTGACTCAGATGGCAAACACCTGCTGGAAACAAGCAGGTATCTTAATAAATTCAAATCAGGATCCTATGATGTCATTAGGACCGCCTCAATGTGATTTTAATTTGACAGGTCTTCCAGTGGCAAACTAGTGAATAAAACCTCGTAGGATTGGCTTCAAACAAATTGACAGGACTGCAAGCTGATTTAAAAGTTGCACTCACCAGCAAACACTCAGATCATTAGGACTGGTGAGCTATTATGAGTAGTGCATTCCCAAAGCAGTTCACTTTTGATTTTTTTCTCTCTCAAAAAAAGGTCAAGCAGCAGGCTATGTCATTAGGACCGTGAAGAAAACAGGTGATGAGAGCTGTTCGTAGAAGGCCTCACACAGCCCACAAGGTCAACAGGTCAAGAGTCAGTGTCTTGGATATTTCCAAGGAACAGTGCGTGAGGAGGCTGCGTTTCACCAGGCAGGCTGTTGCTGATCTATGCAGCCTCCTCCCTGCTAGAGCAGGGGGCCATGCTTTGCCAGTGGTTCTCAAAGTCATCACCACCCTTAACTTCTTCACCACAGGGTCCAAATAGGCTGTAGTTCACAGCTGCATCAAGCACATCACCAAAGTCTTCCCTGCCAGAGCAAACCAAACATTACCTTCCCAATAGATGCCAACAGCCAGAACAAGGCAGCCCTGAGATTTGCAGCAGTGGCCATCTTCCCAAGAGTCCAAAACATAATAGACTGCATGCATGCAGCTACAAAGGGCACCAGATGATGAGCCGGCAGCTTTTCTCAACAGTAAGGGTTGCCACTCCATCAATGCGCAACTGGTGTGTGATCACTACAGAAGGATTATGCAAGCATATGCCAGTTTCGCTGGCAGCTACCACAACACCTTCATTTTACGACACTCGTTCACCCCCCCCCCCCCCCCCCCGAGAAGCATCAAAGAATAATTGCTAGGGGACAATGGATATCTTCTCCACTTTGGCTGATAACACCCCTCCGCCACCCACCACATCCAAACAACAAAAGGTGCAATTATAGCCATGGGACCACAACAAACATCAAAGGGCATACCACTGGTATTTTGAAGCAAAGATTCAGGTGCCTTGATCGTTGCGGGGGCTCCCTACAATATGGCCCAGACAAAGTGGGCCACATCATTGTAGTTTTCTGCATTCTGCACAACCTGGCACTGCAAAGAGGATTGGAGTTAGAGGAGATACAGCAACCAGAGACAACATCAAACGAGAAAGAATTCGACAAATGCTAGAGAGAACCACAACACTGAGGGCCAGCACAACGCATTGCAGCTAGCGAAGATAGTGTAGCTCTTTCAGTGACCATTAAATCCACTTACTTGCAAAGTCACCGAAAGCCCCTCAGCATTAAACGGTTCTCGTTAACCCTTCACCACTCCCTTGATTCTGCATTAAAGAACATTGAAACAATTCATCCAATCTCTATCAATGCCAATCTGACAATGCAGACTAAGAAGCGAATGAAAAGAAACTATAGGCCAAAGTGCGAAAAGTAATAACGGTGATGATTTGAATTCCAAACACAATATTGTAGTGAAAGAAAAACAGAAAATGCTGGAAAATACTCAGGTCAGGCAACATCTGTTGAGAGATAAACACAGTTAACATTTCAGGCTGATGACCTTTCATCAGAACTGGAAGATGTTAGAGAGTAACAGTTTGTAAGCAAGTACAGAGCCTATTCACTACAACATTGTGGTGAATTCTTTTGTCACCCAGGTAATCAACCATTGTGCTTTTCTTAAAAAAAAAAGTTTACTCTACTACTCCCACAAGACACTCCGCCAGTGGCTTCAGCAGAGCTGGTTGAAGGATGCTGCTGCTCACGTGAGGGCCGCGGAGAGGTCTGTGGCCAGCAAAATCTGGGAACTTAAGCAACTAAGGGCCTGGCTGCAAACTGCAACACTTTGGCTGCTGCTCACTAGAGCTGGGTACATCACCACATGCATGTTGAAGCAGTTTCTTCCTCAATCACTTGAAAACAAAATCTTGCAGAAGGGAATGCAACCTCACTAAGAGGTACATTCCCGCTTTAATAGATCTCTGGCTGATCGGTCAGAAATTGCACTCCAGAAGTGGCAAGTTTCCCGCTGTGTCAGCCAATCGAGTGGGAAATTTGCCCATGAGATTATAGAGGCCAGATACGTAAAATACCACTGGCATGTTTTATGGTGCAGAGGCTGAGTTTGTAACTCACCCCACTACCCACCCGCAGTTAAAAATCGAGGCTTCGACCAAGAGAATTTCAAAAACTGATCCTCATCTATAGCCTTCTGCCAACAGCAAGATATCACATCAACAACATACCTGTGTAGCCCAGACACCACCCGAGAAGGATACATGCTAACTCACCTGTCCATGGAAACTGAACCCTCTTATTGCTGCAATGTCTATTTGGTGGAGTGCCAAATTATAGAATTGCTCAACCTTGTAGTAGTAGTACAGCATTATTACTAATAATCCTTAAAATGGTATTAAACTATTGGGCACAACTTAACCCAAATCTCCTCCACTGCCCACTGAAATTCTTCTGGACCAACATATGGGAGATTAATCAATCTCCTCTCGCACACAGCTAGAAGTTACATCCTGGTCCACTTGAACCAGGAAACCCCATCAGCAAGAGTTGCCCATGTCTTGAACAGATTATGCATTCCATTCTGCTCAAACAGGAAGCATAATCAAATTTTCAGCGTGGTTAAGTCAATGATGCCTCAAACTCTGCACAGGGTTTTGTTTCTAGAGTTGTTCTCAGATATCAGGTATGAGGGTTACAGTGTCTCTCTTCTCCGGATGGTTTTCTCCTCTTCAGTTCTTAAGCCAGCTTGGTTTTCTCAGGAAAATAAATTATGAATGGTTATTTGAAGAAGGCAAGTGTTAAAATAGAGTCACCTCCTTCTGTTGGTCTGGCACCAGCATCACTCCTCAAAAGACCTCGACTCTCAGGTTCACCTTTTATAGCTCAGTCAACAATTAATGCATACAAACAGCGCTGGAAATGTGAACAAGTGTTAACTGACTATGTAAATGTGTAGAACCTGTTAACAGTTTTAAATTATTTTTATACTCAATTCTGTAGTTGGCTGTTCAAAAATATTGCCAACATTTATGAAATAAGGAGATTGAAACTAGAGCAGGATTCAGTACCATCGTAATTGTTACTAGTATGCCCACTAGTATCCCTGGCAACCTAATAAACATTGGAATTGAACAGTTCTTTTGTGGTATATATAGCTCAAATCTTGGTGTGTTTCCCTCCTGAGTGGGAAGCTGTTGCAGGGCTCAAAGATAACGGTATGATCAGCTTATTAGCAACCTTATTCAAAATTACTTCCATTTTGTGAAAAAGTGTATGTTTGGCCTGGAGACAACAATTGTAGAATCCTATGCAGTAAAATATAAAAACTAAAGGTCGAAAAACCTTGACACGTTAAACTGTGATTATTATTAGTACAGATGTGAGATTTTGATCAATGCGCACTGCACTTCCAGGTATGTAGCTTTACACAACAGATTAAATTCTATATTGCTCTTGTTTTCAAGAGGAGGCTGCCATTTGGTCCATCGCATCTGTGACTCTCAAACAGCTATCACTTATTCTTATTCCCTTGCCCTCTTACATATTTCTCGTTAAAGTATTTATCCGCTTCCCTTTTAAAGGCTATCATGGGAACTGCTTCCATCACCGTTTCTAGTAGTGTATTCCATGTCACAATGGTTATCTGCATACATTAAAAAAAAATCTTGTTTCACCTTATGACAACCTTAAATTTATGCCGTCTAGTTACTGACTCACCAACCAGTGGAAATAGGGTAAATAGAGGAAAAACTATCAAAATTGTTAGAGGTTTTGAATATTCTATTATATCACCTCTTAATCTTCTCTATGCCAGTGAAATTAATCTCTATTTATCTAATTTATCCTCACTTCTAGTATCATCTTAGTAAATCTCTTCTATACATTCTATGGCCTCAAAATCCTTCCTAACGTAGGGCACCCAGAACATGACAATATTCTAGCTGCTGCCTAACTAATGATACGTACTGGTTTAGCATTACTTTGTTTTTGTACCCAATTTATAAAACCTAAAACCCCATCTGCTTTTTTTTTTAAAAAATGCTTTATCAACTTGTTCTCCCATTTTTGAAGATTTGTGCATCTTAACCCTGCTTCTCAACTTTTCTACTCTTAAAATTCAACCACAGTCTATTTCATCTCCTTATTTTTCCTCCCAAAACATATGCACATTTCTCCACATTAAATTTCATTTGACGTCTATCTGCTCAAACTACTACACGGTCATCCTGAAGCCCTCTGCACAATTAACCACAGTCTATGTCTATATGTCATATGTATATATATCAATGGAACCAATACTGAGCTGGAGGACATCACTGTTTACATGGCTCCAGTGCAAAAAAGCATCTATTTCCTTTTAATGTCCTTTGGCAAACCGATCAATGCTGCCACATTCCCTTGAATACTGTACACTTCACTTATCAGCGTCTCCTACATGGCACCTATTTCAGTATGAGCCAAGTAGTCATTCTGCACGTGAGCCCAAACTGGGAATGTTGCTAACCATGATGTTATCACAGCAAGCTTGAGCCTGTATTTACCCAGCATCCGCACACACATTTTCAGCAGAGGTCACTGGATACTATTTGGACAGATTCAAACATGAAGTTGCAGGAAAGATAGGCATGGATTTGGGAGACAACAACACATTCAAGGACTTCAGACAGGAAAGGGAGTCTGAAAATGGGGTGGCAGTTTGCAAGGACAAAGGGATCAAGGATATTGTTTTTTTTAAAAAAAAGGGCTGATGACTATTTTGAAAGGGAAGTGGACAGTACTTGAAGGGGCATATTTACAATGTCATCTAGCATAGGTGCCAGGAAGTTGGGTGGTCAGCAATTGTGAGAATTGGGTCATGGGAGCACGAGGTGGGTATCATGGACACAATGAGCTGGGAGAGGGCACGAGGAGAAATAGGAAAGAAACAAAAGATGCAGGTTCAGGGCTAGGGCAGGGAAACTTGGAGGAGGTTTGGCTTGGTGGGCAACAGGGTGGGGGAGAAATGAGGCAGAGCCAACTGAACAGTCTTAGTAACAAAGAAGTCTATGAGCTCCTTGTACGATGCGAGGGTGGAGGGGAGAGGGGTTTAAGTAGACACTTGGTAGTGCAGAAAAGCAGCTGGGGGTTATCTTTGCTTTTCAGGATCATCCTAGAGTAGAGTAGTGAAAGGTTTTGGCAGAGAAGAGAAAGGCCTGCTAGTTCTTGATGTGGTCCAGCCAGATATGGCAATGGACAAAATTACCCCATTTTTGTCACACCATCTTCACTTACAATCTCGGCCTCAAGTTTGCAAAGGAATTCTCTAGTTAGCATTGTACCTCATTAGAATCTATTCAATCCAAGATTAGTACAAATAATCTTGGGGGCTCCAAGGGCTTCCTTTCCAAATCAACAATATTATATTTCAAATAATCAGGTTAAAACCTGCAAACTGAGATGCAGGTTAAATCAAAGGCACATTCCTGCAGACAAAAGGTGTTTTATGTATGTGTCTCTATAGTCTCACTTATACTCAGGCTAGCAGCTGTTCCATTTTAAAGTTTTTCCATGTCCTAAGATTACCTTTAAGGAGCCCCATTTATACTGAAGTACATAGCAGGGTGTCTGGAAAACTAATCGCCAATCATCTTTCATTTGTGCATAAAAAAAATACCACATATGTATGACATAGAACATGTTGTCAACTATGCATTCTCTAACATTTACAGCTGTACAGAGCTACTTGCATCAGGGATACAGAGTGCATTTTTAAAATCCCCAATTCCCTTCCTTTAATTCTCATCTCAGGAAGGAGCAAACTTATACAAGGGAATAGTTCTACTGGCGATATCAGCCCTCTGGTAATTCACCCAAGCAGCTATACATCATACAAGAGATTAGAATGTTGGCAAGTTATTCAACGATTGGGAGGGTGGAGATGGGGGACATTGAAAAATTTGACCTTTTTTACTCCCAGCCAAGATCCATAAAATGCACTTTCCAGCTAGAGTCACTGGACAGTGGTCTAGAGCCAGAATCTTGGCTAATAATTTTTTCTCCCTTCCTAAATTAGGGGTGCTGAGGCTATTTATAGCAGCCCCTCATTTAGAAAAAGGCAAATATAACTGTCAGCCCTCAAGTAATATGTTCTGTAAAGATATGGTTCAACTTCCAGATGCCAAACTTAATCTTAAACATTACTCTAATCATATTTACTGCACCTCACAGTAACCCACAAACAACTTTCATTAAAACTGTAAATTGTGTCAACTTTGAATTTTAGAAAATGATTTCATCCCATGCATTTTCCTTTCCAAAGTTACTTAAATGTTCTGCAGCCTAGTACAGAACACAGATGGTTCAAAATTTATGGACCAGAGCAGAAGGTGACTTGAGATTGATCTCACTTACTATGTTGACATGCATCCAACTAATTCTGTGCATTTCTTTCATTGAAAATATCACTAAACATTCCAAGTTTTTTTTCCCCAGCAACATTTTATTGCTGATCAAGTACTCATCATTTGGAAGATTGCCTATACCCCCTCTTATTCCAAGAAACTATGTCCTGTGCCTGCTGTCCTTGATTTTGAAGTCCAAGTACTAATTATTATGAATTCCCCCTCCCAATGTCTATTTGTTATGGCAGTGTGCAACAACAGCAGGTTTCAAGTTCAATTCCTCATCTATAAAAAGGAGTTTGCTGATCTCAGCCAAGGAAGAAGTTAGGGTGGTAAAATTGGTCTCATCACTTCAAGCTGGGGGTGGGGAGGAGGCTTGAAATCCAGCCTGGATTTCTGCTTCCAGTAGTTATGTGGCAGCTCTATTCTGCCACATAACTACTGGATGTGTGGATGTCAGACCAGGGCACGAATGGACTTGTCGAATATCCTGTTGATACTCACTGCCTATGCTCATGTATGAGGAATAGCTAGTTTGGCAAACTGAGCTGCATCTGTGAAACACCACACTAGTAGGAGTCAGTGCCTTAATGTTAGAAGGCAAGAAAAACTGGACAGAGGAAATCCTCCTCCACCAAAAGCCAGAGTGGGTAAAACAAAATATGATTCTTATTTCTTTTCCCCCCATTCCCCTTCCCTACCAGTAGATAGTCCTTAATAAGATCCATGAGTCACATGGCTTGTGAAACAAATACAGTAATAACTGCAGTTGTCACCACAAAAAACTGCAGCCAATTTATACTAAAATTTAAAAATACACATCCTGCTATACCACAAGTTGACTTAGTGAAAAACAACAAGATGCTCCAAAAGAAAACAGTAATAATGCAGAATGTACTGTAGACTTCAACATGTTTTAGACATTTGTATGTCTACAGCTGGCAATTGTTAGTAAGGATATTGTACATCCCATAAACATTTAAACTTGCCATAAATCAGATCACTTGGTACAGGTTTTGCTCAAAGCTATAGTGTCCCATGGTATGTAAAAACATTTCCCAATAGCAACCAGAATTCTTCAATCACAGTGCAGTGAAAGCAAGGTTATAAAACTTATTTTCTAAAGCATCAGGTTTATATTGTGGTGATTTAATAACCCTCTTTAGTATTTAAATTGTGGTAAATTTGCACTTTTCATCTTTGTTGAATCAGAAAAGCATACTTGCTCATGGCTTCCACTCATCTTTAAAATGTCTGCACTTTGCACACAAAACCAAGTTTTGTTGCTTTAACATCAAAGGCTATTAGATAACATCATTTTATAGTGGAGTTAAACAACTTCCAGACCCAAACGAGTAGGTGACAGTTTGGTTTGTAACAGCAATACTACCCAATACATCATTCAAGAACCTTATTCAATTCATTTTAGTTTCCAGACTAAACACACAACACCATCACACAATGCTTGCTGCCAGATTAAGTCAGAATCAACTTTTCCTCTGGACCCCTCCTCATTCTTCCCTATCAGCATTTCATCCACTGACTTCAAAGGAAATTTAAAAAATCAGGAGAGATGTAAAACGGGATGCTGATGCACTATCATGCATTTTACACTACTGCAGTCAAAATTACCTTCAGCTCTCCAAAACACCAGTACATGTCAAAATATTACTTTTTACCAACCAAGGTCATGCATGACAGGTGGATTGTGGCATTGAGGTTTTCCAAAAAGGACAATATGTGGTGTAGCAAACTTTACAAAAGAACTCAGTTTATATCTGATGAGTGAACAACTGTCACTATTCAAGAGTCCTTCAGAGAATCATTATTAACTTTTTCTTTCAGCATGTTTCCCTCTTTTCCATCCCCCCCACTCAACTCAAACATACTGACCAGGAAGATCCCTGGTTCGATTTCTGGTCTTGCGGAGTCAGTTGTGGATGAGGCCTCAGCATCCTTGGGCTAAAAAGAAAAATAATTTATTGTAGCTCTAACGGCCAGTAGCCATCTGGTAACCCCTATGGGAAATTCATATGTGGATTGAGTTCAGCTCTGGTGATGTTCATAATTGAACAGTCCAATAACACTCACTATCAAGGCTCATGCTTAGAACACATGAGGAACAGCCATTTAAGCAGTGTACCAGATTACCTTTGTTGCCCAGGGAAGCTACTCTAGAACAAGCTGCCACTTTCAGCAGGGGAGTCCTAAGAAAAGAAAACTGGAAGAGAATAAAGAAACTCCAGATGCAGTTAATTTGACCAAAGAAGCTTCAGTTGTAAGCCAGTACAGAGGAAGAGAGAGGAAGCCAAGGCAAAATTATTATGATCAGTAGAAAGTATGGCTTTTAGGAGTTCATGCTTTGTTTCATCAATATCTGAGGCTGCTATCTGTGGCTGCTATCTGTGTTGCCAATCCTTGGGAGTTACAAATATGGCGAGTTCTAGGGTGTCAATTTCTTAATGTAGTTAAGTCAGTTGTTAAGTGCAGCAGGATAATTATCCTTAGTTCTGGCAAGTTATCCATTAAAACAAACTAGCTAGCCCACCACCACACTGGAAAATGCAGCTAGAAGTATAGTTCATGTTATGGCCAAAATATTTATGGCAAGAAATTGAACTGCCAGGCCATAGCTAGCAAGACTATGACTAATTCTCCTCCTATTTGAAAGCTTGACTGTATGGTGTGAGCAAGTGTGCCAGCTAACCAAATATTTCAATATAGTCCCAAATCCCAGACAGCAAAGTTATAAAATCTATGGCCTTTATTTTAAAACATACCCTAACTTCTCATGTGTAGTTTTGAAATTATGGAAATCTGTACCCATTCCAACTACTGCCAATTCCAGGGATTGATAGATGTACTATGATGCCCATCACATCTGTATCATCACTGGACTAGTGGTATAGTACAATGTACTTACTGCCAGTTCCAACAAAACATCTTCAACTGAAAAGTTAGCTTATCTTTACTATTCAGATGCTTTCAGAACTGCTACATATTTCCACAATGTTGTGATTTTATTTCCAGTGTTCAATTTTCTTTTCATCTCTACAACACCATATGTTCCCAAAGGAAAGAAAGAGAGAGTCAGACTGCAAGCAAGTGGAACTATGTAGATACAGTTAGCTCATCCATCTATATTTAACACTAGCCTCTTTTCTTGAATTCTATTTGCATTTTAGTATAATTCCAATATTAGTAATTCTAGCACAGTCAGTTAAACAGCAGCTATTAAGATCCAGCCTCAAAACAATTGCAACAGCATGTCAAGGGGAAGCATGGGCCCAGGTTCTCCTGGGGCTTACACTATCTAGGTCATAGGGACTCTTGAACACTGCAAGAAAAGAAATGATGGAATAAGGCATCTGGGACCTTAGTGAACAGCTGGATCAACAGTGTATCTCCTTAACCAATGAGATTTAAGGATCAAGAAACAGAGGAACAACAGAAAGAAAGAGGGTGAATTAGAGTCAAATCAGGTACAGAAAGAAAACTAGAGGGAAAGAAAGATTGGATTATGAGAAAAAAATATATAAAAATTCACATTTTAAAAATCTCCAACAATTTACTACATGTAGGATTGAGATTAAATAATTTAAATTGTTTCCTTTCTGGGCCAGAGGTTGATTTTTTAAAAATGTGATTGGCATTGCATTAACAAAGGTACTTCCACTATTAAGTTCCAGCCCTAACTTCTATGGCAAGTTTAATGGGCAAATAATGTGCAAATCCAGCAAGTTCTTAAAAAAAACAGGGGAGGTTAAGGGCAATATGGTGTCTGTGCAAAGCAAACAGCAGGGCAGCATAAATCAACCAGCAAGTTCTTAAGATTCACAACACAGTGTATCTCTTAATCCTGAATTTGCTGGCCGATTTGCACATTAATAATGGTGTGCATTGTTAACACACCATTATTTTGTCCAGCAAGATTTGGCTCATCCTAATTAGAAAACCATCAAAATGTGGAGCAAGTTAGCAACAGCAAGATCAACACAATAGTCAGCAACATTGAAGGTATACAGCACCAATCCCACCATTGTAAGAAAATCTGCAAGATATTTAATTAATCATGGCATCACAGCCCAGTTTGATTCTCTCTTTATTATGAACTCCAGAAACACACCTCCCATCCTCAGCTCAAGGACACAGGTTAATTGTAGTGCCCTGGCCCAGATCAGTTACTTCAGTACAAACCAGGACCGTATGCCTCAGCATCAGGTCAACCATTGCTTTAGTTGAAAATAAAAAAAGTCTGAAGTGGAAATGACAGGCTCAGAATAATCCCATTAGTATTTAAATACTCAAACAATTATTGTATTCATATTTCATAAAAGAATGTACAATCTTCTGGACAAAAATATAAAATTTAGATTTCAACTGTATCTACTTCTCTGTGTGAAAGACCTGTTAATAGTGTGAGAATGCAACAGGGTATCTCAAGGTTTGTGATCAGCAAAAATTATTTTTAAAATGTAAGAGTATTTTATACGTATGTATTACAAGTGATGGACGACACTCGGCAGATTGGAAGCTACAGGTGGAAGTCCTAACAGCACATAACCGCAAAAATCAAAATCACAAATGTTAATTCTCTGTTTTTAACCACTTAAAAGTGCAAATACACCTTGGTGCAGAATACTCATTGCCATTGGGACACCCGCCTGTAGCACTAAGAAATTATTCGTCAGAGTCGCATAATCTGCAGCCAGGTACACACCAATGTGTAACGCAACAGGGATTCAGTAATAACGCCCACTCCAGTACATTCATCAATAGCAAGGACAATCACGGCATCCAGCACAGGCAGAGCCGTTAAAGCAAATAAAAAAAGCCCCGGGTTCCCAAGTCAAGGGCTCTCTTTCTCTCTCACCAGTTTCCTGAGGGCCGGTTCGTCCAGAGAGGAGTAGCGATCTGCGGACATCGTGAGACCGGGCTATGCTGGCTCAATATCCCAGAGGGTTTGGAGGTTAGTTTCTCCGCTGGATGACTATGTCGGTTTGAGGGTTTTTAAAAGGTTTCTTTTGCCTGAGTCACCCTCGATCCTCTTCCCGGGAAGGTTTGAAAGAGACACGGACACAAATAGCTCCCCCAGTCGAATACAGAGGTGGTGGTGGGGTGGGGAGGCGTCGGTGACAGTTGGATCGCTGCAGGTGCTCGGCAACTCGGTCAAATATTCAGCAAAAACGGTTTCTGTCTCCTCTCAAAGAAAAAACACAATCCGGATCAATTCAACTCCCAGCGAGAGAAGGCAATCCCGATCATCCCTGTCACTTTTCCGCAAGTTCTGTCTCACTCCGGACTCCGAATCTCCCGTGGTTTTATTTTCAAATTACAGTCGATGATCCCTCACACGCTCCACTTTGCGCCGCTCACCTCAGCTCGAGCTTCAAATACCGACCTCACCCTGCCCGGGCCCACCCAACAACAGCATCGCCCAATCACCGCCTTACTGCTCCACCAGCTTGTTTGTGATTGGATCGTCGATATCAACCGTCAATTTTACATGCGCTTGATTCTGCCCACTCTTGCCTATTTCTTCCATTAACCGTGAGGAGACATTGGGGTGGTTAAACCAAAAAAAATCTAACAAAAGTGACCCCCTTTTTGGAGGGGGCCCAAATCTCGGCCCACTGTGGCGTTTGCACTTTTGGGAGATGTAATTCTTTCATAAATCTTCCTCCCACCTCACATGGGCAAGTAGGAACAGGAGTACACCCTTCAGCCCCTCCAGCCGATTCCGCCATTCAACTATATCGTGGCTGATCTGTATCTTGACTCCATCTACCCGCCTTGGTTCTGTAACCCTTAATACCCTTGCCTAACAAAAATCTATCAATCTCAGCTTTGAAATTTTCAATTGACAGCTTTTTGGAGGAGGGAGTTCCAGATTTCTACTACCCTTTGCGTGAAAAAGTGCATTCTGACATCACCCCTGAACGTCCTAGTTCTAATTTTAAGGCTATGCCCCCTCGTTCTGGACTCTCCCACCAGTGGAAATAGTTTCTCTCTATCTACCCTATCAAATCCTTTAATCATCTTAAACACTTCACCAGTTACAGTGTGGATATATTGCAGCCACTTAAAATAGTAAATAATCAATAAGAAGGCTACAAAAACACCCCACTCTGCTTCCCATCCTCAGTACCTCAGAGACTAAAGTCAAATTTTGTTTGATAATGCCTTGGGATGTTTTACTACCTTAAAGGTGCTATGTAAATGCAAATTTTTGTTGTTGCAAAGTAGAACTACAATTAGCCTCAGCATCAATCTTAATTAGAAGGAATCAGCTCAGGTTCCTACTGCTGAGAAATGCATTTTGGACATCAGATAAAGACTGGATTGGTCTCAGTTACAGTGCCTCCCCTCAGTCACCATAAAGCCTGCTTACATTCACTAAGAAGAATGATTTGAATGAAATACTGCATGGCTGCCGGCACTTTTATAACACAATCACATCCACACCCATATTCCAGAAAGGTTCACTAAGTGCATAATAATGGAATTGTATTGTGTATGATCTGTATTGTATTGTTTTTGAATTGTAATTGTGACATCTACATTGAACTGTATCCTTATTTTTTATGAAATAAAGTATATTTTGAAATTTTAAAAATGTTCACTGAGTACATCAGGAGTGGGAATCTAAGCATTTTTAACCCAGTTTATCTGAGCCTAGAGCACTGAAATCTATAGTGTCCTCATGGCTGCTGCAGCTGAGATCAGCTAACTCAGCCAAGGATCGATCACAGAACCTGTATAGCTGAATGGTGAGGACTGAGCTGCACAGAGAAGGAAGATCCCAGGACACTTGAAAAAGGAGAGACCTGGGAGGCCAGCTTAGCTCATCCAACCATTAAAACTTACAGTCTCCTTTCATCCATATTATCTAACCGCATCTTGAGTTCGAGACCCTCACCACCCACCCCCCACCTCCACCCCCCAGACCCCCCCCCCACACCACCGTTGGCCAAACCTTGCTCTTCCACTGGGTTGCCCAGAACCTAGTAAGTCTTAATTTCATTTGGGCAAATATATTTTAATAGCTGCCATAAAACATGACCTAGAAAACAGATAAATAAGCATGTCAAATGCTGCAATCTGCATCTCTCCTTTGCTACTTCATTCATACAAATCAGTCTCCCAACTATTAACACGATTTTCTTGTATCTGACCAATGCCTCAGAGCAATTCTACTCATCAATGTCACACACCTACCAGTTCCAATACCCAGGACTGCCCTAGAATGATACATTGATCGACATTGCTCTCTCTCAGATCACTATATAAGGGCTGTCATGTTTATCAATGCCTAGACTTTGACCCTCTATTCACCACAATACTTCTGCAGCCATCGATCTGCTCAACCAATCCCTCACATCCGCTTTTGACCCCAGCAAAACCTTTACTCCCTCCCATCCCAATCAAAGGAAGACTGAAGCTATTGTCTTCAGCCCTCACCACAAACACTGTACCATCACTACCAATTCCATCCTCATTCCTGGCCATTATCTCAGGCTGAACCAAACTTTTCAAAAGATCCCCAATGTCTCAATTGGTAAGGACATTCCCAGTGTTGTACTGAAACATACAGAACAAGAGCTTCCCAGATTTGATTCTTGGTTGTGCTAAATTACCTGATATCAGAAGGGGTGAAAAAAGTCCTCATTCAAAATTTAGTCTCTGCTCCAATTTCCCTACTGTAATTCAAACACAGAATATAAACACGGATTACACAGCACGATTTTAAAAAAGAATATGGAAACACTGACACCTAGTGATGAATATTATTCATGTATTAATACTGAGTATTTATACAATCTGTTAACTCCTCAAGACCAAAACAGAGCTACCTTGATACTGCGAATTTTGTGGTGTGTTTAAACATGCTTCACACACAGGCTGAATGAATGGATGAATTGTATAAAACTGAAAACACACACCATCAGAAATTCTTTTTCTATCCCCCCTGCAAATGCTTTACATTTGTGCATGAACACGTGCTCTGGAGCCCACATTTCCTAAGAGCTGAAGGAGCCATTAGCGTACTGTTGGAAGCAGGTCACCATGGGAGTGGTGTAGAGACCTTGAAGAGCATACACTAACCACAGCCAAGTCAGTAGACCAGCAACATTCTCCCAAGTCTCTATGGTGCGCTACAACTGGTCACCAAAACACACAAAAGAACAGCCCAGGGCTATTCCTTTCGGAAGATTTGCAACCTCATTAGGTGGGGAACTGTAGCCTCAAACCTGCATCCTAGCGCTCTATGTTAGATAATATTGGAGGGTCAGTGATGTACCACCTAGTGGTTGGCCCAGGAGCAGAATTTTCAGAGGCCCGGGAGCTGGTTGATTAAAATGTTAATGTATGCATCTTCAGCAGATTAACTTCATTTGTTGTCCTGTGTTAAAACAATCAGAGTAAAATGCATGAAAGGGCTGGAAAGGAAGTACAATGGTTAGTGGCCTTCTACCAAGCTGTGAAAACTGTTAACAATTTGTTTGCTTGATTTCCAACAAGCTCCATGGCATTTGAGGCACACATATTCCAATTGTAACATTTCATTCGAAATGCATTTTTAAGATAATGGCCGGTTCACTGAGGAACAAGAGAAGATTCAACGGATTCAACCAAATAAATTGTTCTATTCCAAAAAACTGTAAGGAAAGCTAAAAGCAACATTCCAAGAAAAGTAAATTAACCACCAGGGGACAGTCTCCAATTCTTTTATGCAAATATTGTGCCGTTTTGTACTTTTCCCTGTATTTTTTTGCTTCTGAATCATTTTTCATTGTTAATAAATATGATCAGAAGTTTAACCTGCTCCAAATGGTCTAGCGTTATGATATTTTCCGCCTTCCAAATTGACAGGGGATTTTTTTGGGCATCTTACACATTCTTCAGTAAGCAATTTACCAAGTCTGAGGTCATTATTAGATTTGGGCTAGACTAACTGTGGCAGAGAATAAAAGATGCAGTTTTCAGTTCGGAGAAGACATGAGCCTAAATTTTCCAGTCAGCGTTACTTTAAAGCTGCTATGTTAGACCGTTTAAAATAAAAGGATTATCACTGCTATTAAAAAAAGTGCTGAGCGGAAAATCTAAGCTTGGGTCCACTTACAAATCTCCAAATGTCTCCAAATCTTCACAGAAGAAAAAAGGTGTTGAAGAAACCACGAACTATTACAGGGGTCACATGTGATAAAAGGCCCACTGGACGCACAAGGAACAGAGAGCGACATAGAGGGAGAGAGACATGCACACATATACACATAGGGGAGAATTTTCATTTTAATCACCTGGTCATTATTCTGGCAAAGTAGATTGGGATGGAAATGGTGTGGGTTCGACAACGGCAGGTGACCTGCTCCATCAGATTACTACTAACCTGGCAGAAAAGACAAAAATCTACCCCATATACAGACAGAGAAAAAGAAAGAGTGTCTACCTGACTGGAACCAATATTCAGTGGAGAGGAGGGCTCATGGGCCTCAGGGTCAGGCAAGGGGTCTATAATGTATGTACTACAAGCAAGATGGCAGGAATACTTCGGTCAGTTTACCGGTGGGAAGTAGTAAAGGGAGGCAATTTATTTCACTTTTAAAATGATAAAACTACAGTGACATTTCTACCATAACCATGGCAAGAACATTAACAAGATGGACATATGGTTCTTGTGCTGCTTAGTGTTTCAACTCAAGGACAGCTGCCTCTTATCTGCAGTCTTAGATGTCACTGTTGCAATTTCCGGATACTTTTTCCTCATGTCCAGTACAAAAGTCCATGACCATAGGCAAACCCTCACTCCCTTAGAATCAAAATTCACTGTATGCACAAAGTATTCTGGGAAGCAGGTCGCAGGGTGGACAATAAACTCAAAAATTCCCATTAAAACATAAAAAATGAAGATTCTTAAATCTCTGATCTAGTCAGTCATATTGTTAAGAATTTATGGAGATGACTTTCGTTCTGCTACTGACCTGTTTATGACCACAAATGAGGTGGTACCAGAACCAAAATTACATAAGAAGTTGAACCACCGACTTACCGCTGGAGGTCCATCTGTTCCAATTTTCAGGCAGACCTCAATTTAGCCAACCAGAGCTGATCCTGGAAATAGGTGGACCTCATTAATATATGCAAATCAGGGTTAAATGACACTGTCAGCATCCCAACGGCATTTTCGTCTCTCCCTAACATTACTACCATCAGTTCTTCAATTCACTCACAAGCGATGGACGGTATAAGTCAGCCATTTCCAGCTGTATTTAAAGGGATCTTCTTGTGCGCTCAGCTAAAACATTGCAAAGATTTGGGAGATTTTTTGCTTGTATTGGATAGTGATTTTTTGCTATTAGACAATATTAAAAGTAGTGGCTGTACAACACCCTGAACTCTTAAGTGGTTTCTGGCAATTTTCTTTTTTCTTCATGGGGACCCTTTTGGCAATTCCACTCTGGTTGAAGGATGAGGACAAGGAAGAAAAACAGCAAGAGGAGGAAGGAGCAAACAGAGCTGCAGCTGCAGAGAGGCCAAATAGGAGGAAGCATGCTTGCATGAATCCTTACTCTTCCAACAGAATGTATAGGCCCAGGAAAATATACCTACAGTTCTCTGAGGAGCAGTGCATAAGGGGTTGTGCTTAGGGGGTTGTCACAGAGTTGTGTCACCTCCTGCAACAAGACCTGCAACCAAATGCCACATGTAGCATAGCTTTGCCTGTTGTAGTCCAAGTCACCGCAGCCCTCAACTTCTTTGTCTCCGGCTCCTTCAAGGCTGCTATCGAGGATATCAGCAACCTCAGTCCGTCTGCAATTCCTGTTTGCACTAAGCAGGTGACTGATGCCATGTTTGCTAGAGCAAACACTTTCATCACTTTCTCCATTGACAACCATATGCAGCAGGATAGGCTTCTGTGGTTTGCACCGATTGCAGGGTTCCCCTAAGTCCAGGGCCTCATTGACTGCACCCATTTAACTCCGCAGTCTCTTTCACACGACCCCACTGCTTTCATAAATTGTAAGTGCTTCCTCTCCATTGATGTGCAATTGGTGTGTGATCATACAGGTCTGTACCTGCTTTCCTGACAGCTACAGGAACACTGTCTCAGCACACAAAGATTTCAAAAAAGTTCATAGCTTTACTTACTTGCACAAATGGCAACACACTAATTATCAACCTGGTGTAAACCCATAGTTCCTGCCTTAAATACTCCCTGACTTACACTGGTGTTCCTATGAGGTGCACCCACAGTAGCTGCTGCATGGGAGGTGGGAGGCTGCTGAGAGGGCAGACGGGCCTTGGCTTAGCATCTCATCTAAAAGACGGCATCTCTGATAGTACAGCACTCCCTCAGTACTGCACTGGAGTGTCAGCCTAAATTTTTGTGCTCAAGTCTCCGGAGTGGGACTTAAACCCACAACCTTCTGACTCAGGGGCAAGAGTGCTACCACTGAGTCATGGCTGACACCGCATATATCTCCAAACTACTTCCCACAGTGCACCATTTTACAACATGGCGGTTTTAGGTTTCTAACTATTTTTCTCATACTATTTTAGTTTTATTATTTTACTATTTCTAACATTACTAGGGGTGGGAGGAGGTGGTCCGAGGTTACACAGTCAATTGAATGGGACCAGCGTGGAGGGCCTTGCTGGTTTTTTCTCACCTTCCTATCATATGTTTGGTAATTCGTACATTCTAAAGGTTTGTCCCATCTCATCGTGCTGCCCCAGAGAAGGTATGGGCAGGTGACCCGCACCAGGTCCAGGAATGCACACCATTTATACCCTGAGACAAAGATGGCTACACTGGAAGCAAAACTCTCTGAGAAATGCAAGGTCAGCAAGACAGTTAACAATAATATGCATTCTCCTCTGGACTTCCGAGGGCTGCTACCTAATAGAAGACTGGAATATATTGAATTACAAAGTGAAAAGGATATTAGTCTTAGGTCCTATGTTCTTATTTTGTGAACTGTAGTAGATTTTGAATTTTAATTTGTCTGAGTAAAGTTAACAGATAAACATAATTTTTTTTCAGCACTGATATTCCAACTTCCTGTGAGGGTTGAGTATTAAAAGAGTACTCTCATCATTAAAAATAGGTGTTTGACAAGACACTTTACATTTAGGAGACTGAAAGGTAGGAAGGACTTGCATTTATACAGCGCCTTTCATGATCTCAGGGCGTACCAAAACGCTTTAAAGCCAATTAAGTACTTTTGAAGTGTAGTCACTGTTGTAATGTAGGAAACGTGGCAGTGGAACAGTGTCATCTGCTGCTAAGATGCTAATACGCACCTCTGTGGCCTGAAACCTGCCTCTATGTAGGTGTGTGACCTCCAGGGGTGGTGCTGCAGAAATGGCAAGTGGAGTCACTTACCTTGCAGCTACTTCATGCAGCACTATCTCCACTTCAGTTGCTCGGCTGCAGATTCATACCTGCACTGGGTATCTTTTCTCATTTCCTACCTATCACTTCTTGGCCCTCTCCCCCATCAGCCTTGGCAAAGTGGTTGATATGCTTTCTGAGCCTTTCCTAAGGCTGTGAGAATTTTTGTCCTCCAATAACCAGAGTGGAGATGAGAAGAAATGTTTTTACACAGCGAGTTGTTATGATCTAGAATGCACTGCCTGAAAGGGTGGTGGAAGCAGATTCAATAGCAACTTTCAAAAGGGAATTGGATAAATACTTGAAGGGGAAATATTTGCAGGGCTATGGGGAATGGGCAGGGGAATAGGACTAATTGGATAGCTCTTTCAAAGAGCAGGCACAGGCACGATGGGCCAAATGGCCTCCTTCTGTGCTGTATCATTCTATGATTCTATGATAAGAAATTATAACAAAGAAGATACTTGAGACAATTCTCCTCTGCTATTTCACCATCCTCCTCAGCCCTGTTCTCTGAACATCCATAGTTCACAGAACGTGCCGTGGCAATTGGTCTTAATTTTCGAAGAAGACTGAGGCGCATTGGATGAAAATAAATATGAATCTGACCCTGGATCCAGTTTTTGCAACAACAAATTCAAATTTCCACTCAGATTCCTTCACCAGCTTTCCACTGAGCACTCATGGTCTGAATCAACTGAAATCCCAACTTCAGGCCAGAAAATCTGATTAGATCTAAATTCCACCATTATTATTCCATGTCTCATGTCGGAGTGCTTTACAAAAAAGACGAGGACACCAAGAAAGGAACAAGAAAGGTTAAAAGGTGGAAAATTATGCACACAGTGAAGGGAGAGAGGTAGCTGGGTAGAGTGGTTTAGGGAAAGAGTACCGAAGGGCAGGGGCATAATGACTGAAGGAACAGAGGGAGGATGAGCAGGAAGCCAAAGCAGGAGAAATGGAGTTGCCAGCTGGAAGATCAATCAGATAAGGTGGGATGTGTTCATGGAGTAAACCGAAAATGAGGACAAAGTCAATGTACTGAAGGACAGGGAACGTCTGGAACTTTGCAAGAATGGGCATGTTGGGAAGTAGGGCTTTGTACAGGAGAAGGTACAGACTAAGCCTCAGCCTGCATAAGTTGCGTGTGAATGTAAAATAGCAAACACTTCAAAACACAGAGATGTCTTCTTGTGCATTTCTCCTATTCCTTTTAGCAGAAAGACAAAACCTACTGCTCAGGACTAGATTGTGTTGCTGGTGCAGACTTGGAACACCAGAGGGCGTCAAATAAAAACAAGTCAGGTGAAGCAGGCTTTAACTCGGATTTTTTATTGGACAAATTTTCAATACCTCAATCTCAGTACTTTTTGCCCAGAGATTTATCTCTTGAACAGCAATAATTAACAGCTAGAAATCTACAACAAAACCGGAAAATGCTAGAGATACTCAGTAGGTCAGGCAGCATCTGTGGAGAGGACAGGACGATGAAGTGTCCATACCCAAAACATCCTTTCTGCTCTGTCCATGTTTACTGCTTGACACAGCCCCCTGTGTTCCCCCCTACTGATCCCCAGACTCCTGTCTCCCTCTCTCCCGATCCCCAGTCTGTTGTCACTCTATCACCCCGTCCCGAGCCGCAAGTCCCCCACTCTTGTCCACCCCCCAACCCGAGCCTCAGCCACCTGCCCGTTTGTCCCTGCTCACTTCTCTTCCAACCCAGCCACTCACCTCTCCATCTCTTCTTCCCTCCTCCCCCCTCTTCCCGGCTGTGTCTCCAGCAGTTGGTCCCGTTTTCAGTCACACCTAAATCTGGGACAGCGCCCTGTGGTGCCCAGGGGTGATGTCATCAGTAGCAGTCAGTAATGTCATAGAGTGGGGGGTGGTGGGGGGGGCGGCGCTACTGCAGTGAGAAATTTGCTAGCAGCAATGTTCAGGAGATTTGTGCCCCATTCTGGGAGACTCACGGGCTATCTGGAACAGTGATGCAAACTATACATACAGAAGGCACTCTGAGCCTTAGGTTGCTTCTGTGTTAACATTAGATTCTGGGATTCATTTCTCTGTTAAATCCCATTTCTCTGTTAGACCTGCAGATTTTGGAGCAGTAAAGATTATGACAGTGGTCAAACTTTTGTTGGTTTAGTGTTATTACATGTGCTCTTGATCCATCTGACTGAGAGACAATTAACACTCTGACCGGCCATATATCTGAGTCAACAAACACAAATTAAGTTTATTAAAAAGTAAATATAAACATGGCAGATTTCACTGGGTTACAATGCTTTACTTAACTTAAAGTCCCTAGTTCAAAATATTGAAGTTCTCAAAGCTTTAGCAGATCGCGGAAGGAATAGGTATCCATGTCTGATAGATTTTACACGATATGGCATGCTCACTGAGCACAATACTTGTCCTGACTTAAATTGAGGAACCTGAATTAAGGGCCAAAATCCATAGAGAAGAAAAACAGCAATGTTGGAAAGAGCAGGTGAAAAGATGAGGTCGATCAAGTAGCAGTGGTTAAGGTTTTAAAAACCCATAGATTTTAGGAGGAAGGGAAGACTAAGATTCACAACTGCAGTGGTCCTCTGAGAGAGTGAGTTATGCATGTATTACTTTTTAATAAGCAAAAAATTAGCTGTCAGCTTCCCAGGCAGCAAAGGATCAAGTACTGCACACAGTCAGCATGAGTAGCAAGTATTTGATGCTACCCAGTGAACCATGTGCTCCTGTCAGCTTATAGCCTCTCTGCACAATGTGTTGTGTTCAACACAGGAAGCTTATATTTCCACAAAGCAGTGCTGGATTTCAACAGGGAGATATCAAGCTGAAAATGGTGGGGAGAGAAAGTGACCTTAATGACAAGCCAGACTTAAAAAGTGACCTCAGACAGCTCTGAACCAATTACTAAAAGCAGGTTAGAGGACATGAATGCAGAGGACACCAGTGGGAGGATTAGCACCCCTCCACCCAACGGGAAAGGTTCCCTCAGGGGGTTAAGATGGCAGGGAGAGTTCTCACTGCGTTCATAGGTTGCCAAATCTAGTTGGAGGGATTCCTGGAGGTTTGATCATGTGACTTCTGGTCATGGTCATCGCGAGATGCATGCCCTGTTCTGAGAGTCTCCTAGACTATCTGGGAGGATTGGCAACCCTGCGCATTCCCAACTTGTTCCTGCACTCCACCATCTTAACTTACCTGAAATCAGACACAGGAGGGCTGTCTGCCCCAGAGGAGCAGGAGCCTGAATTAAACGGCAAAGCTGCATCCTAATGATGTCATCGTTATGTGCAAGCCAATTTAACTGTGGACCGGTAAAGCCCACATAGTTTCATGCGGGCCAGAGAAAGCTGGCAGTAGGCAGCATCCTCACCACAGGTGGCCCATCTAAATGATTTTTTAAAACTTATTAAAGACTCCTCCTGGCCCACAAGGACGCCTTGGGCCTCCTCTGCTTCGATGTTCCCTGATTGTAAACTTTACCGATCCCCCACCTTCCTCACTTACCTTGCAAGGAATTGTTTCTGTGGTCCCCAGCGATGGCCTGACCACCCAAGAATTAGAAGGGATATATTATTTCATTATAAGTGTTATACATGTAACATGATATGTATTGTAATATGATCTCCTGTGGCATTGCTTGCAGACAGAAAATATCTAACTGTTACTGTCTCTGTTTTGTTTTCACTCTAGTTCTTTTTTCTGTCTGTCTTTATTTCCACTCTTTCTCTCTTTTGTGTCTCTTCTAGTGTCTATCACATACTATCCTCATTGTGGTGTATTATTCTGTCCAACTTTTTTTGGATTGTTTTTGGTTTACAGTTTCTGTAAGTCTCTCCATCAATCAGTCTCCTCTCCTTTCCATATATCTCCAATGTCTACGTTGCTCTCAAACATGATCCTTTGCTGATTTGTTCACTATCTTTCACCTTTTTTTACAGCCTACATTTCGGAGGAAGATGGGACGCCACATATATTGAGTTGGAAGAGGAGAGATGCTGTCAGAGAAGTGCTACAGCAGGGACAGTTAAGAGAGAAAGTAGGGAAAATGAGGATGGGGGCTGTGGCCTGGAGGAATAAATAAGCTGGGATTGGAACGTGGAAGTAAATGTCAGATGGAGCCTTGGTCTGAGAGGGGATGAAACTGGGCTGGGTCTGGAAGTAATTGTGGTCCGAGCACACTCGGTGGGATTGCAATCTGAGGCCTTTGGATACTTTGGAGTGACTGGGGCACAACTTCAGTCATGACTCAGGGGCAAGAGTGTTACCACTGAGCCAAGGCTGTCAAATGATTCACTAACTAATAAAGGTTTCTTTTGTCAAAAACCATCTCTTTATTCAGAAGAATGAAAAATCATGACTGGGATCAAGATTACAACAAAGCTGAACATGTACAGGGCTGTTATCATCATTACCCTTCTATATGACATTGAGGCCATACTAATTAAATTGTAGCTGTATAGGTAAGAACAAATCACCCATATGGAAGACTCCAGAATGCCAAAGTGCATCCTGCACAATGAGCTCAAATAGTTGAGTAGAAGGTGGGTGAGAACACTCAAGCACAGCCTCAAGCCTTTTACATAGAATGTACAGCACCGAAACAGGCCATTCAGCCCAACAGGTCCATGCCAGTATTTATGCTCCACACAAGCCTCCTCCCTCCCTACTTCATCTAATCCTATCAACATATCCTTCAATTCCTTTCTTCCTCACGTCTTTATCCAGCTTCCCTTCAAATGTATCTATGCTGGTTGCCTCAACTACTCCTTGTGGTAGCGAGTTCCACATTCTAACCACTCTCTGGATAATATCAATGTAGTCAGCTGGGAAAACCTCATTGCTGGTTGTACCAGCTGGTAAGCAGCAATATTTAGCGGTGTCAGCCAGTACAAACATCATTGATCTCCTGAAGTAGTGGCAAGAGCGGAAACATGAACAGAATGCAAAGACTGAATTTTACAGATTGAAATTCTAAGTTGGAGGCAATATGCTTCTTTTGCCAAAAATATATGTTTATGCCCTGTCTTCCTGACAATGCAATATTTTGTGCTGTGTATAGAATGGATAAATCATTACTGATGCTAATTGTTATGCTTTTGAGTCTTTTCTAACTTTCTTTTGGCTCTAGTTAATTTTGGCTCTTATTTCTCAGATCACTTTCATGCATAGTCCCAACTCCCCATACCTTTAAGAGTGTCTACCCTTGCCTTGATACAGAGGTAAACTTTCAGTAAAGCACCTGGAAAATGAATACCAAATGCCTGGTAATTGGTTTTAGCTACAGGACATCTTGTGCCTTCATAAGATCTCAGCCTTCAAAAGCAACCTTGTTTTAAGTTTAAAAAATTAAACAACTTTATTTTACAAAGGTTGAACAAGCTTATAAGGAACAGTCATACAATATAGTTATAGTTACAGAAGACGACCTTTCATCTAATTCCTCAAGTGGACAAAATAATTAAAAGATTGCAGCTCTAACAACTAAGCTAATTCTTTGTAAGTAATTTTTAAATAGTGTTTTACTTTAAGGATTATCAAACCAGCTGATAGGTTGCTTCTCTGAGATTTCACATGTCACCTCTGGAGGGATTTCCCCAGCTGTACCTGATTTGTACCCCAGAAAAGATGGGGTACAAATTTCATCCCTCAAATTCAAAAAGGAACTGTCGGTCAAATACAAACTGAAACAATCACGTAGCATTGTTCAAGTTTGAATTTTTCCCTCTTGATCCTGTTACCGATGAAATTTGTAACATTCTATAGGGATAGCCTTGGTACACTGGCTGGCTGCTAAACTCCTTACAGTAGAAATTCCGGTAGCAGGGTGAGACTTTCATCATGACAGCATCCTATATCCCTGGGATAGAGTCATTTACATATTAGTGGCAGGAACCTACACCAATAGCAGCACTGTAGGGGTGCCCACCCAGTGGAGCTGCCAGAATTTTGGAGTGGCACATTGCCACTCTGTGGGAAGAAACAGGTCAATGTGGCGGGAGATGCCAGGATTCCCCAGGTAAGGAATTGCTGCTTTCATGTTGGTGAGCCCACAATGCAATGGCGATTGATTGCTGTTTAATTTCTTCTTAGTGGGACCCACATGCAGCTCAGTATGGCACATTAAAAAAAGATATTTGTGGAGGAATTTCTGGGGGACTCGGGAACTCTCCCCTCCCCCTCCACCGACCCGTCCCTAAACTAACATTGTGACAGAGAGGGCGGGATGGAAGACATGGCTGGAAGTGTCAGCCTAGACGGTGAATATCGCCAGGCTATTTTACTTTATAAGGCATCACAACTAAGCTTGATCCTATCCTCACCCAACATTTGCATGTGCACACTTTCCATCAGGGTTCACTGGAAAATGATTAGGATCAGGAAACATGCTTAATTTTTCCACTCCTTAGCCAGGGGGACACAGAGAGCGATTGTAGAGCACCCAGCTACTACTCCAGTTGTCATCATATACTGGGGATCACTCCTGGAACACTCTGGTCTACATGGCTCAGTACCACTCCAGGCAGTGCCTTGACCCAACAGTACTGTTTTCATTTTACGTTTTGCAGCAAAATGTGCCAACAGGAACTCATCCTCCACAATACCTCTTGATGTTTCAGCATTATGAGAGCACTTGTAAAATCAACATCTGACTATATGTTATTGTGACATTGCAACGAGACCACTGATCATCAGAGGTATTTTGTGTGTTTTGATTGGTCAATATGCTATTGTCATAGTGACTCTGTCAAGACTTAAAAAAAACTGCTGGGGTTCTGGAATCCAGGGCACATACCAATCACAGGGTTTTTTTTTTGCACATTATGTTGACATAACTACAGGGAGGCAACCGTCCTGAGGACAGATGTCTTACAAAATTGACCCTGGCGGTTACCAAGAACACAACAGGCCCTATAGAATTTGTGCAGGAGAAACCTAGGGTCTATCCCAGAGTCTCCCAGTGCAGACATGCAGACCTCAGCAAACTTAATTCAGCAGGTGGTGGCTAACTCTGTCCTTGAACTGCTGCAAACAAGACACAGAGATCCAAGTGTCAAAAGTGTCCAGCAGGAGTCAGGAGAGGCAGCAGAAGTATGTGGGTTACTAATTCTGAACTTTCTTCTTAATTCCTGATATGCCATGGATGAGCTATCTCATCCAAATGTAACCAGGCGATTGGCAAATCAATCTGCGTGGCTCAGAGAAAGTTTGGGTCTTTGAACCATACAGCAGGTTTAATCACCAATCTACGCTGGGTTAGTTGATCTCAGGTAGGAGATGCAGTAGGGTAGGCTAAATTTGGCCACAACACCCTGAGTTAGGGAGGGGAAAATCAACTACAGCTTCACTGTACAGAAACTCTAACTGGAAATGTGTTCATGTGATAATCAGGCGAGAACTGGAGTGGGTTGCCCTGTAATATTCTCCACACTCAATTAGCCTGCTGGTACTCACATGATTCACACATGAATAATGGCCACATTGGAGACCCCCCTACCTGTGGAACCATACCTTAGGGAGGGAGTCAAGACCTTCAAAAGAGGAGACAAGGAGAAAAAACATTGAAAAGAGAAATAAAGTCACAGATTAATTTGGTCATGCTTATATGACCAGGTCAATCTTCAGAGTTCCAAGCCTTGATTGGCTGATAAAAACAGACTTTAGTTCTAGTGTTCAGCCAATTAGAGAGAATCAGGTTTTTGAATTTTACAGGTTGTGCTTTTGCCAACAACTTTCCTCACTTGAATGGCTTGACAATAGTTTTCATAAGCAGACTGTGTTCTTTATGAAGTGAAATCACAGTCTTTTATTCCCTCAGTTAGTGTAGCCACTTGATCATGGTAAATTGTGAACTGGATAATCCATTGGATGTGTACTGCATTTCCTGTCAATTTATACAGACAATGCATGTTATACAGGCTAAATTACTGTTGAGGTTTATTTATGTAAGGCGATTCACAAAAAGACACTGACAATATTAAACACCACAATACTTAATGAGAAAATTGGAATCAGGTTAATATACCCTTTTTAATATACCACCATTTTACAGTTTCGTGGAATAGAACAGGTTTTTTTGGATGAATCGGATGTGCCTTCTCTTATTCCCTGGTAAACAGTATGCAGTCTCAAAGCATATCTTTCAAGATGTTACACATAGAACACATGAGCTCCAATTGTCCATGGAGCTTTCTGTGTCTTGCCAGAACTGCCAACCACTGATATCTTCTATCCTTTTTGAAGACAGCTTCTGCCTCCAAAATCGATGGTGGGGCCAGGAGGATCAGGAAGACAGGCTGGGAGGGGCTAGGAGGAACAGGGGGCTGGGCCTGAGAAGAAACATAAAGTTCGGGTTGGAATATGGGAGGGTGCAGGCTGAGAGGGCGACAACCTGGAAGAGGATGCTAGGAAGGCTGGACCTGGGAGCAATTGTGGGCTGTGGGGTGTAGGAATGCTAGGGTCTGAGAACACGGTGTTGGATGAGATGTCTGAGACCTGGGGGTTGGATGAGATCTGGCAGCATTCAGATGGGGCTGGAGCATGGAACTACTCACAAGAGAGGTTGCAAGGCCTGGGTGCACTGTGGAGGGGGCTGATGCTTGGGAGTCTTCAGGGCCAAGTGAGAAGGGAGCATTCAAGTAGTCTGGAGGCTGAGAGGACTAAGGATCTTGAGGGTCTGGAAGAACTGGGGATTGATAGGGTCTATGGGCAATCAGTGATGGCGCTGGTGCATGAAGGCACTCGGAATAAAGAGTGTTGACCGGTCTGGAAGCACTAGTGCAACTGGGGTATGGGACCAGTGATGTTTGCTGGGGCATGGGAAGAGTAGGGTGCACTGGTGTGGATGTACTGAGGGTGGGTGTACTAGAGGGGGCCTGGTTAATGGAATCACTGCTGGGGTTGGGGGGGGAGCAGGGAGAATTGCAGAAGATTTTTTAAAAGGTGAGAGACTAAGAAATGTTGGTATTCAGAGGGATTTGGGTGTCCTTGTACATGAATTACAGAAAGTTAACATGCAGGTACAGCAAGCAATTAGGAAGGCAAATGGTATATCGGCCTTTATTGCAAGGTGTTTGGAGTATAAAGTAAGGAGGTCTTGCTGCAATTAAATAGAGCTCTGGTGAGACCACACCTGGAGTACTGTGTACAGTTTTGGTCTCCTTACCTAAGGAAGAATATACTTGCCTTAGAGGCAGTGCAACGAAGGTTCACTGGATTGATTCCTGGATGAGAGGGTTGTCCCATAAGGAGAGTTTGAGTAGAATGGGCCTATATTCTCTGGAGTTTAGAAGAATGAGAGGTGATCTCATTGAAGCGTATAAAATTCTTAGAGAGCTTGACAGGTTAGATGCTGAGAGGCTGTTTCCCATGGCTGGAGAGTCTAGAACTAGGGGTCATAGTCTGAAGATAAGGGGTCGGCCATTTAGGACCGAGATAAGGAAATTTTTTTTCACTCAGAAGGTTGTGAATCTTTGGAATTCTCTATCCCAGAGGGCTGTGGATGCTCAGTCGTTGAGTATATTCAAGACTGAGATTCATAGATTTTTGGACACTAAGGGAATCAAGAGATATGGGATTAGGGAGGGAAAGTGGAGTTGAAGTAGAAGATCAGCCATGATCTTATTGAATGGTGGAGCAGGCTCGAGGGGCCGTATGGCCTACTCCTGCTCCTATTTCTTATGGGAACTGAATGAGTCTAGAAGGGATGAAAAGTAGATTGCTAGAATGCTTAATTTCAATGGAAGAAAATTCAGCTGGCTTCTGTTACTAATGTGTGACCCTCCCTGCTAGATTATCCTTTCTACACTCCACCCAGGTGATGCTTAACGTCCAGGTGGCAAAGATGACAATCTACCCTATTGTTTTATAACAACTGGGGTGTTGTGCTATGTAATGTAGGATGTATTATCAAAGCTATTGAATAAGTAAAATTCCATCTTTATCATGTGATATTCTAAGATTTTTAGCTGTGCTTTGTGGATAGATATATGAAATATTAATAAAGTAAAATTACTGTGAATTAACCTTTGCGACTACACAAATTGGAGACTAATGGCTACTGTGATGCCATTGTTACATAATAATGTTGATTGACAGGAGGGTACTGAAGATCTAAAACATAATTATAAAGGAATGAATCTGTGCAGGTGCGTGCAATGCCAAATGTACAGCCTACATCTGTTAATTCTGTAATTTTTTGCACTAAAAAGTGATGAATTATCCAATTATTTGAATTAACACAGCAAAATGGAAATTAAATGCTAAAATTTTTGAATTATCAGATAATTTGAATTAAACAATCATGAATTAAGAGAAGTAGACTGTTTTGTAAACTAGCTAAATATTTCTGTATGTTTTGTACTGTCACAGTGTAATTGTTTGTTATGCATTTTATACTGAGTGTAAATAGCACTGCTGTGTTTTACTGAATGTGACATTTTCAATGAGCAGTATCCTAACACCGCTTTCCTCTTACACCATTGCCTGCTATTGCTTATCCATTTATCTTTGCGTTTGTTATCTCTGCCCCATATTAATGTTCCCTATTGTCCGTTTTGTTGTTTAATCTAATTTGCTGTTCTCATCTTCATTGTTCTATGAAATGTATACCTATTACTCCCAGTGGTATTTTCCCTATTGTCCCTGCAACACATTCCCTTTCCTCCCTATGTTGTATTTCCTACTACCTCTTTGGTATACTCCCATAGCTTCTTGTGGTGTAAATGTCTCCCCCATTGACATAGTGGTGTACTGCATTTATCCATGTTTTATTCACCATTGGCCTCTGTAGATTTTTCTTATTGCTTCATTTATCCCCATGATCCTTGTGGTGCATTATATTCCCCATTGCTTTATCGCGCATTGGTCCTCTGATATATCTCCCATGCCTCCTATTGTAATGCACATTGCCCTCTGTGGTATAAACCTCCCAAGTGCCACTTTTGTTAATTCACCATTAACCATGATGTATATCTGCCAATGCCCTGGCAATTACTCCTATTGTCCCCATTGGTATATATATCTTCTGTCTCTCTCATTGCTGTAATCACACTATTGCCAGTGATATACATTCCTCCTATTACCCCTTCAGTAATGTATATTCCTCATATTGTTCCTGTGTTATATTCCCATTTCCTCAATAGTTTATTCTTCCTACTGTCCCTGCCATTGCACTAAGTTGTGTATTTCCTGCTATTGTCCCCATTGGTCTATGTTCCTGCTGTTGGCCCAGTGGTGTATAGTGCTGCTATGTCCTGGCTGGTGTACCTTGATGCTACTGCCCGTGGCAGTAATTTTTCTATGTTGTCTCCACTGAGATGTATTCCTGCTGTTGCCTACAGCGTTGTTTATTCCTATCATTGCCAGTGATGTGTATATTCCGAGTGTTATCCGCAGTGCTTATGGGGATTAGTATTACTATTCCTCCCCTAGGTGATGCATATTCTTCCTGGCGATGTTAGAAGAGTACGTGATCTTACTGTGGGACCTGATTCTGATTTATAGGAGAATTTCAAAGTTATGAACACCTTGGCAATGGTGTAAATTCCTTCTATTGTCCCCATCCCCAGCAATACATATTCCTGATAATGCCCACGGTAGTTTATATTCTTTTATTACCCACGTGGAATATTCTTCCTATTGTCCTTTGTTTCATCCTCTTCCCTGCGAATTACCTCCTGGCATGCCCCTCTCTCGGTTGATTGCTCTCTGGTAGTACACGTTCGTGCTATTGTATCAGGTGAAAACCCCTCTCCTCCTGGATTGTCCCCTGATGCATCTCCCCTTGGATTGTTATCTTGCATATAGCTCCTCCCCTTGAATTGTCCCTTGATGTATGCCCTTCTCCACGGATTGCCCCTACGGATTGTCCCCAGGTATAAACGTCTCTTTTCTCCACTTCCTGGGGATTGGTCCCCTAATGTATGCCCCATCCCCATGGATTCCTCCTTCCTCCGGTTTATACACCTCCCTACTTTGATTTCCCACCTGGTGTATGTGCCCTGATGGTTTGCCCTTCGGTGCAGCTCTCTGATGGAGTACCCACTTGTGTATCCCCTCATGGATTCCTCCATCTGTTGTATCGAACCTGAAAAATTGCCGTCCTTATGCAGCCCTTCACCCAATGGACTAGTCGCCAGTGTAGTTTTTCTCCCCATTGGTATGGTTGTTCTCCATGAATTGCCTGTGATTTCTACTCTCTCACACTCGATAGATTTTCCCATGTGAAGCCCTGCCCACCATGGATTGACCCCATAACAACCTTGCCCCCCCCCGCAATCATCCCATCTCTCTGCCTTCTACTCCCCTTCCCCCAACATCTGTAGTTTCTACTCTCACACTCGATGGATTTTCCCGTGTGAAGCCCTGCCCACTATGGATTGACCCCTCCCTTTCATAATGTCTCTGCTCCACCCATCTCTCTCCCCCAATCTCTCTGCCTCCCCTCCACTCCCACCCAATCTCTCCTCTCCATTCATCTCCCCCATTCCTCCACCTCCCCATCTCTCTCTACCACCGTCTCTCTCCCCATCATCATCTCGCTCTACCCTCCTCATCTCTCTCCACCCTTTCCATCTCTCTCCACCACCCATCCTTCCCCCATCTCTCTCCACCACCACCATCCCTCTCTCTCTCTCCACCACCATTTCTCTCCCCATTATCATCTCGCTCTACCCTCCTCATCTCTCTCCATCCTTTCCATCTCTCTCTACCACCCACCCCTTCCCCCATCTCTCTCCACCACCACCACCCATCACCACCACCATCCCCATCTCTCTCTATCACACACTGCACCCCAACTCTCTCCACTCCCCAATCATCTTTCTGCCCCCAATCATCTCAATAACCCCCCCCCATCATCATCTCAATAACCCCACCCCACCCAATCATCTCCCTCTACCCCATCATCCATCCAATGGCTTATAGCTTGGGTGTACCCCAACCCCCACATCTCCCAATGGATGATGGACCACTGGGCAATGCCCCACACTGGTTTTATACCCCTCCCGCTGTGGATTGCCCCCTGTGCGCGCCGCCGTGCGTGACGCGGTGCATTTTGGGGACTGTCCCTTATCTTTCCAATATGGCGTCAGTGTGAGCGCTGACGGGTGCTGGTGTAAAGCGGCGCCGGTCGGACTGTCAGTGAGTGAGGTACCAAGACCCAGCCCCGTCCCCGCGGCCGGCTGCAACCCTCGCCTCCCCTCCCCCACCCTGCTTTCTCTGCGGTTTTTCCTCGGAGGGGTTGACGGTGTTGAGCTCCCCCGCTCCTGGTTGCCGGGTTTAAATTCCCCCTTTCAATTTTTTTTTTAACCTGCGGGGTGGGGGGGGGGGGGGAGGTTAAGGAGAGCGGCGGGTTGCAATGGCGGCGACGTGAGGAGGCAGCGCGCTGTCCGTGTGTTGGCGCCGGCCGTCGGGAGCCATGGCGGCGGCGGCTGCAGCGGCGGCCGCGGCTGCGGCCGACTCGGCCCAGTGGCTCTCGGTGAAAGAGGAGACGCTTTTCCTGCACGACGGGCTGATCAGAGTGACGGACCTGGTGGAGCTACCAACTGAGATCGGGGTTTCAGCCGAGCCCGGGGAGAGCGAGCAGGAGGTGAGGCCCCGGACTTGGAATTATTGCATGTCTGTGTGTTTAACGCGGAGCCGCGACCGGGGCGATTGAGTGAGGGACCAATCCACTGACAGACACTCCCTGATCGGCCCGAGGCACCAACCGCTCTCGGGCTTTGACGCAGTCTAGCAACAACGAGCAAAATGGAGACAATTATTGAAATTAATAAAACTAGGTTGCGGGGGAGCGTTAATCCAAATGTCAAATCACCTAATCCTGGTCTGAGGGATTCATTGAGGTCGGGGCTTTAGTTGATCTCTCACAGAGCGAGTGAGGAGAAATAATTTATTCTGAGTCACCATGGGAAGCAGAAGTCCCAGTGAGTGGCTTTAATGCGGTTGACAGACCCCCGCCCCTTTATTCCTTTCAATCCCTTGGAGCGACGGGGCTGCCTGAGACCGGGACGCGTGCTGACCGAGTCCCCTCCCGAATAGAGGATGGGGAATAACACACGATCTCTATAATGAGAGGCTGCGGGGCTTCGGCAGCATGGAGCAGAGCGAGCAGGTTAGAGAATCCCGATGTATAAAATAGAAAATGTTCTCTTTTTTTTATATATATATATATATATATATAGTCACAGTGATAGGGTTGTTTTAACTCACGAGTATTTTGGAACTAAAAATAAACCCCATATGGAATACAGGTTTTTAATCGCACTGACCAATCGCTCCATTTACACATTTATTTATGTGTATGTGTTTTTACAATTTTCTCTTTCCCATCTCGCTGTCCCTCCCATTAGCTTTTTAGATGACAGGATGTAGGGGAAATTATCTGCGCAGTTGAGTGGTGCCCAAGGGTGATCTGGAGTAAAATATAGGGAGTTTGGGGAGAAGACATCAAATATATTTATGGAATTAAATAGTTGATTGTTTGCTCCATCCGAGGTTGGGGTTTAATCCGCGAGAGGAGTTATATAAATCGGAAAAAGGCAAAATTGAAAGCCATCTTAAAAAAAATGCCTTTTTGGCTTTTGAGGATTCATTGGAAGGGGGTGGATTAGAAATAAAATAATCGAATACCATGCATATCGTAGTGATCGATCTTCATGGTGTGATGCGTGTTTTTAACATGAACAGGATGTAATTGGCGATAAATAGCTTACGTTAAAGAAAATAAAAACAATTTATTTGAGTTGAACTGTTGGCTCAGTGTCAGTGTTATGTAAGTTAGACAACTAGGAATAGTGGAAAATAAAAAGTGAAAGTATTTATGTAAACCTCTATAAACAAACCACGCACGGGGGAGGGATGCTGCAAACGGCATATGGAAATCGAGACACAAAAGGGTATATGAAAGGAATTAAGTAGGTCAAATAGTAAGGGAACTGATTGATTTGAACAAGAAAAAATTAGAATAAGATTTTAAAAATCTAAGCAGCTGTGATAAATACTCTTGCTAAAATTACATGAACTGTACAATATGAATAAATGTTCATTTCATTTGTTTATTTTAATTTTACAAGATTGGTTTGAAAGTGGAAATGTATTGGTGAACAAGAAAATAAAATGTGGGAAAGTAACTTGCAATCTGTCAATAACTAGTATACTGAGTGATTTTAGAGACTGATCAGGCTGTTCTGGTGAAAAGGTACCTTTGGCTTTAATGTCATTCATGAGAGAGGGTGGATCATGGGTATTATCATCGAGTGCAACATCAATCTGTCCAAGGATCCCAAAATGGGCCAGAATTTAATGTTGCTGGTGAACAAATAGCACCCGCTGTTTGTTGGACTTGCCCTTGCCCGTTTAATTTCCATGAATTTTTGCGTGGCGAGTTGCTGTAAGTGAGATCGAAATGGCGTGACGCCCCCTACAAGGCATCTGGGACCCGTATGAACAGGGCAAGCAACTGTGTATCTCCTTAACCAATCAGATTGAAACATTGTTAATGAATGGGTCAGAGTCTGAACCAGGAAGTGTAAGTTAGAATAGTGAATTCAATGTCAGATGGGTACAGAAAGCGAAATAAGGAGAGGGAAAGAAAGTTGGATTGAGAGACAGAAGTAAATTTTAAAAAAGTTTAATTAAAAAAAAATCCACAACAACAATTACTAAAAGCTGAAGGATTGAGACTCCACGCTTGTAAAAGTTGCTTTTCGGTGCCAGAGAGGGGTTATTGGGCAGTAATTAAGACTTATCACTCTGTTAAAAAGGGTATTTAGACTGAAGTGGATAAGCCCTAACTTTCTGTGGTGAATTTAGTTTGTATCTACCATCCAAGTACAGGAACGTCACGCCATTCAATGCATTTGAATGGTGAATCGGACAGTGAGATGCCGTTTTCAAGAAGCTATCAGCGGAGCGGCACAGCTCGGACAGCCACTGACGGATTTTTGCATTTAACCTCGCATCTGCCCTCGCCTGAAGTTGCTGTGCGATTTACACATAAATAACGGTGAACATCATTAGCCTCACCGTTATTTTGACAGTAAATTCTGGCCCTTTGTCTCCTTCAATAGCTTAGTTGACAAAACGCACTATCCAGTTTAGAATTGAACTGTACAGATCAGGAATGTCACAGATTCAATTTTGGTCAGTGAGTTAGTCAGTCTCGATTCGGGTATTATAATTTACCTCAGCACTCCTTGGCTAAGCAGGAGAAGGAATCCCAGCCAGGGCTCTCTGCTGAAAGATGTGCCCATATGTATGTTGGTTGAGGAGACAATCATACTCTATGATGCCTTCCAATGTTGAATAACCTGCTGGTGCTTACTATCTCAGCTCCCTTTGGAGAATGTTACTTATATGAGGCACTGATGGATTGCTGATGCTCATGGAGCCATGCTGCAGCTTGAGTCAGCACCTTCAAGGAAGCAAGGGAGAAAATTGGAGGAAAAACAGTAAATTAAAAAAAACACAAGCATGATTGCCATTTTGCTAGGAGGAAGATGCATTTTTCATGCCCCTTTGTGCTCATGTTGGCTGATGGAAAGAGTGAAGAGGTGCATCAGAATAAAAATGCTAGAATTGGTTGTTCTGATTTACATGAATCCATTTATCTGCTTGATAAATTGCTGTAAATATTTAAAGAGGTGCTGACTAGTGTTTTCACTGATGTTATTTCAGGATTGTCTGTCATGTTTCTTGATTTCCCCCTACCCCTCACCCCCCCATCCCCCTGCTGAAAGAAAAACGTTTTTCTGTGTTCCTAGATAATCAGCACAAAAGTGTTTCCCCACTCTTTCTTCCCCACCACCCCTCCACCATGAATTTCCTTCTCTCCTGAAGTCAATGATTTTTTTTAACATAGGTACAATTCCATGGCTGCCAATTGGCCTCTAGCACCTTTCACAAAGGCCATTTCTTCATTTGTGAGCCAAGACAGCAAGTGCTAGCAGGTTGCACTGGGGGCATCAGAAGTCATTTTCCATAGTTCTGCCACCATAAAGAAATTGTAATGCAGTAAATGAAAATTATGTTGATAAGTTGATGATTCCATTGTTTCTGCTTTATCCTGTGTTCTGAATATGTTTAAATAAATTTTCAGCATTTCTGTTGTCAGATATTCATTGGGGTTAGATTATTCCAGATATATAATTGTTGTGCATTTGAAATTTCCTATTAGCACTTCATATATTTGCACAAAGTATTCTTTGACAGTTTTGACCAAATAACTTTTGTACAAGTGTCTTTAATGCAAACTTTTGCCTCCAGAAAAATGGAACCATAGAGTATTGCTTGCTGGAGGACTGCAGTGCCATTTTTGGCACTGAGGTATAATCAAACTTGGATTGATTTGTTCATTCTGATGTGCATTTCTCTAAGTCTACCTTGTAATATCTATCACTAGGAGTACTAGACATGAGTTTCGAAATTGAACGGTCTCTTAATAACTAAATTGTTGGAGTGTATTGACGTAGAGATGGTATAGCTGTGTTTTGGAGCGGTTGGGTGTGGGTTCCATCCTGTTATTTCTCCGTGTGATAAATATCTGGTCGTGGTCATGCTGTCCGAGGTAGCGATCAGAGGTTTGGCGGTCCTTTTTAAAGGGTGAATTTTTAGTAGCGAGTTTCTCGGGTGCACTCGCACACCCAGTTGCAGCTGGGAAAAGGATGATGAGGCCTGATTGGTATGCTCCTTTGGTTTCCAAGTGGTGCACGTGAATTTACTGGGAAAGAGAATGCTAATTTTTTAACAATTGCTTCCTCTTGTCCTAAAGTTTGTAACTCAGCTGCTGGTTACATAAGTGTAGCCCTGCAGTATCTGGCCAAAGTGGTTGTTCTTTGTGTGAACCTGATCATGTTCAAGTGCACACTTTCAGCTGGA
Source organism: Heptranchias perlo (assembly GCF_035084215.1). NCBI lineage: Eukaryota > Metazoa > Chordata > Chondrichthyes > Hexanchiformes > Hexanchidae > Heptranchias > Heptranchias perlo. Next base: position 34,580,686 of record NC_090349.1, read on the forward strand.
GTCATTTTACTGTGATTACGAATGGAAGCCCTGGCTGATTATTTTTGGCCTGGGGATATTGGGCCCAATTGTATGAAAGAGGAGAGAGAAGGTGTGCAGTTTCCCCAGCTGTGATTTACTGACTATCTGCAGACAGTGATTCAACCTGTGACTCCATGTCGTGTGACTGTGGTATTGTGTGATACATTTACCCAGTGAACCATCTGGTGATGAAACACTCTTTTCAAGTGAAGGGTGAGGGAAGAGAAAGCTGCTGTCTGCATTTATAGACTCTGTGTACAGAGAGATTCAGGGATTCCAAAAAGAAGAAATTGATGGCCCAAGCAGTGGACCATCTATAGTATTTCTAAGTATGCAAATGATTAGCTGTAGTTTTGCTGCCCACTGGTATCTGAGTCAGGAAAATAAGACTTCAGTGTCAGCCTGACCAGATATTAAGCTCTTTTCCATCATTAGAAATTTCAAAGTAGTTCATTGGGCTACCTGAGTCAACCAAAGTTTGCACAGCTTTAAAAGTTGGTTGCACCCAAAGTGTATGATAGACACCATGAGAGAGCCCCCTCACTGCAACTGCCAAACTGCTGATACCAGTGTTAGACTACATTTGGCTGAAGTATGATACAAAAGTCCATGCTGCACTAGTGCCAAACGCTGAGTGTGATGCAATATATGTTGTACATTGTATGGTTCCTCCAATGTCTTGAGTTTATCCATTGAATAGTCGAGCCATACACATCAAGAAGGTCCCAGGTTTGAACCTTGGTCTGTGCTGAGTTAGCTCGGGCAGGGTAATGATAAAGGTGCAACAGTTGGCCTTGGTGCTCATGGTTGAAGAGGATAAAACTATGTATGATTTCTGCTTCTGATTTTTGTGATCTGTGTGCATATTCGGATGTCCAGTGAAGATGGGATTAGGGTTGTCTATGATGGCCTTTGTGATCAAGAACCCTGTTGATACCCACTGTCTCAAACATGAATGTCCAGTAAGGTGAGGTACCATATCCCAGCGTGGAATTTATTTCTTTGGGAGAGGAGAACGGAGGATAAAACGACAGAGGAACAAATTGTATGTTCTGTCTGTTAAGTTGACTTGATATGGTGTAGAATGGTGTATGTTACATGATGAGCTGTTCTGAAACATTCTACTGAAACATTTATTGAAATATTTTGTGGTTTTGGTGGTTTCTGTTTTACAAAATATGAAAGTAAATTCACTTCCTTGAGGGCCTACTGTAACTTTAAGACCTAAAGATCCTATCTTGTCCTTTTAGCTGTAGAATTAATAACATTTCTGCATCCAGTTCAAACCAACACACTTAAAATCTAAAAGTTGATGCTCTTTTGAGAGCCATGGACTCGGGATTGTTTACAAACTCACATTAAAATTGTGATTTTTTTTTTAGAAAATAAATTCTTAAGACTGATTACATGAATTCATCTTTTTAACATTTAGTATACTATGTCTCCTAACCATGTACATTTTGACTGTAGATTATAATGCAAATTTGTAAGTCATTAGTGCTTCAGTGTTGCCAAACAGGAACATGGAAAACAGCGACTAATACAGGAAAAATACTTGCATTTCATCACTCTTGAGAAAACATCCTGTTGAATGCCTATAGTTGCCTTCTCCTGAGAAGGTAGGGTGTGCCAGGTTGTTTGTGCTTCTCTGTAATCAGCCAGTAGTTGCATTTATAGAACATGTTGTCCATTTTCTTGACCTTTTCCCCGTCATTCCATTGTATGATGCTCTTGAGAGCTATTGGACTTTATCCCAGCTTTGCCCATGCATGGCAGTTAATTATGAGTAAGCTTGTACCCTGAGATTAGAAGCTACAATTGTGAAGTTAGTGTTGTAGCCACTGACTGCTGAATTGTCTCGGTGAACAGAATATCATTAATAGACTGTACGCAGGTGTTTAGTCCAAAATGGAAACTTCATGTTTGCAGAATAGCAGAACTGCCTCAATGCTAAGATTGCTGAGAGTCCAATGGCGTCATCCATCTGGCATTTCATTCTGACATAGGTCTTCAGTTGTTGGAAGGGTTTCATTAATTGTCAGGGGAAATTTTTATGCTTTTGTGAGGGTTTGAAGTGTCAACAGCTTGTTATTAAGCTTACCTCTGAGTCAGAAGGTTGTGGGTTCCAGTTCCATAGAGTCATAGTCATAGAGTTATACAGCACGGATAGAGGCCCTTCGGCCCATCGTGTCCCCGCCGGCCATCAGCCCTGTCTACTCTAATCCCATATTCCAGCATTTGGTCCGTAGCCTTGTATGCTATGGCATTTCAAGTGCTCATCCAAATGCTTCTTGAATGTTGTGAGGGTTCCTGCCTCCACAACCCTTTCAGGCAGTGAGTTCCAGACTCCAACCACCCTCTGGGTGAAAAAGTTCTTTCTCAAATCCCCTCTAAACCTCCCGCCTTTTACCTTGAATCTATGTCCCCTTGTTATAGTACCCTCAACGAAGGGAAAAAGCTCCTTAGTATCCATCCTATCTGTGCCCCTCATAATTTTGTACACCTCAATCATGTCCCCCCTCAGCCTCCTCTGCTCCAAGGAAAACAAACCCAATCTTCCCAGTCTTTCTTCATAGCTGAAGCGCTCCAGCCCTGATAACATCCTGGTGAATCTCCTCTGCACCCTCTCCAAAGCGATCACATCCTTCCTGTAGTGTGGCGACCAGAACTGCACACAGTACTCCAGCTGTGGCCTAACCAGTGTTTTATACAGCTCCATCATAACCTCCTTGCTCTTATATTCTATGCCTCGGCTAATAAAGGCAAGTATCCCATATGCCTTCTTTACCACCTTATCTACCTGTTCCGCCGCCTTCAGGGATCTGTGAACTTGCACACCAAGATCCCTCTGACCCTCTGTCTTGCCTAGGGTCCTCCCATTCCACACCAGAGACTTAAGCACAAAAATCTAGGCTGACACTCCAGTGCAGTACTGAGGGAGTGCTGCACTGTCGGAGGTGCAGTCTTTCGAATGAGACATTAAACTGAGGCCCCGTCTGCCCGCTAAGGTGGATGCAAAAGATCTCACGGCACTGTTTCGAAGAAGAGTAGGGGAGTTATCCCTGGTGGCTTGGCCAATATTTATCCCTCAATTAACATCACTAAAACACATTATCTGGTGGTCATCACATTGCTATTTGTGAGACCTTGGTGTGTGCAAATTCGTTGCCACGTTTCCTACATTACAACAGTGACAGCACTTCAAAAGTACTTCATTGGCTGTAAAGGGCTTTGGGATGTCCTCTGGTCATGAAAGGCGCTATATAAACGCAAGTTCTTTTTTTACCGACTAGTATTTGGTCCTACTTTGAAGAGTGATGTAGTTTCAGAAGGCAAGGCATGGAACAAATGATATTTTGAACTTTAGTGACTCTTGAGCCTGTTCCACCATTGAATCAGGTCACCGCTGATCTGTACCTCAACTCCATTTACCTACTTTGATCCATATCCCTTGACCCCCTTGCCTAATAAAAAAAAATCTGTTGATCTCCGTCTTGAAGATTTCAATTGATCCAGCATTCGCAGCCTTTTGTGGGGAGAGAATTCCATATTTCCACAACCCTTTGTGTGCAAAAGCGCTTCCTGATTTGATTCTGGATCGGCCGAGCTCTAATTTTAAGGTTGTACCCTCAACCAGTGAGATTTTGGAAATAGTGAGGCTAAATGGCAGTGAATGCACAAACTCTTGTAGCAGCTTAGGAAGTCTGATCCTGCTGGGGACAAAGCAAAAGATAAAAAGACCAATGAACAAAACCACTAAGCTTTTAGCAAGCGTTAAATGACTGGATGTGGGTTTCTTGATTAATAATCAAGGGGATAGGGCCCATTTAGAAGTGGAATCTAGAGTGAGGCTACACCAATAAAGGGCAGCCAGCAGCCAAAACCTTTAAGTTGACAAAATTTAAACAAAACATTTGTAAGGAGAGTCATGGTACTGTGTGCAGCTTTAGGCACCCTGTTACACAAAGGACATTAAAGCCACCGAGACTGTACAAGGCAACCGCTTTGTGCACAGCAAGGTCCCAGAAACAGCAATAGATAATGACCAGATAATCTGTTTTAGTGATGTTGGTTGAAGGATAAATATTGGCCAGGACATTGGAGAGAACTTCCCCTCTCCAAAATACTGCCATGGAATCTTTTTATGTCCGTCTGAGAGGGATGATGGGGCCCTGGTTTAACATTATCCGAAAGACAGCACTTCCTCAATACTGCACTGAGTGTTAGCCTAGATGATGTGCTCAAGTCTCTGGAGTGGGATTTGAATCCACAACCTTCTGACTGAGCCAAGGCTGACACTTAATTGAGTTTGGAGCTGATAAAGGCATGGATGAGGGTTTCAGTGAAAGAAGGGTTAAGGTAGGGATGGAAGCGGACAAAGAAAACCATGCAGCAATTGAGAAATAAGGATTGAGCAACCTGCTTCCAGGTCTCTGCTAGCACTCGGCTGCTAGGAATTGGTTGAAAATAATCCAGATTACATAGTCTCTGATTTTGTTATAAATTGAAGTCTCCCTCGCACAAGGAAGCTCACCTGTGATGAAGAACTTTGCATACGTTGAATCATGGGTTTTATTCCATGTCTTGTTGCTCCATGTTGTAAAGCACTTGATGTTTGTGTTGATCTTGTACTGCATACGCACTACAGGTTTAGCGTTGGTGCGAAGCACTTTGGTTGCGCCAACACTAAATTTGTGGAGTATTTATTGGATGTTAAGGCCCGCTGACTCCAAAGTAAAGTGTGCTGCTTGTGCGAGAGTCTCGGTGTTCTTTGCTTCAGTGTCAGGTCAGGCCTTGACTCTGGACTCGGATGCCATTTAACTGCAGTGTTGGTGTGAAGCAACACAGCTTTTCAGTGACTCTACAGTTGCAGTATAATTGCACCCAAAATGTCTTAAAGCAGAAGTTGGAGCTCCTGTTTCAATTAATTTACTGGTTTGATACTTTAATAGTGAGTACTGATGTTGTCAAGGAATTATGTCCTTGCCTTTGTGAGTGAGTGGCCCAGAAATTGTTTTTAAAGTAACAGTGAGCCTGACAGCACTCACTGTTACTAGTGGTAAAATTGGAAAAGCAAGTTCTGGTGATGTGGAAATCTGGAACTTGCTCTTCCTGTTTTGCCGGTGATGTGACAGCTTTGTCTTAAAGGGATATCGCTGGCTGCAATCAATGGAATCAACAAACCAGCGCCAACTTGCTCTCCCGCCCAGCTGGAAACTAACTAATCTCGCCACAAATCAGGTACGCTCAGTTTTTTTTTTAAGTCTGAACTAAGTTTTAACAGCATGGTAAGTCTTGATGACTGCCAAACAACCCCTCTGGCACTAAAAATTAACTTTTAAAATTGTGGAGTCTCATTACTCCTGATTTTAATAGTTTTTGGACATTTAAATTTTTTAAAAATTGAAACATTTTACTTTTTCCTTCTGTCTCTCTCATCTCAATCTTTTAATCTTTTCATCTGCGTTTTTGGTTTGTGTGATTTGTCTATGAACGACACTTCCTGGTTCTCAGTGTAGCTTGCTTCAAGTTAATTGGTTGAGGGGCATTAGAGATCCTTTCATCCTGTCACAGCCCGGGAAAGGACGCTAATGTTTTTTGAAGTCACAGTTCAAGGACATTGCCGTCAGAAAGAATGCGGTAACTCAGTGGGTGAATTTAAATCTAGTGAGTGGCGAGCATTGCTGGTTTGCCGCTTGGAGCAATTTCTGGCCCAATGTGTATTGAACTGATAGTCTTGCAGGGTTAATTGATGGTGTTGTTGACTTCCATTGCATTATTGCATCCAGAAACTTAACTGGACCAGCCACAGAAATACTGTGGCGACAAGAGCAGGTCAGAGGCTGGGTATTCTGTGGTGAGTGACTCATGTCCTGACTCCCCAAAGTCTTTCCACCATCTATAAAGCACAAGTCAGGAGTGTGATGGGATATTCTCCACTTGTTGGAGCTGCACTTATCCAGGCAACACTCAAGAAGCTCGACACCATCCAGGACAAAGCAGCCCGCTTGATTGGCACCTCATCTTCCACCATCGGTGCACTGTGGCTGCAGTGTGTACTATCTACAAGATGCACTGCAGCAACTTGCCAAGCTTCTTCGACAACACTTCCCAAACCCGCGACCTCTACCACCTGGAGGGACAAGGGCAGCAGGTGCATGGGAACACTACCTACATGTTCCCCTTCAAGTCACACACCATTCTGACTTGGAAATATATCGCAGTTCCTTCATTGTTGCTGGATCAAAATCCTGGAACTCCGTACCTAACAGCACTGTGGGAGAACCTTCATTACACTGACTGCAGCGGTTCAAGATGGTGGCTCACCACCACCTTCTCGAGAGCAATTAGGGATGGGCAATAAATGCTGGCCTTGCCAGTGATACTCACACCCCATGAATGAATTTAAAAAAAAAAATGTGAATAGCTTCTCCCAGCTAGTTCTCAATGTTGCAAATACTTTACATTTAAAGAAAAATCTATTTAAAACTTATCCTTTTGGTAATGCGGTAATTGTACATTATTTTTAAAATTGTGTTCTTTGGTGCTCCAAAATTTGGACATCAGGTTCCTTACCTGGGCTTTCTATAACCTGCTGCTGAAGATATCTGGGATCTCTTTGTTTGCTGGTAAAAGTGTCTGTGTTAATGTAACTTATGTAAAGTAATTAATATGTTGTCACTTTATTAGAGCCTAACAACCAGAAGAAGTCCCAAAAGGGATTATTACAGAAGGGTTTCAACATATTTCAATGCGTTTATTTCCTTTTATTAGTATTGATAATTTATAATGTAAGCTGCTCTTTATATATACTCTTTAGATACTAAAGAGTTTGAGTAAATACATGCCTTGCTTTTGTTGGTTACTGCTGTGCATGCAGTTCAAAAATGAGCAAATTTTTGCTTTGTGGCATAGCCAAGGATCTCTGAAGAGTATCAAACTTGAATAAGAATGCACCATCTCAAATTAAATTCTTTGAATTCCAATTTTTAATTGAATAGTAGCAATGAGCTAACTCATTTGAGTCTCTGTGTATGATGTGCAAATGTACACATTCCCCTTGTGAGAAATGGGAATAAAGTTTGCTGTTGCTTCTTTCTCATTCCCTCCCCCACCCCAAACCACGTAAACGTTCAGCTCCTCCACTGAGTACTGAGTTCAGTAGATAAATAGATTGCACGGAACTGTACAGACCAGAAAGGTCCATAATTCAATTCCCAGTTTGTCCTCTCTCAAATTGGGTAGCAGTGAAGGGTACTGCAATTGACTTTGGTGTTCTGAGTTCGGGAGGACAAAGTTAGCAAGAGCTCCCACTCTTGATCTCTATGCAGTGATGTTTGTTGGAGAAGATTGGACCTGGGCACTTCAGTCAGATAGGCTGCCAACACTTGTTTGTTTGAAAAATTGTCACTTTGGGGGGGGCCGGGGGAACGTAAATGTTGTTGTGCTTAACTTGCAAACCATAATATGCAAAGCTGCTTTTGTACAACAGTGCATGTGGAGCGCTGTGTGCATATTGAGTAGATGCAATGTTGTCGTTGATGTGTAATTTTGAGTAGCAAAATTGAAGTAATTCTATTGAGCCTGGACAAGTGTACTGTAAATTTCCAGCCAGGGTTTATAATCGAAATATTGCATTGCAGAGTGAGCAATTTTTTAATGTTTTGATTTGCTGACATGAGAATTGCTTGACTTGTTAAAACTGTTCTTTTGAATCCTTAAACCTCTGAAGCTCTTGTCTATATAGAATGATTACAGCTTCTGCAATAGAGAGACTCTTGACTCTGGTGTCATTCGGCTGATATTAGGCCATGAACCGTTACCTTTTGTGCTCCTTGAAGATTGGACAAAGCAAACTAGATGAATCATGTTGTACATGTATATGATCAAATTTTTCTCATGGGTGACCAGTAGCTCTGATGGAGTGTTGAATTTTTGATCAAGATTCAAAACCCAGTCTTTTTTAAAATTCTCACCCTTGTTCAAATCCCAGCATGGCCCTCTCTATCTCCCTCAAACCTCCTCCAACCCACAATCCTCTTGGAACTCTGCTTTCTTCCAATTCTGGCCTGTTGTCCATCCCCACTTCCTTCACCCCACCATTGGTGCCTTTAGCCGTCTAGGCCCTAAGCTCTGGAATTCCCTAAACCTCTTTGCCTCTCCACCCCTCTCCTCCTTTTAAAGACACTCTTACAACCAAGCGTTTGTATCAGCCCTAATGTCACCACCTTTGGCTCGGTGTCGATACTTGTCTGCGCTCTTGTGAAGCTCCTTGATACGTTTTATTACGTTAAAGATGCTATATAAATGTAAGTTGTTGTGGACCATTTGCAGTGCTGCCATTGGTGGTAGCTCCAATTTCAGTGGCTGCACTGTAAAGTGAATGAGACAGCACTGAGACTAACCTATAGGTCTGACTCTGTAATAAATGTAAGTGCTGCCTGGACTGAGTGTTCAAACTGCCTGTTCAGACCAGTGATTCAATTTCCAGATTGCTGACTTGTACAAATCTTTGCCAGTCATTGGGGAAGATCTTGTAGTCCAAGATGCGGTCATAAAATGTGACTCAAGGCTGCCTGTTTTTTTTTATTCTGGTGCTGTGAAATGTAGATGATTCCACAACATTGAGAGCCTAGAGAAATACAAAACTACAGCTTCTTGGAGGAGCTCTAATATAAAGATGCTATTGATTGACATTAATACTCTCCTACTCTATGGAGTGGATTTCAGTGGGTCTCAGCTGGGCTGTGAGATGCAGAATATTGTTGCTGGAATGTTCAATAACATTTGGAACGGGAACGGGGGAGGGGGGTGGTATCTTTCCCTGTGAAAGTAGCACTCTTGTAAGCTGATAAGTTACCACCTGTGTTATCAATATCATTAATAGGCCAGAGCATCCAACTCATTATACATCAGTCTTCATGCTAAAAACAGAAAATGTGGACGTAAGTAGCAGGTTGTACAGCATCTGAAAGAGAAAGATAGGTTAAAGTTTCAAGAAAGGTCCTTTCTCTTTCAGATGTTAACTGACCTTTTTTAATGCAGATTTCCAGGTGTGTGTTGTCATGATGAAATAGATTGGAATTGAAAATGACAGTAATGGTGCTCATCTGGACAGTAAAGTTACAGGGTCTTCATTGCTGTGTTGAAATATTATTAGTATCAGGCTCACCATTGCTGTGTTCAGCTATAGTGGTAAATATTGCCCCAGGATAAAAATGAAGATGCTGAAAGTGCATATTTTGAAGCTTTTAGAAGCTATTAAGCAGTGGTGTCTTGGTCAACACTGGAGTAGATGTCACTAAAAGTGTACATCCGATATGGGTGCAATCTGCTTTGTTGGGTACAATTTCAAAACTGAGAATGATTTACCATGTTAAACCAGGAGCTTAACTCTTTCACTCTTCTAGTCTTCCTCTGGAGATTAACCAAGAATGTAAGAAACCTTTGTTTAAATGCCAGTGAAGACTGTATTTTTAAAATTTAACTGAAGTGAATTGACATTGTTTAATTTGGGTGAAGAATCTACTTTTGAGAGGAAAAGTAATATTATTGCTTTTCATGATTCTTCAGTCAAAATTTTAGTTGCACCTTTTACAGAGTGTAAAAGTAAGTTAGATAAGTGTTTTTTTTAAAAAAGCTCTTTGCCCAGTAATGAGATTTTATTTGCCCACTCCTAGTGCCATTGCATTCTTTGACAAAGCAGTAACCTGAACACAGCGTTCCACCCTGTTATGCTAGCCCTCTATCCTTGTTACAGTATGGGCTTTCTCAAAAAACTTGTAACTTGCTGTTTTCGTAAACAGACCAAGTTTTCTGTGCTGAAACTTGTCTTGACTTTGTTAAAGTAGGTCCATTTGCTGGTCAGTTTCTATCAAACAATAGCAACACCGTGCATTTATATAGCGTCTTTAACATAGAAAAATATTCCCAAGGCGCTTCACGGATGCATAATCAGATGAAAATGGACACCAAGCCAAAGGAGGAGATAGGGGTGTCTGAAAGATTAGTCAAAGAGGTAGGTTTTAAGGAGGATCTTGAAGGAGGCGGGGGAGGTGTTTCAGAGCATGGGGCCTAGATGGTTGAAGACTTGGCTGCCAATGGTAGGGTGAAAGTAGGAGAGATGCACAAGAGGCCAGAGTTACAGAAATGGAGAGTTCAGGTGGAGTTTGCAGCTCTGGATGAGGTTGCAGAGATAGGGTGGAGCAAGGCCATGAAGGGATTTAAACAAATAGAAAAAAAGAACTTGTATTTACGTAGCACCTTATTATATCCTGCCATCCCAGTGCATTTTACAGCCAGTTATTTACTTGTGAAGTGGAGTCACGGTTCCGTAGGCAAACATGGAAGCCAATTTGCCTTAATGCCCCTGGGTTAGGCGGGGAAAAAATTTCCAGAGTTCCTGTTTAAGATTCCTATTTGTTGACCTGCGATGGTGGTGCATGTGTGTCTGATGGGTGAGAATATTATTGGGATATGCTGTGATTCCCCACATGAATGAATAGCCTGCTAACACAATTGAGTCTGATCCTACCTTGCCCAACATTGACAAACGTGTAGTTTCCAACATGCATGCTGGATATCAATTCGCGATGTGATTTAAATGCTACCTAGCCTGGGGTTAAGAGGCTAAGGTTGAACCTGAGACAGTGTAGTTGATTTGTATGGCTGTTCCATACCAGATAGTGCATTTACCAATTAAGAGAATAGCAGCTCATCAAATGATCTTTGATGTTTGTCTAGAGCACTTCTAAAATATATACATCTCCGTCTTTTCCTGTGAGTACATTTTTAGTTCTTGCTGTACTACATGGTGCAAATATAATTGAGTATTCAAGGAACATTGTGAGGGGGTGAGTACAGTAAGCAGGCATTTTTGACTTTCCCTTGTCTCAAATGATTATGTAACATTACCACTTCGAATTACTGTTCTCTAATAACCGAACAACATGGTCTGCTTTTCAGGTTTGGGGTAAGGTTGGAATATAGTGATTGGAATTTACTGGTTTTTGTGTATTTTTTTCCAGTGAGACTGATTATTTGGAGAACAATGCATTGCGTGATGCCAGATAAGATGAGGCAGGTAGATGTCATGGTATCATGAAGCTGTGATACCTACAGGCCTCGTCACATCTGGTACCTGTATAATTTGAAATGTAAACTCCTTTCCCACCCTTGAAATAAAAAGCTTATGGACAGCTGTCCTTTAGGGCAGAAAAATCGGTGTCATATGATTACTTGTCGCAAATAAAACAATTTTCCATTGTTCAATTTTCAGATATTGACATTCGAAACCAAAAATCCTGAAGAGCTGGCAGAACGATTGCGAGCTGTGTGCGGGAACCAGAGTAACGCTTATGCACGACTACTTGAATATCGTCTCAATGCACTCCGAGGCCTGTGGAATGCACAACGACAGTTAGCACTTGAAGAGCAGCATGAGCGTGAAAACTCCAGTGATGAAGAGGCCATGTCCTTGCTCAAGCGGCAGGGCTTGCTGCAACAACCAGAACAGGCGCCATTTACCTCTCGCATGGGCCTCTTATTGGTGTTCCCTTTGATCCAATCACAAAGTAAAACTGACCCGTCCCTCTGTAACATCACTGCTGAAGTGCTTCTGAACTGCCTTAGAGATTGCCAGCCTTTGAGCCTCACAAAAGAACCTGCTGACTGTCTGAATGGCCTGGAGGCCCTGCTTTGCTCCTGGTTAGAAGAATCACCTGCTTCGGGTCAATCAATCCCATGGAAACAGAAAGAGAATGCTGCAGCTGCACTGGTGGCTCTTGCCTGTGCAAGGTAGGAGCAATCTGGCATATCTTAAAGTTGTAATAACTGGAAATATTTTTCATTTACTTAGTTACAATGGGACAGACCTTGTTACCTTCTGCCTACTATGAAAGTTAGTGACAGGAAATAACATTTTTTAGAAATCATAGAAAGGTTACAGCATGGAAAGAGGCTGTTCGGCCCATTGAGTCCACGCTGGCTCTAGGGAAGAGCAATCCAGCAAGTCCCACTCCTCCACCCTATCCCTGTAGCCCTGCAATTTTTTTCCTTTCAAGTTCTTACCCAGTTCCCTTTTGAAGGCCATGATTGAATCTGCCTCCACCATCCCCTCAGGCAGTGCATTCCAGATCCTAACCACTCGCTATGTTTTTAAAAAAAAAAAGTTTTTCCTCATGTCACCTTTGGTTCTTTTGCCAATCACCTTGAATCTATGCCGTCTGATTCTTGACCCTTCCGCCAATGGGAACAGTTTCTCTCTATCTACTCTGTCCAGACCCTTCATGATTTTGAATACCTCTGTCAAATCTCCTCGCAACCTTCTTTGTTCCAAGGAGAACAACCCCAGCATCTCCAGTCCATCCATATAACTGAAGTCCCTCATCCCTGGAATCATTCTAGTAAATCTCTTCGAAGGCCTTCACATCTTTCCTAAAGTGCAGTGCCCAGAACTGGACACAACACTCCAGTTGTGGCCGAACCAGAGTTTTAGAAAGGTTCTTCATGACTTCCTTACTTTTGTACTCTATGCCTGTATTTGTAAAGCCCAGGATCCCGTTTGCTTTCTTAACCACTTTCTCAACCTGCCCTAACACCTTCAACGATTTGTGCACATATAACCCCAGTTCTCTCTGCTCCTGTATCCCTTTTAGAATTGTGTCCTCTAGTTTATATTGCCTCTCCTCGTTCTTCCTACCAAAATGTATCATTTCGCATTTTTCTGCATTAAATTTCATTTGCCATGTGTCCGCCCATGCCACCAGCCTGTCTCTATCCTCTTGAAGTCTATCACTATCCTCCTAATTTTCACTACACTTCCAAGTTTTGTGTTATCTGCAGATTTTGAAATTGTGCCCTGCACATCCAAGTCATTAATATATATCAAGAAAAGAAGCAGTCCCAGCACAGACCCCTGGGGATCACCACTGTACACTTCCCTCCAGTCTGAAAAACAACTGTTCACCACTACTGTTTCTTGTCACTTAGCCAATTCTGCATCCATGTTGCTACTGCCCCCTTTATTCCATGGGCTGCAATCTTGATGACAAGCCTACCATGTGACACTTTAATCAAACACCTTTTGAAAGTCCATATACACCACATCAACTGCATTGCCCTCATCTACCCTCTCTCTTACCAAAGTTAGTTAAACACGATTTACGTTTAACAAATCCGTGCTGGCTTTCCCTAATCAATCCACCCTCATCCAGGTGACTGTTAATTCTATCCTGGATTATCGTTTCTAAAAGTTTCCCCACCACCGAGGTTAACCTGACTGGCCTATAGTTGCTGGGTTTATCCGTAGCCTTTTTTTGAACAAGGGTTGTAACATTTGCAATTCTCCAGTCCTCTGGCACCACCCCCGTATCTATGGATGTTTGGAAGATTATGGCTACTACCACCGCAATTTCCACCCTTAATTCTCTCAGCAACCTAGGATGCATCCCATCTGGACTGGGTGACTTATCTACTTTAAGTACAGCTATCCTTTCTGGTACCTCTCTCAATTTTTAGCCCATCCAGTATCTCAACTATATCTTTGGCAGCATTTTCTTCCTTGATACAGACAGATGCAAAGTACTCACTTAGTACCTCGACCATCCCCTCTGCCCCCATGCATAGATCTCCTTTATGGTCCCTAATCGGCCCCACCCCTCCTCTTACTACCCGTTTACTATTTATATGCCTGTGGAATACTTTTGGATTCCCTTTTGTGTTGGCCACCAGTCTATTCTCATACTCTCTCTTTGCTTGCCTTATTTCCTTTTTCACTTCCCCTCTGTACTTTCTATATTCTGCCTGGTTCTTACTTGTGTTATCAACCTGATATCTGTCATATGCCCCTTTTTTCCACTTCATCTCACTCTCTATCTCTTTTGTCATCCAGGGAGCTCTGGCTTTAGTTGTCCTACCTTTCTCCCTCTTGGGAATGTACCTCGACTGTACCCGAACCATATCCTCTTTAAAGGACACCCATTGTTCAATTGCAGTTTTGCCTGCCAATCTTTGATTCCAATTTTCCTGGGCCAGATCTGTTCTCCTCCCACTGAAATTGGCCCTCTTCCAATTCAGTATTTTTACTTTGGAGTTGTCCATGTCCTTTTCCATAGCTATTCTAAACCTTATGATACTATGATCACTGCTCCCTAAATGCTCCCCCACTGATACTTGCTCCACTCAGCCTGCCTCACTCCCTACAACCAAGTCTAGCAATGCCTCCTTCCTCGTTGGGCTGGAAACGTACTGGTCAAGAAAGTTACCCTGCACACATTTCAAAAATTCCTCCCCCTCTTTGCCCTTTTATTATTATTTATTATTATTATCCCAGTCTATGTTAGGATAGTTGAAGTCCTCCATTATCACTACTCTATAGCTTTTGTACCTCTCTGTAATTTCCCTGCAAGTTTGTTCCTCCATATCCCTCCCATTAGTCGGTGACCTATAAAATACACCCAGTAGTTTAATGGCACCTATATTGTTTCTTAACTCTAACCAAATAGATTCTGTCCTTGAACCCTCCAGGACATCCTCTCTCTCCAGCACTGCAATATTCTCCTTAATCAATACTGCCACCCCTCCTCCTTTCTTTCCTTCCCTATCTTTCCTGAACACCTTGTATCCTAGGAATATTTAGTATCCAATCCCGCCCTTTTTTGAGCCAGGTCTCTGTTATTGCCACGACATCGTATTCCCATGTGGCTATTTGTGCCTGCAACTCACCAACTTTGTTCACCACGCTTCGTGCGTTTACACATGGGCACTGCAAACCAGTCTTAGACTTTCTTGTACTCTCTCTTAGTCTGATCTCACCTAATCCCTTACTGTTTTTTGCTCTAGTGTTATCTTTCTCTCCCGATCCTTTTGTGCCCTTTGTTTCTCCTTTCCATTGCTACATCCTGGTGCCCACTCCCGTGCCAAATTAGTTTAAACAACCCCCCCCCCCCCCGCCGCCCCAGCACTAGCGAACCTCCTTGCGAGGTCATTGCTCCCAGCTCCATTGAGGTGCAACCTGTACAGGTCTAACCTCCCCCTTTTGAAAGTTACTAATATAATAAAACCAAACGCCACATGGGAGAGAGTATTTTCATCACTGACCTGATAACTTTGGACAAATGATCAGAGTCACATCATTCCATTAGTGACAATATTCATATCCTCCACTTCCCTTGAAATATAGCATCTCTATACCTATCACCGGTCGAAGCATCAAAGTATTTGCATAATTACCATGTCATCAGATTAGATAGTGTGTGATATATTAAAACTGCTGTAAGGTTGCAATATTCTGTGATGCTGTCAGATCAGCATTATGTGACTCTAACTTAATTGGTATCTTGTCTAATAATATGTGATTGTCAATCAACTGATCTTAAGCCTCTTTTGTGAAATAATTTCCTAACTTTGTATTGCTGGGTGGTACTGCTCAATCCTTGGAGAAAGGTTGACTTCCAGGTTAATGTGAGTAAAGGTTAGTTTTTGCACTTTCTTGAGGAACAAATAACATTCCCTCTTGCCCCACTGAATATAATAATAAGGACTAGACATGCATTCTAGAATTGGAGATTTTGCTGTTTGCAGCTGGAGTCTTGTGACATGTATAAAATGAGCATTTGCTGTCAAGACCACCAAGCTGCAGCAGTATGTAAGAATTTGTTTTCCCTGACACACCCTTTCCCACCCCCCCCCCCACCCCCCCCCCCCTCACCCCACCCTGACCACTTCCTTTGCACTTTACACAGTGATTCATGATTTCCTCCCCTACCACCAATTGAGTACCATTTCAGATTTATCCATTGGAAGTTAGACCTGCACACCTCTCCCCTCCCCTCCCCTCCCTGACCAGTATTTGAAATCTCAACATTAGCAATTACCCCAACCCCATTGAGTAGGATTTTGGACTTGAAACCCTCCACCGATCAGCTACTTTCATTCTGATCACCGATTCCTCAGCCTCCATTAGTGAATATTACTACCTGACACCCCTCCATTAAGCAAGTTATGAACCATGCAAACACCCTACCCCAAAGCAGCTTGCTATCCTTGAACAACTCCCAATGCACACTAAGACCTGACCCCCACTGAGAACCATTCCTGCTTTCCTTGGATCCCCTCTATTGAGCAGAATATTAATTTTGTAATGCTCACCCCCCACCCCCCACTGAGCATTTTTTGGCCTCTTCTCATTTCTCCCTCTTCACCCTCCCATTTCTCTCCCCTCCTCGCTGCCTCTGCTCTCTTCTCATTAATGCCAGGAATTATCACCTTTTCAAATGTTTTTCTTTCTAGCAATCTCATTGACTGTTGGTAAGCACAAAACTGAGGTAATTTGATAAGGCTCCGATATTAGGCTTGGATTCCCCTGTTTTCTGGACTGCCAGTTAGTCCCAAACTCATTGAAAATGTAGAAACTTCTGCCAGTAGAAAGTGTATAGGCTTACAACAACAACAAATACTTGCATTTATATAGCGCCTTTAAAACATCCCAAGGCACTTCACAGTAGTGTTATCAAACAAAATTTGGCATCGACCCACATGAGATATTAGGACAGGTAGGTTTTAAGGAGCGTCTTAAAGGAGGGGAGAGAGGGAGGTAATTCCACAGTTTAGGGCCTATGCCGCTGAAGGCACGGCCACCAGTGGTGGAACAATTAAAATCGGGGATGCACGAGGCAATAATTGGAGGAGCACAGAGATTTTGCAGGGTTGGAGGAGGTAAGAGTTAGGGAGGGGCGAGGCCATGGAGGGATTTCAAAAGAAGGATGAGAATTTTAAAATTGAGGTGTAGCCGGACCAAGAGTCAATGTAGGTTAGCGAGCACGGGTGATGGGTGAACGGGACTTGGTGCAAGTTAGAATACAGGCAGCAGAGTTTTGGAACAGCAAGTTTATGGAGGGTGGAAGATGGGAGGCTGGCCAGGGAAGCATTGGAATAGTTAAGTCTAGAGAAACAAAGGCAGATGAGCTGAGGCAGGGGTGGAGACGGTGCTGTTACGGAGGTGGAAGTAGGCGGTCTTGGTGATGGAGCGGAGTGTCAGATTGGACGCCAAGGTTGTAAATGGTCTGATTCAGCCTCAGATAGTGGCCGGGGAAAGGGATGGAGTTGATGGCGAGGGAACGGAGTTTGTGGTGGGGACTGAAGACAGTAGCTTCGGCCTTCCCAATATTTAGTTGGAGGAAATTTTTGCTCATCCAGTATATAGTAATACATGTCAGCCAGTAGCCAATATGTAGCTCGTCGCCACTTACCTTTGCTGTCTGAAGTTTTGGTTGCTATTGTGGACCTGAGCTGTGTTCTTCCTGCTGTTGCTACTGTCGCACCCCATCATCCCAGTCAACTTCCTTTCCTCCTACTGTGGCCCCTGTTCTGTTGTCCTACTACCTACTTTCTTGGCGGCTGTCATCAATTGTTCTTCGTTTTTCGAATCAGCTGCCTCGTGTTCCAACTCAGTTGCCGCTACTCCTCCATTCATCTTCTCCCATGCCACTGCCTTGGGATTACATCCTTTCTGATTAAGCCCACGACTTCCATGTACTCTGTTCTAGGCATCCTCTGCAGTGTGCACCAAGGCGCTCACCAATGGCTGTCCCAAAATAGCAATTTGCACTATTTTATTCCCCTATCTTGGTGTAAAGCCTCTTGATCTACATGCATGCTAAACAGCGGAAGCAACATGCTAAAGACACAGCTAAGCGATTCCACAAGCATTGGATCAGATCAAAGCTCTGCAGTCCTGCCATATCAGTCGTGAATGGTGGACAATTGAACAACTAACTGAAGGAGGAGGCTCTGTAAACATCCCCATCCTCAATGACTGCAGAGTCTAGCACGTGAGTGCAAACGCTTCAGCCTTGTCTTTTGCAACCATCTTCAGCCAGAAGTGCCAAGTAGATGATCCATCTCTGCCTTCTGCCGATATCCCACCATCAAAGAAGCCAGTCTTCAGCCAATTCAATTCACTCCACGTGATATCAAGAAACGGTTGAGTGCACTGGATACAACAAAGGCTATGGGCCGGGCCCGACAACATCCTGACTGTAGTGCTGAAGACTTGTGCTCCAGAACTAGGCGTGCCTCGAGCCAAACTGTTCCCGTGTAGGTACAACACTGGCATCTACCCGACAATGTGGAAAATTGCCCAGGTACGTCCTGTCCACAAAAAGCAGGCCAAATCCAATCCGGCCAATTACCACCCCATCAGTCTACTCTCGATCATCAGCAAAGTGATGGAAGGTGTCATCGACAGTGTTATCAAGCGGCACTTACTCACCAATAACCTGCTCACCAATGCTCAGTTTGGGTTCCGTTGGGACCACTCGGCTCCAGACCTCATTACAGCCTTGGTCCAAAGATGGACAAAAGAGCTGAATTCCAGAGGTGAGGTGAGAGTGACTGCCCTTGACATCAAGGCAGCATTTGACTGAGTGTGGCACCAAGGAGCCCCTAGTAAAATTGAGGTCAATGGGAATCGGGGGGAAAACTCTCCAGTGGCTGGAGTCATACCTAGCACAAAGGAAGATGGTAGTGGTTGTTGGAGGCCAATCATCTCAGCCCCAGGACATTGCTGCAGGAGTTCCTCAGGGCAGTGTCCTAGGCCCAACCATCTTCAGCTGCTTCATCAATGACCTTCCCTTCATCATAAGATCAGAAATGGGGATGTTTGCTGATGATTGCACAGTGTTCAGTTCCATTAAGCCGTCCGTGCTCACATGCAGCAAGACTTGGACAACATCCAGGCTTGGGCTGATATGTGGCAAGTAACATTCGTGCCAGGCAATGACCATCTCCAACAAGAGAGAATCTAACCACCTCCCTTTGACATTCAACGGCATTACCATCGCCGAATCCCCCACCATCAACATCTTGGGGGTCACCATTGACCAGAAATTTAACTGGACCAGCCACATAAATACTGTGGCTACAAGAGTGGGTCAGAGGCTGGGTATTCTGCGGCGAGTGACTCACCTCCTGACTCCCCAAAGCCTTTCCACCATCTACAAGGCGCAAGTCAGGAGTGTGATGGAATACTCTCCACTTGCCTGGATGAGTGCAGCTCCAACAACACTCAAGTATCTCGACACCATCCAGGATAAAGCAGCCTGCTTGATTGGCACCCCATCCACCACCCTAAACATTCAGTCCCTCCACCACCGGCTCACCGTGGCTGCAGTGTGTACCATCCACAGGATGCACTGCAGCAACTCGCCAAGGCTTCTTCGACAGCACCTCCCAAACCCGCGACCTCTACCACCTAGAAGGACAAGGGCAGCAGGCACATGGGAACAACACCACCTGCACGTTCCCCTCCAAGTCACACCATCCCGACTTGGAAATATATTGCCGTTCCTTCATAGTCGCTGGGTCAAAATCCTGGATCTCCCTACCTAACAGCACTGTGGGAGAACCTTCACCACAGGGACTGCAGCGGTTCAAAAAGGGTGCTCACCACCACCTTCTCGAGGGCAATTAGGGATGGGCAATAAATGCTGGCCTTGCCAGCGACGCCCACATCCCATGAACAAATTTTTTTTTAAATCGCCTTCCTGTTTCTCTCTCCTCTGCCCAACCACTCTTCTGATTATTTCCCTGGATCACCTATGCATTACTCAGTCTATTGCCCTTCAAAATATCCTTACTGTTGCAAATAAGACCCTTTATCATGCACAATCTCCTCCTAGATGGGCCCATTGATATATTAGGCCTTATTGAAATTAAACTCTCGTGGAACTCCTTCCCTCTTAATGAGACTGCCGTGCCCTGCTCTACATTCCACTATGTCCCCTAACCTAACTCTTATGGCAGTGATTTGGCTGCCATCACCATGTCCCATTTTGACCTGTCCCTTTACTCTTCTGGCATCTTTTCCTTTGAAGAAATGGGAGGGGTGGTAGAGTCGATGCTCAAATTCCAACATTCCTTTCTTCTCGAGTCCTCCGATATGTTGCCATTGAGGTCTCTGCCTACCCCTCTCATCACGTACATGCCATTTACTGTGAACAGTTTAGTTGAATAATTAAAAATGTTAAGTGTTTATAATGACGTGCTGTCAAACACAGTAACCAAATATGAGCCACCTACCCTTTTGGCTTCAATATTTTTAAAAGATACAACATGGAACAGATGGGCTTATCAATAGAATTCAGTTCCAGGCACAGAAATGCTAGTTTCAAATGAAAACTATCGTCTGATAAAATGGGGGGAAAAAAGTCAAATGTAACACTAAACTCATGTTGTAAATGCTTTGCAATGCGTTATTTTGTTAATATGGATTCTAACTGGTAGAAAATGAAATTTTAATGTGCTTTACTTATTTAACAGTTAATTTGTGAACGGGATGTGGGGAAGGGTTCATCAATTTTTAATATAAAATAGTCAAAATGTAAACAATTTGAACACTTCTAGTTGGCCTCAACTTTAGCTTAAGTGCGAACAAGTTGAACAGAATTTTTATGATTTAAACTGAGAGTAGAATGTTAAACTTTATAATCAGGTCAGTTTAATTTGACAAGATATGAAATAAATTGGGCCACTTTGAGACAGAAGTGTGCAAAGACAGTGACCAAGGAGTTGCTAATTTGGAGCACTTATTCGCACACTCTTTCATCAGAATAAGCAGGAGCCACAAGCAGGTGTTATCTGTGTTGGTAGAGGATCAAAGTAGAAATTGCTAAGGGGGTGAAGTTTTGGACCTTGTCATGGCAGTTAAGGTATGGGAGTTCAAAAAAATTCACAACTAGATGGCAGAATTGGGTGGATTTTATGCTTCTGAGTGCAGAAGGAATGGGTTGATAGATGTCAGAGGAGATGATGAAATCTTGCTTGAGACCTGTTAGTTTGATGATGAAAATATTGATGGTGCAGTTGTGGAGCTGACAGCTGTCTAGATTTAGAATAGATGGCATATGAAAGGTAGCTACTGGAATAGGTAGACTTTAGTATAAGGAGCAGGGTTGAAGATGCAAAATTCACATACCTGTGACAAAAAGGTGATTGGGAAGTTCAAGATGAAATGGGTGTGGATAATTTTTTAAAAAGCTACTGTGAGCAGTGGTAAACCAGTGTGCGTAGGTTGGATGGAATAATGAGTAGTTTCCTTTTTAGCCTTAGTGAACTAGTTGCAGCATGACAAACTACTGGCATCTTGCTCAGAAAATACTATTCTGTTTGGTCTATTCCTGGTGTCACAGCAAGTGGAGAATGATTGAGTAGAGGAATAATGGAAGAAAATAGGAAGAGAGTCTGATCAGTATCTCTCTGGAGAAGTTTGAAAATCTAAAGCCTACAGACTAGCAGGAGTGGAATACATTTGGTGACTGTGGAGAAGGACAGTGGGAAGAATTTTAAGCATTGGTTATAACTCAAACTATAATTTCAATTGGGCCAGTCCTGCTGCTTTGATTTGAAGGTGTGTTACAGCAGAGACTAAGGAGGAGTGTTTCACTGAGTTCTTTTTCGTTGAGATTTGAGTACCTTTTAATTTGTAAATTAAACTTTATTTCTATAAATGAGTTTTGTAATGCTAGAGTTGAGAAATATTGGTCCAGGTTTTGCTGGAGCGGGGCATCTTGCGGTGTGTCCCATTAGTTAGACTTTTTCCCCTCACCCTTCAGCTCAATTTTTTTTGCCCTGTAAGTTGCTGGAAGTGCGAGCTGATAATGTCGCAGTGAGGGCAACGGGGTTCTCGGACCTTAGTGAACGACGGGACCAACGGTCTATTTTCTCAACCATTGAGATTTAAGGATTGGGAAAGAAACAAAGAAACAATGGAGAAGGAAATAGGGTGAATTAGAGTCAAATCAGGTACAGAAAGAGAAATAAAGGGAAGGAAAGAAAGATTGGATTGGAGAGAGAGTAAAAAGAGACAGAGGAAAAGTAAGAGAACATTTAAAAAAAAATATCTCTAACAACAATTTACTACCTGCAGGAATGAGACTCCACAGTTTCAATTGTTCCCTTTCTGGGCCGCAGAGGTTGATTGGCATTGCAGGAATATAAATCTCGTCATTAAAAAGGTACTTACACTTTTAAGTACTAGCCCTAACTTTCTGCAGCGAGTTTAATTGACAGTTAATGTACAAATGCAGCAATTTTTTGGAACTCACGGGGTTGTTGAGGGCGAGCTGCCATTTTCTTGAGGCAAATTGTCTAGCAACTTGTGGCAATTTGCAATTCGCGGGCTCTCTTCCTCGCCACAAGTTGCTGGACAAGTTACACAATAACAGCGTGTGCATTTAAACAGAGTTATTTTGGCAGCTTATCCTGGTCCGTTTTAATTGAGGAATGGAATGTTTCCTCATTCTCCTTCCCTCTTTTCTCCCCTTCCCCCAGCATGGTTTTACACTGGCTGTCACTATTGAGCACACACCGTTTAGATGAAGTATAAAGCTGTTAAACCCAGAAGAATCTTGTACGTCCCACATCAGCAATCTTGATGGTTTCTGTAACTGACAATTTATTTGACACTACTAGTAGTGGCTGTGGACCTGTGCACTCAAAAGAAAGAACTTGCATTTATATAGGGCTAGTTTAAGGCTGCTCACTTGCTACAAACAATGCTGTTCAGCTGACCAAATACTTCAATTCCATCATACTGATCTGGGTTCAAACCGAGGCTGATTCACTGCGCCACCAGCCCTATTAAATACACCGATTAATGGTCAAGATTATTTTGTACAAGGCAAACCCCATATACAGCTCGTAACACATTTGCTTCCTTCACAGCAAAGTTTGGAAGCTGTTGATTGAATTGTGGGCATGAACCAATGTTTTGTTCACACAATGAGCACCAGTGCATTGATGTTAAATGCTGCCTGCAGCTGCAAAGAATTTCTATTTAACTTGGCAGTGTTTCATGTTTTACTTCATTATTGAAATTATTGTACCCAACAAACCCATGAAAAATATACATAACTTAAAGTATTGCTGCAATAGCAGCTGCCATAAGCTTTTCAAACAAAAAAGCCAAATTACAGAAGGACAGACAGCCTGAAGATTTGAATGCTGCTGTCCTTGTTCATGCTGAATTTGTGTAGTATGCATATTTGTGCTGTGTAGTGATTGAATATAAATTAGTACTGACACAAATATGGGATAATTCAGAGAAATGTAAAGGACAGCCTGTATGACGGAGATGTCAGATGCAGCTGCAGGGAGGAGGAGGCGTAGGAGATCCTTTGCTTTTTTTTTATATAAAGGGGAGCTTTGAAATTGGGGTGAATAAACGGGGAAAAGCAATTTTCTTCATACTTTTTTTCCAGCATTAGCTGGTAATGGAAATATACAATTAAGGCACAAGATGACAGGTGACTGTTAAACACTTAGCAACTGACATATGGGGAATCTTAGTGGTGCTGCTTAATGTAGTACTTAAATTTAAAGAGTGTGAGGCTTTTTTTTTGCTGGAAGCAAACACATTTGTTGGTGGTCAGTGGACTAGTAATTTTTACTGCAGATAAAGGATTTCTACCAGGCAAGGTGGCTACACAGCTACAATTTTGAGCCTTGTGCCGAGGAGAAAAAAGCTTTGACTTATCAAAGGCTTTGGAAAATTGCTGAGCTTTCTTGTTCTGGTTCCATTTGACAGAGAAATATGATTATCCAGGGAAATTGAGCATGTTTTTCTGTGTGCATGAATCCTCCCAGGATAATGTTTTGAAAGGACTTTGCATGTGCCAGGGTGTATGTTTTGTCTCGAGAGAGTCAGTGCAATTTGGACTCAAACTGTAGTCATATGGAGTTGCAATGTGGCAACTGCCTGGACAGCTTTGCAATGAAGGCTTATATTGAAATGCTATGAGCATCCTTGTGGAGTTTATTAGTGATTTAATAATCGTTGGCTTGACTAGGATATTACAATGCTGCCTGATGCTGCAGGACATTCAGCAAAGAGATGAATAGCTTGTGAGGGTTAAATACTGATATTTCACTCTTGAAAAGATGTCTACTTGCAGATGTAAGGAATGAGGATCTCGAGGACATTCATTACAGAATAATGCTGTAATTAAGCTCCAGACCTATTAGACCTTTAATTCACTTGGGCAGATCTGATCTCAAATGTAAAATTAGGTGCACCCGCCTCTGAATCAGAAGGTTTTGGGTTCATGTCCCAATTCAGAGACGAGCACATAATCCAGACTGACACCGTGGTGCAGCACTCCCTCAGTACTGCACTGTTGGAGTTACCATCTTTCGGATGAGATGTTAAACAGAGGCTCTGTATGGCCTCTGAGGTGGGTGTAAAAGACCCCATGGTGGTCAAAGAAGAACAGGGGAGTCCTTGCCAGTGCCCTGGCCAATATTTATCCCTCATTCAATATCTCTGAAACAGATTATCCAGTCATTATCTCGTTGCCATTTGTGGAACCTTGATGTGCACAAATTGGCTGTGCGTTTCCTACAATACAATAGTGACTACACTTCAAAAGTACTTCATTGCCTGTAAAACACTTTGGAACACCCTGAGGTCATGAAAGACATTATATAAATGTATGTTCCTTCTTTATGGATCTTTGATTATGTTGTGTTTGGAGGTGGAGGATAGGAAGAAACTGTTTAGGATTCCATATCCCTGTCTTCTACAAGAGGACAGAAATGAGATCTGCTCCAAGATGTCAGTTTACCTGCAGTTGGTTTCTAGGATGTGCCCGAGAGTAGTCTGACTTAGTTATTTTCTCTCTCTTTCCCCCCCCCCCCCCCATCACCCCCTCTTGCTGTATTAAGCCTCTTGCTTCCTTCCTCTCCCACCACCTCCTCAAAGCAGATGGAGAATTTGTTTATAGAGAATTTCAAGTGTAAATCTACATCCTACCATACTGTTGCCGTATGTTACTAGATAAACATACGATGAGCGTGACGGGTCATTGTGCTATCGTATTGCCAGATATGTATGACTGCACATTGCTCCTGTAATTCATTTCATTGTTCCTCTTCTGATTCTGTCATATGCCAGTTATCTTGCTGTCAAATCTGCCCTGTACATACTGTGGGGTGGATTTGGCGAAGCGGATGATTGCACACAAGAGATTTACACATTCAATTGTTCTAAAGTACCGATTTAAGACATTGGAACAAGTGCTTGTGTGCACTAACTGCTAAGCCACATTTGCTACTTTGGGCGCAGACCTTCCATGATGTCAGGGGAGGGGCTTTATATGCCATCAGTGGTGAAGATGCTAATTGCGACAGCTGAGAGGCCAGATCCAAAATGGTGGACCTGATGGTGATGGCTACTATTTTTATTTGCTTATTGCCAGCACTGAGTGGTTGGAGGTACTTGGGGAGTACCCTCCTTAAGATGAGTGTTGGTCCCTTTAGCACTGGTGGTATTTTTATTTTGTGGGGTTGCCTCCCATCAGACGCCACCAGAGTCAAGCTTTTAAAGTAAATGCCACATTAGATGCGAATGGTCAAAATGTTGAGGTTTCATTACCATGTGCTTGAAACAAGCAATGTGGTTCTTTACAGGTCCACAAAAGAATTTGGGATTGACAGTCCCACCCTAATCAGTCTTTGGTTGTACTATTATCCTTTGTAATATCTTTATTGTACAGTGTCCCAGCATGAATATGTGCTTTATGTTGCATAAAAGCTACAGAACAGACTTCTTTGACTGTTATTCTGAATGCTAAGATCTGTGCTGAAAGAGTTTCTTTGTATGTTGAGGGCAAATTCAATTTTAAACGTGTTGTCCTCTGGATTTTGTTGGTTCATTCATGATCTTTCAAGAACAGAATGGCACCAAATTACTAACTTCACTTTTTAATATTACATTTTACAATGTAAGCATTATTTTCCAATAATCTGTTGCTGAAATAAGAAAGTACTCCATACCACAAGGTCACTCTGCTGGCTGTGCTACAGCTGACCTGGGATGCCAATACTAAGTGGCAAAGGTGTTGCACTTCCCAGTGCTGATGCCCTTTGCTTTCATAGAATCATAGAAGTTACAACATGGAAACAGGCCCTTCGGCCCAACATGTCCATGTCGCCCAGTTTATACCACTAAGCTAGTCCCAATTGCCTGCACTTGGCCCATATCCCTCTATACCCATCTTACCCATGTAACTGTCCAAATGCTTTTTAAAAGACAAAATTGTACCCGCCTCTACTACTGCCTCTGGCAGCTCGTTCCAGACACTCACCACCCTTATAGAATCATGGAGTACAGAATTCATTTTAACAAGCAAAAGCGCCCATAGAGTGAGTGAGACATGAGCAGGCACTTATGGTGCATTAACGGTATGGGTATCTCTCTCTCAGCTCGCCGCCATGAAAATTTAGAAGTTTTGTAAAGTTATTTTAAAGAGTTATTCCCCCTTTTTGCTCGTCTCTATGCACTCACTTCCCACAAGTGGACTCATGTTCTCTCTGATCCAGAACTGCAGCTCTATGGGAGGGTTTACTATCACTCCAGAGATGTTGCACCCTTTGGGACACTGAATTCTGGAAGGCAAGTTTTCATTGTACTTTATTTGTCTCCATGCCACTTTGGGAGACGCTTTTATCAACCCACCATACCCCATCAGATTTTGAATTTAAGATTTATTTGCAGAAATGAAATAAGTACAACATCTATAGAACAGCACAGATTTATGCACAATAATAACAGTAAAAAGGCTTAATCTTTTAAAATTTACACCCTGCTCCTGACAGTGAGTGTGGTGAGAGTCTCTTTACCAACAATGTGCAACATAGGAACAGGAGTAGGCCCTTCAGCCCCATGAGCCTGTTCCGCCAAAAAAAAATCTAACAAAAGTTTTTTTTAGAGGGGGCACAACTAATAGAAACCCAAATCTCGGCCCACTGTGGCGTATGCACTTTTGGGAGATGTAATTCTTTCATCAATCTTCCTCCCACCTCACATAGGCACATAGGAACAGGAATACGCCCTTCAGCCCCTCGAGCCCATTCCGCCATTCAGTTATATCGTGGCTGATCTGTATCTTAACTCCATTTACTTGCCTTGGTTCCGTAACTTTTAATACCCTTGCCTAACAAAAAAATCTGTCTCTGTTTTGAAATTTTCAATTGACCTAGACTCAATAGTTTTTTGGGGGAGGGAGTTCCAGATTTCCATTAAACTTTGTGTGAAGAAGTGCTTTCTGACATCATCCCTGAAAAGCCTAGTTCTAATTTTAAAATTGTGCCCCCTTGTTCTGGACACTCCCACCAGAGGAAATAGTTTCTCTCTTTCCTATAATCATCTTGAACACTTCAATTAGATCACCCCTTAATCTTCTATACGCAAGGGAATACAAGCCTAGTCTATGGAACCTGATCTCATAATTTAACCTTGTTAGTCCCGGTATCATTCTGTTGAATCTGTGCTGCACCCCTTTCAAGGCCGATGTGTCTTTCCTGAGGTGCGGTGCCCAGAACTGAATGCAGTACTCCAGATGGGGTCTAACCAGAACTCTGTACGTAACTTCCACCCCTTTGTATTCCAGCCCTCTTGAAATAAAGGCCAACATTCTATTAGCCCCTTAAATTATTTTTTTAAATCTGTCCAGCAGTCTCTTTGGTTCTGTTTCACTTGGGAACACCCTGGTTTCCACCATTTCAGTCTGCCTGCCTGCATCTCAGGTTAAAGGCTTTAATATCCCGTTTGTATTTGAAATGCCTGGAAAGTGCAGTGAAAATTCATGCATTGCGATTGATTGCATAATTGTTCCTTTGGTCCCATTCCCAGGATGAAGGCTCCACAGGAGTCCAAATTGTTCCTAGCTCAATTAACTGAGTCAGTACAGTTTGGACGCCTTTTACAGTGCTGCCACTAACCGCGTCTCTGACTTTGGCTGATGATATATCTCTGAAAGTGCTGAAATCCACTTAATGATTTTTGTTGGCAACAGTGTTCCCAGGATCCACTTAGAGTACAAATTCAGGGAGAGGCCTCTATCTTTTCTGGTTGTAGGTGGAATGATAGTTTGCTGATCTGTGCTGATGTTCTCTGACATACTGAGGAAGATCTGGCAGTTAGAAAATTAAGTCACAAATGGCTGTTTTCAATTTTTGTATCCTCAGTTGCGATCCTGTGGATTCTGTCCCACTATATAAATGGTTTCGATTCCACAATGCAGTTTGCCTTGGTCATAAGGAGGACATTAGAACACTGTGATTCCCTCAGTGGGTTTCCTGTTTTGAAGACTTTCTTTATAGCTGCATTGTCATTAAGAATTAATTTACTCTTTGTTAGTGAGTGCTGTAGGAGGTGACTTGCTTTGAAAGGCATATAAATGAGTGCTTCTCTTTTTGAAGGTCAGTACTTGAGCCCTTCTGGAAGCTGCTAATGTCATCATTTGTTGTCAGTAGGGAGATTGATTCAGAATGTTGCATTTTCACTGGCCCTCTGGTTTATTAGTTCTTTGACCTCTGGTGAAGGCCTGTCAGTGCCGGCAGGTGGTTCTCTTAATCCGATTTTATTTTTGCCTATTGTTTTGCCATTTTTACATTGGTAGGGTGTCAGGAGAGCAGTGCTCAAATGAAAGACCTATGAGTAAGTGCCATTCCCCAAGGGTTTCTCTGGCAGCGTGCCACTTGGTCCTACTTTGCTTGGTGGTGGGCTAACAGGATGAGTTCTGCATTTCCTTCTGAATCTGGCTGCTTTTGGGAGCTATTTGTTGGAGCACACAGTTCATCTCTACATTGATGTGCTGGAGGCACTGGGAATACTGCATTTGCCATCAATGGTACATTAAATGTTGAAAAGTGCAATTAGAGTGGCTCCTGTACGCCAACTGTAGGAGCTATAAATCTAACCGCGTCAGAGGTGTATAGAAAGCAGTGTGATGGCCTCGTCACCGTGTTGGTGTCTTGTGTATGTTTGCCGTCACTTTTTCTCAATCATGTGCCAGAGTTGTATTTTAATCTCTTGGCACTGGTGTAACCTCTTCATTTGGAGGTTGAGACTTGGTACCAATATTGCAACTGACAAGGTATTTTACCACAAATTTCCCAGTTATAAGCTAGGAAACCCTTAAAGTAGGTGTGGTTTTCTACAGCAATGTTTTAGATGGATCATAAAGAATAATGTTTTGGACCAGATGATACCATTCTCTACCAATTTAACCAGGCAATAGTCGGAATCCTCCCTGAGTGAACTTTGCACTGTGCAAGAGGTAACTCAGTTTCTTTGACAATCTGTTTATTCCTAGTTTTATTCTACAGTAAATCTAGTGTCTAGCGACTCTGGAGAAATTATATTTAGCGCATAACATGCAGGATTCTGGGCTTCTGAGTTAAACTGGAATGAAAGTTCAATTCTCTGGGAGCAGGTTTCATAGCAACGTGAATGGAACTTTCTCATCACTTCCAGTTAGAATCCCTTCAATCTTGCTTCCATCTCACCTACAGCACCTTGACCATGTACTCACTATAAACAGTAGTTCATTTCGTTCCAATCCTCACTGGACCTAGAGTCATGCTAAGCAAGTTTTCTCATTGTTGGCCAGTTTTTTTTTTTGAATAGTGGTGCATCGATTTAAATCTTAAATTACCTCAAAGGATCCTAGTATCAACCAGAGTGAAGATTAGATTAAATATTGCTCAAACCTTTATACTAATTACCTGTAACAAAAATGTCACTTGGTTCTAGTTGGTCATATAGTGGATGAATGGATGACTAGGCTTAGAATCTTTTTGAGGGTAGGGTTTAACTTTGATTGCTCCAACAGATTTCCCAGCCCTTCCTTCCAGGAGCGGACTGGCCATATGGAAATCAGGAAGATTTTCCGAATGGATCCACAGCACTATTATTGACTACTCCACCCCCCCTTTCATAACGTTCTTGTGCATTTTCAGGGGAGTCAATCTGCCCCTACTTCCTTTTTCCAGTGCCTCTGAATTCCTGTAGAGTGAATTATTATTTTTGAAGCATTTTTTTGTCCCATTGGCTCACGACTGTAATGTCTGATAGCTAGGTTTTGATGTTTTAAAGTTACTGCTGCTGGAGATTGCTTTCTCTAATTGTATTTGTTTTAAGTAATTTGTATCCTTGGAATCATCCTGGGATTAAAACCAATGAGAAGGAGAATTCCTGATCAGAGCTTAAATGGGTCTTTGTCTGTCAGGCTGATACTCTGATATCATGCAGCAGGTTTATAAATTGGGCACATGAATGTTCTACAGATTTTAACGCAATCATTTGGGAAGTTTGCTTTGTTTGTATGTAGGTTATGATTAACCATTGGGTACTGTTGGGATGAATTACAAACCCTGTCAAAGATTTTTGTTTTTTTTTAAATTCTGAATGAACCTTGAATTTGTGTTCAGAATTCCAATCATTCTCTTATATTCAGAGAACTAAAAATTCTGCTCGGGATGATTGTAGAACTGGTTTTATATTATTACATGGTTTGGTTAATCATCCATCTAATTTCTGGAAGGGAAATCATGGGATGGATGTCATTTTTATTTGTATTTTTGTTTTGAGGTGAGTGACTAGAAGGGATAGGGGATGCAACATCAACTTCTAGTCTGTCATTACGGAGTGCTCCAAGGTCAAGTTCCTTCCCTGCTGCCCCAACGATATGTCTTAATCTCATATGTGCCCTCTAGTGAATCACTGAAGAAGTTCGATTTGCCATGTGTTTTCTGAGGCTGTTGATTTGGTACTAGTTACAGTCAGTTTTGTTTTGTTGACTTGTGCATTCTAGGTCAAAACTGACATTCATGTAATTTAGGTTGTTAGCAACTGACAGAGGAGACTTTCATACATTCAGTCTCGGATTTGAACTCTGTTCATGTTAACTTAAAGGACAGTATCTATCTAGTCCTCTGCCCCTTTTGGTGGGACTGACAATGAATTTTAGGTGATCATGAGTTTAATTGTTTTATTTTTTTGTAAATTTCATGATTTGATGTATATTTATCTACTTTGAGATTGATTCTGTGCAGTCATTGCTGCTGATGACTGCATTATGACTAATTCATTGTTAAATTATTAAAATTTTTTTTCTAAATTGATATTGGTTAGAGTAGAACAGCCACTTCAGAAAGTGGCTATTAAGTTACTGTTCAGCTGAGAACTTACTTGAGGGTCATTGGTTCATATGAATATTCTGATTTAGTCCTTCAGACTTATGACTACAATTTGTTCCTCTTTCAGAGGTTCCCTGAAAACCCTCATTCACACAGTGCACCTGTTACAGAAGCAGATGGACCTGGGATACTTACCCGTTACAGACGTTCTACACCGGTGAGTGGTAGTTTGTTGGAAAGAACATACTAATTTGTATTTAACAAACGTCGGCATTATTCTAAACATAATTTAATGTATTAAGTTTAACTTAAAAGTGAACTTTCATTGTAGTATAATCCTAAATATTGTTGAGGGAAATACCTATCTATTTGTATCAGTCCTATTTTGCTCATACCATTTTCTGCCCTCCTCTCTCTCTCTCTATATATATATATATATATATATATATATATATATACACACACCCATGGTGCCACTGGAGCAATGCTGTGTTTCATGCTTTTGAAACACTCTTATTTTCTCCCCTCTCCTAAAGGCATTAACTCTGGGATATGGTTCCACTGGCTTCATCGGCCTTTAATAACTTGTTTAAGTGGCCATTCTTTGTATGAGCCTTCAGTCCTATTTTAAGTGTGTAGTATGTCTTCATTTGCCATTTACTGGTAAAATTGCTGTATCTTAAGATTCACGTTAGAATGAATGTATTGAGATCTGTGTGTGTTGCCTTGGCTGGCTATAGTGACAAATAATGCAGAACCTTTTATATGAGGCTAAATTAGGTGATCCCTAATCATGACTTCTTGACTTGCCTTATCTTTCCTACTCTCCAACCATGATGTCCTTTGCCTAGAAAAGAACAATTTTTCTCCCCAGGGCAAATAATGGTTACAGCCAAGAGAAAGGGTAAATGATCTAATGAAAGTGACACTCACTCCCTCTGAAGTTATCTACCTACCTTTTTGCGAAAGCCCTTACCCCAAGATTAGGAATTTAGGAGTGTAGGGGAGGGTGGCTTGAGTCTGTATCTCACCATACAGCACACTGTTGAGTTGCAACACCATTCAGTTGTGTATTTGCTCAAAATGAGTTTGAATCAGAGGTATATAACTACTTCTACATTAAACTACATGTATAAAAGGGAGCAGGTGAAATTCTTCCTCCTTCCCCTGTAGTCTGTCCCTGTAGCCTGTCCAAAGTAGAGCCTATCATGAGGTCACGTTTTCCAAGTCAAATCCTCACACCTACTTCATTTAGTCAAAGCATACCTGTTTCTAACTCCACCAGCAAATTTACAGCATCAGATTATCTAATTTGAAACCACAAAATACTGAAAGTGCCATTCGGAGCACTTGATACCTGGATTTCAAGTTACTAATTTCTTGTACAAAAGAAGCCAGTCGCTATCTGAACTAGCAGTAGAGAAGGAGCACAAACGTGACTAGCTCTCTCTGCTAACACAACATAACTTGTTAATTAATTCTTGAAGTCAGTATTACAAATAATTCTAGGTATTTAAGAAAACACAGATTTCAATACGGGGTTCAGATGACATGGTGATGCTGGAACTGGGAGGGAAGTATTTCAAAAGCAAAATACTGCAGATGCTGGAAACACTCAGCAGGTCAGCCAGCATCTAGGGGAAAGGAAGGGCATCCAAAGCTAGAGCTCCCTGAATGACTAAAGATATAGAGATTAAAATGAAACAGAAAAAGGATACTCATGATAAATGTCAGATTCATAATACAGTAGAGAATCAAGCAGAATGCAGAAAGTGCAGAGGCAAACTGAGAAAGGAAATAAATGGGGCAGTGTGTGTGAGAATAGATTAGTGAGTAACATAAAAGGGAACACTAAAGATTTTTATAAACAGATAAATAGTAAAACTAGTCAAAGAAAGGGTGGGGCCTTTTAGGGATCAAAAAGGAGATCTCGTGGAGGCAGAGGGGGATGGCTGAGGCACTAAATGAGTACTTGGCATCTGTCTTCATAAAATAAGAGGATGCTGCCAATATCATAGTAAAGGAGGCGATGGTAGAGAAATTGGAGAGGATAAAAATAGATGAAGAGGAGGTACTTAAAAGGTTGGCAGTGCTTAAAGTAGAAAAGTCACCTGCTCGGGATGGAATGCATCCTAGGTTGCTGAGGGAAGTAAGGGTAGAAATAGCGGAGGCTTTAGCTATAATCTTTCAATCCTCCTTGAATATGGGAATGGTGCCACAGGACTGGAAGGTTGCAAATGTTACACCCCCGTTCAAAAAAGGGGAGAGGAATAAACCCGGTAACTACAGGCCAGTCAGCCTAACATTGGTGGTGGGGAAACTTTTAGAGCCAATAATCAGAGACAAAATTAATTGGCACTTGGAAAAAAATATGGGTTAATAAATGAAAGCCGGCATGGAATTGTTAAAAGACAAATCATGTTTGACTAACTTGATTGAGTTCTTGATGAAGTAACAGAGAGGGTTGATGAGGGTAGTGTGGTTGATGTGTATCTGGACTTTTAAAAAGCGTTTGTAAAAATACCACATAATAGACTTGTTAGCAAAATTGAAGCCCACAGGATTCAAGGGGCAGTGGCAGTGTGGTTATGAAATTGGCTAAGGGACAGAAAGCAGAGACTAATAGTGAACTGTTATTTTTCAGACTGGAGGGAAGTATACAGTGGTATCCTCCAGGGATTGGTATTAGGATCAGTGCTCTTTTTAATGTCCTAGACTTGGGTATACAGGGCATAATTTTGAAGTTTGCAGATGACACGAAACTCAGAAATGTAGTAAACAGTGAGGGAGATAGCAGACTTCAGGAGGATGTAGACAGACTGGAGAAATGGACAGACACAGAGCAGATGAAATGTAATGCAGAGAAGTATGAGTGAGGAGAGTCAATATAAACTAAATGGTACAATTTTAAAGGGGGTGCAGGAACAGAGACCCTAGGGGGTTTATGTATGCAAATCTTTGAAGGTGGCAGGACACATTGAGAAGACTGTTAAAGCGTACAGGATCACTGACTTTATAAATAGAAGCATTGTGTACAAAAGCAAGGAAGTTATGTTAACCTTTTTATAAATCACTGGTTCGGCCTCCTCTGGAATATTGTGTTCAATTCTGGGCACCACATTTCAAGAAGGATTCCGAGGCCTTGGAGAGGGTGCAGAGGAGATTTTCTGGAATGATACCAAGGAAGAGTGACTTCAGTTATCTGGAGAGACTAGAGAAGCTGGCATTGTTCTCAGAGCAGAGAATGTTAAGGGGAGATTTAATAGAGGTATACAAAATTGAGGGGTTTTGATAGAGTAAATGGGGAGAAAATGTTTCCACTGGCAAGGGTTGTGGGGGGTGGGGGTGGGGGTCAGTAACCAGATGGCACAGATTTAAGGCAAAAGAACCAGAGGGGAGATAAGAATTTTTTTTACGCAGCAAGTTATGATCTAGAATGCACCGCCTGACTGGGAATTGGATAAATGCTTGAAAAGGAAAAAAAATTGCAGGGTTATGAGGAAAGAGCAGGGGAGTGGGATTAATTGGATAGCTCTTTCAAAGAGCCGGCACAGTCATGATGGGCCGAATGACCACCTCCTTTGCTGTATGATTCTTTGATTAGTCCTTGTTTCATTCATTTTCAAGGCTGTGCTGCAGTATTTTTCTGAATTATTGTCTGTTGAACTTTAGATGGTCTTAAATTGATTGCTGTGACTTAATGGTATACATCTACTCAGCCCATGAAGACAAAAACTTGGACAACTCTCAAAGATTCTAGTATCTCAAAAGTAGCCATTCTTCATGTATGCACCAAGTTGGCAGGTTTTTCCTTAATGTACTAATCTACTTTTCAAGTAGTCATGTACATTTCGCAGCTGAGATGTTGGGATGAGTGAGTGACCCTTTCTAAGTCTCTCATGACACCAGCCACTAGGAAAGTGACCAGAGTGGTTTGTATTGACTCCTTTGGCCTTTATTGCTGCATTCCCACTTGTTTCATGTGGGAAATGAGCTGAACTTTGTTCTGTGGCCCAGCTAAGTTTCACAACTCGCTGTGTGGGAAATCGTGTACAAACCATTTCCTCCCATCCCTCTACTGGAATATTTAAAATGGCACCTTGATTCTCCCACCTTGATTCTGGACCTTTTTATTTGCTGTTTTAATTTAAAAAAACACTAAAACTAGATGTGTCCAGCAGGGTCAGTCAGCAACTGAAAGTTAAGTTAACATTTTAGTTGGGACCCTTCATGAGGGGGGAAAAAACAATTTTGCACTATTAAGGAAATACTGCAAATTATTTAATTTAAGTAGTTGTTTCCATCCCAGGGTACTTGGATAGTTGCATAACACAATGTTGATTGGGTGAATGGCTTAATGTAGCTAAATTGCACCCCCAAAAGTATGAAGCAGTGGTTCTGATGGTCAAGTGTGAGGTTTACTCGGTTGGTAGCGTGCTCCCTTCAGAGTCAGAAGTTGTAGTTTCAAGCACCACTTAAGAGACTTGAGCAGATAGTGTAACCTGACACTTGAGCATAGTACTGAGGGGATGCTGCTTTGTCAGATGTTCCATCTTCCAGATGAGACATTCAGGTAAGGCCTCATCTTTCTTTTCAGGTGGACATAAATGATCCAGTTGTCTCATTGGAAGAAGCTCAGGGAGACTGCCTGGCATCCAGGCCTACATACTCCCCTTAACCAACACCATCAAAAACCTGATTGATCTCACTTCTTGCTTGAGGGATCTTGCTGTGTGTATTGACAGTAACTAAAATTTAAAAGTAATTAATTGATTGTGAACTGCGTGGAGATGTCCTGAGGATGAATAATTTTTGAAATATTATTATACAAGCAAACACGGCAGCTCGTTTGTGCAAAGAGCAAATGAGATAAATGACCTGTTAAATTAGTTTTTAGTAGTGTTGGTTGAGAAATGAATATTAACCAAACACACTGAGCACTCCCTGCCCTTCTTCAAATAGTCCCATGTGATCTTTTACATGCATCTGAACAGGCTGATGGCCTCTACTTAAGACAGTACCTCCAACAAGGCAGCATTCACTCGGTACTGCACTGAAATGTCAGACCAAGATTTTATGCTCAAATCTTGGAGGTTGTTATTGAATCCACAACCTTCTGACTCAGGCAAAATTGCTACCAATTGGGCCAAGTTTAATGCACGTCCTTCCCTTCCTTCCTGAAGATGTATTGTTAAAATAACTTTAGACAAGGACAGCAAGCTCTCAAATGTCCTGTGCACTTTTTTTTGCTTTGCAATAATTATTCCGTAACAAAATGGTAGCATATAATTTTAAATACTGTCATATGTCACTTCTCTGAACACAGAGTAAACAAAAATGAATGGTTTGTCATTTCCTGTCCTGCTAGCTCCGTATAGGTTGCGTACTAGACTTTTCTAAAACAAATGTAAGTATTTGGCTTAATCACTGAAAGTTCTTGCTATGTACTTTCCATTGAGAAATAAAAACTCCACAGGAAAAGTGATCCATAGAATCATCCATAGTTAACTAAAGAAGTCAGGATGTATTAGATTAAAAGAAGAGGCTTATATTGTTGCCAAGAGGTGTAGTAAGCCTGAGGATTAGGAGAGTTTTAGAAACCAGCAAAGGATGACCAAAAAATTGATAAAGGGAGAGAAAATAGAATGAGAATAGAAATAGTAAGAAATATAAAAAAATAGATTGTAAGAGCTTCTACAAGTATGTAAAAAGGAAGAGATTAGCGAAAGTAAACGTGGATCCCTTAGAGACAGAGACAGGAGAAATTACAATTTGGAATAAGGAATTAGCAGAGACGTAAAACAAATATTTTGTATTTTGTCTTCACTGTGGAAGACACACAAAAATTACTGGAAATAGTGGGGAGCCAAGGGTCTAAGAGTGAGGACCTTAAAGTAATTTAACATTAGTAAAGAAAAAGTACTGGAGAAATTAATGGGACTAAAAGCCGACAAATCCGCTTGACCTGATGACCTACATTCTCGGGTTCTAAAAGAGGTGGCGACAGAGATAGTGGATGCATTGGTTGTGATCTTCCGAAATTTCCTAAATTCTGGAACGGTCCCAGTGGGTTGGAAGGTAGCAAATGTAACACCGCTATTCAAGAAAGGAGGGAGAGAGAAAACGGGGAACAGGCCAGTTAGCCTGACAACAGTCATCGGGAAAATGCTGGAATCCGTTATTAAGAAGGTGGTAATTGGGCACTTAGCAAATCATAATATGATTAGGCAGAATCAACATGGTTTTATGAAAGAGAAATTGTGTTTGACACACTAAGAACTGTTAAATGAATACAGTATTTGGCAAGTACAAAACGTTGTTCAGTTGCTCTTACATTATCAGTAGTTTGAAATAGAAGCAGGAAATGCAAAAAAAAATGCACAGGTATTCTGCATTAAAAAAAATTTGCTAGCATTTTGACAAAAATGGTGCAGTGGTTATTTAATATACAGATAATTATTTCTATAGTTAAATTATTAGTTTTTTGAGGATATAACTAGCAGGGTTAGATAAAGGGGAACCAGTAGATGTAGAATATTTGGATTTTCAAAAGGCATTGGATAAGGTGCCACACGAAAAGTTGTTACGCAAGATAAAGGCTCATGGGGTTGGGGGTAATACATTAGCATGGATGGGGAATTGGTTAACGGACAGAAAACAGAGAGTAGGAATAAACGGGCCATTTTCAGGTTGGCAGGCTGTTACTAGTGGGGTGCCGCAAGGATCAGTGCTGGGACCTCAGCTATTTACAATCTATATTAATGACTTAGATGAAGGGACCAAGTGTAATGTATCCAAGTTTGCTGACGATACAAAGCTAGATGGGAAAGTAAGCTGTGAAGAGGACACCGAGTCTGCAAAGGGATATGGACAGGTTAAGTGGGCAAAAAGGTGGCAGATAGAGTATAATGTGGGGAAATGTGAGGTTATTCACTTTGATAGGAAGAATAGAAAAACAGAATATTTTTTAAATGGTGAGAAGCTATTAAATATTGGTGTTCAGAAAGATTTAGGTGTCCTTGTACACAAAACATGGAAAGTTAACATGCAGGTGCAGCAAGCATTTAGGAAGGCAAATGGTATGTTGGCCTTTATTGCAAGGGGGTTGGAGTACAAGAGTAAGGAAGTCTTGCTGCAATTGTGCAGGGCTTTGGTGAGACCACATCTGGACTACTGTGTACAGTTTTGGTCTCCTTAAGGAAGGATATACTCGCCTTAGAGGTGATGCAACAAAGGTTCACTGGATTGATTCCTGGTATGAGAGGGTTGTCCTATGAAGAGAGGTTGAGTAGAATGGGCCTATATTCTCTCGAGTTTAGAAGGATGAGAGGTGATCTCATTGAACCATATAAGATTCTGAGGGGGCTTGACAGGGTAGATGCTGAGAGGTTGTTTTCCCTTGGCTGGAGAGTCTAGGACTAGAGGGCATAGTCGCAGGATAAGGGGTCGGCCATTTAAGATTGAGATGAGGAGGAATTTCTTCACTGAGGGTTGTGAATCTTTGGAATTCTCTACCCCAGAGGGCTGTGGCTGCTGAGTCTTTGAGTATATTCAAGGCTGAGATCTATAGATTTCTGGACTCTAGGGGAATCAAGGGATATGGGGCTCGGGCGGGAAAGTGAAGTTGAGCTCGAAGATCAGCCCTGATTTTATTGAATGGCAGAGCAGGTTCGAGGGGCCGCATGGCCGATTCCTCCTATTTCTTATGCTTTACTTGCATCTGTTTAATTGGTCCAATAAAAGCTAAGGTATGAGCTGTTCCCAAAATCCTTATTGATGGACCTGTGTTCTTTATTGACGGACCAATTTTTAAATAGGAATCTGTATTTGTTCATGCCAGTTGCACCCGACCCACCTTGAAATACAATTTGAGTAATGAAGTTGAAAGTAGCACTTTGAAGTGATCCTAAATCTAAAATGCAGACAGCAATTTTTGTGGCATTGGATCCAACTGGATATTTTGCGATAGAGGTGAAGAACCATGACCCTGTCTCAAGATGGTGCTGTGATGGAGAATTTTTCCAATGTTTTGTGTATTAAGATTTTTTTTTGAAAGATGTTTTTCCCAGCAGCTCAGTGATGGTCCACTCTGCTGCACTTGGGAATGGTTTGTAGTTGAGTTACCAAGTGGTGGCCAGGTGCTTTGTTCGCAGGGAATGTGGTTAAGTTATTCCAGTCTGCTCCTGCACAACATGGTTAGTTATTGAGTGGGGTACGAGCTCATCTGTTTGCCCCCTTGCTGCATGGAGTGGGTGATTTAATGGAGAGGGAGGAAGGCAGGGGAAGCGAATATAAATACAAATTAATGTAATAGCCATCAGTGTGGATGATGTATTGGCTATTGTTAGCTCACTTGAATTTGATTTGTACATGTTTCTGTCAGAAGCTAATTCTTGTAAGATTTGTAGCCATAGATAAGTATATTAATGTTTGCCTCTTATTTGTACGTATCTTACATTTTTATCTGTCTCTTCTCAGGCTCCTTCTCCTGGAGGGAGGGCCAGGCTCTGCCTCTTGCTTGCTTGGCAACAAACATATGGTGTCCTGGGGGTTTGAGGACATGCTGTCTGCACCAGAGAGCAACAGCAGTTCCACTGACAACAAAGGTATACTTTTTTTCCTTTAGTGAGGGTGGGGGAACATTGTGAGCATTGAAGATTTGTGTAGAATCGTGGGTGTCATTAGTCAGGTAACTGAATTTTGCAAATTTCAGAACTAATATTGTGATGACAATATGATTACCTCATTCAAAACAATCCTGTAAAGTAAGGGTTAGGCCATGTGAAGGGGGAGACAGCATTGTCTGCTGGCTGCATCACCATCACAGGTCATGGAATAAAAAAGGACATGGAGGGTAGTTTGTGGTTTAAATATCTTAAAATAGCTTTCTTATGATTGAGGTGCCGGTCACTTTGATAGGTTGCAATGTAGGGCAAAGAGATTAGCGAATTGATGATATGGAGCATTTTCAATCCTGAATTAATGTAGTATTATGTTCTGAAATAAATTTGGAGTTTTTCCCCTCGATGAGGAATGCTAATGGAGCATGTTTCCAGATTTTGCATCCTGTCAATGTTGACCATTTCCAAGGCAAGTACAGCATATGGAGTGAAGCTTTTTCTGTAATCATGACGATGGGCCTCAAATCCAACATCAGAAGAGCACCTCCCACTGTATCAGTGTGACATTACAATGAGATTTTGTGACCAGATCTGTATTAACAGATTGAACAGTTATAATTTGGGTTGGTGTTTATGCCTGTCATGTGAAATTCTACTTTTTCCTTTTCTATTTATTTGTGCTCTTGTTCCATTTTACTTTTTTCTTGCTTGAATGTCTCTCATAATTCTATTATTTGCTGCCTTGTTTATTGCAGTTGTCATTCTTCAATTTTCTCTCCTACTTTCTGCCCTTTTTTGGTATGAATTCTATCTTATGTTCTAACCATTTCTATGATCCCACATTCTGCCTTTTTCTTGCTTACTGTACAGCTGAGGTTTGGTATCATAGCAGCCATTGGAAAGGAACTGATAAGTGTGCCACATCGCTCTGAAAGTAGATTGAGCCAAGTTGATTGTAGCTTATTGAACCCAGTACATTAAATGAGACTAGTAATTACTAATAAGGAAAAAAAGCTGCAAATGCTGAAAATCTGAAATAAAAACATAAAATGCTGGAAGTGCACAGCAAGCTTGTCAGCATCTGTAAAGAGAAAAGACTGGTTATGACATTTTTAGATATAGAACATAAATAATCATTAAATAAAAGATTAAAAAGTCATTTTAGCAAATTTGGAAAAAATAGAGAAAAGGATAGAGAATCAACAGATACACCACCTCCATTTAGTCTCTGTTAAAGGCAACATTAAGAAAAATCATATACGACCGAGAATGCAAATGGTTATGGATGAAGAAAGCAAAACCAAATGCCATAGGAAAAACATTTTAGGACATAGTTTAAAACATTTACTCCATTGTAAAACAATATTCTGCTTTCTAGGGTCTGAATTATTGTAGGTAGACTTCTGGCTTTTACTAACTGTTCACTAACATGGTCATTTGACTAATCTCTCTCAATTATCTCCTTGATCCAATATTTTTGATGGAGTCTCTTGTCATGAAGCTGCCTTAATAGTTCAGTTGATAACCTTAGTGAGTAGTTGTACCATGCACACCAGAAAGGTTGAGGTTCGATTCCTGGTCTCTTCTAAATTAGTTGATCTTAGCCACGGTGCCAGTGGGGAGAGTACAGTTGATCTCAGTACCCAGAAAGAAAAATAGGTCGGCGTTCCTGCTCCCGGTGGGTTATCCAGTGACTGTCTTCCTATGAATGTTGAAGATGTGATTGAGCTCAACTCTGATGTCCCCTGTGGTAGAATAATTTGCTAGTACTCACTGTTTACGCTTATCCAAATGGCCATTCGTCATGTATATGGTACAGATGTATATTGATTGAATTCAGTGTTTTGTTTATGATCATACAGCAAAAATGTGGATGAACTGTTACATGCATTGAAGAACTAATTTGTATATCAGGAAAATGCAGAGTGGTATTTGGTTATACATTGGAATAGAATTCAAATCCCTAATATTTTGCGCTGGTGGAGTTTGGTGCAAATACATTGGGTGTTGATATCACAATTTAATTTTGAGTCATTGCTATTTCTGGTAAGTTGCTGGTGCAGAATGGTTACCATGTTTACTTGGATGTGTCATTACACTCTAAGTAATTTACTGCGTGAAGAGCTTGGTGGTATTTTGACGAGTAAGATGCCATATACGCAAGGATTTCTTTTTATTTTACTTCGAAGATTTACCATCACCCCACCCATGTAGTTAAAGCAGAGAGCACTGTTGAATTATGCTGTATACAGAGCTATAAGCATGTAGAGAGTAGCTATTTTGCATGTTTTAAGCACTACCCACGGTAAAAGATGTGGAGATGCCGGTGATGGACTGGGGTTGACAATTGTAAACAATTTTACAACACCAAGTTATAGTCCAGCAATTTTATTTTAAATTCACAAGCTTTCGGAGGCTTCCTCCTTCCTCAGGTGAACGAAATGAAATGAAAAGAAGCAATGATGATGTCAGAAGCCTCATTGTGATTTGGACAAGACCAAGTTATTTTCCTTTTTTTTACCCCAGAATTGCATTTAGAAGATGCATCAATCTAACTCCACAAGTATTCTATCATTTATATTTTTGAATGCAATGCTGTGTGGCGATGCACAGCATTAGTCAATACCAAATATTATGCTTTACTGAAGTACTGTTGACAACCTTGAAATATAGTTTAATGTTGATGTCCATTTGTCCAAAGTGCTTTAGAAATCACACTTTCAACAGGCATAGCCTCTTGCATACAAGCCAAATAGAATTCACATAAGCAAATGCTGCAGCTTTCAGGAAGAACTGCAGGACAAATCCCAGAAATAGGCTGTTGGCCATTTACTGTAAGAGTGTTACCACACACTGTTTCCATCTCCAGTAATAGCTCCTATAATAGCAGTGGATGGTGCCTTGAGGAGGAAGAAGCTCTGACAATCCAACAGGCAGCTTGGGAATGCCAAGATTCCTTGTGCCCATGGACTAGTGGCATTCATACCTTTCCTTCTAGAATGCTTTTGGGAGGAGGGTTATCCAAAAATTCTGCGTAAAATGGCAATTATTTCTTTGTTGATGAGAGTTCTGTGAGGTGCCAGATGATAAACTCACCGTCCTGATTCCTCAGTGGTCTTCTCTGCCTTCCCTGACGTCCTCATTTCCTGGCTCAACTATTGTAAGTCTTTGCCAGGATTAGTCTGTTTTCTTCTTAAATGACCTTGTGGATTCAGCACCACTTCCTTTTGCTGCTTTTCCTGCTTCTGTAAGAACAAGGCACACAGCAACTTAGTCAACTTCTCCCTGTCCCAACGGACAGACAGTTAATTGTAGGTGCAGTTGCAGATTTTACTTAATATGTGCTTCTGCTCAGCTCTCCTCCATGCTACCGACCCAAAGTCAGCACCAATCTTTGTGCCAAAGCCAATTGATCTTCGATTTCTTTGTCATTTCCTGTAGTGTGGTAGACTTCATGCCATGACTCTCCAGTCATCAGAGACTGTTCTGTCGAAGGCAAGCTGCATGTTGGCACAAAGCCAAAATAGGCCAGCCCCAAAATATCCCTAGAGCAATGGCTGTGGAGAGAATCTAACTTGCAACCCCTAGAATGGTTGTTCCACCACAACTCTGGCTCCTTGCAAATAGCTGATAACTCAGAACTTACTAAATGATCACTTGCAACCATCGTTCAGGGCACCATTCAACCTGGTAGTAGGGCGAAGTTCGCAATCTGGTTGCTTGCACAGATCTTGGGCCACTAGCCCTGGACTTTGATCACAATCATGAATCGGTCAAGTCCCAAACTCGGCAGTCACCAAGCAAGCCACAGACAGATCCTGGATTCCAACCATAAGGCTCCAGATTTCCATCCTTATGTCGGTTGGCTTCCTATCCTGCAAACCACCTTTCTTCATTGAAGATTCCTATCGTCTTCTGTAAGCTCGCGTGTGGTCTACGGCTTTTTCCTTGAATTCACCTGTGTACACATTCGCTGCTGCTTCAGACCAGAGCTCGGCTCCTTTTTTGTCTGTTTCTTTGCTTTTCCCTTTTTTTTCTAACACTATTCCTCTACCCTTCCCCCACCCCCATCTCGTAGCATCGTACTTTTCCTGGGCTGTGTATCCACATATTGATACTGTGCTGCTGACTTTTTTTCCAGCTTGGGCAGGTGTTAGCTCTAATTTTGGCATTAATCTAAGTGCACACTGTGGATCCTGTGCTCTCTCTCAAAGCAGTGATGCAAACTGTTTAATCCCCCTCTCCCAGCACATATTCCACATACCTTGTGATCTGGATTAAACGTCTCCAACCTCCTCTCTCCTTTTGTTGATCCACGACTCCCTATATGGGGTTCCTACTTCATATCGCCCTGCAAAATGTTTGCTCCTTCAACAAAAAAAACAGCCCCATCTATGGTCTTGTCCTGGAGCATATGATGATTGAATTCAGTGTTGGGTTGAAAAGTAGAAACGTAGCACAGTTACTAAGATTCTACATTTTGGTACGGCTAACTCTAACTGGATGAGACGGAGACTGACGACAGCAAAGTGGTCAAAACTGTTATTGGGTAAAACTACAGATGAACAGTGAGAGGTGTTCAAAAAGAGTTTAGCTTAATGCAGGACCAGTATATACCCCCAAGGGGCAAGGGCTCTACTTACCAAATAAAACAGCCATGGCTGACAAAAAAGGTGAGATAACACAAAACTAAAGCAAAGTGCCAAGAATGTTGTAGACCCAGGGGACTGGGAGAGATCTGAACAACAGCAAAGCAAAAGAAAAAAGTTAGAGCTGTAAAAAGGGAATACGAAAAGAAACTTGGGAGGAATATCAAGATTAACACACAGTTTTTACACTTTATGTTAGAAGGAAAAGGGTAGTCAAGGGTAATGAGACCCCCATAAAAACAGATGTGGGTAATATTGCAAATGAAGATAAGGAAATGGCAGACTTGTTGAATAATTACTTTGTCAATCTTCACAGTAGAAGATGATGATGATATACCAGACATTCCAGGGTTACTAATAATGAATCAAGGCCTGGAACTCACTAAAGTTAAAGTAAGCAAGAAAATGGTATTGGGAAAAAATAGTGGCACTAAAGACTGACAAATCCCCAGGACCTGATGGTTTCCACCCCAGGATTTTAAAGAAAGTAAATAAGGAAATTGCAAATGCTTCAGCCATAATCCTCCAAAGCGCACTCGATTCAGGAATTGTCCCTTTTAGATTGGAAAATTGCAAATGCAACTCTGTTATTTAAGAAAGGTGAGAGAGAAAAACTAGGAAATTTATAGACTGTTAGTCTAACATCAGTAATGGGGAAGTTATTGTCATCTATAATT
The DNA here is from genome assembly GCF_035084215.1 of Heptranchias perlo. Lineage (NCBI taxonomy): Eukaryota > Metazoa > Chordata > Chondrichthyes > Hexanchiformes > Hexanchidae > Heptranchias > Heptranchias perlo. Next base: position 34,625,632 of record NC_090349.1, read on the forward strand.
AAGGACAGAGTGACTGAGCACTTAGAGAAATTTGAGCTGATTAGAGAGAGCCAACATGGATCTATAATGGGTAGGTCATGTCTAACGAACCTAATTGACTTTTTTGAGGAAGTAACTAAAGTAGTAGTCAGGAATGTCTATGGATGTAGTTTATAAAGACTCCCAGAAGATATTCAATAAGGTTCCACATTAAAGACTGTTAGCTAAAATCAAAGCTCATGGAATTGAAGGCAAATTCTTGACCTGGTTAAGTGGTAGAAGATGGAGAGTAGGGATAATGAGTGTGTACTCTAATTGGAAGTAAGTGACCAGTGGTGTCCTACAAGGATCTGTGCTGGGACCTCAACTATTCACCATATTTATTAATGACTTAGCTAACACGATAGAGAACCATACATCCAAGTTTACTGATGATACAAATATATGTGGCATACTAAGTAGTGTAGATGGGAGCATAAAATTACAGAGACATGGATAAATTAGGTGAGTGGGCAATACTGTTGCAGATAGATTTCAATGTAGGTAAGTGTGAGGTCATTTATTTTGGATCAAAAAAGGATAGATCTGAGTATTTTTTTAAATGGTGAAAAGCTAGGAACAGTGGCGGTTCAAAGAGATTTCGAGTCCATGTACACAGATCACATAAAATGTAGTGGTCAGGTTAAAAAAAATTCAAAGGCAGCAATGTTAGCCTTTTTTATTCATTCATGGGATGTGGGCATCACTGGCAAGGCCAGCATTTATTGCCCTTGAGAAGGTGGTGGTGAGCCGTCTTCTTGAACCGCTGCGGTTCGTGTGGTGAAGGTTCTCCCACAGTGCTGTTAGGTAGAGTTCCAGGATTTTGACCCAGCGACGATGAAGGAACGATTTCCAAGTCGGGATGGTGTGTGACTTGGAGGAGAACGTGCAGGTGGTGTTCCCATGTGCCAGCTGCCCTTGTCCTTCTAGGTGGTAGAGGTCGTGGATTTGGGAGGTGCTGTCGAAGAAGCCTTGGCAAGTTGCTGCAGTGCATCCTGTGGATGATACACACTGCAGCCACTGTGTGCCGGTGGTGGAGGGAGTGAATGTTTAGGGTGGTGGATGGGATGCCAATCAAGCGGGCTGCTTTGTCCTGGATGGTGTCGAGCTTCTTGAGTGTTGTTGGAGCTGCACTCATCCAAGCAAGTGGAGAGTATGCCATCACACTCCTGACTTGTGCCTTGTAGATGGTAGAAAGGCTTTGGGGAGTCAGGAGGTGAGTCACTCGCCACAGAATACCCAGCCTCTGACCTGCTCTTGCAGCCACAGTTTTTATGTGGCTGGTCCAGTTAAGTTTCTGGTCAGTGGTGACCCCCAGAATGTTGAGGGTGGGGGATTCGGCGATGGTAATGCTGTTGAATGTCAAGGGGAGATGGTTAGACTCTCTCGTTGGAGATGGTCATTGCCTGGCGCTTATCTGGCACGATATATCTAGAGGGCTAGACTACAAAGGGGAGGAAGTTCATAGTATCATAGGAGGCGGCCATTTGAAAGAGCTATCCAATTAGTCCCATTCTCCTGCTCCTTCCCCATAGCCCTGTAAATTTTTTCCCTTCAAGTATTTATCCAGTTGCCTTTTGAAAATTACTATTGGATCTGCTTCCACCACTGTTTCAGGCAGTGCATTCCAGATCATTACAACTCACTGTTGAAAGAAATGTTTCCTCATGTCGTCTCTGGTTCTTTTGCTGATCACCTTAAATTTGTTCCCTCGTTACGGACCCTCCTGCCAGTGGAAACAATTTCTACTTATTTACTCTATCAAAACTGTCGATGATTTTGAGCACCTCTATTAAATCTCCCCTTAACCATCTCTGCTCTTGGGAGAACAATCTGAGCTTCCCTACTCTGTCCACATTACTGAGGTCCCCCATCCCTGGTATCGTTCCAGTAAATCATCTCTGCACCCTCTCCAAGGCCTTGACCTCCTTCCGAAAGTGTGGTGCCCAGAATTGGACACAATACTGTAGAGGCGGCCGAAGCAGTAATTTATAAAGGTTTTGCATAACTTTCTTTTGTATTGTATGCCTCTTTTAATAAAGCCCAGGATCCCATGTGCTTATTTAACAGCCTTCCGAACTTGTCCTGCCACCTTCAAAGATTTGTGTGTGCATGCCATCAGGCCTCTCTGTTCCTGCACCCCCTTTTAAAATTGTGCCATTTAATTTATATTGCCTCTCCTTATTCTTCCTACCAAAATGTATCACTTCACACTTCTCTGCTGTTAAATTTCATCTGCTATGTGTCTGCCTATTTCACCAGTCTGTCTGACCTGAAATCTGTTACTATCCTCCACATTGTTTAGTACATTTCCGAGTTTTGTGTCATCTACAGTAGTTTTGCTACAGCTATACAAAGCCCTGTTTCGACCACATCTGGAGTACTGTGTACAGTTATGGGCACCGTACCTTAGAAGGGATATATTGGCCTTGGAAGGAGTGCAGCGCAGGTTCACCAGAATGTTACCAGGGCTCCAAGGGTTAATTTATGAGGAGAGATTACATAAACTCTTACTCCCCCAGCACTTTTTCATTCCCTGAGCTGCTCTCTGTGAACGTCCTCATTGCCTGCCATCCTTCTAAACCCCCCTCCCCTTGGTGACTTATTATTCAGTCTCTGCACAAAGCCATATCTAATAATTTTTTTGTACTTTCAACCTGCACCTGAGTTCCTCTGTTCCCCACCTCCTCCAACATCTCTTCCTCATGCACTTGTTCAATCTTGATCTGCACATTAACTCTTCGACACAGACCCATGGCCTTCACTTGAATCTTACTATCACCCAAGGCCTCGCCACCTAGATAATTAAGGAAGTGGGCATTTGAGGGGTATTAGTTTTTGGAACTGGCCAGCTGGACTGCAGGAAATACAGGACCTACAAGCTTCTATTCCTTTAATTCCCTATGTTGCTCTGCTCAGGAGTAGGAAGATTTTGAATTTCATCAAATACTCTTAGTTTTTGCTTTTATTTAACGTGTTTTAGCGAATTCTTGATTTTTGAGCTGGCTATTAGAATCTTTATTTCAATTGACTTAATTTTCGATTAGGTTGGGATGTCTCAGCATTGGAATTTGGCTCCAATTGAAACATTCAGATGAGCAACATGAGCTTTCCAATCCTGACAGTGGTGGATAGAGCTTTAATTTTAACAAAAGCCTGTTAATGATGGAGCCATTGTAGTCTGTCTTGTTTAGTTCATGTGGTATGAAAGTTCTGCATTGTGTGATATTTTTGAAACTGTGGTACCAGGCGCCAACTGTTCTGGACTGGCTTGAGATTGTTGCTGTTTGCAGATTTGTTCATTTAAATCCCTATATTTACTTGGGTTTTTGTCACATTGGAATTTGAGCATTTTCTAAATTGATAACAAGCCTGCGAGAAAGTTAACTCTTCAAGGGCTAGGGTACTACATCAATTGCCTGCTATTTTCTTGAAATAAAAGGCATATTTAAAATTATTTATCAGTATTCCTAAGCCATGCTGGATAAAAGTCGAATATTTTCCAAGCTTTCACCTTGGGGAGATTTGTGAAGGCAGTGAGTGTTGACTATCCTTGCTCAATGCCTTACATGTGCATTTGGCAGTAGGATTCACTAGATAATAATCAGAAGCAGGAACCTGGACTTAATTCTTTTCCTTTCCCACTCCCTCCCCCAAACTTAGAGCTCAGGTTAATTTTAGCCATCCAATTGAGATCCCTGCTGAGACCAGCTAAGTCAGTGCACACGAGGACAGAACTTTCCGGTTTGTATGGCTTAGCACGATGCCAAATGGTGCCTTTAGCCACTAGGCCATTGGTGAGCCAAATTCAATTAAGTATAGATTCATTTTTTATATTCTGCATGATTGAGTTCAGTTATTCAAACTGTTAAACTAGAAATTCGAAGGAAATATTTGTGCATGGAGTATACCAAACCTCTGTCCCAATTTCTTTCCTTTATAGTTTTTTTAAAACATTTTTTGCTTTGAATTTTGAAATATTTATTAATCATCAAAATTTCCAATTGTGTTTTGTCTGTTCTATTTCTCTCTCCTGTCTTGAAGGCAGTAACTCAGGCTGTGATATAATGTCATGTGCTAATAACTCTTCTGTGCTCATCATTTGCGATGGCTCTAGTCAGTATAGCAGGTTGTTCAACTGTCATCACATACGAACAGTGATCCAGAGTGAGATTTTAGAAACTTCAGGCAGCAAATACATTGCACCCATATAGCAAAACCCGAGTTCCTCGCATCTGTCATTCAGTCCCAGATGAGCTGCAATTTCCTCCAGTTAAACATTGGTAAGAACGAAGCTATCGTCTTCAGGCCCCGCCACAAACTTTGTATCTGGCTACCGATTCCATTCATCTTCCCTGGCAACCTATCTCAGATTGAAGCTGACTGTTCTCAACTTTGGCATCCTACTAGATCCCAGTCTGAGCTTCTGACTCCATATCCTCTCCATCATAAAGACAGCCTCCTTCCACCTTTAGAACATGGCCCTGCTTCAGCCTGTAAGCTGCCAAAACCCTTATCCATGTCATTGTCACCTCCAGCCTTGACTGTGCCAGTGGATAGGTGGAGGCTGGACTTCCATCCTCCACAGCTATTTGCTCATCCAAAATTCTGGTACCTTTTTCCTAATACATCACGCTCAGCCATCACCCTTGTGCTTGCAGACTACATTGACTCCTGGCCCTTCCAACGCCTCCAATTTAAAATTCTCATCTTTATGTTCATATCCCTTCAAGCCTTTATCGTCCCTATATCTGTAACCTCCTCCAGCCCTACAGTGCTCAGAAAATTGTATATTTCTCCAACTCTGGTTTCTTGTGCGTTCTTCATTCCCCCATTGGCATCCCTACCTTCAGCAATCAAGGCTTTCTTAAACCTCTCCTTCTCCCCTGTCATCCTTAAAGACCTTTCTTAAAACCCTCTCTGACAAAGCATTTAATCACTCCTAATATCTCCTCCTTTGGCTCAACATTTAATGTCAACATGCTATATAAATGCAAGTTGTTGAGTTTCTTGCACTTAAATCTCTGTCTTTGCAAACAATCTTTGTCATTTACTGGCCAGGTGATGGCTAATAGTATTGCGTTTTGCCTGTTGGTTCTGGGATTTAAACGTAAAAAGTGAGCTTTTGCTTGGGCATCATACTGTATTTGGGCGTTGAATGGTTATGGTACACTGAGGATTGCAATTGATAAGTAACTTATTCCCATCTTCATCCAGAAAATTTTGACAGTCTTAAAGTACTTCAAAAGGCACACAATCATATTTTTGAGCCTCCTGTTTTGAAATGGCAGATAATAAATAAAATTTTACTGTACCTTATGTGAATTTGATTTAATCCTGTTTATTGGCTGATACTTTTTGTCCAATTCAGTGCTCAACTGGCTAATGAAATAGAATCAAAACACTCTCACTCCTAATCACGAACCAATAAAGTGCATATACGTGGATGTTCGCTGAGTACAGGATCAGGTTTGGTTGTGATATCCCTGTGGTTGAATGGTGTACCACACTTGCTGTCTGGGCTTGTAAAGGAATAATTGAGGTCTGCGAATATCTCTGGAACCATACCCCAGCAAGGAATCATTGCCGTCAGGAGAGGCTGAAAGAAAATTTTGGAGAGGTGGGGACTTAGAAAAATGCCTGCTGGGTGGGCAGTGAATGTGTGATGTGTCGCTAGCATCTAACACTGCAGTGAGTAAATACTGAAACTGATGTTGAGCAGAGTTTTGTCAGTATATGACATGGAGCCTGGCTGTTACATTATAACATTTATGCTCTTCAGAAAGTATGCCAGTTCATTAGGAAAGGGTCAGAGGTTTTTTGTTCCTGTCTCACAATTGTCTTCTACTTTCTAATATAAAATCAGAAAATGCTGGAAAAGCTCAGCAAGTGAGGCAGCATCTGTGGAGAAAGAAACCGAGTTAATGTTTTTGGTGAAAGACCTTTTGTCAGAACATCATCTACTTTCAGTTGAGTTCTCCTAACTGAAGTCTGGAGGCAGAGTGTCCTAGAAGAAATTTGTAAAACCAGCTTCAGTTAATTTTTCACTTTTTCTTTTGCCCCTGATTATTTCTTGGTTCGCGTAATTAAAAGGGTCCTTGCGTTATTAAGTGCCAGCCATAACTTTCTGCGGCAAGTTTAATTCGTTTTAACAGCAGGATTTCTTGACACTCATAAGGAAGTTGATGAGCTCCCGTTTTCGCAAGGCGACCAGCGGAGCAGTACCAATTATCAGCAGTTTGAGGCAATTCGCAACTCACGGCGTATCTTCCTCGCCATCAATAGCTGGGTTATTTACACACTAATAATGGCGTGAGCATTAAACTCGCTGTTATTTTCCCAGCAAATTCTGGGCCAATGAAGCTGAATATTATCCTTTTGAGGTTGCTAACAATCTTCTGGCTGCGTGTGTGTTTTTTCATTCACTAGTCTTTTCGGTCTTTTGATAGAAAGAGGGGACGTTGTCATTGAATCCTTGATATATGATGATCACTGAAGGGAATTAATGCCTTGTTATGTTGACAGTAAAATAGCGGGCATACTCAGCTGAGTAACAGTATACTGCAGTGAATATACATTAGAACAGCAGTTTCAGTTCAGAGCATATAGTGGATATTTTCATGGACCTGCATGCTTTTTTGATACTTCTCTGGGCTCGCAGGAATTTACAGTTAAGGCAGCTGTGCATACACTATTTCTTCCATGAACTGTGGAAACATGACCTAAACTGTGGGTCTTTGTGGTCCTGAAGAAGTTATTGATTGATTAGTTTGGTAGAAGAGCTAGAGCCAGCAGCCAAATGCAATCTGTGTAACCTGATAGTTTGGAGTGCCAAAAGAAGGGATTTAAAGGCTCACTGTCTACATCAAATTGATTATGTAAGAAATAACTCCATTGCGGTGCTTTGCAATGAAGTAGTGCAGATGGTGCAGGATATTTGTCATTCACTCGTGAGCTTTTGAATGTGCAGATTAATTTGGGATAAAATGAAAAACCATGAATGCTGAAAATATTAAATAGGAATGGGAAATGCACAGTGTGTCAGTCAGCATCTGAGAGAAAAACAGGCTCATCTTTAGATGCTTCATCAGTTATGCTAACAGGTCTGTGGAAAGTTATCATTTTCTGGTTTTATTTTTTATTTTCTTATTCAGTGAAATATCTCAGATGCTAAAATATTCATTTTACAGTTATCAAACCTTGATCATTGGGAATAATTTGATTACCAGCTGTAATTTTAGATATTACCTAACAGGTTATGAAGATGATCGATTCTATGAAAGTAAGAGATCTTGTGATGGTCGAACATAAATAGCTTTCCTTTCACTCTTGCAGTTAAGATTATTGATTATGAAGAGGATTTTGTACTGCAGTTGCGAACATGCTCAGTCACCTGAATTTAAATCCAGCTATTGATGAATGCTGCCTGTAATATTAGATGTTGTTTTTGTTTAAACATGGAAAGCATTTTTGTTTTAATTTTTCTAATTTTCTTTCTTCCTTTCTTGGTGATCATGGAGGGAATTTCAAATGATTTATTGTTTCTTGCCTGATGTCTATTGCATGTTTTTTTTTAATTACCTTTGCCCAGAAGCACTGAGGTCACTTACTCCTTTATTGCTGCTTTGATCTATTAACTAAGGAACAGACCAGGGATCAAACCTGGGACCTCACTGGTCTATCTGACTAACTGCTACACTATGCAGTGTTTCTATGCACTGAGTAATATGAAGTGTGGTTCCCTGAAGTCTGTGTATCAAGGCACGATCCTTTTAGTTCTGTGTTGGTGTAAATCCATCTCAGATTGCTGGACTGATATTTTCCCAACATATAAGGATTCTAATTGCAAGAGTTGGGTGCTGGTGGAAATGAGTTCATAGCAGAAAACTGGCCATAAATTAGCATTGTACTGGCAGTCGCTCTTAGGGAATAAATTTGAGCATTGGAAATGGATTTGGCATGCTAATGGAAAAAGGCTGCTCTTTTAAGGTTGGGACTTAATGGCATACTATTGAAAGAGGAGTTGATAACATTAGGTGGCAAAAATAAGTAAATGATCCATTCTCTTTTCCTGACTAATGCATAATTAATCACAAAACCTCTTTCCTTATACTGCACCCACCCAAAATATCTTGTGCATGTAATGCAAACTGTCACATTTTTGGGTATTTAAGCTAAATATTCTCTGGTTCATCGTTGCCAATCACTCCCGTAAGTTAGCTTTGCGTTCCCTATGATCAGGAATGTATCTTTTTTCCACTTATTATCTAGGTAAACAATAGCATAACCCAGGGATTGAAACAAAGAATCTTTACTCTGTACACCAACTACTGGAATGTACCATATTTTCCACATGAATTCTCCTTTCTGTAAGGCGGTGGACTGGATAAACACTCTTACTAAATGAGACAGGACTGAACCAATAAGTGGTTTTATTTACATAAGATATGTGAATGAACAGTACACAGTTGAACAGAGTGAGATATAAATTTCCCTACACTCAATAGATAAAACAACAAACATACAGCTTACTTTATCTAAAGATGGAATTTTAACCATATGTAGAATAACTTTATTCCTAAGTTTTCAGAAACTAGGAAGAAGTGTGCTCATTTTGCAACTGTTGGAATGGTAACCTTGAATGGGGACCAACAGTTTCCAGTGGACATCAATAATGATCCTGAATAATCAAAATAACTAACCCCTGAGTATACATTCAGAGTGAGATGTTGCTAATTCATTGTATGAAATAGTTGACAGATATTAAAAACCTTAACTATTGCATAGAAAGATTAGCACCACTGCTTCCCCCTAGCCTGGTGGACAAAGTCACCTCTTGATGTAGCACACACTGTATAAATCAGAAGGCCATGAATCGATTTTAGGTCTCTGTTGCGCTAGGTGATCATGACTGGATTGCTGCAATTGGTCATAGTTCCCCTGGGCTAGAGAGAGAAAAATCAGCTAGAGTTCTAGTGATCCTGCTATCCAGTGACTCCATGTTAGGAAGCAGGTGTGCATGTTGGATGAGAACAGGAATGGCTTCATCATTGATGTCTTCCACTGTCAAATTGCCATCAAAACACCCTGTCAAGGTTCATGTGTAAAGAATGAGATTTGGGTACGGTACCAAAAGGCTACTGATGCCTGTGGAACCATGCTGAGTCAGCGTATTCAGGAGGGAATGGGAAGAAAGACTTGGTGGGTGGGGGGGGGGGGGTGGGTGGAGAGAAAGAAAGAGAATGAAGATGATATGTCAGTACCTGAGCTTTGTGTGGAAAGGTTTTGAAGTTAAGTGGTAGAACTGTACTCATTCTCTCTTCCCACCCCTCTAATATCTGGGCATGTTGTATAGTCTAATATTGCAGCATCAAATATTGAATGTGAACTGCTATTTTCCTGAACATGTTAACCTTGGTTTTAAGTTTTTTTTAAAAAAACAGTTGTCCCTTGGTTTGGTAGGAGAGTGGGGTTCCTTTTGGATATATTTTGTTTATCCATTCTGATTTGAAAGGGATAAGGGGTATGGCTACATAGACAGCACTGTCCCTCGAGTATCCTCACTGTTTATTCAAACATGCATTTCCACTCCCATCAGGGGTTGCTGAATAGGAATCAGGAATTAAAATTCCAGTGTTTCCTCCTGTTTCCTCTCCCTCTTACCTCATTGGCCTAGGGTGCTGAGGCCCTTTGTAATGCTTCTGATGCTGTTGAAGTCAGTCAACTCAATGCAGACCAATGATCAAATCTGCAACTTTGTGGATTTAGCTGGGCTCATGTAACATATCAAAGTACATTTACTCACTTATCAGGGCGAGAGCCTGTTCTTTTGATTTACGATTACCTTAGGACATCTATTGGCCCTTCGATGTGCTTTTGAAATGATGCTTCACCTGTCCATAATCCTTGTAATATTGGTCTAACTCTCCTGTGCTAAAACTCTAAACATTGTTGACTCTTTCATTTAGAGCTGCCCCTGTATGTTTATTGAGACACTAAATAAAATATCCATATAAAACTGATCAGCATGACCATGTCTCATACTGTGTTACAATGAAGGTTCCTTAGGTGATTGTGCAGGTGTTACAACTTATTCAAAACATTGTAGCCCACATCCTTACTTGCACAAAATCCTATAGACCCATCACTTTTCTCCTTTCCAAGCTTCACTGCCTCCGCGTGCTTTAGTGAGTTGGCGTCAAAATTCTTGACCTTGAGTTCAGATTCCTCCACAGCTTCACCGCATCTTACCTCCATATTCTTTCGCCTTATGTCCATGTGTGCATCCTCTCTTTATCTAACACTGGCCTACTCCTTGTCCTCTGCCCCCTCTTCCATCACTAATGGCTATTTGTTTAGTGTCTACGATTATATTTTGCCTCATTCCCTCTGCTTTGCATCCCTTTTCTCTGCTTTCAAAAGTCTCCTCAAAACCCTTTTTCTTAGATTGTGCCTGGCTTCACTCTAGCCTTATAGCTTTCCAATTTCCCCTCCTGCTAAATGTCAACTGCTGTTTCCTTGTTAATGTAAAGCGCTTCGAAATATTGTATTACACATGAGCACTATAAAAATGCAAATTCTTGCTAAAACTGGCTCCCTTTTACTGGCAACAAATCGATCAGCAAAAAGTAGGTCTATGATTCTGTTGCAGGTATAAGAAAGCCAGATTTAGCAATGTAAACGTGGGGTACTAATGCTTAGACACTGGTCTCCCGTAATCTGAACTAAAGAAGTACCAATTTAAAAATGCTGTTAAAATTCAAACTGCCAATGTGTTGAAAAAGTATAATACTACTGTTCTGGTATTGTATTGCATAGCCCCTTCTGCATTAAATGCATTGGTTTTACACAAGTCTATCTTTGTGTTTTTCAGATGCAGATTTAGGTCGCTGTCTTGCAGCAGATGGACTGTACCTTTATACAACTAACTCCGTTGGCAAGGGGATCAGCAAGCTGGGCTCAGGGCTCCATGGGACCCTACGGTAATTGATTGCAAATGGCCATTGTAGCTTTAAACTTGGGTACATATGTAGAGTGAAACCAATTGGAAATGAATCTTTCACATTTTTAGATTTCCACTTTAGGTTAAACCACTTGTTTCATTTGCTGAGTAACCACACATTAAAGTCAACAAATTTGTCCTGGCTGCTTGGCAAGCGTATTCATCTCAAGAATTCACACCATAATTATTTGACTTGCTTTTCATATTACTGTCGCCTACAAAATCTTTTGTTTGTAAACGGTGAGAACTCCATTTCGAGTGATCTGACAGTTTCTCAAATCCTGGAATATTGCAGGATGTTAGTTCAGTCACAAAGAATTAATCATTTCTGGACTGATTTTACATAAAAAATATTGTTTCTGGACATTAACGGCACTACTCCTTGTAGCACTGTGCCACACAGATTGGTTTGATCCCGTCTCTGCTGAATTTGCTGATCTAGCACACAGGACTGTAAAGTGGAAAAATAAGCAAGGCTTTGCACTCATGGTCACTATCCACTGATGCCTGCTGGAAAGTGCGTTTGTGTGGCCTTTAGGCCAGGTTTGGGCTTGCCTACAATGCTCTCTGCAGTTGAATAGCTTATTGGTGCTCACTGGCTGGACTCGCACATGGAAAATGCCCAGCATAACTCATTGCCTTCAGGAGGAGCGAGGGGAGAAAATTGTGGGTGGGAGAAAATAAATAAAAATTAGTTTTTGAGGCAACTCCTGTTGTGTATGAGTAACCGGTTTAATTGAATAGGGCATAAACATTTTTAGTTAAGAACCCTAAAAGTGAGAAATCAAATAATTTAGTGGCTAATTGAATATCTCATTCTGTAATTGAGATGTTATTTATATTGCTTGCCTTTTTCCCCCAATTTGTTTGATTCCTCCTCTCCACCCTTGACTCTTCTGGGCCATGCACCGTCCTTTGGCTGAGAGTGATCTGCTTGCTGGCCTTCTGCGAGACCAGACTCCCCCGAGCAAAGGCTGAGAGGGTGTAATAGTGTGGATCTTGCATCCTATCACTCTGGCACAGTTATATTAATGCTCGAAAGCATTGTGCTACCGCAATGTTATTTAAAACATTATATTTTTGGGCATCCCCTTTTTGTTTTTCTTGCCATTTTAGTTCTGTAGCATATACCATCTCCCCTTTCAAATAAGTGACCAGGCAACTATCTTTTTGTGCTGACTTGCGAGCAAGTTTTTTTTTTATTCGTTCATGGGATGTGGGCGTCGCTGGCGAGACCAGCATTCGTTGCCCATCCCTAATTGCCCTTGAGAAGGTGGTGGTGAGCTGCCTTCTTGAAGCGCTGCAGTCCGTGTGGTGAAGGTTCTCCCACAGTGCTGTTAGGTGGGTAGTTCCAGGATTTTGACCCAGTGACGATGAAGGAACAGTGATATATTTCCAAGTCAGGTTGGTGTGTGACTTGGAGGGGAATGTGCAGGTGGTATTGTTCCCTTGTGCCTGCTGCCCTTGTCCTTCTGGGTGGTAGAGGTCATGGGTTTGGGAGGTGCTATCGAAGAAGCTTTGGCGAGTTGCTGCAGTGCATCCTGTGGATGGTACACACTGCAGCCACAGTGCACCGGTGGTGAAGGGAGTGAATGTTTAGGGTGGTGGATGGGGTGCCAATCAAGTGGGCTGCTTTGTCCTGGATTGTGTTGAGCTTCTTGAGTGTTGTTGGAGCTGCACTCATCCAGGCAAGTGGAGAGTATTTCATCACACTCCTGACTTGTGCCTTGTAAATGGTGGAAAGGCTTTGGGGAGTCAGGAGGTGAGTCACTCGCCACAGAATACCCAGCCTCTGACCTGCTCTTGTAGCCACAGTATTTATATGGCTGGTCCAGTTAAATTTCTGGTCAATGGTGACCCCCAGGATGTTGATGGTGGGGGATTTGGTGATGGTAATGCCGTTGAATGTCAAGGGGAGGTGGTTAGACACTCTCTTGTTGGAGATGATCATTGCCTGGCACTTGTCTGGTGCGAATGTTACTTGCCACTTATGAGCCCAAGCCTGGATGTTGTCCAGGTCTTGCTGCATGCGGACTCGGACTGCTTCGTTATTTGAGGGGTTGCGAATGGAACAGAACACTGTGCAATCATCAGCGAACATCCCCATTTCTGACGTTATGATGGATGGAAGGTCATTGATGAAGCAGCTGAAGATGGTTGGGCCTAGGACACTGCCCTGAGGAACCCCTGGGGCTGAGATGATTGACCTCCAACAACCGCTACCATCTTCCATTGTGCTAGATATGACTCCAGCCACTGGAGAGTTTTCTCCCCGATTCCCATTGACTTCAATTTTACTTGGGCTTCTTGGTGCCACACTCGATCAAATGCTGCCTTGATGTCAAGGGCAGTCACTCTCGCCTCGCCTCACCTCACCTCTGGAATTCAGCTCTTTTGTCCATGTTTGGACCAAGGCTGTAATGAGGTCTGGAGCCGAGTGGTCCTGGCGGAACCCAAACTGAGCATCGGTGAGCAGGTTATTGGTGAGTAAGTGCCGCTTGATAGCACTGTCGACGACACCTTTCATCACTTTGCTGATGATTGAGTGTAGACTGATGGGGCAGTAATTAGCCGGATTAGATTTGTCCTGCTTTTTGTGGACAGGACATACCTGGGCAATTTTCCACATTGTCGGGTACAGGCAGTCAGAAGTGATCTGCAGGGGTTACACCATGGTTATTGATTTTCTGGCATAAGTTTCATCTCACATCTGCTGAAGCATCCTACTGTGATGTCACACTTAACAAAAACATGAAAAACTGAACAAAAGTGTCCCTTGATAGTTTCAGGTTGTGTACGTAAAAATTTCGATATGATTTTTAAAAATCCTTATGCAGGTGAGATTTTAAAGCATAACCTCATTTTGGGACTCCAATTACTGTTGGACACTGAACCTTTTTTCTCTTAGTTAGATGTCAGTTGAACTCCTTGATGTGATTAATTTTATTCCTGGATATTTTTTTTCCTTTTCCATAAAAATAACAACTTGCATTTATATAGCACCTTTTAACATGGGAAAAACATCCCAAGGTGCTTCACAGAAGTCAAGGGAAAAATAGGCACTAAGCTAAAGGAGAGGAGATTAGGAAGGGTGGGTTTTAAGGATGATCTCCAAGGAGGTGGAGAGACAGAGGGAGGGAATTCCAGAATGTGTGGTGTAGGCAGCTGCATTCTGTCCTTATCTGATGTCCAACCCTCCTTAACCCTGTAGTGCTGAAGCCAGTTGTAGTAACTCAACCAGCTCTGTGAACTCAGCACTAACTGATCATCAAACCTGCAATCTTCTTGGTCTGTATGGCTCAGCTACTAATAAATAATGTATATGTGGACGAATGTATAGGTTAGAGCTGTTCAGACAACATTCAGTGCCAATTGATAAATGATGTGATGGAGGAATGTCCTCCTTCAGAAGTGATTGTGTTTAAGAGCTGTTGCTCTGAATCTGACTGGCAGAGTTAATAAGTTTTCTTGTATCTGACTTATTTTTCATGTCTTCTGTCTTGCTTAGTAACTTCCTCTTGCTTAGTTTTGAAGCAGTTTTCCTCTCTGCTTTTGCACTGCCATTAGCTGAGATGCACTCTTCCCAGCCCTCTCATTGCCACTGGAATTTGCTGAGATTCATAAGTAATTTAACTTTTAGATTTGTCCAAGCTCATTTGAGTAAAGCTTTCTCCTTCACACTCCCAGGTTCTTGTCTTAGTTGAAATGACATTTGGAGCTTATCTGTTGGGCATAATAGAAGGGACCCTACATGCTATCATTTCATGTTATGACTTGTTAGTAGATCAGCATATATCAGACCAACAACAGATGCATAGCATACATTTAGGGGTTGTACCTTTTGTCCCTATGATTGCTCACCTCAATCTTGAACATTGCTGAAGTATTGTGAACGTTTACATTTCCACTTTATTAACATCTCCCACATAACGTTTATCAGCACTTTTTTTGCTGTTTAAAAAGCTTCTATTGAAAGAGCTGCGATGAACATTGCTCCCTTTCATAATGGAGTCTACTGATTTCAAACATGGGATCTGAATAATGCTGTCTTTCAGATACTTAATGTTAAAATGGTTGAATAGCCCAGAACTTTAGTGCACTATGTCACAGAATTGTACAGTGCATGCTGACAGTGATTTCCCCACATAATTATGCTATGCTATGCTATGTTATGAGATACAGAGTAAAGACTAGTTGCATTCTTGTAGGAACAAAGACATATTGGAAGGATAGTTAACTTGGGCCACTGCACACCTACTATAATTGGCAGGTTCCAGATTTGTTACTTCACGTGTTTGGACTAAGTAACCCCCTCTGAAATGAAACTCTTTCTATGCTTGCCTTCATAATCGGACCAGAGAGTGTGTTCTGTTGAACTCCTTCACCAGGCTTCATGCTGTTGTATATGAACTGTTGTGTATTTGTAATCTGAAAATGAGTGGTTCTCAGTTTGTCCTGTAATGTGCAGTATAGTTATTGACATCAGAACAATTCTAAAAGCTCACATATGCAGAATTACTATGAAGTTGCATTTATGATATCATTCTGGCTGTGAACCTTCTCTGTCATATGAGACCTATGAAAAAGGACAGGAAAGAGCAAGTCTGTCTTATATTGACATGATGCAACTTCTGCACACGGTCACCCTGTCCGCCCTCCACTCATAAGCCATCCAATCTCCTGGGAGGGATAAAAATCTTAGGACAATTTAGGAAGAAAACTCCTCTAGGAAACTCTGGGCTGTGTTGTGTTATTCTGAGCTGACTATTGCTTTCTGGTGTAGCTCAGCTGTTCTTATACTCAGACACTCAGCTGAATGAAACCATGCCTATAATAACAGATGCTAAGAGATCAACCAACCTGGCCTGGCTGCTGGTCTTGTCCAGCATTGCTTCTCCTGACATGAGATGGGTTGCTTTGCAGAATCTGCTCCTTAAGGTGCAAGTTGTGTCTCATCTATCCCTGTTTAAAGATGTGTAATCCACTGAGCCACCATTTGGACAATTTCTCTAACGAACCTAGCAGTCACCTGCAGATGGCAAACCAGGTAGCAAGAACAAGCTTCAAACATAGCCAAAGCCTATTTAGTAACACATCCAATAATCTAGCCCCCTGGTTTTGAACTTCCACGCCATCTGTGATTGAAGCTCAATCGCTTCCAACATGGAATGATCAGATGTGCTGCAAATGATTAAGTGGGGCCTTTGTGACGTCCCCTCTTTACCTCTGTGGCTAGTTAGAAAATGTAAGCCAAGTACTTGCAGGCTATACCCATCAGCAAATGGGTTCAGTTCTGGGCACCGCACCTCAGGAAAGATATATTGGCCTGGGAGGGATGCAGTGCAGATTCACCAGAATGATACTGGGGCTAAAAGGGTTAAATTGAGGACAGGTTGCATAGACGAGGCTTGTATTCCCTTGAGTGTTGAAGATTAAGTGGTGATCGAATTGAGGTGTTCAAGATGATGAAGGGATTTGATAGGGTAGATAGAGAGAAACTATTCTGGTGGAAAAGTCCAGAACAAGGGGGCATAATCTTAAAGTTAGAGCTAGGCCGTTCAGGGGTAATGTTAGAAAGCACTTCTTCACACAAAGGGTAGTGAAAATCTGGAACTCTCTTCCCCCAAAAAGCTGTTGAAGCTAGGTCAATTGAAAATTTTAGGACTGAGATTGATAAATTTTTGTTAGGCAAGGGTATTAAGGGTTACGGAACCAAGGCAGGTAGATGGCGTTAAGATACAGATCAGCCATGATCTAATTGAATCGCAGAATTTGCTCAAGGGGCTGAATGGCCCACTCCTATTCCAACGTTCCTAGATGCTGCCTAGCTCCTGGATGGACGTGCACTGTCCTTCTCTCAGCTATTGAGTGGTTCGAACACCAAGACTAACACATTTGACTTGATGTTCTGCATAAATGCAATCAAAATAAATAATGTCGCTGAATGTTTGCTTTTAAACCTGAAAATTCATTCTCTCAATTTTAATCTCACTTCCTTGCACATTGACAGGGTGGTGCTTTGCTCTATGAATAATGCAGCATTGCAGTTAAACTTAACTGGATGAATGTTTTGCAACAGTTTGAGCCATTGTTTTATGGTAGCTGGGTGTTGAGTTGAAATTAAATCCTGAAGTTCTCCCTCCATTGGTTATCTCTTCAAATATACTTTGTCTTCCCCTGACTTTCTGCTTGGTTTCCTCCTTATAAAGTGCCGAGGCACATTTCATATAAGTGTATTGTTGCATTCTTGATTTCTGCAGCAAGAGACCAATTTACTAAAATGACCTACAAATTGCCTACCTTGATTTTATATTAAAAGTACTTATAAGAATTCTAGTGCTACAGTTTTAATGGTAAATTTAATTAGTATGGTAAAGTCTGAACTTGCTAATCTAAAGTATGAAAGTTGGGTGTGTTCTCTAATATGCAATTGAAGCTGGTCACTTTTTTGTTTTTTTTAATATGACCTAAATAATTTGAGGATTAGATAATACCCAAGTGTTCCTCCTTGGCTCTCGTGCATTGAACTTGAAGTGAATTAATTCCCCTTATGATAGCTGAGCAGGGGTTATTAATGATGGCTACTATCTCTTTCGGGGTGGGGGGTAACAAAGAATGACTTACTCTCTGAGCTCATCTGGGAAAATTCTGGCAGTGCCATTCCTAATCACACCTTTTCTTTACCCCCCCCTCCCCCCAGGGGTTTTGTCTATTGTCGCAATGATGAACTTGAAGCTGGCTGGATTGCTTTTGGCGGTACCACTCTCCTTCACCGCCCTGCCTCCTTTGACAGCAAACCTCATTACCTCTTTCAAGTGATCGATCAGTACACCCTGCAGGTAATGACATACCCTCCAAACTTTCGCTGTTCAATATTGTTAACACTGTTGCACCTGATAATTTTCCAAAGTTAACACCTTGTTCCTGGAAGTGCAGCCTTGCATTACTGATGTCAAGCAAATTTAGGCATCTTGTGAGTCTCTTTAATTGAATATTAAAGCTGCACTTTGCAATGATGTAAAATTGAACTTTTTTATAGTATTACTGCAAAATGATTTCTTCATAAAGCTGGAGTAATATTTGTCACTAAAGGGTGCGAATATTGAATATCATTCAGTTAAGCTCAGATTGTGCACTGGAGAATTACCTTGCTTGTGCTCATGTATTATATTTTCTTCCACTGTTCTGTTTATTTTAAAAATAATTTTTTTGGCCTGGCGGATTGGTAAAAGTTGCTTCCTCATTGATGGAAAAGGGCTGCTTGCTGGACCTAAATCCACCAATAAGGGAGTAGCTCTCCATCAATATGGTAGCAGCCTTTTGCAATTTGACGGACCAATGAAGTTCAAAAGTTAACTAACAATGGAAGCATTGTAGTCCTACCACATCGTGGGAACAGGTAGCATCAGAAACTGGGACTTTATGGGTTGAATAACTGAAGCTTGCAAGCTGGATACAGCCCTTGGTCCATACTTTGGACACCTCAGCTTTAAGGATAGTATTGATTGGTTGAACTGCCAATCAGTACTGGATTAGCAGTTTGTTTTAGAGTTGTCCATAAATGTGGTTGACTTTTCATACCCTCAGGGCAATGAGCATTGCCTTGCCAATGTTGCCCACATCCTAAGAACAAATGTATTATATGTTTTTTGAAGGGTACAAAGTAGGAGTAAATGATTACAAAGAAACATTGGTTGATAAGTTGTGTTGATCAAATTTTAGTTTAATTGGCTTCATATGTGAAAACTGTTCTTTGGTGATTATGCTACTTTTCATGGGATCTTTTCTAACCTCTGGTACTGACTTGAGGGAGAGGAGATATTTTGGTGGTTGGTGTGTATATAATGGAGAAATCTGTAACTCCAGGGAAGCAGCTCAAAAGCTTACCTAGTATGATCCTCTGCCACCTTGAGTGTCAAATAAGAAAGTAATGCAAAATGGTCTTTCACCTCATTAAACCTGCTTTGTCCAGAAGCCATGTATGATTATCGGGATTTCTCTCCCGTACCACCTGTTAATCCCATTCCTAAAGGATTGTTAGATTCCTTCCCTACCTCCCCTGAAAAAAATCAGAGTGCTGCTTATATCTCCTTATAACCTTCAATTCTTTTCTCAACAGATATTGATCCAACTCCCTTTTGAAAGGTGTCAAGTGATGCCTGAATCAGATACTTTATCTGGGAGTCTGTTGCATTTGTCCACTATGCTGTGGAAGGGACAGATTTTTTTTTCATAATTATTGCTTGAGGTCTGTGAATTTGTGCTTGTGTCCCCTAGTTCTGTGCTCATTGTCCAAGTTAAGTAGTTTCCTTACTTCAATCTCGATGTTTCATTATTTTAAAGACCTGCATCATGTCTCCTTTCTGTCTCTCTTTCTAGTAAAAATAAGTTTAGTTGCTCAAACTGTCATAACTTAGTTCCCAAAGTCATTTTGGTGATTCTTCTGAACCTTTTCTTTTGCATCTGTAAGCTTTTAGAGGTACGTTGACATGACTGCATGCAATACTCCAGAACTGTCTTCACTGCTGACCTGTAAATCAGTATGACTTGTATTGACTTGTAATCCAGTGCACTCCAGATGCAACCCAGCATCCCATTTGCCTTATTGATAACTGTCACACTGAGCAGATGCTTTCAGGGCATGATCAATGATTATTCTCAAATCCTTGTCCGATTCAGCATCTGTTGATGTTTTATATGTTTATTGTTACCACTTCCTAAATTTATATTGTCATTAGAATCCAACTGCCATGTCTGAACAATCCTAATAATTCATCCAAGTCTCTCAAGGTGATCTTTGTATTCATTATCTGCTGACCGTTTTTCTGCATTCAACAAATTTAATACTGGTAGAGGCACTTTGTTTCATATTCCCAAATATTGCAAATAGCAGGGGTCCAAGAACAGATTGCTGTGCAAAACCACTGGTTATTTTTCCACCCAGAAAGAGTCATTTCTATTTATCACCACCCTCTATCTTTTACTAAGCCAATTCTCAATCCATCGAGACAATTTATTATCTATTCTATGGGCCTTAACTTTCTCTAGTAGCCTTGCATGGAGAACTTTATCGGATACCTTTTGATGATCCAAGTTAACAGTGTTTCAATTTATCTTCATCCATTAACTTAGTTACCTCTTCAAAGAATTCCATTGGGTTCATAACACATGACCTATTGCTTCTAAAACCATGCTGACTGCTGCCTTCTGCCTTGTGCTCTTTTTAGATATTCATTTATAATATTCCATGGGATGTTCTCGGACAGTTTTTGTGTGGCTGTTAAGCTATTAGCTTGTAATTTCCAGATTCCTTTTTTGATAGAGTAGATAGAGAGAAACTGTTCCCATTGGTGGAAAGGTCAAGAACCAGAGGACATAGATTTAAGGTGATTGGCAAAAGAACCAAAGGCGACATGAGGAAAAACATTTTTACACAGCGAGTGGTTAAGATCTGTACAGCCTGAGGGGGTGGTGGAGGCAGTGTCAGTCATGGCTTTCAAAAGGGAATTGGATAAATATTTGAAGGGAAAAAATTTGCAGGGCTACGGGGAAAGGGCGGGAGAGCGGGACTAACTGGATTGCTCTTGCAGAGAGCTGACATGGACTCAACAGGCCGAATGGCCTCATTCCGTGCTGTAACCAATCTATGATTCTGTAATATCAGTCTTCCGGTTATCAGGTACTATAGTATTAAATTCTTCAAAACATCAACCAGTCAATCTCTAATTTCTTCCTTCAATTCTTCAAGGATTCGTGAATGTATCCCCTGGTGGATATTTAATCCTACCAGTTTCTCTACAGCATGTTCTTTACTAACTTCTGTGTATTATGAATGCAGTCATCCTTTGTGAAAACTGATATAAGAATCCATTTAATAAAGCTGCCATGTCCTGATCATCTGTAATAACTGTCTAGCATGCTGACATTGCAGTTATTTTCAAAAAGTATTTTAAACTCAGGGATTGTTAAACAAACTGGGACCGCTCAGAGGGATTGATCAACACACTGGGACTATGTCTATGCTAGCTCTTTGCTGGAGTAATCCATGGGGTTTCCAAAAGCTACACACTAATCAAAACTGGGGTCTAACCATTGTTGTTTACGAATTTTTGCTTTTGTGCTCTGTACCCCTATTATAAAATGCTGTTGGCTTTATATCTATCTCTAATTAAAGGCCTATTTTGTCTGAACCACTGAGGTGGCATTGGGTACTCCAACCTATACCTCAGGGGAGCACCACTAAAATACCTGGTTCTAACAAATTAAAAATGTATGCATCAAGTTAGAATATTATTCCCATCATCAATAAAACAACATGCATCTTGCGATGTCCACTGGTCTTGAAAGGCTTGAAGCGAACCCGTGGACATTGTGTGATACCGTTCCAGAGTTACCCGGGCGAGTACGTGACCTTGGAAGAGGCAAGCAGCCGGAGCATCTCCTCCCATCAATCTTGTGCATCCTGGATCTGTGGATGACTTTTTCCAGGTCCAGGAGCAGACAGACCAGGAGTTTCCTCCGACCTGCTTGCCCCCTGTGCAAGGATAAGTAGTGTGGGGGAAAGTGCAACTAGAATATTAGGAGCTGCCCCTTCAAACAGTGAAAAATGGTCTGCAACCTCCAGTACTGAGCATAAACGTGGAACAGAGATTATTCTTCTCCACAAAACACACATGTGGCATGAGTGCTTGTAAAGCAGTGCAGGAATTTATTTGAAGTTACTGCATCATGCAACACTCTCTCATCCTAAGTCTCAGTGGTGCCCGGATGGATCCCCGAATACTGGACTTTCCATTGGAGATAGTCGACCACGCCGATTTGTAGAAAGTTCCGCCATGGAGTATCTGGGCAGAAGGTGAAGGTGAGGAAATGGAGAGTTTGTAGCATCAAGTGCTAAATCTAGTATAAAGAGCTGGTATCAGTAAAAGTGACCATGAAGCTGTCGGATTGTCATAAAAACTCAACTTTAGGGAAGGAAACCTGCTGTCCTTACCCGGTCTGACCTATAAGTAACTCCAGTCCCACATCAACATGGTTGACTCTTAACTGCCCTCTAAGGTGGCCTTGAAAGCCACTCGGGTGTATCAAACTGCTACAAAGAATAAGAATAAAACCGGACGGATCACTTGGCTGTGACCTAGGCATCGAATTAGGAATGACAAAAGCACATCCAGCTCAGTTGACCCTGCAAAGTCTTCCTCACTAACATCTGGGGACTGGTGCCAAAGTTAAAGAAAGAACGAACTTGCATTTCTATAGTGCCTTTCATGACCTCAGAACGTCCCAAAATGCTTTACAGCCAATTAAGTACTTTTTAAAGTGTAGCCACTGTTGTCATGTAGGAAAGGCGGCAGCCAATTTGTGCGTAGCAATGTCGCATAAACAGCAATGAGATAAATGACCAGATCATCTGTTTTAATAATGGTTGAGGGATAAATATTGGCCAGAACTCCCCTGCTCTTCAAAATAGTGCCATGGGATCTTTTACATCCACCCGAGGGGGCAGATGGGGCCTCGGTTTAACGCCTCATCTGAAAAACGGCACCTCTGACAGTGCAGCACTCCTTCAGTACTGTGCTCAAGTCTCGAGTGGGACTTGAACTTCCAGCTTTATGACAGAGGCAAGAGTGCTACCAACTGAGCCATGGCTGACACCAGTTGGGAGAGCTGTCTCACAGACTAGGCAAGCAACAGTCTGACATTGTCATACTCACGGAATCACCCCCATCTGCTAATGTCCCAGATTCCTCCATTACCAGGCTTGGGTATATCCTGTTCCACCGACCGGACAGACCCACGAGAGGTGGGGGCACGATGGTATACAATCGAGTGGAAGTGACCCTGGGACTTCAAACCCCATGAAGTCTCATGGCTTCAAGTCAAACTGGGCAAGGGCAAGGAAACCTTCTGTTGATTACCACCTACTCTGCTCCCCCACCCCTGCCATCCTCAGCTGATGTATCAGAGCTCCTCCATGTTAAACACCTCTTGGCAGAATCACTGAGAGTAGCAAGGGCACAGAATATACTCTGGGTGGGGGATTTCAATGTCCATCACCAAGTGTGGCCCTGTAGAAACGTCACTGGCCGAGTCCTGAAGGACATAGCTGCCAGATTAGTTGGTGTGGCAGTAGGTGAGAGAACAAACATGAGGGAATAACCTACTTGACCTTGTCCTCACCAATCTACCTGTTGCAGATGCCTTTGTCCATGTTTGAGGAATCAATCCCGGACCACGAGTGAATGTTTGTATAACTCCTCCATTCTGGTTGCTCCTGACCTGTCCATGGAAACTCAGATGTTGAAGTCTCTCGTTGATTCGCATTACAATGTTACTCAGTCATCCTTTTTTGTCCAGGCAGCTCCCTGTCTGCCTGCTTATCTGTATTGGTAGTCCAAAGCAATTAATAATTAGCTGCCATTAGCATTATTCTGCCCTTCTTATTTACTCTTATCCATATTATTTCAATTGTATCTACTTCTACTTTGATCATATTTATTGTTTTCAAAGCACAGTAGAAACGTAGAACAGTTTATGTAGAACATGAAACATCCATCAATGTTCAAAAATTTCACAATTGATCTTTTGCAACCCTCCAAGGTGTTTTGCAAATCATTATTTGTTTAATGAAGTAGAATGCTGAATCTTAACAAGTTTATCCCTTCTCTATCTGCTCATACAGTGCTGTTCACAAAACTCATTCTTTCATGTGTTCCTTAGACAGTAACAACAAGCTTGTTACAAAAGTAAATTTTAACTATGCTGTTTGTTTCCAAGCCCTTAGTATCTCCACCATGTATATGAATTGTTTAATTCGTATTTCCCTTCACTGGACTTCTTGTAAATTTTCTCCCTACACCATCCCTCCTGAAGCTGTTCACTCTTTAGGGTACAGTTCCTTTGTCACTCGACACTTTCTGGAACAGCCCCCACCGCTTTTGGCGGGTGGGTTTGTGCGAACGCGATTTGCCTGTTATATGCGATGGCTGGTACAACATGGAAGCACTATATAACAAGAATGCTGTCATCGCTGATTTATGGAATGTGTTGACCTGACGAGGAGAGCCCCAAACTGATGTATAACCACTGGGAATTAAATTATTTTTATTATTTGAATCTGGGTGGTGCTTTTTATCATCCGAGTTAGTTGTAGACTATTGACACAGAACAAACACATGCTAACTTTGAACATTACCGTGTCTAGTAACTGCCCAACTTTAACACTAACCTTTGCTCCAGCTCTAACCTTGAATCTGATCGATTCTGACCCAATAGATGACTGAATCCTTGTCATTCGGGGAAAAACAGCTGTGTTTATTCACTAAGTAAATGGAGCACTTATGTCACTATAACTGGCAACTTTGAAATTGATAATACAAATGGTTAATGGTTATCGCTTTTTGACCGATATTAGCGACTGTGACGTGAATGTTTTAAGTGGTGGGGACTATACATCACTCAAATGGCCTTTGTGAACTTTGGTCAGTGTCAGCAAGTTGTTTGTCCATAGAGGGAATCATGGCTATGCCTGATCACATCCAACATCCACACTTTCACTTCTGGCACTACCATCACTTCGTCTGTATTGATCAGTTAATCACTGGATAAACCACTTAGCCATCATGGAAGCCCAGTATTGTCATCTTTAAGGAATTCTTTGGTGCTGCCATTCGGACAAACTCTTTCAACCCTGTGAATCCTAGACCCCAGTCGTACTGCAGGCTGAACGAGTCGCACTGTGTTTTACCATTTTGTTTATCTTCCCTGTTCAGGTTTCCCAGATAGTGTCCATGCCACCGAATCACTTCCCAGTTGGCAGTAACATGACCACAGTCCATCTCTGCTCTGACGGAACTTACATCTATTGGATCTGGTCCCCTGCAGGCTTGAATGAGAAAACTCCCAAAGGCCATTCTGTTTTCATGGATGTCTTTGAACTGACAGTAAGTTTCTGTATGTTTTGCTTGAAAACGGATTTAGATATGTTTCATTGTCTTATTAAACCACCACTATCTTCCATTCCCAGAACGGTTTTTAAGACTTAAGTATTTTGGATGGTGCAGCTGACATTTTGCTCTGACCATGGCTTTCACACTGATCTGCATGGAAAAATCTTGCATTGGGTACTGTATAATACTGAAATCCTGAAACCAAGATTGTGATTTGAATAATTATTCTTGTAATTTTACATGTGCATAGCTGCTTTCAAAATGTACAGTTTACTGCTTAAAACGTGAGAATTTTATTTAGGCTTATTTTTGGCTGATATGATTATGCAATAGACAACATGCGCAGTCTATGTTCTCCATTGTATATCTAGCTTGTATATACAAGTTAACAGGATCACAGTGGAACTCTCTTGTTTGGCTCCATTCGAAGTTTTTTAGAAAACCATCCAGACACATTGACATGATGCCTCTATGTCAACTTATAAACTCCGCATACAGGTAGAGAGTAACGAAACACCAGCTATAACTGTTACCACTAGCTTGCTGTTACCTGCCTCGTATTATGAGTCGCATTGGTGGAGCCCTTCTCGCATGTTGCTTGCCTGTCACTTCAGCTGCAGTTGGGATATAACTTGGAGAACACCAGGGGGAATAAATGTTTGGTGGGGGGGGGGGGAGGGGTTGGTGGGTGAGAGGATACTTTTCCTAATTAGAAAGTATAAATTAAATTCATACACTAAGAACTGTTAACATTAATCTTAATTAGACAAAATAATTGAATCCTAAAAATCAATGAAACATCTGCTATGATAAAAACACATCTTTTACTGAAATCACAGTAGCAACCCTTCAGTTGAAGGGAGAGGGTCAGACATGCTGGTATTACTCAGCTGGAGAGTTTTTGAGCTAATCACAGCTGAAAGTTAATTCGCCCTGAGGTAATTGATGAAATTTTCCAGTCATGATAAAGATAGCACATATAATGTTTCCTGTTAAGAAAAATACTCTGGTGTTTCATCAATGAATTGATTGGTGGTGACATTTTTAAGTCAATGTTCCAATCTCTCTCCTATTAATGGTCCCCTCAAGCAGTGATTTATTTTTCATATGATTCTTGTGCCGGTCTCTGGCAAAAACAATTATATCAAAGGTTTGGCTTAAAAAACCTCCCTTATTTTTCTGTTCATTGTATACCAGATTGTAGCTGAAAAATTCAGCAATGTCTTAATATTTAAAAATATTTTTAAAAAAACTTTTGGCTTCTCAATGACTTAGCAAATTTAGCCAATTAGTAGTTAAATGGTTAGACCAGAAAGCTCCCAGGTTTGATCCCTGGTCTTACATTAAGGGTGTTGATAGAGGAGCTGCAATTGATTTCAGTGCTTCTGAGTTGGGGAGGAAAAAATTGGGTTCCTGCTCCTGATCGCTATCTAGTGATCTCGACAGCAAAGAACATATTTGTGGATATCAGGTGAGGACAGGATAAGAATTGGGCTGTGATGCCCTCTGTCATTGAATAACCTGATGGCACTTCACGTCCAGAATTGCACATGACGAAAGGCCACTTGGATGTGGTATTGTAGAGCAAGTATTGCCGTCTAATTGTACCACTGCAAGTAATTGAAATCTTCTCAATTTGAGGGGAGAAAATTGGGGAGGAAGAGGAGAGAAACAGTATAACTGCGCGTAGATGTTAATGACATGCGAATATTAAACCCACGCCATTTTAATAGGTGGGTCCTGACTTCAAACGCAGCCTGCATAATTATCTTTTCAGTATCTAATTGCAGGATGAGTTGGGTATTGAACAAAAAAAATTCACCCATTTAGGAGCTGAGAAATATCTCGTCAGACTGAGGATATGGCAGATGTCATCCCAGCAACAGTTACATCTGTGTATTAGCTGCTGAAGCAGCACAAGACCATAAGTGAGGAAAGGGGCCCAATCAAAATATTCCTGTCTAACCAGACTTTTTTTCCCCAAAATGCTCTTGATCCTGCTTTCCAGAGGTGCCAAAGCATGGAAATTTAGCTTTCCTCCTTTTGCTGTAATTTTCTCTCCATCTCTACTGACAAACTAGGCAAGACCAGAAACTTATATGGTGAACATTTGGCCTTCTACTCTGGCAGACTGTTGATCACCAGTGTGCTGCATCTTCTGGGTTAGCCTGTTAGTCCATTATAAGAAAGTAGCTTTGCAGAATGTTATGCTTTCAAAATGAAGATGATTTAAGTAAAGGACAGACCCACCAGAGGTGGCGGTACAGTGATATACAGTCAGGAGGGAGTAGCCCTGGGAGTCCTCAACATTGACTCTAGACCCCATGAAATCTCATGGCATCAGGTCAAACATGGGCAAGGAAAACTCCTACTGATTACCACCTACCGTCCTCCCTCAGCTGATGAATCAGTCTTCCTCCACGTTGAGCACCACTTGGAGGAAGCACTGAGGGTAGCAAGGGCACAAAATGTACTCTGGGTGGGGGACTTCAATGTCCATCATCAAGAGTGGCTCGGAAGCACCACTACTGACCGAGCTGGCCGAGTCCTGAAGGACATAGCTGCCAGACTGGGCCTGCGGCAGGTGGTGAGCGAACCAACACAAGGGAAAAACTTACTTGACCTCGTCCTCACCAATCTACCTGTCGCAAATGCATCTGTCCATGACAGTATTGGTAGGAGTGACCACCGCACAGTCCTCGTGTAGACGAAGTCCCGTCTTCACACTGAGGACACCATCCAACGTGTTGTGTGGCACTCCCACTGTGCTAAATGGGATAGATTCAGAACAGATCTAGCAGCTCAAAACTGGGCACCCATGAGGCACTGTGGGCCATCAGCAGCAGCAGAATTATATTCCAGCACAATCTGTAACCTCAAGGCCCGGCATATTCCTCACTCTACCATTACCAACAAGCCAGGGGATCAACCCTGGTTCAATGAGGAGTGTAGAAGAGCATGCCAGGAGCAGCACCAGGCATACCTAAAAAAAAAATGAGGTGCCAACCTGGTGAAGCTACAACTCAGGACTACATGCATGCTAAACAGCGGAAGCAACATGCTATAGACAGAGCGAAGCAATTCTACAACCAACGGATCAGATCAAAGCTCTGCAGTCCTGCCACATCCAGTCGTGAATGGTGGTGGACAATTAAACAACTAACGGGAAGAGGAGGCACTGCAAACATCCCCATCCTCAATGATGGCGGAGTGCGGCACCTGAGAGCAAAAGACAAGGCTGAAGCGTTTGCAACCATCTTCAGCCAGAAGTGCCAAGTGGATGATCCATCTCGGCCTCCTCCCGATATCCCCACCATCACAGAAGCCAGTCTTCAGCCAATTCGATTCACTCCACGTGATATCAAGAAACGGCTGAGTGCACTGGACACAGCAAAGGCTATGGGCCCCGACAACATCCCAGCTGTAGTGCTGAAGACTTGTGCTCCAGAACCAGCTGCGCCTCTAGCCAAGCTGTTCCAGTACAGCTACAACACTGGCATCTACCTGACAATGTGGAAAATTGTCCAGGTATATCCTGTCCACAAAAAGCAGGACAAATCCAATCCGGCCAATTACCGCCCCATCAGTCTACTCTCAATCATCAGCAAAGTGATGGAAGGTATTGTCGACAGTGCTACCAAGCAGCACTTACTCACCAATAACCTGCTCACCGATGCTCAGTTTGGGTTCCGCCAGGACCACTCGGCTCCCGACCTCATTACAGCCTTGGTCCAAACATGGACAAAAGAGCTGAATTCCAGAGGTGAGGTGAGACTGCCCTTGACATCAAGGCAGCATTTGACCGAGTGTGGCACCAAGGAGCCCTAGTAAGATTGAAGTCAATGGGAATCGGGGAAAACTCTCCAGTGGCTGGAGTCATACCTAGCACAAAGGAAGATGGTAGTGGTTGTTGGAGGCCAATCATCTCAGCCCCAGGACATTGCTGGGGGAGTTCCTCATGGCAGTGTCCTAGGTCCAACCATCTTCAGCTGCTTCAACAATGACCTTCCCTCCATCATAAGGTCAGAAATGGGGATGTTTGCTGATGATTGCACAGTGTTCAGTTCCATTTGCGACCCCTCAAATAATGAAGAAGTCCGAGCCCGCCTGCCACAAGACCTGGACAACATCCAGGCTTGGTCTCGTAAGTGGCAAGTAACATTCGCGCCAGATAAGTGCCAGGCAATGACCATCTCCAACAAGAGAGTGTCTAACCACCTCCCCTTGACATTCAACGGCATTACCATCGCCGAATCCCCCACCATCAACAGCCTGGGGGTCACCATTGACGAGAAACTTAACTGGACCAGCCATATAAATACTGTGGCTACGAGAGCAGGTCAGAGGCTGGGTATTCTGCGGCGAGTGACTCACCTCCTGACTCCCCAAAGCCTTTCCACCATCTACAAGGCACAAGTCCAGTAGTGTGATGGAATACTCTCCACTTGCTTGGATGAGTGCAGCTCCAACAACACTCAAGAAGCTCGACACCATCCAAGATAAAGCAGCCCTCTTGATTGGCACCCCATCCACCACTCTAAACATTCATTCCCTTCACCACCGGCCCACAGTGGCTGCAGTGTGTACCATCCACAGGATGCACTGCAGCAACTCGCCAAGGCTTCTTCGACAGCACCTCCCAAACCCACGACCCCCTACCACCTGGAAGGACAAGGGCAGCAGGCACATGGGAACAACACCACCTGCACGTTCCCCTCCAAGTCACACACCATCCCGACTTGGAAATATATCGCCGTTCCTTCATCGTTGCTGGGTCAAAATCCTGGAACTCCATTCCTAACAACACTGTGGGAGAACCGTCACCACACGGACTGCAGCGGTTCAAGAAGGCGGCTCACCACCACCTTCTCAAGGGCAATTCGGGATGGGCAATAAATGCCGGCCTCGCCAGTGACGCCCACATCCCAGGAACAAATTTTTAAAAAAATTGTATAGATGTTTTTTGTTCGGATATGTCGGATGCTAGTTGCAGTTGTTAGCAAGTGATGAATGCCAGACTGAATTACTTCGTAGCATGTCAGTACAGAATTGTGTCGTGACCTATGCTTCAATGCAGTTTGTTCGGTGTCCTTGCAATCATGACACATTTTGTGTTTCTGTTGTAGCTGCACAACGAGATCTGCACAGCATGCCCTCTCCAGGAACGAACCATCTTAACAAGAAAAGAGGGGGAATCTGCAAAAAGTATAAATGAGATGCTGCTGAGTCGACTTTCCCGATATCGTGCCTCCCCTTCAGCAACATTGGCTGCTCTCACTGGCTCCACAATTACCAACACATTGAAGGAAGATCATTCTGGTAAGGATAAATACTTTTTTTAGGGGTGTGACCGTAAAGCATTTTGTTTGGATAGCTGACTGTTGTACTTTGGCTCTTGTATACCCACATTCAAAAAAAGAACAACCCTCATATTTTCGCACTGTTATAGAGTGAATTGTTATGTCAAAAAAGAGACACAGATGGTAGTGTGGTGAATTTAATTTTTGGGAAATGCATTTGAATGTAGCCCAGCCTAGCATGAAAAATGTCTGTAGTGATGAATGTGACAGTCCTGAGTGTGAGAAATCCAAATTTCAGTGGGTTCAAGTCTACAGTAAAACAGCTCCTAGTTTATTACTAAGTTCTAAATATCTGAGTGGTGTGGAGAATGGCGATGTCACACTGGCACGATAAATAGTAATGTTCTGACCTTGGGATTGAGGCATATTGAACAGAGGGGAGGAGGTGTTACTCTGATTATAACTGACATCTAAATGGTTGATATTGGTATTGACATTGGGGTCCCAAAGTGGATCATTGTTCCAATCCCTAACACTCATGTCCTTCACCACCAATATTAATTATAATATTAACAGGAAAGAATGGCAATAGAAGGAAGAGATTAATTTTTGAATTTTCAATTGTTTTGACAGAACAAGATTTGTTACTATACACAAAAAAATTACAATATAAGCTTCTGAAAATGTAGCCTCATTGCAATCAAACTTACTTAACCTGCTGCCCATGAAGTTCAGAATAAACTTTTTTTAATTTGTGATGTAGAAAGAAAAATGGTCAGCGACGTGGTCATGAGCTTTCTCCATTCATTTTGGTTTCATTGTTAAAACCACTTCTCCTCTGAAATTTTAAAAAAAAGTTGGCAAGAAATGGGGAAAAGGGCAAATTTAAACTTTAAGGCTGAAGAGTGTCTGATTTACAGATTTGCCACTTGCTTACCAATATGCATACAGACTTGCCACAGGAACCTCTCAACATAGTTTTCTTAATTCAAACAAAACAAACCTCTTATTGATTCTATGGTGATGGTGCCAGACTTGCATATGGCAGAGTTTTAAAATAAACTTAAGAAGAAAATTAATGGTAGATACTTGTTTAGTTGTTGGGCCAGTTTATTTTAAAATTGCTGCAAGTTAAATCTACTTTCCAACATTTTTTTTAAACCCACTCGTACTCCCTTAGATTTCTCCTCTAACTAGCCCTATACTGAAGCGTGCACCCCAAATGGGCAAATGAGGTTTGGGTGATCTGCTTCCAGGTCAATGCAGATCTTGACTGGCCACCAGGAATACACAATGAAGCTTCTTAATTGGAATTTCTTTCAATTCTGCCTCACGCCTCCCTGTAGCTATCATCAGGAACGTAGTTCAATGGAGGGATTGAACTTGTTTCCTTCCTCTGTACTTTTAGAAGCACAGCTATGTATGAGCAACGTGAACCAAACTCTGTTCATTTTTTTTTCTGTTTTCAAACTTGTAAGGCAGAGACACTTGACATGTTTTTTTTTTATTCGTTCACTGGATGTGGGCGTCGCTGGCGAGGCCAGCATTTATTGCCCATCCCTAATTGCCCTCGAGAAGGTGGTGGTGAGCCGCCTTCTTGAACCGCTGCAGTCCGTGTGGTGACTGTTCTCCCACAGTGCTGTTAGGAAGGGAGTTCCAGGATTTTGACCCAGCGACAATGAAGGAACGGCGATATATTTCCAAGTCGGGATGGTGTGTGACTTGGAGGGGAACGTGCAGGTGGTGTTGTTCCCATGTGCCTGCTGCTCTTGTCCTTCTAGGTGGTAGAGGTCGCGGGTTTGGGAGGTGCTGTCGAAGAAGCCTTGGCGCGTTGCTGCAGTGCATTGTGACTGGAAGCCTGTGGCCAGTGGGGTACCACAGGGATCTGTGCTGGGGCCCTTGCTGTTTGTGGTCTACATTAACGACTTGGATATGAATGTAAAAGGTATGATCAGTAAGTTCGCTGATGATACAAAAATTGGTAGGGTGGTAAATAGCGAGGAGGATAGCCTCAGTCTGCAGGACGATATAGATGGGTTGGTCAGATGGGCGGAACAGTGGCAAATGGAATTTAACCCGGAAAAGTGCGAGGTGATGCACTTTGGAGGGACTAACAAGGCAAGGGAATACACAATGAATGGCAAGACCCTAGGCAAGTCAGAGGGATCTTGGTGTGCAAGTTCACAGATCCCTGAAGGCGGCGGAACAGGTAGATAAGGTGGTAAAGAAGGCATATGGGATACTTGCCTTTATTAGCCGAGGCATAGAATACAAGAGCAAGGAGGTTATGATGGAGCTGTATAAAACACTGGTTAGGCCACAGCTGGAGTACTGTGTGCAGTTCTGGTCGCCGCACTACAGGAAGGATGTGATCGCTTTGGAGAGGGTGCAGAGGAGATTCACCAGGATGTTACCAGGGCTGGAGCGCTTCAGCTATGAAGAGAGACTGGGAAGATTGGGTTTGTTTTCCTTGGAGCAGAGGAGGTTGAGGGGGGACATGATTGAGGTGTACAAAATTATGAGGGGCACAGATAGGATGGATACTAAGGAGCTTTTTCCCTTCGTTGAGGGTTCTATAACAAGGGGGCATAGATTCAAGGTAAAAGACGGGAGGTTTAGAGGGGATTTGAGAGAGAACTTTTTCACCCAGAGGGTGGTTGGAGTCTGGAACTCACTGCCTGAGAGGGTTGTGGAGGCAGGAACCCTCAGAACATTCAAGAAGCATTTGGATGAGCACTTGAAATGCCATAGCATACAAGGCTACGGACCAAATGCTGGAATATGGGATTAGATTAGACTGGGCTTGATGGCCGGCGTGGACACGATGGGCCGAAGGGCCTCTATCTGTGCTGTATGACTCTATGACTCATCCTGTGGATGGTACACACTGCAGCCACAGTGCGCCGGTGGTGAAGGGAGTGAATGTTTAGGGTGGTGGATGGGGTGCCAATCAAGCGGGCTGCTTTATCTTGGATGGTGTCGAGCTTCTTGAGTGTTGTTGGAGCTGCACTCATCCAAGCAAGTGGAGAGTATTCCATCACACTCCTGACTTGTGCCTTGCAGATGGTGGAAAGGCTTTGGGGAGTCAGGAGGTGAGTCACTCGCCGCAGAATACCCAGCCTCTGACCTGCTCTCGTAGCCACAGTATTTATATGGCTGGTCCAGTTAAGTTTCTGGTCAATGGTGACCCCCAGAATGTTGATGGTTGGGGATTCGGCGATGGTAATGCCTTTGAATGTCAGGGGGAGGTGGTTAGACTCTCTCTTGTTGGAGATGGTCATTGCCTGGCACTTATCTGGCACGAATGTTACTTGCCATTTATGGTGAATTATGGCGTTTAAGTGCACTTGACAAGTGCAGACCTTTTCTAATCTCAATTATGACTCATTGGGTGTTGTAGAGCACTTTGCATGCCAGATGAGGATTTTATCATCGAAATTAAAATGTAGAACATTTTTTAAAATTTGAGAACATTACAAGGTAACAATTTCTGATTCCTTTAATGGGCTTTTAAAATTATTCTTTGTAGTTTGCATTTAGAAACCTCTTTTAATGAAAAAAAGTTCTATCCTGAGATGTTCCAGAATCCAAAAGTTAATATTTAGGAAAAAGAACTCCTGTTTTGCCCTGAGAATTATGCTTGGAGTACCTAAATGTATGGGAGAAATATTTTCTCAAGGGGGAGAAGGAACTGAACAAGACCTTGTTTGCATTGAAAAATATAAGAATAGTTTTATTGTGGCATCCTTCCCGAAGAATAATTTTGTCACCACAATAGGAAATACCTCCGTTCAAAACTTCCACGCCTATAATTGCATCCAACATGTGAAAATAAATATTGAGGGTCATACTGAGTTTTTTTTTGCTCCAGATTTTAAAGCCGATGCTTTTTGGAGGTGAGAGGCAGTCAGAGAGGGAAGAGGAAGAGAACCCCTTGGGTTTAAAAACACAGTGAACCCTGTTGCCTTGGTATGAGCCAAAGTATTCACACTACTGAAACTGAGGATTTTGAGCTGGCTAATAAGTGGAAGAGAGTTTCTGACAGATGTAAGCGGATTAAAAATGCCATGTGCACTCTGCAGAAGATCACTGAGGATTAGCAGCATCTTCAGGATTACAATAACAGAGTAACCTTCAAAGCAGCTTTTTCTCAGTTTTTGGGGAGGTGGATGTGGTGGTGGAGGAGGAGGTGGGATAAGAATGCTGCTTGTCGTTTTGTCTTTTAATCCTCAGCAACATGCTCCTTCCTTCACCTGGAGGAATGAGAATGTGGAGTTCTACTTTTCTGTTGTTAGTTCTGCTCTAATCAGAACAATGTGTAAACAGAATGAGCTAAGTTGGATAATATCTGTATTCTCCCGCCATCCCACTCCATCAAAACCCCACGTTTTCATATAGTAGTCCAGAAAAAAATGTGTGTATATTAACAACTTAATTACATAGTACTTTTCATGTCACACATGTCTGAAGGTGTTTAAAGGAGATCAGAGGACACTAAGTAACTTATGGAAGAGAAGTTAGAGCCAGAAGAACGGAGGGTGCGTGCTGGGAAATAGGGGTGGAGAAGATTGCAGAGGTAGAATGGAGTAAGGCTATGAAGGGATTTGAAAATGAGGATTTTAAGCTGATTCACTGGGGAAGCCAATGGAGATTGGTATGCTGGACCTGATGTGGAATAGAGTACAAGTGAGAGTTCTGCATATGTTGGAGTTTATGTAGGGTATTGCTCAGGAGGTTGGGGAGGAGTGCATTGGAGAAATGAAATTGGTGCTTCAATGTGGATTTATGGCAGAACTGGACAGAGTGCCTGCTGCCTTGCCAATGAGTTCCAGATCACAGTACTTATTGTCCAACAGGGAGTTAGTTCTTGTGGAAATGAAGATGGTGACAGGGAAGTGAAGTTGGCATCTGACACATGGAATTAGCCCCATGTTTACAATTTATGTCACCAAGGGGGCAGCATGTAGATGAGGAAAAGGAGTGGACCAACAATGGCGCCTTGAGGCGTGGTTGTGTGCATGTGGTCACAATAACCAGAACTGCAGCATTCTGACTTACTGAATACTGCATGCTTAGGCTTGGTCATATCTGTTAGAATTTTTTCCCTCCTTTCCTGAAGATGCTGAATATTGCTGAAGTGCAGTTCCGGTAACAAGGTATCAGTTTGTTCCCCTCCCTCTTCTGTGCATCAGCAATAGTGGAGGGATCCCTACAACCAAACCCAGGCTGTGAATTTTGAAGCTGTAAGGAAAAGATAAACCAAGTGGTGGCTTAAACAGTAGTTGGCACTAATAGAATTAATTCTGCCTGTGCTTACAGTGGAATTGAGGATAGCAGGCCAATGAAAGACTCAAGTCAGCATTCTTATGTTTCAGGTTGACTTGCCTACCCTCAGTTCCTTGGTACAATTCCTTTAATTAATTAAAATCCCTGTTTATGTATTACATAGTCAGAAACAATATTGCACATAGCATTACACCTTGAGAGTGCAGCTTGCTTCCAGCATCTCTACCAACAAATGGTGGAACTGCAACTAAGGCAAGACCTCAATGTACCATCAGTTCTTTGTAAGGTTTTCCTCTATTGTACATGTCAGGAGGATTGTTTTTTTTTTCATGGCTTTATCCTAATCATAGCTTATTGTGTTTATTTTAGATGTGAATTATTCTTGTAAATGAAACCTACAGGTGCAGAAAATCATCAATAAGGCTAATGGAATGCTGGCCTTTATATCTAGAGGACTAGAGTACAAGGGGGCAGAAGTTATGCTGCAGCTATACAAAACCCTGGTGAGACCACACCTGGAGTACTGTGAGCAGTTCTGGGCACCGCACCTTCGGAAGGACGTATTGGCCTTGGAGAGAGTGCAGCGTAGGTTTACTAGAATGATACCCGGACTTCAAGGGTTAAGTTACGAGGAGAGATTACACAAATTGGGGTTGTATTCTCTGGAGTTTAGAAGGTTAAGGGGTGATCTGATCGAAGTTTATAAGATACTAAGGGGAACAGAGGGTGGATAGAGAGAAACTATTTCCGCTGTTTGAGGATTCTAAGAGTAGGGGGCACAGTCTTAAAAATTAGAGCCAGACCTTTCAGGAGTGAGATTAGAAAACATTTCTACACACACAGGGTGGTAGAAGTTTGGAACTCTCTTCCGCAAACGGCAATTGATACTAGCTCAATTGCTAAATTTAAATCTGAGATAGATAGCTTTTTGGCAATCCAAGGTATTAAGGGATATGGGCTAAAGGCGGTTTTTGGAATTAGATCACAGATCAGCCATGATCTTATCAAATGGCAGAGCAGGCACAAGGGGCTGAATGTCCTACTCCTGTTCCTATGTTCCTATTGACTATCAGGATCATCACTGCAAGGAAGTAGTGTGATTTCTAGATGGTTGATTAAATTGTCAATCTTTGGCATGTTCATAGCTTGAGAAGACAGTAGCTTGTCTGATAAACACTAAATTAATGTCCCTCAGAAGGGGAAAGGGAGCTGACTCATCATCTGCAGGTCTGACGTCACGAAAGATCTGACACCCGAAGAACGTACAACGGAGGGAGGGACGGCACAGGCAGACACTGAGATGCTATTGTCGTGGTGGGGTAGAATGAGGCAGAAGTAGTCTCTGAATCCTTATCTTGTAGCAATATCCTGGTTAATCTGGGGGTATCTAAAAGGGGATGATGTGGGGAGTCGTTGATTCATGCAGGTGTAGTACTATAACATGTATTGAATTTCACTGCCATGAAGGATTATTCTTGTCTCAGGCCTTGTACTCTAATTGAAGAGAGGTCACCAAAGATGATGCAGCGATCCTGAAGACCATGATCAGTTTTTTTTTCTATCTGGAAGTTGTATACCTGTACCACAAATGCTCTGATTTGGCTGGAATCATGCGGGCTTTGTTGTTTAATTGTAGGAAAGATTTTAGGATGTTCTGGATGAAAAGGAATGGTTTGCTTTTTCAAACCCTTTCGGGTGGCCAAAATTTGAATGTTGTGACATTCGGAGTTATCATGTTTAATTGCCACTTTCTGATCACTGTCCAGGTAAGTTACTTGAATTCCTCTGCATTAAGTCGCTGTCCTCATCACCAGAGTAAACCT
Organism: Heptranchias perlo; assembly: GCF_035084215.1. Classification (NCBI taxonomy): domain Eukaryota; kingdom Metazoa; phylum Chordata; class Chondrichthyes; order Hexanchiformes; family Hexanchidae; genus Heptranchias; species Heptranchias perlo. The sequence continues at coordinate 34,663,010 of NC_090349.1, forward strand.
TCATTCATGTAGACGGCACTCTGTGCAGGAGTTTGTGGCAAAAAATTCCTGGATTTTGGCATGTATGTTTATGTTTGTTGGTTTATATTTCATGTAGACTCCTGATCTTGGCAAGCAGATTTGCGTAGGCAACTGGGCTTTGCTTACGTCCTAACTTGGAGCCTGTAGAGACTGTAAATGGGTGACTTCTGGGAAAAACTTCAGGTATTAGATATAGAGGCTTGGTGATTTTTTTTAATGCTGCCTGGATTTGTTTAACTTAAGCATTTAATCCACATTTGTTTTAATCTGGTTATTTTAGCCTTGACTTTTGGCTGATGAGAATCATCTGTTTACTTAACAATGTTAACCAATTAGCTTTTAGGGAAACAGAATTGACTCAATGTTAATCAACTTTCTTTGCCTCCCCAGAGAAAGGAATTGAATGTGAGCAAAATAAGAGATTTTTTTTTTCTTTACCCAACATTTAGCAGCAAATACAAGTTGTGGCTTACCCTTGAAAACCTTAAGGAAGACCCCGATGTATACATGTGGGACGTACCTGGTTATGCTTAGCGCACCACCAGGTGGATCTGGGAGTTCTGCAACACGCTCCCTGTTTGGTGGCACAAGTGGATTGTCCTCTTTAAAAGGTAAGTCAAATGCGATTTTAAAAATACCTGTTGTTTATTTTAGGGTGTGGGTGTTGAAGAAACTTTCATCTTGCTAGCAGTTTTAATTGTATGATGCAGTATTGCCCTGGTACCAATACTTTCTAAGACAAATGACACCAATATACTTCAATGTTGTGTCATTATGCTTGTGTGATACTTCAAATTCTTGCCACCATTACCACAACCATTCACAGACCTGTAACCATCAGTGCTTCAGCCCGGTATTATTCAGCTGAAAGTGCTCTTGTGATGCAGCCAAAGTTTAGAAGGACAGAATGTGCTGCTGGGTGTGATCAGTTCAAGTCAATGAATTTCACACACCCATCATTATGCTTCACTGCAGTGCTAGTGGCAGCATTTTCAGTGAGGCTCAGAGGACTTTAACTGCTTCAATACATTCCATTCCAGTTAACTGAATAACAGATTAGCAACTATTAAATTTTTAATAGTTTACATAGAGTATTTATATCAAGCAATAGAAATGAAAGCATTTCTGACATAATAGTGAATGAAACCAAAAGTTGTATGAAATAAAGGACTGATTTTGAGTATTTAGGATATTAACCCCTCTCAATATTTAATAAGTACAACATAAGTAAATAGTTTCCTCTTTATGTGTAGTGTATATAAGTATGATGAGAAACCTTTCTATATATTAGCATTGAAATATGTCTGGAGATTTACAGCATAAATCTTACACAGAACCAGGGTCCAGAAAGCAACCCGCAGGACACTGCTAAAGAATGGAATGGTGAAGGTTAGTGGCTGAGAGGTGGTTTGCAAATCTGAATCGGACCGTGCAAGAAAAAAGTGGTGAGCGGAGATAAGGCACTTTCCTACAGGAAGTAAAGGAAGGAAGGAAGGAACATTGAGTGATTCAATCTTGAGGTGCTCTCTTGAACTATCTTACAGCTGATCACAGTGTCTTAGGGCTGAGCTACGTGTTCTCCTCTATTGTCCAGAGAATAAAATGTGCTATGGGGAGAGACCGAATTTATCAACAAGAGGATAAACGCGTTAATTAAACTGAATTTAGAAGGATAAAGTTCTTTATAGCTTACATCAGGTGGGGTTTGTACTGTAGAGGTGAATGATAGCTCTTATGTCTTTCACTGTATTTTCAACAAAACTGTACAGCTTGAACTTTTACCAGTGGGAGACTAATGGTCCTTGCTCTTCTATTGAATTGTACTTTAAGGCTGAATGTGGAATGGCATTGTCTATTATCGTAGAGATTTTGATTGTCCTGAGTGGTGGAGGATCTGTGCTTAAATGTATCTGTTGCATTCTAGTCACTAGCATTTCAGTGAAGTGTAATGAGGATTTACAGTTGTATTGTAGAGATGTTTTTCATAGAATCGTAGAATGCTGCAGCACAGAAGGAGGTAATTCGGTCCATCGTGCCTATGTTGGGTCTGTGAAATAGCTATCCAATTATTCCCTTTTCCCATAGCCCTGCAAATTTTTCCCCTTCAAGTATTTATCCAGTTCCCTTTTGAAAGTTGTTATTGAACTGCTTCCACCACCCTTTCAGGCCGTGCATTCCAGATCATAACATCTCGCTGTATTTTTTTAAAAAAAGTTTCTCCTCACCTCACCTCCCCTCTGGTTCTTTTGCCAATTACCTTAAATCTGGTCACTGGCCCTTCTGGCACTGGAAATAGTTTCTCCTTATTTACTCTATCAAAACCCTTCGTGATTTTGAACACCTCTATTAAATTTCCCTTCTCTGCTCTAAGAAGAACACCAGCTTCTCCAACCTCTCCATGTAACTGAAGTCCCTCATCCCTTGTACCATTTTTGTAAATCTCCTCTGCACCCTCTCTAAGGCCTTGACATCCTTCCTGAAGTGTGGTGCCCAGAATTAGATACAATACTAGCTGAGACCTAACCAGTGATTTATAAAGGTTTAGCATAACTTCCTTGCTTTTGTACTCTATGCCTGTTTATAAACCCAAGGATCCTGCATGCTTTTTTAACAGCCTTTTTAACTTGCCCTGCCACCTTTAAAAATTTGTGTATGTACACCCCCAGGTCTCTGTTCCTGCACCCCCTTTAACCAAGATTTCAGTAGATTATCACAATGAATGTGGAATTTTTGCACTATGCCCAATTGAACTGTGGGAAACACAAATATAATTACAGATTTCATCCTTCCAAACTTGCCTTGTATCTGGATAGAACATTATGAGCTGTATGATAATGAGGTAAAGCACTGGTAGTTATTGGCCTAAATCTCATGTTGGTATAGGTTATAGCAATTTGAGATGCTGAATTAAGAGTATCACACAACTTCAGATTGTACCAATTTATGTTTCTTTTTTTTTCCTTTAGCAGATTACGATCAATTAGTACTTTAAAAATCTGGTAATAGCATTGTTTTTATTTAAAAATCCCAAGTTCACCGTGCTTTATTTTGGTGGACTATCAAAGCTCGGACAGCATGAGAAAAGGATGAGGGTGTACAATTTGATCTGTAATCAGTGGTGTTGGGGAGGGATCCAGAGGGCTGCAGGGGAGAGGGAGTGGTTAAGCAGATTCTAGTAACAGGGCTGCACTAAAACCAGTCATTTGAATCTAAAGAAGGCACTGAATGACCTGAAACAACGAGTAGTAAAATGTTGGTAATTTTGTGACCTTGCCATTATAACAAGTCGCTGTGTCTTTCTCTTCAGTTCTATCCTCTAGCCTGGTGTTTAACATCTCAGATGGCCAATTTAGCAGCCGGGCAGACCTGATCGATGCAGCTGGCAGTTCCCTTGGGCGGGGAGCTCTGGTTCCAGGGCTGGGTAAGGATAATATATTGCAAGTAAATTGATTCATCTAATATTGTAAATCTTTTATGTTAAAAGTTGGTAGATTGTAAACAATGAACTATTTTCCCTACATGACTGTAATCACTGTAAAGTAACTCATTGTATGTTAAGTGTTTTGAGACACGTCAGTGACATGAGGCACTTCATAAGTTGCTTTATATATTAACTCAGATTCTGGAAGCCCAGCATCTGTGAGTCAGTTCCCAGCATTTACCTGGTTGAGTCCGATATCTGTTGCCAGACTTATACATAGCTGATTTAACAGCTTAAAAGCCAGGAACTAGCTTGTGGCTATATTGTTCCCAAATTAAAAGAACAATATAAAAGCAGCTATAAATGCAAGTCTGTCTTTGTAATGAATAATAGGTGGTATCCTTGCTCACTGAGCAATGCCATTATGACTTTACTCCTACTATCCATTCTCTATAGCTGCAATAATGACTCCATTTGGGAGTAGTAATTCTTTTTTAAGTTCTATGTTAGGAAATTTGGGAGGTTTGATGGTTTACGTTCCAGCATAGGTTGACAGAGCTGACCACAAAGGTCCTATTTGAAATGCGTTTCAGATGTAGCAGCTCACTTGCCTGGGGAAAACAGACCTATCAGACGCTACAAATTGACCCTAAACTGGCAGTCACCATCAGACCTTGTTGAGCACAAAAATTCAACCAAAATGTTGCTTAATGTTTGAGTGAAACTTTTTTTAACTTGCCTAAATAAACTTTTCACTCGCCAAGAATTGTTATTTGAACTACAACCTGAAAAAAACATTTAACTCTCCACCTAACTGAAGACTCTCATCCCTGGTACCATTCTAGTAAATCACCTCTGCACCCTTTCCAAGGCCTTTACATCCTTCCAAAAGTGTGGTGCCCAGAATTGGACACAATACTCCAGCTGAGGCCAAACCAGTGATTTTATAGAAGAAAGCAGATCAGAGTTCAATATTTGCCAATTTTTGAAAAAAAAGCATTATCTCTCACCTTTTGGTTAGGTGCAAGGCCTGTGAAGGATTTACTTCCCTGATGGCACAACCAAAATTACAAACTTAGGGTGTGTTGGAATTTCTTGGAGCTCTGACTCTCAGTGCCACAGAGTGGAAGGATATTGGTTCAGATGCAATTCTCCTCCTTTGCACATCTGTTCATTGCAGGGAAGGAAGATGAAGGGAGATTTTGATGGGGATGTCACTGGCTCGCTGTTACGTGTGACCAGCAATTAGCCACAGGAGCATTGGTGGAGATCTGGAACCTGACCTCCTGCTCACTTTCTTGGCAATAGAGGTGCGGGCCATGTAAAAGAATAACTGGGAGAAAATATGCTGTGTGCCTTTCATTGGAGGGTAACTTTCCTCCACAGAAAATACTGGTTACAGAGATAGACTTGAATGTTATTTCTCCAGAGCACAGTGCCATCCCTTTGCTGTTGCTTTATATTTTACCAGTAGTAGTGTACCTTTTTTTAAAAAAAAATCACAATGTAAACTTTTTTTTCACTTTGATCGCTTGCACCTTCATAATTATTTAATTTCTGCACCAGGGGCCTGCTATGATGCTATGAACAATATGATCTGGACGTGTTCTAGTGACTACATGGATCAGTGGTGTAATCCTGGTAACCAGGCCTTCCATCATGTTTGTCAAAGATTGGGTGTTAGCCACATCATCCCTGAGCCAAAAGGTTAGTTAGGTGCTTATAGGACATCAGAGATGACTGCACGTTCTTTAGTTTGTGTATTAATGTGCACTGTTGGTTTAATTTTTGTTTAATGCCAGGGTGATCCTTTTTCTTTTGTGCTATTCCCTCCCCCTTCGAATTTTTTTCCTTTTTCTGAAAGGTGCTAACTCATAGTGCAAATGGAACCACAACGCACCGGCAGAATTGTAGGTCCTCACTCACATGACCATTCTTCATTTGCTAGTCTAAATAGTGAGTGTCAACAGGCTTTTTGAATTTAGAGGACAACATTCAGATGCACTTTCCAGCAAGGGCCACCGAACAGTGATCAGAAGTGGAAACTCCCACCTTATTTTTCCATTTCCCCCAACCAGCCCATGAATACTTAAACCAATGCAGCCTTCGACCTAAGCTCTTGCTGAAATCAGTTAACTCAGCATAAAGTGGAGAGTGAAGTGCCATAGATATTTGGAAACAGAAAACCAGTTCAATAACAACTTAGGTGAAGTTGCTCTCCTCTTCCTTCTGAGAGCTAAAGGTAGTTTGAACTCATCAGGTAAGCAGTTATTCCCAGCCATGGCTCTGCATTCTCATACAAAAGAAAGAAACTGGGCATCTTTAGGATTTGTCTGTTCTTTGTGTTATGCTCTCTGATTTACACATTGTATAATGCGGGTGCTGTGAATGGCCAATGAACAAAGCGACCAATGGGATGTATGGACATTGCAGTCATTAGCACTGAAACCTTCAGAAGCATTCAGTTAGCAACTACTGGAAATGAGATTTTTACAGCTTTTATTTGGTATATAATTTGTGGTGTAGGGGAACAGTGTTATGGTGTACAATTTCAGAATTTTTACCAATACTGTAATGAATATCATTTGATAAACTTGGAATTGATTGTTACAACAGTTGAGTGCAGAAGTTATCATATCTCAAAGACACCGAACATACTCATTTGGCATCTACTATGAGAGTTACCTAGTGCCAAAATTAATTGCCTGAAACTGAATAAAATAACTTGCACTGTTTGCGTGTATCTATATAATAGCACCTTGAAATATACTTCGTTTTGTAGTAATGTGTACTGTGTGATAGTACATATCTCATCTCTTACATCAAAATCTAGCCATTCCAGTTTTTTAATTCTGAAGTAATTTCAAAGCTGCAATTTCATCTTATATGACTCCTATAATTCACCTGATCTTTGCTCTTTCCTTCAGGTAATCTGAATATCTCTAACACTTCTTTGCAATAGATACACGCGCATACGTACACAAGCACGCACACGTTGGGACTTCAGAACCTCTTCACTGTGAAGGCAGCTTCTGAATTGCAGAATCTTGTTTTGTTCAATCCAATGTTTTCTCCTCCCATGTCTTTTCCCAACATTGCAACATCTTCCCTAGCTCAAAGTATAGCTGAACGTCTGTTTCGGAAAAGCCATTATATAAGTATGATCCCATTTTCCACATCTGATCCCAGAAAACTGATAGCGTTAAACTTGGCTTCCTCCTGCACTTCCTTGTGAACTCCAGTCTCTTGTCTCTCTGCATGCCACTGATTGGCTGCCAGAAGCCCCATTTTGGACACACAAAATCGGAGTGCCTTTTTCAATATCTGGTAAAGCGGCTTTCTAATAACGTGGATGCGGTCATTGTCCAACAGTTGATTTATAACGGCTCAGAATATTTGTTGATGTGCAGTGGCGTCTGTTGTGTGCTGGTCCTGATCAATAACTACTCTCTAATCTTAAGTACAGCCTCTCTTACTTCACAATTCAACACACTGGAATTAGTGAGCTGTACCACCTTGCTTTTCTACAACTCATGCTTAAGAGTAGTTTCATTGTGTTGAGTTTAGAGCACAATTACGTGATTGAAGCTGGACTGCATAATTAAATATCCTAAATCTTGAGAGTGCTGTGGTCTTAAGCTTTTGGACTAGCAAAACTCCTGTCTCTATCTTGATTTTTCCAATCTCTGAGCTCCTTCCCCACCCATTTGAAGAACATACTCCCAGAGCTGCCGCTCCCATCACTGACTTCTGTCCACACATTCATATGTCATGTGGAGCATTTCCAATACTGCCTGAATAAGGAACAATTTTTGTTTTTTTTTAGCAGAAGCGCATTTAGTACCATGGTCAACTTAAGTCGGGGCAAAAGTAGTCTGGTTTGGTATGCGGAACAACTATTGGGCATTTAATAAGTCTGGAATTATTGGTGACATCTGATAGGACAGCTAAACACCAAAAAGCCTTTTATGTTGGATTTTTAGTGTTGACCACTCTTAACACTGTTGGTAGTGCACCGCCAGCAATATTTGAAGGAAGCTGACACCCAAATTTTAATCAGATCTAGGACTGATAATGTACAGCAAATGTAATTTTGTATTTGTATGTTGTGTATGATCAGTGTTGGGAGTGGAGGTCATTGCTTTTTCATTCTTATTGTCCATGTTCTCTGTTGTAGATGAATCTGTGTCAACCAGTGACGTTATTAACCAGCTCCTGCATCACGTGGGAGCAATGTGCATTCATCAGCTCAATTTGTTGACTGCCAGTGCTAATTTACCAATCTCGAACTTCCTGGGAAAACAGCATCCAATTGAAGCACAACACCTCAGCAGCATCTGTGATATCATGGAGAAGGCCATGGCAAACAGGGACACTTGCATCATCCGCTGTATTCTTGTTGTTTTTCAGGTGCAGTGATCCAGTGCATTTACACTTTGATCTTATATCTATAAGCTCCTTTGTTTCAAAGCAAAAAGTTGGTTTTGGAGATGGTGCAGCATTAATTAAAAGATTTACCTTTCAGCTGTAGAAAGTGGAATGTTTATCTGTACAAGGCTACATATAGAAGTGATGAAACATCACGCGCTGTTTTCCTCTGGCTGCAGAAATATCACTGTGTGCAGCATTTTAAAAGTAGGCTTAAGTTACTTATTGAATCAATGTTGCTGAAGTATGTTTTAAATAGGGAGATCTGTTGCTGATTAACTCAGTTAAATTTCTTTTGGTGTTCACAGGAACTATAAGGCTAAACTTCATGAGATAGATGTCCATATTTTATCTGTCCCTAGCTGCTCCCTGTTATATATCAGCTAATATATGAAAATAAGTTTGTACAATCTCAATTCAGTACTCGCTGCATGAATCCGCAATACAAAAGTGCAGAAAAAATTTAATTGAAAGAATTCAATATTTTTTGGAATAAAATGTCATCAGTGTGACTATATGACTATAGGAAGTAAGGTTTTGAAGAATGGAAGTGCACGCAGGCACATTTAAAAAATATATTACTATTCAGTCTCCTGTGGCGTTGCACATGGGAGTCAAGAGTAAGTGTAGTTTAGGATGAAGTGGTTAATTAAACCAGGACGTGCAGATATAATTCACTCTCCATTTTTAAAGTCTTAAATTCTGTCCTCATTTTCATATTTCAATTACAAGTCCAAATTTATAATGAAAACTACCTATGTAAAGGTGTTGTGCTGTAATTATCTCTCTCCTGTCAATGGTAGCAATGCAGTGCCTCCATTGGCTGAAGAACATAATTACAACATGACCTGTTTATGGAGGTAGTTTCCATTGAAGATGTGAACATAGGAATTTATAGTGGGAAAAGTTGATAGGGAAGTATGTGCAGACAGATATAGCTATAGTTTTTTTTTAAGCACGACAGTGTTTTACATAGGGAGAGCACACTGAAGGAAGTGCTGCAATATAACATTATCTTTTGTTTAAAATTAAAATAGGGCTGTTAATGATGTGGTATGAAAAATGAGGCAACAAATGGGCTAATCTGATTTATAATGGTACTCCAATTTTTTTGTTTGTAGGTAATATTCAAATTTTTCTTCAACCCGCAAACAGAGCGAAACCGCGAGATTGTACGTCGGTCTGAGCTACTGCTCTGGCAGCTTTTAAAGACTCCTGTTGATGAAATTGGTAAAGAGATTCAGAGGGAGGTGTGTCTGGCTATTAGGTAAATGAATACTTAAAGATATCCGCTGATACTGTTTTAAAATTAGTTGTTATAATGTTAAAATATGATTCAGTGGCAGGTATAGATAGATGTTCTTAGAGCCATTCTGCTGGTTGCTTTAATATAATGCTGAAACCTGAGAAAATCTAAAGGGGCGGGAGATAATACCTTGAGCCGAGTGTTGTGCAGTTGTCGATCGTAAATGGGATTTATGCTTATGTGGCCCTAGAAAGCTTATTTATGTGGGTGGGAAGGTGGTCGATTGGGGGTGGTCCTCTTGCTGTCTGTCAGGTCAGCCAAGGAACAACATCCATTCTTAATTGTGAATTATTTTGGTAGATAGGGGCTCTTGCGGGGTGGGGGGTAACTGGGAAAGTGAGTCTCAAAAAATTAAATGAATTCAAAGGGGTGTTCGGTTGGTGCTATTTTCAGGTCGGGTGGTGGTAGGAATACAAAAATTGACATCAGCACCTCTGGGTTAAGGAGGGAAAACTAGTGTTTCTATTCCCAACTGCTGTTCAGTAGCTAGAAAATACATGCGTATACATCAGGGAGAAAATTGCACTCAGCTGTGCTGTACAACCTGTCAACACTCACTAAGCTCACATGAAAGATGGTCCCTTGGATGAGGCACTGAAGAGGTGTGGGGACTCATCACAATACCCCACTCAAAGGTCTCTTGGGTATGAGGCACTGAAGGACTGCTGGTGCTTATGGCGCAATACTCATCATGAAATATTGTCCCTTAGGTGAGACACTGGAGGGCTGTTGGTACACAGCACAATACCGAATACGTGAGTCTGCGTCTTCAGAATAGGAGGCGGAACAAAAAAACAAATGAGATGTGCAGTTTGGGAGAAACTGACATTTAAATAGGCAGTTCAGACCTATAAATAAATGCCCTAATTCTTCACCATAAACCAAGAAATAGATTTTCTTGTATAATTGCATGACTGAACGTTGTTTCTGTTGTTTTGTTGCTGACCCAGGGAAAGAGAATCTAATTCAAACAAACTGGTGTCATTTCCTTGTGTGCGCTCAGTGCTGGTCTGCTTGATCTGACCACTCCCCAAAATATTTTGAGCACTAATTTATTTATTAGGGAAGTTTTATTCTACCTTTGTGACATTTGTCTCTGAGTCATTGTACCCCAGACATTATTAATTTACTCAGCAGGAATCCATAAATTACTGTTGCTAGTGGATGTCTAAGAAGACTTGCAGCAGCAATTTTTTTTGCACTAGGCTATAGTTGACTTTTTTGAGAGCCTTAATCTGCAAAATAGTGTTAGCTGTGAATTGAGATTTGTTTCCGTATTAAAAATTTGATTGGCTATGAGAGGTATTGTGTAGAGGTTCCTACAATAGTCAGATAGACTTTTTCAGTCCTTCAAATCCCTGTGTTCCAAGTTCTTATTACCATTGGAGATTGGTAGTCATTTTAATTATAATTTGTAATGGACTTCTGTTGAATCGATTATTGCAGGCTAGGCAGGCTCATCCGAAGGACAAAACAGCAGATTTAATAAATAAAACCACATCAAGATATTGAAGCCAGTGTTTATTTTAATAACATCACAGCTGAGTCTAATTCTGGCCCTACTCGATATCCATGTGTGCGCTTCCCAGCAAGGTCACTGGACAGCTGTCAGGAGCGGGAACCCTAGCCAGTTTTTCTCCTCCCCATCCCAAGGGCGCTATAGTTAATTGTAGTGCTCCAATTTCTGCCTCATCTGCACAGCTGGAGATCAAACTTGGGACTGAACTCAACTGTGTAGCTTTACATGTGTCTTGACCAGTTGAGCAATTGGGAGTGAATTAAGATTTTCAGCATGCAGAATTTGTTTCGATTGTCTTACAATCATTGCATAATTTGAGACAAACCTATGGCAAATACAGCTTTTACATATTTTGTTTCCTATGATAATAGTATATCATTAATTTGCTTAACGTAGCTGCACACCTCAACGAGTGATAGGCAAATATTTGCCTGAAATGAACCTGTGTAGAATTAGAGAGAATTTTATATTTATGTATCGAGGACAACAAAAGCCTTCAGACCTGTATGTGTTCGCATCCACCTTTTTGGCTGATTTAATTCCTGTGCAGCAACCATTCCATCCACCCGCTTCTGGGAGAAGCAAGAAAACTGAGAGCCACGGCCAAGTCAAGAGTTCTCTGGCTCGGTTTCCTCTCCGACCCATCATTTGGGGTCAGGCAACAACCAAGGAGATCCCAGACCCACGAGTTATTATCCAGAAATTATTCGCATTACTTTCCATATGTCATCACCTAATTTTCCAGGAATCCATTTAATACCTTCTGGAAGGACTGTAAGTCTCCATGACCTCCTCTAGAATCACAGGTCAATCAACCTCTGGGATAAGTGAAAACTTCCAGGCAATCAACCTCACCCCTGCTTCCTTAGTTTGTATGGGGACTCCTTGTTCTAACTGACACCATCATCTCAGACATACAGGATTTCGATCCCCTCTAAATCTGTCTCTCCAGCAAGTACAAACCCAAGTTATTAAATCTGTCCTTATAGCCCAATAGTCTTCAGGCAATTGATTATCTTTGCTGCCTTTCTGCATCTTCAGAGTCACAATATTCTTCCTGAGCTGGGAAGGCCAAAACTGAACCAGGTGCTCCAAATGAGGTTGTACCAAAGCCTTATATAACTATTATTGTTGTGGTCCTAGTTTTTTAATGAATTGTCTGGGCATTAAAGCCCAGGAACTCCTTTGCTTTAGCCATGGCCTTTCATACTGATCCTTGTAAGGAAAAAATAATGCACATGGCTGTGTTGCTTTCAACATAATTGCCTCTTCAGAACCAAACTGATATAAATACTTCAAAGTACCTGCTTTTTAAAGTTGATTTTATAAACACTTTTTCTCTCTTTTTTTCATGGGTGTATTTTCTGCATTTTTTTTTTATGTTCCTTCATGGTTTCTCCTCATTTGCTTGGCTGGGTACCTTGCAACCACAGGGGTAAGCCTGGTCCCAAGCTTCTGGACTGCCCATTATCACTGCCTGTTAGATGTCAACAGCTGCCTAGTGTGACTCCAATTTCTCTTTTCCTCCCACCCCCCTCCCTTTGCTGGGAAAGATGATATTCTCCACTCAGTGCCTCTCCACTCACCATGGCAAAAACCTATGTCCATTCGTGCCCTGTGGCACTGATCATTAGCCATGGCAGCACCCCTTATATGAAGAATTTTAAGTTATCCGTCTAGTCACTCATGGGAAAAATATGGGGGTTGGGATAGATAGATGCAATGATGTTTATTAAAATTGACTTTAACCGTAAGACATTTATCAACAAAAAAAATCATTGCACCGTAGTCCTGAAAAGAAAAAGAAAGACTTGCATTTATATAGCGCCTTTCACAACCTCAGGACGTCTGAAAGTGCTTTATAGCCATTAAGTATTTTTGAAGTGTAGTCACTGTTCTAATGTGGGAAACATGGCAGCCAATTTGTGCACAGCCATGTCCCACAAATAACAATGTATAATGACCAGGTAATCTGCCAATGATGTTGATTGAGGGATAAATATTGGCTAGGACATCAGGGAGAACCATGGGATTTCTTTTTTTTTTAAGTCCACCTGAAAGGGCAGATGAGGCCTTGGTTTAACATCTCACCCGAAAGATGGCACCTCTGATAGTGCAGCATTCCCTTGGTACTGCACTGGAGTGTTGTCTTAGATTTTGTGCTCAAGTCTCTGGAGTGAGATTTGAACCCCCAACCTTCTGACTCGTAGGCGAGTGTGCTACCAACTGAGCCATAGCTAACACCTAATATACACTTTGCTTACCTGCAGCTCTGGACTTCACACGCTGTATCTTGGAGAGCTAGAACTGAACAATCTACTGAAACTGGTATTAACTGAGGGTGAGTGACTTACTGAATCTTTTTGTGCAGTACTTAACTGGTACATATTTGTATTCTGTAGGATAAGATACATGTAACATTTTTTCCCCCCAATATTAACTGGAATTGTGACCTTGGCATTTGTTCAAGGATTTTTTTCAGATCTTGCATGTTTTCTGTTTCTCACTTTTCCATCTTCCTATGGTATCCACCATACTCCTGCTGAGTGGACCAACAACAAACCAGTTCCCAGGCCTTTCCCAGTAGCTTGCCTCAACTAGCTGCTGGAACAGCTCAGGATAACAGACGTATTCTCTTCACCACTACCACTGTGGAAGTAGTGTTTGTCTTCCATATGGTGGCTTTCTTTTTTGAAAGGTGTATTGATATTGGGAGCTCACTCTATGTGAAATGATAGCAATCCCATGCGCTGCTTTCCTTTTTTGTTACGGCATGTTTTGAAAAGCCTCAAGCCTCTGAAAGGCACCTTGAGGTGTTTTTATACATTAAAGGTGCATATAAATGCAAGTCGTTGGGAGTACTGGTAAACTGGCAATTGGAGCAATGAGCATCAGTTGATTGCATAAAGGTTGTTGCATAGTTGAAATACTCACTCACTCTGTGGATTTATAAGTGCACTTATTAGGTGGCAGTGTGGCTCAGTGAGTCAGACATTGACTTTTCACTTCTGGAATTTGGGTTCCAATTTAGCCCAGACTGAGATGAAAAACTCTGAAGTGAGATTGGGTAGTCTCTTTCTAATTTCTAATGCGTATAGACACAGCACAAAACTGCCCTTAATTTGGTACTAGTTGGCAATTTCTCCCTTTTAGCTTAAGAATTCACGTGGCGATCATAAAACACACCGGTCATTAGCACGGTCTAAACCTTGTCTGCAGTTATTGACTATTGACCAAAGAGGTGCAGAAGTGATCAAGAGTTGGTAGTAATTGTTGGTGCTCAGGACGTTGTAGCAAACTCTGTCACTTCAATAATCTGGGAACAAGGAGATTGGTGGAGAGGGGAATTAGAAAAATATTTACTCTTATAATTAATGCCTGTGCATCATGGAAAAGAACTAGGTAGAAGAATAGACACTAATTTTAAGTATATCTGACTGTTGTTGCCCTGGTTACATCTTGGAAGCTTTCAGAGAGCCTGGTTATAAACTCTGACCAGAACTGGTGGCAACCCAAAATATATACAGAGTCTAAGTCCCAGGATATGATGGTAACAACACTCGTAAGTAGCAATTAATGTTTTTTTTTGTTTGAAGTGGTTGGTTTCAGGCAGTCCTTTGTTGTTGCAGGAGAGAGAAACAGCGGCCTTTGTCAGTTACGAGATATTATCTTGATTAATCTGGCTGAACAGCTACAGAACAATCGATTTGGGAGTGAGGATGACGATCACTACAGGTATGCTGGTTCAGTTATACTTATGCAGCAGCATTCTTTCCGCTAGAGAAAAAACAGTGTCTGTTGACACCACTGTTGGAGGCAGGATGGGACTTACGGCAGGACACAGCAAACAAAGTCTATTTACTCAGCTAACAGAGTCTGTTTAAACAGCGCACTACAGCAAACTGTCTACAGAGTCTATTTAAAAAGCATCTCTACAAACTACATGACTGAAACTGCAGCAACATCTCCCGTTAAAGTAGGGTGATTTCTCCAGCAAAATGCATTGCGTGGAGGATAGTTACATGTAAATTATGTGCGTAAAATCAATCCTAGTCGCTTACAGCTGTATTGTCTGCAAGCTTGATTGATGGGGAAATTACCCAATCATCTCCATTCTGGCAGGGAATAGTGGTGTTACTATATGCAGCCGAGAAAAAATGTGGATGAACTGACCAAGTGACTAATAAATGCTAGGGATGCATAATGTAATTATGTAGTCAGTGCTGTAGTTCAGATTCAAGAGGTTATACTGTCCCTGTGTTGACTGCCTGTTTGCCCATAGAGCAGCATTGGTGGAAACTGCAGAGATGCTCCTGTGCGCTCTCAACCAGATTTCAGGGTGTACAGCCTGAAAAGTTACAAAGGAGATGAGTAGTTGTTAAACTGTCCCACAAGTTTCCCTTGCTCATTCCTGCACATCCTCCAGAAGTTGGAGCTGGAAAGTAGGTGCCCTATGTGCCATGTAACTCGGTAGAAAATTGATACTTAACCAGCTCAAAGGACGCACATCCTTATCTACTGAGAATTGCACCGACGACATTACCAGAGAGATCCATGCTCCCAATTTTTCCGCTGCCCTGGCTGTAAAGGGCTGCACAATCGAGGGTGGTAATTGCTGGGAATTAGAAGGGGAAAGTAATAAAAATGCAAATTAAGTTTTTTAAAAAAATACTGAATTAAGCCAAGCATTCAAAACTTTTTCTTTATATGTACTTGATGTACTAACATTGCCAAAGTGCTAGGAAGCAGGGATATCCAATTGTTCAGAGCTGAGGGCCCAACACGTGTCAAAACCAGTGAGTGGGCTGCATATTTTTGTGCAATGATGGGAGACCACAGTACACAAGAAAACTGAGATACCATATGCAAACGAGGTCCCCATGTGTACACGCCAAAAGAGTGCAAGTCTCCCACCCTTCCCCCTACCCAGGCCTGAAAACGTGGAAGCTTTAACTCTTTTTAAATTCATGACCATGGAGAATTGGTAAAGGTTGCTCTGTACTTGGTAAATAATCCACCCACCAGGTGACCTTCTTGTGACTTCTTTGAAAAGTTGTGAGAATAGCTTGCCTTTCTAGCAAAATAGCTACCTTGTCCAAACATGGTGGCATGTTTTTCGCACATGCTCAGGTCAAAATAATGCTTACAGGTAGCATCAACTGAAGTTATCCAGTCCTGGAGACTTTAAAGAGCCAAAGCCCGAAGCTGCTGCAGTCAGTTTTGTGCGTGGAACTGGTAGGAGTTTTACAGGTTTGATCAAAGGAACTTGTAGGTCACATCTTTGACACCCACCACGCTGCCTTGGACTAAGCCCCTGCCCCTGCTTTGGACATGCTGCCTTAGAGCAATGCCCAATCCAAGTAGTCCATTTATTCTGAATTGCATGATCAGTACATTTGTATTGTATTCTCTCTCATTTCTTCTTTCCTGGTTCTTGCTTTTCCCAGGCTGAATGATGACCTCCTGCACTATATCCTCAAGATCGTGGTGCAAGAATCCTGCATTCTCATCACAAAGTGCCAAACAGTTTCTAAAGAAGAGTTTCTCAGGCTTCTTGCTACAGTACCAGTGAGTAAATAAACCTGAACAGTTAGTAGTGTCCCCACTAGCAGGTGTTTTTATTAATTGTGTCAGTACAGTTTATATAAAGTAAGACTGTATCAGTTATATTCAGACAAGTGTCCTCTGCTAAACTGATCAGCTCAATGTGCTGTGTTAAAGACTCTTGCCTCACTGGTAGATGACCTGATGTGTGGGATAGGTCATCTCTCTGGTGCAACAGTACCATTGCCTAAAGCAGAGGACTGATTGGTAATGTAACAGTTTTGAGACATTCGGTGGCTTGCTTGTGCTGTCCTCTTTGCCCGATGGAGACAAAAGCTCAGCATGAAGAAAAATGTGGCAGTGGAAAGAAAATGTAATGTAAAAAGAGGTTCAGAATTCTCCTAGCTCAGGTGGTCATATTAATACTGTTGGGGGAGTGATGTTCGTGTTACTGGGCTGGTGTAACGGTGTTACACAACTGCAATGGTTGATTACACCCTCATGTCTGGCTTCATGGTTGTCACGACCTCAGACCACGATGATGGGAGTAAACCATGCACGATTAGAATCTGCAATTCAAGCACTAGGATGTAGAAGAAAAAGCTGAACACGAGCTGTTAATCTTTTTGTACAGGGTAAAATGTAAAACAGGAACGACAACAAGTAAAGCCATTCTGTGGTTAATTTTAGTTATGGGGATCAGGGTTAGGGTAGTATGTGAATTGCCGGATTTTTGTCTCCCAACTCTACCTGGAAGTCTATCCCACAAGTTGGTCATTTTACAGGTACATTCCTTAGTGTTGCCCTAGTGTTGAACAAATTTTGTATTTGGGGTGCTTAACAAAATTATTAACATACTGGTGCTCACATCAGTGTTACTAACTCCCAGCTACACTAGCTGCATCTATAATTGTCGTGCAGAGTCACATCAGTGCATAATATCTCATACAGATTGTGTGAAATATCTCCACTTTTTAAGCAATAACCCAGCAACAAAATACATTTTAAGCTTTTGGGGAAAGAGCATAGCGACCTCTGATTAAAATCACATGACTCTCGTATCTAGAATATGGTTTTTATATCTATATCCTGATACTTATTTTTGCACAGTTGCAGTATTTTACATGTATATAACTAAAGCAAATGCATAATGTTTGTATGTGCTCTCTCTGCTCTCTTCTATCTCTCTCTCCCTGCTCCTTTCCTTCTGACAGGTTGCATCACCCTGCCTGCGTTATTTGATGGCAGTGCAGAATCACCTCCTGAGTAACACGATCCTGATCAAACCTGATGATCACGATGATAGTGACAGCTCCCTGCAGGGGGAGACATTGAAGGTACAGGTAAACAACAGGTTTCTATTCCAATAGCACTCCTCATGCAGTGTGCTGGTGGCAGTACTTGACAGCCAGGGGTGGAGAAGAAGGGGGCAAGGATTGCTTTCTGCCAGGCTTAAGCTTCTTGTACATGTCTGAAAATTTTTGCATCATGCTCATTGCCATACAGACAGTGTGGAGAGCAGAGAAGGAGGGAATCCTCAGTAACTTTGGCCTTGGAGTAATTGAGCAAGGTCATTTGGTTTTTCATCTCTTTGTAGACAAAGCAGATGAAAAGAATTCTGTAATAATATACAGATTTAGCAAAAACAAAATTCCCTTTAATCCTTTTACCTACATCCACTTATCCAATCTAATCTAGTCTCAAGTGGCTGTAAATACTAGATCATAAACCAAGAGATTGAAATTCCAACTGCAAGTATGGACTCATTCATAGAGACGTTAAATCACTCCACAGCATGAAACTTTGTGTTAAGTAATCATAATTTAGCCTTGACTGGACAGTAACACCTTGACAGTTCATAATGTTGGGAAATTAGAAATGTCAAACAGATGCAGTTAGGTCTGTTCCTCGGCCTATTAGGATCTTATATAGGCTTATGGCCTCTTGGCTTTTATATGTACACTACATCTACTGCACTTCCTCCATCTACCATGTCTGCTACCTCCACATTGAATTCTGAGATTTGTCCAGCACGATTGTTCCGTTTGAAATGCATGCTGGCCACTTCTAAGTATTTTCTCTTTATCTGGATATGTGGCTATTTCATCCTTTAATTAAAAGATTTCAGAATTTTCCCTACCGCAGATGCTAAGTCTTGAAATGTAACTATTTTCTCTCCAGATACTAACTGATCTGCACCTACTGTTTTTATTTGATTTCCAGCATTTGTAGTTTTTCTTTTTATCTACAGTATATACTGAGATTGACAGTGACATTTAAAAAGTTTCCAATAATGATTGGTTCTTTACCTCCTACCAGGCAAGCCCCATATCATAAACTTTAAAAAAAAAACTGCATTGCATCTTGTAGGAAATGTTTCCATATGTCTCAGCCAGCTGACCTTGTTGCAATAACTTCAAAAAGTGATGTAAGTAGCATCTTGTGTCTTGTTCTGAGCAAGAGAGGAAGGTCAAAGAGAGGAAGTTCAAGGGCAAGTCTGGTCCATCATAATATATTTGTAGTGCGATTTTAAATGGGGAAGGTGGTTGCTTTGGATAGTTGCTCTCTCTCTTTGCCTCCCGTTGATCAGTTTTGTGAGGATGGTGTATAAGTACTCAAAACCTTGGAGTTGGACATATTTATTTTAATTTAGAGCAGATACTATCTTTCAGTTCCATTCTGTGCATATCCCAGTGTTCTGTACAGTGGTTGTGGTGCTGCTTTGTTTTGTGTTTTATTGTGTGCTGTGACTTATTCTAAATATTTTATGCACATGTAATAAGGCTCCTACTTTTCAATTAGAATGTTCTGACACACCAACAATTAAAATTGATTTTTAATTTGCACTCCAAAATTTGAATGTTTGGATTTTAAAGTCTGCGTTTCACTTTGGATGGCATGGAGTAGTGGGATTTGGTTCATGTCTGCACTCTACATTGTTCGACAGAAACAAAATTTCAGATTTAATGTGCAGATTTGTAACTGCCTTTCATTGTGTTACAGAATTCATATTTAGTAGGAAAATAGTCAAGTCTACCCTTTTGAAGGGAAAGCTTTTAATTTAAGCTCTTGAAAATGCATTATGCTCCAGTAATGCTTTTCAGTTTTTGGTTCACTTCTGTTGAATATTAAGTACTGCTCTTTAACTACAGTGGAAGTTGCATTCTAATTGGCATGCAGTGGAACCGCTGAACTGTCAAAATCTTGAACTCTCAGCTGGACACTGTCTAATCTACTATGTTTCACAGTTTGGTGATTTATACCTGTAAGAGCAGACCTACATGTGTATACTGGTTAATTGAGATCATTTTACTTGGATTGACATCTTCTATTGATAATGCAATGCGTCACTATAATAAAAACCTACTATGTCAGACTTCAGTCATACCCAAGTTTGCAGTCAACATTACCCACATCGTGTGTTCCTGAACTTTGCCATGCTGTCCATGTGAGGCTGCTTGTGGGGCTTAACTGTAGCCCCAACAAGGAAGGTTGGATCAAATGCTTTTTACTTTTTTCCCTTGCAGCCAGAGCATGTTAGTAGATACCTGGGAGCAGGCTGTATGGGTAGAGGGGAGAAAAGTAAGTAAAAGAGAGGGTGAGAGAAGAAACAGACATCTGAATTTTTTGGCTTTATTTTACTGCGTTTTTGTCCTTTTGGAAACTGTCAGGGCTCAAAACACAATTTATTTTGTGGTAGCAGGATGTTCAACCAAAAAGGAACCAAACAACCTAACCCAATCCTTTCCTAACCAAGATATTCATATTCCCGGGATCACTGGTAGCAATTGGGAACAGGAACCTGCCTAATATTTCATATTCCTAGTGCGGAGGCCAGTTATAGTGCTGCCTGCCACCTCCGCTGAGATCTGCTAATTTAGCATAGACTGAGGATTGAACCTGGTCCTGTTTTGGCTTGAATGGCTCAGAGCCACAGCAGGCAGTGCATTTAGCAACTCAGCCAATTGAGGAGCTTGCAAGATTTAATTTTCACAAATCTTGCTAACATTCAGCTACTGCATTTGTGTTTTTGACCCCATTGCTTTCATATGCAATTTTATTCTTTTTTAAGCAAATACTACTGATGGCATGAAATGCTAATTCATGTTCCACAGTGATTATTGCACTTGAGAGTTGCAATTATCCTATCTTGCTATCTTTTGTTGGAAGGATAACTCTTGCTGTACACTGTGTGACTCACTTGCTTCGCTATTTTGTTCTTCCATGTAGGAACTTCAGACCAGTATCTTGGCGTTAGCCACCAAAATCCTGGCTGGATGTGATGAGGTACTTGAAAAGCTCCAGCGTGTCACCACGTCTGTTATTAACAGTGAAATGGCTGACAAAGAGCACAGGTCAGTACAGCTATTAATCTTAACCTGGTAAGTTTATTTCATGATTATACAGGATATGTTTCCTTAGTCACTTACCACCCCACTTTCTAAAAGCTTCAGATAGTTCAATGGCATGGAGCACCCTTGGTTACTAGTGTGATTGTGTTTCTACTTTTATGGAGACCATTAAGTTTCACCACCACAATATCATAATTTAGATGTGCATGTTCACGCATACCCATATAAATAGTGTACATATTTTACATCATCCAGTGCTACGCCATCTCTGGTTGAGAAGGTGGTCTTCCAGGCCTGTATCCATGTGCTGGACTTGTCAGTGCTTCATCTAGTTAATTGAATATTATCCTTTAGCACACGCATAACATCTTTATTTTAATAGTAATAGTTGTTAGTGGTGGTGAATCTAACTTAAGTAAATATGTAACCTTCCCTTTTCATGTAGTGGTTAACTGGGTCAGTAGAACAGATTTGATAATTGAGAGTGCCCTCAGGTGGAAATTTAAACTTTATTTAGTTGCGGGATGGTGCTGGTTAGTAGCGCGGCCAGTTTGGGCTATCGTTCACACTGACAATCAACAGCAGAAATCAATTCTGTAATTTTTTTTGTATTACTTTTGAAATTACTGATATGACTGTTTTGTGCAGGTTATGATTTTAAACAAGCTATGAGCTAATCTGGCCTTTCTCTTCCCCCAAGTGACACAGTTCCAAGAGAACCGACAGACCTTTCTTACCGTAGCCTACCGTGGCTTTTCTTTCACTGCCCAGGGAATTCACTCTTTCTTTCGCGCTCTCGCCCTGTGTTGCTTGCCCTTGCACTCACTCTCTTAGCTTTCCCTTTCTCTTTTTTTCTCGTTTTTCTCTCTAGTTTTCTATATTTCTCTCGCTTTCTTTCTCGCTTTCTCTTTTAATCGAGTTAGATTAAACAAGAGTGCCGAAGAAAAGCTGATGCAGTCCAATGTAACAAAGTGTGAGGTAGAAATAAAAATAGGAGTTAAACAGTTCAAGCTGGAAATACATGTGAATTCAGCCAGCTTCTGGGAAGAGAAAAGACTGGCTAACGTTCCGGGTATTACATTTCATTTATTTATTTAGAATTGGGATAAATGGACTGACTTATGATGAAAGACTGGGTAAACTTAGGGTATATATTTCCTGGAGATGGGGAGGTCAAAGGGTGAACTGTTTGAAGGGTTTAAAATAAGAGAATTGAGAAGGTATATGGGGAACAACTCTTTCCTGTAGTAGGGAAATACAGAACAAGGGACACAATCTTACGTTTTGAGCTAAGCCAGTTAAAAACAAAACTAGGAAAAACTTCAGAGTTGTGAGAATGTGGAATGATGGATGGGAAGTCAGTTAAAGCCTTTAAAAGGAAGAGATGCTTTCTTGGATTAACTGTATTAAGGCATATGGAGAAAAGGGATCTTGTGATCATCAAGATAGTTGCCACCATTAACAAAAATAGCAGAGCTGGCTCGATGGGCTGAATGGTCATCTTCTGTTTCTGTGTATGAGACATTCTGTTATCAATCAATATGACACAATAGTGCAGAGGTTAGAAGTAGTCAGAAGTAAGAACCCTTCTTCACCCTCCCTGCTTCTTCTCTAGCCCTGGAATGCTGATTGCTATTCTGTCCCTGCTGCTGAGAACTAACTTAATAAAGAGTAGAGATCGAATCTTTCAGAGAGCCAGTATAGGCACAGTGGGCCAAATGGCCTTCCTCTGTGCTATAAAATTCCATGATTCTTTGTTTGACCAGTTTGGTTATAAGCTGAGATTGGTTCTTCACTGCAGGCTAAAGGGCTTGGAACAGATCACTAAGGCCACTATGTTGGGCCATTTGCTGCCAGTTTTGCTGACCTCTCTGATGCACCCAAACCTGCAGACCCTGATCATGGCGGATGCGCTCATGCCACAGCTCGTTCAGCTTGTTCTCTACACCAGCCAGGTAAAGAACTGCATTTTACAGTTTGCTCTTTTTTGGAATGTCCACTTATAATGACTGGAATCTGAACTTTGAAGTGAAAGTGCATAACTCCTGAAAAATAAATGTTTCAAGTCATCTCATTTTTTTAGGTCACTCTTATGTTTTGTAATTTATTTTGGTTTTATCTACCTTTTTAAGTAATTTCTATTTACTATTTGTTGACCATGAGTAAAGGTGTGAAAGTGGAATGATTTAACATCCACGTCCCTTCCAGGGTAGAGGGAAAGGGAGCAGAGAAGAAAGATCTTGCCTTCTGTTTAACATCTCCCTCTTAACATCAGGAATTCAGCATGCAGGGAATTTCAGGCATGAATCTGTGCTGCGTTCCTCTGACACAGTTGCATTGGTATAACAACAGGCAGCCCCACTCTCTCCTGTTTCCAGACATTTTTTCTTTCCTCCTCTTGAAAGTTTTGTTTTCTTAAAGGCAATGATTTCTTACAGGAGTCCCATTCCACGTTACCTAAGTGACCAGTTAATTATTCACATGCAAGCCTTGATGGTGAATTCCTGCAGGCTGTTTGTTCCTACCCTCAACTGATGTCCATTCAAGTGGACTTCTAGTAGGGGTTGTTGAGCAACAATCAGGAGTGGAAATCACTGGCCAGTCTTATCGTTATTTCTACTCACGTGATATTAACTAACTCTAAACAGCTTTTGAACTGAACCTGGGACTGTCTTGGTCTGTATGACTCAACTGCTCAAAATTGCTGAGTCATAGGGGCAGCTTTGTATTTTGTCTAGAAACCATTTTAGTAATTTACATTTCTGAAGGTTCAGTAATGAATTATTTTTTTAAAATTGGGCTCATGAGCACAGTTGGTTGGCGGGGGTGTTGGTGGGGGGGGGGGGGGGGGGTGTTATTTTCTGTGTTGTCAGGTCTGCTACTAA
The DNA here is from genome assembly GCF_035084215.1 of Heptranchias perlo. NCBI lineage: Eukaryota > Metazoa > Chordata > Chondrichthyes > Hexanchiformes > Hexanchidae > Heptranchias > Heptranchias perlo. Next base: position 34,686,486 of record NC_090349.1, read on the forward strand.
AATGCAGGTACATTTTGCAT